>NC_090921.1:1384490800-1385740800 GCF_040938575.1 Ambystoma mexicanum | reverse complement strand
CCAAAAGGGGGGTTAGGTTAAAGGGCATATGTTGGGTGGGGTTAGAGCAAGGAAAGGGGGGCCTGGATTTCAGCGGAGTAGGAAAGGGGACCCTGTGGAGAACAAGTTGACAATAGGGAACCCTTTTTTGTTTCTTGTCTTTTGTCTTTTGTTTTTTGTTTTTGTTTTTGTTTTTGTTTAGAGAGTGCAGAGAGATCGAATGGACTGAGTACTGCCTTCCTGCATTGCCTGCTGTGTGGATGCACAGTAGTAGTGCATTGCCCCTGCACTGCATGCTTTAGTAATCACACAGGATTAGGCCCTGTTTATGAGTGGCATATCCCGCCCACCTCAGCTGCGGATCCCCCATTGCTGCTCCGATAATGCTATCAGCCTCTACTGCAACTAGAGCTGGCTATGTATCATGTTATACGCAAAGATATATTCTGTTAAACAATAGGTTCACATAACAGAGAAGACCTAGGTGTGTGCGTTGTATTAATAGATGTGCCAGAAAGCATTCAATGATGACAACAGTTTTCAAAGTGAGTCACAACATGTGTAATGTAAGTGCAAAGACTGAGCTGGAAACTAAGTAGAGTCTTTGGTGTTGCAGCAGGCAGGCAAGTTACCAGACTGCCCAGGCCTGGTGGCTCTTATCGGCCAAGAAATGTCTATTGACCTGTGCGTCTCAGGTTTCCCGACCAGCTCAGTTATACAGAGTTCTGCTTGCAGGTTGACATGCACACTGCCACTTAGCATCTTGCCCTGGACACTTTGCACACAGCTTCCAAGAACCTTCCCACCTCAACAACCCAGTCAGCCCTTCACCCCTTCGTATTCGACTTGCGGCACCTCCTTGGGAATGCATCTTTTGTTGGTAGATGTCCTTCATGAGGCTTAGCAAGGCCTTGCAACTTTTTCAAAGGGCCTTAGAAGAAAGGAAAAAAGTCGAAGGCATACTGGAGCGGGAAGCAGGTGGAAGTCGAGGGGTGGGGGTTTGGCAGTAAAAGAAAGAGGGTCTGGCAGAGAGTTAGAAGTTAGGCAACACAATGAGCGAGGTAGGAGGAAAGATGCCTCAGGCATGCAGCTCTCTGACTCTTCCCCACTGTGCCTGCAGAAAGAGCCTTCCTATTCCTAGCTCTCACCCGAATGGATACATTTGCCTGGAGAGCCCAGAACTAATTTCAGTTAGCCAGAGGGTAAACAGAGGCCAGTGAGAGGTGCACACCCCTTCATTTGACTAGGCTTCCCGGGCTTCTGGGAGGAAAAAAGGCAGCAGTATTCCAACAAGATCATCGTCACCAAGGGCCACCATAACTAGGGGATTACAGAGCATGCTGTGACACACTCCGGGGCCTGGTTGGCCAGGCTTATGTTGAAGAGCACATATCCTAACCCTGAGCTACCTGGGTGGCTGCTCCATAGGGGCTGCACCGAACATAGGGCTGTGCCCGTTTAGGGCTGTGGTCGCGTTTGGGAGCGTTAGGGATGCGTGGAGGACGCAGGGCGCAGACCTCTGCTCGTTTCACCCCAGGATTAGGGCCTGGTTGTCAGTGGAGCGGCCAGCAAGTCCACAATGGAGGAAGTCGAAGGCAGAAAGCAGCCCCCTGCCTGACTCTCACCCCCAGGGCAAAGAGTGAGAAAGGCTCGCTACAGCAAGAGCCTGTCCATACTTTCACCGTGAAAGCAGAATGTTTACATTTAAAATTCATGAACAGGCAGCAATAAAAACAGCATACAGTAGCAGAGGACAGAAGCTTGCCCAGCGCATATAATATCAGAGCACCCCCCATGACAAAGCCAACGACTTAACTGGCCTGCTTAGCTTTGAGTTGTTCACAAATCCCGATGATTAGCATTTCTCTCGGAAACTAAACATCCTCTGATTTGGGGTGAGAGATAGATCTAATGTGCCAAAGGAAGGCATGATGGAAAGTCAGTTTCTTGCTCTCAGAGGAATGGGGGGTCGACAGAACCAACAGGTTAATGCACCTAGTGCAGCCTCCCATGTGCAGTCTGCAGGTGACACTTTCAGTTGCTTGTGAGATGCTGGTACAGGTTTGCTTGCTATGCAGGGGCCTGCAGTCACCTCACAGCACGTCGAGAAGGTGTCTCGTTTCAGTCCAGGGCAATTTTCTCATTAACAGTGACCGTAGATTTCACTTTTTTCCTTCATTTTTTCCAGTCAGTTGGGAGCAGAGAGACAGGCTTATGTATGGGGCCTAACAAGACCAGAGTGCACACACCAAAGCCACAACGGATAGAGGGAATGCAGGTATTGGTGGGGCATTAGGTATGACATGATCACTCCGTGCCTTGCATCCCCATTTCCCATGAAAAAAAATGTTAAAAAACTCTTGGGCGATACAGAACCTGGGATTAGAACTCAGGTTTTCTGCATGCCCAATTCCAGCACTTATCACCTGTGCCACCGGTCTCTGTGCTTGTTGCAGTAGCTTTGGGGCATGTACATCTTTCTCCAGCGAGGCTATGACATCTGGCCGCAAGGATATAACATCTGTCTGCCCACTCCACCTAACTCCAAGCACCTGCAGTGGTGTAGTGGTTAAGTGCTTGCATTGCGGCTCTGGGGATGTCCGTTCGAATCCTGCCTTCGGCATATGTCATTGGTTAAACTACTTGTACTGTTAAAAATATCTGCTTGTCTCCTGAAAGGGCCAGTGAGTTCCATGGGTAAAGGGGTGGGTTAAAGGGCACCCTGGGAAGATAGACTAAGGTAAAGGGGAGCATCTGGAGAGGAGCTGTGGTAGGGGAAGGGGGTACTGGTTGGGTAGGGGGAGCAGGTTAAAGGGCATATGTGGGTTGGGGTAGAGCAAGGAAAGGGGGGCCTGGGGAGAAGCTGTGGCAGGGGTAAGGGGCTACTGGTTGGGTAAGGGTGACCAAAAGGGGGGTTAGGTTAAAGGGCATATGTTGGGTGGGGGTAGAGCAAGGAAAGGGGGGCCTGGATTTCAGCGGAGTAGGAAAGGGGACCCTGTGGAGAACAAGTTGACAATAGGGAACCCTTTTTTGTTTCTTGTCTTTTGTCTTTTGTTTTTTGTTTTTGTTTTTGTTTTTGTTTAGAGAGTGCAGAGAGATCGAATGGACTGAGTACTGCCTTCCTGCATTGCCTGCTGTGTGGATGCACAGTAGTAGTGCATTGCCCCTGCACTGCATGCTTTAGTAATCACACAGGATTAGGCCCTGTTTATGAGTGGCATATCCCGCCCACCTCAGCTGCGGATCCCCCATTGCTGCTCCGATAATGCTATCAGCCTCTACTGCAACTAGAGCTGGCTATGTATCATGTTATACGCAAAGATATATTGTGTTAAACAATAGGTTCACATAACAGAGAAGACCTAGGTGTGTGCGTTGTATTAATAGATGTGCCAGAAAGCATTCAATGATGACAACAGTTTTCAAAGTGAGTCACAACATGTGTAATGTAAGTGCAAAGACTGAGCTGGAAACTAAGTAGAGTCTTTGGTGTTGCAGCAGGCAGGCAAGTTACCAGACTGCCCAGGCCTGGTGGCTCTTATCGGCCAAGAAATGTCTATTCACCTGTGCGTCTCAGGTTTCCCGACCAGCTCAGTTATACAGAGTTCTGCTTGCAGGTTGACATGCACACTGCCACTTAGCATCTTGCCCTGGACACTTTGCACACAGCTTCCAAGAACCTTCCCACCTCAACAACCCAGTCAGCCCTTCACCCCTTCGTATTCGACTTGCGGCACCTCCTTGGGAATGCATCTTTTGTTGATAGATGTCCTTCATGAGGCTTAGCAAGGCCTTGCAACTTTTTCAAAGGGCCTTAGAAGAAAGGAAAAAAGTCGAAGGCATACTGGAGCGGGAAGCAGGTGGAAGTCGAGGGGTGGGGGTTTGGCAGTAAAAGAAAGAGGGTCTGGCAGAGAGTTAGAAGTTAGGCAACACAATGAGCGAGGTAGGAGGAAAGATGCCTCAAGGCATGCAGCTCTCTGACTCTTCCCCACTGTGCCTGCAGAAAGAGCCTTCCTATTCCTAGCTCTCACCCGAATGGATACATTTGCCTGGAGAGCCCAGAACTAATTTCAGTTAGCCAGAGGGTAAACAGAGGCCAGTGAGAGGTGCACACCCCTTCATTTGACCAGGCTTCCCGGGCTTCTGGGAGGAAAAAAGGCAGCAGTATTCCAACAAGATCATTGTCGCCAAGGGCCACCATAACTAGGGGATTACAGAGCATGCTGTGACACACTCCGGGGCCTGGTTGGCCAGGCTTATGTTGAAGAGCACATATCCTAACCCTGAGCTACCTGGGTGGCTGCTCCATAGGGGCTGTACCGAACATAGGGCTGTGCCCGTTTAGGGCTGTGGTCGCGTTTGGGAGCGTTAGGGATGCGTGGAGGACGCAGGGCGCAGACCTCTGCTCGTTTCACCCCAGGATTAGGGCCTGGTTGTCAGTGGAGCGGCCAGCAAGTCCACAATGGAGGAAGTCGAAGGCAGAAAGCAGCCCCCTGCCTGACTCTCACCCCCAGGGCAAAGAGTGAGAAAGGCTCGCTACAGCAAGAGCCTGTCCATACTTTCACCTTGAAAGCAGAATGTTTACATTTAAAATTCATGAACAGGCAGCAATAAAAACAGCATACAGTAGCAGAGGACAGAAGCTTGCCCAGCGCATATAATATCAGAGCACCCCCCATGACAAAGCCAACGACTTAACTGGCCTGCTTAGCTTTGAGTTGTTCACAAATCCCGATGATTAGCATTTCTCCCGGAAACTAAACATCCTCTGGTTTGGGGTGAGAGATAGATCTAATGTGCCAAAGGAAGGCATGATGGAAAGTCAGTTTCTTGCTCTCAGAGGAATGGGGGGTCGACAGAACCAACAGGTTAATGCACCTAGTGCAGCCTCCCATGTGCAGTCTGCAGGTGACACTTTCAGTTGCTTGTGAGATGCTGGTACAGGTTTGCTTGCTATGCAGGGGCCTGCAGTCACCTCACAGCACGTCGAGAAGGTGTCTCGTTTCAGTCCAGGGCAATTTTCTCATTAACAGTGACCGTAGATTTCACTTTTTTCCTTCATTTTTTCCAGTCAGTTGGGAGCAGAGAGACACGCTTATGTATGGGGCCTAACAAGACCAGAGTGCACACACCAAAGCCACAACGGATAGAGGGAATGCAGGTATTGGTGGGGCATTAGGTATGACATGATCACTCCGTGCCTTGCATCCCTATTTCCCATGAAAAAAAATGTTAAAAAACTCTTGGGAGATACAGAACCTGGGATTAGAACTCAGGTTTTCTGCATGCCCAATTCCAGCACTTATCACCTGTGCCACCGGTCTCTGTGCTTGCGGCAGTAGCTTTGGGGCATGTACATCTTTCTCCAGCGAGGCTATGACATCTGGCCGCAAGGATATAACATCTGTCTGCCCACTCCACCTAACTTCAAGCACCTGCAGTGGTGTAGTGGTTAAGTGCTTGCATTGCGGCTCTGGGGATGTCCGTTCGAATCCTGCCTTCGGCATATGTCATTGGTTAAACTACTTGTACTGTTAAAAATATCTGCTTGTCTCCTGAAAGGGCCAGTGAGTTCCATGGGTAAAGGGGTGGGTTAAAGGGCACCCTGGGAAGATAGACTAAGGTAAAGGGGAGCATCTGGAGAGGAGCTGTGGTAGGGGAAAGGGGGTACTGGTTGGGTAGGGGGAGCAGGTTAAAGGGCATATGTGGGTTGGGGTAGAGCAAGGAAAGGGGGGCCTGGGGAGAAGCTGTGGCAGGGGTAAGGGGCTACTGGTTGGGTAAGGGTGACCAAAAGGGGGGTTAGGTTAAAGGGCTTATGTTGGGTGGGGGTAGAGCAAGGAAAGGGGGGCCTGGATTGCAGCGGAGTAGGAAAGGGGACCCTGTGGAGAACAAGTTGACAATAGGGAACCCTTTTTTGTTTCTTGTCTTTTGTCTTTTGTTTTTTGTTTTTGTTTTTGTTTTTGTTTAGAGAGTGCAGAGAGATCGAATGGACTGAGTACTGCCTTCCTGCATTGCCTGCTGTGTGGATGCACAGTAGTAGTGCATTGCCCCTGCACTGCATGCTTTAGTAATCACACAGGATTAGGCCCTGTTTATGAGTGGCATATCCCGCCCACCTCAGCTGCGGATCCCCCATTGCTGCTCCGATAATGCTATCAGCCTCTACTGCAACTAGAGCTGGCTATGTATCATGTTATACGCAAAGATATATTCTGTTAAACAATAGGTTCACATAACAGAGAAGACCTAGGTGTGTGCGTTGTATTAATAGATGTGCCAGAAAGCATTCAATGATGACAACAGTTTTCAAAGTGAGTCACAACATGTGTAATGTAAGTGCAAAGACTGAGCTGGAAACTAAGTAGAGTCTTTGGTGTTGCAGCAGGCAGGCAAGTTACCAGACTGCCCAGGCCTGGTGGCTCTTATCGGCCAAGAAATGTCTATTGACCTGTGCGTCTCAGGTTTCCCGACCAGCTCAGTTATACAGAGTTCTGCTTGCAGGTTGACATGCACACTGCCACTTAGCATCTTGCCCTGGACACTTTGCACACAGCTTCCAAGAACCTTCCCACCTCAACAACCCAGTCAGCCCTTCACCCCTTCGTATTCGACTTGCGGCACCTCCTTGGGAATGCATCTTTTGTTGGTAGATGTCCTTCATGAGGCTTAGCAAGGCCTTGCAACTTTTTCAAAGGGCCTTAGAAGAAAGGAAAAAAGTCGAAGGCATACTGGAGCGGGAAGCAGGTGGAAGTCGAGGGGTGGGGGTTTGGCAGTAAAAGAAAGAGGGTCTGGCAGAGAGTTAGAAGTTAGGCAACACAATGAGCGAGGTAGGAGGAAAGATGCCTCAGGCATGCAGCTCTCTGACTCTTCCCCACTGTGCCTGCAGAAAGAGCCTTCCTATTCCTAGCTCTCACCCGAATGGATACATTTGCCTGGAGAGCCCAGAACTAATTTCAGTTAGCCAGAGGGTAAACAGAGGCCAGTGAGAGGTGCACACCCCTTCATTTGACAGGCTTCCCGGGCTTCTGGGAGGAAAAAAGGCAGCAGTATTCCAACAAGATCATCGTCACCAAGGGCCACCATAACTAGGGGATTACAGAGCATGCTGTGACACACTCCGGGGCCTGGTTGGCCAGGCTTATGTTGAAGAGCACATATCCTAACCCTGAGCTACCTGGGTGGCTGCTCCATAGGGGCTGCACCGAACATAGGGCTGTGCCCGTTTAGGGCTGTGGTCGCGTTTGGGAGCGTTAGGGATGCGTGGAGGACGCAGGGCGCAGACCTCTGCTCGTTTCACCCCAGGATTAGGGCCTGGTTGTCAGTGGAGCGGCCAGCAAGTCCACAATGGAGGAAGTCGAAGGCAGAAAGCAGCCCCCTGCCTGACTCTCACCCCCAGGGCAAAGAGTGAGAAAGGCTCGCTACAGCAAGAGCCTGTCCATATTTTCACCGTGAAAGCAGAATGTTTACATTTAAAATTCATGAACAGGCAGCAATAAAAACAGCATACAGTAGCAGAGGACAGAAGCTTGCCCAGCGCATATAATATCAGAGCACCCCCCATGACAAAGCCAACGACTTAACTGGCCTGCTTAGCTTTGAGTTGTTCACAAATCCCGATGATTAGCATTTCTCTCGGAAACTAAACATCCTCTGATTTGGGGTGAGAGATAGATCTAATGTGCCAAAGGAAGGCATGATGGAAAGTCAGTTTCTTGCTCTCAGAGGAATGGGGGGTCGACAGAACCAACAGGTTAATGCACCTAGTGCAGCCTCCCATGTGCAGTCTGCAGGTGACACTTTCAGTTGCTTGTGAGATGCTGGTACAGGTTTGCTTGCTATGCAGGGGCCTGCAGTCACCTCACAGCACGTCGAGAAGGTGTCTCGTTTCAGTCCAGGGCAATTTTCTCATTAACAGTGACCGTAGATTTCACTTTTTTCCTTCATTTTTTCCAGTCAGTTGGGAGCAGAGAGACAGGCTTATGTATGGGGCCTAACAAGACCAGAGTGCACACACCAAAGCCACAACGGATAGAGGGAATGCAGGTATTGGTGGGGCATTAGGTATGACATGATCACTCCGTGCCTTGCATCCCCATTTCCCATGAAAAAAAATGTTAAAAAACTCTTGGGCGATACAGAACCTGGGATTAGAACTCAGGTTTTCTGCATGCCCAATTCCAGCACTTATCACCTGTGCCACCGGTCTCTGTGCTTGTTGCAGTAGCTTTGGGGCATGTACATCTTTCTCCAGCGAGGCTATGACATCTGGCCGCAAGGATATAACATCTGTCTGCCCACTCCACCTAACTCCAAGCACCTGCAGTGGTGTAGTGGTTAAGTGCTTGCATTGCGGCTCTGGGGATGTCCGTTCGAATCCTGCCTTCGGCATATGTCATTGGTTAAACTACTTGTACTGTTAAAAATATCTGCTTGTCTCCTGAAAGGGCCAGTGAGTTCCATGGGTAAAGGGGTGGGTTAAAGGGCACCCTGGGAAGATAGACTAAGGTAAAGGGGAGCATCTGGAGAGGAGCTGTGGTAGGGGAAGGGGGTACTGGTTGGGTAGGGGGAGCAGGTTAAAGGGCATATGTGGGTTGGGGTAGAGCAAGGAAAGGGGGGCCTGGGGAGAAGCTGTGGCAGGGGTAAGGGGCTACTGGTTGGGTAAGGGTGACCAAAAGGGGGGTTAGGTTAAAGGGCATATGTTGGGTGGGGTTAGAGCAAGGAAAGGGGGGCCTGGATTTCAGCGGAGTAGGAAAGGGGACCCTGTGGAGAACAAGTTGACAATAGGGAACCCTTTTTTGTTTCTTGTCTTTTGTCTTTTGTTTTTTGTTTTTGTTTTTGTTTTTGTTTAGAGAGTGCAGAGAGATCGAATGGACTGAGTACTGCCTTCCTGCATTGCCTGCTGTGTGGATGCACAGTAGTAGTGCATTGCCCCTGCACTGCATGCTTTAGTAATCACACAGGATTAGGCCCTGTTTATGAGTGGCATATCCCGCCCACCTCAGCTGCGGATCCCCCATTGCTGCTCCAATAATGCTATCAGCCTCTACTGCAACTAGAGCTGGCTATGTATCATGTTATACGCAAAGATATATTGTGTTAAACAATAGGTTCACATAACAGAGAAGACCTAGGTGTGTGCGTTGTATTAATAGATGTGCCAGAAAGCATTCAATGATGACAACAGTTTTCAAAGTGAGTCACAACATGTGTAATGTAAGTGCAAAGACTGAGCTGGAAACTAAGTAGAGTCTTTGGTGTTGCAGCAGGCAGGCAAGTTACCAGACTGCCCAGGCCTAGTGGCTCTTATCGGCCAAGAAATGTCTATTCACCTGTGCGTCTCAGGTTTCCCGACCAGCTCAGTTATACAGAGTTCTGCTTGCAGGTTGACATGCACACTGCCACTTAGCATCTTGCCCTGGACACTTTGCACACAGCTTCCAAGAACCTTCCCACCTCAACAACCCAGTCAGCCCTTCACCCCTTCGTATTCGACTTGCGGCACCTCCTTGGGAATGCATCTTTTGTTGATAGATGTCCTTCATGAGGCTTAGCAAGGCCTTGCAACTTTTTCAAAGGGCCTTAGAAGAAAGGAAAAAAGTCGAAGGCATACTGGAGCGGGAAGCAGGTGGAAGTCGAGGGGTGGGGGTTTGGCAGTAAAAGAAAGAGGGTCTGGCAGAGAGTTAGAAGTTAGGCAACACAATGAGCGAGGTAGGAGGAAAGATGCCTCAAGGCATGCAGCTCTCTGACTCTTCTCCACTGTGCCTGCAGAAAGAGCCTTCCTATTCCTAGCTCTCACCCGAATGGATACATTTGCCTGGAGAGCCCAGAACTAATTTCAGTTAGCCAGAGGGTAAACAGAGGCCAGTGAGAGGTGCACACCCCTTCATTTGACTAGGCTTCCCGGGCTTCTGGGAGGAAAAAAGGCAGCAGTATTCCAACAAGATCATCGTCACCAAGGGCCACCATAACTAGGGGATTACAGTGCATGCTGTGACACACTCCGGGGCCTGGTTGGCCAGGCTTATGTTGAAGAGCACATATCCTAACCCTGAGCTACCTGGGTGGCTGCTCCATAGGGGCTGCACCGAACATAGGGCTGTGCCCGTTTAGGGCTGTGGTCGCGTTTGGGAGCGTTAGGGATGCGTGGAGGACGCAGGGCGCAGACCTCTGCTCGTTTCACCCCAGGATTAGGGCCTGGTTGTCAGTGGAGCGGCCAGCAAGTCCACAATGGAGGAAGTCGAAGGCAGAAAGCAGCCCCCTGCCTGACTCTCACCCCCAGGGCCAAGAGTGAGAAAGGCTCGCTACAGCAAGAGCCTGTCCATACTTTCACCTTGAAAGCAGAATGTTTACATATAAAATTCATGAACAGGCAGCAATAAAAACAGCATACAGTAGGAGAGGACAGAAGCTTGCCCAGTGCATATAATATCAGAGCACCCCCCATGACAAAGCCAACGACTTAACTGGCCTGCTTAGCTTTGAGTTGTTCACAAATCCCGATGATTAGCATTTCTCCCGGAAACTAAACATCCTCTGGTTTGGGGTGAGAGATAGATCTAATGTGCCAAAGGAAGGCATGATGGAAAGTCAGTTTCTTGCTCTCAGAGGAATGGGGGGTCGACAGAACCAACAGGTTAATGCACCTAGTGCAGCCTCCCATGTGCAGTCTGCAGGTGACACTTTCAGTTGCTTGTGAGATGCTGGTACAGGTTTGCTTGCTATGCAGGGGCCTGCAGTCACCTCACAGCACGTCGAGAAGGTGTCTCGTTTCAGTCCAGGGCAATTTTCTCATTAGCAGTGACCGTAGATTTCACTTTTTTCCTTAATTTTTTCCAGTCAGTTGGGAGCAGAGAGACACGCTTATGTATGGGGCCTAACAAGACCAGAGTGCACACACCAAAGCCACAACGGATAGAGGGAATGCAGGTATTGGTGGGGCATTAGGTATGACATGATCACTCCGTGCCTTGCATCCCTATTTCCCATGAAAAAAAATGTTAAAAAACTCTTGGGAGATACAGAACCTGGGATTAGAACTCAGGTTTTCTGCATGCCCAATTCCAGCACTTATCACCTGTGCCACCGGTCTCTGTGCTTGCGGCAGTAGCTTTGGGGCATGTACATCTTTCTCCAGCGAGGCTATGACATCTGGCCGCAAGGATATAACATCTGTCTGCCCACTCCACCTAACTCCAAGCACCTGCAGTGGTGTAGTGGTTAAGTGCTTGCATTGCGGCTCTGGGGATGTCCGTTCGAATCCTGCCTTCGGCATATGTCATTGGTTAAACGACTTGTACTGTTAAAAATATCTGCTTGTCTCCTGAAAGGGCCAGTGAGTTCCATGGGTAAAGGGGTGGGTTAAAGGGCACCCTGGGAAGATAGACTAAGGTAAAGGGGAGCATCTGGAGAGGAGCTGTGGTAGGGGAAAGGGGGTACTGGTTGGGTAGGGGGAGCAGGTTAAAGGGCATATGTGGGTTGGGGTAGAGCAAGGAAAGGGGGGCCTGGGGAGAAGCTGTGGCAGGGGTAAGGGGCTACTGGCTGGGTAAGGGTGACCAAAAGGGGGGTTAGATTAAAGGGCATATGTTGGGTGGGGGTAGAGCAAGGAAAGGGGGGCCTGGATTGCAGCGGAGTAGGAAAGGGGACCCTGTGGAGAACAAGTTGACAATAGGGAACCCTTTTTTGTTTCTTGTCTTTTGTCTTTTGTTTTTGTTTTTTTTTTTGTTTAGAGAGTGCACAGAGATCGAATGGACTGAGTACTGCCTTCCAGCATTGCCTGCTGTGTGGATGCCCAGTAGTAGTGCATTGCCCCTGCACTGCATGCTTTAGTAATCACACAGGATTAGGCCCTGTTTATGAGTGGCATATCCCGCCCACCTCAGCTGCGGATACCCCATTGCTGCTCCGATAATGCTATCAGCCTCTACTGCAACTAGAGCTGGCTATGTATCATGTTATACGCAAAGATATATTGTGTTAAACAATAGGTTCACATAACAGAGAAGACCTAGGTGTGTGCGTTGTATTAATAGATGTGCCAGAAAGCATTCAATGATGACAACAGTTTTCAAAGTGAGTCACAACATGTGTAATGTAAGTGCAAAGACTGAGCTGGAAACTAAGTAGAGTCTTTGGTGTTGCAGCAGGCAGGCAAGTTACCAGACTGCCCAGGCCTGGTGGCTCTTATCGGCCAAGAAATGTCTATTGACCTGTGCGTCTCAGGTTTCCCGACCAGCTCAGTTATACAGAGTTCTGCTTGCAGGTTGACATGCACACTGCCACTTAGCATCTTGCCCTGGACACTTTGCACACAGCTTCCAAGAACCTTCCCACCTCAACAACCCAGTCAGCCCTTCACCCCTTCGTATTCGACTTGCGGCACCTCCTTGGGAATGCATCTTTTGTTGGTAGATGTCCTTCATGAGGCTTAGCAAGGCCTTGCAACTTTTTCAAAGGGCCTTAGAAGAAAGGAAAAAAGTCGAAGGCATACTGGAGCGGGAAGCAGGTGGAAGTCGAGGGGTGGGGGTTTGGCAGTAAAAGAAAGAGGGTCTGGCAGAGAGTTAGAAGTTAGGCAACACAATGAGCGAGGTAGGAGGAAAGATGCCTCAGGCATGCAGCTCTCTGACTCTTCCCCACTGTGCCTGCAGAAAGAGCCTTCCTATTCCTAGCTCTCACCCGAATGGATACATTTGCCTGGAGAGCCCAGAACTAATTTCAGTTAGCCAGAGGGTAAACAGAGGCCAGTGAGAGGTGCACACCCCTTCATTTGACTAGGCTTCCCGGGCTTCTGGGAGGAAAAAAGGCAGCAGTATTCCAACAAGATCATCGTCACCAAGGGCCACCATAACTAGGGGATTACAGAGCATGCTGTGACACACTCCGGGGCCTGGTTGGCCAGGCTTATGTTGAAGAGCACATATCCTAACCCTGAGCTACCTGGGTGGCTGCTCCATAGGGGCTGCACCGAACATAGGGCTGTGCCCGTTTAGGGCTGTGGTCGCGTTTGGGAGCGTTAGGGATGCGTGGAGGACGCAGGGCGCAGACCTCTGCTCGTTTCACCCCAGGATTAGGGCCTGGTTGTCAGTGGAGCGGCCAGCAAGTCCACAATGGAGGAAGTCGAAGGCAGAAAGCAGCCCCCTGCCTGACTCTCACCCCCAGGGCAAAGAGTGAGAAAGGCTCGCTACAGCAAGAGCCTGTCCATATTTTCACCGTGAAAGCAGAATGTTTACATTTAAAATTCATGAACAGGCAGCAATAAAAACAGCATACAGTAGCAGAGGACAGAAGCTTGCCCAGCGCATATAATATCAGAGCACCCCCCATGACAAAGCCAACGACTTAACTGGCCTGCTTAGCTTTGAGTTGTTCACAAATCCCGATGATTAGCATTTCTCTCGGAAACTAAACATCCTCTGATTTGGGGTGAGAGATAGATCTAATGTGCCAAAGGAAGGCATGATGGAAAGTCAGTTTCTTGCTCTCAGAGGAATGGGGGGTCGACAGAACCAACAGGTTAATGCACCTAGTGCAGCCTCCCATGTGCAGTCTGCAGGTGACACTTTCAGTTGCTTGTGAGATGCTGGTACAGGTTTGCTTGCTATGCAGGGGCCTGCAGTCACCTCACAGCACGTCGAGAAGGTGTCTCGTTTCAGTCCAGGGCAATTTTCTCATTAACAGTGACCGTAGATTTCACTTTTTTCCTTCATTTTTTCCAGTCAGTTGGGAGCAGAGAGACAGGCTTATGTATGGGGCCTAACAAGACCAGAGTGCACACACCAAAGCCACAACGGATAGAGGGAATGCAGGTATTGGTGGGGCATTAGGTATGACATGATCACTCCGTGCCTTGCATCCCCATTTCCCATGAAAAAAAATGTTAAAAAACTCTTGGGCGATACAGAACCTGGGATTAGAACTCAGGTTTTCTGCATGCCCAATTCCAGCACTTATCACCTGTGCCACCGGTCTCTGTGCTTGTTGCAGTAGCTTTGGGGCATGTACATCTTTCTCCAGCGAGGCTATGACATCTGGCCGCAAGGATATAACATCTGTCTGCCCACTCCACCTAACTCCAAGCACCTGCAGTGGTGTAGTGGTTAAGTGCTTGCATTGCGGCTCTGGGGATGTCCGTTCGAATCCTGCCTTCGGCATATGTCATTGGTTAAACTACTTGTACTGTTAAAAATATCTGCTTGTCTCCTGAAAGGGCCAGTGAGTTCCATGGGTAAAGGGGTGGGTTAAAGGGCACCCTGGGAAGATAGACTAAGGTAAAGGGGAGCATCTGGAGAGGAGCTGTGGTAGGGGAAGGGGGTACTGGTTGGGTAGGGGGAGCAGGTTAAAGGGCATATGTGGGTTGGGGTAGAGCAAGGAAAGGGGGGCCTGGGGAGAAGCTGTGGCAGGGGTAAGGGGCTACTGGTTGGGTAAGGGTGACCAAAAGGGGGGTTAGGTTAAAGGGCATATGTTGGGTGGGGTTAGAGCAAGGAAAGGGGGGCCTGGATTTCAGCGGAGTAGGAAAGGGGACCCTGTGGAGAACAAGTTGACAATAGGGAACCCTTTTTTGTTTCTTGTCTTTTGTCTTTTGTTTTTTGTTTTTGTTTTTGTTTTTGTTTAGAGAGTGCAGAGAGATCGAATGGACTGAGTACTGCCTTCCTGCATTGCCTGCTGTGTGGATGCACAGTAGTAGTGCATTGCCCCTGCACTGCATGCTTTAGTAATCACACAGGATTAGGCCCTGTTTATGAGTGGCATATCCCGCCCACCTCAGCTGCGGATCCCCCATTGCTGCTCCGATAATGCTATCAGCCTCTACTGCAACTAGAGCTGGCTATGTATCATGTTATACGCAAAGATATATTGTGTTAAACAATAGGTTCACATAACAGAGAAGACCTAGGTGTGTGCGTTGTATTAATAGATGTGCCAGAAAGCATTCAATGATGACAACAGTTTTCAAAGTGAGTCACAACATGTGTAATGTAAGTGCAAAGACTGAGCTGGAAACTAAGTAGAGTCTTTGGTGTTGCAGCAGGCAGGCAAGTTACCAGACTGCCCAGGCCTGGTGGCTCTTATCGGCCAAGAAATGTCTATTCACCTGTGCGTCTCAGGTTTCCCGACCAGCTCAGTTATACAGAGTTCTGCTTGCAGGTTGACATGCACACTGCCACTTAGCATCTTGCCCTGGACACTTTGCACACAGCTTCCAAGAACCTTCCCACCTCAACAACCCAGTCAGCCCTTCACCCCTTCGTATTCGACTTGCGGCACCTCCTTGGGAATGCATCTTTTGTTGATAGATGTCCTTCATGAGGCTTAGCAAGGCCTTGCAACTTTTTCAAAGGGCCTTAGAAGAAAGGAAAAAAGTCGAAGGCATACTGGAGCGGGAAGCAGGTGGAAGTCGAGGGGTGGGGGTTTGGCAGTAAAAGAAAGAGGGTCTGGCAGAGAGTTAGAAGTTAGGCAACACAATGAGCGAGGTAGGAGGAAAGATGCCTCAAGGCATGCAGCTCTCTGACTCTTCCCCACTGTGCCTGCAGAAAGAGCCTTCCTATTCCTAGCTCTCACCCGAATGGATACATTTGCCTGGAGAGCCCAGAACTAATTTCAGTTAGCCAGAGGGTAAACAGAGGCCAGTGAGAGGTGCACACCCCTTCATTTGACTAGGCTTCCCGGGCTTCTGGGAGGAAAAAAGGCAGCAGTATTCCAACAAGATCATCGTCACCAAGGGCCACCATAACTAGGGGATTACAGTGCATGCTGTGACACACTCCGGGGCCTGGTTGGCCAGGCTTATGTTGAAGAGCACATATCCTAACCCTGAGCTACCTGGGTGGCTGCTCCATAGGGGCTGCACCGAACATAGGGCTGTGCCCGTTTAGGGCTGTGGTCGCGTTTGGGAGCGTTAGGGATGCGTGGAGGACGCAGGGCGCAGACCTCTGCTCGTTTCACCCCAGGATTAGGGCCTGGTTGTCAGTGGAGCGGCCAGCAAGTCCACAATGGAGGAAGTCGAAGGCAGAAAGCAGCCCCTTGCCTGACTCTCACCCCCAGGGCCAAGAGTGAGAAAGGCTCGCTACAGCAAGAGCCTGTCCATACTTTCACCTTGAAAGCAGAATGTTTACATATAAAATTCATGAACAGGCAGCAATAAAAACAGCATACAGTAGGAGAGGACAGAAGCTTGCCCAGTGCATATAATATCAGAGCACCCCCCATGACAAAGCCAACGACTTAACTGGCCTGCTTAGCTTTGAGTTGTTCACAAATCCCGATGATTAGCATTTCTCCCGGAAACTAAACATCCTCTGGTTTGGGGTGAGAGATAGATCTAATGTGCCAAAGGAAGGCATGATGGAAAGTCAGTTTCTTGCTCTCAGAGGAATGGGGGGTCGACAGAACCAACAGGTTAATGCACCTAGTGCAGCCTCCCATGTGCAGTCTGCAGGTGACACTTTCAGTTGCTTGTGAGATGCTGGTACAGGTTTGCTTGCTATGCAGGGGCCTGCAGTCACCTCACAGCACGTCGAGAAGGTGTCTCGTTTCAGTCCAGGGCAATTTTCTCATTAGCAGTGACCGTAGATTTCACTTTTTTCCTTAATTTTTTCCAGTCAGTTGGGAGCAGAGAGACACGCTTATGTATGGGGCCTAACAAGACCAGAGTGCACACACCAAAGCCACAACGGATAGAGGGAATGCAGGTATTGGTGGGGCATTAGGTATGACATGATCACTCCGTGCCTTGCATCCCTATTTCCCATGAAAAAAAATGTTAAAAAACTCTTGGGAGATACAGAACCTGGGATTAGAACTCAGGTTTTCTGCATGCCCAATTCCAGCACTTATCACCTGTGCCACCGGTCTCTGTGCTTGCGGCAGTAGCTTTGGGGCATGTACATCTTTCTCCAGCGAGGCTATGACATCTGGCCGCAAGGATATAACATCTGTCTGCCCACTCCACCTAACTCCAAGCACCTGCAGTGGTGTAGTGGTTAAGTGCTTGCATTGCGGCTCTGGGGATGTCCGTTCGAATCCTGCCTTCGGCATATGTCATTGGTTAAACGACTTGTACTGTTAAAAATATCTGCTTGTCTCCTGAAAGGGCCAGTGAGTTCCATGGGTAAAGGGGTGGGTTAAAGGGCACCCTGGGAAGATAGACTAAGGTAAAGGGGAGCATCTGGAGAGGAGCTGTGGTAGGGGAAAGGGGGTACTGGTTGGGTAGGGGGAGCAGGTTAAAGGGCATATGTGGGTTGGGGTAGAGCAAGGAAAGGGGGGCCTGGGGAGAAGCTGTGGCAGGGGTAAGGGGCTACTGGTTGGGTAAGGGTGACCAAAAGGGGGGTTAGATTAAAGGGCATATGTTGGGTGGGGGTAGAGCAAGGAAAGGGGGGCCTGGATTGCAGCGGAGTAGGAAAGGGGACCCTGTGGAGAACAAGTTGACAATAGGGAACCCTTTTTTGTTTCTTGTCTTTTGTCTTTTGTTTTTGTTTTTTTTTTTGTTTAGAGAGTGCACAGAGATCGAATGGACTGAGTACTGCCTTCCAGCATTGCCTGCTGTGTGGATGCCCAGTAGTAGTGCATTGCCCCTGCACTGCATGCTTTAGTAATCACACAGGATTAGGCCCTGTTTATGAGTGGCATATCCCGCCCACCTCAGCTGCGGATACCCCATTGCTGCTCCGATAATGCTATCAGCCTCTACTGCAACTAGAGCTGGCTATGTATCATGTTATACGCAAAGATATATTGTGTTAAACAATAGGTTCACATAACAGAGAAGACCTAGGTGTGTGCGTTGTATTAATAGATGTGCCAGAAAGCATTCAATGATGACAACAGTTTTCAAAGTGAGTCACAACATGTGTAATGTAAGTGCAAAGACTGAGCTGGAAACTAAGTAGAGTCTTTGGTGTTGCAGCAGGCAGGCAAGTTACCAGACTGCCCAGGCCTGGTGGCTCTTATCGGCCAAGAAATGTCTATTGACCTGTGCGTCTCAGGTTTCCCGACCAGCTCAGTTATACAGAGTTCTGCTTGCAGGTTGACATGCACACTGCCACTTAGCATCTTGCCCTGGACACTTTGCACACAGCTTCCAAGAACCTTCCCACCTCAACAACCCAGTCAGCCCTTCACCCCTTCGTATTCGACTTGCGGCACCTCCTTGGGAATGCATCTTTTGTTGGTAGATGTCCTTCATGAGGCTTAGCAAGGCCTTGCAACTTTTTCAAAGGGCCTTAGAAGAAAGGAAAAAAGTCGAAGGCATACTGGAGCGGGAAGCAGGTGGAAGTCGAGGGGTGGGGGTTTGGCAGTAAAAGAAAGAGGGTCTGGCAGAGAGTTAGAAGTTAGGCAACACAATGAGCGAGGTAGGAGGAAAGATGCCTCAGGCATGCAGCTCTCTGACTCTTCCCCACTGTGCCTGCAGAAAGAGCCTTCCTATTCCTAGCTCTCACCCGAATGGATACATTTGCCTGGAGAGCCCAGAACTAATTTCAGTTAGCCAGAGGGTAAACAGAGGCCAGTGAGAGGTGCACACCCCTTCATTTGACTAGGCTTCCCGGGCTTCTGGGAGGAAAAAAGGCAGCAGTATTCCAACAAGATCATCGTCACCAAGGGCCACCATAACTAGGGGATTACAGAGCATGCTGTGACACACTCCGGGGCCTGGTTGGCCAGGCTTATGTTGAAGAGCACATATCCTAACCCTGAGCTACCTGGGTGGCTGCTCCATAGGGGCTGCACCGAACATAGGGCTGTGCCCGTTTAGGGCTGTGGTCGCGTTTGGGAGCGTTAGGGATGCGTGGAGGACGCAGGGCGCAGACCTCTGCTCGTTTCACCCCAGGATTAGGGCCTGGTTGTCAGTGGAGCGGCCAGCAAGTCCACAATGGAGGAAGTCGAAGGCAGAAAGCAGCCCCCTGCCTGACTCTCACCCCCAGGGCAAAGAGTGAGAAAGGCTCGCTACAGCAAGAGCCTGTCCATATTTTCACCGTGAAAGCAGAATGTTTACATTTAAAATTCATGAACAGGCAGCAATAAAAACAGCATACAGTAGCAGAGGACAGAAGCTTGCCCAGCGCATATAATATCAGAGCACCCCCCATGACAAAGCCAACGACTTAACTGGCCTGCTTAGCTTTGAGTTGTTCACAAATCCCGATGATTAGCATTTCTCTCGGAAACTAAACATCCTCTGATTTGGGGTGAGAGATAGATCTAATGTGCCAAAGGAAGGCATGATGGAAAGTCAGTTTCTTGCTCTCAGAGGAATGGGGGGTCGACAGAACCAACAGGTTAATGCACCTAGTGCAGCCTCCCATGTGCAGTCTGCAGGTGACACTTTCAGTTGCTTGTGAGATGCTGGTACAGGTTTGCTTGCTATGCAGGGGCCTGCAGTCACCTCACAGCACGTCGAGAAGGTGTCTCGTTTCAGTCCAGGGCAATTTTCTCATTAACAGTGACCGTAGATTTCACTTTTTTCCTTCATTTTTTCCAGTCAGTTGGGAGCAGAGAGACAGGCTTATGTATGGGGCCTAACAAGACCAGAGTGCACACACCAAAGCCACAACGGATAGAGGGAATGCAGGTATTGGTGGGGCATTAGGTATGACATGATCACTCCGTGCCTTGCATCCCCATTTCCCATGAAAAAAAATGTTAAAAAACTCTTGGGCGATACAGAACCTGGGATTAGAACTCAGGTTTTCTGCATGCCCAATTCCAGCACTTATCACCTGTGCCACCGGTCTCTGTGCTTGTTGCAGTAGCTTTGGGGCATGTACATCTTTCTCCAGCGAGGCTATGACATCTGGCCGCAAGGATATAACATCTGTCTGCCCACTCCACCTAACTCCAAGCACCTGCAGTGGTGTAGTGGTTAAGTGCTTGCATTGCGGCTCTGGGGATGTCCGTTCGAATCCTGCCTTCGGCATATGTCATTGGTTAAACTACTTGTACTGTTAAAAATATCTGCTTGTCTCCTGAAAGGGCCAGTGAGTTCCATGGGTAAAGGGGTGGGTTAAAGGGCACCCTGGGAAGATAGACTAAGGTAAAGGGGAGCATCTGGAGAGGAGCTGTGGTAGGGGAAGGGGGTACTGGTTGGGTAGGGGGAGCAGGTTAAAGGGCATATGTGGGTTGGGGTAGAGCAAGGAAAGGGGGGCCTGGGGAGAAGCTGTGGCAGGGGTAAGGGGCTACTGGTTGGGTAAGGGTGACCAAAAGGGGGGTTAGGTTAAAGGGCATATGTTGGGTGGGGTTAGAGCAAGGAAAGGGGGGCCTGGATTTCAGCGGAGTAGGAAAGGGGACCCTGTGGAGAACAAGTTGACAATAGGGAACCCTTTTTTGTTTCTTGTCTTTTGTCTTTTGTTTTTTGTTTTTGTTTTTGTTTTTGTTTAGAGAGTGCAGAGAGATCGAATGGACTGAGTACTGCCTTCCTGCATTGCCTGCTGTGTGGATGCACAGTAGTAGTGCATTGCCCCTGCACTGCATGCTTTAGTAATCACACAGGATTAGGCCCTGTTTATGAGTGGCATATCCCGCCCACCTCAGCTGCGGATCCCCCATTGCTGCTCCGATAATGCTATCAGCCTCTACTGCAACTAGAGCTGGCTATGTATCATGTTATACGCAAAGATATATTGTGTTAAACAATAGGTTCACATAACAGAGAAGACCTAGGTGTGTGCGTTGTATTAATAGATGTGCCAGAAAGCATTCAATGATGACAACAGTTTTCAAAGTGAGTCACAACATGTGTAATGTAAGTGCAAAGACTGAGCTGGAAACTAAGTAGAGTCTTTGGTGTTGCAGCAGGCAGGCAAGTTACCAGACTGCCCAGGCCTGGTGGCTCTTATCGGCCAAGAAATGTCTATTCACCTGTGCGTCTCAGGTTTCCCGACCAGCTCAGTTATACAGAGTTCTGCTTGCAGGTTGACATGCACACTGCCACTTAGCATCTTGCCCTGGACACTTTGCACACAGCTTCCAAGAACCTTCCCACCTCAACAACCCAGTCAGCCCTTCACCCCTTCGTATTCGACTTGCGGCACCTCCTTGGGAATGCATCTTTTGTTGATAGATGTCCTTCATGAGGCTTAGCAAGGCCTTGCAACTTTTTCAAAGGGCCTTAGAAGAAAGGAAAAAAGTCGAAGGCATACTGGAGCGGGAAGCAGGTGGAAGTCGAGGGGTGGGGGTTTGGCAGTAAAAGAAAGAGGGTCTGGCAGAGAGTTAGAAGTTAGGCAACACAATGAGCGAGGTAGGAGGAAAGATGCCTCAAGGCATGCAGCTCTCTGACTCTTCCCCACTGTGCCTGCAGAAAGAGCCTTCCTATTCCTAGCTCTCACCCGAATGGATACATTTGCCTGGAGAGCCCAGAACTAATTTCAGTTAGCCAGAGGGTAAACAGAGGCCAGTGAGAGGTGCACACCCCTTCATTTGACTAGGCTTCCCGGGCTTCTGGGAGGAAAAAAGGCAGCAGTATTCCAACAAGATCATCGTCACCAAGGGCCACCATAACTAGGGGATTACAGTGCATGCTGTGACACACTCCGGGGCCTGGTTGGCCAGGCTTATGTTGAAGAGCACATATCCTAACCCTGAGCTACCTGGGTGGCTGCTCCATAGGGGCTGCACCGAACATAGGGCTGTGCCCGTTTAGGGCTGTGGTCGCGTTTGGGAGCGTTAGGGATGCGTGGAGGACGCAGGGCGCAGACCTCTGCTCGTTTCACCCCAGGATTAGGGCCTGGTTGTCAGTGGAGCGGCCAGCAAGTCCACAATGGAGGAAGTCGAAGGCAGAAAGCAGCCCCTTGCCTGACTCTCACCCCCAGGGCCAAGAGTGAGAAAGGCTCGCTACAGCAAGAGCCTGTCCATACTTTCACCTTGAAAGCAGAATGTTTACATATAAAATTCATGAACAGGCAGCAATAAAAACAGCATACAGTAGGAGAGGACAGAAGCTTGCCCAGTGCATATAATATCAGAGCACCCCCCATGACAAAGCCAACGACTTAACTGGCCTGCTTAGCTTTGAGTTGTTCACAAATCCCGATGATTAGCATTTCTCCCGGAAACTAAACATCCTCTGGTTTGGGGTGAGAGATAGATCTAATGTGCCAAAGGAAGGCATGATGGAAAGTCAGTTTCTTGCTCTCAGAGGAATGGGGGGTCGACAGAACCAACAGGTTAATGCACCTAGTGCAGCCTCCCATGTGCAGTCTGCAGGTGACACTTTCAGTTGCTTGTGAGATGCTGGTACAGGTTTGCTTGCTATGCAGGGGCCTGCAGTCACCTCACAGCACGTCGAGAAGGTGTCTCGTTTCAGTCCAGGGCAATTTTCTCATTAGCAGTGACCGTAGATTTCACTTTTTTCCTTAATTTTTTCCAGTCAGTTGGGAGCAGAGAGACACGCTTATGTATGGGGCCTAACAAGACCAGAGTGCACACACCAAAGCCACAACGGATAGAGGGAATGCAGGTATTGGTGGGGCATTAGGTATGACATGATCACTCCGTGCCTTGCATCCCTATTTCCCATGAAAAAAAATGTTAAAAAACTCTTGGGAGATACAGAACCTGGGATTAGAACTCAGGTTTTCTGCATGCCCAATTCCAGCACTTATCACCTGTGCCACCGGTCTCTGTGCTTGCGGCAGTAGCTTTGGGGCATGTACATCTTTCTCCAGCGAGGCTATGACATCTGGCCGCAAGGATATAACATCTGTCTGCCCACTCCACCTAACTCCAAGCACCTGCAGTGGTGTAGTGGTTAAGTGCTTGCATTGCGGCTCTGGGGATGTCCGTTCGAATCCTGCCTTCGGCATATGTCATTGGTTAAACGACTTGTACTGTTAAAAATATCTGCTTGTCTCCTGAAAGGGCCAGTGAGTTCCATGGGTAAAGGGGTGGGTTAAAGGGCACCCTGGGAAGATAGACTAAGGTAAAGGGGAGCATCTGGAGAGGAGCTGTGGTAGGGGAAAGGGGGTACTGGTTGGGTAGGGGGAGCAGGTTAAAGGGCATATGTGGGTTGGGGTAGAGCAAGGAAAGGGGGGCCTGGGGAGAAGCTGTGGCAGGGGTAAGGGGCTACTGGTTGGGTAAGGGTGACCAAAAGGGGGGTTAGATTAAAGGGCATATGTTGGGTGGGGGTAGAGCAAGGAAAGGGGGGCCTGGATTGCAGCGGAGTAGGAAAGGGGACCCTGTGGAGAACAAGTTGACAATAGGGAACCCTTTTTTGTTTCTTGTCTTTTGTCTTTTGTTTTTGTTTTTTTTTTTGTTTAGAGAGTGCACAGAGATCGAATGGACTGAGTACTGCCTTCCAGCATTGCCTGCTGTGTGGATGCCCAGTAGTAGTGCATTGCCCCTGCACTGCATGCTTTAGTAATCACACAGGATTAGGCCCTGTTTATGAGTGGCATATCCCGCCCACCTCAGCTGCGGATACCCCATTGCTGCTCCGATAATGCTATCAGCCTCTACTGCAACTAGAGCTGGCTATGTATCATGTTATACGCAAAGATATATTCTGTTAAACAATAGGTTCACATAACAGAGAAGACCTAGGTGTGTGCGTTGTATTAATAGATGTGCCAGAAAGCATTCAATGATGACAACAGTTTTCAAAGTGAGTCACAACATGTGTAATGTAAGTGCAAAGACTGAGCTGGAAACTAAGTAGAGTCTTTGGTGTTGCAGCAGGCAGGCAAGTTACCAGACTGCCCAGGCCTGGTGGCTCTTATCGGCCAAGAAATGTCTATTGACCTGTGCGTCTCAGGTTTCCCGACCAGCTCAGTTATACAGAGTTCTGCTTGCAGGTTGACATGCACACTGCCACTTAGCATCTTGCCCTGGACACTTTGCACACAGCTTCCAAGAACCTTCCCACCTCAACAACCCAGTCAGCCCTTCACCCCTTCGTATTCGACTTGCGGCACCTCCTTGGGAATGCATCTTTTGTTGGTAGATGTCCTTCATGAGGCTTAGCAAGGCCTTGCAACTTTTTCAAAGGGCCTTAGAAGAAAGGAAAAAAGTCGAAGGCATACTGGAGCGGGAAGCAGGTGGAAGTCGAGGGGTGGGGGTTTGGCAGTAAAAGAAAGAGGGTCTGGCAGAGAGTTAGAAGTTAGGCAACACAATGAGCGAGGTAGGAGGAAAGATGCCTCAGGCATGCAGCTCTCTGACTCTTCCCCACTGTGCCTGCAGAAAGAGCCTTCCTATTCCTAGCTCTCACCCGAATGGATACATTTGCCTGGAGAGCCCAGAACTAATTTCAGTTAGCCAGAGGGTAAACAGAGGCCAGTGAGAGGTGCACACCCCTTCATTTGACTAGGCTTCCCGGGCTTCTGGGAGGAAAAAAGGCAGCAGTATTCCAACAAGATCATCGTCACCAAGGGCCACCATAACTAGGGGATTACAGAGCATGCTGTGACACACTCCGGGGCCTGGTTGGCCAGGCTTATGTTGAAGAGCACATATCCTAACCCTGAGCTACCTGGGTGGCTGCTCCATAGGGGCTGCACCGAACATAGGGCTGTGCCCGTTTAGGGCTGTGGTCGCGTTTGGGAGCGTTAGGGATGCGTGGAGGACGCAGGGCGCAGACCTCTGCTCGTTTCACCCCAGGATTAGGGCCTGGTTGTCAGTGGAGCGGCCAGCAAGTCCACAATGGAGGAAGTCGAAGGCAGAAAGCAGCCCCCTGCCTGACTCTCACCCCCAGGGCAAAGAGTGAGAAAGGCTCGCTACAGCAAGAGCCTGTCCATACTTTCACCTTGAAAGCAGAATGTTTACATTTAAAATTCATGAACAGGCAGCAATAAAAACAGCATACAGTAGCAGAGGACAGAAGCTTGCCCAGCGCATATAATATCAGAGCACCCCCCATGACAAAGCCAACGACTTAACTGGCCTGCTTAGCTTTGAGTTGTTCACAAATCCCGATGATTAGCATTTCTCTCGGAAACTAAACATCCTCTGATTTGGGGTGAGAGATAGATCTAATGTGCCAAAGGAAGGCATGATGGAAAGTCAGTTTCTTGCTCTCAGAGGAATGGGGGGTCGACAGAACCAACAGGTTAATGCACCTAGTGCAGCCTCCCATGTGCAGTCTGCAGGTGACACTTTCAGTTGCTTGTGAGATGCTGGTACAGGTTTGCTTGCTATGCAGGGGCCTGCAGTCACCTCACAGCACGTCGAGAAGGTGTCTCGTTTCAGTCCAGGGCAATTTTCTCATTAACAGTGACCGTAGATTTCACTTTTTTCCTTCATTTTTTCCAGTCAGTTGGGAGCAGAGAGACACGCTTATGTATGGGGCCTAACAAGACCAGAGTGCACACACCAAAGCCACAAAGGATAGAGGGAATGCAGGTATTGGTGGGGCATTAGGTATGACATGATCACTCCGTGCCTTGCATCCCCATTTCCCATGAAAAAAAATGTTAAAAAACTCTTGGGAGATACAGAACCTGGGATTAGAACTCAGGTTTTCTGCATGCCCAATTCCAGCACTTATCACCTGTGCCACCGGTCTCTGTGCTTGCTGCAGTAGCTTTGGGGCATGTACATCTTTCTCCAGCGAGGCTATGACATCTGGCCGCAAGGATATAACATCTGTCTGCCCACTCCACCTAACTCCAAGCACCTGCAGTGGTGTAGTGGTTAAGTGCTTGCATTGCGGCTCTGGGGATGTCCGTTCGAATCCTGCCTTCGGCATATGTCATTGGTTAAACTACTTGTACTGTTAAAAATATCTGCTTGTCTCCTGAAAGGGCCAGTGAGTTCCATGGGTAAAGGGGTGGGTTAAAGGGCACCCTGGGAAGATAGACTAAGGTAAAGGGGAGCATCTGGAGAGGAGCTGTGGTAGGGGAAGGGGGTACTGGTTGGGTAGGGGGAGCAGGTTAAAGGGCATATGTGGGTTGGGGTAGAGCAAGGAAAGGGGGGCCTGGGGAGAAGCTGTGGCAGGGGTAAGGGGCTACTGGTTGGGTAAGGGTGACCAAAAGGGGGGTTAGGTTAAAGGGCATATGTTGGGTGGGGTTAGAGCAAGGAAAGGGGGGCCTGGATTTCAGCGGAGTAGGAAAGGGGACCCTGTGGAGAACAAGTTGACAATAGGGAACCCTTTTTTGTTTCTTGTCTTTTGTCTTTTGTTTTTTGTTTTTGTTTTTGTTTTTGTTTAGAGAGTGCAGAGAGATCGAATGGACTGAGTACTGCCTTCCTGCATTGCCTGCTGTGTGGATGCACATTAGTAGTGCATTGCCCCTGCACTGCATGCTTTAGTAATCACACAGGATTAGGCCCTGTTTATGAGTGGCATATCCCGCCCACCTCAGCTGCGGATCCCCCATTGCTGCTCCGATAATGCTATCAGCCTCTACTGCAACTAGAGCTGGCTATGTATCATGTTATACGCAAAGATATATTCTGTTAAACAATAGGTTCACATAACAGAGAAGACCTAGGTGTGTGCGTTGTATTAATAGATGTGCCAGAAAGCATTCAATGATGACAACAGTTTTCAAAGTGAGTCACAACATGTGTAATGTAAGTGCAAAGACTGAGCTGGAAACTAAGTAGAGTCTTTGGTGTTGCAGCAGGCAGGCAAGTTACCAGCCTGCCCAGGCCTGGTGGCTCTTATCGGCCAAGAAATGTCTATTGACCTGTGCGTCTCAGGTTTCCCGACCAGCTCAGTTATACAGAGTTCTGCTTGCAGGTTGACATGCACACTGCCACTTAGCATCTTGCCCTGGACACTTTGCACACAGCTTCCAAGAACCTTCCCACCTCAACAACCCAGTCAGCCCTTCACCCCTTCGTATTCGACTTGCGGCACCTCCTTGGGAATGCATCTTTTGTTGGTAGATGTCCTTCATGAGGCTTAGCAAGGCCTTGCAACTTTTTCAAAGGGCCTTAGAAGAAAGGAAAAAAGTCGAAGGCATACTGGAGCGGGAAGCAGGTGGAAGTCGAGGGGTGGGGGTTTGGCAGTAAAAGAAAGAGGGTCTGGCAGAGAGTTAGAAGTTAGGCAACACAATGAGCGAGGTAGGAGGAAAGATGCCTCAGGCATGCAGCTCTCTGACTCTTCCCCACTGTGCCTGCAGAAAGAGCCTTCCTATTCCTAGCTCTCACCCGAATGGATACATTTGCCTGGAGAGCCCAGAACTAATTTCAGTTAGCCAGAGGGTAAACAGAGGCCAGTGAGAGGTGCACACCCCTTCATTTGACTAGGCTTCCCGGGCTTCTGGGAGGAAAAAAGGCAGCAGTATTCCAACAAGATCATCGTCACCAAGGGCCACCATAACTAGGGGTTTACAGAGCATGCTGTGACACACTCCGGGGCCTGGTTGGCCAGGCTTATGTTAAAGAGCACATATCCTAACCCTGAGCTACCTGGGTGGCTGCTCCATAGGGGCTGCACCGAACATAGGGCTGTGCCCGTTTAGGGCTGTGGTCGCGTTTGGGAGCGTTAGGGATGCGTGGAGGACGCAGGGCGCAGACCTCTGCTCGTTTCACCCCAGGATTAGGGCCTGGTTGTCAGTGGAGCGGCCAGCAAGTCCACAATGGAGGAAGTCGAAGGCAGAAAGCAGCCCCCTGCCTGACTCTCACCCCCAGGGCAAAGAGTGAGAAAGGCTCGCTACAGCAAGAGCCTGTCCATACTTTCACCGTGAAAGCAGAATGTTTACATTTAAAATTCATGAACAGGCAGCAATAAAAACAGCATACAGTAGCAGAGGACAGAAGCTTGCCCAGCGCATATAATATCAGAGCACCCCCCATGACAAAGCCAACGACTTAACTGGCCTGCTTAGCTTTGAGTTGTTCACAAATCCCGATGATTAGCATTTCTCTCGGAAACTAAACATCCTCTGATTTGGGGTGAGAGATAGATCTAATGTGCCAAAGGAAGGCATGATGGAAAGTCAGTTTCTTGCTCTCAGAGGAATGGGGGGTCGACAGAACCAACAGGTTAATGCACCTAGTGCAGCCTCCCATGTGCAGTCTGCAGGTGACACTTTCAGTTGCTTGTGAGATGCTGGTACAGGTTTGCTTGCTATGCAGGGGCCTGCAGTCACCTCACAGCACGTCGAGAAGGTGTCTCGTTTCAGTCCAGGGCAATTTTCTCATTAACAGTGACCGTAGATTTCACTTTTTTCCTTCATTTTTTCCAGTCAGTTGGGAGCAGAGAGACAGGCTTATGTATGGGGCCTAACAAGACCAGAGTGCACACACCAAAGCCACAACGGATAGAGGGAATGCAGGTATTGGTGGGGCATTAGGTATGACATGATCACTCCGTGCCTTGCATCCCCATTTCCCATGAAAAAAAATGTTAAAAAACTCTTGGGCGATACAGAACCTGGGATTAGAACTCAGGTTTTCTGCATGCCCAATTCCAGCACTTATCACCTGTGCCACCGGTCTCTGTGCTTGTTGCAGTAGCTTTGGGGCATGTACATCTTTCTCCAGCGAGGCTATGACATCTGGCCGCAAGGATATAACATCTGTCTGCCCACTCCACCTAACTCCAAGCACCTGCAGTGGTGTAGTGGTTAAGTGCTTGCATTGCGGCTCTGGGGATGTCCGTTCGAATCCTGCCTTCGGCATATGTCATTGGTTAAACTACTTGTACTGTTAAAAATATCTGCTTGTCTCCTGAAAGGGCCAGTGAGTTCCATGGGTAAAGGGGTGGGTTAAAGGGCACCCTGGGAAGATAGACTAAGGTAAAGGGGAGCATCTGGAGAGGAGCTGTGGTAGGGGAAGGGGGTACTGGTTGGGTAGGGGGAGCAGGTTAAAGGGCATATGTGGGTTGGGGTAGAGCAAGGAAAGGGGGGCCTGGGGAGAAGCTGTGGCAGGGGTAAGGGGCTACTGGTTGGGTAAGGGTGACCAAAAGGGGGGTTAGGTTAAAGGGCATATGTTGGGTGGGGGTAGAGCAAGGAAAGGGGGGCCTGGATTTCAGCGGAGTAGGAAAGGGGACCCTGTGGAGAACAAGTTGACAATAGGGAACCCTTTTTTGTTTCTTGTCTTTTGTCTTTTGTTTTTTGTTTTTGTTTTTGTTTTTGTTTAGAGAGTGCAGAGAGATCGAATGGACTGAGTACTGCCTTCCTGCATTGCCTGCTGTGTGGATGCACAGTAGTAGTGCATTGCCCCTGCACTGCATGCTTTAGTAATCACACAGGATTAGGCCCTGTTTATGAGTGGCATATCCCGCCCACCTCAGCTGCGGATCCCCCATTGCTGCTCCAATAATGCTATCAGCCTCTACTGCAACTAGAGCTGGCTATGTATCATGTTATACGCAAAGATATATTGTGTTAAACAATAGGTTCACATAACAGAGAAGACCTAGGTGTGTGCGTTGTATTAATAGATGTGCCAGAAAGCATTCAATGATGACAACAGTTTTCAAAGTGAGTCACAACATGTGTAATGTAAGTGCAAAGACTGAGCTGGAAACTAAGTAGAGTCTTTGGTGTTGCAGCAGGCAGGCAAGTTACCAGACTGCCCAGGCCTGGTGGCTCTTATCGGCCAAGAAATGTCTATTCACCTGTGCGTCTCAGGTTTCCCGACCAGCTCAGTTATACAGAGTTCTGCTTGCAGGTTGACATGCACACTGCCACTTAGCATCTTGCCCTGGACACTTTGCACACAGCTTCCAAGAACCTTCCCACCTCAACAACCCAGTCAGCCCTTCACCCCTTCGTATTCGACTTGCGGCACCTCCTTGGGAATGCATCTTTTGTTGATAGATGTCCTTCATGAGGCTTAGCAAGGCCTTGCAACTTTTTCAAAGGGCCTTAGAAGAAAGGAAAAAAGTCGAAGGCATACTGGAGCGGGAAGCAGGTGGAAGTCGAGGGGTGGGGGTTTGGCAGTAAAAGAAAGAGGGTCTGGCAGAGAGTTAGAAGTTAGGCAACACAATGAGCGAGGTAGGAGGAAAGATGCCTCAAGGCATGCAGCTCTCTGACTCTTCCCCACTGTGCCTGCAGAAAGAGCCTTCCTATTCCTAGCTCTCACCCGAATGGATACATTTGCCTGGAGAGCCCAGAACTAATTTCAGTTAGCCAGAGGGTAAACAGAGGCCAGTGAGAGGTGCACACCCCTTCATTTGACTAGGCTTCCCGGGCTTCTGGGAGGAAAAAAGGCAGCAGTATTCCAACAAGATCATCGTCACCAAGGGCCACCATAACTAGGGGATTACAGAGCATGCTGTGACACACTCCGGGGCCTGGTTGGCCAGGCTTATGTTGAAGAGCACATATCCTAACCCTGAGCTACCTGGGTGGCTGCTCCATAGGGGCTGCACCGAACATAGGGCTGTGCCCGTTTAGGGCTGTGGTCGCGTTTGGGAGCGTTAGGGATGCGTGGAGGACGCAGGGCGCAGACCTCTGCTCGTTTCACCCCAGGATTAGGGCCTGGTTGTCAGTGGAGCGGCCAGCAAGTCCACAATGGAGGAAGTCGAAGGCAGAAAGCAGCCCCCTGCCTGACTCTCACCCCCAGGGCCAAGAGTGAGAAAGGCTCGCTACAGCAAGAGCCTGTCCATACTTTCACCTTGAAAGCAGAATGTTTACATATAAAATTCATGAACAGGCAGCAATAAAAACAGCATACAGTAGGAGAGGACAGAAGCTTGCCCAGTGCATATAATATCAGAGCACCCCCCATGACAAAGCCAACGACTTAACTGGCCTGCTTAGCTTTGAGTTGTTCACAAATCCCGATGATTAGCATTTCTCCCGGAAACTAAACATCCTCTGGTTTGGGGTGAGAGATAGATCTAATGTGCCAAAGGAAGGCATGATGGAAAGTCAGTTTCTTGCTCTCAGAGGAATGGGGGGTCGACAGAACCAACAGGTTAATGCACCTAGTGCAGCCTCCCATGTGCAGTCTGCAGGTGACACTTTCAGTTGCTTGTGAGATGCTGGTACAGGTTTGCTTGCTATGCAGGGGCCTGCAGTCACCTCACAGCACGTCGAGAAGGTGTCTCGTTTCAGTCCAGGGCAATTTTCTCATTAGCAGTGACCGTAGATTTCACTTTTTTCCTTCATTTTTTCCAGTCAGTTGGGAGCAGAGAGACACGCTTATGTATGGGGCCTAACAAGACCAGAGTGCACACACCAAAGCCACAACGGATAGAGGGAATGCAGGTATTGGTGGGGCATTAGGTATGACATGATCACTCCGTGCCTTGCATCCCTATTTCCCATGAAAAAAAATGTTAAAAAACTCTTGGGAGATACAGAACCTGGGATTAGAACTCAGGTTTTCTGCATGCCCAATTCCAGCACTTATCACCTGTGCCACCGGTCTCTGTGCTTGCGGCAGTAGCTTTGGGGCATGTACATCTTTCTCCAGCGAGGCTATGACATCTGGCCGCAAGGATATAACATCTGTCTGCCCACTCCACCTAGCTCCAAGCACCTGCAGTGGTGTAGTGGTTAAGTGCTTGCATTGCGGCTCTGGGGATGTCCGTTCGAATCCTGCCTTCGGCATATGTCATTGGTTAAACGACTTGTACTGTTAAAAATATCTGCTTGTCTCCTGAAAGGGCCAGTGAGTTCCATGGGTAAAGGGGTGGGTTAAAGGGCACCCTGGGAAGATAGACTAAGGTAAAGGGGAGCATCTGGAGAGGAGCTGTGGTAGGGGAAAGGGGGTACTGGTTGGGTAGGGGGAGCAGGTTAAAGGGCATATGTGGGTTGGGGTAGAGCAAGGAAAGGGGGGCCTGGGGAGAAGCTGTGGCAGGGGTAAAGGGCTACTGGTTGGGTAAGGGTGACCAAAAGGGGGGTTAGATTAAAGGGCATATGTTGGGTGGGGGTAGAGCAAGGAAAGGGGGGCCTGGATTGCAGCGGAGTAGGAAAGGGGACCCTGTGGAGAACAAGTTGACAATAGGGAACCCTTTTTTGTTTCTTGTCTTTTGTCTTTTGTTTTTGTTTTTTTTTTTGTTTAGAGAGTGCACAGAGATCGAATGGACTGAGTACTGCCTTCCAGCATTGCCTGCTGTGTGGATGCCCAGTAGTAGTGCATTGCCCCTGCACTGCATGCTTTAGTAATCACACAGGATTAGGCCCTGTTTATGAGTGGCATATCCCGCCCACCTCAGCTGCGGATACCCCATTGCTGCTCCGATAATGCTATCAGCCTCTACTGCAACTAGAGCTGGCTATGTATCATGTTATACGCAAAGATATATTGTGTTAAACAATAGGTTCACATAACAGAGAAGACCTAGGTGTGTGCGTTGTATTAATAGATGTGCCAGAAAGCATTCAATGATGACAACAGTTTTCAAAGTGAGTCACAACATGTGTAATGTAAGTGCAAAGACTGAGCTGGAAACTAAGTAGAGTCTTTGGTGTTGCAGCAGGCAGGCAAGTTACCAGACTGCCCAGGCCTGGTGGCTCTTATCGGCCAAGAAATGTCTATTGACCTGTGCGTCTCAGGTTTCCCGACCAGCTCAGTTATACAGAGTTCTGCTTGCAGGTTGACATGCACACTGCCACTTAGCATCTTGCCCTGGACACTTTGCACACAGCTTCCAAGAACCTTCCCACCTCAACAACCCAGTCAGCCCTTCACCCCTTCGTATTCGACTTGCGGCACCTCCTTGGGAATGCATCTTTTGTTGGTAGATGTCCTTCATGAGGCTTAGCAAGGCCTTGCAACTTTTTCAAAGGGCCTTAGAAGAAAGGAAAAAAGTCGAAGGCATACTGGAGCGGGAAGCAGGTGGAAGTCGAGGGGTGGGGGTTTGGCAGTAAAAGAAAGAGGGTCTGGCAGAGAGTTAGAAGTTAGGCAACACAATGAGCGAGGTAGGAGGAAAGATGCCTCAGGCATGCAGCTCTCTGACTCTTCCCCACTGTGCCTGCAGAAAGAGCCTTCCTATTCCTAGCTCTCACCCGAATGGATACATTTGCCTGGAGAGCCCAGAACTAATTTCAGTTAGCCAGAGGGTAAACAGAGGCCAGTGAGAGGTGCACACCCCTTCATTTGACTAGGCTTCCCGGGCTTCTGGGAGGAAAAAAGGCAGCAGTATTCCAACAAGATCATCGTCACCAAGGGCCACCATAACTAGGGGTTTACAGAGCATGCTGTGACACACTCCGGGGCCTGGTTGGCCAGGCTTATGTTGAAGAGCACATATCCTAACCCTGAGCTACCTGGGTGGCTGCTCCATAGGGGCTGCACCGAACATAGGGCTGTGCCCGTTTAGGGCTGTGGTCGCGTTTGGGAGCGTTAGGGATGCGTGGAGGACGCAGGGCGCAGACCTCTGCTCGTTTCACCCCAGGATTAGGGCCTGGTTGTCAGTGGAGCGGCCAGCAAGTCCACAATGGAGGAAGTCGAAGGCAGAAAGCAGCCCCCTGCCTGACTCTCACCCCCAGGGCAAAGAGTGAGAAAGGCTCGCTACAGCAAGAGCCTGTCCATACTTTCACCGTGAAAGCAGAATGTTTACATTTAAAATTCATGAACAGGCAGCAATAAAAACAGCATACAGTAGCAGAGGACAGAAGCTTGCCCAGCGCATATAATATCAGAGCACCCCCCATGACAAAGCCAACGACTTAACTGGCCTGCTTAGCTTTGAGTTGTTCACAAATCCCGATGATTAGCATTTCTCTCGGAAACTAAACATCCTCTGATTTGGGGTGAGAGATAGATCTAATGTGCCAAAGGAAGGCATGATGGAAAGTCAGTTTCTTGCTCTCAGAGGAATGGGGGGTCGACAGAACCAACAGGTTAATGCACCTAGTGCAGCCTCCCATGTGCAGTCTGCAGGTGACACTTTCAGTTGCTTGTGAGATGCTGGTACAGGTTTGCTTGCTATGCAGGGGCCTGCAGTCACCTCACAGCACGTCGAGAAGGTGTCTCGTTTCAGTCCAGGGCAATTTTCTCATTAACAGTGACCGTAGATTTCACTTTTTTCCTTCATTTTTTCCAGTCAGTTGGGAGCAGAGAGACAGGCTTATGTATGGGGCCTAACAAGACCATAGTGCACACACCAAAGCCACAACGGATAGAGGGAATGCAGGTATTGGTGGGGCATTAGGTATGACATGATCACTCCGTGCCTTGCATCCCCATTTCCCATGAAAAAAAATGTTAAAAAACTCTTGGGCGATACAGAACCTGGGATTAGAACTCAGGTTTTCTCCATGCCCAATTCCAGCACTTATCACCTGTGCCACCGGTCTCTGTGCTTGTTGCAGTAGCTTTGGGGCATGTACATCTTTCTCCAGCGAGGCTATGACATCTGGCCGCAAGGATATAACATCTGTCTGCCCACTCCACCTAACTCCAAGCACCTGCAGTGGTGTAGTGGTTAAGTGCTTGCATTGCGGCTCTGGGGATGTCCGTTCGAATCCTGCCTTCGGCATATGTCATTGGTTAAACTACTTGTACTGTTAAAAATATCTGCTTGTCTCCTGAAAGGGCCAGTGAGTTCCATGGGTAAAGGGGTGGGTTAAAGGGCACCCTGGGAAGATAGACTAAGGTAAAGGGGAGCATCTGGAGAGGAGCTGTGGTAGGGGAAGGGGGCACTGGTTGGGTAGGGGGAGCAGGTTAAAGGGCATATGTGGGTTGGGGTAGAGCAAGGAAAGGGGGGCCTGGGGAGAAGCTGTGGCAGGGGTAAGGGGCTACTGGTTGGGTAAGGGTGACCAAAAGGGGGGTTAGGTTAAAGGGCATATGTTGGGTGGGGGTAGAGCAAGGAAAGGGGGGCCTGGATTTCAGCGGAGTAGGAAAGGGGACCCTGTGGAGAACAAGTTGACAATAGGGAACCCTTTTTTGTTTCTTGTCTTTTGTCTTTTGTTTTTTGTTTTTGTTTTTGTTTTTGTTTAGAGAGTGCAGAGAGATCGAATGGACTGAGTACTGCCTTCCTGCATTGCCTGCTGTGTGGATGCACAGTAGTAGTGCATTGCCCCTGCACTGCATGCTTTAGTAATCACACAGGATTAGGCCCTGTTTATGAGTGGCATATCCCGCCCACCTCAGCTGCGGATCCCCCATTGCTGCTCCGATAATGCTATCAGCCTCTACTGCAACTAGAGCTGGCTATGTATCATGTTATACGCAAAGATATATTGTGTTAAACAATAGGTTCACATAACAGAGAAGACCTAGGTGTGTGCGTTGTATTAATAGATGTGCCAGAAAGCATTCAATGATGACAACAGTTTTCAAAGTGAGTCACAACATGTGTAATGTAAGTGCAAAGACTGAGCTGGAAACTAAGTAGAGTCTTTGGTGTTGCAGCAGGCAGGCAAGTTACCAGACTGCCCAGGCCTGGTGGCTCTTATCGGCCAAGAAATGTCTATTCACCTGTGCGTCTCAGGTTTCCCGACCAGCTCAGTTATACAGAGTTCTGCTTGCAGGTTGACATGCACACTGCCACTTAGCATCTTGCCCTGGACACTTTGCACACAGCTTCCAAGAACCTTCCCACCTCAACAACCCAGTCAGCCCTTCACCCCTTCGTATTCGACTTGCGGCACCTCCTTGGGAATGCATCTTTTGTTGATAGATGTCCTTCATGAGGCTTAGCAAGGCCTTGCAACTTTTTCAAAGGGCCTTAGAAGAAAGGAAAAAAGTCGAAGGCATACTGGAGCGGGAAGCAGGTGGAAGTCGAGGGGTGGGGGTTTGGCAGTAAAAGAAAGAGGGTCTGGCAGAGAGTTAGAAGTTAGGCAACACAATGAGCGAGGTAGGAGGAAAGATGCCTCAAGGCATGCAGCTCTCTGACTCTTCCCCACTGTGCCTGCAGAAAGAGCCTTCCTATTCCTAGCTCTCACCCGAATGGATACATTTGCCTGGAGAGCCCAGAACTAATTTCAGTTAGCCAGAGGGTAAACAGAGGCCAGTGAGAGGTGCACACCCCTTCATTTGACCAGGCTTCCCGGGCTTCTGGGAGGAAAAAAGGCAGCAGTATTCCAACAAGATCATCGTCGCCAAGGGCCACCATAACTAGGGGATTACAGAGCATGCTGTGACACACTCCGGGGCCTGGTTGGCCAGGCTTATGTTGAAGAGCACATATCCTAACCCTGAGCTACCTGGGTGGCTGCTCCATAGGGGCTGTACCGAACATAGGGCTGTGTCCGTTTAGGGCTGTGGTCGCGTTTGGGAGCGTTAGGGATGCGTGGAGGACGCAGGGCGCAGACCTCTGCTCGTTTCACCCCAGGATTAGGGCCTGGTTGTCAGTGGAGCGGCCAGCAAGTCCACAATGGAGGAAGTCGAAGGCAGAAAGCAGCCCCCTGCCTGACTCTCACCCCCAGGGCAAAGAGTGAGAAAGGCTCGCTACAGCAAGAGCCTGTCCATACTTTCACCTTGAAAGCAGAATGTTTACATTTAAAATTCATGAACAGGCAGCAATAAAAACAGCATACAGTAGCAGAGGACAGAAGCTTGCCCAGCGCATATAATATCAGAGCACCCCCCATGACAAAGCCAACGACTTAACTGGCCTGCTTAGCTTTGAGTTGTTCACAAATCCCGATGATTAGCATTTCTCCCGGAAACTAAACATCCTCTGGTTTGGGGTGAGAGATAGATCTAATGTGCCAAAGGAAGGCATGATGGAAAGTCAGTTTCTTGCTCTCAGAGGAATGGGGGGTCGACAGAACCAACAGGTTAATGCACCTAGTGCAGCCTCCCATGTGCAGTCTGCAGGTGACACTTTCAGTTGCTTGTGAGATGCTGGTACAGGTTTGCTTGCTATGCAGGGGCCTGCAGTCACCTCACAGCACGTCGAGAAGGTGTCTCGTTTCAGTCCAGGGCAATTTTCTCATTAACAGTGACCGTAGATTTCACTTTTTTCCTTCATTTTTTCCAGTCAGTTGGGAGCAGAGAGACACGCTTATGTATGGGGCCTAACAAGACCAGAGTGCACACACCAAAGCCACAACGGATAGAGGGAATGCAGGTATTGGTGGGGCATTAGGTATGACATGATCACTCCGTGCCTTGCATCCCTATTTCCCATGAAAAAAAATGTTAAAAAACTCTTGGGAGATACAGAACCTGGGATTAGAACTCAGGTTTTCTGCATGCCCAATTCCAGCACTTATCACCTGTGCCACCGGTCTCTGTGCTTGCGGCAGTAGCTTTGGGGCATGTACATCTTTCTCCAGCGAGGCTATGACATCTGGCCGCAAGGATATAACATCTGTCTGCCCACTCCACCTAACTCCAAGCACCTGCAGTGGTGTAGTGGTTAAGTGCTTGCATTGCGGCTCTGGGGATGTCCGTTCGAATCATGCCTTCGGCATATGTCATTGGTTAAACTACTTGTACTGTTAAAAATATCTGCTTGTCTCCTGAAAGGGCCAGTGAGTTCCATGGGTAAAGGGGTGGGTTAAAGGGCACCCTGGGAAGATAGACTAAGGTAAAGGGGAGCATCTGGAGAGGAGCTGTGGTAGGGGAAAGGGGGTACTGGTTGGGTAGGGGGAGCAGGTTAAAGGGCATATGTGGGTTGGGGTAGAGCAAGGAAAGGGGGGCCTGGGGAGAAGCTGTGGCAGGGGTAAGGGGCTACTGGTTGGGTAAGGGTGACCAAAAGGGGGGTTAGGTTAAAGGGCATATGTTGGGTGGGGGTAGAGCAAGGAAAGGGGGGCCTGGATTGCAGCGGAGTAGGAAAGGGGACCCTGTGGAGAACAAGTTGACAATAGGGAACCCTTTTTTGTTTCTTGTCTTTTGTCTTTTGTTTTTTGTTTTTGTTTTTGTTTTTGTTTAGAGAGTGCAGAGAGATCGAATGGACTGAGTACTGCCTTCCTGCATTGCCTGCTTTGTGGATGCACAGTAGTAGTGCATTGCCCCTGCACTGCATGCTTTAGTAATCACACAGGATTAGGCCCTGTTTATGAGTGGCATATCCCGCCCACCTCAGCTCCGGATCCCCCATTGCTGCTCCGATAATGCTATCAGCCTCTACTGCAACTAGAGCTGGCTATGTATCATGTTATACGCAAAGATATATTCTGTTAAACAATAGGTTCACATAACAGAGAAGACCTAGGTGTGTGCGTTGTATTAATAGATGTGCCAGAAAGCATTCAATGATGACAACAGTTTTCAAAGTGAGTCACAACATGTGTAATGTAAGTGCAAAGACTGAGCTGGAAACTAAGTAGAGTCTTTGGTGTTGCAGCAGGCAGGCAAGTTACCAGACTGCCCAGGCCTGGTGGCTCTTATCGGCCAAGAAATGTCTATTGACCTGTGCGTCTCAGGTTTCCCGACCAGCTCAGTTATACAGAGTTCTGCTTGCAGGTTGACATGCACACTGCCACTTAGCATCTTGCCCTGGACACTTTGCACACAGCTTCCAAGAACCTTCCCACCTCAACAACCCAGTCAGCCCTTCACCCCTTCGTATTCGACTTGCGGCACCTCCTTGGGAATGCATCTTTTGTTGGTAGATGTCCTTCATGAGGCTTAGCAAGGCCTTGCAACTTTTTCAAAGGGCCTTAGAAGAAAGGAAAAAAGTCGAAGGCATACTGGAGCGGGAAGCAGGTGGAAGTCGAGGGGTGGGGGTTTGGCAGTAAAAGAAAGAGGGTCTGGCAGAGAGTTAGAAGTTAGGCAACACAATGAGCGAGGTAGGAGGAAAGATGCCTCAGGCATGCAGTTCTCTGACTCTTCCCCACTGTGCCTGCAGAAAGAGCCTTCCTATTCCTAGCTCTCACCCGAATGGATACATTTGCCTGGAGAGCCCAGAACTAATTTCAGTTAGCCAGAGGGTAAACAGAGGCCAGTGAGAGGTGCACACCCCTTCATTTGACTAGGCTTCCCGGGCTTCTGGGAGGAAAAAAGGCAGCAGTATTCCAACAAGATCATCGTCACCAAGGGCCACCATAACTAGGGGATTACAGAGCATGCTGTGACACACTCCGGGGCCTGGTTGGCCAGGCTTATGTTGAAGAGCACATATCCTAACCCTGAGCTACCTGGGTGGCTGCTCCATAGGGGCTGCACCGAACATAGGGCTGTGCCCGTTTAGGGCTGTGGTCGCGTTTGGGAGCGTTAGGGATGCGTGGAGGACGCAGGGCGCAGACCTCTGCTCGTTTCACCCCAGGATTAGGGCCTGGTTGTCAGTGGAGCGGCCAGCAAGTCCACAATGGAGGAAGTCGAAGGCAGAAAGCAGCCCCCTGCCTGACTCTCACCCCCAGGGCAAAGAGTGAGAAAGGCTCGCTACAGCAAGAGCCTGTCCATACTTTCACCGTGAAAGCAGAATGTTTACATTTAAAATTCATGAACAGGCAGCAATAAAAACAGCATACAGTAGCAGAGGACAGAAGCTTGCCCAGCGCATATAATATCAGAGCACCCCCCATGACAAAGCCAACGACTTAACTGGCCTGCTTAGCTTTGAGTTGTTCACAAATCCCGATGATTAGCATTTCTCTCGGAAACTAAACATCCTCTGATTTGGGGTGAGAGATAGATCTAATGTGCCAAAGGAAGGCATGATGGAAAGTCAGTTTCTTGCTCTCAGAGGAATGGGGGGTCGACAGAACCAACAGGTTAATGCACCTAGTGCAGCCTCCCATGTGCAGTCTGCAGGTGACACTTTCAGTTGCTTGTGAGATGCTGGTACAGGTTTGCTTGCTATGCAGGGGCCTGCAGTCACCTCACAGCACGTCGAGAAGGTGTCTCGTTTCAGTCCAGGGCAATTTTCTCATTAACAGTGACCGTAGATTTCACTTTTTTCCTTCATTTTTTCCAGTCAGTTGGGAGCAGAGAGACAGGCTTATGTATGGGGCCTAACAAGACCAGAGTGCACACACCAAAGCCACAACGGATAGAGGGAATGCAGGTATTGGTGGGGCATTAGGTATGACATGATCACTCCGTGCCTTGCATCCCCATTTCCCATGAAAAAAAATGTTAAAAAACTCTTGGGCGATACAGAACCTGGGATTAGAACTCAGGTTTTCTGCATGCCCAATTCCAGCACTTATCACCTGTGCCACCGGTCTCTGTGCTTGTTGCAGTAGCTTTGGGGCATGTACATCTTTCTCCAGCGAGGCTATGACATCTGGCCGCAAGGATATAACATCTGTCTGCCCACTCCACCTAACTCCAAGCACCTGCAGTGGTGTAGTGGTTAAGTGCTTGCATTGCGGCTCTGGGGATGTCCGTTCGAATCCTGCCTTCGGCATATGTCATTGGTTAAACTACTTGTACTGTTAAAAATATCTGCTTGTCTCCTGAAAGGGCCAGTGAGTTCCATGGGTAAAGGGGTGGGTTAAAGGGCACCCTGGGAAGATAGACTAAGGTAAAGGGGAGCATCTGGAGAGGAGCTGTGGTAGGGGAAGGGGGTACTGGTTGGGTAGAGGGAGCAGGTTAAAGGGCATATGTGGGTTGGGGTAGAGCAAGGAAAGGGGGGCCTGGGGAGAAGCTGTGGCAGGGGTAAGGGGCTACTGGTTGGGTAAGGGTGACCAAAAGGGGGGTTAGGTTAAAGGGCATATGTTGGGTGGGGGTAGAGCAAGGAAAGGGGGGCCTGGATTTCAGCGGAGTAGGAAAGGGGACCCTGTGGAGAACAAGTTGACAATAGGGAACCCTTTTTTGTTTCTTGTCTTTTGTCTTTTGTTTTTTGTTTTTGTTTTTGTTTTTGTTTAGAGAGTGCAGAGAGATCGAATGGACTGAGTACTGCCTTCCTGCATTGCCTGCTGTGTGGATGCACAGTAGTAGTGCATTGCCCCTGCACTGCATGCTTTAGTAATCACACAGGATTAGGCCCTGTTTATGAGTGGCATATCCCGCCCACCTCAGCTGCGGATCCCCCATTGCTGCTCCAATAATGCTATCAGCCTCTACTGCAACTAGAGCTGGCTATGTATCATGTTATACGCAAAGATATATTGTGTTAAACAATAGGTTCACATAACAGAGAAGACCTAGGTGTGTGCGTTGTATTAATAGATGTGCCAGAAAGCATTCAATGATGACAACAGTTTTCAAAGTGAGTCACAACATGTGTAATGTAAGTGCAAAGACTGAGCTGGAAACTAAGTAGAGTCTTTGGTGTTGCAGCAGGCAGGCAAGTTACCAGACTGCCCAGGCCTGGTGGCTCTTATCGGCCAAGAAATGTCTATTCACCTGTGCGTCTCAGGTTTCCCGACCAGCTCAGTTATACAGAGTTCTGCTTGCAGGTTGACATGCACACTGCCACTTAGCATCTTGCCCTGGACACTTTGCACACAGCTTCCAAGAACCTTCCCACCTCAACAACCCAGTCAGCCCTTCACCCCTTCGTATTCGACTTGCGGCACCTCCTTGGGAATGCATCTTTTGTTGATAGATGTCCTTCATGAGGCTTAGCAAGGCCTTGCAACTTTTTCAAAGGGCCTTAGAAGAAAGGAAAAAAGTCGAAGGCATACTGGAGCGGGAAGCAGGTGGAAGTCGAGGGGTGGGGGTTTGGCAGTAAAAGAAAGAGGGTCTGGCAGAGAGTTAGAAGTTAGGCAACACAATGAGCGAGGTAGGAGGAAAGATGCCTCAAGGCATGCAGCTCTCTGACTCTTCCCCACTGTGCCTGCAGAAAGAGCCTTCCTATTCCTAGCTCTCACCCGAATGGATACATTTGCCTGGAGAGCCCAGAACTAATTTCAGTTAGCCAGAGGGTAAACAGAGGCCAGTGAGAGGTGCACACCCCTTCATTTGACCAGGCTTCCCGGGCTTCTGGGAGGAAAAAAGGCAGCAGTATTCCAACAAGATCATCGTCGCCAAGGGCCACCATAACTAGGGGATTACAGAGCATGCTGTGACACACTCCGGGGCCTGGTTGGCCAGGCTTATGTTGAAGAGCACATATCCTAACCCTGAGCTACCTGGGTGGCTGCTCCATAGGGGCTGTACCGAACATAGGGCTGTGCCCGTTTAGGGCTGTGGTCGCGTTTGGGAGCGTTAGGGATGCGTGGAGGACGCAGGGCGCAGACCTCTGCTCGTTTCACCCCAGGATTAGGGCCTGGTTGTCAGTGGAGCGGCCAGCAAGTCCACAATGGAGGAAGTCGAAGGCAGAAAGCAGCCCCCTGCCTGACTCTCACCCCCAGGGCAAAGAGTGAGAAAGGCTCGCTACAGCAAGAGCCTGTCCATACTTTCACCTTGAAAGCAGAATGTTTACATTTAAAATTCATGAACAGGCAGCAATAAAAACAGCATACAGTAGCAGAGGACAGAAGCTTGCCCAGCGCATATAATATCAGAGCACCCCCCATGACAAAGCCAACGACTTAACTGGCCTGCTTAGCTTTGAGTTGTTCACAAATCCCGATGATTAGCATTTCTCCCGGAAACTAAACATCCTCTGGTTTGGGGTGAGAGATAGATCTAATGTGCCAAAGGAAGGCATGATGGAAAGTCAGTTTCTTGCTCTCAGAGGAATGGGGGGTCGACAGAACCAACAGGTTAATGCACCTAGTGCAGCCTCCCATGTGCAGTCTGCAGGTGACACTTTCAGTTGCTTGTGAGATGCTGGTACAGGTTTGCTTGCTATGCAGGGGCCTGCAGTCACCTCACAGCACGTCGAGAAGGTGTCTCGTTTCAGTCCAGGGCAATTTTCTCATTAACAGTGACCGTAGATTTCACTTTTTTCCTTCATTTTTTCCAGTCAGTTGGGAGCAGAGAGACACGCTTATGTATGGGGCCTAACAAGACCAGAGTGCACACACCAAAGCCACAAAGGATAGAGGGAATGCAGGTATTGGTGGGGCATTAGGTATGACATGATCACTCCGTGCCTTGCATCCCCATTTCCCATGAAAAAAAATGTTAAAAAAATCTTGGGAGATACAGAACCTGGGATTAGAACTCAGGTTTTCTGCATGCCCAATTCCAGCACTTATCACCTGTGCCACCGGTCTCTGTGCTTGCTGCAGTAGCTTTGGGGCATGTACATCTTTCTCCAGCGAGGCTATGACATCTGGCCGCAAGGATATAACATCTGTCTGCCCACTCCACCTAACTCCAAGCACCTGCAGTGGTGTAGTGGTTAAGTGCTTGCATTGCGGCTCTGGGGATGTCCGTTCGAATCCTGCCTTCGGCATATGTCATTGGTTAAACTACTTGTACTGTTAAAAATATCTGCTTGTCTCCTGAAAGGGCCAGTGAGTTCCATGGGTAAAGGGGTGGGTTAAAGGGCACCCTGGGAAGATAGACTAAGGTAAAGGGGAGCATCTGGAGAGGAGCTGTGGTAGGGGAAGGGGGTACTGGTTGGGTAGGGGGAGCAGGTTAAAGGGCATATGTGGGTTGGGGTAGAGCAAGGAAAGGGGGGCCTGGGGAGAAGCTGTGGCAGGGGTAAGGGGCTACTGGTTGGGTAAGGGTGACCAAAAGGGGGGTTAGGTTAAAGGGCATATGTTGGGTGGGGTTAGAGCAAGGAAAGGGGGGCCTGGATTTCAGCGGAGTAGGAAAGGGGACCCTGTGGAGAACAAGTTGACAATAGGGAACCCTTTTTTGTTTCTTGTTTTTTGTTTTTGTTTTTGTTTTTGTTTAGAGAGTGCAGAGAGATCGAATGGACTGAGTACTGCCTTCCTGCATTGCCTGCTGTGTGGATGCACAGTAGTAGTGCATTGCCCCTGCACTGCATGCTTTAGTAATCACACAGGATTAGGCCCTGTTTATGAGTGGCATATCCCGCCCACCTCAGCTGCGGATCCCCCATTGCTGCTCCGATAATGCTATCAGCCTCTACTGCAACTAGAGCTGGCTATGTATCATGTTATACGCAAAGATATATTCTGTTAAACAATAGGTTCACATAACAGAGAAGACCTAGGTGTGTGCGTTGTATTAATAGATGTGCCAGAAAGCATTCAATGATGACAACAGTTTTCAAAGTGAGTCACAACATGTGTAATGTAAGTGCAAAGACTGAGCTGGAAACTAAGTAGAGTCTTTGGTGTTGCAGCAGGCAGGCAAGTTACCAGCCTGCCCAGGCCTGGTGGCTCTTATCGGCCAAGAAATGTCTATTGACCTGTGCGTCTCAGGTTTCCCGACCAGCTCAGTTATACAGAGTTCTGCTTGCAGGTTGACATGCACACTGCCACTTAGCATCTTGCCCTGGACACTTTGCACACAGCTTCCAAGAACCTTCCCACCTCAACAACCCAGTCAGCCCTTCACCCCTTCGTATTCGACTTGCGGCACCTCCTTGGGAATGCATCTTTTGTTGGTAGATGTCCTTCATGAGGCTTAGCAAGGCCTTGCAACTTTTTCAAAGGGCCTTAGAAGAAAGGAAAAAAGTCGAAGGCATACTGGAGCGGGAAGCAGGTGGAAGTCGAGGGGTGGGGGTTTGGCAGTAAAAGAAAGAGGGTCTGGCAGAGAGTTAGAAGTTAGGCAACACAATGAGCGAGGTAGGAGGAAAGATGCCTCAGGCATGCAGCTCTCTGACTCTTCCCCACTGTGCCTGCAGAAAGAGCCTTCCTATTCCTAGCTCTCACCCGAATGGATACATTTGCCTGGAGAGCCCAGAACTAATTTCAGTTAGCCAGAGGGTAAACAGAGGCCAGTGAGAGGTGCACACCCCTTCATTTGACTAGGCTTCCCGGGCTTCTGGGAGGAAAAAAGGCAGCAGTATTCCAACAAGATCATCGTCACCAAGGGCCACCATAACTAGGGGTTTACAGAGCATGCTGTGACACACTCCGGGGCCTGGTTGGCCAGGCTTATGTTGAAGAGCACATATCCTAACCCTGAGCTACCTGGGTGGCTGCTCCATAGGGGCTGCACCGAACATAGGGCTGTGCCCGTTTAGGGCTGTGGTCGCGTTTGGGAGCGTTAGGGATGCGTGGAGGACGCAGGGCGCAGACCTCTGCTCGTTTCACCCCAGGATTAGGGCCTGGTTGTCAGTGGAGCGGCCAGCAAGTCCACAATGGAGGAAGTCGAAGGCAGAAAGCAGCCCCCTGCCTGACTCTCACCCCCAGGGCAAAGAGTGAGAAAGGCTCGCTACAGCAAGAGCCTGTCCATACTTTCACCGTGAAAGCAGAATGTTTACATTTAAAATTCATGAACAGGCAGCAATAAAAACAGCATACAGTAGCAGAGGACAGAAGCTTGCCCAGCGCATATAATATCAGAGCACCCCCCATGACAAAGCCAACGACTTAACTGGCCTGCTTAGCTTTGAGTTGTTCACAAATCCCGATGATTAGCATTTCTCTCGGAAACTAAACATCCTCTGATTTGGGGTGAGAGATAGATCTAATGTGCCAAAGGAAGGCATGATGGAAAGTCAGTTTCTTGCTCTCAGAGGAATGGGGGGTCGACAGAACCAACAGGTTAATGCACCTAGTGCAGCCTCCCATGTGCAGTCTGCAGGTGACACTTTCAGTTGCTTGTGAGATGCTGGTACAGGTTTGCTTGCTATGCAGGGGCCTGCAGTCACCTCACAGCACGTCGAGAAGGTGTCTCGTTTCAGTCCAGGGCAATTTTCTCATTAACAGTGACCGTAGATTTCACTTTTTTCCTTCATTTTTTCCAGTCAGTTGGGAGCAGAGAGACAGGCTTATGTATGGGGCCTAACAAGACCAGAGTGCACACACCAAAGCCACAACGGATAGAGGGAATGCAGGTATTGGTGGGGCATTAGGTATGACATGATCACTCCGTGCCTTGCATCCCCATTTCCCATGAAAAAAAATGTTAAAAAACTCTTGGGCGATACAGAACCTGGGATTAGAACTCAGGTTTTCTGCATGCCCAATTCCAGCACTTATCACCTGTGCCACCGGTCTCTGTGCTTGTTGCAGTAGCTTTGGGGCATGTACATCTTTCTCCAGCGAGGCTATGACATCTGGCTGCAAGGATATAACATCTGTCTGCCCACTCCACCTAACTCCAAGCACCTGCAGTGGTGTAGTGGTTAAGTGCTTGCATTGCGGCTCTGGGGATGTCCGTTCGAATCCTGCCTTCGGCATATGTCATTGGTTAAACTACTTGTACTGTTAAAAATATCTGCTTGTCTCCTGAAAGGGCCAGTGAGTTCCATGGGTAAAGGGGTGGGTTAAAGGGCACCCTGGGAAGATAGACTAAGGTAAAGGGGAGCATCTGGAGAGGAGCTGTGGTAGGGGAAGGGGGTACTGGTTGGGTAGGGGGAGCAGGTTAAAGGGCATATGTGGGTTGGGGTAGAGCAAGGAAAGGGGGGCCTGGGGAGAAGCTGTGGCAGGGGTAAGGGGCTACTGGTTGGGTAAGGGTGACCAAAAGGGGGGTTAGGTTAAAGGGCATATGTTGGGTGGGGGTAGAGCAAGGAAAGGGGGGCCTGGATTTCAGCGGAGTAGGAAAGGGGACCCTGTGGAGAACAAGTTGACAATAGGGAACCCTTTTTTGTTTCTTGTCTTTTGTCTTTTGTTTTTTGTTTTTGTTTTTGTTTTTGTTTAGAGAGTGCAGAGAGATCGAATGGACTGAGTACTGCCTTCCTGCATTGCCTGCTGTGTGGATGCACAGTAGTAGTGCATTGCCCCTGCACTGCATGCTTTAGTAATCACACAGGATTAGGCCCTGTTTATGAGTGGCATATCCCGCCCACCTCAGCTGCGGATCCCCCATTGCTGCTCCGATAATGCTATCAGCCTCTACTGCAACTAGAGCTGGCTATGTATCATGTTATACGCAAAGATATATTGTGTTAAACAATAGGTTCACATAACAGAGAAGACCTAGGTGTGTGCGTTGTATTAATAGATGTGCCAGAAAGCATTCAATGATGACAACAGTTTTCAAAGTGAGTCACAACATGTGTAATGTAAGTGCAAAGACTGAGCTGGAAACTAAGTAGAGTCTTTGGTGTTGCAGCAGGCAGGCAAGTTACCAGACTGCCCAGGCCTGGTGGCTCTTATCGGCCAAGAAATGTCTATTCACCTGTGCGTCTCAGGTTTCCCGACCAGCTCAGTTATACAGAGTTCTGCTTGCAGGTTGACATGCACACTGCCACTTAGCATCTTGCCCTGGACACTTTGCACACAGCTTCCAAGAACCTTCCCACCTCAACAACCCAGTCAGCCCTTCACCCCTTCGTATTCGACTTGCGGCACCTCCTTGGGAATGCATCTTTTGTTGATAGATGTCCTTCATGAGGCTTAGCAAGGCCTTGCAACTTTTTCAAAGGGCCTTAGAAGAAAGGAAAAAAGTCGAAGGCATACTGGAGCGGGAAGCAGGTGGAAGTCGAGGGGTGGGGGTTTGGCAGTAAAAGAAAGAGGGTCTGGCAGAGAGTTAGAAGTTAGGCAACACAATGAGCGAGGTAGGAGGAAAGATGCCTCAAGGCATGCAGCTCTCTGACTCTTCCCCACTGTGCCTGCAGAAAGAGCCTTCCTATTCCTAGCTCTCACCCGAATGGATACATTTGCCTGGAGAGCCCAGAACTAATTTCAGTTAGCCAGAGGGTAAACAGAGGCCAGTGAGAGGTGCACACCCCTTCATTTGACCAGGCTTCCCGGGCTTCTGGGAGGAAAAAAGGCAGCAGTATTCCAACAAGATCATCGTCGCCAAGGGCCACCATAACTAGGGGATTACAGAGCATGCTGTGACACACTCCGGGGCCTGGTTGGCCAGGCTTATGTTGAAGAGCACATATCCTAACCCTGAGCTACCTGGGTGGCTGCTCCATAGGGGCTGTACCGAACATAGGGCTGTGCCCGTTTAGGGCTGTGGTCGCGTTTGGGAGCGTTAGGGATGCGTGGAGGACGCAGGGCGCAGACCTCTGCTCGTTTCACCCCAGGATTAGGGCCTGGTTGTCAGTGGAGCGGCCAGCAAGTCCACAATGGAGGAAGTCGAAGGCAGAAAGCAGCCCCCTGCCTGACTCTCACCCCCAGGGCAAAGAGTGAGAAAGGCTCGCTACAGCAAGAGCCTGTCCATACTTTCACCTTGAAAGCAGAATGTTTACATTTAAAATTCATGAACAGGCAGCAATAAAAACAGCATACAGTAGCAGAGGACAGAAGCTTGCCCAGCGCATATAATATCAGAGCACCCCCCATGACAAAGCCAACGACTTAACTGGCCTGCTTAGCTTTGAGTTGTTCACAAATCCCGATGATTAGCATTTCTCCCGGAAACTAAACATCCTCTGGTTTGGGGTGAGAGATAGATCTAATGTGCCAAAGGAAGGCATGATGGAAAGTCAGTTTCTTGCTCTCAGAGGAATGGGGGGTCGACAGAACCAACAGGTTAATGCACCTAGTGCAGCCTCCCATGTGCAGTCTGCAGGTGACACTTTCAGTTGCTTGTGAGATGCTGGTACAGGTTTGCTTGCTATGCAGGGGCCTGCAGTCACCTCACAGCACGTCGAGAAGGTGTCTCGTTTCAGTCCAGGGCAATTTTCTCATTAACAGTGACCGTAGATTTCACTTTTTTCCTTCATTTTTTCCAGTCAGTTGGGAGCAGAGAGACACGCTTATGTATGGGGCCTAACAAGACCAGAGTGCACACACCAAAGCCACAACGGATAGAGGGAATGCAGGTATTGGTGGGGCATTAGGTATGACATGATCACTCCGTGCCTTGCATCCCTATTTCCCATGAAAAAAAATGTTAAAAAACTCTTGGGAGATACAGAACCTGGGATTAGAACTCAGGTTTTCTGCATGCCCAATTCCAGCACTTATCACCTGTGCCACCGGTCTCTGTGCTTGCGGCAGTAGCTTTGGGGCATGTACATCTTTCTCCAGCGAGGCTATGACATCTGGCCGCAAGGATATAACATCTGTCTGCCCACTCCACCTAACTCCAAGCACCTGCAGTGGTGTAGTGGTTAAGTGCTTGCATTGCGGCTCTGGGGATGTCCGTTCGAATCATGCCTTCGGCATATGTCATTGGTTAAACTACTTGTACTGTTAAAAATATCTGCTTGTCTCCTGAAAGGGCCAGTGAGTTCCATGGGTAAAGGGGTGGGTTAAAGGGCACCCTGGGAAGATAGACTAAGGTAAAGGGGAGCATCTGGAGAGGAGCTGTGGTAGGGGAAAGGGGGTACTGGTTGGGTAGGGGGAGCAGGTTAAAGGGCATATGTGGGTTGGGGTAGAGCAAGGAAAGGGGGGCCTGGGGAGAAGCTGTGGCAGGGGTAAGGGGCTACTGGTTGGGTAAGGGTGACCAAAAGGGGGGTTAGGTTAAAGGGCATATGTTGGGTGGGGGTAGAGCAAGGAAAGGGGGGCCTGGATTGCAGCGGAGTAGGAAAGGGGACCCTGTGGAGAACAAGTTGACAATAGGGAACCCTTTTTTGTTTCTTGTCTTTTGTCTTTTGTTTTTTGTTTTTGTTTTTGTTTTTGTTTAGAGAGTGCAGAGAGATCGAATGGACTGAGTACTGCCTTCCTGCATTGCCTGCTTTGTGGATGCACAGTAGTAGTGCATTGCCCCTGCACTGCATGCTTTAGTAATCACACAGGATTAGGCCCTGTTTATGAGTGGCATATCCCGCCCACCTCAGCTGCGGATCCCCCATTGCTGCTCCGATAATGCTATCAGCCTCTACTGCAACTAGAGCTGGCTATGTATCATGTTATACGCAAAGATATATTCTGTTAAACAATAGGTTCACATAACAGAGAAGACCTAGGTGTGTGCGTTGTATTAATAGATGTGCCAGAAAGCATTCAATGATGACAACAGTTTTCAAAGTGAGTCACAACATGTGTAATGTAAGTGCAAAGACTGAGCTGGAAACTAAGTAGAGTCTTTGGTGTTGCAGCAGGCAGGCAAGTTACCAGACTGCCCAGGCCTGGTGGCTCTTATCGGCCAAGAAATGTCTATTGACCTGTGCGTCTCAGGTTTCCCGACCAGCTCAGTTATACAGAGTTCTGCTTGCAGGTTGACATGCACACTGCCACTTAGCATCTTGCCCTGGACACTTTGCACACAGCTTCCAAGAACCTTCCCACCTCAACAACCCAGTCAGCCCTTCACCCCTTCGTATTCGACTTGCGGCACCTCCTTGGGAATGCATCTTTTGTTGGTAGATGTCCTTCATGAGGCTTAGCAAGGCCTTGCAACTTTTTCAAAGGGCCTTAGAAGAAAGGAAAAAAGTCGAAGGCATACTGGAGCGGGAAGCAGGTGGAAGTCGAGGGGTGGGGGTTTGGCAGTAAAAGAAAGAGGGTCTGGCAGAGAGTTAGAAGTTAGGCAACACAATGAGCGAGGTAGGAGGAAAGATGCCTCAGGCATGCAGTTCTCTGACTCTTCCCCACTGTGCCTGCAGAAAGAGCCTTCCTATTCCTAGCTCTCACCCGAATGGATACATTTGCCTGGAGAGCCCAGAACTAATTTCAGTTAGCCAGAGGGTAAACAGAGGCCAGTGAGAGGTGCACACCCCTTCATTTGACTAGGCTTCCCGGGCTTCTGGGAGGAAAAAAGGCAGCAGTATTCCAACAAGATCATCGTCACCAAGGGCCACCATAACTAGGGGATTACAGAGCATGCTGTGACACACTCCGGGGCCTGGTTGGCCAGGCTTATGTTGAAGAGCACATATCCTAACCCTGAGCTACCTGGGTGGCTGCTCCATAGGGGCTGCACCGAACATAGGGCTGTGCCCGTTTAGGGCTGTGGTCGCGTTTGGGAGCGTTAGGGATGCGTGGAGGACGCAGGGCGCAGACCTCTGCTCGTTTCACCCCAGGATTAGGGCCTGGTTGTCAGTGGAGCGGCCAGCAAGTCCACAATGGAGGAAGTCGAAGGCAGAAAGCAGCCCCCTGCCTGACTCTCACCCCCAGGGCAAAGAGTGAGAAAGGCTCGCTACAGCAAGAGCCTGTCCATACTTTCACCGTGAAAGCAGAATGTTTACATTTAAAATTCATGAACAGGCAGCAATAAAAACAGCATACAGTAGCAGAGGACAGAAGCTTGCCCAGCGCATATAATATCAGAGCACCCCCCATGACAAAGCCAACGACTTAACTGGCCTGCTTAGCTTTGAGTTGTTCACAAATCCCGATGATTAGCATTTCTCTCGGAAACTAAACATCCTCTGATTTGGGGTGAGAGATAGATCTAATGTGCCAAAGGAAGGCATGATGGAAAGTCAGTTTCTTGCTCTCAGAGGAATGGGGGGTCGACAGAACCAACAGGTTAATGCACCTAGTGCAGCCTCCCATGTGCAGTCTGCAGGTGACACTTTCAGTTGCTTGTGAGATGCTGGTACAGGTTTGCTTGCTATGCAGGGGCCTGCAGTCACCTCACAGCACGTCGAGAAGGTGTCTCGTTTCAGTCCAGGGCAATTTTCTCATTAACAGTGACCGTAGATTTCACTTTTTTCCTTCATTTTTTCCAGTCAGTTGGGAGCAGAGAGACAGGCTTATGTATGGGGCCTAACAAGACCAGAGTGCACACACCAAAGCCACAACGGATAGAGGGAATGCAGGTATTGGTGGGGCATTAGGTATGACATGATCACTCCGTGCCTTGCATCCCCATTTCCCATGAAAAAAAATGTTAAAAAACTCTTGGGCGATACAGAACCTGGGATTAGAACTCAGGTTTTCTGCATGCCCAATTCCAGCACTTATCACCTGTGCCACCGGTCTCTGTGCTTGTTGCAGTAGCTTTGGGGCATGTACATCTTTCTCCAGCGAGGCTATGACATCTGGCCGCAAGGATATAACATCTGTCTGCCCACTCCACCTAACTCCAAGCACCTGCAGTGGTGTAGTGGTTAAGTGCTTGCATTGCGGCTCTGGGGATGTCCGTTCGAATCCTGCCTTCGGCATATGTCATTGGTTAAACTACTTGTACTGTTAAAAATATCTGCTTGTCTCCTGAAAGGGCCAGTGAGTTCCATGGGTAAAGGGGTGGGTTAAAGGGCACCCTGGGAAGATAGACTAAGGTAAAGGGGAGCATCTGGAGAGGAGCTGTGGTAGGGGAAGGGGGTACTGGTTGGGTAGGGGGAGCAGGTTAAAGGGCATATGTGGGTTGGGGTAGAGCAAGGAAAGGGGGGCCTGGGGAGAAGCTGTGGCAGGGGTAAGGGGCTACTGGTTGGGTAAGGGTGACCAAAAGGGGGGTTAGGTTAAAGGGCATATGTTGGGTGGGGGTAGAGCAAGGAAAGGGGGGCCTGGATTTCAGCGGAGTAGGAAAGGGGACCCTGTGGAGAACAAGTTGACAATAGGGAACCCTTTTTTGTTTCTTGTCTTTTGTCTTTTGTTTTTTGTTTTTGTTTTTGTTTTTGTTTAGAGAGTGCAGAGAGATCGAATGGACTGAGTACTGCCTTCCTGCATTGCCTGCTGTGTGGATGCACAGTAGTAGTGCATTGCCCCTGCACTGCATGCTTTAGTAATCACACAGGATTAGGCCCTGTTTATGAGTGGCATATCCCGCCCACCTCAGCTGCGGATCCCCCATTGCTGCTCCAATAATGCTATCAGCCTCTACTGCAACTAGAGCTGGCTATGTATCATGTTATACGCAAAGATATATTGTGTTAAACAATAGGTTCACATAACAGAGAAGACCTAGGTGTGTGCGTTGTATTAATAGATGTGCCAGAAAGCATTCAATGATGACAACAGTTTTCAAAGTGAGTCACAACATGTGTAATGTAAGTGCAAAGACTGAGCTGGAAACTAAGTAGAGTCTTTGGTGTTGCAGCAGGCAGGCAAGTTACCAGACTGCCCAGGCCTGGTGGCTCTTATCGGCCAAGAAATGTCTATTCACCTGTGCGTCTCAGGTTTCCCGACCAGCTCAGTTATACAGAGTTCTGCTTGCAGGTTGACATGCACACTGCCACTTAGCATCTTGCCCTGGACACTTTGCACACAGCTTCCAAGAACCTTCCCACCTCAACAACCCAGTCAGCCCTTCACCCCTTCGTATTCGACTTGCGGCACCTCCTTGGGAATGCATCTTTTGTTGATAGATGTCCTTCATGAGGCTTAGCAAGGCCTTGCAACTTTTTCAAAGGGCCTTAGAAGAAAGGAAAAAAGTCGAAGGCATACTGGAGCGGGAAGCAGGTGGAAGTCGAGGGGTGGGGGTTTGGCAGTAAAAGAAAGAGGGTCTGGCAGAGAGTTAGAAGTTAGGCAACACAATGAGCGAGGTAGGAGGAAAGATGCCTCAAGGCATGCAGCTCTCTGACTCTTCCCCACTGTGCCTGCAGAAAGAGCCTTCCTATTCCTAGCTCTCACCCGAATGGATACATTTGCCTGGAGAGCCCAGAACTAATTTCAGTTAGCCAGAGGGTAAACAGAGGCCAGTGAGAGGTGCACACCCCTTCATTTGACCAGGCTTCCCGGGCTTCTGGGAGGAAAAAAGGCAGCAGTATTCCAACAAGATCATCGTCGCCAAGGGCCACCATAACTAGGGGATTACAGAGCATGCTGTGACACACTCCGGGGCCTGGTTGGCCAGGCTTATGTTGAAGAGCACATATCCTAACCCTGAGCTACCTGGGTGGCTGCTCCATAGGGGCTGTACCGAACATAGGGCTGTGCCCGTTTAGGGCTGTGGTCGCGTTTGGGAGCGTTAGGGATGCGTGGAGGACGCAGGGCGCAGACCTCTGCTCGTTTCACCCCAGGATTAGGGCCTGGTTGTCAGTGGAGCGGCCAGCAAGTCCACAATGGAGGAAGTCGAAGGCAGAAAGCAGCCCCCTGCCTGACTCTCACCCCCAGGGCAAAGAGTGAGAAAGGCTCGCTACAGCAAGAGCCTGTCCATACTTTCACCTTGAAAGCAGAATGTTTACATTTAAAATTCATGAACAGGCAGCAATAAAAACAGCATACAGTAGCAGAGGACAGAAGCTTGCCCAGCGCATATAATATCAGAGCACCCCCCATGACAAAGCCAACGACTTAACTGGCCTGCTTAGCTTTGAGTTGTTCACAAATCCCGATGATTAGCATTTCTCCCGGAAACTAAACATCCTCTGGTTTGGGGTGAGAGATAGATCTAATGTGCCAAAGGAAGGCATGATGGAAAGTCAGTTTCTTGCTCTCAGAGGAATGGGGGGTCGACAGAACCAACAGGTTAATGCACCTAGTGCAGCCTCCCATGTGCAGTCTGCAGGTGACACTTTCAGTTGCTTGTGAGATGCTGGTACAGGTTTGCTTGCTATGCAGGGGCCTGCAGTCACCTCACAGCACGTCGAGAAGGTGTCTCGTTTCAGTCCAGGGCAATTTTCTCATTAACAGTGACCGTAGATTTCACTTTTTTCCTTCATTTTTTCCAGTCAGTTGGGAGCAGAGAGACACGCTTATGTATGGGGCCTAACAAGACCAGAGTGCACACACCAAAGCCACAAAGGATAGAGGGAATGCAGGTATTGGTGGGGCATTAGGTATGACATGATCACTCCGTGCCTTGCATCCCCATTTCCCATGAAAAAAAATGTTAAAAAACTCTTGGGAGATACAGAACCTGGGATTAGAACTCAGGTTTTCTGCATGCCCAATTCCAGCACTTATCACCTGTGCCACCGGTCTCTGTGCTTGCTGCAGTAGCTTTGGGGCATGTACATCTTTCTCCAGCGAGGCTATGACATCTGGCCGCAAGGATATAACATCTGTCTGCCCACTCCACCTAACTCCAAGCACCTGCAGTGGTGTAGTGGTTAAGTGCTTGCATTGCGGCTCTGGGGATGTCCGTTCGAATCCTGCCTTCGGCATATGTCATTGGTTAAACTACTTGTACTGTTAAAAATATCTGCTTGTCTCCTGAAAGGGCCAGTGAGTTCCATGGGTAAAGGGGTGGGTTAAAGGGCACCCTGGGAAGATAGACTAAGGTAAAGGGGAGCATCTGGAGAGGAGCTGTGGTAGGGGAAGGGGGTACTGGTTGGGTAGGGGGAGCAGGTTAAAGGGCATATGTGGGTTGGGGTAGAGCAAGGAAAGGGGGGCCTGGGGAGAAGCTGTGGCAGGGGTAAGGGGCTACTGGTTGGGTAAGGGTGACCAAAAGGGGGGTTAGGTTAAAGGGCATATGTTGGGTGGGGTTAGAGCAAGGAAAGGGGGGCCTGGATTTCAGCGGAGTAGGAAAGGGGACCCTGTGGAGAACAAGTTGACAATAGGGAACCCTTTTTTGTTTCTTGTCTTTTGTCTTTTGTTTTTTGTTTTTGTTTTTGTTTTTGTTTAGAGAGTGCAGAGAGATCGAATGGACTGAGTACTGCCTTCCTGCATTGCCTGCTGTGTGGATGCACAGTAGTAGTGCATTGCCCCTGCACTGCATGCTTTAGTAATCACACAGGATTAGGCCCTGTTTATGAGTGGCATATCCCGCCCACCTCAGCTGCGGATCCCCCATTGCTGCTCCGATAATGCTATCAGCCTCTACTGCAACTAGAGCTGGCTATGTATCATGTTATACGCAAAGATATATTCTGTTAAACAATAGGTTCACATAACAGAGAAGACCTAGGTGTGTGCGTTGTATTAATAGATGTGCCAGAAAGCATTCAATGATGACAACAGTTTTCAAAGTGAGTCACAACATGTGTAATGTAAGTGCAAAGACTGAGCTGGAAACTAAGTAGAGTCTTTGGTGTTGCAGCAGGCAGGCAAGTTACCAGCCTGCCCAGGCCTGGTGGCTCTTATCGGCCAAGAAATGTCTATTGACCTGTGCGTCTCAGGTTTCCCGACCAGCTCAGTTATACAGAGTTCTGCTTGCAGGTTGACATGCACACTGCCACTTAGCATCTTGCCCTGGACACTTTGCACACAGCTTCCAAGAACCTTCCCACCTCAACAACCCAGTCAGCCCTTCACCCCTTCGTATTCGACTTGCGGCACCTCCTTGGGAATGCATCTTTTGTTGGTAGATGTCCTTCATGAGGCTTAGCAAGGCCTTGCAACTTTTTCAAAGGGCCTTAGAAGAAAGGAAAAAAGTCGAAGGCATACTGGAGCGGGAAGCAGGTGGAAGTCGAGGGGTGGGGGTTTGGCAGTAAAAGAAAGAGGGTCTGGCAGAGAGTTAGAAGTTAGGCAACACAATGAGCGAGGTAGGAGGAAAGATGCCTCAGGCATGCAGCTCTCTGACTCTTCCCCACTGTGCCTGCAGAAAGAGCCTTCCTATTCCTAGCTCTCACCCGAATGGATACATTTGCCTGGAGAGCCCAGAACTAATTTCAGTTAGCCAGAGGGTAAACAGAGGCCAGTGAGAGGTGCACACCCCTTCATTTGACTAGGCTTCCCGGGCTTCTGGGAGGAAAAAAGGCAGCAGTATTCCAACAAGATCATCGTCACCAAGGGCCACCATAACTAGGGGTTTACAGAGCATGCTGTGACACACTCCGGGGCCTGGTTGGCCAGGCTTATGTTGAAGAGCACATATCCTAACCCTGAGCTACCTGGGTGGCTGCTCCATAGGGGCTGCACCGAACATAGGGCTGTGCCCGTTTAGGGCTGTGGTCGCGTTTGGGAGCGTTAGGGATGCGTGGAGGACGCAGGGCGCAGACCTCTGCTCGTTTCACCCCAGGATTAGGGCCTGGTTGTCAGTGGAGCGGCCAGCAAGTCCACAATGGAGGAAGTCGAAGGCAGAAAGCAGCCCCCTGCCTGACTCTCACCCCCAGGGCAAAGAGTGAGAAAGGCTCGCTACAGCAAGAGCCTGTCCATACTTTCACCGTGAAAGCAGAATGTTTACATTTAAAATTCATGAACAGGCAGCAATAAAAACAGCATACAGTAGCAGAGGACAGAAGCTTGCCCAGCGCATATAATATCAGAGCACCCCCCATGACAAAGCCAACGACTTAACTGGCCTGCTTAGCTTTGAGTTGTTCACAAATCCCGATGATTAGCATTTCTCTCGGAAACTAAACATCCTCTGATTTGGGGTGAGAGATAGATCTAATGTGCCAAAGGAAGGCATGATGGAAAGTCAGTTTCTTGCTCTCAGAGGAATGGGGGGTCGACAGAACCAACAGGTTAATGCACCTAGTGCAGCCTCCCATGTGCAGTCTGCAGGTGACACTTTCAGTTGCTTGTGAGATGCTGGTACAGGTTTGCTTGCTATGCAGGGGCCTGCAGTCACCTCACAGCACGTCGAGAAGGTGTCTCGTTTCAGTCCAGGGCAATTTTCTCATTAACAGTGACCGTAGATTTCACTTTTTTCCTTCATTTTTTCCAGTCAGTTGGGAGCAGAGAGACAGGCCATTGTATGGGGCCTAACAAGACCAGAGTGCACACACCAAAGCCACAACGGATAGAGGGAATGCAGGTATTGGTGGGGCATTAGGTATGACATGATCACTCCGTGCCTTGCATCCCCATTTCCCATGAAAAAAAATGTTAAAAAACTCTTGGGCGATACAGAACCTGGGATTAGAACTCAGGTTTTCTGCATGCCCAACTCCAGCACTTATCACCTGTGCCACCGGTCTCTGTGCTTGTTGCAGTAGCTTTGGGGCATGTACATCTTTCTCCAGCGAGGCTATGACATCTGGCCGCAAGGATATAACATCTGTCTGCCCACTCCACCTAACTCCAAGCACCTGCAGTGGTGTAGTGGTTAAGTGCTTGCATTGCGGCTCTGGGGATGTCCGTTCGAATCCTGCCTTCGGCATATGTCATTGGTTAAACTACTTGTACTGTTAAAAATATCTGCTTGTCTCCTGAAAGGGCCAGTGAGTTCCATGGGTAAAGGGGTGGGTTAAAGGGCACCCTGGGAAGATAGACTAAGGTAAAGGGGAGCATCTGGAGAGGAGCTGTGGTAGGGGAAGGGGGTACTGGTTGGGTAGGGGGAGCAGGTTAAAGGGCATATGTGGGTTGGGGTAGAGCAAGGAAAGGGGGGCCTGGGGAGAAGCTGTGGCAGGGGTAAGTGGCTACTGGTTGGGTAAGGGTGACCAAAAGGGGGGTTAGGTTAAAGGGCATATGTTGGGTGGGGGTAGAGCAAGGAAAGGGGGGCCTGGATTTCAGCGGAGTAGGAAAGGGGACCCTGTGGAGAACAAGTTGACAATAGGGAACCCTTTTTTGTTTCTTGTCTTTTGTCTTTTGTTTTTTGTTTTTGTTTTTGTTTTTGTTTAGAGAGTGCAGAGAGATCGAATGGACTGAGTACTGCCTTCCTGCATTGCCTGCTGTGTGGATGCACAGTAGTAGTGCATTGCCCCTGCACTGCATGCTTTAGTAATCACACAGGATTAGGCCCTGTTTATGAGTGGCATATCCCGCCCACCTCAGCTGCGGATCCCCCATTGCTGCTCCGATAATGCTATCAGCCTCTACTGCAACTAGAGCTGGCTATGTATCATGTTATACGCAAAGATATATTGTGTTAAACAATAGGTTCACATAACAGAGAAGACCTAGGTGTGTGCGTTGTATTAATAGATGTGCCAGAAAGCATTCAATGATGACAACAGTTTTCAAAGTGAGTCACAACATGTGTAATGTAAGTGCAAAGACTGAGCTGGAAACTAAGTAGAGTCTTTGGTGTTGCAGCAGGCAGGCAAGTTACCAGACTGCCCAGGCCTGGTGGCTCTTATCGGCCAAGAAATGTCTATTCACCTGTGCGTCTCAGGTTTCCCGACCAGCTCAGTTATACAGAGTTCTGCTTGCAGGTTGACATGCACACTGCCACTTAGCATCTTGCCCTGGACACTTTGCACACAGCTTCCAAGAACCTTCCCACCTCAACAACCCAGTCAGCCCTTCACCCCTTCGTATTCGACTTGCGGCACCTCCTTGGGAATGCATCTTTTGTTGATAGATGTCCTTCATGAGGCTTAGCAAGGCCTTGCAACTTTTTCAAAGGGCCTTAGAAGAAAGGAAAAAAGTCGAAGGCATACTGGAGCGGGAAGCAGGTGGAAGTCGAGGGGTGGGGGTTTGGCAGTAAAAGAAAGAGGGTCTGGCAGAGAGTTAGAAGTTAGGCAACACAATGAGCGAGGTAGGAGGAAAGATGCCTCAAGGCATGCAGCTCTCTGACTCTTCCCCACTGTGCCTGCAGAAAGAGCCTTCCTATTCCTAGCTCTCACCCGAATGGATACATTTGCCTGGAGAGCCCAGAACTAATTTCAGTTAGCCAGAGGGTAAACAGAGGCCAGTGAGAGGTGCACACCCCTTCATTTGACCAGGCTTCCCGGGCTTCTGGGAGGAAAAAAGGCAGCAGTATTCCAACAAGATCATCGTCGCCAAGGGCCACCATAACTAGGGGATTACAGAGCATGCTGTGACACACTTCGGGGCCTGGTTGGCCAGGCTTATGTTGAAGAGCACATATCCTAACCCTGAGCTACCTGGGTGGCTGCTCCATAGGGGCTGTACCGAACATAGGGCTGTGCCCGTTTAGGGCTGTGGTCGCGTTTGGGAGCGTTAGGGATGCGTGGAGGACGCAGGGCGCAGACCTCTGCTCGTTTCACCCCAGGATTAGGGCCTGGTTGTCAGTGGAGCGGCCAGCAAGTCCACAATGGAGGAAGTCGAAGGCAGAAAGCAGCCCCCTGCCTGACTCTCACCCCCAGGGCAAAGAGTGAGAAAGGCTCGCTACAGCAAGAGCCTGTCCATACTTTCACCTTGAAAGCAGAATGTTTACATTTAAAATTCATGAACAGGCAGCAATAAAAACAGCATACAGTAGCAGAGGACAGAAGCTTGCCCAGCGCATATAATATCAGAGCACCCCCCATGACAAAGCCAACGACTTAACTGGCCTGCTTAGCTTTGAGTTGTTCACAAATCCCGATGATTAGCATTTCTCCCGGAAACTAAACATCCTCTGGTTTGGGGTGAGAGATAGATCTAATGTGCCAAAGGAAGGCATGATGGAAAGTCAGTTTCTTGCTCTCAGAGGAATGGGGGGTCGACAGAACCAACAGGTTAATGCACCTAGTGCAGCCTCCCATGTGCAGTCTGCAGGTGACACTTTCAGTTGCTTGTGAGATGCTGGTACAGGTTTGCTTGCTATGCAGGGGCCTGCAGTCACCTCACAGCACGTCGAGAAGGTGTCTCGTTTCAGTCCAGGGCAATTTTCTCATTAACAGTGACCGTAGATTTCACTTTTTTCCTTCATTTTTTCCAGTCAGTTGGGAGCAGAGAGACACGCTTATGTATGGGGCCTAACAAGACCAGAGTGCACACACCAAAGCCACAACGGATAGAGGGAATGCAGGTATTGGTGGGGCATTAGGTATGACATGATCACTCCGTGCCTTGCATCCCTATTTCCCATGAAAAAAAATGTTAAAAAACTCTTGGGAGATACAGAACCTGGGATTAGAACTCAGGTTTTCTGCATGCCCAATTCCAGCACTTATCACCTGTGCCACCGGTCTCTGTGCTTGCGGCAGTAGCTTTGGGGCATGTACATCTTTCTCCAGCGAGGCTATGACATCTGGCCGCAAGGATATAACATCTGTCTGCCCACTCCACCTAACTCCAAGCACCTGCAGTGGTGTAGTGGTTAAGTGCTTGCATTGCGGCTCTGGGGATGTCCGTTCGAATCATGCCTTCGGCATATGTCATTGGTTAAACTACTTGTACTGTTAAAAATATCTGCTTGTCTCCTGAAAGGGCCAGTGAGTTCCATGGGTAAAGGGGTGGGTTAAAGGGCACCCTGGGAAGATAGACTAAGGTAAAGGGGAGCATCTGGAGAGGAGCTGTGGTAGGGGAAAGGGGGTACTGGTTGGGTAGGGGGAGCAGGTTAAAGGGCATATGTGGGTTGGGGTAGAGCAAGGAAAGGGGGGCCTGGGGAGAAGCTGTGGCAGGGGTAAGGGGCTACTGGTTGGGTAAGGGTGACCAAAAGGGGGGTTAGGTTAAAGGGCATATGTTGGGTGGGGGTAGAGCAAGGAAAGGGGGGCCTGGATTGCAGCGGAGTAGGAAAGGGGACCCTGTGGAGAACAAGTTGACAATAGGGAACCCTTTTTTGTCTTTTGTCTTTTGTTTTTTGTTTTTGTTTTTGTTTTTGTTTAGAGAGTGCAGAGAGATCGAATGGACTGAGTACTGCCTTCCTGCATTGCCTGCTTTGTGGATGCACAGTAGTAGTGCATTGCCCCTGCACTGCATGCTTTAGTAATCACACAGGATTAGGCCCTGTTTATGAGTGGCATATCCCGCCCACCTCAGCTGCGGATCCCCCATTGCTGCTCCGATAATGCTATCAGCCTCTACTGCAACTAGAGCTGGCTATGTATCATGTTATACGCAAAGATATATTCTGTTAAACAATAGGTTCACATAACAGAGAAGACCTAGGTGTGTGCGTTGTATTAATAGATGTGCCAGAAAGCATTCAATGATGACAACAGTTTTCAAAGTGAGTCACAACATGTGTAATGTAAGTGCAAAGACTGAGCTGGAAACTAAGTAGAGTCTTTGGTGTTGCAGCAGGCAGGCAAGTTACCAGACTGCCCAGGCCTGGTGGCTCTTATCGGCCAAGAAATGTCTATTGACCTGTGCGTCTCAGGTTTCCCGACCAGCTCAGTTATACAGAGTTCTGCTTGCAGGTTGACATGCACACTGCCACTTAGCATCTTGCCCTGGACACTTTGCACACAGCTTCCAAGAACCTTCCCACCTCAACAACCCAGTCAGCCCTTCACCCCTTCGTATTCGACTTGCGGCACCTCCTTGGGAATGCATCTTTTGTTGGTAGATGTCCTTCATGAGGCTTAGCAAGGCCTTGCAACTTTTTCAAAGGGCCTTAGAAGAAAGGAAAAAAGTCGAAGGCATACTGGAGCGGGAAGCAGGTGGAAGTCGAGGGGTGGGGGTTTGGCAGTAAAAGAAAGAGGGTCTGGCAGAGAGTTAGAAGTTAGGCAACACAATGAGCGAGGTAGGAGGAAAGATGCCTCAGGCATGCAGTTCTCTGACTCTTCCCCACTGTGCCTGCAGAAAGAGCCTTCCTATTCCTAGCTCTCACCCGAATGGATACATTTGCCTGGAGAGCCCAGAACTAATTTCAGTTAGCCAGAGGGTAAACAGAGGCCAGTGAGAGGTGCACACCCCTTCATTTGACCAGGCTTCCCGGGCTTCTGGGAGGAAAAAAGGCAGCAGTATTCCAACAAGATCATCGTCGCCAAGGGCCACCATAACTAGGGGATTACAGAGCATGCTGTGACACACTCCGGGGCCTGGTTGGCCAGGCTTATGTTGAAGAGCACATATCCTAACCCTGAGCTACCTGGGTGGCTGCTCCATAGGGGCTGTACCGAACATAGGGCTGTGCCCGTTTAGGGCTGTGGTCGCGTTTGGGAGCGTTAGGGATGCGTGGAGGACGCAGGGCGCAGACCTCTGCTCGTTTCACCCCAGGATTAGGGCCTGGTTGTCAGTGGAGCGGCCAGCAAGTCCACAATGGAGGAAGTCGAAGGCAGAAAGCAGCCCCCTGCCTGACTCTCACCCCCAGGGCAAAGAGTGAGAAAGGCTCGCTACAGCAAGAGCCTGTCCATACTTTCACCTTGAAAGCAGAATGTTTACATTTAAAATTCATGAACAGGCAGCAATAAAAACAGCATACAGTAGCAGAGGACAGAAGCTTGCCCAGCGCATATAATATCAGAGCACCCCCCATGACAAAGCCAACGACTTAACTGGCCTGCTTAGCTTTGAGTTGTTCACAAATCCCGATGATTAGCATTTCTCCCGGAAACTAAACATCCTCTGGTTTGGGGTGAGAGATAGATCTAATGTGCCAAAGGAAGGCATGATGGAAAGTCAGTTTCTTGCTCTCAGAGGAATGGGGGGTCGACAGAACCAACAGGTTAATGCACCTAGTGCAGCCTCCCATGTGCAGTCTGCAGGTGACACTTTCAGTTGCTTGTGAGATGCTGGTACAGGTTTGCTTGCTATGCAGGGGCCTGCAGTCACCTCACAGCACGTCGAGAAGGTGTCTCGTTTCAGTCCAGGGCAATTTTCTCATTAACAGTGACCGTAGATTTCACTTTTTTCCTTCATTTTTTCCAGTCAGTTGGGAGCAGAGAGACACGCTTATGTATGGGGCCTAACAAGACCAGAGTGCACACACCAAAGCCACAACGGATAGAGGGAATGCAGGTATTGGTGGGGCATTAGGTATGACATGATCACTCCGTGCCTTGCATCCCTATTTCCCATGAAAAAAAATGTTAAAAAACTCTTGGGAGATACAGAACCTGGGATTAGAACTCAGGTTTTCTGCATGCCCAATTCCAGCACTTATCACCTGTGCCACCGGTCTCTGTGCTTGCGGCAGTAGCTTTGGGGCATGTACATCTTTCTCCAGCGAGGCTATGACATCTGGCCGCAAGGATATAACATCTGTCTGCCCACTCCACCTAACTCCAAGCACCTGCAGTGGTGTAGTGGTTAAGTGCTTGCATTGCGGCTCTGGGGATGTCCGTTCGAATCCTGCCTTCGGCATATGTCATTGGTTAAACTACTTGTACTGTTAAAAATATCTGCTTGTCTCCTGAAAGGGCCAGTGAGTTCCATGGGTAAAGGGGTGGGTTAAAGGGCACCCTGGGAAGATAGACTAAGGTAAAGGGGAGCATCTGGAGAGGAGCTGTGGTAGGGGAAAGGGGGTACTGGTTGGGTAGGGGGAGCAGGTTAAAGGGCATATGTGGGTTGGGGTAGAGCAAGGAAAGGGGGGCCTGGGGAGAAGCTGTGGCAGGGGTAAGGGGCTACTGGTTGGGTAAGGGTGACCAAAAGGGGGGTTAGGTTAAAGGGCATATGTTGGGTGGGGATAGAGCAAGGAAAGGGGGGCCTGGATTGCAGCGGAGTAGGAAAGGGGACCCTGTGGAGAACAAGTTGACAATAGGGAACCCTTTTTTGTTTCTTGTCTTTTGTCTTTTGTTTTTGTTTTTTTTTTTGTTTAGAGAGTGCACAGAGATCGAATGGACTGAGTACTGCCTTCCAGCATTGCCTGCTGTGTGGATGCCCAGTAGTAGTGCATTGCCCCTGCACTGCATGCTTTAGTAATCACACAGGATTAGGCCCTGTTTATGAGTGGCATATCCCGCCCACCTCAGCTGCGGATACCCCATTGCTGCTCCGATAATGCTATCAGCCTCTACTGCAACTAGAGCTGGCTATGTATCATGTTATACGCAAAGATATATTGTGTTAAACAATAGGTTCACATAACAGAGAAGACCTAGGTGTGTGCGTTGTATTAATAGATGTGCCAGAAAGCATTCAATGATGACAACAGTTTTCAAAGTGAGTCACAACATGTGTAATGTAAGTGCAAAGACTGAGCTGGAAACTAAGTAGAGTCTTTGGTGTTGCAGCAGGCAGGCAAGTTACCAGACTGCCCAGGCCTGGTGGCTCTTATCGGCCAAGAAATGTCTATTGACCTGTGCGTCTCAGGTTTCCCGACCAGCTCAGTTATACAGAGTTCTGCTTGCAGGTTGACATGCACACTGCCACTTAGCATCTTGCCCTGGACACTTTGCACACAGCTTCCAAGAACCTTCCCACCTCAACAACCCAGTCAGCCCTTCACCCCTTCGTATTCGACTTGCGGCACCTCCTTGGGAATGCATCTTTTGTTGGTAGATGTCCTTCATGAGGCTTAGCAAGGCCTTGCAACTTTTTCAAAGGGCCTTAGAAGAAAGGAAAAAAGTCGAAGGCATACTGGAGCGGGAAGCAGGTGGAAGTCGAGGGGTGGGGGTTTGGCAGTAAAAGAAAGAGGGTCTGGCAGAGAGTTAGAAGTTAGGCAACACAATGAGCGAGGTAGGAGGAAAGATGCCTCAGGCATGCAGCTCTCTGACTCTTCCCCACTGTGCCTGCAGAAAGAGCCTTCCTATTCCTAGCTCTCACCCGAATGGATACATTTGCCTGGAGAGCCCAGAACTAATTTCAGTTAGCCAGAGGGTAAACAGAGGCCAGTGAGAGGTGCACACCCCTTCATTTGACTAGGCTTCCCGGGCTTCTGGGAGGAAAAAAGGCAGCAGTATTCCAACAAGATCATCGTCACCAAGGGCCACCATAACTAGGGGATTACAGAGCATGCTGTGACACACTCCGGGGCCTGGTTGGCCAGGCTTATGTTGAAGAGCACATATCCTAACCCTGAGCTACCTGGGTGGCTGCTCCATAGGGGCTGTACCGAACATAGGGCTGTGCCCGTTTAGGGCTGTGGTCGCGTTTGGGAGCGTTAGGGATGCGTGGAGGACGCAGGGCGCAGACCTCTGCTCGTTTCACCCCAGGATTAGGGCCTGGTTGTCAGTGGAGCGGCCAGCAAGTCCACAATGGAGGAAGTCGAAGGCAGAAAGCAGCCCCCTGCCTGACTCTCACCCCCAGGGCAAAGAGTGAGAAAGGCTCGCTACAGCAAGAGCCTGTCCATACTTTCACCTTGAAAGCAGAATGTTTACATTTAAAATTCATGAACAGGCAGCAATAAAAACAGCATACAGTAGCAGAGGACAGAAGCTTGCCCAGCGCATATAATATCAGAGCACCCCCCATGACAAAGCCAACGACTTAACTGGCCTGCTTAGCTTTGAGTTGTTCACAAATCCCGATGATTAGCATTTCTCCCGGAAACTAAACATCCTCTGGTTTGGGGTGAGAGATAGATCTAATGTGCCAAAGGAAGGCATGATGGAAAGTCAGTTTCTTGCTCTCAGAGGAATGGGGGGTCGACAGAACCAACAGGTTAATGCACCTAGTGCAGCCTCCCATGTGCAGTCTGCAGGTGACACTTTCAGTTGCTTGTGAGATGCTGGTACAGGTTTGCTTGCTATGCAGGGGCCTGCAGTCACCTCACAGCACGTCGAGAAGGTGTCTCGTTTCAGTCCAGGGCAATTTTCTCATTAACAGTGACCGTAGATTTCACTTTTTTCCTTCATTTTTTCCAGTCAGTTGGGAGCAGAGAGACACGCTTATGTATGGGGCCTAACAAGACCAGAGTGCACACACCAAAGCCACAACGGATAGAGGGAATGCAGGTATTGGTGGGGCATTAGGTATGACATGATCACTCCGTGCCTTGCATCCCTATTTCCCATGAAAAAAAATGTTAAAAAACTCTTGGGAGATACAGAACCTGGGATTAGAACTCAGGTTTTCTGCATGCCCAATTCCAGCACTTATCACCTGTGCCACCGGTCTCTGTGCTTGCGGCAGTAGCTTTGGGGCATGTACATCTTTCTCCAGCGAGGCTATGACATCTGGCCGCAAGGATATAACATCTGTCTGCCCACTCCACCTAACTCCAAGCACCTGCAGTGGTGTAGTGGTTAAGTGCTTGCATTGCGGCTCTGGGGATGTCCGTTCGAATCCTGCCTTCGGCATATGTCATTGGTTAAACTACTTGTACTGTTAAAAATATCTGCTTGTCTCCTGAAAGGGCCAGTGAGTTCCATGGGTAAAGGGGTGGGTTAAAGGGCACCCTGGGAAGATAGACTAAGGTAAAGGGGAGCATCTGGAGAGGAGCTGTGGTAGGGGAAAGGGGGTACTGGTTGGGTAGGGGGAGCAGGTTAAAGGGCATATGTGGGTTGGGGTAGAGCAAGGAAAGGGGGGCCTGGGGAGAAGCTGTGGCAGGGGTAAGGGGCTACTGGTTGGGTAAGGGTGACCAAAAGGGGGGTTAGGTTAAAGGGCATATGTTGGGTGGGGATAGAGCAAGGAAAGGGGGGCCTGGATTGCAGCGGAGTAGGAAAGGGGACCCTGTGGAGAACAAGTTGACAATAGGGAACCCTTTTTTGTTTCTTGTCTTTTGTCTTTTGTTTTTGTTTTTTTTTTTGTTTAGAGAGTGCACAGAGATCGAATGGACTGAGTACTGCCTTCCAGCATTGCCTGCTGTGTGGATGCCCAGTAGTAGTGCATTGCCCCTGCACTGCATGCTTTAGTAATCACACAGGATTAGGCCCTGTTTATGAGTGGCATATCCCGCCCACCTCAGCTGCGGATCCCCCATTGCTGCTCCGATAATGCTATCAGCCTCTACTGCAACTAGAGCTGGCTATGTATCATGTTATACGCAAAGATATATTCTGTTAAACAATAGGTTCACATAACAGAGAAGACCTAGGTGTGTGCGTTGTATTAATAGATGTGCCAGAAAGCATTCAATGATGACAACAGTTTTCAAAGTGAGTCACAACATGTGTAATGTAAGTGCAAAGACTGAGCTGGAAACTAAGTAGAGTCTTTGGTGTTGCAGCAGGCAGGCAAGTTACCAGCCTGCCCAGGCCTGGTGGCTCTTATCGGCCAAGAAATGTCTATTGACCTGTGCGTCTCAGGTTTCCCGACCAGCTCAGTTATACAGAGTTCTGCTTGCAGGTTGACATGCACACTGCCACTTAGCATCTTGCCCTGGACACTTTGCACACAGCTTCCAAGAACCTTCCCACCTCAACAACCCAGTCAGCCCTTCACCCCTTCGTATTCGACTTGCGGCACCTCCTTGGGAATGCATCTTTTGTTGGTAGATGTCCTTCATGAGGCTTAGCAAGGCCTTGCAACTTTTTCAAAGGGCCTTAGAAGAAAGGAAAAAAGTCGAAGGCATACTGGAGCGGGAAGCAGGTGGAAGTCGAGGGGTGGGGGTTTGGCAGTAAAAGAAAGAGGGTCTGGCAGAGAGTTAGAAGTTAGGCAACACAATGAGCGAGGTAGGAGGAAAGATGCCTCAGGCATGCAGCTCTCTGACTCTTCCCCACTGTGCCTGCAGAAAGAGCCTTCCTATTCCTAGCTCTCACCCGAATGGATACATTTGCCTGGAGAGCCCAGAACTAATTTCAGTTAGCCAGAGGGTAAACAGAGGCCAGTGAGAGGTGCACACCCCTTCATTTGACTAGGCTTCCCGGGCTTCTGGGAGGAAAAAAGGCAGCAGTATTCCAACAAGATCATCGTCACCAAGGGCCACCATAACTAGGGGATTACAGAGCATGCTGTGACACACTCCGGGGCCTGGTTGGCCAGGCTTATGTTGAAGAGCACATATCCTAACCCTGAGCTACCTGGGTGGCTGCTCCATAGGGGCTGCACCGAACATAGGGCTGTGCCCGTTTAGGGCTGTGGTCGCGTTTGGGAGCGTTAGGGATGCGTGGAGGACGCAGGGCGCAGACCTCTGCTCGTTTCACCCCAGGATTAGGGCCTGGTTGTCAGTGGAGCGGCCAGCAAGTCCACAATGGAGGAAGTCGAAGGCAGAAAGCAGCCCCCTGCCTGACTCTCACCCCCAGGGCAAAGAGTGAGAAAGGCTCGCTACAGCAAGAGCCTGTCCATACTTTCACCTTGAAAGCAGAATGTTTACATTTAAAATTCATGAACAGGCAGCAATAAAAACAGCATACAGTAGCAGAGGACAGAAGCTTGCCCAGCGCATATAATATCAGAGCACCCCCCATGACAAAGCCAACGACTTAACTGGCCTGCTTAGCTTTGAGTTGTTCACAAATCCCGATGATTAGCATTTCTCTCGGAAACTAAACATCCTCTGATTTGGGGTGAGAGATAGATCTAATGTGCCAAAGGAAGGCATGATGGAAAGTCAGTTTCTTGCTCTCAGAGGAATGGGGGGTCGACAGAACCAACAGGTTAATGCACCTAGTGCAGCCTCCCATGTGCAGTCTGCAGGTGACACTTTCAGTTGCTTGTGAGATGCTGGTACAGGTTTGCTTGCTATGCAGGGGCCTGCAGTCACCTCACAGCACGTCGAGAAGGTGTCTCGTTTCAGTCCAGGGCAATTTTCTCATTAACAGTGACCGTAGATTTCACTTTTTTCCTTCATTTTTTCCAGTCAGTTGGGAGCAGAGAGACACGCTTATGTATGGGGCCTAACAAGACCAGAGTGCACACACCAAAGCCACAAAGGATAGAGGGAATGCAGGTATTGGTGGGGCATTAGGTATGACATGATCACTCCGTGCCTTGCATCCCCATTTCCCATGAAAAAAAATGTTAAAAAACTCTTGGGCGATACAGAACCTGGGATTAGAACTCAGGTTTTCTGCATGCCCAATTCCAGCACTTATCACCTGTGCCACCGGTCTCTGTGCTTGTTGCAGTAGCTTTGGGGCATGTACATCTTTCTCCAGCGAGGCTATGACATCTGGCCGCAAGGATATAACATCTGTTAGCCCACTCCACCTAACTCCAAGCACCTGCAGTGGTGTAGTGGTTAAGTGCTTGCATTGCGGCTCTGGGGATGTCCGTTCGAATCCTGCCTTCGGCATATGTCATTGGTTAAACTACTTGTACTGTTAAAAATATCTGCTTGTCTCCTGAAAGGGCCAGTGAGTTCCATGGGTAAAGGGGTGGGTTAAAGGGCACCCTGGGAAGATAGACTAAGGTAAAGGGGAGCATCTGGAGAGGAGCTGTGGTAGGGGAAGGGGGTACTGGTTGGGTAGGGGGAGCAGGTTAAAGGGCATATGTGGGTTGGGGTAGAGCAAGGAAAGGGGGGCCTGGGGAGAAGCTGTGGCAGGGGTAAGGGGCTACTGGTTGGGTAAGGGTGACCAAAAGGGGGGTTAGGTTAAAGGGCATATGTTGGGTGGGGGTAGAGCAAGGAAAGGGGGGCCTGGATTGCAGCGGAGTAGGAAAGGGGACCCTGTGGAGAACAAGTTGACAATAGGGAACCCTTTTTTGTTTCTTGTCTTTTGTCTTTTGTTTTTGGTTAGAGAGTGCACAGAGATCGAATGGACTGAGTACTGCCTTCCTGCATTGCCTGCTGTGTGGATGCACAGTAGTAGTGCATTGCCCCTGCACTGCATGCTTTAGTAATCACACAGGATTAGGCCCTGTTTATGAGTGGCATATCCCGCCCACCTCAGCTGCGGATCCCCCATTGCTGCTCCAATAATGCTATCAGCCTCTACTGCAACTAGAGCTGGCTATGTATCATGTTATACGCAAAGATATATTGTGTTAAACAATAGGTTCACATAACAGAGAAGACCTAGGTGTGTGCGTTGTATTAATAGATGTGCCAGAAAGCATTCAATGATGACAACAGTTTTCAAAGTGAGTCACAACATGTGTAATGTAAGTGCAAAGACTGAGCTGGAAACTAAGTAGAGTCTTTGGTGTTGCAGCAGGCAGGCAAGTTACCAGACTGCCCAGGCCTGGTGGCTCTTATCGGCCAAGAAATGTCTATTCACCTGTGCGTCTCAGGTTTCCCGACCAGCTCAGTTATACAGAGTTCTGCTTGCAGGTTGACATGCACACTGCCACTTAGCATCTTGCCCTGGACACTTTGCACACAGCTTCCAAGAACCTTCCCACCTCAACAACCCAGTCAGCCCTTCACCCCTTCGTATTCGACTTGCGGCACCTCCTTGGGAATGCATCTTTTGTTGATAGATGTCCTTCATGAGGCTTAGCAAGGCCTTGCAACTTTTTCAAAGGGCCTTAGAAGAAAGGAAAAAAGTCGAAGGCATACTGGAGCGGGAAGCAGGTGGAAGTCGAGGGGTGGGGGTTTGGCAGTAAAAGAAAGAGGGTCTGGCAGAGAGTTAGAAGTTAGGCAACACAATGAGCGAGGTAGGAGGAAAGATGCCTCAAGGCATGCAGCTCTCTGACTCTTCCCCACTGTGCCTGCAGAAAGAGCCTTCCTATTCCTAGCTCTCACCCGAATGGATACATTTGCCTGGAGAGCCCAGAACTAATTTCAGTTAGCCAGAGGGTAAACAGAGGCCAGTGAGAGGTGCACACCCCTTCATTTGACCAGGCTTCCCGGGCTTCTGGGAGGAAAAAAGGCAGCAGTATTCCAACAAGATCATCGTCGCCAAGGGCCACCATAACTAGGGGATTACAGAGCATGCTGTGACACACTCCGGGGCCTGGTTGGCCAGGCTTATGTTGAAGAGCACATATCCTAACCCTGAGCTACCTGGGTGGCTGCTCCATAGGGGCTGTACCGAACATAGGGCTGTGCCCGTTTAGGGCTGTGGTCGCGTTTGGGAGCGTTAGGGATGCGTGGAGGACGCAGGGCGCAAACCTCTGCTCGTTTCACCCCAGGATTAGGGCCTGGTTGTCAGTGGAGCGGCCAGCAAGTCCACAATGGAGGAAGTCGAAGGCAGAAAGCAGCCCCCTGCCTGACTCTCACCCCCAGGGCAAAGAGTGAGAAAGGCTCGCTACAGCAAGAGCCTGTCCATACTTTCACCTTGAAAGCAGAATGTTTACATTTAAAATTCATGAACAGGCAGCAATAAAAACAGCATACAGTAGCAGAGGACAGAAGCTTGCCCAGCGCATATAATATCAGAGCACCCCCCATGACAAAGCCAACGACTTAACTGGCCTGCTTAGCTTTGAGTTGTTCACAAATCCCGATGATTAGCATTTCTCCCGGAAACTAAACATCCTCTGGTTTGGGGTGAGAGATAGATCTAATGTGCCAAAGGAAGGCATGATGGAAAGTCAGTTTCTTGCTCTCAGAGGAATGGGGGGTCGACAGAACCAACAGGTTAATGCACCTAGTGCAGCCTCCCATGTGCAGTCTGCAGGTGACACTTTCAGTTGCTTGTGAGATGCTGGTACAGGTTTGCTTGCTATGCAGGGGCCTGCAGTCACCTCACAGCACGTCGAGAAGGTGTCTCGTTTCAGTCCAGGGCAATTTTCTCATTAACAGTGACCGTAGATTTCACTTTTTTCCTTCATTTTTTCCAGTCAGTTGGGAGCAGAGAGACACGCTTATGTATGGGGCCTAACAAGACCAGAGTGCACACACCAAAGCCACAACGGATAGAGGGAATGCAGGTATTGGTGGGGCATTAGGTATGACATGATCACTCCGTGCCTTGCATCCCTATTTCCCATGAAAAAAAATGTTAAAAAACTCTTGGGAGATACAGAACCTGGGATTAGAACTCAGGTTTTCTGCATGCCCAATTCCAGCACTTATCACCTGTGCCACCAGTCTCTGTGCTTGCGGCAGTAGCTTTGGGGCATGTACATCTTTCTCCAGCGAGGCTATGACATCTGGCCGCAAGGATATAACATCTGTCTGCCCACTCCACCTAACTCCAAGCACCTGCAGTGGTGTAGTGGTTAAGTGCTTGCATTGCGGCTCTGGGGATGTCCGTTCGAATCCTGCCTTCGGCATATGTCATTGGTTAAACTACTTGTACTGTTAAAAATATCTGCTTGTCTCCTGAAAGGGCCAGTGAGTTCCATGGGTAAAGGGGTGGGTTAAAGGGCACCCTGGGAAGATAGACTAAGGTAAAGGGGAGCATCTGGAGAGGAGCTGTGGTAGGGGAAAGGGGGTACTGGTTGGGTAGGGGGAGCAGGTTAAAGGGCATATGTGGGTTGGGGTAGAGCAAGGAAAGGGGGGCCTGGGGAGAAGCTGTGGCAGGGGTAAGGGGCTACTGGTTGGGTAAGGGTGACCAAAAGGGGGGTTAGGTTAAAGGGCATATGTTGGGTGGGGGTAGAGCAAGGAAAGGGGGGCCTGGATTGCAGCGGAGTAGGAAAGGGGACCCTGTGGAGAACAAGTTGACAATAGGGAACCCTTTTTTGTTTCTTGTCTTTTGTCTTTTGTTTTTGGTTAGAGAGTGCACAGAGATCGAATGGACTGAGTACTGCCTTCCTGCATTGCCTGCTGTGTGGATGCACAGTAGTAGTGCATTGCCCCTGCACTGCATGCTTTAGTAATCACACAGGATTAGGCCCTGTTTATGAGTGGCATATCCCGCCCACCTCAGCTGCGGATCCCCCATTGCTGCTCCGATAATGCTATCAGCCTCTACTGCAACTAGAGCTGGCTATGTACCATGTTATACGCAAAGATATATTGTGTTAAACAATAGGTTCACATAACAGAGAAGACCTAGGTGTGTGCGTTGTATTAATAGATGTGCCAGAAAGCATTCAATGATGACAACAGTTTTCAAAGTGAGTCACAACATGTGTAATGTAAGTGCAAAGACTGAGCTGGAAACTAAGTAGAGTCTTTGGTGTTGCAGCAGGCAGGCAAGTTACCAGACTGCCCAGGCCTGGTGGCTCTTATCGGCCAAGAAATGTATATTGACCTGTGCGTCTCAGGTTTCCCGACCAGCTCAGTTATACAGAGTTCTGCTTGCAGGTTGACATGCACACTGCCACTTAGCATCTTGCCCTGGACACTTTGCACACAGCTTCCAAGAACCTTCCCACCTCAACAACCCAGTCAGCCCTTCACCCCTTCGTATTCGACTTGCGGCACCTCCTTGGGAATGCATCTTTTGTTGGTAGATGTCCTTCATGAGGCTTAGCAAGGCCTTGCAACTTTTTCAAAGGGCCTTAGAAGAAAGGAAAAAAGTCGAAGGCATACTGGAGCGGGAAGCAGGTGGAAGTCGAGGGGTGGGGGTTTGGCAGTAAAAGAAAGAGGGTCTGGCAGAGAGTTAGAAGTTAGGCAACACAATGAGCGAGGTAGGAGGAAAGATGCCTCAGGCATGCAGCTCTCTGACTCTTCCCCACTGTGCCTGCAGAAAGAGCCTTCCTATTCCTAGCTCTCACCCGAATGGATACATTTGCCTGGAGAGCCCAGAACTAATTTCAGTTAGCCAGAGGGTAAACAGAGGCCAGTGAGAGGTGCACACCCCTTCATTTGACTAGGCTTCCCGGGCTTCTGGGAGGAAAAAAGGCAGCAGTATTCCAACAAGATCATCGTCACCAAGGGCCACCATAACTAGGGGATTACAGAGCATGCTGTGACACACTCCGGGGCCTGGTTGGCCAGGCTTATGTTGAAGAGCACATATCCTAACCCTGAGCTACCTGGGTGGCTGCTCCATAGGGGCTGCACCGAACATAGGGCTGTGCCCGTTTAGGGCTGTGGTCGCGTTTGGGAGCGTTAGGGATGCGTGGAGGACGCAGGGCGCAGACCTCTGCTCGTTTCACCCCAGGATTAGGGCCTGGTTGTCAGTGGAGCGGCCAGCAAGTCCACAATGGAGGAAGTCGAAGGCAGAAAGCAGCCCCCTGCCTGACTCTCACCCCCAGGGCAAAGAGTGAGAAAGGCTCGCTACAGCAAGAGCCTGTCCATACTTTCACCTTGAAAGCAGAATGTTTACATTTAAAATTCATGAACAGGCAGCAATAAAAACAGCATACAGTAGGAGAGGACAGAAGCTTGCCCAGTGCATATAATATCAGAGCACCCCCCATGACAAAGCCAACGACTTAACTGGCCTGCTTAGCTTTGAGTTGTTCACAAATCCCGATGATTAGCATTTCTCCCGGAAACTAAACATCCTCTGGTTTGGGGTGAGAGATAGATCTAATGTGCCAAAGGAAGGCATGATGGAAAGTCAGTTTCTTGCTCTCAGAGGAATGGGGGGTCGACAGAACCAACAGGTTAATGCACCTAGTGCAGCCTCCCATGTGCAGTCTGCAGGTGACACTTTCAGTTGCTTGTGAGATGCTGGTACAGGTTTGCTTGCTATGCAGGGGCCTGCAGTCACCTCACAGCACGTCGAGAAGGTGTCTCGTTTCAGTCCAGGGCAATTTTCTCATTAGCAGTGACCGTAGATTTCACTTTTTTCCTTCATTTTTTCCAGTCAGTTGGGAGCAGAGAGACACGCTTATGTATGGGGCCTAACAAGACCAGAGTGCACACACCAAAGCCACAACGGATAGAGGGAATGCAGGTATTGGTGGGGCATTAGGTATGACATGATCACTCCGTGCCTTGCATCCCTATTTCCCATGAAAAAAAATGTTAAAAAACTCTTGGGATATACAGAACCTGGGATTAGAACTCAGGTTTTCTGCATGCCCAATTCCAGCATTTATCACCTGTGCCACCGGTCTCTGTGCTTGCGGCAGTAGCTTTGGGGCATGTACATCTTTCTCCAGCGAGGCTATGACATCTGGCCGCAAGGATATAACATCTGTCTGCCCACTCCACCTAACTCCAAGCACCTGCAGTGGTGTGGTGGTTAAGTGCTTGCATTGCGGCTCTGGGGATGTCCGTTCGAATCCTGCCTTCGGCATATGTCATTGGTTAAACTACTTGTACTGTTAAAAATATCTGCTTGTCTCCTGAAAGGGCCAGTGAGTTCCATGGGTAAAGGGGTGGGTTAAAGGGCACCCTGGGAAGATAGACTAAGGTAAAGGGGAGCATCTGGAGAGGAGCTGTGGTAGGGGAAAGGGGGTACTGGTTGGGTAGGGGGAGCAGGTTAAAGGGCATATGTGGGTTGGGGTAGAGCAAGGAAAGGGGGGCCTGGGGAGAAGCTGTGGCAGGGTTAAGGGGCTACTGGTTGGGTAAGGGTGACCAAAAGGGGGGTTAGGTTAAAGGGCATATGTTGGGTGGGGGTAGAGCAAGGAAAGGGGGGCCTGGATTGCAGCGGAGTAGGAAAGGGGACCCTGTGGAGAACAAGTTGACAATAGGGAACCCTTTTTTGTTTCTTGTCTTTTGTCTTTTGTCTTTTGTTTTTGTTTTTTTTTTTGTTTAGAGAGTGCACAGAGATCGAATGGACTGAGTACTGCCTTCCAGCATTGCCTGCTGTGTGGATGCCCAGTAGTAGTGCATTGCCCCTGCACTGCATGCTTTAGTAATCACACAGGATTAGGCCCTGTTTATGAGTGGCATATCCCGCCCACCTCAGCTGCGGATACCCCATTGCTGCTCCGATAATGCTATCAGCCTCTACTGCAACTAGAGCTGGCTATGTATCATGTTATACGCAAAGATATATTGTGTTAAACAATAGGTTCACATAACAGAGAAGACCTAGGTGTGTGCGTTGTATTAATAGATGTGCCAGAAAGCATTCAATGATGACAACAGTTTTCAAAGTGAGTCACAACATGTGTAATGTAAGTGCAAAGACTGAGCTGGAAACTAAGTAGAGTCTTTGGTGTTGCAGCAGGCAGGCAAGTTACCAGACTGCCCAGGCCTGGTGGCTCTTATCGGCCAAGAAATGTCTATTGACCTGTGCGTCTCAGGTTTCCCGACCAGCTCAGTTATACAGAGTTCTGCTTGCAGGTTGACATGCACACTGCCACTTAGCATCTTGCCCTGGACACTTTGCACACAGCTTCCAAGAACCTTCCCACCTCAACAACCCAGTCAGCCCTTCACCCCTTCGTATTCGACTTGCGGCACCTCCTTGGGAATGCATCTTTTGTTGGTAGATGTCCTTCATGAGGCTTAGCAAGGCCTTGCAACTTTTTCAAAGGGCCTTAGAAGAAAGGAAAAAAGTCGAAGGCATACTGGAGCGGCAAGCAGGTGGAAGTCGAGGGGTGGGGGTTTGGCAGTAAAAGAAAGAGGGTCTGGCAGAGAGTTAGAAGTTAGGCAACACAATGAGCGAGGTAGGAGGAAAGATGCCTCAGGCATGCAGCTCTCTGACTCTTCCCCACTGTGCCTGCAGAAAGAGCCTTCCTATTCCTAGCTCTCACCCGAATGGATACATTTGCCTGGAGAGCCCAGAACTAATTTCAGTTAGCCAGAGGGTAAACAGAGGCCAGTGAGAGGTGCACACCCCTTCATTTGACTAGGCTTCCCGGGCTTCTGGGAGGAAAAAAGGCAGCAGTATTCCAACAAGATCATCGTCACCAAGGGCCACCATAACTAGGGGATTACAGAGCATGCTGTGACACACTCCGGGGCCTGGTTGGCCAGGCTTATGTTGAAGAGCACATATCCTAACCCTGAGCTACCTGGGTGGCTGCTCCATAGGGGCTGCACCGAACATAGGGCTGTGCCCGTTTAGGGCTGTGGTCGCGTTTGGGAGCGTTAGGGATGCGTGGAGGACGCAGGGCACAGACCTCTGCTCGTTTCACCCCAGGATTAGGGCCTGGTTGTCAGTGGAGCGGCCAGCAAGTCCACAATGGAGGAAGTCGAAGGCAGAAAGCAGCCCCCTGCCTGACTCTCACCCCCAGGGCAAAGAGTGAGAAAGGCTCGCTACAGCAAGAGCCTGTCCATACTTTCACCTTGAAAGCAGAATGTTTACATTTAAAATTCATGAACAGGCAGCAATAAAAACAGCATACAGTAGCAGAGGACAGAAGCTTGCCCAGCGCATATAATATCAGAGCACCCCCCATGACAAAGCCAACGACTTAACTGGCCTGCTTAGCTTTGAGTTGTTCACAAATCCCGATGATTAGCATTTCTCTCGGAAACTAAACATCCTCTGGTTTGGGGTGAGAGATAGATCTAATGTGCCAAAGGAAGGCATGATGGAAAGTCAGTTTCTTGCTCTCAGAGGAATGGGGGGTCGACAGCCCAACAGGTTAATGCACCTAGTGCAGCCTCCCATGTGCAGTCTGCAGGTGACACTTTCAGTTGCTTATGAGATGCTGGTACAGGTTTGCTTGCTATGCAGGGGCCTGCAGTCACCTCACAGCACGTCGAGAAGGTGTCTCGTTTCAGTCCAGGGCAATTTTCTCATTAACAGTGACCGTAGATTTCACTTTTTTCCTTCATTTTTTCCAGTCAGTTGGGAGCAGAGAGACACGCTTATGTATGGGGCCTAACAAGACCAGAGTGCACACACCAAAGCCACAAAGGATAGAGGGAATGCAGGTATTGGTGGGGCATTAGGTATGACATGATCACTCCGTGCCTTGCATCCCCATTTCCCATGAAAAAAAATGTTAAAAAACTCTTGGGAGATACAGAACCTGGGATTAGAACTCAGGTTTTCTGCATGCCCAATTCCAGCACTTATCACCTGTGCCACCGGTCTCTGTGCTTGCTGCAGTAGCTTTGGGGCATGTACATCTTTCTCCAGCGAGGCTATGACATCTGGCCGCAAGGATATAACATCTGTCTGCCCACTCCACCTAACTCCAAGCACCTGCAGTGGTGTAGTGGTTAAGTGCTTGCATTGCGGCTCTGGGGATGTCCGTTCGAATCCTGCCTTCGGCATATGTCATTGGTTAAACTACTTGTACTGTTAAAAATATCTGCTTGTCTCCTGAAAGGGCCAGTGAGTTCCATGGGTAAAGGGGTGGGTTAAAGGGCACCCTGGGAAGATAGACTAAGGTAAAGGGGAGCATCTGGAGAGGAGCTGTGGTAGGGGAAGGGGGTACTGGTTGGGTAGGGGGAGCAGGTTAAAGGGCATATGTGGGTTGGGGTAGAGCAAGGAAAGGGGGGCCTGGGTAGAAGCTGTGGCAGGGGTAAGGGGCTACTGGTTGGGTAAGGGTGACCAAAAGGGGGGTTAGGTTAAAGGGCATATGTTGGGTGGGGGTAGAGCAAGGAAAGGGGGGCCTGGATTTCAGCGGAGTAGGAAAGGGGACCCTGTGGAGAACAAGTTGACAATAGGGAACCCTTTTTTGTTTCTTGTCTTTTGTCTTTTGTTTTTTGTTTTTGTTTTTGTTTTTGTTTAGAGAGTGCAGAGAGATCGAATGGACTGAGCACTGCCTTCCTGCATTGCCTGCTGTGTGGATGCACAGTAGTAGTGCATTGCCCCTGCACTGCATGCTTTAGTAATCACACAGGATTAGGCCCTGTTTATGAGTGGCATATCCCGCCCACCTCAGCTGCGGATCCCCCATTGCTGCTCCGATAATGCTATCAGCCTCTACTGCAACTAGAGCTGGCTATGTATCATGTTATACGCAAAGATATATTCTGTTAAACAATAGGTTCACATAACAGAGAAGACCTAGGTGTGTGCGTTGTATTAATAGATGTGCCAGAAAGCATTCAATGATGACAACAGTTTTCAAAGTGAGTCACAACATGTGTAATGTAAGTGCAAAGACTGAGCTGGAAACTAAGTAGAGTCTTTGGTGTTGCAGCAGGCAGGCAAGTTACCAGACTGCCCAGGCCTGGTGGCTCTTATCGGCCAAGAAATGTCTATTGACCTGTGCGTCTCAGGTTTCCCGACCAGCTCAGTTATACAGAGTTCTGCTTGCAGGTTGACATGCACACTGCCACTTAGCATCTTGCCCTGGACACTTTGCACACAGCTTCCAAGAACCTTCCCACCTCAACAACCCAGTCAGCCCTTCACCCCTTCGTATTCGACTTGCGGCACCTCCTTGGGAATGCATCTTTTGTTGGTAGATGTCCTTCATGAGGCTTAGCAAGGCCTTGCAACTTTTTCAAAGGGCCTTAGAAGAAAGGAAAAAAGTCGAAGGCATACTGGAGCGGGAAGCAGGTGGAAGTCGAGGGGTGGGGGTTTGGCAGTAAAAGAAAGAGGGTCTGGCAGAGAGTTAGAAGTTAGGCAACACAATGAGCGAGGTAGGAGGAAAGATGCCTCAGGCATGCAGCTCTCTGACTCTTCCCCACTGTGCCTGCAGAAAGAGCCTTCCTATTCCTAGCTCTCACCCGAATGGATACATTTGCCTGGAGAGCCCAGAACTAATTTCAGTTAGCCAGAGGGTAAACAGAGGCCAGTGAGAGGTGCACACCCCTTCATTTGACTAGGCTTCCCGGGCTTCTGGGAGGAAAAAAGGCAGCAGTATTCCAACAAGATCATCGTCACCAAGGGCCACCATAACTAGGGGATTACAGAGCATGCTGTGACACACTCCGGGGCCTGGTTGGCCAGGCTTATGTTGAAGAGCACATATCCTAACCCTGAGCTACCTGGGTGGCTGCTCCATAGGGGCTGCACCGAACATAGGGCTGTGCCCGTTTAGGGCTGTGGTCGCGTTTGGGAGCGTTAGGGATGCGTGGAGGACGCAGGGCGCAGACCTCTGCTCGTTTCACCCCAGGATTAGGGCCTGGTTGTCAGTGGAGCGGCCAGCAAGTCCACAATGGAGGAAGTCGAAGGCAGAAAGCAGCCCCCTGCCTGACTCTCACCCCCAGGGCAAAGAGTGAGAAAGGCTCGCTACAGCAAGAGCCTGTCCATACTTTCACCGTGAAAGCAGAATGTTTACATTTAAAATTCATGAACAGGCAGCAATAAAAACAGCATACAGTAGCAGAGGACAGAAGCTTGCCCAGCGCATATAATATCAGAGCACCCCCCATGACAAAGCCAACGACTTAACTGGCCTGCTTAGCTTTGAGTTGTTCACAAATCCCGATGATTAGCATTTCTCTCGGAAACTAAACATCCTCTGATTTGGGGTGAGAGATAGATCTAATGTGCCAAAGGAAGGCATGATGGAAAGTCAGTTTCTTGCTCTCAGAGGAATGGGGGGTCGACAGAACCAACAGGTTAATGCACCTAGTGCAGCCTCCCATGTGCAGTCTGCAGGTGACACTTTCAGTTGCTTGTGAGATGCTGGTACAGGTTTGCTTGCTATGCAGGGGCCTGCAGTCACCTCACAGCACGTCGAGAAGGTGTCTCGTTTCAGTCCAGGGCAATTTTCTCATTAACAGTGACCGTAGATTTCACTTTTTTCCTTCATTTTTTCCAGTCAGTTGGGAGCAGAGAGACAGGCTTATGTATGGGGCCTAACAAGACCAGAGTGCACACACCAAAGCCACAACGGATAGAGGGAATGCAGGTATTGGTGGGGCATTAGGTATGACATGATCACTCCGTGCCTTGCATCCCCATTTCCCATGAAAAAAAATGTTAAAAAACTCTTGGGCGATACAGAACCTGGGATTAGAACTCAGGTTTTCTGCATGCCCAATTCCAGCACTTATCACCTGTGCCACCGGTCTCTGTGCTTGTTGCAGTAGCTTTGGGGCATGTACATCTTTCTCCAGCGAGGCTATGACATCTGGCCGCAAGGATATAACATCTGTCTGCCCACTCCACCTAACTCCAAGCACCTGCAGTGGTGTAGTGGTTAAGTGCTTGCATTGCGGCTCTGGGGATGTCCGTTCGAATCCTGCCTTCGGCATATGTCATTGGTTAAACTACTTGTACTGTTAAAAATATCTGCTTGTCTCCTGAAAGGGCCAGTGAGTTCCATGGGTAAAGGGGTGGGTTAAAGGGCACCCTGGGAAGATAGACTAAGGTAAAGGGGAGCATCTGGAGAGGAGCTGTGGTAGGGGAAGGGGGTACTGGTTGGGTAGGGGGAGCAGGTTAAAGGGCATATGTGGGTTGGGGTAGAGCAAGGAAAGGGGGGCCTGGGGAGAAGCTGTGGCAGGGGTAAGGGGCTACTGGTTGGGTAAGGGTGACCAAAAGGGGGGTTAGGTTAAAGGGCATATGTTGGGTGGGGGTAGAGCAAGGAAAGGGGGGCCTGGATTGCAGCGGAGTAGGAAAGGGGACCCTGTGGAGAATAAGTTGACAATAGGGAACCCTTTTTTGTTTCTTGTCTTTTGTCTTTTGTTTTTTGTTTTTGTTTTTGTTTTTGTTTAGAGAGTGCAGAGAGATCGAATGGACTGAGTACTGCCTTCCTGCATTGCCTGCTGTGTGGATGCACAGTAGTAGTGCATTGCCCCTGCACTGCATGCTTTAGTAATCACACAGGATTAGGCCCTGTTTATGAGTGGCATATCCCGCCCACCTCAGCTGCGGATCCCCCATTGCTGCTCCGATAATGCTATCAGCCTCTACTGCAACTAGAGCTGGCTATGTATCATGTTATACGCAAAGATATATTGTGTTAAACAATAGGTTCACATAACAGAGAAGACCTAGGTGTGTGCGTTGTATTAATAGATGTGCCAGAAAGCATTCAATGATGACAACAGTTTTCAAAGTGAGTCACAACATGTGTAATGTAAGTGCAAAGACTGAGCTGGAAACTAAGTAGAGTCTTTGGTGTTGCAGCAGGCAGGCAAGTTACCAGACTGCCCAGGCCTGGTGGCTCTTATCGGCCAAGAAATGTCTATTGACCTGTGCGTCTCAGGTTTCCCGACCAGCTCAGTTATACAGAGTTCTGCTTGCAGGTTGACATGCACACTGCCACTTAGCATCTTGCCCTGGACACTTTGCACACAGCTTCCAAGAACCTTCCCACCTCAACAACCCAGTCAGCCCTTCACCCCTTCGTATTCGACTTGCGGCACCTCCTTGGGAATGCATCTTTTGTTGATAGATGTCCTTCATGAGGCTTAGCAAGGCCTTGCAACTTTTTCAAAGGGCCTTAGAAGAAAGGAAAAAAGTCGAAGGCATACTGGAGCGGGAAGCAGGTGGAAGTCGAGGGGTGGGGGTTTGGCAGTAAAAGAAAGAGGGTCTGGCAGAGAGTTAGAAGTTAGGCAACACAATGAGCGAGGTAGGAGGAAAGATGCCTCAAGGCATGCAGCTCTCTGACTCTTCCCCACTGTGCCTGCAGAAAGAGCCTTCCTATTCCTAGCTCTCACCCGAATGGATACATTTGCCTGGAGAGCCCAGAACTAATTTCAGTTAGCCAGAGGGTAAACAGAGGCCAGTGAGAGGTGCACACCCCTTCATTTGACCAGGCTTCCAGGGCTTCTGGGAGGAAAAAAGGCAGCAGTATTCCAACAAGATCATCGTCGCCAAGGGCCACCATAACTAGGGGATTACAGAGCATGCTGTGACACACTCCGGGGCCTGGTTGGCCAGGCTTATGTTGAAGAGCACATATCCTAACCCTGAGCTACCTGGGTGGCTGCTCCATAGGGGCTGTACCGAACATAGGGCTGTGCCCGTTTAGGGCTGTGGTCGCGTTTGGGAGCGTTAGGGATGCGTGGAGGACGCAGGGCGCAGACCTCTGCTCGTTTCACCCCAGGATTAGGGCCTGGTTGTCAGTGGAGCGGCCAGCAAGTCCACAATGGAGGAAGTCGAAGGCAGAAAGCAGCCCCCTGCCTGACTCTCACCCCCAGGGCAAAGAGTGAGAAAGGCTCGCTACAGCAAGAGCCTGTCCATACTTTCACCTTGAAAGCAGAATGTTTACATTTAAAATTCATGAACAGGCAGCAATAAAAACAGCATACAGTAGCAGAGGACAGAAGCTTGCCCAGCGCATATAATATCAGAGCACCCCCCATGACAAAGCCAACGACTTAACTGGCCTGCTTAGCTTTGAGTTGTTCACAAATCCCGATGATTAGCATTTCTCCCGGAAACTAAACATCCTCTGATTTGGGGTTAGAGATAGATCTAATGTGCCAAAGGAAGGCATGATGGAAAGTCAGTTTCTTGCTCTCAGAGGAATGGGGGGTCGACAGAACCAACAGGTTAATCCACCTAGTGCAGCCTCCCATGTGCAGTCTGCAGGTGACACTTTCAGTTGCTTGTGAGATGCTGGTACAGGTTTGCTTGCTATGCAGGGGCCTGCAGTCACCTCACAGCACGTCGAGAAGGTGTCTCGTTTCAGTCCAGGGCAATTTTCTCATTAACAGTGACCGTAGATTTCACTTTTTTCCTTCATTTTTTCCAGTCAGTTGGGAGCAGAGAGACACGCTTATGTATGGGGCCTAACAAGACCAGAGTGCACACACCAAAGCCACAACGGATAGAGGAAATGCAGGTATTGGTGGGGCATTAGGTATGACATGATCACTCCGTGCCTTGCATCCCCATTTCCCATGAAAAAAAATGTTAAAAAACTCTTGGGAGATACAGAACCTGGGATTAGAACTCAGGTATTCTGCATGCCCAATTCCAGCACTTATCACCTGTGCCACCGGTCTCTGTGCTTGCTGCAGTAGCTTTGGGGCATGTACATCTTTCTCCAGCGAGGCTATGACATCTGGCCGCAAGGATATAACATCTGTCTGCCCACTCCACCTAACTCCAAGCAACTGCAGTGGTGTAGTGGTTAAGTGCTTGATTCGAATCCTGCCTTCGGCATATGTCATTGGTTAAACTACTTGTACTGTTACAAATATCTGCTTGTCTCCTGAAAGGGCCAGTGAGTTCCATGGGTAAAGGGGTGGGTTAAAGGGCACCCTGGGAAGATAGACTAAGGTAAAGGGGAGCATCTGGAGAGGAGCTGTGATAGGGGAAAGGGGGTACTGGTTGGGTAGGGGGGCAGGTTAAATGGCATATGTGGGTTGGGGTAGAGCAAGGAAAGGGGGGCCTGTGGAGAAGCAATGGCAGGGATAAGGGGGTACTGGTTGGCTAAGGGTGACCAAAAGGGGGGTTAGGTTAAAGGGCATATGTTGGGTGGGGGTAGAGCAAGGAAAGGGGGGCCTGGATTGCAGAGGAGTAGAAAAGGGGACCCTGTGGAGAACAAGTTGACAATAGGGAACCCCTTTTAGTTTTTTGTTTTTTGTCTTTTGTCTTTTGTTTTTTGTTTTTGTTTTTTGTTTTGTTTTTGTTTTTGTTTAGAGAGTGCACAGAGATCGAATGGACTGAGTACTGCCTTCCAGCATTGCCTGCTGTGTGGATGCACAGTAGTAGTGCATTGCCCCTGCACTGCATGCTTTAGTACTCACACAGGATTAGGCCCTGTTTATGAGTGGCATATCCCGCCCACCTCAGCTGCGGAGCCCCCATTGCTCCTCCGATAATGCTATCAGCCTCTACTGCAACTAGAGCTGGCTATGTATCATGTTATACGCAAAGATATATTCTGTTAAACAATAGGTTCACATAACAGAGAAGAACTAAGTGTGTGCGTTGTATTAATAGATGTGCCAGAAAGCATTCAATGATGACAACAGTTTTCAAAGTGAGTCACAACATGTGTAATGTAAGTGCAAAGACTGAGCTGGAAACTAAGTAGAGTCTTTGGTGTTGCAGCAGGCAGGCAAGTAACCAGACTGCCCACGCCTAGTGGCTCTTATCGGCCAAGAAATGTCTATTGACCTGTGCGTCTCAAGTTTCCCGACCAGCTCAGTTATACAGAGTTCTGCTTGCAGGTTGACATGCACACTGCCACTTAGCATCTTGCCCTGGACACTTTGCACACAGCTTCCAAGAACCTTCCCACCTCAACAACCCAGTCAGCCCTTCACCCCTTCGTATTCGACTTGCGGCACCTCCTTGGGAATGCATCTTTTGTTGATAGATGTCCTTCATGAGGCTTAGCAAGGCCTTGCAACTTTTTCAAAGGGCCTTAGAAGAAAGGAAAAAAGTCGAAGGCATACTGGAGCGGGAAGCAGGTGGAAGTCGAGGGGTGGGGGTTTGGCAGTAAAAGAAAGAGGGTCTGGCAGAGAGTTAGAAGTTAGGCAACACAATGAGCGAGGTAGGAGGAAAGATGCCTCAGGCATGCAGCTCTCTGACTCTTCCCCACTGTGCCTGCAGAAAGAGCCTTCCTATTCCTAGCTCTCACCCGAATGGATACATTTGCCTGGAGAGCCCAGAACTAATTTCAGTTAGCCAGAGGGTAAACAGAGGCCAGTGAGAGGTGCACACCCCTTCATTTGACCAGGCTTCCCGGGCTTCTGGGAGGAAAAAAGGCAGCAGTATTCCAACAAGATCATCGTCGCCAAGGGCCACCATAACTAGGGGATTACAGAGCATGCTGTGACACACTCCGGGGCCTGGTTGGCCAGGCTTATGTTGAAGAGCACATATCCTAACCCTGAGCTACCTGGGTGGCTGCTCCATAGGGGCTGCACCGAACATAGGGCTGTGCCCATTTAGGGCTGTGGTCGCGTTTGGGAGCGTTAGGGATGCGTGGAGGACGCAGGGCGCAGACCTCTGCTCGTTTCACCCCAGGATTAGGGCCTGGTTGTCAGTGGAGCGGCCAGCAAGTCCACAATGGAGGAAGTCGAAGGCAGAAAGCAGCCCCCTGCCTGACTCTCACCCCCAGGGCAAAGAGTGAGAAAGGCTCGCTACAGCAAGAGCCTGTCCATACTTTCACCTTGAAAGCAGAATGTTTACATTTAAAATTCATGAACAGGCAGCAATAAAAACAGCATTCAGTAGCAGAGGACAGAAGCTTGCCCAGCGCATATAATATCAGAGCACCCCCCATGACAAAGCCAACGACTTAACTGGCCTGCTTAGCTTTGAGTTGTTCACAAATCCCGATGATTAGCATTTCTCCCGGAAACTAAACATCCTCTGATTTGGGGTTAGAGATAGATCTAATGTGCCAAAGGAAGGCATGATGGAAAGTCAGTTTCTTGCTCTCAGAGGAATGGGGGGTCGACAGAACCAACAGGTTAATGCACCTAGTGCAGCCTCCCATGTGCAGTCTGCAGGTGACACTTTCAGTTGCTTGTGAGATGCTAGTACAGGTTTGCTTGCTATGCAGGGGCCTGCAGTCACCTCACAGCACGTCGAGAAGGTGTCCCGTTTGAGTCCAGGGCAATTTTCTCTTTAACAGTGACCGTAGATTTCACTTTTTTCCTTCATTTTTTCCAGTCAGTTGGGAGCAGAGAGACACGCTTATGTATGGGGCCTAACAAGACCAGAGTGCACACACCAAAGCCACAACGGATAGTGGGAATGCAGGTATTGGTGGGGCATTAGGTATGACATGAGCACTCCGTGCCTTGCATCCCCATTTCCCATAAAAAAAATGTAAAAAAACTCTTGGGAGATACAGAACCTGGGATTAGAACTCAGGTTTCCTGCATCCCCAGTTCCAGCACTTATCACCTGTGCCATCTGTCTCTGCGCTTGTTTCAGTAGCTTTCGGGCATGTACATCTTTCTCCAGCGAGGCTATGACATCTGGCCGCGAGGATATAACATCTGTCTGCCCACTCCACCTAACTCCAAGCAACTGCAGTGGTGTAGTGGTTAAGTGCTTGGTTCGAATCCTGCCTTCGGCATATGTCATTGGTTAAACTACTTGTACTGTTACAAATATCTGCTTGTCTCCTGAAAGGGCCAGTGAGTTCCATGGGTAAAGGGGTGGGTTAAAGGGCACCCTGGGAAGATAGACTAAGGTAAAGGGGAGCATCTGGAGAGGAGCTGTGGTAGGGTAAAGGGGGTACTGGTTGGGTAGGGGGGGCAGGTTAAAGGGCATATGTGGGTTGGGGTAGAGCAAGGAAAGGGGGGCTTGGGGAGAAGCTGTGGCAGGGGTAAGGGGCTACTGGTTGGGTAAGGGTGACCAAAAGGGGGGTTAGGTTAAAGGGCATATGTTGGGTGGGGGTAGAGCAAGGAAAGGGGGGCCTGGATTGCAGAGGAGTAGAAAAGGGGACCCTGTGGAGAACAAGTTGACAATAGGGAACCCTTTTTTGTTTTTTGTTTTTGTCTTTTGTCTTTTGTTTTTTGTTTTTGTTTTTTTTTTTGTTTCGAGAGTGCACAGAGATCGAATGGACTGAGTACTGCCTTCCAGCATTGCCTGCTGTGTGGATGCACAGTAGTAGTGCATTGCCCCTGCACTGCATGCTTTAATAATCACACAGGATTAGGCCCTGTTTATGAGTGGCATATCCCGCCCACCTCAGCTGCGGATCCCCCATTGCTGCTCCGATAATGCTATCAGCCTCTCCTGCAACTAGAGCTGGCTATGTATCATGTTATACGCAAATATATATTGTGTTAAACAATAGGTTCACATAACAGAGAAGACCTAGGTGTGTGCGTTGTATTAATAGATGTGCCAGAAAGCATTCAATGATGACAACAGTTTTCAAAGTGAGTCACAACATGTGTAATGTAAGTGCAAAGACTGAGCTGGAAACTAAGTAGAGTCTTTGGTGTTGCAGCAGGCAGGCAAGTTACCAGACTGCCCAGGCCTGGTGGCTCTTATCGGCCAAGAAATGTCTATTGACCTGTGCGTCTCAGGTTTCCCGACCAGCTCAGTTATACAGAGTTCTGCTTGCAGGTTGACATGCACACTGCCACTTAGCATCTTGCCCTGGACACTTTGCACACAGCTTCCAAGAACCTTCCCACCTCAACAACCCAGTCAGCCCTTCACCCCTTCGTATTCGACTTGCGGCACCTCCTTGGGAATGCATCTTTTGTTGATAGATGTCCTTCATGAGGCTTAGCAAGGCCTTGCAACTTTTTCAAAGGGCCTTAGAAGAAAGGAAAAAAGTCGAAGGCATACTGGAGCGGGAAGCAGGTGGAAGTCGAGGGGTGGGGGTTTGGCAGTAAAAGAAAGAGGGTCTGGCAGAGAGTTAGAAGTTAGGCAACACAATGAGCGAGGTAGGAGGAAAGATGCCTCAGGCATGCAGCTCTCTGACTCTTCCCCACTGTGCCTGCAGAAAGAGCCTTCCTATTCCTAGCTCTCACCCGAATGGATACATTTGCCTGGAGAGCCCAGAACTAATTTCAGTTAGCCAGAGGGTAAACAGAGGCCAGTGAGAGGTGCACACCCCTTCATTTGACTAGGCTTCCCGGGCTTCTGGGAGGAAAAAAGGCAGCAGTATTCCAACAAGATCATCGTCGCCAAGGGCCACCATAACTAGGGGATTACAGAGCATGCTGTGACACACTCCGGGGCCTGGTTGGCCAGGCTTATGTTGAAGAGCACATATCCTAACCCTGAGCTACCTGGGTGGCTGCTCCATAGGGGCTGCACCGAACATAGGTCTGTGCCCGTTTAGGGCTGTGGTCGCGTTTGGGAGCGTTAGGGATGCGTGGAGGACGCAGGGCGCAGACCTCTGCTCGTTTCACCCCAGGATTAGGGCCTGGTTGTCAGTGGAGCGGCCAGCAAGTCCACAATGGAGGAAGTCGAAGGCAGAAAGCAGCCCCCTGCCTGACTCTCACTTCCAGGGCAAAGAGTGAGAAAGGCTTGCTACAGCAAGAGCCTGTCCATACTTTCACCTTGAAAGCAGAATGTTTACATTTAAAATTCATGAACAGGCAGCAATAAAAACAGCATACAGTAGGAGAGGACAGAAGCTTGCCCAGCGCATATAATATCAGAGCACCCCCCATGACAAAGCCAACGACTTAACTGGCCTGCTTAGCTTTGAGTTGTTCACAAATCCCGATGATTAGCATTTCTCCCGGAAACTAAACATCCTCTGATTTGGGGTGAGAGATAGATCTAATGTGCCAAAGGAAGGCATGATGGAAAGTCAGTTTCTTGCTCTCAGAGGAATGGGGGGTCGACAGAACCAACAGGTTAATGCACCTAGTGCAGCCTCCCATGTGCAGTCTGCAGGTGACACTTTCAGTTGCTTGTGAGATGCTGGTACAGGTTTGCTTGCTATGCAGGGGCCTGCAGTCACCTCACAGCACGTCGAGAAGGTGTCTCGTTTCAGTCCAGGGCAATTTTCTCATTAACAGTGACCGTAGATTTCACTTTTTTCCTTCATTTTTTCCAGTCAGTTGGGAGCAGAGAGACACGCCTATGTATGGGGCCTAACAAGACCAGAGTGCACACACCAAAGCCACAACGGATAGAGGGAATGCAGGTATTGGTGGGGCATTAGGTATGACATGATCACTCCGTGCCTTGCATCCCCATTTCCCATGAAAAAAAATGTTAAAAAACTCTTGGGAGATACATAACCTGGGATTAGAACTCAGGTTTTCTGCATGCCCAATTCCAGCACTTATCACCTGTGCCACCGGTCTCTGTGCTTGCTGCAGTAGCTTTGGGGCATGTACATCTTTCTCCAGCGAGGCTATGACATCTGGCCGCAAGGATATAACATCTGTCTGCCCACTCCACCTAACTCCAAGCACCTGCAGTGGTGTAGTGGTTAAGTGCTTGCATTGCGGCTCTGGGGATGTCGGTTCGAATCCTGCCTTCGGCATATGTCATTGGTTAAACTACTTGTACTGTTACAAATATCTGCTTGTCTCCTGAAAGGGCCAGTGAGTTCCATGGGTAAAGGGGTGGGTTAAAGGGCACCCTAGGAAGATAGACTAAGGTAAAGGGGAGCATCTGGAGAGGAGCTGTGGTAGGGTAAAGGGGGTACTGGTTGGGTAGGGGGGGCAGGTTAAAGGGCATATGTGGGTTGGGGTAGAGCAAGGAAAGGGGGGCTTGGGGAGAAGCTGTGGCAGGGGTAAGGGGCTACTGGTTGGGTAAGGGTGACTAAAAGGGGGGTTAGGTTAAAGGGCATATGTTGGGTGGGGGTAGAGCAAGGAAAGGGGGGCCTGGATTGCAGAGGAGTAGAAAAGGGGACCCTGTGGAGAACAAGTTGACAATAGGGAACCCTTTTTCGTTTTTGTCTTTTGTCTTTTGTTTTTTGTTTTTGTTTTTTTTTTTGTTTCGAGAGTGCACAGAGATCGAATGGACTGAGTACTGCCTTCCAGCATTGCCTGCTGTGTGGATGCACAGTAGTAGTGCATTGCCCCTGCACTGCATGCTTTAATAATCACACAGGATTAGGCCCTGTTTATGAGTGGCATATCCCGCCCACCTCAGCTGCGGATCCCCCATTGCTGCTCCGATAATGCTATCAGCCTCTACTGCAACTAGAGCTGGCTATGTATCATGTTATACGCAAATATATATTGTGTTAAACAATAGGTTCACATAACAGAGAAGACCTAGGTGTGTGCGTTGTATTAATAGATGTGCCAGAAAGCATTCAATGATGACAACAGTTTTCAAAGTGAGTCACAACATGTGTAATGTAAGTGCAAAGACTGAGCTGGAAACTAAGTAGAGTCTTTGGTGTTGCAGCAGGCAGGCAAGTTACCAGACTGCCCAGGCCTGGTGGCTCTTATCGGCCAAGAAATGTCTATTGACCTGTGCGTCTCAGGTTTCCCGACCAGCTCAGTTATACAGAGTTCTGCTTGCAGGTTGACATGCACACTGCCACTTAGCATCTTGCCCTGGACACTTTGCACACAGCTTCCAAGAACCTTCCCACCTCAACAACCCAGTCAGCCCTTCACCCCTTCGTATTCGACTTGCGGCACCTCCTTGGGAATGCATCTTTTGTTGATAGATGTCCTTCATGAGGCTTAGCAAGGCCTTGCAACTTTTTCAAAGGGCCTTAGAAGAAAGGAAAAAAGTCGAAGGCATACTGGAGCGGGAAGCAGGTGGAAGTCAAGGGGTGGGGGGTTGGCAGTAAAAGAAAGAGGGTCTGGCAGAGAGTTAGAAGTTAGGCAACACAATGAGCGAGGTAGGAGGAAAGATGCCTCAGGCATGCAGCTCTCTGACTCTTCCCCACTGTGCCTGCAGAAAGAGCCTTCCTATTCCTAGCTCTCACCCGAATGGATACATTTGCCTGGAGAGCCCAGAACTAATTTCAGTTAGCCAGAGGGTAAACAGAGGCCAGTGAGAGGTGCACACCCCTTCATTTGACCAGGCTTCCCGGGCTTCTGGGAGGAAAAAAGGCAGCAGTATTCCAACAGGATCATCGTCGCCAAGGGCCACCATAACTAGGGGATTACAGAGCATGCTGTGACACACTCCGGGGCCTGGTTGGCCAGGCTTATGTTGAAGAGCACATATCCTAACCCTGAGCTACCTGGGTGGCTGCTCCATAGGGGCTGCACCGAACATAGGTCTGTGCCCGTTTAGGGCTGTGGTCGCGTTTGGGAGCGTTAGGGATGCGTGGAGGACGCAGGGCGCAGACCTCTGCTCGTTTCACCCCAGGATTAGGGCCTGGTTGTCAGTGGAGCGGCCAGCAAGTCCACAATGGAGGAAGTCGAAGGCAGAAAGCAGCCCCCTGCCTGACTCTCACCCCCAGGGCAAAGAGTGAGAAAGGCTCGCTACAGCAAGAGCCTGTCCATACTTTCACCTTGAAAGCAGAATGTTTACATTTAAAATTCATGAACAGGCAGCAATAAAAACAGCATACAGTAGCAGAGGACAGAAGCTTGCCCAGCGCATATAATATCAGAGCACCCCCCATGACAAAGCCAACGACTTAACTGGCCTGCTTAGCTTTGAGTTGTTCACAAATCCCGATGATTAGCATTTCTCCCGGAAACTAAACATCCTCTGATTTGGGGTTAGAGATAGATCTAATGTGCCAAAGGAAGGCATGATGGTAAGTCAGTTTCTTGCTCTCAGAGGAATGGGGGGTCGACAGAACCAACAGGTTAATGCACCTAGTGCAGCCTCCCATGTGCAGTCTGCAGGTGACACTTTCAGTTGCTTGTGAGATGCTGGTACAGGTTTGCTTGCTATGCAGGGGCCTGCAGTCACCTCACAGCACGTCGAGAAGGTGTCTCGTTTCAGTCCAGGGCAATTTTCTCATTAACAGTGACCGTAGATTTCACTTTTTTCCTTCATTTTTTCCAGTCAGTTGGGAGCAGAGAGACACGCTTATGTATGGGGCCTAACAAGACCAGAGTGCACACACCAAAGCCACAACGGATAGAGGGAATGCAGGTATTGGTGGGGCATTAGGTATGACATGATCACTCCGTGCCTTGCTTCCCCATTTCCCATGAAAAAAAATGTTAAAAAACTCTTGGGAGATACAGAACCTGGGATTAGAACTCAGGTTTTCTGCATGCCCAATTCCAGCACTTATCACCTGTGCCACCGGTCTCTGTGCTTGCTGCAGTAGCTTTGGGGCATGTACATCTTTCTCCAGCGAGGCTATGACATCTGGCCGCAAGGATATAACATCTGTCTGCCCACTCCACCTAACTCCAAGCAACTGCAGTGGTGTAGTGGTTAAGTGCTTGATTCGAATACTGCCTTCGGCATATGTCATTGGTTAAACTACTTGTACTGTTACAAATATCTGCTTGTCTCCTGAAAGGGCCAGTGAGTTTCATGGGTAAAGGGGTGGGTTAAAGGGCACCCTGGGAAGATAGACTAAGGTAAAGGGGAGCATCTGGAGAGGAGCTGTGATAGGGGAAAGGGGGTACTGGTTGGGTAGGGGGGCAGGTTAAATGGCATATGTGGGTTGGGGTAGAGCAAGGAAAGGGGGGCCTGTGGAGAAGCAATGGCAGGGATAAGGGGGTACTGGTTGGTTAAGGGTGACCAAAAGGGGGGTTAGGTTAAAGGGCATATGTTGGGTGGGGGTAGAGCAAGGAAAGGGGGGCCTGGATTGCAGAGGAGTAGAAAAGGGGACCCTGTGGAGAACAAGTTGACAATAGGGAACCCCTTTTAGTTTTTTGTTTTTTGTCTTTTGTCTTTTGTTTTTGTTTTTTGTTTTGTTTTTGTTTTTGTTTAGAGAGTGCACAGAGATCGAATGGACTGAGTACTGCCTTCCAGCATTGCCTGCTGTGTGGATGCACAGTAGTAGTGCATTGCCCCTGCACTGCATGCTTTAGTACTCACACAGGATTAGGCCCTGTTTATGAGTGGCATATCCCGCCCACCTCAGCTGCGGATCCCCCATTGCTGCTCCAATAATGCTATCAGCCTCTACTGCAACTAGAGCTGGCTATGTATCATGTTATACGCAAAGATATATTCTGTTAAACAATAGGTTCACATAACAGAGAAGACCTAAGTGTGTGCGTTGTATTAATAGATGTGCCAGAAAGCATTCAATGATGACAACAGTTTTCAAAGTGAATCACAACATGTGTAATGTAAGTGCAAAGACTGAGCTGGAAACTAAGTAGAGTCTTTGGTGTTGCAGCAGGCAGGCAAGTAACCAGACTGCCCACGCCTAGTGGCTCTTATCGGCCAAGAAATGTCTATTGACCTGTGCGTCTCAAGTTTCCCGACCAGCTCAGTTATACAGAGTTCTGCTTGCAGGTTGACATGCACACTGCCACTTAGCATCTTGCCCTGGACACTTTGCACACAGCTTCCAAGACCCTTCCCACCTGAACAACCCAGTCGGCCCTTCAACCCTTAGTATTCGACTCGCGGCACCTCCTTGGGAATGCATCTTTTGTTGGTAGATGTCCTTCATGAGGCTTAGCAAGGCCTTGCAACTTTTTCAAAGGGCCTTAGAAGAAAGGAAAAAAGTCGAAGGCATACTGGAGCGGGAAGCAGGTGGAAGTCGAGGGGTGGGGGTTTGGCAGTAAAAGAAAGAGGGTCTGGCAGAGAGTTAGAAGTTAGGCAACACAATGAGCGAGGTAGGAGGAAAGATGCCTCAGGCATGCAGCTCTCTGACTCTTCTCCACTGTGCCTGCAGAAAGAGCCTTCCTATTCCTAGCTCTCACCCGAATGGATACATTTGCCTGGAGAGCCCAGAACTAATTTCAGTTAGCCAGAGGGTAAACAGAGGCCAGTGAGAGGTGCACACCCCTTCATTTGACCAGGCTTCCCGGGCTTCTGGGAGGAAAAAAGGCAGCAGTATTCCAACAAGATCATCGTCGCCAAGGGCCACCATAACTAGGGGATTACAGAGGATGCTGTGACACACTCCGGGGCCTGGTTGGCCAGGCTTATGTTGAAGAGCACATATCCTAACCCTGAGCTACCTGGGTGGCTGCTCCATAGGGGCTGCACCGAACATAGGTCTGTGCCCGTTTAGGGCTGTGGTCGCGTTTGGGAGCGTTAGGGATGCGTGGAGGACGCAGGGCGCAGACCTCTGCTCGTTTCACCCCAGGATTAGGGCCTGGTTGTCAGTGGAGCGGCCAGCAAGTCCACAATGGAGGAAGTCGAAGGCAGAAAGCAGCCCCCTGCCTGACTCTCACCCCCAGGGCAAAGAGTGAGAAAGGCTCGCTACAGCAAGAGCCTGTCCATACTTTCACCTTGAAAGCAGAATGTTTACATTTAAAATTCATGAACAGGCAGCAATAAAAACAGCATACAGTAGCAGAGGACAGAAGCTTGCCCAGCGCATATAATATCAGAGCACCCCCCATGACAAAGCCAACGACTTAACTGGCCTGCTTAGCTTTGAGTTGTTCACAAATCCCGATGATTAGCATTTCTCCCGGAAACTAAACATCCTCTGATTTGGGGTTAGAGATAGATCTAATGTGCCAAAGGAAGGCATGATGGTAAGTCAGTTTCTTGCTCTCAGAGGAATGGGGGGTCGACAGAACCAACAGGTTAATGCACCTAGTGCAGCCTCCCATGTGCAGTCTGCAGGTGACACTTTCAGTTGCTTGTGAGATGCTGGTACAGGTTTGCTTGCTATGCAGGGGCCTGCAGTCACCTCACAGCACGTCGAGAAGGTGTCTCGTTTCAGTCCAGGGCAATTTTCTCATTAACAGTGACCGTAGATTTCACTTTTTTCCTTCATTTTTTCCAGTCAGTTGGGAGCAGAGAGACACGCTTATGTATGGGGCCTAACAAGACCAGAGTGCACACACCAAAGCCACAACGGATAGAGGGAATGCAGGTATTGGTGGGGCATTAGGTATGACATGATCACTCCGTGCCTTGCTTCCCCATTTCCCATGAAAAAAAATGTTAAAAAACTCTTGGGAGATACAGAACCTGGGATTAGAACTCAGGTTTTCTGCATGCCCAATTCCAGCACTTATCACCTGTGCCACCGGTCTCTGTGCTTGCTGCAGTAGCTTTGGGGCATGTACATCTTTCTCCAGCGAGGCTATGACATCTGGCCGCAAGGATATAACATCTGTCTGCCCACTCCACCTAACTCCAAGCAACTGCAGTGGTGTAGTGGTTAAGTGCTTGATTCGAATCCTGCCTTCGGCATATGTCATTGGTTAAACTACTTGTACTGTTACAAATATCTGCTTGTCTCCTGAAAGGGCCAGTGAGTTTCATGGGTAAAGGGGTGGGTTAAAGGGCACCCTGGGAAGATAGACTAAGGTAAAGGGGAGCATCTGGAGAGGAGCTGTGATAGGGGAAAGGGGGTACTGGTTGGGTAGGGGGGCAGGTTAAATGGCATATGTGGGTTGGGGTAGAGCAAGGAAAGGGGGGCCTGTGGAGAAGCAATGGCAGGGATAAGGGGGTACTGGTTGGCTAAGGGTGACCAAAAGGGGGGTTAGGTTAAAGGGCATATGTTGGGTGGGGTAGAGCAAGGAAAGGGGGGCCTGGATTGCAGAGGAGTAGAAAAGGGGACCCTGTGGAGAACAAGTTGACAATAGGGAACCCCTTTTAGTTTTTTGTTTTTTGTCTTTTGTCTTTTGTTTTTGTTTTTTGTTTTGTTTTTGTTTTTGTTTAGAGAGTGCACAGAGATCGAATGGACTGAGTACTGCCTTCCAGCAATGCCTGCTGTGTGGATGCACAGTAGTAGTGCATTGCCCCTGCACTGCATGCTTTAGTACTCACACAGGATTAGGCCCTGTTTATGAGTGGCATATCCCGCCCACCTCAGCTGCGGATCCCCCATTGCTGCTCCAATAATGCTATCAGCCTCTACTGCAACTAGAGCTGGCTATGTATCATGTTATACGCAAAGATATATTCTGTTAAACAATAGGTTCACATAACAGAGAAGACCTAAGTGTGTGCGTTGTATTAATAGATGTGCCAGAAAGCATTCAATGATGACAACAGTTTTCAAAGTGAATCACAACATGTGTAATGTAAGTGCAAAGACTGAGCTGGAAACTAAGTAGAGTCTTTGGTGTTGCAGCAGGCAGGCAAGTAACCAGACTGCCCACGCCTAGTGGCTCTTATCGGCCAAGAAATGTCTATTGACCTGTGCGTCTCAAGTTTCCCGACCAGCTCAGTTATACAGAGTTCTGCTTGCAGGTTGACATGCACACTGCCACTTAGCATCTTGCCCTGGACACTTTGCACACAGCTTCCAAGACCCTTCCCACCTGAACAACCCAGTCGGCCCTTCAACCCTTAGTATTCGACTCGCGGCACCTCCTTGGGAATGCATCTTTTGTTGGTAGATGTCCTTCATGAGGCTTAGCAAGGCCTTGCAACCTTTTCAAAGGGCCTTAGAAGAAAGGAAAAAAGTCGAAGGCATACTGGAGCGGGAAGCAGGTGGAAGTCGAGGGGTGGGGGTTTGGCAGTAAAAGAAAGAGGGTCTGGCAGAGAGTTAGAAGTTAGGCAACACAATGAGCGAGGTAGGAGGAAAGATGCCTCAGGCATGCAGCTCTCTGACTCTTCCCCACTGTGCCTGCAGAAAGAGCCTTCCTATTCCTAGCTCTCACCCGAATGGATACATTTGCCTGGAGAGCCCAGAACTAATTTCAGTTAGCCAGAGGGTAAACAGAGGCCAGTGAGAGGTGCACACCCCTTCATTTGACTAGGCTTCCCGGGCTTCTGGGAGGAAAAAAGGCAGCAGTATTCCAACAAGATCATCGTCACCAAGGGCCACCATAACTAGGGGATTACAGAGGATGCTGTGACACACTCCGGGGCCTGGTTGGCCAGGCTTATGTTGAAGAGCACATATCCTAACCCTGAGCTACCTGGGTGGCTGCTCCATAGGGGCTGCACCGAACATAGGTCTGTGCCCGTTTAGGGCTGTGGTCGCGTTTAGGAGCGTTAGGGATGCGTGGAGGACGCAGGGCGCAGACCTCTGCTCGTTTCACCCCAGGATTAGGGCCTGGTTGTCAGTGGAGCGGCCAGCAAGTCCACAATGGAGGAAGTCGATGGCAGAAAGCAGCCCCCTGCCTGACTCTCACCCCCAGGGCAAAGAGTGAGAAAGGCTCGCTACAGCAAGAGCCTGTCCATACTTTCACCTTGAAAGCAGAATGTTTACATTTAAAATTCATGAACAGGCAGCAATAAAAACAGCATACAGTAGCAGAGGACAGAAGCTTGCCCAGCGCATATAATATCAGAGCACCCCCATGACAAAGCCAACGACTTAACTGGCCTGCTTAGCTTTGAGTTGTTCACAAATCCCGATGATTAGCATTTCTCCCGGAAACTAAACATCCTCTGATTTGGGGTTAGAGATAGATCTAATGTGCCAAAGGAAGGCATGATGGTAAGTCAGTTTCTTGCTCTCAGAGGAATGGGGGGTCGACAGAACCAACAGGTTAATGCACCTAGTGCAGCCTCCCATGTGCAGTCTGCAGGTGACACTTTCAGTTGCTTGTGAGATGCTGGTACAGGTTTGCTTGCTATGCAGGGGCCTGCAGTCACCTCACAGCACGTCGAGAAGGTGTCTCGTTTCAGTCCAGGGCAATTTTCTCATTAACAGTGACCGTAGATTTCACTTTTTTCCTTCATTTTTTCCAGTCAGTTGGGAGCAGAGAGACACGCTTATGTATGGGGCCTAACAAGACCAGAGTGCACACACCAAAGCCACAACGGATAGAGGGAATGCAGGTATTGGTGGGGCATTAGGTATGACATGATCACTCCGTGCCTTGCTTCCCCATTTCCCATGAAAAAAAATGTTAAAAAACTCTTGGGAGATACAGAACCTGGGATTAGAACTCAGGTTTTCTGCATGCCCAATTCCAGCACTTATCACCTGTGCCACCGGTCTCTGTGCTTGCTGCAGTAGCTTTGGGGCATGTACATCTTTCTCCAGCGAGGCTATGACATCTGGCCGCAAGGATATAACATCTGTCTGCCCACTCCACCTAACTCCAAGCAACTGCAGTGGTGTAGTGGTTAAGTGCTTGATTCGAATCCTGCCTTCGGCATATGTCATTGGTTAAACTACTTGTACTGTTACAAATATCTGCTTGTCTCCTGAAAGGGCCAGTGAGTTTCATGGGTAAAGGGGTGGGTTAAAGGGCACCCTGGGAAGATAGACTAAGGTAAAGGGGAGCATCTGGAGAGGAGCTGTGATAGGGGAAAGGGGGTACTGGTTGGGTAGGGGGGCAGGTTAAATGGCATATGTGGGTTGGGGTAGAGCAAGGAAAGGGGGGCCTGTGGAGAAGCAATGGCAGGGATAAGGGGGTACTGGTTGGCTAAGGGTGACCAAAAGGGGGGTTAGGTTAAAGGGCATATGTTGGGTGGGGGTAGAGCAAGGAAAGGGGGGCCTGGATTGCAGAGGAGTAGAAAAGGGGACCCTGTGGAGAACAAGTTGACAATAGGGAACCCCTTTTAGTTTTTTGTTTTTTGTCTTTTGTCTTTTGTTTTTGTTTTTTGTTTTGTTTTTGTTTTTGTTTAGAGAGTGCACAGAGATCGAATGGACTGAGTACTGCCTTCCAGCAATGCCTGCTGTGTGGATGCACAGTAGTAGTGCATTGCCCCTGCACTGCATGCTTTAGTAATCACACAGGATTAGGCCCTGTTTATGAGTGGCATATCCCGCCCACCTCAGCTGCGGATACCCCATTGCTGCTCCGATAATGCTATCAGCCTCTACTGCAACTAGAGCTGGCTATGTATCATGTTATACGCAAAGATATATTGTGTTAAACAATAGGTTCACATAACAGAGAAGACCTAGGTGTGTGCGTTGTATTAATAGATGTGCCAGAAAGCATTCAATGATGACAACAGTTTTCAAAGTGAGTCACAACATGTGTAATGTAAGTGCAAAGACTGAGCTGGAAACTAAGTAGAGTCTTTGGTGTTGCAGCAGGCAGGCAAGTTACCAGACTGCCCAGGCCTGGTGGCTCTTATCGGCCAAGAAATGTCTATTGACCTGTGCGTCTCAGGTTTCCCGACCAGCTCAGTTATACAGAGTTCTGCTTGCAGGTTGACATGCACACTGCCACTTAGCATCTTGCCCTGGACACTTTGCACACAGCTTCCAAGAACCTTCCCACCTCAACAACCCAGTCAGCCCTTCACCCCTTCGTATTCGACTTGCGGCACCTCCTTGGGAATGCATCTTTTGTTGGTAGATGTCCTTCATGAGGCTTAGCAAGGCCTTGCAACTTTTTCAAAGGGCCTTAGAAGAAAGGAAAAAAGTCGAAGGCATACTGGAGCGGCAAGCAGGTGGAAGTCGAGGGGTGGGGGTTTGGCAGTAAAAGAAAGAGGGTCTGGCAGAGAGTTAGAAGTTAGGCAACACAATGAGCGAGGTAGGAGGAAAGATGCCTCAGGCATGCAGCTCTCTGACTCTTCCCCACTGTGCCTGCAGAAAGAGCCTTCCTATTCCTAGCTCTCACCCGAATGGATACATTTGCCTGGAGAGCCCAGAACTAATTTCAGTTAGCCAGAGGGTAAACAGAGGCCAGTGAGAGGTGCACACCCCTTCATTTGACTAGGCTTCCCGGGCTTCTGGGAGGAAAAAAGGCAGCAGTATTCCAACAAGATCATCGTCACCAAGGGCCACCATAACTAGGGGATTACAGAGCATGCTGTGACACACTCCGGGGCCTGGTTGGCCAGGCTTATGTTGAAGAGCACATATCCTAACCCTGAGCTACCTGGGTGGCTGCTCCATAGGGGCTGCACCGAACATAGGGCTGTGCCCGTTTAGGGCTGTGGTCGCGTTTGGGAGCGTTAGGGATGCGTGGAGGACGCAGGGCGCAGACCTCTGCTCGTTTCACCCCAGGATTAGGGCCTGGTTGTCAGTGGAGCGGCCAGCAAGTCCACAATGGAGGAAGTCGAAGGCAGAAAGCAGCCCCCTGTCTGACTCTCACCCCCAGGGCAAAGAGTGAGAAAGGCTCGCTACAGCAAGAGCCTGTCCATACTTTCACCGTGAAAGCAGAATGTTTACATTTAAAATTCATGAACAGGCAGCAATAAAAACAGCATACAGTAGCAGAGGACAGAAGCTTGCCCAGCGCATATAATATCAGAGCACCCCCCATGACAAAGCCAACGACTTAACTGGCCTGCTTAGCTTTGAGTTGTTCACAAATCCCGATGATTAGCATTTCTCTCGGAAACTAAACATCCTCTGATTTGGGGTGAGAGATAGATCTAATGTGCCAAAGGAAGGCATGATGGAAAGTCAGTTTCTTGCTCTCAGAGGAATGGGGGGTCGACAGAACCAACAGGTTAATGCACCTAGTGCAGCCTCCCATGTGCAGTCTGCAGGTGACACTTTCAGTTGCTTGTGAGATGCTGGTACAGGTTTGCTTGCTATGCAGGGGCCTGCAGTCACCTCACAGCACGTCGAGAAGGTGTCTCGTTTCAGTCCAGGGCAATTTTCTCATTAACAGTGACCGTAGATTTCACTTTTTTCCTTCATTTTTTCCAGTCAGTTGGGAGCAGAGAGACAGGCTTATGTATGGGGCCTAACAAGACCAGAGTGCACACACCAAAGCCACAACGGATAGAGGGAATGCAGGTATTGGTGGGGCATTAGGTATGACATGATCACTCCGTGCCTTGCATCCCCATTTCCCATGAAAAAAAATGTTAAAAAACTCTTGGGCGATACAGAACCTGGGATTAGAACTCAGGTTTTCTGCATGCCCAATTCCAGCACTTATCACCTGTGCCACCGGTCTCTGTGCTTGTTGCAGTAGCTTTGGGGCATGTACATCTTTCTCCAGCGAGGCTATGACATCTGGCCGCAAGGATATAACATCTGTCTGCCCACTCCACCTAACTCCAAGCACCTGCAGTGGTGTAGTGGTTAAGTGCTTGCATTGCGGCTCTGGGGATGTCCGTTCGAATCCTGCCTTCGGCATATGTCATTGGTTAAACTACTTGTACTGTTAAAAATATCTGCTTGTCTCCTGAAAGGGCCAGTGAGTTCCATGGGTAAAGGGGTGGGTTAAAGGGCACCCTGGGAAGATAGACTAAGGTAAAGGGGAGCATCTGGAGAGGAGCTGTGGTAGGGGAAGGGGGTACTGGTTGGGTAGGGGGAGCAGGTTAAAGGGCATATGTTGGGTGGGGGTAGAGCAAGGAAAGGGGGGCCTGGATTGCAGCGGAGTAGGAAAGGGGACCCTGTGGAGAATAAGTTGACAATAGGGAACCCTTTTTTGTTTCTTGTCTTTTGTCTTTTGTTTTTTGTTTTTGTTTTTGTTTTTGTTTAGAGAGTGCAGAGAGATCGAATGGACTGAGTACTGCCTTCCTGCATTGCCTGCTGTGTGGATGCACAGTAGTAGTGCATTGCCCCTGCACTGCATGCTTTAGTAATCACACAGGATTAGGCCCTGTTTATGAGTGGCATATCCCGCCCACCTCAGCTGCGGATCCCCCATTGCTGCTCCGATAATGCTATCAGCCTCTACTGCAACTAGAGCTGGCTATGTATCATGTTATACGCAAAGATATATTGTGTTAAACAATAGGTTCACATAACAGAGAAGACCTAGGTGTGTGCGTTGTATTAATAGATGTGCCAGAAAGCATTCAATGATGACAACAGTTTTCAAAGTGAGTCACAACATGTGTAATGTAAGTGCAAAGACTGAGCTGGAAACTAAGTAGAGTCTTTGGTGTTGCAGCAGGCAGGCAAGTTACCAGACTGCCCAGGCCTGGTGGCTCTTATCGGCCAAGAAATGTCTATTGACCTGTGCGTCTCAGGTTTCCCGACCAGCTCAGTTATACAGAGTTCTGCTTGCAGGTTGACATGCACACTGCCACTTAGCATCTTGCCCTGGACACTTTGCACACAGCTTCCAAGAACCTTCCCACCTCAACAACCCAGTCAGCCCTTCACCCCTTCGTATTCGACTTGCGGCACCTCCTTGGGAATGCATCTTTTGTTGATAGATGTCCTTCATGAGGCTTAGCAAGGCCTTGCAACTTTTTCAAAGGGCCTTAGAAGAAAGGAAAAAAGTCGAAGGCATACTGGAGCGGGAAGCAGGTGGAAGTCGAGGGGTGGGGGTTTGGCAGTAAAAGAAAGAGGGTCTGGCAGAGAGTTAGAAGTTAGGCAACACAATGAGCGAGGTAGGAGGAAAGATGCCTCAAGGCATGCAGCTCTCTGACTCTTCCCCACTGTGCCTGCAGAAAGAGCCTTCCTATTCCTAGCTCTCACCCGAATGGATACATTTGCCTGGAGAGCCCAGAACTAATTTCAGTTAGCCAGAGGGTAAACAGAGGCCAGTGAGAGGTGCACACCCCTTCATTTGACCAGGCTTCCAGGGCTTCTGGGAGGAAAAAAGGCAGCAGTATTCCAACAAGATCATCGTCGCCAAGGGCCACCATAACTAGGGGATTACAGAGCATGCTGTGACACACTCCGGGGCCTGGTTGGCCAGGCTTATGTTGAAGAGCACATATCCTAACCCTGAGCTACCTGGGTGGCTGCTCCATAGGGGCTGTACCGAACATAGGGCTGTGCCCGTTTAGGGCTGTGGTCGCGTTTGGGAGCGTTAGGGATGCGTGGAGGACGCAGGGCGCAGACCTCTGCTCGTTTCACCCCAGGATTAGGGCCTGGTTGTCAGTGGAGCGGCCAGCAAGTCCACAATGGAGGAAGTCGAAGGCAGAAAGCAGCCCCCTGCCTGACTCTCACCCCCAGGGCAAAGAGTGAGAAAGGCTCGCTACAGCAAGAGCCTGTCCATACTTTCACCTTGAAAGCAGAATGTTTACATTTAAAATTCATGAACAGGCAGCAATAAAAACAGCATACAGTAGCAGAGGACAGAAGCTTGCCCAGCGCATATAATATCAGAGCACCCCCCATGACAAAGCCAACGACTTAACTGGCCTGCTTAGCTTTGAGTTGTTCACAAATCCCGATGATTAGCATTTCTCCCGGAATCTAAACATCCTCTGATTTGGGGTTAGAGATAGATCTAATGTGCCAAAGGAAGGCATGATGGAAAGTCAGTTTCTTGCTCTCAGAGGAATGGGGGGTCGACAGAACCAACAGGTTAATGCACCTAGTGCAGCCTCCCATGTGCAGTCTGCAGGTGACACTTTCAGTTGCTTGTGAGATGCTGGTACAGGTTTGCTTGCTATGCAGGGGCCTGCAGTCACCTCACAGCACGTCGAGAAGGTGTCTCGTTTCAGTCCAGGGCAATTTTCTCATTAACAGTGACCGTAGATTTCACTTTTTTCCTTCATTTTTTCCAGTCAGTTGGGAGCAGAGAGACACGCTTATGTATGGGGCCTAACAAGACCAGAGTGCACACACCAAAGCCACAACGGATAGAGGAAATGCAGGTATTGGTGGGGCATTAGGTATGACATGATCACTCCGTGCCTTGCATCCCCATTTCCCATGAAAAAAAATGTTAAAAAACTCTTGGGAGATACAGAACCTGGGATTAGAACTCAGGTATTCTGCATGCCCAATTCCAGCACTTATCACCTGTGCCACCGGTCTCTGTGCTTGCTGCAGTAGCTTTGGGGCATGTACATCTTTCTCCAGCGAGGCTATGACATCTGGCCGCAAGGATATAACATCTGTCTGCCCACTCCACCTAACTCCAAGCAACTGCAGTGGTGTAGTGGTTAAGTGCTTGATTCGAATCCTGCCTTCGGCATATGTCATTGGTTAAACTACTTGTACTGTTACAAATATCTGCTTGTCTCCTGAAAGGGCCAGTGAGTTCCATGGGTAAAGGGGTGGGTTAAAGGGCACCCTGGGAAGATAGACTAAGGTAAAGGGGAGCATCTGGAGAGGAGCTGTGATAGGGGAAAGGGGGTACTGGTTGGGTAGGGGGGCAGGTTAAATGGCATATGTGGGTTGGGGTAGAGCAAGGAAAGGGGGGCCTGTGGAGAAGCAATGGCAGGGATAAGGGGGTACTGGTTGGCTAAGGGTGACCAAAAGGGGGGTTAGGTTAAAGGGCATATGTTGGGTGGGGGTAGAGCAAGGAAAGGGGGGCCTGGATTGCAGAGGAGTAGAAAAGGGGACCCTGTGGAGAACAAGTTGACAATAGGGAACCCCTTTTAGTTTTTTGTTTTTTGTCTTTTGTCTTTTGTTTTTTGTTTTTGTTTTTTGTTTTGTTTTTGTTTTTGTTTAGAGAGTGCTCAGAGATCGAATGGACTGAGTACTGCCTTCCAGCATTGCCTGCTGTGTGGATGCACAGTAGTAGTGCATTGCCCCTGCACTGCATGCTTTAGTACTCACACAGGATTAGGCCCTGTTTATGAGTGGCATATCCCGCCCACCTCAGCTGCGGAGCCCCCATTGCTCCTCCGATAATGCTATCAGCCTCTACTGCAACTAGAGCTGGCTATGTATCATGTTATACGCAAAGATATATTCTGTTAAACAATAGGTTCACATAACAGAGAAGACCTAAGTGTGTGCGTTGTATTAATAGATGTGCCAGAAAGCATTCAATGATGACAACAGTTTTCAAAGTGAGTCACAACATGTGTAATGTAAGTGCAAAGACTGAGCTGGAAACTAAGTAGAGTCTTTGGTGTTGCAGCAGGCAGGCAAGTAACCAGACTGCCCACGCCTAGTGGCTCTTATCGGCCAAGAAATGTCTATTGACCTGTGCGTCTCAAGTTTCCCGACCAGCTCAGTTATACAGAGTTCTGCTTGCAGGTTGACATGCACACTGCCACTTAGCATCTTGCCCTGGACACTTTGCACACAGCTTCCAAGAACCTTCCCACCTCAACAACCCAGTCAGCCCTTCACCCCTTCGTATTCGACTTGCGGCACCTCCTTGGGAATGCATCTTTTGTTGATAGATGTCCTTCATGAGGCTTAGCAAGGCCTTGCAACTTTTTCAAAGGGCCTTAGAAGAAAGGAAAAAAGTCGAAGGCATACTGGAGCGGGAAGCAGGTGGAAGTCGAGGGGTGGGGGTTTGGCAGTAAAAGAAAGAGGGTCTGGCAGAGAGTTAGAAGTTAGGCAACACAATGAGCGAGGTAGGAGGAAAGATGCCTCAGGCATGCAGCTCTCTGACTCTTCCCCACTGTGCCTGCAGAAAGAGCCTTCCTATTCCTAGCTCTCACCCGAATGGATACATTTGCCTGGAGAGCCCAGAACTAATTTCAGTTAGCCAGAGGGTAAACAGAGGCCAGTGAGAGGTGCACACCCCTTCATTTGACCAGGCTTCCCGGGCTTCTGGGAGGAAAAAAGGCAGCAGTATTCCAACAAGATCATCGTCGCCAAGGGCCACCATAACTAGGGGATTACAGAGCATGCTGTGACACACTCCGGGGCCTGGTTGGCCAGGCTTATGTTGAAGAGCACATATCCTAACCCTGAGCTACCTGGGTGGCTGCTCCATAGGGGCTGCACCGAACATAGGGCTGTGCCCATTTAGGGCTGTGGTCGCGTTTGGGAGCGTTAGGGATGCGTGGAGGACGCAGGGCGCAGACCTCTGCTCGTTTCACCCCAGGATTAGGGCCTGGTTGTCAGTGGAGCGGCCAGCAAGTCCACAATGGAGGAAGTCGAAGGCAGAAAGCAGCCCCCTGCCTGACTCTCACCCCCAGGGCAAAGAGTGAGAAAGGCTCGCTACAGCAAGAGCCTGTCCATACTTTCACCTTGAAAGCAGAATGTTTACATTTAAAATTCATGAACAGGCAGCACTAAAAACAGCATTCAGTAGCAGAGGACAGAAGCTTGCCCAGCGCATATAATATCAGAGCACCCCCCATGACAAAGCCAACGACTTAACTGGCCTGCTTAGCTTTGAGTTGTTCACAAATCCCGATGATTAGCATTTCTCCCGGAAACTAAACATCCTCTGATTTGGGGTTAGAGATAGATCTAATGTGCCAAAGGAAGGCATGATGGAAAGTCAGTTTCTTGCTCTCAGAGGAATGGGGGGTCGACAGAACCAACAGGTTAATGCACCTAGTGCAGCCTCCCATGTGCAGTCTGCAGGTGACACTTTCAGTTGCTTGTGAGATGCTAGTACAGGTTTGCTTGCTATGCAGGGGCCTGCAGTCACCTCACAGCACGTCGAGAAGGTGTCCCGTTTGAGTCCAGGGCAATTTTCTCTTTAACAGTGACCGTAGATTTCACTTTTTTCCTTCATTTTTTCCAGTCAGTTGGGAGCAGAGAGACACGCTTATGTATGGGGCCTAACAAGACCAGAGTGCACACACCAAAGCCACAACGGATAGTGGGAATGCAGGTATTGGTGGGGCATTAGGTATGACATGAGCACTCCGTGCCTTGCATCCCCATTTCCCATAAAAAAAATGTAAAAAAACTCTTGGGAGATACAGAACCTGGGATTAGAACTCAGGTTTCCTGCATCCCCAGTTCCAGCACTTATCACCTGTGCCATCTGTCTCTGCGCTTGTTTCAGTAGCTTTCGGGCATGTACATCTTTCTCCAGCGAGGCTATGACATCTGGCCGCGAGGATATAACATCTGTCTGCCCACTCCACCTAACTCCAAGCAACTGCAGTGGTGTAGTGGTTAAGTGCTTGGTTCGAATCCTGCCTTCGGCATATGTCATTGGTTAAACTACTTGTACTGTTACAAATATCTGCTTGTCTCCTGAAAGGGCCAGTGAGTTCCATGGGTAAAGGGGTGGGTTAAAGGGCACCCTGGGAAGATAGACTAAGGTAAAGGGGAGCATCTGGAGAGGAGCTGTGGTAGGGTAAAGGGGGTACTGGTTGGGTAGGGGGGGCAGGTTAAAGGGCATATGTGGGTTGGGGTAGAGCAAGGAAAGGGGGGCTTGGGGAGAAGCTGTGGCAGGGGTAAGGGTCTACTGGTTGGGTAAGGGTGACCAAAAGGGGGGTTAGGTTAAAGGGCATATGTTGGGTGGGGGTAGAGCAAGGAAAGGGGGGCCTGGATTGCAGAGGAGTAGAAAAGGGGACCCTGTGGAGAACAAGTTGACAATAGGGAACCCTTTTTTGTTTTTTGTTTTTGTCTTTTGTCTTTTGTTTTTTGTTTTTGTTTTTTTTTTTGTTTCGAGAGTGCACAGAGATCGAATGGACTGAGTACTGCCTTCCAGCATTGCCTGCTGTGTGGATGCACAGTAGTAGTGCATTGCCCCTGCACTGCATGCTTTAATAATCACACAGGATTAGGCCCTGTTTATGAGTGGCATATCCCGCCCACCTCAGCTGCGGATCCCCCATTGCTGCTCCGATAATGCTATCAGCCTCTCCTGCAACTAGAGCTGGCTATGTATCATGTTATACGCAAATATATATTGTGTTAAACAATAGGTTCACATAACAGAGAAGACCTAGGTGTGTGCGTTGTATTAATAGATGTGCCAGAAAGCATTCAATGATGACAACAGTTTTCAAAGTGAGTCACAACATGTGTAATGTAAGTGCAAAGACTGAGCTGGAAACTAAGTAGAGTCTTTGGTGTTGCAGCAGGCAGGCAAGTTACCAGACTGCCCAGGCCTGGTGGCTCTTATCGGCCAAGAAATGTCTATTGACCTGTGCGTCTCAGGTTTCCCGACCAGCTCAGTTATACAGAGTTCTGCTTGCAGGTTGACATGCACACTGCCACTTAGCATCTTGCCCTGGACACTTTGCACACAGCTTCCAAGAACCTTCCCACCTCAACAACCCAGTCAGCCCTTCACCCCTTCGTATTCGACTTGCGGCACCTCCTTGGGAATGCATCTTTTGTTGATAGATGTCCTTCATGAGGCTTAGCAAGGCCTTGCAACTTTTTCAAAGGGCCTTAGAAGAAAGGAAAAAAGTCGAAGGCATACTGGAGCGGGAAGCAGGTGGAAGTCGAGGGGTGGGGGTTTGGCAGTAAAAGAAAGAGGGTCTGGCAGAGAGTTAGAAGTTAGGCAACACAATGAGCGAGGTAGGAGGAAAGATGCCTCAGGCATGCAGCTCTCTGACTCTTCCCCACTGTGCCTGCAGAAAGAGCCTTCCTATTCCTAGCTCTCACCCGAATGGATACATTTGCCTGGAGAGCCCAGAACTAATTTCAGTTAGCCAGAGGGTAAACAGAGGCCAGTGAGAGGTGCACACCCCTTCATTTGACTAGGCTTCCCGGGCTTCTGGGAGGAAAAAAGGCAGCAGTATTCCAACAAGATCATCGTCGCCAAGGGCCACCATAACTAGGGGATTACAGAGCATGCTGTGACACACTCCGGGGCCTGGTTGGCCAGGCTTATGTTGAAGAGCACATATCCTAACCCTGAGCTACCTGGGTGGCTGCTCCATAGGGGCTGCACCGAACATAGGTCTGTGCCCGTTTAGGGCTGTGGTCGCGTTTGGGAGCGTTAGGGATGCGTGGAGGACGCAGGGCGCAGACCTCTGCTCGTTTCACCCCAGGATTAGGGCCTGGTTGTCAGTGGAGCGGCCAGCAAGTCCACAATGGAGGAAGTCGAAGGCAGAAAGCAGCCCCCTGCCTGACTCTCACTTCCAGGGCAAAGAGTGAGAAAGGCTTGCTACAGCAAGAGCCTGTCCATACTTTCACCTTGAAAGCAGAATGTTTACATTTAAAATTCATGAACAGGCAGCAATAAAAACAGCATACAGTAGGAGAGGACAGAAGCTTGCCCAGCGCATATAATATCAGAGCACCCCCCATGACAAAGCCAACGACTTAACTGGCCTGCTTAGCTTTGAGTTGTTCACAAATCCCGATGATTAGCATTTCTCCCGGAAACTAAACATCCTCTGATTTGGGGTGAGAGATAGATCTAATGTGCCAAAGGAAGGCATGATGGAAAGTCAGTTTCTTGCTCTCAGAGGAATGGGGGGTCGACAGAACCAACAGGTTAATGCACCTAGTGCAGCCTCCCATGTGCAGTCTGCAGGTGACACTTTCAGTTGCTTGTGAGATGCTGGTACAGGTTTGCTTGCTATGCAGGGGCCTGCAGTCACCTCACAGCACGTCGAGAAGGTGTCTCGTTTCAGTCCAGGGCAATTTTCTCATTAACAGTGACCGTAGATTTCACTTTTTTCCTTCATTTTTTCCAGTCAGTTGGGAGCAGAGAGACACGCCTATGTATGGGGCCTAACAAGACCAGAGTGCACACACCAAAGCCACAACGGATAGAGGGAATGCAGGTATTGGTGGGGCATTAGGTATGACATGATCACTCCGTGCCTTGCATCCCCATTTCCCATGAAAAAAAATGTTAAAAAACTCTTGGGAGATACATAACCTGGGATTAGAACTCAGGTTTTCTGCATGCCCAATTCCAGCACTTATCACCTGTGCCACCGGTCTCTGTGCTTGCTGCAGTAGCTTTGGGGCATGTACATCTTTCTCCAGCGAGGCTATGACATCTGGCCGCAAGGATATAACATCTGTCTGCCCACTCCACCTAACTCCAAGCACCTGCAGTGGTGTAGTGGTTAAGTGCTTGCATTGCGGCTCTGGGGATGTCGGTTCGAATCCTGCCTTCGGCATATGTCATTGGTTAAACTACTTGTACTGTTACAAATATCTGCTTGTCTCCTGAAAGGGCCAGTGAGTTCCATGGGTAAAGGGGTGGGTTAAAGGGCACCCTGGGAAGATAGACTAAGGTAAAGGGGAGCATCTGGAGAGGAGCTGTGGTAGGGTAAAGGGGGTACTGGTTGGGTAGGGGGGGCAGGTTAAAGGGCATATGTGGGTTGGGGTAGAGCAAGGAAAGGGGGGCTTGGGGAGAAGCTGTGGCAGGGGTAAGGGGCTACTGGTTGGGTAAGGGTGACTAAAAGGGGGGTTAGGTTAAAGGGCATATGTTGGGTGGGGGTAGAGCAAGGAAAGGGGGGCCTGGATTGCAGAGGAGTAGAAAAGGGGACCCTGTGGAGAACAAGTTGACAATAGGGAACCCTTTTTCGTTTTTGTCTTTTGTCTTTTGTTTTTTGTTTTTGTTTTTTTTTTTGTTTCGAGAGTGCACAGAGATCGAATGGACTGAGTACTGCCTTCCAGCATTGCCTGCTGTGTGGATGCACAGTAGTAGTGCATTGCCCCTGCACTGCATGCTTTAATAATCACACAGGATTAGGCCCTGTTTATGAGTGGCATATCCCGCCCACCTCAGCTGCGGATCCCCCATTGCTGCTCCGATAATGCTATCAGCCTCTACTGCAACTAGAGCTGGCTATGTATCATGTTATACGCAAATATATATTGTGTTAAACAATAGGTTCACATAACAGAGAAGACCTAGGTGTGTGCGTTGTATTAATAGATGTGCCAGAAAGCATTCAATGATGACAACAGTTTTCAAAGTGAGTCACAACATGTGTAATGTAAGTGCAAAGACTGAGCTGGAAACTAAGTAGAGTCTTTGGTGTTGCAGCAGGCAGGCAAGTTACCAGACTGCCCAGGCCTGGTGGCTCTTATCGGCCAAGAAATGTCTATTGACCTGTGCGTCTCAGGTTTCCCGACCAGCTCAGTTATACAGAGTTCTGCTTGCAGGTTGACATGCACACTGCCACTTAGCATCTTGCCCTGGACACTTTGCACACAGCTTCCAAGAACCTTCCCACCTCAACAACCCAGTCAGCCCTTCACCCCTTCGTATTCGACTTGCGGCACCTCCTTGGGAATGCATCTTTTGTTGATAGATGTCCTTCATGAGGCTTAGCAAGGCCTTGCAACTTTTTCAAAGGGCCTTAGAAGAAAGGAAAAAAGTCGAAGGCATACTGGAGCGGGAAGCAGGTGGAAGTCAAGGGGTGGGGGGTTGGCAGTAAAAGAAAGAGGGTCTGGCAGAGAGTTAGAAGTTAGGCAACACAATGAGCGAGGTAGGAGGAAAGATGCCTCAGGCATGCAGCTCTCTGACTCTTCCCCACTGTGCCTGCAGAAAGAGCCTTCCTATTCCTAGCTCTCACCCGAATGGATACATTTGCCTGGAGAGCCCAGAACTAATTTCAGTTAGCCAGAGGGTAAACAGAGGCCAGTGCGAGGTGCACACCCCTTCATTTGACCAGGCTTCCCGGGCTTCTGGGAGGAAAAAAGGCAGCAGTATTCCAACAGGATCATCGTCGCCAAGGGCCACCATAACTAGGGGATTACAGAGCATGCTGTGACACACTCCGGTTGGCCAGGCTTATGTTGAAGAGCACATATCCTAACCCTGAGCTACCTGGGTGGCTGCTCCATAGGGGCTGCACCGAACATAGGTCTGTGCCCGTTTAGGGCTGTGGTCGCGTTTGGGAGCGTTAGGGATGCGTGGAGGACGCAGGGCGCAGACCTCTGCTCGTTTCACCCCAGGATTAGGGCCTGGTTGTCAGTGGAGCGGCCAGCAAGTCCACAATGGAGGAAGTCGAAGGCAGAAAGCAGCCCCCTGCCTGACTCTCACCCCCAGGGCAAAGAGTGAGAAAGGCTCGCTACAGCAAGAGCCTGTCCATACTTTCACCTTGAAAGCAGAATGTTTACATTTAAAATTCATGAACAGGCAGCAATAAAAACAGCATACAGTAGCAGAGGACAGAAGCTTGCCCAGCGCATATAATATCAGAGCACCCCCCATGACAAAGCCAACGACTTAACTGGCCTGCTTAGCTTTGAGTTGTTCACAAATCCCGATGATTAGCATTTCTCCCGGAAACTAAACATCCTCTGATTTGGGGTTAGAGATAGATCTAATGTGCCAAAGGAAGGCATGATGGTAAGTCAGTTTCTTGCTCTCAGAGGAATGGGGGGTCGACAGAACCAACAGGTTAATGCACCTAGTGCAGCCTCCCATGTGCAGTCTGCAGGTGACACTTTCAGTTGCTTGTGAGATGCTGGTACAGGTTTGCTTGCTATGCAGGGGCCTGCAGTCACCTCACAGCACGTCGAGAAGGTGTCTCGTTTCAGTCCAGGGCAATTTTCTCATTAACAGTGACCGTAGATTTCACTTTTTTCCTTCATTTTTTCCAGTCAGTTGGGAGCAGAGAGACACGCTTATGTATGGGGCCTAACAAGACCAGAGTGCACACACCAAAGCCACAACGGATAGAGGGAATGCAGGTATTGGTGGGGCATTAGGTATGACATGATCACTCCGTGCCTTGCTTCCCCATTTCCCATGAAAAAAAATGTTAAAAAACTCTTGGGAGATACAGAACCTGGGATTAGAACTCAGGTTTTCTGCATGCCCAATTCCAGCACTTATCACCTGTGCCACCGGTCTCTGTGCTTGCTGCAGTAGCTTTGGGGCATGTACATCTTTCTCCAGCGAGGCTATGACATCTGGCCGCAAGGATATAACATCTGTCTGCCCACTCCACCTAACTCCAAGCAACTGCAGTGGTGTAGTGGTTAAGTGCTTGATTCGAATACTGCCTTCGGCATATGTCATTGGTTAAACTACTTGTACTGTTACAAATATCTGCTTGTCTCCTGAAAGGGCCAGTGAGTTTCATGGGTAAAGGGGTGGGTTAAAGGGCACCCTGGGAAGATAGACTAAGGTAAAGGGGAGCATCTGGAGAGGAGCTGTGATAGGGGAAAGGGGGTACTGGTTGGGTAGGGGGGCAGGTTAAATGGCATATGTGGGTTGGGGTAGAGCAAGGAAAGGGGGGCCTGTGGAGAAGCAATGGCAGGGATAAGGGGGTACTGGTTGGTTAAGGGTGACCAAAAGGGGGGTTAGGTTAAAGGGCATATGTTGGGTGGGGGTAGAGCAAGGAAAGGGGGGCCTGGATTGCAGAGGAGTAGAAAAGGGGACCCTGTGGAGAACAAGTTGACAATAGGGAACCCCTTTTAGTTTTTTGTTTTTTGTCTTTTGTCTTTTGTTTTTGTTTTTTGTTTTGTTTTTGTTTTTGTTTAGAGAGTGCACAGAGATCGAATGGACTGAGTACTGCCTTCCAGCATTGCCTGCTGTGTGGATGCACAGTAGTAGTGCATTGCCCCTGCACTGCATGCTTTAGTACTCACACAGGATTAGGCCCTGTTTATGAGTGGCATATCCCGCCCACCTCAGCTGCGGATCCCCCATTGCTGCTCCAATAATGCTATCAGCCTCTACTGCAACTAGAGCTGGCTATGTATCATGTTATACGCAAAGATATATTCTGTTAAACAATAGGTTCACATAACAGAGAAGACCTAAGTGTGTGCGTTGTATTAATAGATGTGCCAGAAAGCATTCAATGATGACAACAGTTTTCAAAGTGAATCACAACATGTGTAATGTAAGTGCAAAGACTGAGCTGGAAACTAAGTAGAGTCTTTGGTGTTGCAGCAGGCAGGCAAGTAACCAGACTGCCCACGCCTAGTGGCTCTTATCGGCCAAGAAATGTCTATTGACCTGTGCGTCTCAAGTTTCCCGACCAGCTCAGTTATACAGAGTTCTGCTTGCAGGTTGACATGCACACTGCCACTTAGCATCTTGCCCTGGACACTTTGCACACAGCTTCCAAGACCCTTCCCACCTGAACAACCCAGTCGGCCCTTCAACCCTTAGTATTCGACTCGCGGCACCTCCTTGGGAATGCATCTTTTGTTGGTAGATGTCCTTCATGAGGCTTAGCAAGGCCTTGCAACCTTTTCAAAGGGCCTTAGAAGAAAGGAAAAAAGTCGAAGGCATACTGGAGCGGGAAGCAGGTGGAAGTCGAGGGGTGGGGGTTTGGCAGTAAAAGAAAGAGGGTCTGGCAGAGAGTTAGAAGTTAGGCAACACAATGAGCGAGGTAGGAGGAAAGATGCCTCAGGCATGCAGCTCTCTGACTCTTCCCCACTGTGCCTGCAGAAAGAGCCTTCCTATTCCTAGCTCTCACCCGAATGGATACATTTGCCTGGAGAGCCCAGAACTAATTTCAGTTAGCCAGAGGGTAAACAGAGGCCAGTGAGAGGTGCACACCCCTTCATTTGACCAGGCTTCCCGGGCTTCTGGGAGGAAAAAAGGCAGCAGTATTCCAACAAGATCATCGTCGCCAAGGGCCACCATAACTAGGGGATTACAGAGGATGCTGTGACACACTCCGGGGCCTGGTTGGCCAGGCTTATGTTGAAGAGCACATATCCTAACCCTGAGCTACCTGGGTGGCTGCTCCATAGGGGCTGCACCGAACATAGGTCTGTGCCCGTTTAGGGCTGTGGTCGCGTTTGGGAGCGTTAGGGATGCGTGGAGGACGCAGGGCGCAGACCTCTGCTCGTTTCACCCCAGGATTAGGGCCTGGTTGTCAGTGGAGCGGCCAGCAAGTCCACAATGGAGGAAGTCGAAGGCAGAAAGCAGCCCCCTGCCTGACTCTCACCCCCAGGGCAAAGAGTGAGAAAGGCTCGCTACAGCAAGAGCCTGTCCATACTTTCACCTTGAAAGCAGAATGTTTACATTTAAAATTCATGAACAGGCAGCAATAAAAACAGCATACAGTAGCAGAGGACAGAAGCTTGCCCAGCGCATATAATATCAGAGCACCCCCCATGACAAAGCCAACGACTTAACTGGCCTGCTTAGCTTTGAGTTGTTCACAAATCCCGATGATTAGCATTTCTCCCGGAAACTAAACATCCTCTGATTTGGGGTTAGAGATAGATCTAATGTGCCAAAGGAAGGCATGATGGTAAGTCAGTTTCTTGCTCTCAGAGGAATGGGGGGTCGACAGAACCAACAGGTTAATGCACCTAGTGCAGCCTCCCATGTGCAGTCTGCAGGTGACACTTTCAGTTGCTTGTGAGATGCTGGTACAGGTTTGCTTGCTATGCAGGGGCCTGCAGTCACCTCACAGCACGTCGAGAAGGTGTCTCGTTTCAGTCCAGGGCAATTTTCTCATTAACAGTGACCGTAGATTTCACTTTTTTCCTTCATTTTTTCCAGTCAGTTGGGAGCAGAGAGACACGCTTATGTATGGGGCCTAACAAGACCAGAGTGCACACACCAAAGCCACAACGGATAGAGGGAATGCAGGTATTGGTGGGGCATTAGGTATGACATGATCACTCCGTGCCTTGCTTCCCCATTTCCCATGAAAAAAAATGTTAAAAAACTCTTGGGAGATACAGAACCTGGGATTAGAACTCAGGTTTTCTGCATGCCCAATTCCAGCACTTATCACCTGTGCCACCGGTCTCTGTGCTTGCTGCAGTAGCTTTGGGGCATGTACATCTTTCTCCAGCGAGGCTATGACATCTGGCCGCAAGGATATAACATCTGTCTGCCCACTCCACCTAACTCCAAGCAACTGCAGTGGTGTAGTGGTTAAGTGCTTGATTCGAATCCTGCCTTCGGCATATGTCATTGGTTAAACTACTTGTACTGTTACAAATATCTGCTTGTCTCCTGAAAGGGCCAGTGAGTTTCATGGGTAAAGGGGTGGGTTAAAGGGCACCCTGGGAAGATAGACTAAGGTAAAGGGGAGCATCTGGAGAGGAGCTGTGATAGGGGAAAGGGGGTACTGGTTGGGTAGGGGGGCAGGTTAAATGGCATATGTGGGTTGGGGTAGAGCAAGGAAAGGGGGGCCTGTGGAGAAGCAATGGCAGGGATAAGGGGGTACTGGTTGGCTAAGGGTGACCAAAAGGGGGGTTAGGTTAAAGGGCATATGTTGGGTGGGGGTAGAGCAAGGAAAGGGGGGCCTGGATTGCAGAGGAGTAGAAAAGGGGACCCTGTGGAGAACAAGTTGACAATAGGGAACCCCTTTTAGTTTTTTGTTTTTTGTCTTTTGTCTTTTGTTTTTGTTTTTTGTTTTGTTTTTGTTTTTGTTTAGAGAGTGCACAGAGATCGAATGGACTGAGTACTGCCTTCCAGCAATGCCTGCTGTGTGGATGCACAGTAGTAGTGCATTGCCCCTGCACTGCATGCTTTAGTACTCACACAGGATTAGGCCCTGTTTATGAGTGGCATATCCCGCCCACCTCAGCTGCGGATCCCCCATTGCTGCTCCAATAATGCTATCAGCCTCTACTGCAACTAGAGCTGGCTATGTATCATGTTATACGCAAAGATATATTCTGTTAAACAATAGGTTCACATAACAGAGAAGACCTAAGTGTGTGCGTTGTATTAATAGATGTGCCAGAAAGCATTCAATGATGACAACAGTTTTCAAAGTGAATCACAACATGTGTAATGTAAGTGCAAAGACTGAGCTGGAAACTAAGTAGAGTCTTTGGTGTTGCAGCAGGCAGGCAAGTAACCAGACTGCCCACGCCTAGTGGCTCTTATCGGCCAAGAAATGTCTATTGACCTGTGCGTCTCAAGTTTCCCGACCAGCTCAGTTATACAGAGTTCTGCTTGCAGGTTGACATGCACACTGCCACTTAGCATCTTGCCCTGGACACTTTGCACACAGCTTCCAAGACCCTTCCCACCTGAACAACCCAGTCGGCCCTTCAACCCTTAGTATTCGACTCGCGGCACCTCCTTGGGAATGCATCTTTTGTTGGTAGATGTCCTTCATGAGGCTTAGCAAGGCCTTGCAACCTTTTCAAAGGGCCTTAGAAGAAAGGAAAAAAGTCGAAGGCATACTGGAGCGGGAAGCAGGTGGAAGTCGAGGGGTGGGGGTTTGGCAGTAAAAGAAAGAGGGTCTGGCAGAGAGTTAGAAGTTAGGCAACACAATGAGCGAGGTAGGAGGAAAGATGCCTCAGGCATGCAGCTCTCTGACTCTTCCCCACTGTGCCTGCAGAAAGAGCCTTCCTATTCCTAGCTCTCACCCGAATGGATACATTTGCCTGGAGAGCCCAGAACTAATTTCAGTTAGCCAGAGGGTAAACAGAGGCCAGTGCGAGGTGCACACCCCTTCATTTGACCAGGCTTCCCGGGCTTCTGGGAGGAAAAAAGGCAGCAGTATTCCAACAGGATCATCGTCGCCAAGGGCCACCATAACTAGGGGATTACAGAGCATGCTGTGACACACTCCGGGGCCTGGTTGGCCAGGCTTATGTTGAAGAGCACATATCCTAACCCTGAGCTACCTGGGTGGCTGCTCCATAGGGGCTGCACCGAACATAGGTCTGTGCCCGTTTAGGGCTGTGGTCGCGTTTGGGAGCGTTAGGGATGCGTGGAGGACGCAGGGCGCAGACCTCTGCTCGTTTCACCCCAGGATTAGGGCCTGGTTGTCAGTGGAGCGGCCAGCAAGTCCACAATGGAGGAAGTCGAAGGCAGAAAGCAGCCCCCTGCCTGACTCTCACCCCCAGGGCAAAGAGTGAGAAAGGCTCGCTACAGCAAGAGCCTGTCCATACTTTCACCTTGAAAGCAGAATGTTTACATTTAAAATTCATGAACAGGCAGCAATAAAAACAGCATACAGTAGCAGAGGACAGAAGCTTGCCCAGCGCATATAATATCAGAGCACCCCCCATGACAAAGCCAACGACTTAACTGGCCTGCTTAGCTTTGAGTTGTTCACAAATCCCGATGATTAGCATTTCTCCCGGAAACTAAACATCCTCTGATTTGGGGTTAGAGATAGATCTAATGTGCCAAAGGAAGGCATGATGGTAAGTCAGTTTCTTGCTCTCAGAGGAATGGGGGGTCGACAGAACCAACAGGTTAATGCACCTAGTGCAGCCTCCCATGTGCAGTCTGCAGGTGACACTTTCAGTTGCTTGTGAGATGCTGGTACAGGTTTGCTTGCTATGCAGGGGCCTGCAGTCACCTCACAGCACGTCGAGAAGGTGTCTCGTTTCAGTCCAGGGCAATTTTCTCATTAACAGTGACCGTAGATTTCACTTTTTTCCTTCATTTTTTCCAGTCAGTTGGGAGCAGAGAGACACGCTTATGTATGGGGCCTAACAAGACCAGAGTGCACACACCAAAGCCACAACGGATAGAGGGAATGCAGGTATTGGTGGGGCATTAGGTATGACATGATCACTCCGTGCCTTGCTTCCCCATTTCCCATGAAAAAAAATGTTAAAAAACTCTTGGGAGATACAGAACCTGGGATTAGAACTCAGGTTTTCTGCATGCCCAATTCCAGCACTTATCACCTGTGCCACCGGTCTCTGTGCTTGCTGCAGTAGCTTTGGGGCATGTACATCTTTCTCCAGCGAGGCTATGACATCTGGCCGCAAGGATATAACATCTGTCTGCCCACTCCACCTAACTCCAAGCAACTGCAGTGGTGTAGTGGTTAAGTGCTTGATTCGAATACTGCCTTCGGCATATGTCATTGGTTAAACTACTTGTACTGTTACAAATATCTGCTTGTCTCCTGAAAGGGCCAGTGAGTTTCATGGGTAAAGGGGTGGGTTAAAGGGCACCCTGGGAAGATAGACTAAGGTAAAGGGGAGCATCTGGAGAGGAGCTGTGATAGGGGAAAGGGGGTACTGGTTGGGTAGGGGGGCAGGTTAAATGGCATATGTGGGTTGGGGTAGAGCAAGGAAAGGGGGGCCTGTGGAGAAGCAATGGCAGGGATAAGGGGGTACTGGTTGGTTAAGGGTGACCAAAAGGGGGGTTAGGTTAAAGGGCATATGTTGGGTGGGGGTAGAGCAAGGAAAGGGGGGCCTGGATTGCAGAGGAGTAGAAAAGGGGACCCTGTGGAGAACAAGTTGACAATAGGGAACCCCTTTTAGTTTTTTGTTTTTTGTCTTTTGTCTTTTGTTTTTGTTTTTTGTTTTGTTTTTGTTTTTGTTTAGAGAGTGCACAGAGATCGAATGGACTGAGTACTGCCTTCCAGCATTGCCTGCTGTGTGGATGCACAGTAGTAGTGCATTGCCCCTGCACTGCATGCTTTAGTACTCACACAGGATTAGGCCCTGTTTATGAGTGGCATATCCCGCCCACCTCAGCTGCGGATCCCCCATTGCTGCTCCAATAATGCTATCAGCCTCTACTGCAACTAGAGCTGGCTATGTATCATGTTATACGCAAAGATATATTCTGTTAAACAATAGGTTCACATAACAGAGAAGACCTAAGTGTGTGCGTTGTATTAATAGATGTGCCAGAAAGCATTCAATGATGACAACAGTTTTCAAAGTGAATCACAACATGTGTAATGTAAGTGCAAAGACTGAGCTGGAAACTAAGTAGAGTCTTTGGTGTTGCAGCAGGCAGGCAAGTAACCAGACTGCCCACGCCTAGTGGCTCTTATCGGCCAAGAAATGTCTATTGACCTGTGCGTCTCAAGTTTCCCGACCAGCTCAGTTATACAGAGTTCTGCTTGCAGGTTGACATGCACACTGCCACTTAGCATCTTGCCCTGGACACTTTGCACACAGCTTCCAAGACCCTTCCCACCTGAACAACCCAGTCGGCCCTTCAACCCTTAGTATTCGACTCGCGGCACCTCCTTGGGAATGCATCTTTTGTTGGTAGATGTCCTTCATGAGGCTTAGCAAGGCCTTGCAACCTTTTCAAAGGGCCTTAGAAGAAAGGAAAAAAGTCGAAGGCATACTGGAGCGGGAAGCAGGTGGAAGTCGAGGGGTGGGGGTTTGGCAGTAAAAGAAAGAGGGTCTGGCAGAGAGTTAGAAGTTAGGCAACACAATGAGCGAGGTAGGAGGAAAGATGCCTCAGGCATGCAGCTCTCTGACTCTTCCCCACTGTGCCTGCAGAAAGAGCCTTCCTATTCCTAGCTCTCACCCGAATGGATACATTTGCCTGGAGAGCCCAGAACTAATTTCAGTTAGCCAGAGGGTAAACAGAGGCCAGTGAGAGGTGCACACCCCTTCATTTGACCAGGCTTCCCGGGCTTCTGGGAGGAAAAAAGGCAGCAGTATTCCAACAAGATCATCGTCGCCAAGGGCCACCATAACTAGGGGATTACAGAGGATGCTGTGACACACTCCGGGGCCTGGTTGGCCAGGCTTATGTTGAAGAGCACATATCCTAACCCTGAGCTACCTGGGTGGCTGCTCCATAGGGGCTGCACCGAACATAGGTCTGTGCCCGTTTAGGGCTGTGGTCGCGTTTGGGAGCGTTAGGGATGCGTGGAGGACGCAGGGCGCAGACCTCTGCTCGTTTCACCCCAGGATTAGGGCCTGGTTGTCAGTGGAGCGGCCAGCAAGTCCACAATGGAGGAAGTCGAAGGCAGAAAGCAGCCCCCTGCCTGACTCTCACCCCCAGGGCAAAGAGTGAGAAAGGCTCGCTACAGCAAGAGCCTGTCCATACTTTCACCTTGAAAGCAGAATGTTTACATTTAAAATTCATGAACAGGCAGCAATAAAAACAGCATACAGTAGCAGAGGACAGAAGCTTGCCCAGCGCATATAATATCAGAGCACCCCCCATGACAAAGCCAACGACTTAACTGGCCTGCTTAGCTTTGAGTTGTTCACAAATCCCGATGATTAGCATTTCTCCCGGAAACTAAACATCCTCTGATTTGGGGTTAGAGATAGATCTAATGTGCCAAAGGAAGGCATGATGGTAAGTCAGTTTCTTGCTCTCAGAGGAATGGGGGGTCGACAGAACCAACAGGTTAATGCACCTAGTGCAGCCTCCCATGTGCAGTCTGCAGGTGACACTTTCAGTTGCTTGTGAGATGCTGGTACAGGTTTGCTTGCTATGCAGGGGCCTGCAGTCACCTCACAGCACGTCGAGAAGGTGTCTCGTTTCAGTCCAGGGCAATTTTCTCATTAACAGTGACCGTAGATTTCACTTTTTTCCTTCATTTTTTCCAGTCAGTTGGGAGCAGAGAGACACGCTTATGTATGGGGCCTAACAAGACCAGAGTGCACACACCAAAGCCACAACGGATAGAGGGAATGCAGGTATTGGTGGGGCATTAGGTATGACATGATCACTCCGTGCCTTGCTTCCCCATTTCCCATGAAAAAAAATGTTAAAAAACTCTTGGGAGATACAGAACCTGGGATTAGAACTCAGGTTTTCTGCATGCCCAATTCCAGCACTTATCACCTGTGCCACCGGTCTCTGTGCTTGCTGCAGTAGCTTTGGGGCATGTACATCTTTCTCCAGCGAGGCTATGACATCTGGCCGCAAGGATATAACATCTGTCTGCCCACTCCACCTAACTCCAAGCAACTGCAGTGGTGTAGTGGTTAAGTGCTTGATTCGAATCCTGCCTTCGGCATATGTCATTGGTTAAACTACTTGTACTGTTACAAATATCTGCTTGTCTCCTGAAAGGGCCAGTGAGTTTCATGGGTAAAGGGGTGGGTTAAAGGGCACCCTGGGAAGATAGACTAAGGTAAAGGGGAGCATCTGGAGAGGAGCTGTGATAGGGGAAAGGGGGTACTGGTTGGGTAGGGGGGCAGGTTAAATGGCATATGTGGGTTGGGGTAGAGCAAGGAAAGGGGGGCCTGTGGAGAAGCAATGGCAGGGATAAGGGGGTACTGGTTGGCTAAGGGTGACCAAAAGGGGGGTTAGGTTAAAGGGCATATGTTGGGTGGGGGTAGAGCAAGGAAAGGGGGGCCTGGATTGCAGAGGAGTAGAAAAGGGGACCCTGTGGAGAACAAGTTGACAATAGGGAACCCCTTTTAGTTTTTTGTTTTTTGTCTTTTGTCTTTTGTTTTTGTTTTTTGTTTTGTTTTTGTTTTTGTTTAGAGAGTGCACAGAGATCGAATGGACTGAGTACTGCCTTCCAGCAATGCCTGCTGTGTGGATGCACAGTAGTAGTGCATTGCCCCTGCACTGCATGCTTTAGTACTCACACAGGATTAGGCCCTGTTTATGAGTGGCATATCCCGCCCACCTCAGCTGCGGATCCCCCATTGCTGCTCCAATAATGCTATCAGCCTCTACTGCAACTAGAGCTGGCTATGTATCATGTTATACGCAAAGATATATTCTGTTAAACAATAGGTTCACATAACAGAGAAGACTTAAGTGTGTGCGTTGTATTAATAGATGTGCCAGAAAGCATTCAATGATGACAACAGTTTTCAAAGTGAATCACAACATGTGTAATGTAAGTGCAAAGACTGAGCTGGAAACTAAGTAGAGTCTTTGGTGTTGCAGCAGGCAGGCAAGTAACCAGACTGCCCACGCCTAGTGGCTCTTATCGGCCAAGAAATGTCTATTGACCTGTGCGTCTCAAGTTTCCCGACCAGCTCAGTTATACAGAGTTCTGCTTGCAGGTTGACATGCACACTGCCACTTAGCATCTTGCCCTGGACACTTTGCACACAGCTTCCAAGACCCTTCCCACCTGAACAACCCAGTCGGCCCTTCAACCCTTAGTATTCGACTCGCGGCACCTCCTTGGGAATGCATCTTTTGTTGGTAGATGTCCTTCATGAGGCTTAGCAAGGCCTTGCAACCTTTTCAAAGGGCCTTAGAAGAAAGGAAAAAAGTCGAAGGCATACTGGAGCGGGAAGCAGGTGGAAGTCGAGGGGTGGGGGTTTGGCAGTAAAAGAAAGAGGGTCTGGCAGAGAGTTAGAAGTTAGGCAACACAATGAGCGAGGTAGGAGGAAAGATGCCTCAGGCATGCAGCTCTCTGACTCTTCCCCACTGTGCCTGCAGAAAGAGCCTTCCTATTCCTAGCTCTCACCCGAATGGATACATTTGCCTGGAGAGCCCAGAACTAATTTCAGTTAGCCAGAGGGTAAACAGAGGCCAGTGAGAGGTGCACACCCCTTCATTTGACTAGGCTTCCCGGGCTTCTGGGAGGAAAAAAGGCAGCAGTATTCCAACAAGATCATCGTCACCAAGGGCCACCATAACTAGGGGATTACAGAGGATGCTGTGACACACTCCGGGGCCTGGTTGGCCAGGCTTATGTTGAAGAGCACATATCCTAACCCTGAGCTACCTGGGTGGCTGCTCCATAGGGGCTGCACCGAACATAGGTCTGTGCCCGTTTAGGGCTGTGGTCGCGTTTGGGAGCGTTAGGGATGCGTGGAGGACGCAGGGCGCAGACCTCTGCTCGTTTCACCCCAGGATTAGGGCCTGGTTGTCAGTGGAGCGGCCAGCAAGTCCACAATGGAGGAAGTCGATGGCAGAAAGCAGCCCCCTGCCTGACTCTCACCCCCAGGGCAAAGAGTGAGAAAGGCTCGCTACAGCAAGAGCCTGTCCATACTTTCACCTTGAAAGCAGAATGTTTACATTTAAAATTCATGAACAGGCAGCAATAAAAACAGCATACAGTAGCAGAGGACAGAAGCTTGCCCAGCGCATATAATATCAGAGCACCCCCCATGACAAAGCCAACGACTTAACTGGCCTGCTTAGCTTTGAGTTGTTCACAAATCCCGATGATTAGCATTTCTCCCGGAAACTAAACATCCTCTGATTTGGGGTTAGAGATAGATCTAATGTGCCAAAGGAAGGCATGATGGTAAGTCAGTTTCTTGCTCTCAGAGGAATGGGGGGTCGACAGAACCAACAGGTTAATGCACCTAGTGCAGCCTCCCATGTGCAGTCTGCAGGTGACACTTTCAGTTGCTTGTGAGATGCTGGTACAGGTTTGCTTGCTATGCAGGGGCCTGCAGTCACCTCACAGCACGTCGAGAAGGTGTCTCGTTTCAGTCCAGGGCAATTTTCTCATTAACAGTGACCGTAGATTTCACTTTTTTCCTTCATTTTTTCCAGTCAGTTGGGAGCAGAGAGACACGCTTATGTATGGGGCCTAACAAGACCAGAGTGCACACACCAAAGCCACAACGGATAGAGGGAATGCAGGTATTGGTGGGGCATTAGGTATGACATGATCACTCCGTGCCTTGCTTCCCCATTTCCCATGAAAAAAAATGTTAAAAAACTCTTGGGAGATACAGAACCTGGGATTAGAACTCAGGTTTTCTGCATGCCCAATTCCAGCACTTATCACCTGTGCCACCGGTCTCTGTGCTTGCTGCAGTAGCTTTGGGGCATGTACATCTTTCTCCAGCGAGGCTATGACATCTGGCCGCAAGGATATAACATCTGTCTGCCCACTCCACCTAACTCCAAGCAACTGCAGTGGTGTAGTGGTTAAGTGCTTGATTCGAATCCTGCCTTCGGCATATGTCATTGGTTAAACTACTTGTACTGTTACAAATATCTGCTTGTCTCCTGAAAGGGCCAGTGAGTTTCATGGGTAAAGGGGTGGGTTAAAGGGCACCCTGGGAAGATAGACTAAGGTAAAGGGGAGCATCTGGAGAGGAGCTGTGATAGGGGAAAGGGGGTACTGGTTGGGTAGGGGGGCAGGTTAAATGGCATATGTGGGTTGGGGTAGAGCAAGGAAAGGGGGGCCTGTGGAGAAGCAATGGCAGGGATAAGGGGGTACTGGTTGGCTAAGGGTGACCAAAAGGGGGGTTAGGTTAAAGGGCATATGTTGGGTGGGGGTAGAGCAAGGAAAGGGGGGCCTGGATTGCAGAGGAGTAGAAAAGGGGACCCTGTGGAGAACAAGTTGACAATAGGGAACCCCTTTTAGTTTTTTGTTTTTTGTCTTTTGTCTTTTGTTTTTGTTTTTTGTTTTGTTTTTGTTTTTGTTTAGAGAGTGCACAGAGATCGAATGGACTGAGTACTGCCTTCCAGCAATGCCTGCTGTGTGGATGCACAGTAGTAGTGCATTGCCCCTGCACTGCATGCTTTAGTACTCACACAGGATTAGGCCCTGTTTATGAGTGGCATATCCCGCCCACCTCAGCTGCGGATCCCCCATTGCTGCTCCAATAATGCTATCAGCCTCTACTGCAACTAGAGCTGGCTATGTATCATGTTATACGCAAAGATATATTCTGTTAAACAATAGGTTCACATAACAGAGAAGACCTAAGTGTGTGCGTTGTATTAATAGATGTGCCAGAAAGCATTCAATGATGACAACAGTTTTCAAAGTGAATCACAACATGTGTAATGTAAGTGCAAAGACTGAGCTGGAAACTAAGTAGAGTCTTTGGTGTTGCAGCAGGCAGGCAAGTAACCAGACTGCCCACGCCTAGTGGCTCTTATCGGCCAAGAAATGTCTATTGACCTGTGCGTCTCAAGTTTCCCGACCAGCTCAGTTATACAGAGTTCTGCTTGCAGGTTGACATGCACACTGCCACTTAGCATCTTGCCCTGGACACTTTGCACACAGCTTCCAAGACCCTTCCCACCTGAACAACCCAGTCGGCCCTTCAACCCTTAGTATTCGACTCGCGGCACCTCCTTGGGAATGCATCTTTTGTTGGTAGATGTCCTTCATGAGGCTTAGCAAGGCCTTGCAACCTTTTCAAAGGGCCTTAGAAGAAAGGAAAAAAGTCGAAGGCATACTGGAGCGGGAAGCAGGTGGAAGTCGAGGGGTGGGGGTTTGGCAGTAAAAGAAAGAGGGTCTGGCAGAGAGTTAGAAGTTAGGCAACACAATGAGCGAGGTAGGAGGAAAGATGCCTCAGGCATGCAGCTCTCTGACTCTTCCCCACTGTGCCTGCAGAAAGAGCCTTCCTATTCCTAGCTCTCACCCGAATGGATACATTTGCCTGGAGAGCCCAGAACTAATTTCAGTTAGCCAGAGGGTAAACAGAGGCCAGTGAGAGGTGCACACCCCTTCATTTGACTAGGCTTCCCGGGCTTCTGGGAGGAAAAAAGGCAGCAGTATTCCAACAAGATCATCGTCACCAAGGGCCACCATAACTAGGGGATTACAGAGCATGCTGTGACACACTCCGGGGCCTGGTTGGCCAGGCTTATGTTGAAGAGCACATATCCTAACCCTGAGCTACCTGGGTGGCTGCTCCATAGGGGCTGCACCGAACATAGGGCTGTGCCCGTTTAGGGCTGTGGTCGCGTTTGGGAGCGTTAGGGATGCGTGGAGGACGCAGGGCGCAGACCTCTGCTCGTTTCACCCCAGGATTAGGGCCTGGTTGTCAGTGGAGCGGCCAGCAAGTCCACAATGGAGGAAGTCGAAGGCAGAAAGCAGCCCCCTGCCTGACTCTCACTCCCAGGGCAAAGAGTGAGAAAGGCTCGCTACAGCAAGAGCCTGTCCATACTTTCACCTTGAAAGCAGAATGTTTACATTTAAAATTCATGAACAGGCAGCAATAAAAACAGCATACAGTAGGAGAGGACAGAAGCTTGCCCAGCGCATATAATATCAGAGCACCCCCCATGACAAAGCCAACGACTTAACTGGCCTGCTTAGCTTTGAGTTGTTCACAAATCCCGATGATTAGCATTTCTCCCGGAAACTAAACATCCTCTGATTTGGGGTGAGAGATAGATCTAATGTGCCAAAGGAAGGCATGATGGAAAGTCAGTTTCTTGCTCTCAGAGGAATGGGGGGTCGACAGAACCAACAGGTTAATGCACCTAGTGCAGCCTCCCATGTGCAGTCTGCAGGTGACACTTTCAGTTGCTTGTGAGATGCTGGTACAGGTTTGCTTGCTATGCAGGGGCCTGCAGTCACCTCACAGCACGTCGAGAAGGTGTCTCGTTTCAGTCCAGGGCAATTTTCTCATTAACAGTGACCGTAGATTTCACTTTTTTCCTTCATTTTTTCCAGTCAGTTGGGAGCAGAGAGACACGCCTATGTATGGGGCCTAACAAGACCAGAGTGCACACACCAAAGCCACAACGGATAGAGGGAATGCAGGTATTGGTGGGGCATTAGGTATGACATGATCACTCCGTGCCTTGCATCCCCATTTCCCATGAAAAAAAAATGTTAAAAAACTCTTGGGCGATACAGAACCTGGGATTAGAACTCAGGTTTTCTGCATGCCCAATTCCAGCACTTATCACCTGTGCCACCGGTCTCTGTGCTTGCTGCAGTAGCTTTGGGGCATGTACATCTTTCTCCAGCGAGGCTATGACATCTGGCCGCAAGGATATAACATCTGTCTGCCCACTCCACCTAACTCCAAGCACCTGCAGTGGTGTAGTGGTTAAGTGCTTGCATTGCGGCTCTGGGGATGTCGGTTCGGCATATGTCATTGGTTAAACTACTTGTACTGTTACAAATATCTGCTTGTCTCCTGAAAGGGCCAGTGAGTTCCATGGGTAAAGGGGTGGGTTAAAGGGCACCCTGGGAAGATAGACTAAGGTAAAGGGGAGCATCTGGAGAGGAGCTGTGGTAGGGTAAAGGGGGTACTGGTTGGGTAGGGGGGGCAGGTTAAAGGCCATATGTGGGTTGGGGTAGAGCAAGGAAAGGGGGGCTTGGGGAGAAGCTGTGGCAGGGGTAAGGGGCTACTGGTTGGGTAAGGGTGACCAAAAGGGGGGTTAGGTTAAAGGGCATATGTTGGGTGGGGGTAGAGCAAGGAAAGGGGGGCCTGGATTGCAGAGGAGTAGAAAAGGGGACCCTGTGGAGAACAAGTTGACAATAGGGAACCCATTTTTGTTTTTTGTTTTTTGTTTTTGTCTTTTGTCTTTTGTTTTTTGTTTTTGTTTTTTTTTTTGTTTCGAGAGTGCACAGAGATCGAATGGACTGAGTACTGCCTTCCAGCATTGCCTGCTGTGTGGATGCACAGTAGTAGTGCATTGCCCCTGCACTGCATGCTTTAATAATCACACAGGATTAGGCCCTGTTTATGAGTGGCATATCCCGCCCACCTCAGCTGCGGATCCCCCATTGCTGATCCGATAATGCTATCAGCCTCTACTGCAACTAGAGCTGGCTATGTATCATGTTATACGCAAATATATATTGTGTTAAACAATAGGTTCACATAACAGAGAAGACCTAGGTGTGTGCGTTGTATTAATAGATGTGCCAGAAAGCATTCAATGATGACAACAGTTTTCAAAGTGAGTCACAACATGTGTAATGTAAGTGCAAAGACTGAGCTGGAAACTAAGTAGAGTCTTTGGTGTTGCAGCAGGCAGGCAAGTTACCAGACTGCCCAGGCCTGGTGGCTCTTATCGGCCAAGAAATGTCTATTGACCTGTGCGTCTCAGGTTTCCCGACCAGCTCAGTTATACAGAGTTCTGCTTGCAGGTTGACATGCACACTGCCACTTAGCATCTTGCCCTGGACACTTTGCACACAGCTTCCAAGAACTTTCCCACCTCAACAACCCAGTCAGCCCTTCACCCCTTCGTATTCGACTTGCGGCACCTCCTTGGGAATGCATCTTTTGTTGATAGATGTCCTTCATGAGGCTTAGCAAGGCCTTGCAACTTTTTCAAAGGGCCTTAGAAGAAAGGAAAAAAAGTCGAAGGCATACTGGAGCGGGAAGCAGGTGGAAGTCGAGGGGTGGGGGTTTGGCAGTAAAAGAAAGAGGGTCTGTCAGAGAGTTAGAAGTTAGGCAACACAATGAGCGAGGTAGGAGGAAAGATGCCTAAGGCATGCAGCTCTCTGACTCTTCCCCACTGTGCCTGCAGAAAGAGCCTTCCTATTCCTAGCTCTCACCCGAATGGATACATTTGCCTGGAGAGCCCAGAACTAATTTCAGTTAGCCAGAGGGTAAACAGAGGCCAGTGAGAGGTGCACACCCCTTCATTTGACCAGGCTTCCCGGGCTTCTGGGAGGAAAAAAGGCAGCAGTATTCCAACAAGATCATTGTCGCCAAGGGCCACCATAATTAGGGGATTACAGAGCATGCTGTGACACACTCCAGGGCCTGGTTGGCCAGGCTTATGTTGAAGAGCACATATCCTAACCCTGAGCTACCTGGGTGGCTGCTCCATAGGGGCTGCACCGAACATAGGTCTGTGCCCGTTTAGGGCTGTGGTCGCGTTTGGGAGCGTTAGGGATGCGTGGAGGACGCATGGCGCAGACCTCTGCTCGTTTCACCCCAGGATTAGGGCCTGGTTGTCAGTGGAGCCGCCAGCAAGTCCACAATGGAGGAAGTCGAAGGCAGAAAGCAGCCCCCTGCCTGACTCTCACCCCCAGGGCAAAGAGTGAGAAAGGCTCGCTACAGCAAGAGCCTGTCCATACTTTCACCTTGAAAGCCGAATGTTTACATTTAAAATTCATGAACAGGCAGCAATAAAAACAGCATACAGTAGCAGAGGACAGAAGCTTGCCCAGCGCATATAATATCAGAGCACCCCCCATGACAAAGCCAACGACTTAACTGGCCTGCTTAGCTTTGAGTTGTTCACAAATCCCGATGATTAGCATTTCTCCCGGAAACTAAACATCCTCTGATTTGGGGTTAGAGATAGATCTAATGTGCCAAAGGAAGGCATGATGGTAAGTCAGTTTCTTGCTCTCAGAGGAATGGGGGGTCGACAGAACCAACAGGTTAATGCACCTAGTGCAGCCTCCCATGTGCAGTCTGCAGGTGACACTTTCAGTTGCTTGTGAGATGCTGGTACAGGTTTGCTTGCTATGCAGGGGCCTGCAGTCACCTCACAGCACGTCGAGAAGGTGTCTCGTTTCAGTCCAGGGCAATTTTCTCATTAACAGTGACCGTAGATTTCACTTTTTTCCTTCATTTTTTCCAGTCAGTTGGGAGCAGAGAGACACGCTTATGTATGGGGCCTAACAAGACCAGAGTGCACACACCAAAGCCACAACGGATAGAGGGAATGCAGGTATTGGTGGGGCATTAGGTATGACATGATCACTCCGTGCCTTGCTTCCCCATTTCCCATGAAAAAAAATGTTAAAAAACTCTTGGGAGATACAGAACCTGGGATTAGAACTCAGGTTTTCTGCATGCCCAATTCCAGCACTTATCACCTGTGCCACCGGTCTCTGTGCTTGCTGCAGTAGCTTTGGGGCATGTACATCTTTCTCCAGCGAGGCTATGACATCTGGCCGCAAGGATATAACATCTGTCTGCCCACTCCACCTAACTCCAAGCAACTGCAGTGGTGTAGTGGTTAAGTGCTTGATTCGAATCCTGCCTTCGGCATATGTCATTGGTTAAACTACTTGTACTGTTACAAATATCTGCTTGTCTCCTGAAAGGGCCAGTGAGTTTCATGGGTAAAGGGGTGGGTTAAAGGGCACCCTGGGAAGATAGACTAAGGTAAAGGGGAGCATCTGGAGAGGAGCTGTGATAGGGGAAAGGGGGTACTGGTTGGGTAGGGGGGCAGGTTAAATGGCATATGTGGGTTGGGGTAGAGCAAGGAAAGGGGGGCCTGTGGAGAAGCAATGGCAGGGATAAGGGGGTACTGGTTGGCTAAGGGTGACCAAAAGGGGGGTTAGGTTAAAGGGCATATGTTGGGTGGGGGTAGAGCAAGGAAAGGGGGGCCTGGATTGCAGAGGAGTAGAAAAGGGGACCCTGTGGAGAACAAGTTGACAATAGGGAACCCCTTTTAGTTTTTTGTTTTTTTTCTTTTGTCTTTTGTTTTTGTTTTTTGTTTTGTTTTTGTTTTTGTTTAGAGAGTGCACAGAGATCGAATGGACTGAGTACTGCCTTCCAGCATTGCCTGCTGTGTGGATGCACAGTAGTAGTGCATTGCCCCTGCACTGCATGCTTTAGTACTCACACAGGATTAGGCCCTGTTTATGAGTGGCATATCCCGCCCACCTCAGCTGCGGATCCCCCATTGCTGCTCCAATAATGCTATCAGCCTCTACTGCAACTAGAGCTGGCTATGTATCATGTTATACGCAAAGATATATTCTGTTAAACAATAGGTTCACATAACAGAGAAGACCTAAGTGTGTGTGTTGTATTAATAGATGTGCCAGAAAGCATTCAATGATGACAACAGTTTTCAAAGTGAATCACAACATGTGTAATGTAAGTGCAAAGACTGAGCTGGAAACTAAGTAGAGTCTTTGGTGTTGCAGCAGGCAGGCAAGTAACCAGACTGCCCACGCCTAGTGGCTCTTATCGGCCAAGAAATGTCTATTGACCTGTGCGTCTCAAGTTTCCCGACCAGCTCAGTTATACAGAGTTCTGCTTGCAGGTTGACATGCACACTGCCACTTAGCATCTTGCCCTGGACACTTTGCACACAGCTTCCAAGACCCTTCCCACCTGAACAACCCAGTCGGCCCTTCAACCCTTAGTATTCGACTCGCGGCACCTCCTTGGGAATGCATCTTTTGTTGGTAGATGTCCTTCATGAGGCTTAGCAAGGCCTTGCAACCTTTTCAAAGGGCCTTAGAAGAAAGGAAAAAAGTCGAAGGCATACTGGAGCGGGAAGCAGGTGGAAGTCGAGGGGTGGGGGTTTGGCAGTAAAAGAAAGAGGGTCTGGCAGAGAGTTAGAAGTTAGGCAACACAATGAGCGAGGTAGGAGGAAAGATGCCTCAGGCATGCAGCTCTCTGACTCTTCCCCACTGTGCCTGCAGAAAGAGCCTTCCTATTCCTAGCTCTCACCCGAATGGATACATTTGCCTGGAGAGCCCAGAACTAATTTCAGTTAGCCAGAGGGTAAACAGAGGCCAGTGAGAGGTGCACACCCCTTCATTTGACTAGGCTTCCCGGGCTTCTGGGAGGAAAAAAGGCAGCAGTATTCCAACAAGATCATCGTCACCAAGGGCCATCATAACTAGGGGATTACAGAGCATGCTGTGACACACTCCGGGGCCTGGTTGGCCAGGCTTATGTTGAAGAGCACATATCCTAACCCTGAGCTACCTGGGTGGCTGCTCCATAGGGGCTGCACCGAACATAGGGCTGTGCCCGTTTAGGGCTGTGGTCGCGTTTGGGAGCGTTAGGGATGCGTGGAGGACGCAGGGCGCAGACCTCTGCTCGTTTCACCCCAGGATTAGGGCCTGGTTGTCAGTGGAGCGGCCAGCAAGTCCACAATGGAGGAAGTCGAAGGCAGAAAGCAGCCCCCTGCCTGACTCTCACCCCCAGGGCAAAGAGTGAGAAAGCCTCGCTACAGCAAGAGCCTGTCCATACTTTCACCTTGAAAGCAGAATGTTTACATTTAAAATTCATGAACAGGCAGCAATAAAAACAGCATACAGTAGCAGAGGACAGAAGCTTGCCCAGCGCATATAATATCAGAGCACCCCCCATGACAAAGCCAACGACTTAACTGGCCTGCTTAGCTTTGAGTTGTTCACAAATCCCGATGATTAGCATTTCTCCCGGAAACTAAACATCCTCTGATTTGGGGTTAGAGATAGATCTAATGTGCCAAAGGAAGGCATGATGGAAAGTCAGTTTCTTGCTCTCAGAGGAATGGGGGGTCGACAGAACCAACAGGTTAATGCACCTAGTGCAGCCTCCCATGTGCAGTCTGCAGGTGACACTTTCAGTTGCTTGTGAGATGCTGGTACAGGTTTGCTTGCTATGCAGGGGCCTGCAGTCACCTCACAGCACGTCGAGAAGGTGTCTCGTTTCAGTCCAGGGCAATTTTCTCATTAACAGTGACCGTAGATTTCACTTTTTTCCTTCATTTTTTCCAGTCAGTTGGGAGCAGAGAGACACGCTTATGTATGGGGCCTAACAAGACCAGAGTGCACACACCAAAGCCACAACGGATAGAGGGAATGCAGGTATTGGTGGGGCATTAGGTATGACATGATCACTCCGTGCCTTGCATCCCCATTTCCCATGAAAAAAAATGTTAAAAAACTCTTGGGAGATACAGAACCTGGGATTAGAACTCAGGTTTTCTGCATGCCCAATTCCAGCACTTATCACCTGTGCCACCGGTCTCTGTGCTTGCTGCAGTAGCTTTGGGGCATGTACATCTTTCTCCAGCGAGGCTATGACATCTGGCCGCAAGGATATAACATCTGTCTGCCCACTCCACCTAACTCCAAGCACCTGCAGTGGTGTAGTGGTTAAGTGCTTGCATTGCGGCTCTGGGGATGTCGGTTCGAATTCTGCCTTCGGCATATGTCATTGGTTAAACTACTTGTACTGTTAAAAATATCTGCTTGTCTCCTGAAAGGGCCAGTGAGTTCCATGGGTAAAGGGGTGGGTTAAAGGGCACCCTGGGAAGATAGACTAAGGTAAAGGGGAGCATCTGGAGAGGAGCTGTGGTAGGGGAAAGGGGGTACTGGTTGGGTAGGGGGAGCAGGTTAAAGGGCATATGTGGGTTGGGGTAGAGCAAGGAAACGGGGGCCTGGGGAGAAGCTGCGGCAGGGGTAAGGGGCTACTGGTTGGGTAAGGGTGACCAAAAGGGGGGTTAGGTTAAAGGGCATATGTTGGGTGGGGGTAGAGCAAGGAAAGGGGGGCCTGGATTGCAGAGGAGTAGAAAAGGGGACCTTGTGGAGAACAAGTTGACAATAGGGAACCCTTTTTTGTTTTTTGTTTCTTGTCTTTTGTCTTTTGTTTTTTGTTTTTGTTTTTTTTTTTGTTTAGAGAGTGCACAGAGATCGAATGGACTGAGTACTGCCTTCCTGCATTGCCTGCTGTGTGGATGCACAGTAGTAGTGCATTGCCCCTGCACTGCATGCTTTAGTAATCACACAGGATTAGGCCCTGTTTATGAGTGGCATATCCCGCCCACCTCAGCTGCGGAGCCCCCATTGCTCCTCCGATAATGCTATCAGCCTCTACTGCAACTAGAGCTGGCTATGTATCATGTTATACGCAAAGATATATTCTGTTAAACAATAGGTTCACATAACAGAGAAGACCTAGGTGTGTGCGTTGTATTAATAGATGTGCCAGAAAGCATTCAATGATGACAACAGTTTTCAAAGTGAGTCACAACATGTGTAATGTAAGTGCAAAGACTGAGCTGGAAACTAAGTAGAGTCTTTGGTGTTGCAGCAGGCAGGCAAGTTACCAGACTGCCCAGGCCTGGTGGCTCTTATCGGCCAAGAAATGTCTATTGACCTGTGCGTCTCAGGTTTCCCGACCAGCTCAGTTATACAGAGTTCTGCTTGCAGGTTGACATGCACACTGCCACTTAGCATCTTGCCCTGGACACTTTGCACACAGCTTCCAAGAACCTTCCCACCTCAACAACCCAGTCAGCCCTTCACCCCTTCGTATTCGACTTGCGGCACCTCCTTGGGAATGCATCTTTTGTTGGTAGATGTCCTTCATGAGGCTTAGCAAGGCCTTGCAACTTTTTCAAAGGGCCTTAGAAGAAAGGAAAAAAGTCGAAGGCATACTGGAGCGGGAAGCAGGTGGAAGTCGAGGGGTGGGGGTTTGGCAGTAAAAGAAAGAGGGTCTGGCAGAGAGTTAGAAGTTAGGCAACACAATGAGCGAGGTAGGAGGAAAGATGCCTCAGGCATGCAGCTCTCTGACTCTTCCCCACTGTGCCTGCAGAAAGAGCCTTCCTATTCCTAGCTCTCACCCGAATGGATACATTTGCCTGGAGAGCCCAGAACTAATTTCAGTTAGCCAGAGGGTAAACAGAGGCCAGTGAGAGGTGCACACCCCTTCATTTGACTAGGCTTCCCGGGCTTCTGGGAGGAAAAAAGGCAGCAGTATTCCAACAAGATCATCGTCACCAAGGGCCACCATAACTAGGGGATTACAGAGCATGCTGTGACACACTCCGGGGCCTGGTTGGCCAGGCTTATGTTGAAGAGCACATATCCTAACCCTGAGCTACCTGGGTGGCTGCTCCATAGGGGCTGCACCGAACATAGGTCTGTGCCCGTTTAGGGCTGTGGTCGCGTTTGGGAGCGTTAGGGATGCGTGGAGGACGCAGGGCGCAGACCTCTGCTCGTTTCACCCCAGGATTAGGGCCTGGTTGTCAGTGGAGCGGCCAGCAAGTCCACAATGGAGGAAGTCGAAGGCAGAAAGCAGCCCCCTGCCTGACTCTCACCCCCAGGGCAAAGAGTGAGAAAGGCTCGCTACAGCAAGAGCCTGTCCATACTTTCACCTTGAAAGCAGAATGTTTACATTTAAAATTCATGAACAGGCAGCAATAAAAACAGCATACAGTAGCAGAGGACAGAAGCTTGCCCAGCGCATATAATATCAGAGCACCCCCCATGACAAAGCCAACGACTTAACTGGCCTGCTTAGCTTTGAGTTGTTCACAAATCCCGATGATTAGCATTTCTCCCGGAAACTAAACATCCTCTGATTTGGGGTTAGAGATAGATCTAATGTGCCAAAGGAAGGCATGATGGTAAGTCAGTTTCTTGCTCTCAGAGGAATGGGGGGTCGACAGAACCAACAGGTTAATGCACCTAGTGCAGCCTCCCATGTGCAGTCTGCAGGTGACACTTTCAGTTGCTTGTGAGATGCTGGTACAGGTTTGCTTGCTATGCAGGGGCCTGCAGTCACCTCACAGCACGTCGAGAAGGTGTCTCGTTTCAGTCCAGGGCAATTTTCTCATTAACAGTGACCGTAGATTTCACTTTTTTCCTTCATTTTTTCCAGTCAGTTGGGAGCAGAGAGACACGCTTATGTATGGGGCCTAACAAGACCAGAGTGCACACACCAAAGCCACAACGGATAGAGGGAATGCAGGTATTGGTGGGGCATTAGGTATGACATGATCACTCCGTGCCTTGCTTCCCCATTTCCCATGAAAAAAAATGTTAAAAAACTCTTGGGAGATACAGAACCTGGGATTAGAACTCAGGTTTTCTGCATGCCCAATTCCAGCACTTATCACCTGTGCCACCGGTCTCTGTGCTTGCTGCAGTAGCTTTGGGGCATGTACATCTTTCTCCAGCGAGGCTATGACATCTGGCCGCAAGGATATAACATCTGTCGGCCCACTCCACCTAACTCCAAGCAACTGCAGTGGTGTAGTGGTTAAGTGCTTGATTCGAATCCTGCCTTCGGCATATGTCATTGGTTAAACTACTTGTACTGTTACAAATATCTGCTTGTCTCCTGAAAGGGCCAGTGAGTTTCATGGGTAAAGGGGTGGGTTAAAGGGCACCCTGGGAAGATAGACTAAGGTAAAGGGGAGCATCTGGAGAGGAGCTGTGATAGGGGAAAGGGGGTACTGGTTGGGTAGGGGGGCAGATTAAATGGCATATGTGGGTTGGGGTAGAGCAAGGAAAGGGGGGCCTGTGGAGAAGCAATGGCAGGGATAAGGGGGTACTGGTTGGCTAAGGGTGACTAAAAGGGGGGTTAGGTTAAAGGGCATATGTTGGGTGGGGGTAGAGCAAGGAAAGGGGGGCCTGGATTGCAGAGGAGTAGAAAAGGGGACCCTGTGGAGAACAAGTTGACAATAGGGAACCCCTTTTAGTTTTTTGTTTTTTGTCTTTTGTCTTTTGTTTTTGTTTTTTGTTTTGTTTTTGTTTTTGTTTAGAGAGTGCACAGAGATCGAATGGACTGAGTACTGCCTTCCAGCATTGCCTGCTGTGTGGATGCACAGTAGTAGTGCATTGCCCCTGCACTGCATGCTTTAGTACTCACACAGGATTAGGCCCTGTTTATGAGTGGCATATCCCGCCCACCTCAGCTGCGGATCCCCCATTGCTGCTCCAATAATGCTATCAGCCTCTACTGCAACTAGAGCTGGCTATGTATCATGTTATACGCAAAGATATATTCTGTTAAACAATAGGTTCACATAACAGAGAAGACCTAAGTGTGTGCGTTGTATTAATAGATGTGCCAGAAAGCATTCAATGATGACAACAGTTTTCAAAGTGAATCACAACATGTGTAATGTAAGTGCAAAGACTGAGCTGGAAACTAAGTAGAGTCTTTGGTGTTGCAGCAGGCAGGCAAGTAACCAGACTGCCCACGCCTAGTGGCTCTTATCGGCCAAGAAATGTCTATTGACCTGTGCGTCTCAAGTTTCCCGACCAGCTCAGTTATACAGAGTTCTGCTTGCAGGTTGACATGCACACTGCCACTTAGCATCTTGCCCTGGACACTTTGCACACAGCTTCCAAGACCCTTCCCACCTGAACAACCCAGTCGGCCCTTCAACCCTTAGTATTCGACTCGCGGCACCTCCTTGGGAATGCATCTTTTGTTGGTAGATGTCCTTCATGAGGCTTAGCAAGGCCTTGCAACCTTTTCAAAGGGCCTTAGAAGAAAGGAAAAAAGTCTAAGGCATACTGGAGCGGGAAGCAGGTGGAAGTCGAGGGGTGGGGGTTTGGCAGTAAAAGAAAGAGGGTCTGGCAGAGAGTTAGAAGTTAGGCAACACAATGAGCGAGGTAGGAGGAAAGATGCCTCAGGCATGCAGCTCTCTGACTCTTCCCCACTGTGCCTGCAGAAAGAGCCTTCCTATTCCTAGCTCTCACCCGAATGGATACATTTGCCTGGAGAGCCCAGAACTAATTTCAGTTAGCCAGAGGGTAAACAGAGGCCAGTGAGAGGTGCACACCCCTTCATTTGACTAGGCTTCCCGGGCTTCTGGGAGGAAAAAAGGCAGCAGTATTCCAACAAGATCATCGTCACCAAGGGCCACCATAACTAGGGGATTACAGAGCATGCTGTGACACACTCCGGGGCCTGGTTGGCCAGGCTTATGTTGAAGAGCACATATCCTAACCCTGAGCTACCTGGGTGGCTGCTCCATAGGGGCTGCACCGAACATAGGTTTGTGCCCGTTTAGGGCTGTGGTCGCGTTTGGGAGCGTTAGGGATGCGTGGAGGACGCAGGGCGCAGACCTCTGCTCGTTTCACCCCAGGATTAGGGCCTGGTTGTCAGTGGAGCGGCCAGCAAGTCCACAATGGAGGAAGTCGAAGGCAGAAAGCAGCCCCCTGCCTGACTCTCACCCCCAGGGCAAAGAGTGAGAAAGGCTCGCTACAGCAAGAGCCTGTCCATACTTTCACCTTGAAAGCAGAATGTTTACATTTAAAATTCATGAACAGGCAGCAATAAAAACAGCATACAGTAGCAGAGGACAGAAGCTTGCCCAGCGCATATAATATCAGAGCACCCCCCATGACAAAGCCAACGACTTAACTGGCCTGCTTAGCTTTGAGTTGTTCACAAATCCCGATGATTAGCATTTCTCCCGGAAACTAAACATCCTCTGATTTGGGGTTAGAGATAGATCTAATGTGCCAAAGGAAGGCATGATGGTAAGTCAGTTTCTTGCTCTCAGAGGAATGGGGGGTCGACAGAACCAACAGGTTAATGCACCTAGTGCAGCCTCCCATGTGCAGTCTGCAGGTGACACTTTCAGTTGCTTGTGAGATGCTGGTACAGGTTTGCTTGCTATGCAGGGGCCTGCAGTCACCTCACAGCACGTCGAGAAGGTGTCTCGTTTCAGTCCAGGGCAATTTTCTCATTAACAGTGACCGTAGATTTCACTTTTTTCCTTCATTTTTTCCAGTCAGTTGGGAGCAGAGAGACACGCTTATGTATGGGGCCTAACAAGACCAGAGTGCACACACCAAAGCCACAACGGATAGAGGGAATGCAGGTATTGGTGGGGCATTAGGTATGACATGATCACTCCGTGCCTTGCTTCCCCATTTCCCATGAAAAAAAATGTTAAAAAACTCTTGGGAGATACAGAACCTGGGATTAGAACTCAGGTTTTCTGCATGCCCAATTCCAGCACTTATCACCTGTGCCACCGGTCTCTGTGCTTGCTGCAGTAGCTTTGGGGCATGTACATCTTTCTCCAGCGAGGCTATGACATCTGGCCGCAAGGATATAACATCTGTCTGCCCACTCCACCTAACTCCAAGCAACTGCAGTGGTGTAGTGGTTAAGTGCTTGATTCGAATCCTGCCTTCGGCATATGTCATTGGTTAAACTACTTGTACTGTTACAAATATCTGCTTGTCTCCTGAAAGGGCCAGTGAGTTTCATGGGTAAAGGGGTGGGTTAAAGGGCACCCTGGGAAGATAGACTAAGGTAAAGGGGAGCATCTGGAGAGGAGCTGTGATAGGGGAAAGGGGGTACTGGTTGGGTAGGGGGGCAGGTTAAATGGCATATGTGGGTTGGGGTAGAGCAAGGAAAGGGGGGCCTGTGGAGAAGCAATGGCAGGGATAAGGGGGTACTGGTTGGCTAAGGGTGACCAAAAGGGGGGTTAGGTTAAAGGGCATATGTTGGGTGGGGGTAGAGCAAGGAAAGGGGGGCCTGGATTGCAGAGGAGTAGAAAAGGGGACCCTGTGGAGAACAAGTTGACAATAGGGAACCCCTTTTAGTTTTTTGTTTTTTGTCTTTTGTCTTTTGTTTTTGTTTTTTGTTTTGTTTTTGTTTTTGTTTAGAGAGTGCACAGAGATCGAATGGACTGAGTACTGCCTTCCAGCATTGCCTGCTGTGTGGTTGCACAGTAGTAGTGCATTGCCCCTGCACTGCATGCTTTAGTAATCACACAGGATTAGGCCCTGTTTATGAGTGGCATATCCCGCCCACCTCAGCTGCGGATCCCCCATTGCTGCTCCAATAGTGCTATCAGCCTCTACTGCAACTAGAGCTGGCTATGTATCATGTTATACGCAAAGATATATTCTGTTAAACAATAGGTTCACATAACAGAGAAGACCTAAGTGTGTGCGTTGTATTAATAGATGTGCCAGAAAGCATTCAATGATGACAACAGTTTTCAAAGTGAATCACAACATGTGTAATGTAAGTGCAAAGCCTGAGCTGGAAACTAAGTAGAGTCTTTGGTGTTGCAGCAGGCAGGCAAGTAACCAGACTGCCCACGCCTAGTGGCTCTTATCGGCCAAGAAATGTCTATTGACCTGTGCGTCTCAAGTTTCCCGACCAGCTCAGTTATACAGAGTTCTGCTTGCAGGTTGACATGCACACTGCCACTTAGCATCTTGCCCTGGACACTTTGCACACAGCTTCCAAGACCCTTCCCACCTGAACAACCCAGTCGGCCCTTCAACCCTTAGTATTCGACTCGCGGCACCTCCTTGGGAATGCATCTTTTGTTGGTAGATGTCCTTCATGAGGCTTAGCAAGGCCTTGCAACCTTTTCAAAGGGCCTTAGAAGAAAGGAAAAAAGTCGAAGGCATACTGGAGCGGGAAGCAGGTGGAAGTCGAGGGGTGGGGGTTTGGCAGTAAAAGAAAGAGGGTCTGGCAGAGAGTTAGAAGTTAGGCAACACAATGAGCGAGGTAGGAGGAAAGATGCCTCAGGCATGCAGCTCTCTGACTCTTCCCCACTGTGCCTGCAGAAAGAGCCTTCCTATTCCTAGCTCTCACCCGAATGGATACATTTGCCTGGAGAGCCCAGAACTAATTTCAGTTAGCCAGAGGGTAAACAGAGGCCAGTGAGAGGTGCACACCCCTTCATTTGACTAGGCTTCACGGGCTTCTGGGAGGAAAAAAGGCAGCAGTATTCCAACAAGATCATCGTCACCAAGGGCCACCATAACTAGGGGATTACAGAGCATGCTGTGACACACTCCGGGGCCTGGTTGGCCAGGCTTATGTTGAAGAGCACATATCCTAACCCTGAGCTACCTGGGTGGCTGCTCCATAGGGGCTGCACCAAACATAGGGCTGTGCCCGTTTAGGGCTGTGGTCGCGTTTGGGAGCGTTAGGGATGCGTGGAGGACGCAGGGCGCAGACCTCTGCTCGTTTCACCCCAGGATTAGGGCCTGGTTGTCAGTGGAGCGGCCAGCAAGTCCACAATGGAGGAAGTCGAAGGCAGAAAGCAGCCCCCTGCCTGACTCTCACCCCCAGGGCAAAGAGTGAGAAAGCCTCGCTACAGCAAGAGCCTGTCCATACTTTCACCTTGAAAGCAGAATGTTTACATTTAAAATTCATGAACAGGCAGCAATAAAAACAGCATTCAGTAGCAGAGGACAGAAGCTTGCCCAGCGCATATAATATCAGAGCACCCCCCATGACAAAAGCCAACGACTTAACTGGCCTGCTTAGCTTTGAGTTGTTCACAAATCCCGATGATTAGCATTTCTCCCGGAAACTAAACATCCTCTGATTTGGGGTGAGAGATAGATCTAATGTGCCAAAGGAAGGCATGATGGAAAGTCAGTTTCTTGCTCTCAGAGGAATGGGGGGTCGACAGAACCAACAGGTTAATGCACCTAGTGCAGCCTCCCATGTGCAGTCTGCAGGTGACACTTTCAGTTGCTTGTGAGATGCTAGTACAGGTTTGCTTGCTATGCAGGGGCCTGCAGTCACCTCACAGCACGTCGAGAAGGTGTCCCGTTTGAGTCCAGGGCAATTTTCTCTTTAACAGTGACCGTAGATTTCACTTTTTTCCTTCATTTTTTCCAGTCAGTTGGGAGCAGAGAGACACGCTTATGTATGGGGCCTAACAAGACCAGAGTGCACACACCAAAGCCACAACGGATAGTGGGAATGCAGGTATTGGTGGGGCATTAGGCATGACATGATCACACCGTGCCTTGCATCCCCATTTCCCATAAAAAAAATGTAAAAAAACTCTTGGGAGATACAGAACCTGGGATTAGAACTCAGGTTTCCTGCATCCCCAGTTCCAGCACTTATCACCTGTGCCATCTGTCTCTGCGCTTGTTGCAGTAGCTTTCGGGCATGTACATCTTTCTCCAGCGAGGCTATGACATCTGGCCGCGAGGATATAACATCTGTCTGCCCACTCCACCTAACTCCAAGCAACTGCAGTGGTGTAGTGGTTAAGTGCTTGGTTCGAATCCTGCCTTCGGCATATGTCATTGGTTAAACTACGTGTACTGTTACAAATATCTGCTTGTCTCCTGAAAGGGCCAGTGAGTTCCATGGGTAAAGGGGTGGGTTAAAGGGCACCCTGGGAAGATAGACTAAGGTAAAGGGGAGCATCTGGAGAGGAGCTGTGGTAGGGGAAAGGGGGTACTGGTTGGGTAGGGGGGGGCAGGTTAAAGGCATATGTGGGTTGGGGTAGAGCAAGGAAAGGGGGGCTTGGGGAGAAGCTGTGGCAGGGGTAAGGGGCTACTGGTTGGGTAAGGGTGACCAAAAGGGGGGTTAGGTTAAAGGGCATATGTTGGGTGGGGGTAGAGCAAGGAAAGGGGGGCCTGGATTGCAGAGGAGTAGAAAAGGGGACCCTGTGGAGAACAAGTTGACAATAGGGAACCCTTTTTTGTTTTTTGTTTTTGTCTTTTGTCTTTTGTTTTTTGTTTTTGTTTTTTTTTTGTTTAGAGAGTGCACAGAGATCGAATGGACTGAGTACTGCCTTCCAGCATTGCCTGCTGTGTGGATGCACAGTAGTAGTGCATTGCCCCTGCACTGCATGCTTTAATAATCACACAGGATTAGGCCCTGTTTATGAGTGGCATATCCCGCCCACCTCAGCTGCGGATCCCCCATTGCTGATCCGATAATGCTATCAGCCTCTACTGCAACTAGAGCTGGCTATGTATCATGTTATACGCAAATATATATTGCGTTAAACAATTGGTTCACATAATAGAGAAGACCTAGGTGTGTGCGTTGTATTAATAGATGTGCCAGAAAGCATTCAATGATGACAACAGTTTTCAAAGTGAGTCACAACATGTGTAATGTAAGTGCAAAGACTGAGCTGGAAACTAAGTAGAGTCTTTGGTGTTGCAGCAGGCAGGCAAGTTACCAGACTGCCCAGGCCTGGTGGCTCTTATCGGCCAAGAAATGTCTATTGACCTGTGCGTCTCAGGTTTCCCGACCAGCTCAGTTATACAGAGTTCTGCTTGCAGGTTGACATGCACACTGCCACTTAGCATCTTGCCCTGGACACTTTGCACACAGCTTCCAAGAACCTTCCCACCTCAACAACCCAGTCAGCCCTTCACCCCTTCGTATTCGACTTGCGGCACGTCCTTGGGAATGTATCTTTTGTTGATAGATGTCCTTCATGAGGCTTAGCAAGGCCTTGCAACTTTTTCAAAGGGCCTTAGAAGAAAGGAAAAAAGTCGAAGGCATACTGGAGCGGGAAGCAGGTGGAAGTCGAGGGGTGGGGGTTTGGCAGTAAAAGAAAGAGGGTCTGGCAGAGAGTTAGAAGTTAGGCAACACAATGAGCGAGGTAGGAGGAAAGATGCCTCAGGCATGCAGCTCTCTGACTCTTCCCCACTGTGCCTGCAGAAAGAGCCTTCCTATTCCTAGCTCTCACCCGAATGGATACATTTGCCTGGAGAGCCCAGAACTAATTTCAGTTAGCCAGAGGGTAAACAGAGGCCAGTGAGAGGTGCACACCCCTTCATTTGACCAGGCTTCCCGGGCTTCTGGGAGGAAAAAAGGCAGCAGTATTCCAACAAGATCATCGTCGCCAAGGGCCACCATAACTAGGGGATTACAGAGAATGCTGTGACACTCTCCGGGGCCTGGTTGGCCAGGCTTATGTTGAAGAGCACATATCCTAACCCTGAGCTACCTGGGTGGCTGCTCCATAGGGGCTGCACCGAACATAGGGCTGTGCCCGTTTAGGGCTGTGGTCGCGTTTGGGAGCGTTAGGGATGCGTGGAGGACGCAGGGCGCAGACCTCTGCTCGTTTCACCCCAGGATTAGGGCCTGGTTGTCAGTGGAGCGGCCAGCAAGTCCACAATGGAGGAAGTCGAAGGCAGAAAGCAGCCCCCTGCCTGACTCTCACCCCCAGGGCAAAGAGTGAGAAAGGCTCGCTACAGCAAGAGCCTGTCCATACTTTCACCTTGAAAGCAGAATGTTTACATTTAAAATTCATGAACAGGCAGCAATAAAAACAGCATACAGTAGCAGAGGACAGAAGCTTGCCCAGCGCATATAATATCAGAGCACCCCCCATGACAAAGCCAACGACTTAACTGGCCTGCTTAGCTTTGAGTTGTTCACAAATCCCGATGATTAGCATTTCTCCCGGAAACTAAACATCCTCTGATTTGGGGTTAGAGATAGATCTAATGTGCCAAAGGAAGGCATGATGGAAAGTCAGTTTCTTGCTCTCAGAGGAATGGGGGGTCGACAGAACCAACAGGTTAATGCACCTAGTGCAGCCTCCCATGTGCAGTCTGCAGGTGACACTTTCAGTTGCTTGTGAGATGCTGGTACAGGTTTGCTTGCTATGCAGGGGCCTGCAGTCACCTCACAGCACGTCGAGAAGGTGTCTCGTTTCAGTCCAGGGCAATTTTCTCATTAACAGTGACCGTAGATTTCACTTTTTTCCTTCATTTTTTCCAGTCAGTTGGGAGCAGAGAGACACGCTTATGTATGGGGCCTAACAAGACCAGAGTGCACACACCAAAGCCACAACGGATAGAGGGAATGCAGGTATTGGTGGGGCATTAGGTATGACATGATCACTCCGTGCCTTGCTTCCCCATTTCCCATGAAAAAAAATGTTAAAAAACTCTTGGGAGATACAGAACCTGGGATTAGAACTCAGGTTTTCTGCATGCCCAATTCCAGCACTTATCACCTGTGCCACCGGTCTCTGTGCTTGCTGCAGTAGCTTTGGGGCATGTACATCTTTCTCCAGCGAGGCTATGACATCTGGCCGCAAGGATATAACATCTGTCTGCCCACTCCACCTAACTCCAAGCAACTGCAGTGGTGTAGTGGTTAAGTGCTTGATTCGAATCCTGCCTTCGGCATATGTCATTGGTTAAACTACTTGTACTGTTACAAATATCTGCTTGTCTCCTGAAAGGGCCAGTGAGTTTCATGGGTAAAGGGGTGGGTTAAAGGGCACCCTGGGAAGATAGACTAAGGTAAAGGGGAGCATCTGGAGAGGAGCTGTGATAGGGGAAAGGGGGTACTGGTTGGGTAGGGCGGCAGGTTAAATGGCATATGTGGGTTGGGGTAGAGCAAGGAAAGGGGGGCCTGTGGAGAAGCAATGGCAGGGATAAGGGGGTACTGGTTGGCTAAGGGTGACCAAAAGGGGGGTTAGGTTAAAGGGCATATGTTGGGTGGGGGTAGAGCAAGGAAAGGGGGGCCTGGATTGCAGAGGAGTAGAAAAGGGGACCCTGTGGAGAACAAGTTGACAATAGGGAACCCCTTTTAGTTTTTTGTTTTTTGTCTTTTGTCTTTTGTTTTTGTTTTTTGTTTTGTTTTTGTTTTGGTTTAGAGAGTGCACAGAGATCGAATGGACTGAGTACTGCCTTCCAGCATTGCCTGCTGTGTGGATGCACAGTAGTAGTGCATTGCCCCTGCACTGCATGCTTTAGTACTCACACAGGATTAGGCCCTGTTTATGAGTGGCATATCCCGCCCACCTCAGCTGCGGATCCCCCATTGCTGCTCCAATAATGCTATCAGCCTCTACTGCAACTAGAGCTGGCTATGTATCATGTTATACGCAACGATATATTCTGTTAAACAATAGGTTCACATAACAGAGAAGACCTAAGTGTGTGCGTTGTATTAATAGATGTGCCAGAAAGCATTCAATGATGACAACAGTTTTCAAAGTGAATCACAACATGTGTAATGTAAGTGCAAAGACTGAGCTGGAAACTAAGTAGAGTCTTTGGTGTTGCAGCAGGCAGGCAAGTAACCAGACTGCCCACGCCTAGTGGCTCTTATCGGCCAAGAAATGTCTATTGACCTGTGCGTCTCAAGTTTCCCGACCAGCTCAGTTATACAGAGTTCTGCTTGCAGGTTGACATGCACACTGCCACTTAGCATCTTGCCCTGGACACTTTGCACACAGCTTCCAAGACCCTTCCCACCTGAACAACCCAGTCGGCCCTTCAACCCTTAGTATTCGACTTGCGGCACCTCCTTGGGAATGCATCTTTTGTTGGTAGATGTCCTTCATGAGGCTTAGCAAGGCCTTGCAACCTTTTCAAAGGGCCTTAGAAGAAAGGAAAAAAGTCGAAGGCATACTGGAGCGGGAAGCAGGTGGAAGTCGAGGGGTGGGGGTTTGGCAGTAAAAGAAAGAGGGTCTGGCAGAGAGTTAGAAGTTAGGCAACACAATGAGCGAGGTAGGAGGAAAGATGCCTCAGGCATGCAGCTCTCTGACTCTTCCCCACTGTGCCTGCAGAAAGAGCCTTCCTATTCCTAGCTCTCACCCGAATGGATACATTTGCCTGGAGAGCCCAGAACTAATTTCAGTTAGCCAGAGGGTAAACAGAGGCCAGTGAGAGGTGCACACCCCTTCATTTGACTAGGCTTCCCGGGCTTCTGGGAGGAAAAAAGGCAGCAGTATTCCAACAAGATCATCGTCACCAAGGGCCACCATAACTAGGGGATTACAGAGCATGCTGTGACACACTCCGGGGCCTGGTTGGCCAGGCTTATGTTGAAGAGCACATATCCTAACCCTGAGCTACCTGGGTGGCTGCTCCATAGGGGCTGCACCGAACATAGGGCTGTGCCCGTTTAGGGCTGTGGTCGCGTTTGGGAGCGTTAGGGATGCGTGGAGGACGCAGGGCGCAGACCTCTGCTCGTTTCACCCCAGGATTAGGGCCTGGTTGTCAGTGGAGCGGCCAGCAAGTCCACAATGGAGGAAGTCGAAGGCAGAAAGCAGCCCCCTGCCTGACTCTCACCCCCAGGGCAAAGAGTGAGAAAGCCTCGCTACAGCAAGAGCCTGTCCATACTTTCACCTTGAAAGCAGAATGTTTACATTTAAAATTCATGAACAGGCAGCAATAAAAACAGCATTCAGTAGCAGAGGACAGAAGCTTGCCCAGCGCATATAATATCAGAGCACCCCCCATGACAAAAGCCAACGACTTAACTGGCCTGCTTAGCTTTGAGTTGTTCACAAATCCCGATGATTAGCATTTCTCTCGGAAACTAAACATCCTCTGATTTGGGGTGAGAGATAGATCTAATGTGCCAAAGGAAGGCATGATGGAAAGTCAGTTTCTTGCTCTCAGAGGAATGGGGGGTCGACAGAACCAACAGGTTAATGCACCTAGTGCAGCCTCCCATGTGCAGTCTGCAGGTGACACTTTCAGTTGCTTGTGAGATGCTGGTACAGGTTTGCTTGCTATGCAGGGGCCTGCAGTCACCTCACAGCACGTCGAGAAGGTGTCTCGTTTCAGTCCAGGGCAATTTTCTCATTAACAGTGACCGTAGATTTCACTTTTTTCCTTAATTTTTTCCAGTCAGTTGGGAGCAGAGAGACACGCTTATGTATGGGGCCTAACAAGACCAGAGTGCACACACCAAAGCCACAACGGATAGAGGGAATGCAGGTATTGGTGGGGCATTAGGCATGACATGATCACACCGTGCCTTGCATCCCCATTTCCCATAAAAAAAATGTAAAAAAACTCTTGGGAGATACAGAACCTGGGATTAGAACTCAGGTTTCCTGCATCCCCAGTTCCAGCACTTATCACCTGTGCCATCTGTCTCTGCGCTTGTTGCAGTAGCTTTCGGGCATGTACATCTTTCTCCAGCGAGGCTATGACTTCTGGCCGCGAGGATATAACATCTGTCTGCCCACTCCACCTAACTCCAAGCAACTGCAGTGGTGTAGTGGTTAAGTGCTTGGTTCGAATCCTGCCTTCGGCATATGTCATTGGTTAAACTACGTGTACTGTTACAAATATCTGCTTGTCTCCTGAAAGGGCCAGTGAGTTCCATGGGTAAAGGGGTGGGTTAAAGGGCACCCTGGGAAGATAGACTAAGGTAAAGGGGAGCATCTGGAGAGGAGCTGTGGTAGGGGAAAGGGGGTACTGGTTGGGTAGGGGGGGCAGGTTAAAGGGCATATGTGGGTTGGGGTAGAGCAAGGAAAGGGGGGCTTGGGGAGAAGCTGTGGCAGGGGTAAGGGGCTACTGGTTGGGTAAGGGTGACCAAAAGGGGGGTTAGGTTAAAGGGCATATGTTGGGTGGGGGTAGAGCAAGGAAAGGGGGGCCTGGATTGCAGAGGAGTAGAAAAGGGGACCCTGTGGAGAACAAGTTGACAATAGGGAACCCTTTTTTGTTTTTTGTTTTTGTCTTTTGTCTTTTGTTTTTTGTTTTTGTTTTTTTTTTGTTTAGAGAGTGCACAGAGATCGAATGGACTGAGTACTGCCTTCCAGCATTGCCTGCTGTGTGGATGCACAGTAGTAGTGCATTGCCCCTGCACTGCATGCTTTAATAATCACACAGGATTAGGCCCTGTTTATGAGTGGCATATCCCGCCCACCTCAGCTGCGGATCCCCCATTGCTGATCCGATAATGCTATCAGCCTCTACTGCAACTAGAGCTGGCTATGTATCATGTTATACGCAAAGATATATTCTGTTAAACAATAGGTTCACATAACAGAGAAGACCTAGGTGTGTGCGTTGTATTAATAGATGTGCCAGAAAGCATTCAATGATGACAACAGTTTTCAAAGTGAGTCACAACATGTGTAATGTAAGTGCAAAGACTGAGCTGGAAACTAAGTAGAGTCTTTGGTGTTGCAGCAGGCAGGCAAGTTACCAGACTGCCCAGGCCTGGTGGCTCTTATCGGCCAAGAAATGTCTATTGACCTGTGCGTCTCAGGTTTCCCGACCAGCTCAGTTATACAGAGTTCTGCTTGCAGGTTGACATGCACACTGCCACTTAGCATCTTGCCCTGGACACTTTGCACACAGCTTCCAAGAACCTTCCCACCTCAACAACCCAGTCAGCCCTTCACCCCTTCGTATTCGACTTGCGGCACGTCCTTGGGAATGTATCTTTTGTTGATAGATGTCCTTCATGAGGCTTAGCAAGGCCTTGCAACTTTTTCAAAGGGCCTTAGAAGAAAGGAAAAAAGTCGAAGGCATACTGGAGCGGGAAGCAGGTGGAAGTCGAGGGGTGGGGGTTTGGCAGTAAAAGAAAGAGGGTCTGGCAGAGAGTTAGAAGTTAGGCAACACAATGAGCGAGGTAGGAGGAAAGATGCCTCAGGCATGCAGCTCTCTGACTCTTCCCCACTGTGCCTGCAGAAAGAGCCTTCCTATTCCTAGCTCTCACCCGAATGGATACATTTGCCTGGAGAGCCCAGAACTAATTTCAGTTAGCCAGAGGGTAAACAGAGGCCAGTGAGAGGTGCACACCCCTTCATTTGACCAGGCTTCCCGGGCTTCTGGGAGGAAAAAAGGCAGCAGTATTCCAACAAGATCATCGTCGCCAAGGGCCACCATAACTAGGGGATTACAGAGAATGCTGTGACACTCTCCGGGGCCTGGTTGGCCAGGCTTATGTTGAAGAGCACATATCCTAACCCTGAGCTACCTGGGTGGCTGCTCCATAGGGGCTGCACCGAACATAGGGCTGTGCCCGTTTAGGGCTGTGGTCGCGTTTGGGAGCGTTAGGGATGCGTGGAGGACGCAGGGCGCAGACCTCTGCTCGTTTCACCCCAGGATTAGGGCCTGGTTGTCAGTGGAGCGGCCAGCAAGTCCACAATGGAGGAAGTCGAAGGCAGAAAGCAGCCCCCTGCCTGACTCTCACCCCCAGGGCAAAGAGTGAGAAAGGCTCGCTACAGCAAGAGCCTGTCCATACTTTTACCTTGAAAGCAGAATGTTTACATTTAAAATTCATGAACAGGCAGCAATAAAAACAGCATACAGTAGCAGAGGACAGAAGCTTGCCCAGCGCATATAATATCAGAGCACCCCCCATGACAAAGCCAACGACTTAACTGGCCTGCTTAGCTTTGAGTTGTTCACAAATCCCGATGATTAGCATTTCTCCCGGAAACTAAACATCCTCTGATTTGGGGTTAGAGATAGATCTAATGTGCCAAAGGAAGGCATGATGGAAAGTCAGTTTCTTGCTCTCAGAGGAATGGGGGGTCGACAGAACCAACAGGTTAATGCACCTAGTGCAGCCTCCCATGTGCAGTCTGCAGGTGACACTTTCAGTTGCTTGTGAGATGCTGGTACAGGTTTGCTTGCTATGCAGGGGCCTGCAGTCACCTCACAGCACGTCGAGAAGGTGTCTCGTTTCAGTCCAGGGCAATTTTCTCATTAACAGTGACCGTAGATTTCACTTTTTTCCTTCATTTTTTCCAGTCAGTTGGGAGCAGAGAGACACGCTTATGTATGGGGCCTAACAAGACCAGAGTGCACACACCAAAGCCACAACGGATAGAGGGAATGCAGGTATTGGTGGGGCATTAGGTATGACATGATCACTCCGTGCCTTGCTTCCCCATTTCCCATGAAAAAAAATGTTAAAAAACTCTTGGGAGATACAGAACCTGGGATTAGAACTCAGGTTTTCTGCATGCCCAATTCCAGCACTTATCACCTGTGCCACCGGTCTCTGTGCTTGCTGCAGTAGCTTTGGGGCATGTACATCTTTCTCCAGCGAGGCTATGACATCTGGCCGCAAGGATATAACATCTGTCTGCCCACTCCACCTAACTCCAAGCAACTGCAGTGGTGTAGTGGTTAAGTGCTTGATTCGAATCCTGCCTTCGGCATATGTCATTGGTTAAACTACTTGTACTGTTACAAATATCTGCTTGTCTCCTGAAAGGGCCAGTGAGTTTCATGGGTAAAGGGGTGGGTTAAAGGGCACCCTGGGAAGATAGACTAAGGTAAAGGGGAGCATCTGGAGAGGAGCTGTGATAGGGGAAAGGGGGTACTGGTTGGGTAGGGGGGCAGGTTAAATGGCATATGTGGGTTGGGGTAGAGCAAGGAAAGGGGGGCCTGTGGAGAAGCAATGGCAGGGATAAGGGGGTACTGGTTGGCTAAGGGTGACCAAAAGGGGGGTTAGGTTAAAGGGCATATGTTGGGTGGGGGTAGAGCAAGGAAAGGGGGGCCTGGATTGCAGAGGAGTAGAAAAGGGGACCCTGTGGAGAACAAGTTGACAATAGGGAACCCCTTTTAGTTTTTTGTTTTTTGTCTTTTGTCTTTTGTTTTTGTTTTTTGTTTTGTTTTTGTTTTGGTTTAGAGAGTGCACAGAGATCGAATGGACTGAGTACTGCCTTCCAGCATTGCCTGCTGTGTGGATGCACAGTAGTAGTGCATTGCCCCTGCACTGCATGCTTTAGTACTCACACAGGATTAGGCCCTGTTTATGAGTGGCATATCCCGCCCACCTCAGCTGCGGATCCCCCATTGCTGCTCCAATAATGCTATCAGCCTCTACTGCAACTAGAGCTGGCTATGTATCATGTTATACGCAAAGATATATTCTGTTAAACAATAGGTTCACATAACAGAGAAGACCTAAGTGTGTGCGTTGTATTAATAGATGTGCCAGAAAGCATTCAATGATGACAACAGTTTTCAAAGTGAATCACAACATGTGTAATGTAAGTGCAAAGACTGAGCTGGAAACTAAGTAGAGTCTTTGGTGTTGCAGCAGGCAGGCAAGTAACCAGACTGCCCACGCCTAGTGGCTCTTATCGGCCAAGAAATGTCTATTGACCTGTGCGTCTCAAGTTTCCCGACCAGCTCAGTTATACAGAGTTCTGCTTGCAGGTTGACATGCACACTGCCACTTAGCATCTTGCCCTGGACACTTTGCACACAGCTTCCAAGACCCTTCCCACCTGAACAACCCAGTCGGCCCTTCAACCCTTAGTATTCGACTTGCGGCACCTCCTTGGGAATGCATCTTTTGTTGGTAGATGTCCTTCATGAGGCTTAGCAAGGCCTTGCAACCTTTTCAAAGGGCCTTAGAAGAAAGGAAAAAAGTCGAAGGCATACTGGAGCGGGAAGCAGGTGGAAGTCGAGGGGTGGGGGTTTGGCAGTAAAAGAAAGAGGGTCTGGCAGAGAGTTAGAAGTTAGGCAACACAATGAGCGAGGTAGGAGGAAAGATGCCTCAGGCATGCAGCTCTCTGACTCTTCCCCACTGTGCCTGCAGAAAGAGCCTTCCTATTCCTAGCTCTCACCCGAATGGATACATTTGCCTGGAGAGCCCAGAACTAATTTCAGTTAGCCAGAGGGTAAACAGAGGCCAGTGAGAGGTGCACACCCCTTCATTTGACTAGGCTTCCCGGGCTTCTGGGAGGAAAAAAGGCAGCAGTATTCCAACAAGATCATCGTCACCAAGGGCCACCATAACTAGGGGATTACAGAGCATGCTGTGACACACTCCGGGGCCTGGTTGGCCAGGCTTATGTTGAAGAGCACATATCCTAACCCTGAGCTACCTGGGTGGCTGCTCCATAGGGGCTGCACCGAACATAGGGCTGTGCCCGTTTAGGGCTGTGGTCGCGTTTGGGAGCGTTAGGGATGCGTGGAGGACGCAGGGCGCAGACCTCTGCTCGTTTCACCCCAGGATTAGGGCCTGGTTGTCAGTGGAGCGGCCAGCAAGTCCACAATGGAGGAAGTCGAAGGCAGAAAGCAGCCCCCTGCCTGACTCTCACCCCCAGGGCAAAGAGTGAGAAAGCCTCGCTACAGCAAGAGCCTGTCCATACTTTCACCTTGAAAGCAGAATGTTTACATTTAAAATTCATGAACAGGCAGCAATAAAAACAGCATTCAGTAGCAGAGGACAGAAGCTTGCCCAGCGCATATAATATCAGAGCACCCCCCATGACAAAAGCCAACGACTTAACTGGCCTGCTTAGCTTTGAGTTGTTCACAAATCCCGATGATTAGCATTTCTCTCGGAAACTAAACATCCTCTGATTTGGGGTGAGAGATAGATCTAATGTGCCAAAGGAAGGCATGATGGAAAGTCAGTTTCTTGCTCTCAGAGGAATGGGGGGTCGACAGAACCAACAGGTTAATGCACCTAGTGCAGCCTCCCATGTGCAGTCTGCAGGTGACACTTTCAGTTGCTTGTGAGATGCTGGTACAGGTTTGCTTGCTATGCAGGGGCCTGCAGTCACCTCACAGCACGTCGAGAAGGTGTCTCGTTTCAGTCCAGGGCAATTTTCTCATTAACAGTGACCGTAGATTTCACTTTTTTCCTTAATTTTTTCCAGTCAGTTGGGAGCAGAGAGACACGCTTATGTATGGGGCCTAACAAGACCAGAGTGCACACACCAAAGCCACAACGGATAGTGGGAATGCAGGTATTGGTGGGGCATTAGGTATGACATGATCACTCCGTGCCTTGCATCCCCATTTCCCATAAAAAAAATTTTAAAAAACTCTTGGGAGATACAGAACCTGGGATTAGAACTCAGGTTTCCTGCATCCCCAGTTCCAGCACTTATCACCTGTGCCATCTGTCTCTGCGCTTGTTGCAGTAGCTTTCGGGCATGTACATCTTTCTCCAGCGAGGCTATGACATCTGGCCGCGAGGATATAACATCTGTCTGCCCACTCCACCTAACTCCAAGCAACTGCAGTGGTGTAGTGGTTAAGTGCTTGGTTCGAATCCTGCCTTCGGCATATGTCATTGGTTAAACTACGTGTACTGTTACAAATATCTGCTTGTCTCCTGAAAGGGCCAGTGAGTTCCATGGGTAAAGGGGTGGGTTAAAGGGCACCCTGGGAAGATAGACTAAGGTAAAGGGGAGCATCTGGAGAGGAGCTGTGGTAGGGGAAAGGGGGTACTGGTTGGGTAGGGGGGGCAGGTTAAAGGGCATATGTGGGTTGGGGTAGAGCAAGGAAAGGGGGGCTTGGGGAGAAGCTGTGGCAGAGGTAAGGGGCTACTGGTTGGGTAAGGGTGACCAAAAGGGGGGTTAGGTTAAAGGGCATATGTTGGGTGGGGGTAGAGCAAGGAAAGGGGGGCCTGGATTGCAGAGGAGTAGAAAAGGGGACCCTGTGGAGAACAAGTTGACAATAGGGAACCCTTTTTTGTTTTTTGTTTTTGTCTTTTGTCTTTTGTTTTTTGTTTTTGTTTTTTTTTTGTTTAGAGAGTGCACAGAGATCGAATGGACTGAGTACTGCCTTCCAGCATTGCCTGCTGTGTGGATGCACAGTAGTAGTGCATTGCCCCTGCACTGCATGCTTTAATAATCACACAGGATTAGGCCCTGTTTATGAGTGGCATATCCCGCCCACCTCAGCTGCGGATCCCCCATTGCTGATCCGATAATGCTATCAGCCTCTACTGCAACTAGAGCTGGCTATGTATCATGTTATACGCAAATATATATTGTGTTAAACAATAGGTTCACATAACAGAGAAGACCTAGGTGTGTGCGTTGTATTAATAGATGTGCCAGAAAGCATTCAATGATGACAACAGTTTTCAAAGTGAGTCACAACATGTGTAATGTAAGTGCAAAGACTGAGCTGGAAACTAAGTAGAGTCTTTGGTGTTGCAGCAGGCAGGCAAGTTACCAGACTGCCCAGGCCTGGTGGCTCTTATCGGCCAAGAAATGTCTATTGACCTGTGCGTCTCAGGTTTCCCGACCAGCTCAGTTATACAGAGTTCTGCTTGCAGGTTGACATGCACACTGCCACTTAGCATCTTGCCCTGGACACTTTGCACACAGCTTCCAAGAACCTTCCCACCTCAACAACCCAGTCAGCCCTTCACCCCTTCGTATTCGACTTGCGGCACCTCCTTGGGAATGCATCTTTTGTTGATAGATGTCCTTCATGAGGCTTAGCAAGGCCTTGCAACTTTTTCAAAGGGCCTTAGAAGAAAGGAAAAAAGTCGAAGGCATACTGGAGCGGGAAGCAGGTGGAAGTCGAGGGGTGGGGGTTTGGCAGTAAAAGAAAGAGGGTCTGGCAGAGAGTTAGAAGTTAGGCAACACAATGAGCGAGGTAGGAGGAAAGATGCCTCAGGCATGCAGCTCTCTGACTCTTCCCCACTGTGCCTGCAGAAAGAGCCTTCCTATTCCTAGCTCTCACCCGAATGGATACATTTGCCTGGAGAGCCCAGAACTAATTTCAGTTAGCCAGAGGGTAAACAGAGGCCAGTGAGAGGTGCACACCCCTTCATTTGACCAGGCTTCCCGGGCTTCTGGGAGGAAAAAAGGCAGCAGTATTCCAACAAGATCATCGTCGCCAAGGGCCACCATAACTAGGGGATTACAGAGAATGCTGTGACACTCTCCGGGGCCTGGTTGGCCAGGCTTATGTTGAAGAGCACATATCCTAACCCTGAGCTACCTGGGTGGCTGCTCCATAGGGGCTGCACCGAACATAGGGCTGTGCCCGTTTAGGGCTGTGGTCGCGTTTGGGAGCGTTAGGGATGCGTGGAGGACGCAGGGCGCAGACCTCTGCTCGTTTCACCCCAGGATTAGGGCCTGGTTGTCAGTGGAGTGGCCAGCAAGTCCACAATGGAGGAAGTCGAAGGCAGAAAGCAGCCCCCTGCCTGACTCTCACCCCCAGGGCAAAGAGTGAGAAAGGCTCGCTACAGCAAGAGCCTGTCCATACTTTCACCTTGAAAGCAGAATGTTTACATTTAAAATTCATGAACAGGCAGCAATAAAAACAGCATACAGTAGCAGAGGACAGAAGCTTGCCCAGCGCATATAATATCAGAGCACCCCCCATGACAAAGCCAACGACTTAACTGGCCTGCTTAGCTTTGAGTTGTTCACAAATCCCGATGATTAGCATTTATCCCGGAAACTAAACATCCTCTGGTTTGGGGTGAGAGATAGATCTAATGTGCCAAAGGAAGGCATGATGGAAAGTCAGTTTCTTGCTCTCAGAGGAATGGGGGGTCGACAGAACCAACAGGTTAATGCACCTAGTGCAGCCTCCCATGTGCAGTCTGCAGGTGACACTTTCAGTTGCTTGTGAGATGCTGGTACAGGTTTGCTTGCTATGCAGGGGCCTGCAGTCACCTCACAGCACGTCGAGAAGGTGTCTCGTTTCAGTCCAGGGCAATTTTCTCATTAACAGTGACCGTAGATTTCACTTTTTTCCTTCATTTTTTCCAGTCAGTTGGGAGCAGAGAGACACGCTTATGTATGGGGCCTAACAAGACCAGAGTGCACACACCAAAGCCACAACGGATAGAGGGAATGCAGGTATTGGTGGGGCATTAGGTATGACATGATCACTCCGTGCCTTGCATCCCTATTTCCCATGAAAAAAAATGTTAAAAAACTCTTGGGAGATACAGAACCTGGGATTAGAACTCAGGTTTTCTGCATGCCCAATTCCAGCACTTATCACCTGTGCCACCGGTCTCTGTGCTTGCGGCAGTAGCTTTGGGGCATGTACATCTTTCTCCAGCGAGGCTATGACATCTGGCCGCAAGGATATAACATCTGTCTGCCCACTCCACCTAACTCCAAGCACCTGCAGTGGTGTAGTGGTTAAGTGCTTGCATTGCGGCTCTGGGGATGTCCGTTCGAATCCTGCCTTCGGCATATGTCATTGGTTAAACTACTTGTACTGTTAAAAATATCTGCTTGTCTCCTGAAAGGGCCAGTGAGTTCCATGGGTAAAGGGGTGGGTTAAAGGGCACCCTGGGAAGATAGACTAAGGTAAAGGGGAGCATCTGGAGAGGAGCTGTGGTAGGGGAAAGGGGGTACTGGTTGGGTAGGGGGAGCAGGTTAAAGGGCATATGTGGGTTGGGGTAGAGCAAGGAAAGGGGGGCCTGGGGAGAAGCTGTGGCAGGGGTAAGGGGCTACTGGTTGGGTAAGGGTGACCAAAAGGGGGGTTAGGTTAAAGGGCATATGTTGGGTGGGGGTAGAGCAAGGAAAGGGGGGCCTGGATTGCAGCGGAGTAGGAAAGGGGACCCTGTGGAGAACAAGTTGACAATAGGGAACCCTTTTTTGTTTCTTGTCTTTTGTCTTTTGTTTTTGGTTAGAGAGTGCACAGAGATCGAATGGACTGAGTACTGCCTTCCTGCATTGCCTGCTGTGTGGATGCACAGTAGTAGTGCATTGCCCCTGCACTGCATGCTTTAGTAATCACACAGGATTAGGACCTGTTTATGAGTGGCATATCCCGCCCACCTCAGCTGCGGATCCCCCATTGCTGCTCCGATAATGCTATCAGCCTCTACTGCAACTAGAGCTGGCTATGTACCATGTTATACGCAAAGATATATTGTGTTAAACAATAGGTTCACATAACAGAGAAGACCTAGGTGTGTGCGTTGTATTAATAGATGTGCCAGAAAGCATTCAATGATGACAACAGTTTTCAAAGTGAGTCACAACATGTGTAATGTAAGTGCAAAGACTGAGCTGGAAACTAAGTAGAGTCTTTGGTGTTGCAGCAGGCAGGCAAGTTACCAGACTGCCCAGGCCTGGTGGCTCTTATCGGCCAAGAAATGTCTATTGACCTGTGCGTCTCAGGTTTCCCGACCAGCTCAGTTATACAGAGTTCTGCTTGCAGGTTGACATGCACACTGCCACTTAGCATCTTGCCCTGGACACTTTGCACACAGCTTCCAAGAACCTTCCCACCTCAACAACCCAGTCAGCCCTTCACCCCTTCGTATTCGACTTGCGGCACCTCCTTGGGAATGCATCTTTTGTTGGTAGATGTCCTTCATGAGGCTTAGCAAGGCCTTGCAACTTTTTCAAAGGGCCTTAGAAGAAAGGAAAAAAGTCGAAGGCATACTGGAGCGGGAAGCAGGTGGAAGTCGAGGGGTGGGGGTTTGGCAGTAAAAGAAAGAGGGTCTGGCAGAGAGTTAGAAGTTAGGCAACACAATGAGCGAGGTAGGAGGAAAGATGCCTCAGGCATGCAGCTCTCTGACTCTTCCCCACTGTGCCTGCAGAAAGAGCCTTCCTATTCCTAGCTCTCACCCGAATGGATACATTTGCCTGGAGAGCCCAGAACTAATTTCAGTTAGCCAGAGGGTAAACAGAGGCCAGTGAGAGGTGCACACCCCTTCATTTGACTAGGCTTCCCGGGCTTCTGGGAGGAAAAAAGGCAGCAGTATTCCAACAAGATCATCGTCACCAAGGGCCACCATAACTAGGGGATTACAGAGCATGCTGTGACACACTCCGGGGCCTGGTTGGCCAGGCTTATGTTGAAGAGCACATATCCTAACCCTGAGCTACCTGGGTGGCTGCTCCATAGGGGCTGCACCGAACATAGGGCTGTGCCCGTTTAGGGCTGTGGTCGCGTTTGGGAGCGTTAGGGATGCGTGGAGGACGCAGGGCGCAGACCTCTGCTCGTTTCACCCCAGGATTAGGGCCTGGTTGTCAGTGGAGCGGCCAGCAAGTCCACAATGGAGGAAGTCGAAGGCAGAAAGCAGCCCCCTGCCTGACTCTCACCCCCAGGGCAAAGAGTGAGAAAGCCTCGCTACAGCAAGAGCCTGTCCATACTTTCACCTTGAAAGCAGAATGTTTACATTTAAAATTCATGAACAGGCAGCAATAAAAACAGCATTCAGTAGCAGAGGACAGAAGCTTGCCCAGCGCATATAATATCAGAGCACCCCCCATGACAAAAGCCAACGACTTAACTGGCCTGCTTAGCTTTGAGTTGTTCACAAATCCCGATGATTAGCATTTCTCTCGGAAACTAAACATCCTCTGATTTGGGGTGAGAGATAGATCTAATGTGCCAAAGGAAGGCATGATGGAAAGTCAGTTTCTTGCTCTCAGAGGAATGGGGGGTCGACAGAACCAACAGGTTAATGCACCTAGTGCAGCCTCCCATGTGCAGTCTGCAGGTGACACTTTCAGTTGCTTGTGAGATGCTGGTACAGGTTTGCTTGCTATGCAGGGGCCTGCAGTCACCTCACAGCACGTCGAGAAGGTGTCTCGTTTCAGTCCAGGGCAATTTTCTCATTAACAGTGACCGTAGATTTCACTTTTTTCCTTCATTTTTTCCAGTCAGTTGGGAGCAGAGAGACACGCTTATGTATGGGGCCTAACAAGACCAGAGTGCACACACCAAAGCCACAACGGATAGAGGGAATGCAGGTATTGGTGGGGCATTAGGTATGACATGATCACTCCGTGCCTTGCTTCCCCATTTCCCATGAAAAAAAATGTTAAAAAACTCTTGGGAGATACAGAACCTGGGATTAGAACTCAGGTTTTCTGCATGCCCAAATCCAGCACTTATCACCTGTGCCACCGGTCTCTGTGCTTGCTGCAGTAGCTTTGGGGCATGTACATCTTTCTCCAGCGAGGCTATGACATCTGGCCGCAAGGATATAACATCTGTCTGCCCACTCCACCTAACTCCAAGCAACTGCAGTGGTGTAGTGGTTAAGTGCTTGATTCGAATCCTGCCTTCGGCATATGTCATTGGTTAAACTACTTGTACTGTTACAAATATCTGCTTGTCTCCTGAAAGGGCCAGTGAGTTTCATGGGTAAAGGGGTGGGTTAAAGGGCACCCTGGGAAGATAGACTAAGGTAAAGGGGAGCATCTGGAGAGGAGCTGTGATAGGGGAAAGGGGGTACTGGTTGGGTAGGGGGGCAGGTTAAATGGCATATGTGGGTTGGGGTAGAGCAAGGAAAGGGGGGCCTGTGGAGAAGCAATGGCAGGGATAAGGGGGTACTGGTTGGCTAAGGGTGACCAAAAGGGGGGTTAGGTTAAAGGGAATATGTTGGGTGGGGGTAGAGCAAGGAAAGGGGGGCCTGGATTGCAGAGGAGTAGAAAAGGGGACCCTGTGGAGAACAAGTTGACAATAGGGAACCCCTTTTAGTTTTTTGTTTTTTGTCTTTTGTCTTTTGTTTTTGTTTTTTGTTTTGTTTTTGTTTTGGTTTAGAGAGTGCACAGAGATCGAATGGACTGAGTACTGCCTTCCAGCATTGCCTGCTGTGTGGATGCACAGTAGTAGTGCATTGCCCCTGCACTGCATGCTTTAGTACTCACACAGGATTAGGCCCTGTTTATGAGTGGCATATCCCGCCCACCTCAGCTGCGGATCCCCCATTGCTGCTCCAATAATGCTATCAGCCTCTACTGCAACTAGAGCTGGCTATGTATCATGTTATACGCAAAGATATATTCTGTTAAACAATAGGTTCACATAACAGAGAAGACCTAAGTGTGTGCGTTGTATTAATAGATGTGCCAGAAAGCATTCAATGATGATAACAGTTTTCAAAGTGAATCACAACATGTGTAATGTAAGTGCAAAGACTGAGCTGGAAACTAAGTAGAGTCTTTGGTGTTGCAGCAGGCAGGCAAGTAACCAGACTGCCCACGCCTAGTGGCTCTTATCGGCCAAGAAATGTCTATTGACCTGTGCGTCTCAAGTTTCCCGACCAGCTCAGTTATACAGAGTTCTGCTTGCAGGTTGACATGCACACTGCCACTTAGCATCTTGCCCTGGACACTTTGCACACAGCTTCCAAGACCCTTCCCACCTGAACAACCCAGTCGGCCCTTCAACCCTTAGTATTCGACTTGCGGCACCTCCTTGGGAATGCATCTTTTGTTGGTAGATGTCCTTCATGAGGCTTAGCAAGGCCTTGCAACCTTTTCAAAGGGCCTTAGAAGAAAGGAAAAAAGTCGAAGGCATACTGGAGCGGGAAGCATTTGGAAGTCGAGGGGTGGGGGTTTGGCAGTAAAAGAAAGAGGGTCTGGCAGAGAGTTAGAAGTTAGGCAACACAATGAGCGAGGTAGGAGGAAAGATGCCTCAGGCATGCAGCTCTCTGACTCTTCCCCACTGTGCCTGCAGAAAGAGCCTTCCTATTCCTAGCTCTCACCCGAATGGATACATTTGCCTGGAGAGCCCAGAACTAATTTCAGTTAGCCAGAGGGTAAACAGAGGCCAGTGAGAGGTGCACACCCCTTCATTTGACTAGGCTTCCCGGGCTTCTGGGAGGAAAAAAGGCAGCAGTATTCCAACAAGATCATCGTCACCAAGGGCCACCATAACTAGGGGATTACAGAGCATGCTGTGACACACTCCGGGGCCTGGTTGGCCAGGCTTATGTTGAAGAGCACATATCCTAACCCTGAGCTACCTGGGTGGCTGCTCCATAGGGGCTGCACCGAACATAGGGCTGTGCCCGTTTAGGGCTGTGGTCGCGTTTGGGAGCGTTAGGGATGCGTGGAGGACGCAGGGCGCAGACCTCTGCTCGTTTCACCCCAGGATTAGGGCCTGGTTGTCAGTGGAGCGGCCAGCAAGTCCACAATGGAGGAAGTCGAAGGCAGAAAGCAGCCCCCTGCCTGACTCTCACCCCCAGGGCAAAGAGTGAGAAAGCCTCGCTACAGCAAGAGCCTGTCCATACTTTCACCTTGAAAGCAGAATGTTTACATTTAAAATTCATGAACAGGCAGCAATAAAAACAGCATTCAGTAGCAGAGGACAGAAGCTTGCCCAGCGCATATAATATCAGAGCACCCCCCATGACAAAAGCCAACGACTTAACTGGCCTGCTTAGCTTTGAGTTGTTCACAAATCCCGATGATTAGCATTTCTCTCGGAAACTAAACATCCTCTGATTTGGGGTGAGAGATAGATCTAATGTGCCAAAGGAAGGCATGATGGAAAGTCAGTTTCTTGCTCTCAGAGGAATGGGGGGTCGACAGAACCAACAGGTTAATGCACCTAGTGCAGCCTCCCATGTGCAGTCTGCAGGTGACACTTTCAGTTGCTTGTGAGATGCTGGTACAGGTTTGCTTGCTATGCAGGGGCCTGCAGTCACCTCACAGCACGTCGAGAAGGTGTCTCGTTTCAGTCCAGGGCAATTTTCTCATTAACAGTGACCGTAGATTTCACTTTTTTCCTTCATTTTTTCCAGTCAGTTGGGAGCAGAGAGACACGCTTATGTATGGGGCCTAACAAGACCAGAGTGCACACACCAAAGCCACAACGGATAGTGGGAATGCAGGTATTGGTGGGGCATTAGGTATGACATGATCACTCCGTGCCTTGCATCCCCATTTCCCATAAAAAAAATGTAAAAAAACTCTTGGGAGATACAGAACCTGGGATTAGAACTCAGGTTTCCTGCATCCCCAGTTCCAGCACTTATCACCTGTGCCATCTGTCTCTGCGCTTGTTGCAGTAGCTTTCGGGCATGTACATCTTTCTCCAGCGAGGCTATGACATCTGGCCGCGAGGATATAACATCTGTCTGCCCACTCCACCTAACTCCAAGCAACTGCAGTGGTGTAGTGGTTAAGTGCTTGGTTCGAATCCTGCCTTCGGCATATGTCATTGGTTAAACTACGTGTACTGTTACAAATATCTGCTTGTCTCCTGAAAGGGCCAGTGAGTTCCATGGGTAAAGGGGTGGGTTAAAGGGCACCCTGGGAAGATAGACTAAGGTAAAGGGGAGCATCTGGAGAGGAGCTGTGGTAGGGGAAAGGGGGTACTGGTTGGGTAGGGGGGCAGGTTAAAGGGCATATGTGGGTTGGGGTAGAGCAAGGAAAGGGGGGCTTGGGGAGAAGCTGCGGCAGGGGTAAGGGGCTACTGGTTGGGTAAGGGTGACCAAAAGGGGGGTTAGGTTAAAGGGCATATGTTGGGTGGGGGTAGAGCAAGGAAAGGGGGGCCTGGATTGCAGAGGAGTAGAAAAGGGGACCCTGTGGAGAACAAGTTGACAATAGGGAACCCTTTTTTGTTTTTTGTTTTTGTCTTTTGTCTTTTGTTTTTTGTTTTTGTTTTTTTTTTGTTTAGAGAGTGCACAGAGATCGAATGGACTGAGTACTGCCTTCCAGCATTGCCTGCTGTGTGGATGCACAGTAGTAGTGCATTGCCCCTGCACTGCATGCTTTAATAATCACACAGGATTAGGCCCTGTTTATGAGTGGCATATCCCGCCCACCTCAGCTGCGGATCCCCCATTGCTGATCCGATAATGCTATCAGCCTCTACTGCAACTAGAGCTGGCTATGTATCATGTTATACGCAAATATATATTGTGTTAAACAATAGGTTCACATAACAGAGAAGACCTAGGTGTGTGCGTTGTATTAATAGATGTGCCAGAAAGCATTCAATGATGACAACAGTTTTCAAAGTGAGTCACAACATGTGTAATGTAAGTGCAAAGACTGAGCTGGAAACTAAGTAGAGTCTTTGGTGTTGCAGCAGGCAGGCAAGTTACCAGACTGCCCAGGCCTGGTGGCTCTTATCGGCCAAGAAATGTCTATTGACCTGTGCGTCTCAGGTTTCCCGACCAGCTCAGTTATACAGAGTTCTGCTTGCAGGTTGACATGCACACTGCCACTTAGCATCTTGCCCTGGACACTTTGCACACAGCTTCCAAGAACCTTCCCACCTCAACAACCCAGTCAGCCCTTCACCCCTTCGTATTCGACTTGCGGCACCTCCTTGGGAATGCATCTTTTGTTGATAGATGTCCTTCATGAGGCTTAGCAAGGCCTTGCAACTTTTTCAAAGGGCCTTAGAAGAAAGGAAAAAAGTCGAAGGCATACTGGAGCGGGAAGCAGGTGGAAGTCGAGGGGTGGGGGTTTGGCAGTAAAAGAAAGAGGGTCTGGCAGAGAGTTAGAAGTTAGGCAACACAATGAGCGAGGTAGGAGGAAAGATGCCTCAGGCATGCAGCTCTCTGACTCTTCCCCACTGTGCCTGCTGAAAGAGCCTTCCTATTCCTAGCTCTCACCCGAATGGATACATTTGCCTGGAGAGCCCAGAACTAATTTCAGTTAGCCAGAGGGTAAACAGAGGCCAGTGAGAGGTGCACACCCCTTCATTTGACCAGGCTTCCCGGGCTTCTGGGAGGAAAAAAGGCAGCAGTATTCCAACAAGATCATCGTCGCCAAGGGCCACCATAACTAGGGGATTACAGAGAATGCTGTGACACTCTCCGGGGCCTGGTTGGCCAGGCTTATGTTGAAGAGCACATATCCTAACCCTGAGCTACCTGGGTGGCTGCTCCATAGGGGCTGCACCGAACATAGGGCTGTGCCCGTTTAGGGCTGTGGTCGCGTTTGGGAGCGTTAGGGATGCGTGGAGGACGCAGGGCGCAGACCTCTGCTCGTTTCACCCCAGGATTAGGGCCTGGTTGTCAGTGGAGTGGCCAGCAAGTCCACAATGGAGGAAGTCGAAGGCAGAAAGCAGCCCCCTGCCTGACTCTCACCCCCAGGGCAAAGAGTGAGAAAGGCTCGCTACAGCAAGAGCCTGTCCATACTTTCACCTTGAAAGCAGAATGTTTACATTTAAAATTCATGAACAGGCAGCAATAAAAACAGCATGCAGTAGCAGAGGACAGAAGCTTGCCCAGCGCATATAATATCAGAGCACCCCCCATGACAAAGCCAACGACTTAACTGGCCTGCTTAGCTTTGAGTTGTTCACAAATCCCGATGATTAGCATTTATCCCGGAAACTAAACATCCTCTGGTTTGGGGTGAGAGATAGATCTAATGTGCCAAAGGAAGGCATGATGGAAAGTCAGTTTCTTGCTCTCAGAGGAATGGGGGGTCGACAGAACCAACAGGTTAATGCACCTAGTGCAGCCTCCCATGTGCAGTCTGCAGGTGACACTTTCAGTTGCTTGTGAGATGCTGGTACAGGTTTGCTTGCTATGCAGGGGCCTGCAGTCACCTCACAGCACGTCGAGAAGGTGTCTCGTTTCAGTCCAGGGCAATTTTCTCATTAACAGTGACCGTAGATTTCACTTTTTTCCTTCATTTTTTCCAGTCAGTTGGGAGCAGAGAGACACGCTTATGTATGGGGCCTAACAAGACCAGAGTGCACACACCAAAGCCACAACGGATAGAGGGAATGCAGGTATTGGTGGGGCATTAGGTATGACATGATCACTCCGTGCCTTGCATCCCTATTTCCCATGAAAAAAAATGTTAAAAAACTCTTGGGAGATACAGAACCTGGGATTAGAACTCAGGTTTTCTGCATGCCCAATTCCAGCACTTATCACCTGTGCCACCGGTCTCTGTGCTTGCGGCAGTAGCTTTGGGGCATGTACATCTTTCTCCAGCGAGGCTATGACATCTGGCCGCAAGGATATAACATCTGTCTGCCCACTCCACCTAACTCCAAGCACCTGCAGTGGTGTAGTGGTTAAGTGCTTGCATTGCGGCTCTGGGGATGTCCGTTCGAATCCTGCCTTCGGCATATGTCATTGGTTAAACTACTTGTACTGTTAAAAATATCTGCTTGTCTCCTGAAAGGGCCAGTGAGTTCCATGGGTAAAGGGGTGGGTTAAAGGGCACCCTGGGAAGATAGACTAAGGTAAAGGGGAGCATCTGGAGAGGAGCTGTGGTAGGGGAAAGGGGGTACTGGTTGGGTAGGGGGAGCAGGTTAAAGGGCATATGTGGGTTGGGGTAGAGCAAGGAAAGGGGGGCCTGGGGAGAAGCTGTGGCAGGGGTAAGGGGCTACTGGTTGGGTAAGGGTGACCAAAAGGGGGGTTAGGTTAAAGGGCATATGTTGGGTGGGGGTAGAGCAAGGAAAGGGGGGCCTGGATTGCAGCGGAGTAGGAAAGGGGACCCTGTGGAGAACAAGTTGACAATAGGGAACCCTTTTTTGTTTCTTGTCTTTTGTCTTTTGTTTTTGGTTAGAGAGTGCACAGAGATCGAATGGACTGAGTACTGCCTTCCTGCATTGCCTGCTGTGTGGATGCACAGTAGTAGTGCATTGCCCCTGCACTGCATGCTTTAGTAATCACACAGGATTAGGACCTGTTTATGAGTGGCATATCCCGCCCACCTCAGCTGCGGATCCCCCATTGCTGCTCCGATAATGCTATCAGCCTCTACTGCAACTAGAGCTGGCTATGTACCATGTTATACGCAAAGATATATTGTGTTAAACAATAGGTTCACATAACAGAGAAGACCTAGGTGTGTGCGTTGTATTAATAGATGTGCCAGAAAGCATTCAATGATGACAACAGTTTTCAAAGTGAGTCACAACATGTGTAATGTAAGTGCAAAGACTGAGCTGGAAACTAAGTAGAGTCTTTGGTGTTGCAGCAGGCAGGCAAGTTACCAGACTGCCCAGGCCTGGTGGCTCTTATCGGCCAAGAAATGTCTATTGACCTGTGCGTCTCAGGTTTCCCGACCAGCTCAGTTATACAGAGTTCTGCTTGCAGGTTGACATGCACACTGCCACTTAGCATCTTGCCCTGGACACTTTGCACACAGCTTCCAAGAACCTTCCCACCTCAACAACCCAGTCAGCCCTTCACCCCTTCGTATTCGACTTGCGGCACCTCCTTGGGAATGCATCTTTTGTTGGTAGATGTCCTTCATGAGGCTTAGCAAGGCCTTGCAACTTTTTCAAAGGGCCTTAGAAGAAAGGAAAAAAGTCGAAGGCATACTGGAGCGGGAAGCAGGTGGAAGTCGAGGGGTGGGGGTTTGGCAGTAAAAGAAAGAGGGTCTGGCAGAGAGTTAGAAGTTAGGCAACACAATGAGCGAGGTAGGAGGAAAGATGCCTCAGGCATGCAGCTCTCTGACTCTTCCCCACTGTGCCTGCAGAAAGAGCCTTCCTATTCCTAGCTCTCACCCGAATGGATACATTTGCCTGGAGAGCCCAGAACTAATTTCAGTTAGCCAGAGGGTAAACAGAGGCCAGTGAGAGGTGCACACCCCTTCATTTGACTAGGCTTCCCGGGCTTCTGGGAGGAAAAAAGGCAGCAGTATTCCAACAAGATCATCGTCACCAAGGGCCACCATAACTAGGGGATTACAGAGCATGCTGTGACACACTCCGGGGCCTGGTTGGCCAGGCTTATGTTGAAGAGCACATATCCTAACCCTGAGCTACCTGGGTGGCTGCTCCATAGGGGCTGCACCGAACATAGGGCTGTGCCCGTTTAGGGCTGTGGTCGCGTTTGGGAGCGTTAGGGATGCGTGGAGGACGCAGGGCGCAGACCTCTGCTCGTTTCACCCCAGGATTAGGGCCTGGTTGTCAGTGGAGCGGCCAGCAAGTCCACAATGGAGGAAGTCGAAGGCAGAAAGCAGCCCCCTGCCTGACTCTCACCCCCAGGGCAAAGAGTGAGAAAGCCTCGCTACAGCAAGAGCCTGTCCATACTTTCACCTTGAAAGCAGAATGTTTACATTTAAAATTCATGAACAGGCAGCAATAAAAACAGCATTCAGTAGCAGAGGACAGAAGCTTGCCCAGCGCATATAATATCAGAGCACCCCCCATGACAAAAGCCAACGACTTAACTGGCCTGCTTAGCTTTGAGTTGTTCACAAATCCCGATGATTAGCATTTCTCTCGGAAACTAAACATCCTCTGATTTGGGGTGAGAGATAGATCTAATGTGCCAAAGGAAGGCATGATGGAAAGTCAGTTTCTTGCTCTCAGAGGAATGGGGGGTCGACAGAACCAACAGGTTAATGCACCTAGTGCAGCCTCCCATGTGCAGTCTGCAGGTGACACTTTCAGTTGCTTGTGAGATGCTGGTACAGGTTTGCTTGCTATGCAGGGGCCTGCAGTCACCTCACAGCACGTCGAGAAGGTGTCTCGTTTCAGTCCAGGGCAATTTTCTCATTAACAGTGACCGTAGATTTCACTTTTTTCTTTCATTTTTTCCAGTCAGTTGGGAGCAGAGAGACACGCTTATGTATGGGGCCTAACAAGACCAGAGTGCACACACCAAAGCCACAACGGATAGTGGGAATGCAGGTATTGGTGGGGCATTAGGTATGACATAATCACTCCGTGCCTTGCATCCCCATTTCCCATAAAAAAAATGTAAAAAAACTCTTGGGAGATACAGAACCTGGGATTAGAACTCAGGTTTCCTGCATCCCCAGTTCCAGCACTTATCACCTGTGCCATCTGTCTCTGCGCTTGTTGCAGTAGCTTTCGGGCATGTACATCTTTCTCCAGCGAGGCTATGACATCTGGCCGCGAGGATATAACATCTGTCTGCCCACTCCACCTAACTCCAAGCAACTGCAGTGGTGTAGTGGTTAAGTGCTTGGTTCGAATCCTGCCTTCGGCATATGTCATTGGTTAAACTACGTGTACTGTTACAAATATCTGCTTGTCTCCTGAAAGGGCCAGTGAGTTCCATGGGTAAAGGGGTGGGTTAAAGGGCACCCTGGGAAGATAGACTAAGGTAAAGGGGAGCATCTGGAGAGGAGCTGTGGTAGGGGAAAGGGGGTACTGGTTGGGTAGGGGGGGCAGGTTAAAGGGCATATGTGGGTTGGGGTAGAGCAAGGAAAGGGGGGCTTGGGGAGAAGCTGTGGCAGGGGTAAGGGGCTACTGGTTGGGTAAGGGTGACCAAAAGGGGGGTTAGGTTAAAGGGCATATGTTGGGTGGGGGTAGAGCAAGGAAAGGGGGGCCTGGATTGCAGAGGAGTAGAAAAGGGGACCCTGTGGAGAACAAGTTGACAATAGGGAACCCTTTTTTGTTTTTTGTTTTTGTCTTTTGTCTTTTGTTTTTTGTTTTTGTTTTTTTTTTGTTTAGAGAGTGCACAGAGATCGAATGGACTGAGTACTGCCTTCCAGCATTGCCTGCTGTGTGGATGCACAGTAGTAGTGCATTGCCCCTGCACTGCATGCTTTAATAATCACACAGGATTAGGCCCTGTTTATGAGTGGCATATCCCGCCCACCTCAGCTGCGGATCCCCCATTGCTGATCCGATAATGCTATCAGCCTCTACTGCAACTAGAGCTGGCTATGTATCATGTTATACGCAAATATATATTGTGTTAAACAATAGGTTCACATAACAGAGAAGACCTAGGTGTGTGCGTTGTATTAATAGATGTGCCAGAAAGCATTCAATGATGACAACAGTTTTCAAAGTGAGTCACAACATGTGTAATGTAAGTGCAAAGACTGAGCTGGAAACTAAGTAGAGTCTTTGGTGTTGCAGCAGGCAGGCAAGTTACCAGACTGCCCAGGCCTGGTGGCTCTTATCGGCCAAGAAATGTCTATTGACCTGTGCGTCTCAGGTTTCCCGACCAGCTCAGTTATACAGAGTTCTGCTTGCAGGTTGACATGCACACTGCCACTTAGCATCTTGCCCTGGACACTTTGCACACAGCTTCCAAGAACCTTCCCACCTCAACAACCCAGTCAGCCCTTCACCCCTTCGTATTCGACTTGCGGCACCTCCTTGGGAATGCATCTTTTGTTGATAGATGTCCTTCATGAGGCTTAGCAAGGCCTTGCAACTTTTTCAAAGGGCCTTAGAAGAAAGGAAAAAAGTCGAAGGCATACTGGAGCGGGAAGCAGGTGGAAGTCGAGGGGTGGGGGTTTGGCAGTAAAAGAAAGAGGGTCTGGCAGAGAGTTAGAAGTTAGGCAACACAATGAGCGAGGTAGGAGGAAAGATGCCTCAGGCATGCAGCTCTCTGACTCTTCCCCACTGTGCCTGCAGAAAGAGCCTTCCTATTCCTAGCTCTCACCCGAATGGATACATTTGCCTGGAGAGCCCAGAACTAATTTCAGTTAGCCAGAGGGTAAACAGAGGCCAGTGAGAGGTGCACACCCCTTCATTTGACCAGGCTTCCCGGGCTTCTGGGAGGAAAAAAGGCAGCAGTATTCCAACAAGATCATCGTCGCCAAGGGCCACCATAACTAGGGGATTACAGAGAATGCTGTGACACTCTCCGGGGCCTGGTTGGCCAGGCTTATGTTGAAGAGCACATATCCTAACCCTGAGCTACCTGGGTGGCTGCTCCATAGGGGCTGCACCGAACATAGGGCTGTGCCCGTTTAGGGCTGTGGTCGCGTTTGGGAGCGTTAGGGATGCGTGGAGGACGCAGGGCGCAGACCTCTGCTCGTTTCACCCCAGGATTAGGGCCTGGTTGTCAGTGGAGTGGCCAGCAAGTCCACAATGGAGGAAGTCGAAGGCAGAAAGCAGCCCCCTGCCTGACTCTCACCCCCAGGGCAAAGAGTGAGAAAGGCTCGCTACAGCAAGAGCCTGTCCATACTTTCACCTTGAAAGCAGAATGTTTACATTTAAAATTCATGAACAGGCAGCAATAAAAACAGCATACAGTAGCAGAGGACAGAAGCTTGCCCAGCGCATATAATATCAGAGCACCCCCCATGACAAAGCCAACGACTTAACTGGCCTGCTTAGCTTTGAGTTGTTCACAAATCCCGATGATTAGCATTTCTCCCGGAAACTAAACATCCTCTGGTTTGGGGTGAGAGATAGATCTAATGTGCCAAAGGAAGGCATGATGGAAAGTCAGTTTCTTGCTCTCAGAGGAATGGGGGGTCGACAGAACCAACAGGTTAATGCACCTAGTGCAGCCTCCCATGTGCAGTCTGCAGGTGACACTTTCAGTTGCTTGTGAGATGCTGGTACAGGTTTGCTTGCTATGCAGGGGCCTGCAGTCACCTCACAGCACGTCGAGAAGGTGTCTCGTTTCAGTCCAGGGCAATTTTCTCATTAACAGTGACCGTAGATTTCACTTTTTTCCTTCATTTTTTCCAGTCAGTTGGGAGCAGAGAGACACGCTTATGTATGGGGCCTAACAAGACCAGAGTGCACACACCAAAGCCACAACGGATAGAGGGAATGCAGGTATTGGTGGGGCATTAGGTATGACATGATCACTCCGTGCCTTGCATCCCTATTTCCCATGAAAAAAAATGTTAAAAAACTCTTGGGAGATACAGAACCTGGGATTAGAACTCAGGTTTTCTGCATGCCCAATTCCAGCACTTATCACCTGTGCCACCGGTCTCTGTGCTTGCGGCAGTAGCTTTGGGGCATGTACATCTTTCTCCAGCGAGGCTATGACATCTGGCCGCAAGGATATAACATCTGTCTGCCCACTCCACCTAACTCCAAGCACCTGCAGTGGTGTAGTGGTTAAGTGCTTGCATTGCGGCTCTGGGGATGTCCGTTCGAATCCTGCCTTCGGCATATGTCATTGGTTAAACTACTTGTACTGTTAAAAATATCTGCTTGTCTCCTGAAAGGGCCAGTGAGTTCCATGGGTAAAGGGGTGGGTTAAAGGGCACCCTGGGAAGATAGACTAAGGTAAAGGGGAGCATCTGGAGAGGAGCTGTGGTAGGGGAAAGGGGGTACTGGTTGGGTAGGGGGAGCAGGTTAAAGGGCATATGTGGGTTGGGGTAGAGCAAGGAAAGGGGGGCCTGGGGAGAAGCTGTGGCAGGGGTAAGGGGCTACTGGTTGGGTAAGGGTGACCAAAAGGGGGGTTAGGTTAAAGGGCATATGTTGGGTGGGGGTAGAGCAAGGAAAGGGGGGCCTGGATTGCAGCGGAGTAGGAAAGGGGACCCTGTGGAGAACAAGTTGACAATAGGGAACCCTTTTTTGTTTCTTGTCTTTTGTCTTTTGTTTTTGGTTAGAGAGTGCACAGAGATCGAATGGACTGAGTACTGCCTTCCTGCATTGCCTGCTGTGTGGATGCACAGTAGTAGTGTATTGCCCCTGCACTGCATGCTTTAGTAATCACACAGGATTAGGACCTGTTTATGAGTGGCATATCCCGCCCACCTCAGCTGCGGATCCCCCATTGCTGCTCCGATAATGCTATCAGCCTCTACTGCAACTAGAGCTGGCTATGTACCATGTTATACGCAAAGATATATTGTGTTAAACAATAGGTTCACATAACAGAGAAGACCTAGGTGTGTGCGTTGTATTAATAGATGTGCCAGAAAGCATTCAATGATGACAACAGTTTTCAAAGTGAGTCACAACATGTGTAATGTAAGTGCAAAGACTGAGCTGGAAACTAAGTAGAGTCTTTGGTGTTGCAGCAGGCAGGCAAGTTACCAGACTGCCCAGGCCTGGTGGCTCTTATCGGCCAAGAAATGTCTATTGACCTGTGCGTCTCAGGTTTCCCGACCAGCTCAGTTATACAGAGTTCTGCTTGCAGGTTGACATGCACACTGCCACTTAGCATCTTGCCCTGGACACTTTGCACACAGCTTCCAAGAACCTTCCCACCTCAACAACCCAGTCAGCCCTTCACCCCTTCGTATTCGACTTGCGGCACCTCCTTGGGAATGCATCTTTTGTTGATAGATGTCCTTCATGAGGCTTAGCAAGGCCTTGCAACTTTTTCAAAGGGCCTTAGAAGAAAGGAAAAAAGTCGAAGGCATACTGGAGCGGGAAGCAGGTGGAAGTCGAGGGGTGGGGGTTTGGCAGTAAAAGAAAGAGGGTCTGGCAGAGAGTTAGAAGTTAGGCAACACAATGAGCGAGGTAGGAGGAAAGATGCCTCAGGCATGCAGCTCTCTGACTCTTCCCCACTGTGCCTGCAGAAAGAGCCTTCCTATTCCTAGCTCTCACCCGAATGGATACATTTGCCTGGAGAGCCCAGAACTAATTTCAGTTAGCCAGAGGGTAAACAGAGGCCAGTGAGAGGTGCACACCCCTTCATTTGACCAGGCTTCCCGGGCTTCTGGGAGGAAAAAAGGCAGCAGTATTCCAACAAGATCATCGTCGCCAAGGGCCACCATAACTAGGGGATTACAGAGAATGCTGTGACACTCTCCGGGGCCTGGTTGGCCAGGCTTATGTTGAAGAGCACATATCCTAACCCTGAGCTACCTGGGTGGCTGCTCCATAGGGGCTGCACCGAACATAGGGCTGTGCCCGTTTAGGGCTGTGGTCGCGTTTGGGAGCGTTAGGGATGCGTGGAGGACGCAGGGCGCAGACCTCTGCTCGTTTCACCCCAGGATTAGGGCCTGGTTGTCAGTGGAGTGGCCAGCAAGTCCACAATGGAGGAAGTCGAAGGCAGAAAGCAGCCCCCTGCCTGACTCTCACCCCCAGGGCAAAGAGTGAGAAAGGCTCGCTACAGCAAGAGCCTGTCCATACTTTCACCTTGAAAGCAGAATGTTTACATTTAAAATTCATGAACAGGCAGCAATAAAAACAGCATACAGTAGCAGAGGACAGAAGCTTGCCCAGCGCATATAATATCAGAGCACCCCCCATGACAAAGCCAACGACTTAACTGGCCTGCTTAGCTTTGAGTTGTTCACAAATCCCGATGATTAGCATTTATCCCGGAAACTAAACATCCTCTGGTTTGGGGTGAGAGATAGATCTAATGTGCCAAAGGAAGGCATGATGGAAAGTCAGTTTCTTGCTCTCAGAGGAATGGGGGGTCGACAGAACCAACAGGTTAATGCACCTAGTGCAGCCTCCCATGTGCAGTCTGCAGGTGACACTTTCAGTTGCTTGTGAGATGCTGGTACAGGTTTGCTTGCTATGTAGGGGCCTGCAGTCACCTCACAGCACGTCGAGAAGGTGTCTCGTTTCAGTCCAGGGCAATTTTCTCATTAACAGTGACCGTAGATTTCACTTTTTTCCTTCATTTTTTCCAGTCAGTTGGGAGCAGAGAGACACGCTTATGTATGGGGCCTAACAAGACCAGAGTGCACACACCAAAGCCACAACGGATAGAGGGAATGCAGGTATTGGTGGGGCATTAGGTATGACATGATCACTCCGTGCCTTGCATCCCTATTTCCCATGAAAAAAAATGTTAAAAAACTCTTGGGAGATACAGAACCTGGGATTAGAACTCAGGTTTTCTGCATGCCCAATTCCAGCACTTATCACCTGTGCCACCGGTCTCTGTGCTTGCGGCAGTAGCTTTGGGGCATGTACATCTTTCTCCAGCGAGGCTATGACATCTGGCCGCAAGGATATAACATCTGTCTGCCCACTCCACCTAACTCCAAGCACCTGCAGTGGTGTAGTGGTTAAGTGCTTGCATTGCGGCTCTGGGGATGTCCGTTCGAATCCTGCCTTCGGCATATGTCATTGGTTAAACTACTTGTACTGTTAAAAATATCTGCTTGTCTCCTGAAAGGGCCAGTGAGTTCCATGGGTAAAGGGGTGGGTTAAAGGGCACCCTGGGAAGATAGACTAAGGTAAAGGGGAGCATCTGGAGAGGAGCTGTGGTAGGGGAAAGGGGGTACTGGTTGGGTAGGGGGAGCAGGTTAAAGGGCATATGTGGGTTGGGGTAGAGCAAGGAAAGGGGGGCCTGGGGAGAAGCTGTGGCAGGGGTAAGGGGCTACTGGTTGGGTAAGGGTGACCAAAAGGGGGGTTAGGTTAAAGGGCATATGTTGGGTGGGGGTAGAGCAAGGAAAGGGGGGCCTGGATTGCAGCGGAGTAGGAAAGGGGACCCTGTGGAGAACAAGTTGACAATAGGGAACCCTTTTTTTGTTTCTTGTCTTTTGTCTTTTGTTTTTGGTTAGAGAGTGCACAGAGATCGAATGGACTGAGTACTGCCTTCCTGCATTGCCTGCTGTGTGGATGCACAGTAGTAGTGCATTGCCCCTGCACTGCATGCTTTAGTAATCACACAGGTTTAGGACCTGTTTATGAGTGGCATATCCCGCCCACCTCAGCTGCGGATCCACCATTGCTGCTCCGATAATGCTATCAGCCTCTACTGCAACTAGAGCTGGCTATGTACCATGTTATACGCAAAGATATATTGTGTTAAACAATAGGTTCACATAACAGAGAAGACCTAGGTGTGTGCGTTGTATTAATAGATGTGCCAGAAAGCATTCAATGATGACAACAGTTTTCAAAGTGAGTCACAACATGTGTAATGTAAGTGCAAAGACTGAGCTGGAAACTAAGTAGAGTCTTTGGTGTTGCAGCAGGCAGGCAAGTTACCAGACTGCCCAGGCCTGGTGGCTCTTATCGGCCAAGAAATGTCTATTGACCTGTGCGTCTCAGGTTTCCCGACCAGCTCAGTTATACAGAGTTCTGCTTGCAGGTTGACATGCACACTGCCACTTAGCATCTTGCCCTGGACACTTTGCACACAGCTTCCAAGAACCTTCCCACCTCAACAACCCAGTCAGCCCTTCACCCCTTCGTATTCGACTTGCGGCACCTCCTTGGGAATGCATCTTTTGTTGGTAGATGTCCTTCATGAGGCTTAGCAAGGCCTTGCAACTTTTTCAAAGGGCCTTAGAAGAAAGGAAAAAAGTCGAAGGCATACTGGAGCGGGAAGCAGGTGGAAGTCGAGGGGTGGGGGTTTGGCAGTAAAAGAAAGAGGGTCTGGCAGAGAGTTAGAAGTTAGGCAACACAATGAGCGAGGTAGGAGGAAAGATGCCTCAGGCATGCAGCTCTCTGACTCTTCCCCACTGTGCCTGCAGAAAGAGCCTTCCTATTCCTAGCTCTCACCCGAATGGATACATTTGCCTGGAGAGCCCAGAACTAATTTCAGTTAGCCAGAGGGTAAACAGAGGCCAGTGAGAGGTGCACACCCCTTCATTTGACTAGGCTTCCCGGGCTTCTGGGAGGAAAAAAGGCAGCAGTATTCCAACAAGATCATCGTCACCAAGGGCCACCATAACTAGGGGATTACAGAGCATGCTGTGACACACTCCGGGGCCTGGTTGGCCAGGCTTATGTTGAAGAGCACATATCCTAACCCTGAGCTACCTGGGTGGCTGCTCCATAGGGGCTGCACCGAACATAGGGCTGTGCCCGTTTAGGGCTGTGGTCGCGTTTGGGAGCGTTAGGGATGCGTGGAGGACGCAGGGCGCAGACCTCTGCTCGTTTCACCCCAGGATTAGGGCCTGGTTGTCAGTGGAGCGGCCAGCAAGTCCACAATGGAGGAAGTCGAAGGCAGAAAGCAGCCCCCTGCCTGACTCTCACCCCCAGGGCAAAGAGTGAGAAAGCCTCGCTACAGCAAGAGCCTGTCCATACTTTCACCTTGAAAGCAGAATGTTTACATTTAAAATTCATGAACAGGCAGCAATAAAAATAGCATTCAGTAGCAGAGGACAGAAGCTTGCCCAGCGCATATAATATCAGAGCACCCCCCATGACAAAAGCCAACGACTTAACTGGCCTGCTTAGCTTTGAGTTGTTCACAAATCCCGATGATTAGCATTTCTCTCGGAAACTAAACATCCTCTGATTTGGGGTGAGAGATAGATCTAATGTGCCAAAGGAAGGCATGATGGAAAGTCAGTTTCTTGCTCTCAGAGGAATGGGGGGTCGACAGAACCAACAGGTTAATGCACCTAGTGCAGCCTCCCATGTGCAGTCTGCAGGTGACACTTTCAGTTGCTTGTGAGATGCTGGTACAGGTTTGCTTGCTATGCAGGGGCCTGCAGTCACCTCACAGCACGTCGAGAAGGTGTCTCGTTTCAGTCCAGGGCAATTTTCTCATTAACAGTGACCGTAGATTTCACTTTTTTCTTTCATTTTTTCCAGTCAGTTGGGAGCAGAGAGACACGCTTATGTATGGGGCCTAACAAGACCAGAGTGCACACACCAAAGCCACAACGGATAGTGGGAATGCAGGTATTGGTGGGGCATTAGGTATGACATGATCACTCCGTGCCTTGCATCCCCATTTCCCATAAAAAAAATGTAAAAAAACTCTTGGGAGATACAGAACCTGGGATTAGAACTCAGGTTTCCTGCATCCCCAGTTCCAGCACTTATCACCTGTGCCATCTGTCTCTGCGCTTGTTGCAGTAGCTTTCGGGCATGTACATCTTTCTCCAGCGAGGCTATGACATCTGGCCGCGAGGATATAACATCTGTCTGCCCACTCCACCTAACTCCAAGCAACTGCAGTGGTGTAGTGGTTAAGTGCTTGGTTCGAATCCTGCCTTCGGCATATGTCATTGGTTAAACTACGTGTACTGTTACAAATATCTGCTTGTCTCCTGAAAGGGCCAGTGAGTTCCATGGGTAAAGGGGTGGGTTAAAGGGCACCCTGGGAAGATAGACTAAGGTAAAGGGGAGCATCTGGAGAGGAGCTGTGGTAGGGGAAAGGGGGTACTGGTTGGGTGGGGGGGCAGGTTAAAGGGCATATGTGGGTTGGGGTAGAGCAAGGAAAGGGGGGCTTGGGGAGAAGCTGTGGCAGGGGTAAGGGGCTACTGGTTGGGTAAGGGTGACCAAAAGGGGGGTTAGGTTAAAGGGCATATGTTGGGTGGGGGTAGAGCAAGGAAAGGGGGGCCTGGATTGCAGAGGAGTAGAAAAGGGGACCCTGTGGAGAACAAGTTGACAATAGGGAACCCTTTTTTGTTTTTTGTTTTTGTCTTTTGTCTTTTGTTTTTTGTTTTTGTTTTTTTTTTGTTTAGAGAGTGCACAGAGATCGAATGGACTGAGTACTGCCTTCCAGCATTGCCTGCTGTGTGGATGCACAGTAGTAGTGCATTGCCCCTGCACTGCATGCTTTAATAATCACACAGGATTAGGCCCTGTTTATGAGTGGCATATCCCGCCCACCTCAGCTGCGGATCCCCCATTGCTGATCCGATAATGCTATCAGCCTCTACTGCAACTAGAGCTGGCTATGTATCATGTTATACGCAAATATATATTGTGTTAAACAATAGGTTCACATAACAGAGAAGACCTAGGTGTGTGCGTTGTATTAATAGATGTGCCAGAAAGCATTCAATGATGACAACAGTTTTCAAAGTGAGTCACAACATGTGTAATGTAAGTGCAAAGACTGAGCTGGAAACTAAGTAGAGTCTTTGGTGTTGCAGCAGGCAGGCAAGTTACCAGACTGCCCAGGCCTGGTGGCTCTTATCGGCCAAGAAATGTCTATTGACCTGTGCGTCTCAGGTTTCCCGACCAGCTCAGTTATACAGAGTTCTGCTTGCAGGTTGACATGCACACTGCCACTTAGCATCTTGCCCTGGACACTTTGCACACAGCTTCCAAGAACCTTCCCACCTCAACAACCCAGTCAGCCCTTCACCCCTTCGTATTCGACTTGCGGCACCTCCTTGGGAATGCATCTTTTGTTGATAGATGTCCTTCATGAGGCTTAGCAAGGCCTTGCAACTTTTTCAAAGGGCCTTAGAAGAAAGGAAAAAAGTCGAAGGCATACTGGAGCGGGAAGCAGGTGGAAGTCGAGGGGTGGGGGTTTGGCAGTAAAAGAAAGAGGGTCTGGCAGAGAGTTAGAAGTTAGGCAACACAATGAGCGAGGTAGGAGGAAAGATGCCTCAGGCATGCAGCTCTCTGACTCTTCCCCACTGTGCCTGCATAAAGAGCCTTCCTATTCCTAGCTCTCACCCGAATGGATACATTTGCCTGGAGAGCCCAGAACTAATTTCAGTTAGCCAGAGGGTAAACAGAGGCCAGTGAGAGGTGCACACCCCTTCATTTGACCAGGCTTCCCGGGCTTCTGGGAGGAAAAAAGGCAGCAGTATTCCAACAAGATCATCGTCGCCAAGGGCCACCATAACTAGGGGATTACAGAGAATGCTGTGACACTCTCCGGGGCCTGGTTGGCCAGGCTTATGTTGAAGAGCACATATCCTAACCCTGAGCTACCTGGGTGGCTGCTCCATAGGGGCTGCACCGAACATAGGGCTGTGCCCGTTTAGGGCTGTGGTCGCGTTTGGGAGCGTTAGGGATGCGTGGAGGACGCAGGGCGCAGACCTCTGCTCGTTTCACCCCAGGATTAGGGCCTGGTTGTCAGTGGAGTGGCCAGCAAGTCCACAATGGAGGAAGTCGAAGGCAGAAAGCAGCCCCCTGCCTGACTCTCACCCCCAGGGCAAAGAGTGAGAAAGGCTCGCTACAGCAAGAGCCTGTCCATACTTTCACCTTGAAAGCAGAATGTTTACATTTAAAATTCATGAACAGGCAGCAATAAAAACAGCATACAGTAGCAGAGGACAGAAGCTTGCCCAGCGCATATAATATCAGAGCACCCCCCATGACAAAGCCAACGACTTAACTGGCCTGCTTAGCTTTGAGTTGTTCACAAATCCCGATGATTAGCATTTCTCCCGGAAACTAAACATCCTCTGGTTTGGGGTGAGAGATAGATCTAATGTGCCAAAGGAAGGCATGATGGAAAGTCAGTTTCTTGCTCTCAGAGGAATGGGGGGTCGACAGAACCAACAGGTTAATGCACCTAGTGCAGCCTCCCATGTGCAGTCTGCAGGTGACACTTTCAGTTGCTTGTGAGATGCTGGTACAGGTTTGCTTGCTATGCAGGGGCCTGCAGTCACCTCACAGCACGTCGAGAAGGTGTCTCGTTTCAGTCCAGGGCAATTTTCTCATTAACAGTGACCGTAGATTTCACTTTTTTCCTTCATTTTTTCCAGTCAGTTGGGAGCAGAGAGACACGCTTATGTATGGGGCCTAACAAGACCAGAGTGCACACACCAAAGCCACAACGGATAGAGGGAATGCAGGTATTGGTGGGGCATTAGGTATGACATGATCACTCCGTGCCTTGCATCCCTATTTCCCATGAAAAAAAATGTTAAAAAACTCTTGGGAGATACAGAACCTGGGATTAGAACTCAGGTTTTCTGCATGCCCAATTCCAGCACTTATCACCTGTGCCACCGGTCTCTGTGCTTGCGGCAGTAGCTTTGGGGCATGTACATCTTTCTCCAGCGAGGCTATGACATCTGGCCGCAAGGATATAACATCTGTCTGCCCACTCCACCTAACTCCAAGCACCTGCAGTGGTGTAGTGGTTAAGTGCTTGCATTGCGGCTCTGGGGATGTCCGTTCGAATCCTGCCTTCGGCATATGTCATTGGTTAAACTACTTGTACTGTTAAAAATATCTGCTTGTCTCCTGAAAGGGCCAGTGAGTTCCATGGGTAAAGGGGTGGGTTAAAGGGCACCCTGGGAAGATAGACTAAGGTAAAGGGGAGCATCTGGAGAGGAGCTGTGGTAGGGGAAAGGGGGTACTGGTTGGGTAGGGGGAGCAGGTTAAAGGGCATATGTGGGTTGGGGTAGAGCAAGGAAAGGGGGGCCTGGGGAGAAGCTGTGGCAGGGGTAAGGGGCTACTGGTTGGGTAAGGGTGACCAAAAGGGGGGTTAGGTTAAAGGGCATAAGTTGGGTGGGGGTAGAGCAAGGAAAGGGGGGCCTGGATTGCAGCGGAGTAGGAAAGGGGACCCTGTGGAGAACAAGTTGACAATAGGGAACCCTTTTTTGTTTCTTGTCTTTTGTCTTTTGTTTTTGGTTAGAGAGTGCACAGAGATCGAATGGACTGAGTACTGCCTTCCTGCATTGCCTGCTGTGTGGATGCACAGTAGTAGTGCATTGCCCCTGCACTGCATGCTTTAGTAATCACACAGGATTAGGACCTGTTTATGAGTGGCATATCCCGCCCACCTCAGCTGCGGATCCCCCATTGCTGCTCCGATAATGCTATCAGCCTCTACTGCAACTAGAGCTGGCTATGTACCATGTTATACGCAAAGATATATTGTGTTAAACAATAGGTTCACATAACAGAGAAGACCTAGGTGTGTGCGTTGTATTAATAGATGTGCCAGAAAGCATTCAATGATGACAACAGTTTTCAAAGTGAGTCACAACATGTGTAATGTAAGTGCAAAGACTGAGCTGGAAACTAAGTAGAGTCTTTGGTGTTGCAGCAGGCAGGCAAGTTACCAGACTGCCCAGGCCTGGTGGCTCTTATCGGCCAAGAAATGTCTATTGACCTGTGCGTCTCAGGTTTCCCGACCAGCTCAGTTATACAGAGTTCTGCTTGCAGGTTGACATGCACACTGCCACTTAGCATCTTGCCCTGGACACTTTGCACACAGCTTCCAAGAACCTTCCCACCTCAACAACCCAGTCAGCCCTTCACCCCTTCGTATTCGACTTGCGGCACCTCCTTGGGAATGCATCTCTTGTTGGTAGATGTCCTTCATGAGGCTTAGCAAGGCCTTGCAACTTTTTCAAAGGGCCTTAGAAGAAAGGAAAAAAGTCGAAGGCATACTGGAGCGGGAAGCAGGTGGAAGTCGAGGGGTGGGGGTTTGGCAGTAAAAGAAAGAGGGTCTGGCAGAGAGTTAGAAGTTAGGCAACACAATGAGCGAGGTAGGAGGAAAGATGCCTCAGGCATGCAGCTCTCTGACTCTTCCCCACTGTGCCTGCAGAAAGAGCCTTCCTATTCCTAGCTCTCACCCGAATGGATACATTTGCCTGGAGAGCCCAGAACTAATTTCAGTTAGCCAGAGGGTAAACAGAGGCCAGTGAGAGGTGCACACCCCTTCATTTGACTAGGCTTCCCGGGCTTCTGGGAGGAAAAAAGGCAGCAGTATTCCAACAAGATCATCGTCACCAAGGGCCACCATAACTAGGGGATTACAGAGCATGCTGTGACACACTCCGGGGCCTGGTTGGCCAGGCTTATGTTGAAGAGCACATATCCTAACCCTGAGCTACCTGGGTGGCTGCTCCATAGGGGCTGCACCGAACATAGGGCTGTGCCCGTTTAGGGCTGTGGTCGCGTTTGGGAGCGTTAGGGATGCGTGGAGGACGCAGGGCGCAGACCTCTGCTCGTTTCACCCCAGGATTAGGGCCTGGTTGTCAGTGGAGCGGCCAGCAAGTCCACAATGGAGGAAGTCGAAGGCAGAAAGCAGCCCCCTGCCTGACTCTCACCCCCAGGGCAAAGAGTGAGAAAGGCTCGCTACAGCAAGAGCCTGTCCATACTTTCACCTTGAAAGCAGAATGTTTACATTTAAAATTCATGAACAGGCAGCAATAAAAACAGCATACAGTAGGAGAGGACAGAAGCTTGCCCAGCGCATATAATATCAGAGCACCCCCCATGACAAAGCCAACGACTTAACTGGCCTGCTTAGCTTTGAGTTGTTCACAAATCCCGATGATTAGCATTTCTCCCGGAAACTAAACATCCTCTGGTTTGGGGTGAGAGATAGATCTAATGTGCCAAAGGAAGGCATGATGGAAAGTCAGTTTTTTGCTCTCAGAGGAATGGGGGGTCGACAGAACCAACAGGTTAATGCACCTAGTGCAGCCTCCCATGTGCAGTCTGCAGGTGACACTTTCAGTTGCTTGTGAGATGCTGGTACAGGTTTGCTTGCTATGCAGGGGCCTGCAGTCACCTCACAGCACGTCGAGAAGGTGTCTCGTTTCAGTCCAGGGCAATTTTCTCATTAACAGTGACCGTAGATTTCACTTTTTTCCTTCATTTTTTCCAGTCAGTTGGGAGCAGAGAGACACGCTTATGTATGGGGCCTAACAAGACCAGAGTGCACACACCAAAGCCACAACGGATAGAGGGAATGCAGGTATTGGTGGGGCATTAGGTATGACATGATCACTCCGTGCCTTGCATCCCTATTTCCCATGAAAAAAAATGTTAAAAAACTCTTGGGAGATACAGAACCTGGGATTAGAACTCAGGTTTTCTGCATGCCCAATTCCAGCACTTATCACCTGTGCCACCGGTCTCTGTGCTTGCGGCAGTAGCTTTGGGGCATGTACATCTTTCTCCAGCGAGGCTATGACATCTGGCCGCAAGGATATAACATCTGTCTGCCCACTCCACCTAACTCCAAGCACCTGCAGTGGTGTAGTGGTTAAGTGCTTGCATTGCGGCTCTGGGGATGTCCGTTCGAATCCTGCCTTCGGCATATGTCATTGGTTAAACTACTTGTACTGTTAAAAATATCTGCTTGTCTCCTGAAAGGGCCAGTGAGTTCCATGGGTAAAGGGGTGGGTTAAAGGGCACCCTGGGAAGATAGACTAAGGTAAAGGGGAGCATCTGGAGAGGAGCTGTGGCAGGGGAAAGGGGGTACTGGTTGGGTAGGGGGAGCAGGTTAAAGGGCATATGTGGGTTGGGGTAGAGCAAGGAAAGGGGGGCCTGGGGAGAAGCTGTGGCAGGGGTAAGGGGCTACTGGTTGGGTAAGGGTGACCAAAAGGGGGGTTAGGTTAAAGGGCATATGTTGGGTGGGGGTAGAGCAAGGAAAGGGGGGCCTGGATTGCAGCGGAGTAGGAAAGGGGACCCTGTGGAGAACAAGTTGACAATAGGGAACCCTTTTTTGTTTCTTGTCTTTTGTCTTTTGTCTTTTGTTTTTGTTTTTTTTTTGTTTAGAGAGTGCACAGAGATCGAATGGACTGAGTACTGCCTTCCAGCATTGCCTGCTGTGTGGATGCCCAGTAGTAGTGCATTGCCCCTGCACTGCATGCTTTAGTAATCACACAGGATTAGGCCCTGTTTATGAGTGGCATATCCCGCCCACCTCAGCTGCGGAGCCCCCATTGCTCCTCCGATAATGCTATCAGCCTCTACTGCAACTAGAGCTGGCTATGTATCATGTTATACGCGAAGATATATTGTGTTAAACAATAGGTTCACATAACAGAGAAGACCTAAGTGTGTGCGTTGTATTAATAGATGTGCCAGAAAGCATTCAATGATGACAACAGTTTTCAAAGTGAGTCACAACATGTGTAATGTAAGTGCAAAGACTGAGCTGGAAACTAAGTAGAGTCTTTGGTGTTGCAGCAGGCAGGCAAGTTACCAGACTGCCCAGGCCTGGTGGCTCTTATCGGCCAAGAAATGTCTATTGACCTGTGCGTCTCAGGTTTCCCGACCAGCTCAGTTATACAGAGTTCTGCTTGCAGGTTGACATGCACACTGCCACTTAGCATCTTGCCCTGGACACTTTGCACACAGCTTCCAAGAACCTTCCCACCTCAACAACCCAGTCAGCCCTTCACCCCTTCGTATTCGACTTGCGGCACCTCCTTGGGAATGCATCTTTTGTTGATAGATGTCCTTCATGAGGCTTAGCAAGGCCTTGCAACTTTTTCAAAGGGCCTTAGAAGAAAGGAAAAAAGTCGAAGGCATACTGGAGCGGGAAGCAGGTGGAAGTCGAGGGGTGGGGGTTTGGCAGTAAAAGAAAGAGGGTCTGGCAGAGAGTTAGAAGTTAGGCAACACAATGAGCGAGGTAGGAGGAAAGATGCCTCAGGCATGCAGCTCTCTGACTCTTCCCCACTGTGCCTGCAGAAAGAGCCTTCCTATTCCTAGCTCTCACCCGAATGGATACATTTGCCTGGAGAGCCCAGAACTAATTTCAGTTAGCCAGAGGGTAAACAGAGGCCAGTGAGAGGTGCACACCCCTTCATTTGACCAGGCTTCCCGGGCTTCTGGGAGGAAAAAAGGCAGCAGTATTCCAACAAGATCATCGTCGCCAAGGGCCACCATAACTAGGGGATTACAGAGAATGCTGTGACACTCTCCGGGGCCTGGTTGGCCAGGCTTATGTTGAAGAGCACATATCCTAACCCTGAGCTACCTGGGTGGCTGCTCCATAGGGGCTGCACCGAACATAGGGCTGTGCCCGTTTAGGGCTGTGGTCGCGTTTGGGAGCGTTAGGGATGCGTGGAGGACGCAGGGCGCAGACCTCTGCTCGTTTCACCCCAGGATTAGGGCCTGGTTGTCAGTGGAGTGGCCAGCAAGTCCACAATGGAGGAAGTCGAAGGCAGAAAGCAGCCCCCTGCCTGACTCTCACCCCCAGGGCAAAGAGTGAGAAAGGCTCGCTACAGCAAGAGCCTGTCCATACTTTCACCTTGAAAGCAGAATGTTTACATTTAAAATTCATGAACAGGCAGCAATAAAAACAGCATACAGTAGCAGAGGACAGAAGCTTGCCCAGCGCATATAATATCAGAGCACCCCCCATGACAAAGCCAACGACTTAACTGGCCTGCTTAGCTTTGAGTTGTTCACAAATCCCGATGATTAGCATTTCTCCCGGAAACTAAACATCCTCTGGTTTGGGGTGAGAGATAGATCTAATGTGCCAAAGGAAGGCATGATGGAAAGTCAGTTTCTTGCTCTCAGAGGAATGGGGGGTCGACAGAACCAACAGGTTAATGCACCTAGTGCAGCCTCCCATGTGCAGTCTGCAGGTGACACTTTCAGTTGCTTGTGAGATGCTGGTACAGGTTTGCTTGCTATGCAGGGGCCTGCAGTCACCTCACAGCACGTCGAGAAGGTGTCTCGTTTCAGTCCAGGGCAATTTTCTCATTAACAGTGACCGTAGATTTCACTTTTTTCCTTCATTTTTTCCAGTCAGTTGGGAGCAGAGAGACACGCTTATGTATGGGGCCTAACAAGACCAGAGTGCACACACCAAAGCCACAACGGATAGAGGGAATGCAGGTATTGGTGGGGCATTAGGTATGACATGATCACTCCGTGCCTTGCATCCCTATTTCCCATGAAAAAAAATGTTAAAAAACTCTTGGGAGATACAGAACCTGGGATTAGAACTCAGGTTTTCTGCATGCCCAATTCCAGCACTTATCACCTGTGCCACCGGTCTCTGTGCTTGCGGCAGTAGCTTTGGGGCATGTACATCTTTCTCCAGCGAGGCTATGACATCTGGCCGCAAGGATATAACATCTGTCTGCCCACTCCACCTAACTCCAAGCACCTGCAGTGGTGTAGTGGTTAAGTGCTTGCATTGCGGCTCTGGGGATGTCCGTTCGAATCCTGCCTTCGGCATATGTCATTGGTTAAACTACTTGTACTGTTAAAAATATCTGCTTGTCTCCTGAAAGGGCCAGTGAGTTCCATGGGTAAAGGGGTGGGTTAAAGGGCACCCTGGGAAGATAGACTAAGGTAAAGGGGAGCATCTGGAGAGGAGCTGTGGTAGGGGAAAGGGGGTACTGGTTGGGTAGGGGGAGCAGGTTAAAGGGCATATGTGGGTTGGGGTAGAGCAAGGAAAGGGGGGCCTGGGGAGAAGCTGTGGCAGGGGTAAGGGGCTACTGGTTGGGTAAGGGTGACCAAAAGGGGGGTTAGGTTAAAGGGCATATGTTGGGTGGGGGTAGAGCAAGGAAAGGGGGGCCTGGATTGCAGCGGAGTAGGAAAGGGGACCCTGTGGAGAACAAGTTGACAATAGGGAACCCTTTTTTGTTTCTTGTCTTTTGTCTTTTGTTTTTGGTTAGAGAGTGCACAGAGATCGAATGGACTGAGTACTGCCTTCCTGCATTGCCTGCTGTGTGGATGCACAGTAGTAGTGTATTGCCCCTGCACTGCATGCTTTAGTAATCACACAGGATTAGGACCTGTTTATGAGTGGCATATCCCGCCCACCTCAGCTGCGGATCCCCCATTGCTGCTCCGATAATGCTATCAGCCTCTACTGCAACTAGAGCTGGCTATGTACCATGTTATACGCAAAGATATATTGTGTTAAACAATAGGTTCACATAACAGAGAAGACCTAGGTGTGTGCGTTGTATTAATAGATGTGCCAGAAAGCATTCAATGATGACAACAGTTTTCAAAGTGAGTCACAACATGTGTAATGTAAGTGCAAAGACTGAGCTGGAAACTAAGTAGAGTCTTTGGTGTTGCAGCAGGCAGGCAAGTTACCAGACTGCCCAGGCCTGGTGGCTCTTATCGGCCAAGAAATGTCTATTGACCTGTGCGTCTCAGGTTTCCCGACCAGCTCAGTTATACAGAGTTCTGCTTGCAGGTTGACATGCACACTGCCACTTAGCATCTTGCCCTGGACACTTTGCACACAGCTTCCAAGAACCTTCCCACCTCAACAACCCAGTCAGCCCTTCACCCCTTCGTATTCGACTTGCGGCACCTCCTTGGGAATGCATCTTTTGTTGATAGATGTCCTTCATGAGGCTTAGCAAGGCCTTGCAACTTTTTCAAAGGGCCTTAGAAGAAAGGAAAAAAGTCGAAGGCATACTGGAGCGGGAAGCAGGTGGAAGTCGAGGGGTGGGGGTTTGGCAGTAAAAGAAAGAGGGTCTGGCAGAGAGTTAGAAGTTAGGCAACACAATGAGCGAGGTAGGAGGAAAGATGCCTCAGGCATGCAGCTCTCTGACTCTTCCCCACTGTGCCTGCAGAAAGAGCCTTCCTATTCCTAGCTCTCACCCGAATGGATACATTTGCCTGGAGAGCCCAGAACTAATTTCAGTTAGCCAGAGGGTAAACAGAGGCCAGTGAGAGGTGCACACCCCTTCATTTGACCAGGCTTCCCGGGCTTCTGGGAGGAAAAAAGGCAGCAGTATTCCAACAAGATCATCGTCGCCAAGGGCCACCATAACTAGGGGATTACAGAGAATGCTGTGACACTCTCCGGGGCCTGGTTGGCCAGGCTTATGTTGAAGAGCACATATCCTAACCCTGAGCTACCTGGGTGGCTGCTCCATAGGGGCTGCACCGAACATAGGGCTGTGCCCGTTTAGGGCTGTGGTCGCGTTTGGGAGCGTTAGGGATGCGTGGAGGACGCAGGGCGCAGACCTCTGCTCGTTTCACCCCAGGATTAGGGCCTGGTTGTCAGTGGAGTGGCCAGCAAGTCCACAATGGAGGAAGTCGAAGGCAGAAAGCAGCCCCCTGCCTGACTCTCACCCCCAGGGCAAAGAGTGAGAAAGGCTCGCTACAGCAAGAGCCTGTCCATACTTTCACCTTGAAAGCAGAATGTTTACATTTAAAATTCATGAACAGGCAGCAATAAAAACAGCATACAGTAGCAGAGGACAGAAGCTTGCCCAGCGCATATAATATCAGAGCACCCCCCATGACAAAGCCAACGACTTAACTGGCCTGCTTAGCTTTGAGTTGTTCACAAATCCCGATGATTAGCATTTATCCCGGAAACTAAACATCCTCTGGTTTGGGGTGAGAGATAGATCTAATGTGCCAAAGGAAGGCATGATGGAAAGTCAGTTTCTTGCTCTCAGAGGAATGGGGGGTCGACAGAACCAACAGGTTAATGCACCTAGTGCAGCCTCCCATGTGCAGTCTGCAGGTGACACTTTCAGTTGCTTGTGAGATGCTGGTACAGGTTTGCTTGCTATGTAGGGGCCTGCAGTCACCTCACAGCACGTCGAGAAGGTGTCTCGTTTCAGTCCAGGGCAATTTTCTCATTAACAGTGACCGTAGATTTCACTTTTTTCCTTCATTTTTTCCAGTCAGTTGGGAGCAGAGAGACACGCTTATGTATGGGGCCTAACAAGACCAGAGTGCACACACCAAAGCCACAACGGATAGAGGGAATGCAGGTATTGGTGGGGCATTAGGTATGACATGATCACTCCGTGCCTTGCATCCCTATTTCCCATGAAAAAAAATGTTAAAAAACTCTTGGGAGATACAGAACCTGGGATTAGAACTCAGGTTTTCTGCATGCCCAATTCCAGCACTTATCACCTGTGCCACCGGTCTCTGTGCTTGCGGCAGTAGCTTTGGGGCATGTACATCTTTCTCCAGCGAGGCTATGACATCTGGCCGCAAGGATATAACATCTGTCTGCCCACTCCACCTAACTCCAAGCACCTGCAGTGGTGTAGTGGTTAAGTGCTTGCATTGCGGCTCTGGGGATGTCCGTTCGAATCCTGCCTTCGGCATATGTCATTGGTTAAACTACTTGTACTGTTAAAAATATCTGCTTGTCTCCTGAAAGGGCCAGTGAGTTCCATGGGTAAAGGGGTGGGTTAAAGGGCACCCTGGGAAGATAGACTAAGGTAAAGGGGAGCATCTGGAGAGGAGCTGTGGTAGGGGAAAGGGGGTACTGGTTGGGTAGGGGGAGCAGGTTAAAGGGCATATGTGGGTTGGGGTAGAGCAAGGAAAGGGGGGCCTGGGGAGAAGCTGTGGCAGGGGTAAGGGGCTACTGGTTGGGTAAGGGTGACCAAAAGGGGGGTTAGGTTAAAGGGCATATGTTGGGTGGGGGTAGAGCAAGGAAAGGGGGGCCTGGATTGCAGCGGAGTAGGAAAGGGGACCCTGTGGAGAACAAGTTGACAATAGGGAACCCTTTTTTTGTTTCTTGTCTTTTGTCTTTTGTTTTTGGTTAGAGAGTGCACAGAGATCGAATGGACTGAGTACTGCCTTCCTGCATTGCCTGCTGTGTGGATGCACAGTAGTAGTGCATTGCCCCTGCACTGCATGCTTTAGTAATCACACAGGTTTAGGACCTGTTTATGAGTGGCATATCCCGCCCACCTCAGCTGCGGATCCGCCATTGCTGCTCCGATAATGCTATCAGCCTCTACTGCAACTAGAGCTGGCTATGTACCATGTTATACGCAAAGATATATTGTGTTAAACAATAGGTTCACATAACAGAGAAGACCTAGGTGTGTGCGTTGTATTAATAGATGTGCCAGAAAGCATTCAATGATGACAACAGTTTTCAAAGTGAGTCACAACATGTGTAATGTAAGTGCAAAGACTGAGCTGGAAACTAAGTAGAGTCTTTGGTGTTGCAGCAGGCAGGCAAGTTACCAGACTGCCCAGGCCTGGTGGCTCTTATCGGCCAAGAAATGTCTATTGACCTGTGCGTCTCAGGTTTCCCGACCAGCTCAGTTATACAGAGTTCTGCTTGCAGGTTGACATGCACACTGCCACTTAGCATCTTGCCCTGGACACTTTGCACACAGCTTCCAAGAACCTTCCCACCTCAACAACCCAGTCAGCCCTTCACCCCTTCGTATTCGACTTGCGGCACCTCCTTGGGAATGCATCTTTTGTTGGTAGATGTCCTTCATGAGGCTTAGCAAGGCCTTGCAACTTTTTCAAAGGGCCTTAGAAGAAAGGAAAAAAGTCGAAGGCATACTGGAGCGGGAAGCAGGTGGAAGTCGAGGGGTGGGGGTTTGGCAGTAAAAGAAAGAGGGTCTGGCAGAGAGTTAGAAGTTAGGCAACACAATGAGCGAGGTAGGAGGAAAGATGCCTCAGGCATGCAGCTCTCTGACTCTTCCCCACTGTGCCTGCAGAAAGAGCCTTCCTATTCCTAGCTCTCACCCGAATGGATACATTTGCCTGGAGAGCCCAGAACTAATTTCAGTTAGCCAGAGGGTAAACAGAGGCCAGTGAGAGGTGCACACCCCTTCATTTGACTAGGCTTCCCGGGCTTCTGGGAGGAAAAAAGGCAGCAGTATTCCAACAAGATCATCGTCACCAAGGGCCACCATAACTAGGGGATTACAGAGCATGCTGTGACACACTCCGGGGCCTGGTTGGCCAGGCTTATGTTGAAGAGCACATATCCTAACCCTGAGCTACCTGGGTGGCTGCTCCATAGGGGCTGCACCGAACATAGGGCTGTGCCCGTTTAGGGCTGTGGTCGCGTTTGGGAGCGTTAGGGATGCGTGGAGGACGCAGGGCGCAGACCTCTGCTCGTTTCACCCCAGGATTAGGGCCTGGTTGTCAGTGGAGCGGCCAGCAAGTCCACAATGGAGGAAGTCGAAGGCAGAAAGCAGCCCCCTGCCTGACTCTCACCCCCAGGGCAAAGAGTGAGAAAGCCTCGCTACAGCAAGAGCCTGTCCATACTTTCACCTTGAAAGCAGAATGTTTACATTTAAAATTCATGAACAGGCAGCAATAAAAATAGCATTCAGTAGCAGAGGACAGAAGCTTGCCCAGCGCATATAATATCAGAGCACCCCCCATGACAAAAGCCAACGACTTAACTGGCCTGCTTAGCTTTGAGTTGTTCACAAATCCCGATGATTAGCATTTCTCTCGGAAACTAAACATCCTCTGATTTGGGGTGAGAGATAGATCTAATGTGCCAAAGGAAGGCATGATGGAAAGTCAGTTTCTTGCTCTCAGAGGAATGGGGGGTCGACAGAACCAACAGGTTAATGCACCTAGTGCAGCCTCCCATGTGCAGTCTGCAGGTGACACTTTCAGTTGCTTGTGAGATGCTGGTACAGGTTTGCTTGCTATGCAGGGGCCTGCAGTCACCTCACAGCACGTCGAGAAGGTGTCTCGTTTCAGTCCAGGGCAATTTTCTCATTAACAGTGACCGTAGATTTCACTTTTTTCTTTCATTTTTTCCAGTCAGTTGGGAGCAGAGAGACACGCTTATGTATGGGGCCTAACAAGACCAGAGTGCACACACCAAAGCCACAACGGATAGTGGGAATGCAGGTATTGGTGGGGCATTAGGTATGACATGATCACTCCGTGCCTTGCATCCCCATTTCCCATAAAAAAAATGTAAAAAAACTCTTGGGAGATACAGAACCTGGGATTAGAACTCAGGTTTCCTGCATCCCCAGTTCCAGCACTTATCACCTGTGCCATCTGTCTCTGCGCTTGTTGCAGTAGCTTTCGGGCATGTACATCTTTCTCCAGCGAGGCTATGACATCTGGCCGCGAGGATATAACATCTGTCTGCCCACTCCACCTAACTCCAAGCAACTGCAGTGGTGTAGTGGTTAAGTGCTTGGTTCGAATCCTGCCTTCGGCATATGTCATTGGTTAAACTACGTGTACTGTTACAAATATCTGCTTGTCTCCTGAAAGGGCCAGTGAGTTCCATGGGTAAAGGGGTGGGTTAAAGGGCACCCTGGGAAGATAGACTAAGGTAAAGGGGAGCATCTGGAGAGGAGCTGTGGTAGGGGAAAGGGGGTACTGGTTGGGTAGGGGGGGCAGGTTAAAGGGCATATGTGGGTTGGGGTAGAGCAAGGAAAGGGGGGCTTGGGGAGAAGCTGTGGCAGGGGTAAGGGGCTACTGGTTGGGTAAGGGTGACCAAAAGGGGGGTTAGGTTAAAGGGCATATGTTGGGTGGGGGTAGAGCAAGGAAAGGGGGGCCTGGATTGCAGAGGAGTAGAAAAGGGGACCCTGTGGAGAACAAGTTGACAATAGGGAACCCTTTTTTGTTTTTTGTTTTTGTCTTTTGTCTTTTGTTTTTTGTTTTTGTTTTTTTTTTGTTTAGAGAGTGCACAGAGATCGAATGGACTGAGTACTGCCTTCCAGCATTGCCTGCTGTGTGGATGCACAGTAGTAGTGCATTGCCCCTGCACTGCATGCTTTAATAATCACACAGGATTAGGCCCTGTTTATGAGTGGCATATCCCGCCCACCTCAGCTGCGGATCCCCCATTGCTGATCCGATAATGCTATCAGCCTCTACTGCAACTAGAGCTGGCTATGTATCATGTTATACGCAAATATATATTGTGTTAAACAATAGGTTCACATAACAGAGAAGACCTAGGTGTGTGCGTTGTATTAATAGATGTGCCAGAAAGCATTCAATGATGACAACAGTTTTCAAAGTGAGTCACAACATGTGTAATGTAAGTGCAAAGACTGAGCTGGAAACTAAGTAGAGTCTTTGGTGTTGCAGCAGGCAGGCAAGTTACCAGACTGCCCAGGCCTGGTGGCTCTTATCGGCCAAGAAATGTCTATTGACCTGTGCGTCTCAGGTTTCCCGACCAGCTCAGTTATACAGAGTTCTGCTTGCAGGTTGACATGCACACTGCCACTTAGCATCTTGCCCTGGACACTTTGCACACAGCTTCCAAGAACCTTCCCACCTCAACAACCCAGTCAGCCCTTCACCCCTTCGTATTCGACTTGCGGCACCTCCTTGGGAATGCATCTTTTGTTGATAGATGTCCTTCATGAGGCTTAGCAAGGCCTTGCAACTTTTTCAAAGGGCCTTAGAAGAAAGGAAAAAAGTCGAAGGCATACTGGAGCGGGAAGCAGGTGGAAGTCGAGGGGTGGGGGTTTGGCAGTAAAAGAAAGAGGGTCTGGCAGAGAGTTAGAAGTTAGGCAACACAATGAGCGAGGTAGGAGGAAAGATGCCTCAGGCATGCAGCTCTCTGACTCTTCCCCACTGTGCCTGCATAAAGAGCCTTCCTATTCCTAGCTCTCACCCGAATGGATACATTTGCCTGGAGAGCCCAGAACTAATTTCAGTTAGCCAGAGGGTAAACAGAGGCCAGTGAGAGGTGCACACCCCTTCATTTGACCAGGCTTCCCGGGCTTCTGGGAGGAAAAAAGGCAGCAGTATTCCAACAAGATCATCGTCGCCAAGGGCCACCATAACTAGGGGATTACAGAGAATGCTGTGACACTCTCCGGGGCCTGGTTGGCCAGGCTTATGTTGAAGAGCACATATCCTAACCCTGAGCTACCTGGGTGGCTGCTCCATAGGGGCTGCACCGAACATAGGGCTGTGCCCGTTTAGGGCTGTGGTCGCGTTTGGGAGCGTTAGGGATGCGTGGAGGACGCAGGGCGCAGACCTCTGCTCGTTTCACCCCAGGATTAGGGCCTGGTTGTCAGTGGAGTGGCCAGCAAGTCCACAATGGAGGAAGTCGAAGGCAGAAAGCAGCCCCCTGCCTGACTCTCACCCCCAGGGCAAAGAGTGAGAAAGGCTCGCTACAGCAAGAGCCTGTCCATACTTTCACCTTGAAAGCAGAATGTTTACATTTAAAATTCATGAACAGGCAGCAATAAAAACAGCATACAGTAGCAGAGGACAGAAGCTTGCCCAGCGCATATAATATCAGAGCACCCCCCATGACAAAGCCAACGACTTAACTGGCCTGCTTAGCTTTGAGTTGTTCACAAATCCCGATGATTAGCATTTCTCCCGGAAACTAAACATCCTCTGGTTTGGGGTGAGAGATAGATCTAATGTGCCAAAGGAAGGCATGATGGAAAGTCAGTTTCTTGCTCTCAGAGGAATGGGGGGTCGACAGAACCAACAGGTTAATGCACCTAGTGCAGCCTCCCATGTGCAGTCTGCAGGTGACACTTTCAGTTGCTTGTGAGATGCTGGTACAGGTTTGCTTGCTATGCAGGGGCCTGCAGTCACCTCACAGCACGTCGAGAAGGTGTCTCGTTTCAGTCCAGGGCAATTTTCTCATTAACAGTGACCGTAGATTTCACTTTTTTCCTTCATTTTTTCCAGTCAGTTGGGAGCAGAGAGACACGCTTATGTATGGGGCCTAACAAGACCAGAGTGCACACACCAAAGCCACAACGGATAGAGGGAATGCAGGTATTGGTGGGGCATTAGGTATGACATGATCACTCCGTGCCTTGCATCCCTATTTCCCATGAAAAAAAATGTTAAAAAACTCTTGGGAGATACAGAACCTGGGATTAGAACTCAGGTTTTCTGCATGCCCAATTCCAGCACTTATCACCTGTGCCACCGGTCTCTGTGCTTGCGGCAGTAGCTTTGGGGCATGTACATCTTTCTCCAGCGAGGCTATGACATCTGGCCGCAAGGATATAACATCTGTCTGCCCACTCCACCTAACTCCAAGCACCTGCAGTGGTGTAGTGGTTAAGTGCTTGCATTGCGGCTCTGGGGATGTCCGTTCGAATCCTGCCTTCGGCATATGTCATTGGTTAAACTACTTGTACTGTTAAAAATATCTGCTTGTCTCCTGAAAGGGCCAGTGAGTTCCATGGGTAAAGGGGTGGGTTAAAGGGCACCCTGGGAAGATAGACTAAGGTAAAGGGGAGCATCTGGAGAGGAGCTGTGGTAGGGGAAAGGGGGTACTGGTTGGGTAGGGGGAGCAGGTTAAAGGGCATATGTGGGTTGGGGTAGAGCAAGGAAAGGGGGGCCTGGGGAGAAGCTGTGGCAGGGGTAAGGGGCTACTGGTTGGGTAAGGGTGACCAAAAGGGGGGTTAGGTTAAAGGGCATAAGTTGGGTGGGGGTAGAGCAAGGAAAGGGGGGCCTGGATTGCAGCGGAGTAGGAAAGGGGACCCTGTGGAGAACAAGTTGACAATAGGGAACCCTTTTTTGTTTCTTGTCTTTTGTCTTTTGTTTTTGGTTAGAGAGTGCACAGAGATCGAATGGACTGAGTACTGCCTTCCTGCATTGCCTGCTGTGTGGATGCACAGTAGTAGTGCATTGCCCCTGCACTGCATGCTTTAGTAATCACACAGGATTAGGACCTGTTTATGAGTGGCATATCCCGCCCACCTCAGCTGCGGATCCCCCATTGCTGCTCCGATAATGCTATCAGCCTCTACTGCAACTAGAGCTGGCTATGTACCATGTTATACGCAAAGATATATTGTGTTAAACAATAGGTTCACATAACAGAGAAGACCTAGGTGTGTGCGTTGTATTAATAGATGTGCCAGAAAGCATTCAATGATGACAACAGTTTTCAAAGTGAGTCACAACATGTGTAATGTAAGTGCAAAGACTGAGCTGGAAACTAAGTAGAGTCTTTGGTGTTGCAGCAGGCAGGCAAGTTACCAGACTGCCCAGGCCTGGTGGCTCTTATCGGCCAAGAAATGTCTATTGACCTGTGCGTCTCAGGTTTCCCGACCAGCTCAGTTATACAGAGTTCTGCTTGCAGGTTGACATGCACACTGCCACTTAGCATCTTGCCCTGGACACTTTGCACACAGCTTCCAAGAACCTTCCCACCTCAACAACCCAGTCAGCCCTTCACCCCTTCGTATTCGACTTGCGGCACCTCCTTGGGAATGCATCTCTTGTTGGTAGATGTCCTTCATGAGGCTTAGCAAGGCCTTGCAACTTTTTCAAAGGGCCTTAGAAGAAAGGAAAAAAGTCGAAGGCATACTGGAGCGGGAAGCAGGTGGAAGTCGAGGGGTGGGGGTTTGGCAGTAAAAGAAAGAGGGTCTGGCAGAGAGTTAGAAGTTAGGCAACACAATGAGCGAGGTAGGAGGAAAGATGCCTCAGGCATGCAGCTCTCTGACTCTTCCCCACTGTGCCTGCAGAAAGAGCCTTCCTATTCCTAGCTCTCACCCGAATGGATACATTTGCCTGGAGAGCCCAGAACTAATTTCAGTTAGCCAGAGGGTAAACAGAGGCCAGTGAGAGGTGCACACCCCTTCATTTGACTAGGCTTCCCGGGCTTCTGGGAGGAAAAAAGGCAGCAGTATTCCAACAAGATCATCGTCACCAAGGGCCACCATAACTAGGGGATTACAGAGCATGCTGTGACACACTCCGGGGCCTGGTTGGCCAGGCTTATGTTGAAGAGCACATATCCTAACCCTGAGCTACCTGGGTGGCTGCTCCATAGGGGCTGCACCGAACATAGGGCTGTGCCCGTTTAGGGCTGTGGTCGCGTTTGGGAGCGTTAGGGATGCGTGGAGGACGCAGGGCGCAGACCTCTGCTCGTTTCACCCCAGGATTAGGGCCTGGTTGTCAGTGGAGCGGCCAGCAAGTCCACAATGGAGGAAGTCGAAGGCAGAAAGCAGCCCCCTGCCTGACTCTCACCCCCAGGGCAAAGAGTGAGAAAGGCTCGCTACAGCAAGAGCCTGTCCATACTTTCACCTTGAAAGCAGAATGTTTACATTTAAAATTCATGAACAGGCAGCAATAAAAACAGCATACAGTAGGAGAGGACAGAAGCTTGCCCAGCGCATATAATATCAGAGCACCCCCCATGACAAAGCCAACGACTTAACTGGCCTGCTTAGCTTTGAGTTGTTCACAAATCCCGATGATTAGCATTTCTCCCGGAAACTAAACATCCTCTGGTTTGGGGTGAGAGATAGATCTAATGTGCCAAAGGAAGGCATGATGGAAAGTCAGTTTTTTGCTCTCAGAGGAATGGGGGGTCGACAGAACCAACAGGTTAATGCACCTAGTGCAGCCTCCCATGTGCAGTCTGCAGGTGACACTTTCAGTTGCTTGTGAGATGCTGGTACAGGTTTGCTTGCTATGCAGGGGCCTGCAGTCACCTCACAGCACGTCGAGAAGGTGTCTCGTTTCAGTCCAGGGCAATTTTCTCATTAACAGTGACCGTAGATTTCACTTTTTTCCTTCATTTTTTCCAGTCAGTTGGGAGCAGAGAGACACGCTTATGTATGGGGCCTAACAAGACCAGAGTGCACACACCAAAGCCACAACGGATAGAGGGAATGCAGGTATTGGTGGGGCATTAGGTATGACATGATCACTCCGTGCCTTGCATCCCTATTTCCCATGAAAAAAAATGTTAAAAAACTCTTGGGAGATACAGAACCTGGGATTAGAACTCAGGTTTTCTGCATGCCCAATTCCAGCACTTATCACCTGTGCCACCGGTCTCTGTGCTTGCGGCAGTAGCTTTGGGGCATGTACATCTTTCTCCAGCGAGGCTATGACATCTGGCCGCAAGGATATAACATCTGTCTGCCCACTCCACCTAACTCCAAGCACCTGCAGTGGTGTAGTGGTTAAGTGCTTGCATTGCGGCTCTGGGGATGTCCGTTCGAATCCTGCCTTCGGCATATGTCATTGGTTAAACTACTTGTACTGTTAAAAATATCTGCTTGTCTCCTGAAAGGGCCAGTGAGTTCCATGGGTAAAGGGGTGGGTTAAAGGGCACCCTGGGAAGATAGACTAAGGTAAAGGGGAGCATCTGGAGAGGAGCTGTGGCAGGGGAAAGGGGGTACTGGTTGGGTAGGGGGAGCAGGTTAAAGGGCATATGTGGGTTGGGGTAGAGCAAGGAAAGGGGGGCCTGGGGAGAAGCTGTGGCAGGGGTAAGGGGCTACTGGTTGGGTAAGGGTGACCAAAAGGGGGGTTAGGTTAAAGGGCATATGTTGGGTGGGGGTAGAGCAAGGAAAGGGGGGCCTGGATTGCAGCGGAGTAGGAAAGGGGACCCTGTGGAGAACAAGTTGACAATAGGGAACCCTTTTTTGTTTCTTGTCTTTTGTCTTTTGTCTTTTGTTTTTGTTTTTTTTTTGTTTAGAGAGTGCACAGAGATCGAATGGACTGAGTACTGCCTTCCAGCATTGCCTGCTGTGTGGATGCCCAGTAGTAGTGCATTGCCCCTGCACTGCATGCTTTAGTAATCACACAGGATTAGGCCCTGTTTATGAGTGGCATATCCCGCCCACCTCAGCTGCGGAGCCCCCATTGCTCCTCCGATAATGCTATCAGCCTCTACTGCAACTAGAGCTGGCTATGTATCATGTTATACGCAAAGATATATTGTGTTAAACAATAGGTTCACATAACAGAGAAGACCTAAGTGTGTGCGTTGTATTAATAGATGTGCCAGAAAGCATTCAATGATGACAACAGTTTTCAAAGTGAGTCACAACATGTGTAATGTAAGTGCAAAGACTGAGCTGGAAACTAAGTAGAGTCTTTGGTGTTGCAGCAGGCAGGCAAGTTACCAGACTGCCCAGGCCTGGTGGCTCTTATCGGCCAAGAAATGTCTATTGACCTGTGCGTCTCAGGTTTCCCGACCAGCTCAGTTATACAGAGTTCTGCTTGCAGGTTGACATGCACACTGCCACTTAGCATCTTGCCCTGGACACTTTGCACACAGCTTCCAAGAACCTTCCCACCTCAACAACCCAGTCAGCCCTTCACCCCTTCGTATTCGACTTGCGGCACCTCCTTGGGAATGCATCTTTTGTTGGTAGATGTCCTTCATGAGGCTTAGCAAGGCCTTGCAACTTTTTCAAAGGGCCTTAGAAGAAAGGAAAAAAGTCGAAGGCATACTGGAGCGGGAAGCAGGTGGAAGTCGAGGGGTGGGGGTTTGGCAGTAAAAGAAAGAGGGTCTGGCAGAGAGTTAGAAGTTAGGCAACACAATGAGCGAGGTAGGAGGAAAGATGCCTCAGGCATGCAGCTCTCTGACTCTTCCCCACTGTGCCTGCAGAAAGAGCCTTCCTATTCCTAGCTCTCACCCGAATGGATACATTTGCCTGGAGAGCCCAGAACTAATTTCAGTTAGCCAGAGGGTAAACAGAGGCCAGTGAGAGGTGCACACCCCTTCATTTGACTAGGCTTCCCGGGCTTCTGGGAGGAAAAAAGGCAGCAGTATTCCAACAAGATCATCGTCACCAAGGGCCACCATAACTAGGGGATTACAGAGCATGCTGTGACACACTCCGGGGCCTGGTTGGCCAGGCTTATGTTGAAGAGCACATATCCTAACCCTGAGCTACCTGGGTGGCTGCTCCATAGGGGCTGCACCGAACATAGGGCTGTGCCCGTTTAGGGCTGTGGTCGCGTTTGGGAGCGTTAGGGATGCGTGGAGGACGCAGGGCGCAGACCTCTGCTCGTTTCACCCCAGGATTAGGGCCTGGTTGTCAGTGGAGCGGCCAGCAAGTCCACAATGGAGGAAGTCGAAGGCAGAAAGCAGCCCCCTGCCTGACTCTCACCCCCAGGGCAAAGAGTGAGAAAGGCTCGCTACAGCAAGAGCCTGTCCATACTTTCACCTTGAAAGCAGAATGTTTACATTTAAAATTCATGAACAGGCAGCAATAAAAACAGCATACAGTAGCAGAGGACAGAAGCTTGCCCAGCGCATATAATATCAGAGCACCCCCCATGACAAAGCCAACGACTTAACTGGCCTGCTTAGCTTTGAGTTGTTCACAAATCCCGATGATTAGCATTTCTCTCGGAAACTAAACATCCTCTGATTTGGGGTGAGAGATAGATCTAATGTGCCAAAGGAAGGCATGATGGAAAGTCAGTTTCTTGCTCTCAGAGGAATGGGGGGTCGACAGAACCAACAGGTTAATGCACCTAGTGCAGCCTCCCATGTGCAGTCTGCAGGTGACACTTTCAGTTGCTTGTGAGATGCTGGTACAGGTTTGCTTGCTATGCAGGGGCCTGCAGTCACCTCACAGCACGTCGAGAAGGTGTCTCGTTTCAGTCCAGGGCAATTTTCTCATTAACAGTGACCGTAGATTTCACTTTTTTCCTTCATTTTTTCCAGTCAGTTGGGAGCAGAGAGACACGCTTATGTATGGGGCCTAACAAGACCAGAGTGCACACACCAAAGCCACAACGGATAGAGGGAATGCAGGTATTGGTGGGGCATTAGGTATGACATGATCACTCCGTGCCTTGCATCCCCATTTCCCATGAAAAAAAATGTTAAAAAACTCTTGGGAGATACAGAACCTGGGATTAGAAATCAGGTTTTCTGCATGCCCAATTCCAGCACTTATCACCTGTGCCACCGGTCTCTGTGCTTGCGGCAGTAGCTTTGGGGCATGTACATCTTTCTCCAGCGAGGCTATGACATCTGGCCGCAAGGATATAACATCTGTCTGCCCACTCCACCTAACTCCAAGCACCTGCAGTGGTGTAGTGGTTAAGTGCTTGCATTGCGGCTCTGGGGATGTCCGTTCGAATCCTGCCTTCGGCATATGTCATTGGTTAAACTACTTGTACTGTTAAAAATATCTGCTTGTCTCCTGAAAGGGCCAGTGAGTTCCATGGGTAAAGGGGTGGGTTAAAGGGCACCCTGGGAAGATAGACTAAGGTAAAGGGGAGCATCTGGAAAGGAGCTGTGGTAGGGGAAGGGGGTACTGGTTGGGTAGGGGGAGCAGGTTAAAGGGCATATGTGGGTTGGGGTAGAGCAAGGAAAGGGGGGCCTGGGGAGAAGCTGTGGCAGGGGTAAGGGGCTACTGGTTGGGTAAGGGTGACCAAAAGGGGGGTTAGGTTAAAGGGCATATGTTGGGTGGGGGTAGAGCAAGGAAAGGGGGGCCTGGATTGCAGCGGAGTAGGAAAGGGGACCCTGTGGAGAATAAGTTGACAATAGGGAACCCTTTTTTGTTTCTTGTCTTTTGTCTTTTGTTTTTTGTTTTTGTTTTTGTTTTTGTTTAGAGAGTGCAGAGAGATCGAATGGACTGAGTACTGCCTTCCTGCATTGCCTGCTGTGTGGATGCACAGTAGTAGTGCATTGCCCCTGCACTGCATGCTTTAGTAATCACACAGGATTAGGCCCTGTTTATGAGTGGCATATCCCGCCCACCTCAGCTGCGGATCCCCCATTGCTGCTCCGATAATGCTATCAGCCTCTACTGCAACTAGAGCTGGCTATGTATCATGTTATACGCAAAGATATATTGTGTTAAACAATAGGTTCACATAACAGAGAAGACCTAGGTGTGTGCGTTGTATTAATAGATGTGCCAGAAAGCATTCAATGATGACAACAGTTTTCAAAGTGAGTCACAACATGTGTAATGTAAGTGCAAAGACTGAGCTGGAAACTAAGTAGAGTCTTTGGTGTTGCAGCAGGCAGGCAAGTTACCAGACTGCCCAGGCCTGGTGGCTCTTATCGGCCAAGAAATGTCTATTGACCTGTGCGTCTCAGGTTTCCCGACCAGCTCAGTTATACAGAGTTCTGCTTGCAGGTTGACATGCACACTGCCACTTAGCATCTTGCCCTGGACACTTTGCACACAGCTTCCAAGAACCTTCCCACCTCAACAACCCAGTCAGCCCTTCACCCCTTCGTATTCGACTTGCGGCACCTCCTTGGGAATGCATCTTTTGTTGGTAGATGTCCTTCATGAGGCTTAGCAAGGCCTTGCAACTTTTTCAAAGGGCCTTAGAAGAAAGGAAAAAAGTCGAAGGCATACTGGAGCGGGAAGCAGGTGGAAGTCGAGGGGTGGGGGTTTGGCAGTAAAAGAAAGAGGGTCTGGCAGAGAGTTAGAAGTTAGGCAACACAATGAGCGAGGTAGGAGGAAAGATGCCTCAGGCATGCAGCTCTCTGACTCTTCCCCACTGTGCCTGCAGAAAGAGCCTTCCTATTCCTAGCTCTCACCCGAATGGATACATTTGCCTGGAGAGCCCAGAACTAATTTCAGTTAGCCAGAGGGTAAACAGAGGCCAGTGAGAGGTGCACACCCCTTCATTTGACTAGGCTTCCCGGGCTTCTGGGAGGAAAAAAGGCAGCAGTATTCCAACAAGATCATCGTCACCAAGGGCCACCATAACTAGGGGATTACAGAGCATGCTGTGACACACTCCGGGGCCTGGTTGGCCAGGCTTATGTTGAAGAGCACATATCCTAACCCTGAGCTACCTGGGTGGCTGCTCCATAGGGGCTGCACCGAACATAGGGCTGTGCCCGTTTAGGGCTGTGGTCGCGTTTGGGAGCGTTAGGGATGCGTGGAGGACGCAGGGCGCAGACCTCTGCTCGTTTCACCCCAGGATTAGGGCCTGGTTGTCAGTGGAGCGGCCAGCAAGTCCACAATGGAGGAAGTCGAAGGCAGAAAGCAGCCCCCTGCCTGACTCTCACCCCCAGGGCAAAGAGTGAGAAAGGCTCGCTACAGCAAGAGCCTGTCCATACTTTCACCTTGAAAGCAGAATGTTTACATTTAAAATTCATGAACAGGCAGCAATAAAAACAGCATACAGTAGGAGAGGACAGAAGCTTGCCCAGCGCATATAATATCAGAGCACCCCCCCATGACAAAGCCAACGACTTAACTGGCCTGCTTAGCTTTGAGTTGTTCACAAATCCCGATGATTAGCATTTCTCCCGGAAACTAAACATCCTCTGGTTTGGGGTGAGAGATAGATCTAATGTGCCAAAGGAAGGCATGATGGAAAGTCAGTTTCTTGCTCTCAGAGGAATGGGGGGTCGACAGAACCAACAGGTTAATGCACCTAGTGCAGCCTCCCATGTGCAGTCTGCAGGTGACACTTTCAGTTGCTTGTGAGATGCTGGTACAGGTTTGCTTGCTATGCAGGGGCCTGCAGTCACCTCACAGCACGTCGAGAAGGTGTCTCGTTTCAGTCCAGGGCAATTTTCTCATTAACAGTGACCGTAGATTTCACTTTTTTCCTTCATTTTTTCCAGTCAGTTGGGAGCAGAGAGACACGCTTATGTATGGGGCCTAACAAGACCAGAGTGCACACACCAAAGCCACAACGGATAGAGGGAATGCAGGTATTGGTAGGGCATTAGGTATGACATGATCACTCCGTGCCTTGCATCCCTATTTCCCATGAAAAAAAATGTTAAAAAACTCTTGGGAGATACAGAACCTGGGATTAGAACTCAGGTTTTCTGCATGCCCAATTCCAGCACTTATCACCTGTGCCACCGGTCTCTGTGCTTGCGGCAGTAGCTTTGGGGCATGTACATCTTTCTCCAGCGAGGCTATGACATCTGGCCGCAAGGATATAAAATCTGTCTGCCCACTCCACCTAACTCCAAGCACCTGCAGTGGTGTAGTGGTTAAGTGCTTGCATTGCGGCTCTGGGGATGTCCGTTCGAATCTTGCCTTCGGCATATGTCATTGGTTAAACTACTTGTACTGTTAAAAATATCTGCTTGTCTCCTGAAAGGGCCAGTGAGTTCCATGGGTAAAGGGGTGGGTTAAAGGGCACCCTGGGAAGATAGACTAAGGTAAAGGGGAGCATCTGGAGAGGAGCTGTGGCAGGGGAAAGGGGGTACTGGTTGGGTAGGGGGAGCAGGTTAAAGGGCATATGTGGGTTGGGGTAGAGCAAGGAATGGGGGGCCTGGGGAGAAGCTGTGGCAGGGGTAAGGGGCTACTGGTTGGGTAAGGGTGACCAAAAGGGGGGTTAGGTTAAAGGGCATATGTTGGGTGGGGGTAGAGCAAGGAAAGGGGGGCCTGGATTGCAGCGGAGTAGGAAAGGGGACCCTGTGGAGAACAAGTTGACAATAGGGAACCCTTTTTTTGTTTCTTGTCTTTTGTCTTTTGTCTTTTGTTTTTGTTTTTTTTTTGTTTAGAGAGTGCACAGAGATCGAATGGACTGAGTACTGCCTTCCAGCATTGCCTGCTGTGTGGATGCCCAGTAGTAGTGCATTGCCCCTGCACTGCATGCTTTAGTAATCACACAGGATTAGGCCCTGTTTATGAGTGGCATATCCCGCCCACCTCAGCTGCGGATCCCCCATTGCTGCTCCGATAATGCTATCAGCCTCTACTGCAACTAGAGCTGGCTATGTATCATGTTATACGCAAAGATATATTCTGTTAAACAATAGGTTCACATAACAGAGAAGACCTAGGTGTGTGCGTTGTATTAATAGATGTGCCAGAAAGCATTCAATGATGACAACAGTTTTCAAAGTGAGTCACAACATGTGTAATGTAAGTGCAAAGACTGAGCTGGAAACTAAGTAGAGTCTTTGGTGTTGCAGCAGGCAGGCAAGTTACCAGACTGCCCAGGCCTGGTGGCTCTTATCGGCCAAGAAATGTCTATTGACCTGTGCGTCTCAGGTTTCCCGACCAGCTCAGTTATACAGAGTTCTGCTTGCAGGTTGACATGCACACTGCCACTTAGCATCTTGCCCTGGACACTTTGCACACAGCTTCCAAGAACCTTCCCACCTCAACAACCCAGTCAGCCCTTCACCCCTTCGTATTCGACTTGCGGCACCTCCTTGGGAATGCATCTTTTGTTGGTAGATGTCCTTCATGAGGCTTAGCAAGGCCTTGCAACTTTTTCAAAGGGCCTTAGAAGAAAGGAAAAAAGTCGAAGGCATACTGGAGCGGGAAGCAGGTGGAAGTCGAGGGGTGGGGGTTTGGCAGTAAAAGAAAGAGGGTCTGGCAGAGAGTTAGAAGTTAGGCAACACAATGAGCGAGGTAGGAGGAAAGATGCCTCAGGCATGCAGCTCTCTGACTCTTCCCCACTGTGCCTGCAGAAAGAGCCTTCCTATTCCTAGCTCTCACCCGAATGGATACATTTGCCTGGAGAGCCCAGAACTAATTTCAGTTAGCCAGAGGGTAAACAGAGGCCAGTGAGAGGTGCACACCCCTTCATTTGACTAGGCTTCCCGGGCTTCTGGGAGGAAAAAAGGCAGCAGTATTCCAACAAGATCATCGTCACCAAGGGCCACCATAACTAGGGGATTACAGAGCATGCTGTGACACACTCCGGGGCCTGGTTGGCCAGGCTTATGTTGAAGAGCACATATCCTAACCCTGAGCTACCTGGGTGGCTGCTCCATAGGGGCTGCACCGAACATAGGGCTGTGCCCGTTTAGGGCTGTGGTCGCGTTTGGGAGCGTTAGGGATGCGTGGAGGACGCAGGGCGCAGACCTCTGCTCGTTTCACCCCAGGATTAGGGCCTGGTTGTCAGTGGAGCGGCCAGCAAGTCCACAATGGAGGAAGTCGAAGGCAGAAAGCAGCCCCCTGCCTGACTCTCACCCCCAGGGCAAAGAGTGAGAAAGGCTCGCTACAGCAAGAGCCTGTCCATACTTTCACCTTGAAAGCAGAATGTTTACATTTAAAATTCATGAACAGGCAGCAATAAAAACAGCATACAGTAGCAGAGGACAGAAGCTTGCCCAGCGCATATAATATCAGAGCACCCCCCATGACAAAGCCAACGACTTAACTGGCCTGCTTAGCTTTGAGTTGTTCACAAATCCCGATGATTAGCCTTTCTCTCGGAAACTAAACATCCTCTGATTTGGGGTGAGAGATAGATCTAATGTGCCAAAGGAAGGCATGATGGAAAGTCAGTTTCTTGCTCTCAGAGGAATGGGGGGTCGACAGAACCAACAGGTTAATGCACCTAGTGCAGCCTCCCATGTGCAGTCTGCAGGTGACACTTTCAGTTGCTTGTGAGATGCTGGTACAGGTTTGCTTGCTATGCAGGGGCCTGCAGTCACCTCACAGCACGTCGAGAAGGTGTCTCGTTTCAGTCCAGGGCAATTTTCTCATTAACAGTGACCGTAGATTTCACTTTTTTCCTTCATTTTTTCCAGTCAGTTGGGAGCAGAGAGACACGCTTATGTATGGGGCCTAACAAGACCAGAGTGCACACACCAAAGCCACAACGGATAGAGGGAATGCAGGTATTGGTGGGGCATTAGGTATGACATGATCACTCCGTGCCTTGCATCCCCATTTCCCATGAAAAAAAATGTTAAAAAACTCTTGGGAGATACAGAACCTGGGATTAGAAATCAGGTTTTCTGCATGCCCAATTCCAGCACTTATCACCTGTGCCACCGGTCTCTGTGCTTGTTGCAGTAGCTTTGGGGCATGTACATCTTTCTCCAGCGAGGCTATGACATCTGGCCGCAAGGATATAACATCTGTCTGCCCACTCCACCTAACTCCAAGCACCTGCAGTGGTGTAGTGGTTAAGTGCTTGCATTGCGGCTCTGGGGATGTCCGTTCGAATCCTGCCTTCGGCATATGTCATTGGTTAAACTACTTGTACTGTTAAAAATATCTGCTTGTCTCCTGAAAGGGCCAGTGAGTTCCATGGGTAAAGGGGTGGGTTAAAGGGCACCCTGGGAAGATAGACTAAGGTAAAGGGGAGCATCTGGAAAGGAGCTGTGGTAGGGGAAGGGGGTACTGGTTGGGTAGGGGGAGCAGGTTAAAGGGCATATGTGGGTTGGGGTAGAGCAAGGAAAGGGGGGCCTGGGGAGAAGCTGTGGCAGGGGTAAGGGGCTACTGGTTGGGTAAGGGTGACCAAAAGGGGGGTTAGGTTAAAGGGCATATGTTGGGTGGGGGTAGAGCAAGGAAAGGGGGGCCTGGATTGCAGCGGAGTAGGAAAGGGGACCCTGTGGAGAACAAGTTGACAATAGGGAACCCTTTTTTTGTTTCTTGTCTTTTGTCTTTTGTCTTTTGTTTTTGTTTTTTTTTTGTTTAGAGAGTGCACAGAGATCGAATGGACTGAGTACTGCCTTCCAGCATTGCCTGCTGTGTGGATGCCCAGTAGTAGTGCATTGCCCCTGCACTGCATGCTTTAGTAATCACACAGGATTAGGCCCTGTTTATGAGTGGCATATCCCGCCCACCTCAGCTGCGGATCCCCCATTGCTGCTCCGATAATGCTATCAGCCTCTACTGCAACTAGAGCTGGCTATGTATCATGTTATACGCAAAGATATATTCTGTTAAACAATAGGTTCACATAACAGAGAAGACCTAGGTGTGTGCGTTGTATTAATAGATGTGCCAGAAAGCATTCAATGATGACAACAGTTTTCAAAGTGAGTCACAACATGTGTAATGTAAGTGCAAAGACTGAGCTGGAAACTAAGTAGAGTCTTTGGTGTTGCAGCAGGCAGGCAAGTTACCAGACTGCCCAGGCCTGGTGGCTCTTATCGGCCAAGAAATGTCTATTGACCTGTGCGTCTCAGGTTTCCCGACCAGCTCAGTTATACAGAGTTCTGCTTGCAGGTTGACATGCACACTGCCACTTAGCATCTTGCCCTGGACACTTTGCACACAGCTTCCAAGAACCTTCCCACCTCAACAACCCAGTCAGCCCTTCACCCCTTCGTATTCGACTTGCGGCACCTCCTTGGGAATGCATCTTTTGTTGGTAGATGTCCTTCATGAGGCTTAGCAAGGCCTTGCAACTTTTTCAAAGGGCCTTAGAAGAAAGGAAAAAAGTCGAAGGCATACTGGAGCGGGAAGCAGGTGGAAGTCGAGGGGTGGGGGTTTGGCAGTAAAAGAAAGAGGGTCTGGCAGAGAGTTAGAAGTTAGGCAACACAATGAGCGAGGTAGGAGGAAAGATGCCTCAGGCATGCAGCTCTCTGACTCTTCCCCACTGTGCCTGCAGAAAGAGCCTTCCTATTCCTAGCTCTCACCCGAATGGATACATTTGCCTGGAGAGCCCAGAACTAATTTCAGTTAGCCAGAGGGTAAACAGAGGCCAGTGAGAGGTGCACACCCCTTCATTTGACTAGGCTTCCCGGGCTTCTGGGAGGAAAAAAGGCAGCAGTATTCCAACAAGATCATCGTCACCAAGGGCCACCATAACTAGGGGATTACAGAGCATGCTGTGACACACTCCGGGGCCTGGTTGGCCAGGCTTATGTTGAAGAGCACATATCCTAACCCTGAGCTACCTGGGTGGCTGCTCCATAGGGGCTGCACCGAACATAGGGCTGTGCCCGTTTAGGGCTGTGGTCGCGTTTAGGGCTGTGGTCGCGTTTGGGAGCGTTAGGGATGCGTGGAGGACGCAGGGCGCAGACCTCTGCTCGTTTCACCCCAGGATTAGGGCCTGGTTGTCAGTGGAGCGGCCAGCAAGTCCACAATGGAGGAAGTCGAAGGCAGAAAGCAGCCCCCTGCCTGACTCTCACCCCCAGGGCAAAGAGTGAGAAAGGCTCGCTACAGCAAGAGCCTGTCCATACTTTCACCTTGAAAGCAGAATGTTTACATTTAAAATTCATGAACAGGCAGCAATAAAAACAGCATACAGTAGCAGAGGACAGAAGCTTGCCCAGCGCATATAATATCAGAGCACCCCCCATGACAAAGCCAACGACTTAACTGGCCTGCTTAGCTTTGAGTTGTTCACAAATCCCGATGATTAGCATTTCTCTCGGAAACTAAACATCCTCTGATTTGGGGTGAGAGATAGATCTAATGTGCCAAAGGAAGGCATGATGGAAAGTCAGTTTCTTGCTCTCAGAGGAATGGGGGGTCGACAGAACCAACAGGTTAATGCACCTAGTGCAGCCTCCCATGTGCAGTCTGCAGGTGACACTTTCAGTTGCTTGTGAGATGCTGGTACAGGTTTGCTTGCTATGCAGGGGCCTGCAGTCACCTCACAGCACGTCGAGAAGGTGTCTCGTTTCAGTCCAGGGCAATTTTCTCATTAACAGTGACCGTAGATTTCACTTTTTTCCTTCATTTTTTCCAGTCAGTTGGGAGCAGAGAGACACGCTTATGTATGGGGCCTAACAAGACCAGAGTGCACACACCAAAGCCACAAAGGATAGAGGGAATGCAGGTATTGGTGGGGCATTAGGTATGACATGATCACTCCGTGCCTTGCATCCCCATTTCCCATGAAAAAAAATGTTAAAAAACTCTTGGGAGATACAGAACCTGGGATTAGAACTCAGGTTTTCTGCATGCCCAATTCCAGCACTTATCACCTGTGCCACCGGTCTCTGTGCTTGCTGCAGTAGCTTTGGGGCATGTACATCTTTCTCCAGCGAGGCTATGACATCTGGCCGCAAGGATATAACATCTGTCTGCCCACTCCACCTAACTCCAAGCACCTGCAGTGGTGTAGTGGTTAAGTGCTTGCATTGCGGCTCTGGGGATGTCCGTTCGAATCCTGCCTTCGGCATATGTCATTGGTTAAACTACTTGTACTGTTAAAAATATCTGCTTGTCTCCTGAAAGGGCCAGTGAGTTCCATGGGTAAAGGGGTGGGTTAAAGGGCACCCTGGGAAGATAGACTAAGGTAAAGGGGAGCATCTGGAAAGGAGCTGTGGTAGGGGAAGGGGGTACTGGTTGGGTAGGGGGAGCAGGTTAAAGGGCATATGTGGGTTGGGGTAGAGCAAGGAAAGGGGGGCCTGGGGAGAAGCTGTGGCAGGGGTAAGGGGCTACTGGTTGGGTAAGGGTGACCAAAAGGGGGGTTAGGTTAAAGGGCATATGTTGGGTGGGGGTAGAGCAAGGAAAGGGGGGCCTGGATTGCAGCGGAGTAGGAAAGGGGACCCTGTGGAGAATAAGTTGACAATAGGGAACCCTTTTTTGTTTCTTGTCTTTTGTCTTTTGTTTTTTGTTTTTGTTTTTGTTTTTGTTTAGAGAGTGCAGAGAGATCGAATGGACTGAGTACTGCCTTCCTGCATTGCCTGCTGTGTGGATGCACAGTAGTAGTGCATTGCCCCTGCACTGCATGCTTTAGTAATCACACAGGATTAGGCCCTGTTTATGAGTGGCATATCCCGCCCACCTCAGCTGCGGATCCCCCATTGCTGCTCCGATAATGCTATCAGCCTCTACTGCAACTAGAGCTGGCTATGTATCATGTTATACGCAAAGATATATTGTGTTAAACAATAGGTTCACATAACAGAGAAGACCTAGGTGTGTGCGTTGTATTAATAGATGTGCCAGAAAGCATTCAATGATGACAACAGTTTTCAAAGTGAGTCACAACATGTGTAATGTAAGTGCAAAGACTGAGCTGGAAACTAAGTAGAGTCTTTGGTGTTGCAGCAGGCAGGCAAGTTACCAGACTGCCCAGGCCTGGTGGCTCTTATCGGCCAAGAAATGTCTATTGACCTGTGCGTCTCAGGTTTCCCGACCAGCTCAGTTATACAGAGTTCTGCTTGCAGGTTGACATGCACACTGCCACTTAGCATCTTGCCCTGGACACTTTGCACACAGCTTCCAAGAACCTTCCCACCTCAACAACCCAGTCAGCCCTTCACCCCTTCGTATTCGACTTGCGGCACCTCCTTGGGAATGCATCTTTTGTTGGTAGATGTCCTTCATGAGGCTTAGCAAGGCCTTGCAACTTTTTCAAAGGGCCTTAGAAGAAAGGAAAAAAGTCGAAGGCATACTGGAGCGGGAAGCAGGTGGAAGTCGAGGGGTGGGGGTTTGGCAGTAAAAGAAAGAGGGTCTGGCAGAGAGTTAGAAGTTAGGCAACACAATGAGCGAGGTAGGAGGAAAGATGCCTCAGGCATGCAGCTCTCTGACTCTTCCCCACTGTGCCTGCAGAAAGAGCCTTCCTATTCCTAGCTCTCACCCGAATGGATACATTTGCCTGGAGAGCCCAGAACTAATTTCAGTTAGCCAGAGGGTAAACAGAGGCCAGTGAGAGGTGCACACCCCTTCATTTGACTAGGCTTCCCGGGCTTCTGGGAGGAAAAAAGGCAGCAGTATTCCAACAAGATCATCGTCACCAAGGGCCACCATAACTAGGGGATTACAGAGCATGCTGTGACACACTCCGGGGCCTGGTTGGCCAGGCTTATGTTGAAGAGCACATATCCTAACCCTGAGCTACTTGGGTGGCTGCTCCATAGGGGCTGCACCGAACATAGGGCTGTGCCCGTTTAGGGCTGTGGTCGCGTTTGGGAGCGTTAGGGATGCGTGGAGGACGCAGGGCGCAGACCTCTGCTCGTTTCACCCCAGGATTAGGGCCTGGTTGTCAGTGGAGCGGCCAGCAAGTCCACAATGGAGGAAGTCGAAGGCAGAAAGCAGCCCCCTGCCTGACTCTCACCCCCAGGGCAAAGAGTGAGAAAGGCTCGCTACAGCAAGAGCCTGTCCATACTTTCACCTTGAAAGCAGAATGTTTACATTTAAAATTCATGAACAGGCAGCAATAAAAACAGCATACAGTAGCAGAGGACAGAAGCTTGCCCAGCGCATATAATATCAGAGCACCCCCCATGACAAAGCCAACGACTTAACTGGCCTGCTTAGCTTTGAGTTGTTCACAAATCCCGATGATTAGCATTTCTCTCGGAAACTAAACATCCTCTGATTTGGGGTGAGAGATAGATCTAATGTGCCAAAGGAAGGCATGATGGAAAGTCAGTTTCTTGCTCTCAGAGGAATGGGGGGTCGACAGAACCAACAGGTTAATGCACCTAGTGCAGCCTCCCATGTGCAGTCTGCAGGTGACACTTTCAGTTGCTTGTGAGATGCTGGTACAGGTTTGCTTGCTATGCAGGGGCCTGCAGTCACCTCACAGCACGTCGAGAAGGTGTCTCGTTTCAGTCCAGGGCAATTTTCTCATTAACAGTGACCGTAGATTTCACTTTTTTCCTTCATTTTTTCCAGTCAGTTGGGAGCAGAGAGACACGCTTATGTATGGGGCCTAACAAGACCAGAGTGCACACACCAAAACCACAAAGGATAGAGGGAATGCAGGTATTGGTGGGGCATTAGGTATGACATGATCACTCCGTGCCTTGCATCCCCATTTCCCATGAAAAAAAATGTTAAAAAACTCTTGGGAGATACAGAACCTGGGATTAGAACTCAGGTTTTCTGCATGCCCAATTCCAGCACTTATCACCTGTGCCACCGGTCTCTGTGCTTGCTGCAGTAGCTTTGGGGCATGTACATCTTTCTCCAGCGAGGCTATGACATCTGGCCGCAAGGATATAACATCTGTCTGCCCACTCCACCTAACTCCAAGCACCTGCAGTGGTGTAGTGGTTAAGTGCTTGCATTGCGGCTCTGGGGATGTCCGTTCGAATCCTGCCTTCGGCATATGTCATTGGTTAAACTACTTGTACTGTTAAAAATATCTGCTTGTCTCCTGAAAGGGCCAGTGAGTTCCATGGGTAAAGGGGTGGGTTAAAGGGCACCCTGGGAAGATAGACTAAGGTAAAGGGGAGCATCTGGAGAGGAGCTGTGGTAGGGGAAGGGGGTACTGGTTGGGTAGGGGGAGCAGGTTAAAGGGCATATGTGGGTTGGGGTAGAGCAAGGAAAGGGGGGCCTGGGGAGAAGCTGTGGCAGGGGTAAGGGGCTACTGGTTGGGTAAGGGTGACCAAAAGGGGGGTTAGGTTAAAGGGCATATGTTGGGTGGGGGTAGAGCAAGGAAAGGGGGGCCTGGATTGCAGCGGAGTAGGAAAGGGGACCCTGTGGAGAACAAGTTGACAATAGGGAACCCTTTTTTGTTTCTTGTCTTTTGTCTTTTGTTTTTTGTTTTTGTTTTTGTTTTTGTTTAGAGAGTGCAGAGAGATCGAATGGACTGAGTACTGCCTTCCTGCATTGCCTGCTGTGTGGATGCACAGTAGTAGTGCATTGCCCCTGCACTGCATGCTTTAGTAATCACACAGGATTAGGACCTGTTTATGAGTGGCATATCCCGCCCACCTCAGCTGCGGATCCCCCATTGCTGCTCCGATAATGCTATCAGCCTCTACTGCAACTAGAGCTGGCTATGTATCATGTTATTCGCAAAGATATATTGTGTTAAACAATAGGTTCACATAACAGAGAAGACCTAAGTGTGTGCGTTGTATTAATAGATGTGCCAGAAAGCATTCAATGATGACAACAGTTTTCAAAGTGAGTCACAACATGTGTAATGTAAGTGCAAAGACTGAGCTGGAAACTAAGTAGAGTCTTTGGTGTTGCAGCAGGCAGGCAAGTTACCAGACTGCCCAGGCCTGGTGGCTCTTATCGGCCAAGAAATGTCTATTGACCTGTGCGTCTCAGGTTTCCCGACCAGCTCAGTTATACAGAGTTCTGCTTGCAGGTTGACATGCACACTGCCACTTAGCATCTTGCCCTGGACACTTTGCACACAGCTTCCAAGACCCTTCCCACCTGAACAACCCAGTCAGCCCTTCACCCCTTCGTATTCGACTTGCGGCACCTCTTTGGGAATGCATCTTTTGTTGGTAGATGTCCTTCATGAGGCTTAGCAAGGCCTTGCAACTTTTTCAAAGGGCCTTAGAAGAAAGGAAAAAAGTCGAAGGCATACTGGAGCGGGAAGCAGGTGGAGGTCGAGGGGTGGGGGTTTGGCAGTAAAAGAAAGAGGGTCTGGCAGAGAGTTAGAAGTTAGGCAACACAATGAGCGAGGTAGGAGGAAAGATGCCTCAGGCATGCAGCTCTCTGACTCTTCCCCACTGTGCCTGCAGAAAGAGCCTTCCTATTCCTAGCTCTCACCCGAATGGATACATTTGCCTGGAGAGCCCAGAACTAATTTCAGTTAGCCAGAGGGTAAACAGAGGCCAGTGAGAGGTGCACACCCCTTCATTTGACTAGGCTTCCCGGGCTTCTGGGAGGAAAAAAGGCAGCAGTATTCCAACAAGATCATCGTCACCAAGGGCCACCATCACTAGGGGATTACAGAGCATGCTGTGACACACTCCGGGGCCTGGTTGGCCAGGCTTATGTTGAAGAGCACATATCCTAACCCTGAGCTACCTGGGTGGCTGCTCCATAGGGGCTGCACCGAACATAGGGCTGTGCCCGTTTAGGGCTGTGGTCGCGTTTGGGAGCGTTAGGGATGCGTGGAGGACGCAGGGCGCAGACCTCTGCTCGTTTCACCCCAGGATTAGGGCCTGGTTGTCAGTGGAGTGGCCAGCAAGTCCACAATGGAGGAAGTCGAAGGCAGAAAGCAGCCCCCTGCCTGACTCTCACCCCCAGGGCAAAGAGTGAGAAAGGCTCGCTACAGCAAGAGCCTGTCCATACTTTCACCTTGAAAGCAGAATGTTTACATTTAAAATTCATGAACAGGCAGCAATAAAAACAGCATACAGTAGGAGAGGACAGAAGCTTGCCCAGCGCATATAATATCAGAGCACCCCCCATGACAAAGCCAACGACTTAACTGGCCTGCTTAGCTTTGAGTTGTTCACAAATCCCGATGATTAGCATTTCTCCCGGAAACTAAACATCCTCTGGTTTGGGGTGAGAGATAGATCTAATGTGCCAAAGGAAGGCATGATGGAAAGTCAGTTTCTTGCTCTCAGAGGAATGGGGGGTCGACAGAACCAACAGGTTAATGCACCTAGTGCAGCCTCCCATGTGCAGTCTGCAGGTGACACTTTCAGTTGCTTGTGAGATGCTGGTACAGGTTTGCTTGCTATGCAGGGGCCTGCAGTCACCTCACAGCACGTCGAGAAGGTGTCTCGTTTCAGTCCAGGGCAATTTTCTCATTAACAGTGACCGTAGATTTCACTTTTTTCCTTCATTTTTTCCAGTCAGTTGGGAGCAGAGAGACACGCTTATGTATGGGGCCTAACAAGACCAGAGTGCACACACCAAAGCCACAACGGATAGAGGGAATGCAGGTATTGGTAGGGCATTAGGTATGACATGATCACTCCGTGCCTTGCATCCCTATTTCCCATGAAAAAAAATGTTAAAAAACTCTTGGGAGATACAGAACCTGGGATTAGAACTCAGGTTTTCTGCATGCCCAATTCCAGCACTTATCACCTGTGCCACCGGTCTCTGTGCTTGCGGCAGTAGCTTTGGGGCATGTACATCTTTCTCCAGCGAGGCTATGACATCTGGCCGCAAGGATATAAAATCTGTCTGCCCACTCCACCTAACTCCAAGCACCTGCAGTGGTGTAGTGGTTAAGTGCTTGCATTGCGGCTCTGGGGATGTCCGTTCGAATCTTGCCTTCGGCATATGTCATTGGTTAAACTACTTGTACTGTTAAAAATATCTGCTTGTCTCCTGAAAGGGCCAGTGAGTTCCATGGGTAAAGGGGTGGGTTAAAGGGCACCCTGGGAAGATAGACTAAGGTAAAGGGGAGCATCTGGAGAGGAGCTGTGGCAGGGGAAAGGGGGTACTGGTTGGGTAGGGGGAGCAGGTTAAAGGGCATATGTGGGTTGGGGTAGAGCAAGGAATGGGGGGCCTGGGGAGAAGCTGTGGCAGGGGTAAGGGGCTACTGGTTGGGTAAGGGTGACCAAAAGGGGGGTTAGGTTAAAGGGCATATGTTGGGTGGGGGTAGAGCAAGGAAAGGGGGGCCTGGATTGCAGCGGAGTAGGAAAGGGGACCCTGTGGAGAACAAGTTGACAATAGGGAACCCTTTTTTTGTTTCTTGTCTTTTGTCTTTTGTCTTTTGTTTTTGTTAGGCTTCCCGGGCTTCTGGGAGGAAAAAAGGCAGCAGTATTCTAACAAGATCATCGTCACCAAGGGCCACCATAACTAGGGGATTACAGAGCATGCTGTGACACACTCCGGGGCCTGGTTGGCCAGGCTTATGTTGAAGAGCACATATCCTAACCCTGAGCTACCTGGGTGGCTGCTCCATAGGGGCTGCACCGAACATAGGGCTGTGCCCGTTTAGGGCTGTGGTCGCGTTTGGGAGCGTTAGGGATGCGTGGAGGACGCAGGGCGCAGACCTCTGCTCGTTTCACCCCAGGATTAGGGCCTGGTTGTCAGTGGAGCGGCCAGCAAGTCCACAATGGAGGAAGTCGAAGGCAGAAAGCAGCCCCCTGCCTGACTCTCACCCCCAGGGCAAAGAGTGAGAAAGGCTCGCTACAGCAAGAGCCTGTCCATACTTTCACCGTGAAAGCAGAATGTTTACATTTAAAATTCATGAACAGGCAGCAATAAAAACAGCATACAGTAGCAGAGGACAGAAGCTTGCCCAGCGCATATAATATCAGAGCACCCCCCATGACAAAGCCAACGACTTAACTGGCCTGCTTAGCTTTGAGTTGTTCACAAATCCCGATGATTAGCATTTCTCTCGGAAACTAAACATCCTCTGATTTGGGGTGAGAGATAGATCTAATGTGCCAAAGGAAGGCATGATGGAAAGTCAGTTTCTTGCTCTCAGAGGAATGGGGGGTCGACAGAACCAACAGGTTAATGCACCTAGTGCAGCCTCCCATGTGCAGTCTGCAGGTGACACTTTCAGTTGCTTGTGAGATGCTGGTACAGGTTTGCTTGCTATGCAGGGGCCTGCAGTCACCTCACAGCACGTCGAGAAGGTGTCTCGTTTCAGTCCAGGGCAATTTTCTCATTAACAGTGACCGTAGATTTCACTTTTTTCCTTCATTTTTTCCAGTCAGTTGGGAGCAGAGAGACACGCTTATGTATGGGGCCTAACAAGACCAGAGTGCACACACCAAAGCCACAACGGATAAAGGGAATGCAGGTATTGGTGGGGCATTAGGTATGACATGATCACTCCGTGCCTTGCATCCCCATTTCCCATGAAAAAAAATGTTAAAAAACTCTTGGGAGATACAGAACCTGGGATTAGAAATCAGGTTTTCTGCATGCCCAATTCCAGCACTTATCACCTGTGCCACCGGTCTCTGTGATTGTTGCAGTAGCTTTGGGGCATGTACATCTTTCTCCAGCGAGGCTATGACATCTGGCCGCAAGGATATAACATCTGTCTGCCCACTCCACCTAACTCCAAGCACCTGCAGTGGTGTAGTGGTTAAGTGCTTGCATTGCGGCTCTGGGGATGTCCGTTCGAATCCTGCCTTCGGCATATGTCATTGGTTAAACTACTTGTACTGTTAAAAATATCTGCTTGTCTCCTGAAAGGGCCAGTGAGTTCCATGGGTAAAGGGGTGGGTTAAAGGGCACCCTGGGAAGATAGACTAAGGTAAAGGGGAGCATCTGGAAAGGAGCTGTGGTAGGGGAAGGGGGTACTGGTTGGGTAGGGGGAGCAGGTTAAAGGGCATATGTGGGTTGGGGTAGAGCAAGGAAAGGGGGGCCTGGGGAGAAGCGGTGGCAGGGGTAAGGGGCTACTGGTTGGGTAAGGGTGACCAAAAGGGGGGTTAGGTTAAAGGGCATATGTTGGGTGGGGGTAGAGCAAGGAAAGGGGGGCCTGGATTGCAGCGGAGTAGGAAAGGGGACCCTGTGGAGAATAAGTTGACAATAGGGAACCCTTTTTTGTTTCTTGTCTTTTGTCTTTTGTTTTTTGTTTTTGTTTTTGTTTTTGTTTAGAGAGTGCAGAGAGATCGAATGGACTGAGTACTGCCTTCCTGCATTGCCTGCTGTGTGGATGCACAGTAGTAGTGCATTGCCCCTGCACTGCATGCTTTAGTAATCACACAGGATTAGGCCCTGTTTATGAGTGGCATATCCCGCCCACCTCAGCTGCGGATCCCCCATTGCTGCTCCGATAATGCTATCAGCCTCTACTGCAACTAGAGCTGGCTATGTATCATGTTATACGCAAAGATATATTGTGTTAAACAATAGGTTCACATAACAGAGAAGACCTAGGTGTGTGCGTTGTATTAATAGATGTGCCAGAAAGCATTCAATGATGACAACAGTTTTCAAAGTGAGTCACAACATGTGTAATGTAAGTGCAAAGACTGAGCTGGAAACTAAGTAGAGTCTTTGGTGTTGCAGCAGGCAGGCAAGTTACCAGACTGCCCAGGCCTGGTGGCTCTTATCGGCCAAGAAATGTCTATTGACCTGTGCGTCTCAGGTTTCCCGACCAGCTCAGTTATACAGAGTTCTGCTTGCAGGTTGACATGCACACTGCCACTTAGCATCTTGCCCTGGACACTTTGCACACAGCTTCCAAGAACCTTCCCACCTCAACAACCCAGTCAGCCCTTCACCCCTTCGTATTCGACTTGCGGCACCTCCTTGGGAATGCATCTTTTGTTGGTAGATGTCCTTCATGAGGCTTAGCAAGGCCTTGCAACTTTTTCAAAGGGCCTTAGAAGAAAGGAAAAAAGTCGAAGGCATACTGGAGCGGGAAGCAGGTGGAAGTCGAGGGGTGGGGGTTTGGCAGTAAAAGAAAGAGGGTCTGGCAGAGAGTTAGAAGTTAGGCAACACAATGAGCGAGGTAGGAGGAAAGATGCCTCAGGCATGCAGCTCTCTGACTCTTCCCCACTGTGCCTGCAGAAAGAGCCTTCCTATTCCTAGCTCTCACCCGAATGGATACATTTGCCTGGAGAGCCCAGAACTAATTTCAGTTAGCCAGAGGGTAAACAGAGGCCAGTGAGAGGTGCACACCCCTTCATTTGACTAGGCTTCCCGGGCTTCTGGGAGGAAAAAAGGCAGCAGTATTCCAACAAGATCATCGTCACCAAGGGCCACCATAACTAGGGGATTACAGAGCATGCTGTGACACACTCCGGGGCCTGGTTGGCCAGGCTTATGTTGAAGAGCACATATCCTAACCCTGAGCTACCTGGGTGGCTGCTCCATAGGGGCTGCACCGAACATAGGGCTGTGCCCGTTTAGGGCTGTGGTCGCGTTTGGGAGCGTTAGGGATGCGTGGAGGACGCAGGGCGCAGACCTCTGCTCGTTTCACCCCAGGATTAGGGCCTGGTTGTCAGTGGAGCGGCCAGCAAGTCCACAATGGAGGAAGTCGAAGGCAGAAAGCAGCCCCCTGCCTGACTCTCACCCCCAGGGCAAAGAGTGAGAAAGGCTCGCTACAGCAAGAGCCTGTCCATACTTTCACCTTGAAAGCAGAATGTTTACATTTAAAATTCATGAACAGGCAGCAATAAAAACAGCATACAGTAGCAGAGGACAGAAGCTTGCCCAGCGCATATAATATCAGAGCACCCCCCATGACAAAGCCAACGACTTAACTGGCCTGCTTAGCTTTGAGTTGTTCACAAATCCCGATGATTAGCATTTCTCTCGGAAACTAAACATCCTCTGATTTGGGGTGAGAGATAGATCTAATGTGCCAAAGGAAGGCATGATGGAAAGTCAGTTTCTTGCTCTCAGAGGAATGGGGGGTCGACAGAACCAACAGGTTAATGCACCTAGTGCAGCCTCCCATGTGCAGTCTGCAGGTGACACTTTCAGTTGCTTGTGAGATGCTGGTACAGGTTTGCTTGCTATGCAGGGGCCTGCAGTCACCTCACAGCACGTCGAGAAGGTGTCTCGTTTCAGTCCAGGGCAATTTTCTCATTAACAGTGACCGTAGATTTCACTTTTTTCCTTCATTTTTTCCAGTCAGTTGGGAGCAGAGAGACACGCTTATGTATGGGGCCTAACAAGACCAGAGTGCACACACCAAAGCCACAAAGGATAGAGGGAATGCAGGTATTGGTGGGGCATTAGGTATGACATGATCACTCCGTGCCTTGCATCCCCATTTCCCATGAAAAAAAATGTTAAAAAACTCTTGGGAGATACAGAACCTGGGATTAGAACTCAGGTTTTCTGCATGCCCAATTCCAGCACTTATCACCTGTGCCACCGGTCTCTGTGCTTGCTGCAGTAGCTTTGGGGCATGTACATCTTTCTCCAGCGAGGCTATGACATCTGGCCGCAAGGATATAACATCTGTCTGCCCACTCCACCTAATTCCAAGCACCTGCAGTGGTGTAGTGGTTAAGTGCTTGCATTGCGGCTCTGGGGATGTCCGTTCGAATCCTGCCTTCGGCATATGTCATTGGTTAAACTACTTGTACTGTTAAAAATATCTGCTTGTCTCCTGAAAGGGCCAGTGAGTTCCATGGGTAAAGGGGTGGGTTAAAGGGCACCCTGGGAAGATAGACTAAGGTAAAGGGGAGCATCTGGAGAGGAGCTGTGGTAGGGGAAGGGGGTACTGGTTGGGTAGGGGGAGCAGGTTAAAGGGCATATGTGGGTTGGGGTAGAGCAAGGAAAGGGGGGCCTGGGGAGAAGCTGTGGCAGGGGTAAGGGGCTACTGGTTGGGTAAGGGTGACCAAAAGGGGGGTTAGGTTAAAGGGCATATGTTGGGTGGGGGTAGAGCAAGGAAAGGGGGGCCTGGATTGCAGCGGAGTAGGAAAGGGGACCCTGTGGAGAACAAGTTGACAATAGGGAACCCTTTTTTGTTTCTTGTCTTTTGTCTTTTGTTTTTTGTTTTTGTTTTTGTTTTTGTTTAGAGAGTGCAGAGAGATCGAATGGACTGAGTACTGCCTTCCTGCATTGCCTGCTGTGTGGATGCACAGTAGTAGTGCATTGCCCCTGCACTGCATGCTTTAGTAATCACACAGGATTAGGACCTGTTTATGAGTGGCATATCCCGCCCACCTCAGCTGCGGATCCCCCATTGCTGCTCCGATAATGCTATCAGCCTCTACTGCAACTAGAGCTGGCTATGTACCATGTTATACGCAAAGATATATTGTGTTAAACAATAGGTTCACATAACAGAGAAGACCTAGGTGTGTGCGTTGTATTAATAGATGTGCCAGAAAGCATTCAATGATGACAACAGTTTTCAAAGTGAGTCACAACATGTGTAATGTAAGTGCAAAGACTGAGCTGGAAACTAAGTAGAGTCTTTGGTGTTGCAGCAGGCAGGCAAGTTACCAGACTGCCCAGGCCTGGTGGCTCTTATCGGCCAAGAAATGTCTATTGACCTGTGCGTCTCAGGTTTCCCGACCAGCTCAGTTATACAGAGTTCTGCTTGCAGGTTGACATGCACACTGCCACTTAGCATCTTGCCCTGGACACTTTGCACACAGCTTCCAAGAACCTTCCCACCTCAACAACCCAGTCAGCCCTTCACCCCTTCGTATTCGACTTGCGGCACCTCCTTGGGAATGCATCTTTTGTTGGTAGATGTCCTTCATGAGGCTTAGCAAGGCCTTGCAACTTTTTCAAAGGGCCTTAGAAGAAAGGAAAAAAGTCGAAGGCATACTGGAGCGGGAAGCAGGTGGAAGTCGAGGGGTGGGGGTTTGGCAGTAAAAGAAAGAGGGTCTGGCAGAGAGTTAGAAGTTAGGCAACACAATGAGTGAGGTAGGAGGAAAGATGCCTCAGGCATGCAGCTCTCTGACTCTTCCCCACTGTGCCTGCAGAAAGAGCCTTCCTATTCCTAGCTCTCACCCGAATGGATACATTTGCCTGGAGAGCCCAGAACTAATTTCAGTTAGCCAGAGGGTAAACAGAGGCCAGTGAGAGGTGCACACCCCTTCATTTGACTAGGCTTCCCGGGCTTCTGGGAGGAAAAAAGGCAGCAGTATTCCAACAAGATCATCGTCACCAAGGGCCACCATAACTAGGGGATTACAGAGCATGCTGTGACACACTCCGGGGCCTGGTTGGCCAGGCTTATGTTGAAGAGCACATATCCTAACCCTGAGCTACCTGGGTGGCTGCTCCATAGGGGCTGCACCGAACATAGGGCTGTGCCCGTTTAGGGCTGTGGTCGCGTTTGGGAGCGTTAGGGATGCGTGGAGGACGCAGGGCGCAGACCTCTGCTCGTTTCACCCCAGGATTAGGGCCTGGTTGTCAGTGGAGTGGCCAGCAAGTCCACAATGGAGGAAGTCGAAGGCAGAAAGCAGCCCCCTGCCTGACTCTCACCCCCAGGGCAAAGAGTGAGAAAGGCTCGCTACAGCAAGAGCCTGTCCATACTTTCACCTTGAAAGCAGAATGTTTACATTTAAAATTCATGAACAGGCAGCAATAAAAACAGCATACAGTAGGAGAGGACAGAAGCTTGCCCAGCGCATATAATATCAGAGCACCCCCCATGACAAAGCCAACGACTTAACTGGCCTGCTTAGCTTTGAGTTGTTCACAAATCCCGATGATTAGCATTTCTCCCGGAAACTAAACATCCTCTGGTTTGGGGTGAGAGATAGATCTAATGTGCCAAAGGAAGGCATGATGGAAAGTCAGTTTCTTGCTCTCAGAGGAATGGGGGGTCGACAGAACCAACAGGTTAATGCACCTAGTGCAGCCTCCCATGTGCAGTCTGCAGGTGACACTTTCAGTTGCTTGTGAGATGCTGGTACAGGTTTGCTTGCTATGCAGGGGCCTGCAGTCACCTCACAGCACGTCGAGAAGGTGTCTCGTTTCAGTCCAGGGCAATTTTCTCATTAACAGTGACCGTAGATTTCACTTTTTTCCTTCATTTTTTCCAGTCAGTTGGGAGCAGAGAGACACGCTTATGTATGGGGCCTAACAAGACCAGAGTGCACACACCAAAGCCACAACGGATAGAGGGAATGCAGGTATTGGTAGGGCATTAGGTATGACATGATCACTCCGTGCCTTGCATCCCTATTTCCCATGAAAAAAAATGTTAAAAAACTCTTGGGAGATACAGAACCTGGGATTAGAACTCAGGTTTTCTGCATGCCCAATTCCAGCACTTATCACCTGTGCCACCGGTCTCTGTGCTTGCGGCAGTAGCTTTGGGGCATGTACATCTTTCTCCAGCGAGGCTATGACATCTGGCCGCAAGGATATAAAATCTGTCTGCCCACTCCACCTAACTCCAAGCACCTGCAGTGGTGTAGTGGTTAAGTGCTTGCATTGCGGCTCTGGGGATGTCCGTTCGAATCTTGCCTTCGGCATATGTCATTGGTTAAACTACTTGTACTGTTAAAAATATCTGCTTGTCTCCTGAAAGGGCCAGTGAGTTCCATGGGTAAAGGGGTGGGTTAAAGGGCACCCTGGGAAGATAGACTAAGGTAAAGGGGAGCATCTGGAGAGGAGCTGTGGCAGGGGAAAGGGGGTACTGGTTGGGTAGGGGGAGCAGGTTAAAGGGCATATGTGGGTTGGGGTAGAGCAAGGAATGGGGGGCCTGGGGAGAAGCTGTGGCAGGGGTAAGGGGCTACTGGTTGGGTAAGGGTGACCAAAAGGGGGGTTAGGTTAAAGGGCATATGTTGGGTGGGGGTAGAGCAAGGAAAGGGGGGCCTGGATTGCAGCGGAGTAGGAAAGGGGACCCTGTGGAGAACAAGTTGACAATAGGGAACCCTTTTTTTGTTTCTTGTCTTTTGTCTTTTGTCTTTTGTTTTTGTTAGGCTTCCCGGGCTTCTGGGAGGAAAAAAGGCAGCAGTATTCTAACAAGATCATCGTCACCAAGGGCCACCATAACTAGGGGATTACAGAGCATGCTGTGACACACTCCGGGGCCTGGTTGGCCAGGCTTATGTTGAAGAGCACATATCCTAACCCTGAGCTACCTGGGTGGCTGCTCCATAGGGGCTGCACCGAACATAGGGCTGTGCCCGTTTAGGGCTGTGGTCGCGTTTGGGAGCGTTAGGGATGCGTGGAGGACGCAGGGCGCAGACCTCTGCTCGTTTCACCCCAGGATTAGGGCCTGGTTGTCAGTGGAGCGGCCAGCAAGTCCACAATGGAGGAAGTCGAAGGCAGAAAGCAGCCCCCTGCCTGACTCTCACCCCCAGGGCAAAGAGTGAGAAAGGCTCGCTACAGCAAGAGCCTGTCCATACTTTCACCGTGAAAGCAGAATGTTTACATTTAAAATTCATGAACAGGCAGCAATAAAAACAGCATACAGTAGCAGAGGACAGAAGCTTGCCCAGCGCATATAATATCAGAGCACCCCCCATGACAAAGCCAACGACTTAACTGGCCTGCTTAGCTTTGAGTTGTTCACAAATCCCGATGATTAGCATTTCTCTCGGAAACTAAACATCCTCTGATTTGGGGTGAGAGATAGATCTAATGTGCCAAAGGAAGGCATGATGGAAAGTCAGTTTCTTGCTCTCAGAGGAATGGGGGGTCGACAGAACCAACAGGTTAATGCACCTAGTGCAGCCTCCCATGTGCAGTCTGCAGGTGACACTTTCAGTTGCTTGTGAGATGCTGGTACAGGTTTGCTTGCTATGCAGGGGCCTGCAGTCACCTCACAGCACGTCGAGAAGGTGTCTCGTTTCAGTCCAGGGCAATTTTCTCATTAACAGTGACCGTAGATTTCACTTTTTTCCTTCATTTTTTCCAGTCAGTTGGGAGCAGAGAGACACGCTTATGTATGGGGCCTAACAAGACCAGAGTGCACACACCAAAGCCACAACGGATAAAGGGAATGCAGGTATTGGTGGGGCATTAGGTATGACATGATCACTCCGTGCCTTGCATCCCCATTTCCCATGAAAAAAAATGTTAAAAAACTCTTGGGAGATACAGAACCTGGGATTAGAAATCAGGTTTTCTGCATGCCCAATTCCAGCACTTATCACCTGTGCCACCGGTCTCTGTGATTGTTGCAGTAGCTTTGGGGCATGTACATCTTTCTCCAGCGAGGCTATGACATCTGGCCGCAAGGATATAACATCTGTCTGCCCACTCCACCTAACTCCAAGCACCTGCAGTGGTGTAGTGGTTAAGTGCTTGCATTGCGGCTCTGGGGATGTCCGTTCGAATCCTGCCTTCGGCATATGTCATTGGTTAAACTACTTGTACTGTTAAAAATATCTGCTTGTCTCCTGAAAGGGCCAGTGAGTTCCATGGGTAAAGGGGTGGGTTAAAGGGCACCCTGGGAAGATAGACTAAGGTAAAGGGGAGCATCTGGAAAGGAGCTGTGGTAGGGGAAGGGGGTACTGGTTGGGTAGGGGGAGCAGGTTAAAGGGCATATGTGGGTTGGGGTAGAGCAAGGAAAGGGGGGCCTGGGGAGAAGCGGTGGCAGGGGTAAGGGGCTACTGGTTGGGTAAGGGTGACCAAAAGGGGGGTTAGGTTAAAGGGCATATGTTGGGTGGGGGTAGAGCAAGGAAAGGGGGGCCTGGATTGCAGCGGAGTAGGAAAGGGGACCCTGTGGAGAATAAGTTGACAATAGGGAACCCTTTTTTGTTTCTTGTCTTTTGTCTTTTGTTTTTTGTTTTTGTTTTTGTTTTTGTTTAGAGAGTGCAGAGAGATCGAATGGACTGAGTACTGCCTTCCTGCATTGCCTGCTGTGTGGATGCACAGTAGTAGTGCATTGCCCCTGCACTGCATGCTTTAGTAATCACACAGGATTAGGCCCTGTTTATGAGTGGCATATCCCGCCCACCTCAGCTGCGGATCCCCCATTGCTGCTCCGATAATGCTATCAGCCTCTACTGCAACTAGAGCTGGCTATGTATCATGTTATACGCAAAGATATATTGTGTTAAACAATAGGTTCACATAACAGAGAAGACCTAGGTGTGTGCGTTGTATTAATAGATGTGCCAGAAAGCATTCAATGATGACAACAGTTTTCAAAGTGAGTCACAACATGTGTAATGTAAGTGCAAAGACTGAGCTGGAAACTAAGTAGAGTCTTTGGTGTTGCAGCAGGCAGGCAAGTTACCAGACTGCCCAGGCCTGGTGGCTCTTATCGGCCAAGAAATGTCTATTGACCTGTGCGTCTCAGGTTTCCCGACCAGCTCAGTTATACAGAGTTCTGCTTGCAGGTTGACATGCACACTGCCACTTAGCATCTTGCCCTGGACACTTTGCACACAGCTTCCAAGAACCTTCCCACCTCAACAACCCAGTCAGCCCTTCACCCCTTCGTATTCGACTTGCGGCACCTCCTTGGGAATGCATCTTTTGTTGGTAGATGTCCTTCATGAGGCTTAGCAAGGCCTTGCAACTTTTTCAAAGGGCCTTAGAAGAAAGGAAAAAAGTCGAAGGCATACTGGAGCGGGAAGCAGGTGGAAGTCGAGGGGTGGGGGTTTGGCAGTAAAAGAAAGAGGGTCTGGCAGAGAGTTAGAAGTTAGGCAACACAATGAGCGAGGTAGGAGGAAAGATGCCTCAGGCATGCAGCTCTCTGACTCTTCCCCACTGTGCCTGCAGAAAGAGCCTTCCTATTCCTAGCTCTCACCCGAATGGATACATTTGCCTGGAGAGCCCAGAACTAATTTCAGTTAGCCAGAGGGTAAACAGAGGCCAGTGAGAGGTGCACACCCCTTCATTTGACTAGGCTTCCCGGGCTTCTGGGAGGAAAAAAGGCAGCAGTATTCCAACAAGATCATCGTCACCAAGGGCCACCATAACTAGGGGATTACAGAGCATGCTGTGACACACTCCGGGGCCTGGTTGGCCAGGCTTATGTTGAAGAGCACATATCCTAACCCTGAGCTACCTGGGTGGCTGCTCCATAGGGGCTGCACCGAACATAGGGCTGTGCCCGTTTAGGGCTGTGGTCGCGTTTGGGAGCGTTAGGGATGCGTGGAGGACGCAGGGCGCAGACCTCTGCTCGTTTCACCCCAGGATTAGGGCCTGGTTGTCAGTGGAGCGGCCAGCAAGTCCACAATGGAGGAAGTCGAAGGCAGAAAGCAGCCCCCTGCCTGACTCTCACCCCCAGGGCAAAGAGTGAGAAAGGCTCGCTACAGCAAGAGCCTGTCCATACTTTCACCTTGAAAGCAGAATGTTTACATTTAAAATTCATGAACAGGCAGCAATAAAAACAGCATACAGTAGCAGAGGACAGAAGCTTGCCCAGCGCATATAATATCAGAGCACCCCCCATGACAAAGCCAACGACTTAACTGGCCTGCTTAGCTTTGAGTTGTTCACAAATCCCGATGATTAGCATTTCTCTCGGAAACTAAACATCCTCTGATTTGGGGTGAGAGATAGATCTAATGTGCCAAAGGAAGGCATGATGGAAAGTCAGTTTCTTGCTCTCAGAGGAATGGGGGGTCGACAGAACCAACAGGTTAATGCACCTAGTGCAGCCTCCCATGTGCAGTCTGCAGGTGACACTTTCAGTTGCTTGTGAGATGCTGGTACAGGTTTGCTTGCTATGCAGGGGCCTGCAGTCACCTCACAGCACGTCGAGAAGGTGTCTCGTTTCAGTCCAGGGCAATTTTCTCATTAACAGTGACCGTAGATTTCACTTTTTTCCTTCATTTTTTCCAGTCAGTTGGGAGCAGAGAGACACGCTTATGTATGGGGCCTAACAAGACCAGAGTGCACACACCAAAGCCACAAAGGATAGAGGGAATGCAGGTATTGGTGGGGCATTAGGTATGACATGATCACTCCGTGCCTTGCATCCCCATTTCCCATGAAAAAAAATGTTAAAAAACTCTTGGGAGATACAGAACCTGGGATTAGAACTCAGGTTTTCTGCATGCCCAATTCCAGCACTTATCACCTGTGCCACCGGTCTCTGTGCTTGCTGCAGTAGCTTTGGGGCATGTACATCTTTCTCCAGCGAGGCTATGACATCTGGCCGCAAGGATATAACATCTGTCTGCCCACTCCACCTAATTCCAAGCACCTGCAGTGGTGTAGTGGTTAAGTGCTTGCATTGCGGCTCTGGGGATGTCCGTTCGAATCCTGCCTTCGGCATATGTCATTGGTTAAACTACTTGTACTGTTAAAAATATCTGCTTGTCTCCTGAAAGGGCCAGTGAGTTCCATGGGTAAAGGGGTGGGTTAAAGGGCACCCTGGGAAGATAGACTAAGGTAAAGGGGAGCATCTGGAGAGGAGCTGTGGTAGGGGAAGGGGGTACTGGTTGGGTAGGGGGAGCAGGTTAAAGGGCATATGTGGGTTGGGGTAGAGCAAGGAAAGGGGGGCCTGGGGAGAAGCTGTGGCAGGGGTAAGGGGCTACTGGTTGGGTAAGGGTGACCAAAAGGGGGGTTAGGTTAAAGGGCATATGTTGGGTGGGGGTAGAGCAAGGAAAGGGGGGCCTGGATTGCAGCGGAGTAGGAAAGGGGACCCTGTGGAGAACAAGTTGACAATAGGGAACCCTTTTTTGTTTCTTGTCTTTTGTCTTTTGTTTTTTGTTTTTGTTTTTGTTTTTGTTTAGAGAGTGCAGAGAGATCGAATGGACTGAGTACTGCCTTCCTGCATTGCCTGCTGTGTGGATGCACAGTAGTAGTGCATTGCCCCTGCACTGCATGCTTTAGTAATCACACAGGATTAGGACCTGTTTATGAGTGGCATATCCCGCCCACCTCAGCTGCGGATCCCCCATTGCTGCTCCGATAATGCTATCAGCCTCTACTGCAACTAGAGCTGGCTATGTACCATGTTATACGCAAAGATATATTGTGTTAAACAATAGGTTCACATAACAGAGAAGACCTAGGTGTGTGCGTTGTATTAATAGATGTGCCAGAAAGCATTCAATGATGACAACAGTTTTCAAAGTGAGTCACAACATGTGTAATGTAAGTGCAAAGACTGAGCTGGAAACTAAGTAGAGTCTTTGGTGTTGCAGCAGGCAGGCAAGTTACCAGACTGCCCAGGCCTGGTGGCTCTTATCGGCCAAGAAATGTCTATTGACCTGTGCGTCTCAGGTTTCCCGACCAGCTCAGTTATACAGAGTTCTGCTTGCAGGTTGACATGCACACTGCCACTTAGCATCTTGCCCTGGACACTTTGCACACAGCTTCCAAGAACCTTCCCACCTCAACAACCCAGTCAGCCCTTCACCCCTTCGTATTCGACTTGCGGCACCTCCTTGGGAATGCATCTTTTGTTGGTAGATGTCCTTCATGAGGCTTAGCAAGGCCTTGCAACTTTTTCAAAGGGCCTTAGAAGAAAGGAAAAAAGTCGAAGGCATACTGGAGCGGGAAGCAGGTGGAAGTCGAGGGGTGGGGGTTTGGCAGTAAAAGAAAGAGGGTCTGGCAGAGAGTTAGAAGTTAGGCAACACAATGAGTGAGGTAGGAGGAAAGATGCCTCAGGCATGCAGCTCTCTGACTCTTCCCCACTGTGCCTGCAGAAAGAGCCTTCCTATTCCTAGCTCTCACCCGAATGGATACATTTGCCTGGAGAGCCCAGAACTAATTTCAGTTAGCCAGAGGGTAAACAGAGGCCAGTGAGAGGTGCACACCCCTTCATTTGACTAGGCTTCCCGGGCTTCTGGGAGGAAAAAAGGCAGCAGTATTCCAACAAGATCATCGTCACCAAGGGCCACCATAACTAGGGGATTACAGAGCATGCTGTGACACACTCCGGGGCCTGGTTGGCCAGGCTTATGTTGAAGAGCACATATCCTAACCCTGAGCTACCTGGGTGGCTGCTCCATAGGGGCTGCACCGAACATAGGGCTGTGCCCGTTTAGGGCTGTGGTCGCGTTTGGGAGCGTTAGGGATGCGTGGAGGACGCAGGGCGCAGACCTCTGCTCGTTTCACCCCAGGATTAGGGCCTGGTTGTCAGTGGAGCGGCCAGCAAGTCCACAATGGAGGAAGTCGAAGGCAGAAAGCAGCCCCCTGCCTGACTCTCACCCCCAGGGCAAAGAGTGAGAAAGCCTCGCTACAGCAAGAGCCTGTCCATACTTTCACCTTGAAAGCAGAATGTTTACATTTAAAATTCATGAACAGGCAGCAATAAAAACAGCATTCAGTAGCAGAGGACAGAAGCTTGCCCAGCGCATATAATATCAGAGCACCCCCCATGACAAAAGCCAACGACTTAACTGGCCTGCTTAGCTTTGAGTTGTTCACAAATCCCGATGATTAGCATTTCTCTCGGAAACTAAACATCCTCTGATTTGGGGTGAGAGATAGATCTAATGTGCCAAAGGAAGGCATGATGGAAAGTCAGTTTCTTGCTCTCAGAGGAATGGGGGGTCGACAGAACCAACAGGTTAATGCACCTAGTGCAGCCTCCCATGTGCAGTCTGCAGGTGACACTTTCAGTTGCTTGTGAGATGCTGGTACAGGTTTGCTTGCTATGCAGGGGCCTGCAGTCACCTCACAGCACGTCGAGAAGGTGTCTCGTTTCAGTCCAGGGCAATTTTCTCATTAACAGTGACCGTAGATTTCACTTTTTTCTTTCATTTTTTCCAGTCAGTTGGGAGCAGAGAGACACGCTTATGTATGGGGCCTAACAAGACCAGAGTGCACACACCAAAGCCACAACGGATAGTGGGAATGCAGGTATTGGTGGGGCATTAGGTATGACATGATCACTCCGTGCCTTGCATCCCCATTTCCCATAAAAAAAATGTAAAAAAACTCTTGGGAGATACAGAACCTGGGATTAGAACTCAGGTTTCCTGCATCCCCAGTTCCAGCACTTATCACCTGTGCCATCTGTCTCTGCGCTTGTTGCAGTAGCTTTCGGGCATGTACATCTTTCTCCAGCGAGGCTATGACATCTGGCCGCGAGGATATAACATCTGTCTGCCCACTCCACCTAACTCCAAGCAACTGCAGTGGTGTAGTGGTTAAGTGCTTGGTTCGAATCCTGCCTTCGGCATATGTCATTGGTTAAACTACGTGTACTGTTACAAATATCTGCTTGTCTCCTGAAAGGGCCAGTGAGTTCCATGGGTAAAGGGGTGGGTTAAAGGGCACCCTGGGAAGATAGACTAAGGTAAAGGGGAGCATCTGGAGAGGAGCTGTGGTAGGGGAAAGGGGGTACTGGTTGGGTAGGGGGGGCAGGTTAAAGGGCATATGTGGGTTGGGGTAGAGCAAGGAAAGGGGGGCTTGGGGAGAAGCTGTGGCAGGGGTAAGGGGCTACTGGTTGGGTAAGGGTGACCAAAAGGGGGGTTAGGTTAAAGGGCATATGTTGGGTGGGGGTAGAGCAAGGAAAGGGGGGCCTGGATTGCAGAGGAGTAGAAAAGGGGACCCTGTGGAGAACAAGTTGACAATAGGGAACCCTTTTTTGTTTTTTGTTTTTGTCTTTTGTCTTTTGTTTTTTGTTTTTGTTTTTTTTTTGTTTAGAGAGTGCACAGAGATCGAATGGACTGAGTACTGCCTTCCAGCATTGCCTGCTGTGTGGATGCACAGTAGTAGTGCATTGCCCCTGCACTGCATGCTTTAATAATCACACAGGATTAGGCCCTGTTTATGAGTGGCATATCCCGCCCACCTCAGCTGCGGATCCCCCATTGCTGATCCGATAATGCTATCAGCCTCTACTGCAACTAGAGCTGGCTATGTATCATGTTATACGCAAATATATATTGTGTTAAACAATAGGTTCACATAACAGAGAAGACCTAGGTGTGTGCGTTGTATTAATAGATGTGCCAGAAAGCATTCAATGATGACAACAGTTTTCAAAGTGAGTCACAACATGTGTAATGTAAGTGCAAAGACTGAGCTGGAAACTAAGTAGAGTCTTTGGTGTTGCAGCAGGCAGGCAAGTTACCAGACTGCCCAGGCCTGGTGGCTCTTATCGGCCAAGAAATGTCTATTGACCTGTGCGTCTCAGGTTTCCCGACCAGCTCAGTTATACAGAGTTCTGCTTGCAGGTTGACATGCACACTGCCACTTAGCATCTTGCCCTGGACACTTTGCACACAGCTTCCAAGAACCTTCCCACCTCAACAACCCAGTCAGCCCTTCACCCCTTCGTATTCGACTTGCGGCACCTCCTTGGGAATGCATCTTTTGTTGGTAGATGTCCTTCATGAGGCTTAGCAAGGCCTTGCAACTTTTTCAAAGGGCCTTAGAAGAAAGGAAAAAAGTCGAAGGCATACTGGAGCGGGAAGCAGGTGGAAGTCGAGGGGTGGGGGTTTGGCAGTAAAAGAAAGAGGGTCTGGCAGAGAGTTAGAAGTTAGGCAACACAATGAGCGAGGTAGGAGGAAAGATGCCTCAGGCATGCAGCTCTCTGACTCTTCCCCACTGTGCCTGCAGAAAGAGCCTTCCTATTCCTAGCTCTCACCCGAATGGATACATTTGCCTGGAGAGCCCAGAACTAATTTCAGTTAGCCAGAGGGTAAACAGAGGCCAGTGAGAGGTGCACACCCCTTCATTTGACTAGGCTTCCCGGGCTTCTGGGAGGAAAAAAGGCAGCAGTATTCCAACAAGATCATCGTCACCAAGGGCCACCATAACTAGGGGATTACAGAGCATGCTGTGACACACTCCGGGGCCTGGTTGGCCAGGCTTATGTTGAAGAGCACATATCCTAACCCTGAGCTACCTGGGTGGCTGCTCCATAGGGGCTGCACCGAACATAGGGCTGTGCCCGTTTAGGGCTGTGGTCGCGTTTGGGAGCGTTAGGGATGCGTGGAGGACGCAGGGCGCAGACCTCTGCTCGTTTCACCCCAGGATTAGGGCCTGGTTGTCAGTGGAGCGGCCAGCAAGTCCACAATGGAGGAAGTCGAAGGCAGAAAGCAGCCCCCTGCCTGACTCTCACCCCCAGGGCAAAGAGTGAGAAAGGCTCGCTACAGCAAGAGCCTGTCCATACTTTCACCTTGAAAGCAGAATGTTTACATTTAAAATTCATGAACAGGCAGCAATAAAAACAGCATACAGTAGCAGAGGACAGAAGCTTGCCCAGCGCATATAATATCAGAGCACCCCCCATGACAAAGCCAACGACTTAACTGGCCTGCTTAGCTTTGAGTTGTTCACAAATCCCGATGATTAGCATTTCTCTCGGAAACTAAACATCCTCTGATTTGGGGTGAGAGATAGATCTAATGTGCCAAAGGAAGGCATGATGGAAAGTCAGTTTCTTGCTCTCAGAGGAATGGGGGGTCGACAGAACCAACAGGTTAATGCACCTAGTGCAGCCTCCCATGTGCAGTCTGCAGGTGACACTTTCAGTTGCTTGTGAGATGCTGGTACAGGTTTGCTTGCTATGCAGGGGCCTGCAGTCACCTCACAGCACGTCGAGAAGGTGTCTCGTTTCAGTCCAGGGCAATTTTCTCATTAACAGTGACCGTAGATTTCACTTTTTTCCTTCATTTTTTCCAGTCAGTTGGGAGCAGAGAGACACGCTTATGTATGGGGCCTAACAAGACCAGAGTGCACACACCAAAGCCACAACGGATAGAGGGAATGCAGGTATTGGTGGGGCATTAGGTATGACATGATCACTCCGTGCCTTGCATCCCCATTTCCCATGAAAAAAAATGTTAAAAAACTCTTGGGAGATACAGAACCTGGGATTAGAAATCAGGTTTTCTGCATGCCCAATTCCAGCACTTATCACCTGTGCCACCGGTCTCTGTGATTGTTGCAGTAGCTTTGGGGCATGTACATCTTTCTCCAGCGAGGCTATGACATCTGGCCGCAAGGATATAACATCTGTCTGCCCACTCCACCTAACTCCAAGCACCTGCAGTGGTGTAGTGGTTAAGTGCTTGCATTGCGGCTCTGGGGATGTCCGTTCGAATCCTGCCTTCGGCATATGTCATTGGTTAAACTACTTGTACTGTTAAAAATATCTGCTTGTCTCCTGAAAGGGCCAGTGAGTTCCATGGGTAAAGGGGTGGGTTAAAGGGCACCCTGGGAAGATAGACTAAGGTAAAGGGGAGCATCTGGAAAGGAGCTGTGGTAGGGGAAGGGGGTACTGGTTGGGTAGGGGGAGCAGGTTAAAGGGCATATGTGGGTTGGGGTAGAGCAAGGAAAGGGGGGCCTGGGGAGAAGCTGTGGCAGGGGTAAGGGGCTACTGGTTGGGTAAGGGTGACCAAAAGGGGGGTTAGGTTAAAGGGCATATGTTGGGTGGGGGTAGAGCAAGGAAAGGGGGGCCTGGATTGCAGCGGAGTAGGAAAGGGGACCCTGTGGAGAATAAGTTGACAATAGGGAACCCTTTTTTGTTTCTTGTCTTTTGTCTTTTGTTTTTTGTTTTTGTTTTTGTTTTTGTTTAGAGAGTGCAGAGAGATCGAATGGACTGAGTACTGCCTTCCTGCATTGCCTGCTGTGTGGATGCACAGTAGTAGTGCATTGCCCCTGCACTGCATGCTTTAGTAATCACACAGGATTAGGCCCTGTTTATGAGTGGCATATCCCGCCCACCTCAGCTGCGGATCCCCCATTGCTGCTCCGATAATGCTATCAGCCTCTACTGCAACTAGAGCTGGCTATGTATCATGTTATACGCAAAGATATATTGTGTTAAACAATAGGTTCACATAACAGAGAAGACCTAGGTGTGTGCGTTGTATTAATAGATGTGCCAGAAAGCATTCAATGATGACAACAGTTTTCAAAGTGAGTCACAACATGTGTAATGTAAGTGCAAAGACTGAGCTGGAAACTAAGTAGAGTCTTTGGTGTTGCAGCAGGCAGGCAAGTTACCAGACTGCCCAGGCCTGGTGGCTCTTATCGGCCAAGAAATGTCTATTGACCTGTGCGTCTCAGGTTTCCCGACCAGCTCAGTTATACAGAGTTCTGCTTGCAGGTTGACATGCACACTGCCACTTAGCATCTTGCCCTGGACACTTTGCACACAGCTTCCAAGAACCTTCCCACCTCAACAACCCAGTCAGCCCTTCACCCCTTCGTATTCGACTTGCGGCACCTCCTTGGGAATGCATCTTTTGTTGGTAGATGTCCTTCATGAGGCTTAGCAAGGCCTTGCAACTTTTTCAAAGGGCCTTAGAAGAAAGGAAAAAAGTCGAAGGCATACTGGAGCGGGAAGCAGGTGGAAGTCGAGGGGTGGGGGTTTGGCAGTAAAAGAAAGAGGGTCTGGCAGAGAGTTAGAAGTTAGGCAACACAATGAGCGAGGTAGGAGGAAAGATGCCTCAGGCATGCAGCTCTCTGACTCTTCCCCACTGTGCCTGCAGAAAGAGCCTTCCTATTCCTAGCTCTCACCCGAATGGATACATTTGCCTGGAGAGCCCAGAACTAATTTCAGTTAGCCAGAGGGTAAACAGAGGCCAGTGAGAGGTGCACACCCCTTCATTTGACTAGGCTTCCCGGGCTTCTGGGAGGAAAAAAGGCAGCAGTATTCCAACAAGATCATCGTCACCAAGGGCCACCATAACTAGGGGATTACAGAGCATGCTGTGACACACTCCGGGGCCTGGTTGGCCAGGCTTATGTTGAAGAGCACATATCCTAACCCTGAGCTACCTGGGTGGCTGCTCCATAGGGGCTGCACCGAACATAGGGCTGTGCCCGTTTAGGGCTGTGGTCGCGTTTGGGAGCGTTAGGGATGCGTGGAGGACGCAGGGCGCAGACCTCTGCTCGTTTCACCCCAGGATTAGGGCCTGGTTGTCAGTGGAGTGGCCAGCAAGTCCACAATGGAGGAAGTCGAAGGCAGAAAGCAGCCCCCTGCCTGACTCTCACCCCCAGGGCAAAGAGTGAGAAAGGCTCGCTACAGCAAGAGCCTGTCCATACTTTCACCTTGAAAGCAGAATGTTTACATTTAAAATTCATGAACAGGCAGCAATAAAAACAGCATACAGTAGGAGAGGACAGAAGCTTGCCCAGCGCATATAATATCAGAGCACCCCCCATGACAAAGCCAACGACTTAACTGGCCTGCTTAGCTTTGAGTTGTTCACAAATCCCGATGATTAGCATTTCTCCCGGAAACTAAACATCCTCTGGTTTGGGGTGAGAGATAGATCTAATGTGCCAAAGGAAGGCATGATGGAAAGTCAGTTTCTTGCTCTCAGAGGAATGGGGGGTCGACAGAACCAACAGGTTAATGCACCTAGTGCAGCCTCCCATGTGCAGTCTGCAGGTGACACTTTCAGTTGCTTGTGAGATGCTGGTACAGGTTTGCTTGCTATGCAGGGGCCTGCAGTCACCTCACAGCACGTCGAGAAGGTGTCTCGTTTCAGTCCAGGGCAATTTTCTCATTAACAGTGACCGTAGATTTCACTTTTTTCCTTCATTTTTTCCAGTCAGTTGGGAGCAGAGAGACACGCTTATGTATGGGGCCTAACAAGACCAGAGTGCACACACCAAAGCCACAACGGATAGAGGGAATGCAGGTATTGGTAGGGCATTAGGTATGACATGATCACTCCGTGCCTTGCATCCCTATTTCCCATGAAAAAAAATGTTAAAAAACTCTTGGGAGATACAGAACCTGGGATTAGAACTCAGGTTTTCTGCATGCCCAATTCCAGCACTTATCACCTGTGCCACCGGTCTCTGTGCTTGCGGCAGTAGCTTTGGGGCATGTACATCTTTCTCCAGCGAGGCTATGACATCTGGCCGCAAGGATATAAAATCTGTCTGCCCACTCCACCTAACTCCAAGCACCTGCAGTGGTGTAGTGGTTAAGTGCTTGCATTGCGGCTCTGGGGATGTCCGTTCGAATCTTGCCTTCGGCATATGTCATTGGTTAAACTACTTGTACTGTTAAAAATATCTGCTTGTCTCCTGAAAGGGCCAGTGAGTTCCATGGGTAAAGGGGTGGGTTAAAGGGCACCCTGGGAAGATAGACTAAGGTAAAGGGGAGCATCTGGAGAGGAGCTGTGGCAGGGGAAAGGGGGTACTGGTTGGGTAGGGGGAGCAGGTTAAAGGGCATATGTGGGTTGGGGTAGAGCAAGGAATGGGGGGCCTGGGGAGAAGCTGTGGCAGGGGTAAGGGGCTACTGGTTGGGTAAGGGTGACCAAAAGGGGGGTTAGGTTAAAGGGCATATGTTGGGTGGGGGTAGAGCAAGGAAAGGGGGGCCTGGATTGCAGCGGAGTAGGAAAGGGGACCCTGTGGAGAACAAGTTGACAATAGGGAACCCTTTTTTTGTTTCTTGTCTTTTGTCTTTTGTCTTTTGTTTTTGTTAGGCTTCCCGGGCTTCTGGGAGGAAAAAAGGCAGCAGTATTCTAACAAGATCATCGTCACCAAGGGCCACCATAACTAGGGGATTACAGAGCATGCTGTGACACACTCCGGGGCCTGGTTGGCCAGGCTTATGTTGAAGAGCACATATCCTAACCCTGAGCTACCTGGGTGGCTGCTCCATAGGGGCTGCACCGAACATAGGGCTGTGCCCGTTTAGGGCTGTGGTCGCGTTTGGGAGCGTTAGGGATGCGTGGAGGACGCAGGGCGCAGACCTCTGCTCGTTTCACCCCAGGATTAGGGCCTGGTTGTCAGTGGAGCGGCCAGCAAGTCCACAATGGAGGAAGTCGAAGGCAGAAAGCAGCCCCCTGCCTGACTCTCACCCCCAGGGCAAAGAGTGAGAAAGGCTCGCTACAGCAAGAGCCTGTCCATACTTTCACCGTGAAAGCAGAATGTTTACATTTAAAATTCATGAACAGGCAGCAATAAAAACAGCATACAGTAGCAGAGGACAGAAGCTTGCCCAGCGCATATAATATCAGAGCACCCCCCATGACAAAGCCAACGACTTAACTGGCCTGCTTAGCTTTGAGTTGTTCACAAATCCCGATGATTAGCATTTCTCTCGGAAACTAAACATCCTCTGATTTGGGGTGAGAGATAGATCTAATGTGCCAAAGGAAGGCATGATGGAAAGTCAGTTTCTTGCTCTCAGAGGAATGGGGGGTCGACAGAACCAACAGGTTAATGCACCTAGTGCAGCCTCCCATGTGCAGTCTGCAGGTGACACTTTCAGTTGCTTGTGAGATGCTGGTACAGGTTTGCTTGCTATGCAGGGGCCTGCAGTCACCTCACAGCACGTCGAGAAGGTGTCTCGTTTCAGTCCAGGGCAATTTTCTCATTAACAGTGACCGTAGATTTCACTTTTTTCCTTCATTTTTTCCAGTCAGTTGGGAGCAGAGAGACACGCTTATGTATGGGGCCTAACAAGACCAGAGTGCACACACCAAAGCCACAACGGATAAAGGGAATGCAGGTATTGGTGGGGCATTAGGTATGACATGATCACTCCGTGCCTTGCATCCCCATTTCCCATGAAAAAAAATGTTAAAAAACTCTTGGGAGATACAGAACCTGGGATTAGAAATCAGGTTTTCTGCATGCCCAATTCCAGCACTTATCACCTGTGCCACCGGTCTCTGTGATTGTTGCAGTAGCTTTGGGGCATGTACATCTTTCTCCAGCGAGGCTATGACATCTGGCCGCAAGGATATAACATCTGTCTGCCCACTCCACCTAACTCCAAGCACCTGCAGTGGTGTAGTGGTTAAGTGCTTGCATTGCGGCTCTGGGGATGTCCGTTCGAATCCTGCCTTCGGCATATGTCATTGGTTAAACTACTTGTACTGTTAAAAATATCTGCTTGTCTCCTGAAAGGGCCAGTGAGTTCCATGGGTAAAGGGGTGGGTTAAAGGGCACCCTGGGAAGATAGACTAAGGTAAAGGGGAGCATCTGGAAAGGAGCTGTGGTAGGGGAAGGGGGTACTGGTTGGGTAGGGGGAGCAGGTTAAAGGGCATATGTGGGTTGGGGTAGAGCAAGGAAAGGGGGGCCTGGGGAGAAGCGGTGGCAGGGGTAAGGGGCTACTGGTTGGGTAAGGGTGACCAAAAGGGGGGTTAGGTTAAAGGGCATATGTTGGGTGGGGGTAGAGCAAGGAAAGGGGGGCCTGGATTGCAGCGGAGTAGGAAAGGGGACCCTGTGGAGAATAAGTTGACAATAGGGAACCCTTTTTTGTTTCTTGTCTTTTGTCTTTTGTTTTTTGTTTTTGTTTTTGTTTTTGTTTAGAGAGTGCAGAGAGATCGAATGGACTGAGTACTGCCTTCCTGCATTGCCTGCTGTGTGGATGCACAGTAGTAGTGCATTGCCCCTGCACTGCATGCTTTAGTAATCACACAGGATTAGGCCCTGTTTATGAGTGGCATATCCCGCCCACCTCAGCTGCGGATCCCCCATTGCTGCTCCGATAATGCTATCAGCCTCTACTGCAACTAGAGCTGGCTATGTATCATGTTATACGCAAAGATATATTGTGTTAAACAATAGGTTCACATAACAGAGAAGACCTAGGTGTGTGCGTTGTATTAATAGATGTGCCAGAAAGCATTCAATGATGACAACAGTTTTCAAAGTGAGTCACAACATGTGTAATGTAAGTGCAAAGACTGAGCTGGAAACTAAGTAGAGTCTTTGGTGTTGCAGCAGGCAGGCAAGTTACCAGACTGCCCAGGCCTGGTGGCTCTTATCGGCCAAGAAATGTCTATTGACCTGTGCGTCTCAGGTTTCCCGACCAGCTCAGTTATACAGAGTTCTGCTTGCAGGTTGACATGCACACTGCCACTTAGCATCTTGCCCTGGACACTTTGCACACAGCTTCCAAGAACCTTCCCACCTCAACAACCCAGTCAGCCCTTCACCCCTTCGTATTCGACTTGCGGCACCTCCTTGGGAATGCATCTTTTGTTGGTAGATGTCCTTCATGAGGCTTAGCAAGGCCTTGCAACTTTTTCAAAGGGCCTTAGAAGAAAGGAAAAAAGTCGAAGGCATACTGGAGCGGGAAGCAGGTGGAAGTCGAGGGGTGGGGGTTTGGCAGTAAAAGAAAGAGGGTCTGGCAGAGAGTTAGAAGTTAGGCAACACAATGAGCGAGGTAGGAGGAAAGATGCCTCAGGCATGCAGCTCTCTGACTCTTCCCCACTGTGCCTGCAGAAAGAGCCTTCCTATTCCTAGCTCTCACCCGAATGGATACATTTGCCTGGAGAGCCCAGAACTAATTTCAGTTAGCCAGAGGGTAAACAGAGGCCAGTGAGAGGTGCACACCCCTTCATTTGACTAGGCTTCCCGGGCTTCTGGGAGGAAAAAAGGCAGCAGTATTCCAACAAGATCATCGTCACCAAGGGCCACCATAACTAGGGGATTACAGAGCATGCTGTGACACACTCCGGGGCCTGGTTGGCCAGGCTTATGTTGAAGAGCACATATCCTAACCCTGAGCTACCTGGGTGGCTGCTCCATAGGGGCTGCACCGAACATAGGGCTGTGCCCGTTTAGGGCTGTGGTCGCGTTTGGGAGCGTTAGGGATGCGTGGAGGACGCAGGGCGCAGACCTCTGCTCGTTTCACCCCAGGATTAGGGCCTGGTTGTCAGTGGAGCGGCCAGCAAGTCCACAATGGAGGAAGTCGAAGGCAGAAAGCAGCCCCCTGCCTGACTCTCACCCCCAGGGCAAAGAGTGAGAAAGGCTCGCTACAGCAAGAGCCTGTCCATACTTTCACCTTGAAAGCAGAATGTTTACATTTAAAATTCATGAACAGGCAGCAATAAAAACAGCATACAGTAGCAGAGGACAGAAGCTTGCCCAGCGCATATAATATCAGAGCACCCCCCATGACAAAGCCAACGACTTAACTGGCCTGCTTAGCTTTGAGTTGTTCACAAATCCCGATGATTAGCATTTCTCTCGGAAACTAAACATCCTCTGATTTGGGGTGAGAGATAGATCTAATGTGCCAAAGGAAGGCATGATGGAAAGTCAGTTTCTTGCTCTCAGAGGAATGGGGGGTCGACAGAACCAACAGGTTAATGCACCTAGTGCAGCCTCCCATGTGCAGTCTGCAGGTGACACTTTCAGTTGCTTGTGAGATGCTGGTACAGGTTTGCTTGCTATGCAGGGGCCTGCAGTCACCTCACAGCACGTCGAGAAGGTGTCTCGTTTCAGTCCAGGGCAATTTTCTCATTAACAGTGACCGTAGATTTCACTTTTTTCCTTCATTTTTTCCAGTCAGTTGGGAGCAGAGAGACACGCTTATGTATGGGGCCTAACAAGACCAGAGTGCACACACCAAAGCCACAAAGGATAGAGGGAATGCAGGTATTGGTGGGGCATTAGGTATGACATGATCACTCCGTGCCTTGCATCCCCATTTCCCATGAAAAAAAATGTTAAAAAACTCTTGGGAGATACAGAACCTGGGATTAGAACTCAGGTTTTCTGCATGCCCAATTCCAGCACTTATCACCTGTGCCACCGGTCTCTGTGCTTGCTGCAGTAGCTTTGGGGCATGTACATCTTTCTCCAGCGAGGCTATGACATCTGGCCGCAAGGATATAACATCTGTCTGCCCACTCCACCTAATTCCAAGCACCTGCAGTGGTGTAGTGGTTAAGTGCTTGCATTGCGGCTCTGGGGATGTCCGTTCGAATCCTGCCTTCGGCATATGTCATTGGTTAAACTACTTGTACTGTTAAAAATATCTGCTTGTCTCCTGAAAGGGCCAGTGAGTTCCATGGGTAAAGGGGTGGGTTAAAGGGCACCCTGGGAAGATAGACTAAGGTAAAGGGGAGCATCTGGAGAGGAGCTGTGGTAGGGGAAGGGGGTACTGGTTGGGTAGGGGGAGCAGGTTAAAGGGCATATGTGGGTTGGGGTAGAGCAAGGAAAGGGGGGCCTGGGGAGAAGCTGTGGCAGGGGTAAGGGGCTACTGGTTGGGTAAGGGTGACCAAAAGGGGGGTTAGGTTAAAGGGCATATGTTGGGTGGGGGTAGAGCAAGGAAAGGGGGGCCTGGATTGCAGCGGAGTAGGAAAGGGGACCCTGTGGAGAACAAGTTGACAATAGGGAACCCTTTTTTGTTTCTTGTCTTTTGTCTTTTGTTTTTTGTTTTTGTTTTTGTTTTTGTTTAGAGAGTGCAGAGAGATCGAATGGACTGAGTACTGCCTTCCTGCATTGCCTGCTGTGTGGATGCACAGTAGTAGTGCATTGCCCCTGCACTGCATGCTTTAGTAATCACACAGGATTAGGACCTGTTTATGAGTGGCATATCCCGCCCACCTCAGCTGCGGATCCCCCATTGCTGCTCCGATAATGCTATCAGCCTCTACTGCAACTAGAGCTGGCTATGTACCATGTTATACGCAAAGATATATTGTGTTAAACAATAGGTTCACATAACAGAGAAGACCTAGGTGTGTGCGTTGTATTAATAGATGTGCCAGAAAGCATTCAATGATGACAACAGTTTTCAAAGTGAGTCACAACATGTGTAATGTAAGTGCAAAGACTGAGCTGGAAACTAAGTAGAGTCTTTGGTGTTGCAGCAGGCAGGCAAGTTACCAGACTGCCCAGGCCTGGTGGCTCTTATCGGCCAAGAAATGTCTATTGACCTGTGCGTCTCAGGTTTCCCGACCAGCTCAGTTATACAGAGTTCTGCTTGCAGGTTGACATGCACACTGCCACTTAGCATCTTGCCCTGGACACTTTGCACACAGCTTCCAAGAACCTTCCCACCTCAACAACCCAGTCAGCCCTTCACCCCTTCGTATTCGACTTGCGGCACCTCCTTGGGAATGCATCTTTTGTTGGTAGATGTCCTTCATGAGGCTTAGCAAGGCCTTGCAACTTTTTCAAAGGGCCTTAGAAGAAAGGAAAAAAGTCGAAGGCATACTGGAGCGGGAAGCAGGTGGAAGTCGAGGGGTGGGGGTTTGGCAGTAAAAGAAAGAGGGTCTGGCAGAGAGTTAGAAGTTAGGCAACACAATGAGTGAGGTAGGAGGAAAGATGCCTCAGGCATGCAGCTCTCTGACTCTTCCCCACTGTGCCTGCAGAAAGAGCCTTCCTATTCCTAGCTCTCACCCGAATGGATACATTTGCCTGGAGAGCCCAGAACTAATTTCAGTTAGCCAGAGGGTAAACAGAGGCCAGTGAGAGGTGCACACCCCTTCATTTGACTAGGCTTCCCGGGCTTCTGGGAGGAAAAAAGGCAGCAGTATTCCAACAAGATCATCGTCACCAAGGGCCACCATAACTAGGGGATTACAGAGCATGCTGTGACACACTCCGGGGCCTGGTTGGCCAGGCTTATGTTGAAGAGCACATATCCTAACCCTGAGCTACCTGGGTGGCTGCTCCATAGGGGCTGCACCGAACATAGGGCTGTGCCCGTTTAGGGCTGTGGTCGCGTTTGGGAGCGTTAGGGATGCGTGGAGGACGCAGGGCGCAGACCTCTGCTCGTTTCACCCCAGGATTAGGGCCTGGTTGTCAGTGGAGCGGCCAGCAAGTCCACAATGGAGGAAGTCGAAGGCAGAAAGCAGCCCCCTGCCTGACTCTCACCCCCAGGGCAAAGAGTGAGAAAGCCTCGCTACAGCAAGAGCCTGTCCATACTTTCACCTTGAAAGCAGAATGTTTACATTTAAAATTCATGAACAGGCAGCAATAAAAACAGCATTCAGTAGCAGAGGACAGAAGCTTGCCCAGCGCATATAATATCAGAGCACCCCCCATGACAAAAGCCAACGACTTAACTGGCCTGCTTAGCTTTGAGTTGTTCACAAATCCCGATGATTAGCATTTCTCTCGGAAACTAAACATCCTCTGATTTGGGGTGAGAGATAGATCTAATGTGCCAAAGGAAGGCATGATGGAAAGTCAGTTTCTTGCTCTCAGAGGAATGGGGGGTCGACAGAACCAACAGGTTAATGCACCTAGTGCAGCCTCCCATGTGCAGTCTGCAGGTGACACTTTCAGTTGCTTGTGAGATGCTGGTACAGGTTTGCTTGCTATGCAGGGGCCTGCAGTCACCTCACAGCACGTCGAGAAGGTGTCTCGTTTCAGTCCAGGGCAATTTTCTCATTAACAGTGACCGTAGATTTCACTTTTTTCTTTCATTTTTTCCAGTCAGTTGGGAGCAGAGAGACACGCTTATGTATGGGGCCTAACAAGACCAGAGTGCACACACCAAAGCCACAACGGATAGTGGGAATGCAGGTATTGGTGGGGCATTAGGTATGACATGATCACTCCGTGCCTTGCATCCCCATTTCCCATAAAAAAAATGTAAAAAAACTCTTGGGAGATACAGAACCTGGGATTAGAACTCAGGTTTCCTGCATCCCCAGTTCCAGCACTTATCACCTGTGCCATCTGTCTCTGCGCTTGTTGCAGTAGCTTTCGGGCATGTACATCTTTCTCCAGCGAGGCTATGACATCTGGCCGCGAGGATATAACATCTGTCTGCCCACTCCACCTAACTCCAAGCAACTGCAGTGGTGTAGTGGTTAAGTGCTTGGTTCGAATCCTGCCTTCGGCATATGTCATTGGTTAAACTACGTGTACTGTTACAAATATCTGCTTGTCTCCTGAAAGGGCCAGTGAGTTCCATGGGTAAAGGGGTGGGTTAAAGGGCACCCTGGGAAGATAGACTAAGGTAAAGGGGAGCATCTGGAGAGGAGCTGTGGTAGGGGAAAGGGGGTACTGGTTGGGTAGGGGGGGCAGGTTAAAGGGCATATGTGGGTTGGGGTAGAGCAAGGAAAGGGGGGCTTGGGGAGAAGCTGTGGCAGGGGTAAGGGGCTACTGGTTGGGTAAGGGTGACCAAAAGGGGGGTTAGGTTAAAGGGCATATGTTGGGTGGGGGTAGAGCAAGGAAAGGGGGGCCTGGATTGCAGAGGAGTAGAAAAGGGGACCCTGTGGAGAACAAGTTGACAATAGGGAACCCTTTTTTGTTTTTTGTTTTTGTCTTTTGTCTTTTGTTTTTTGTTTTTGTTTTTTTTTTGTTTAGAGAGTGCACAGAGATCGAATGGACTGAGTACTGCCTTCCAGCATTGCCTGCTGTGTGGATGCACAGTAGTAGTGCATTGCCCCTGCACTGCATGCTTTAATAATCACACAGGATTAGGCCCTGTTTATGAGTGGCATATCCCGCCCACCTCAGCTGCGGATCCCCCATTGCTGATCCGATAATGCTATCAGCCTCTACTGCAACTAGAGCTGGCTATGTATCATGTTATACGCAAATATATATTGTGTTAAACAATAGGTTCACATAACAGAGAAGACCTAGGTGTGTGCGTTGTATTAATAGATGTGCCAGAAAGCATTCAATGATGACAACAGTTTTCAAAGTGAGTCACAACATGTGTAATGTAAGTGCAAAGACTGAGCTGGAAACTAAGTAGAGTCTTTGGTGTTGCAGCAGGCAGGCAAGTTACCAGACTGCCCAGGCCTGGTGGCTCTTATCGGCCAAGAAATGTCTATTGACCTGTGCGTCTCAGGTTTCCCGACCAGCTCAGTTATACAGAGTTCTGCTTGCAGGTTGACATGCACACTGCCACTTAGCATCTTGCCCTGGACACTTTGCACACAGCTTCCAAGAACCTTCCCACCTCAACAACCCAGTCAGCCCTTCACCCCTTCGTATTCGACTTGCGGCACCTCCTTGGGAATGCATCTTTTGTTGGTAGATGTCCTTCATGAGGCTTAGCAAGGCCTTGCAACTTTTTCAAAGGGCCTTAGAAGAAAGGAAAAAAGTCGAAGGCATACTGGAGCGGGAAGCAGGTGGAAGTCGAGGGGTGGGGGTTTGGCAGTAAAAGAAAGAGGGTCTGGCAGAGAGTTAGAAGTTAGGCAACACAATGAGCGAGGTAGGAGGAAAGATGCCTCAGGCATGCAGCTCTCTGACTCTTCCCCACTGTGCCTGCAGAAAGAGCCTTCCTATTCCTAGCTCTCACCCGAATGGATACATTTGCCTGGAGAGCCCAGAACTAATTTCAGTTAGCCAGAGGGTAAACAGAGGCCAGTGAGAGGTGCACACCCCTTCATTTGACTAGGCTTCCCGGGCTTCTGGGAGGAAAAAAGGCAGCAGTATTCCAACAAGATCATCGTCACCAAGGGCCACCATAACTAGGGGATTACAGAGCATGCTGTGACACACTCCGGGGCCTGGTTGGCCAGGCTTATGTTGAAGAGCACATATCCTAACCCTGAGCTACCTGGGTGGCTGCTCCATAGGGGCTGCACCGAACATAGGGCTGTGCCCGTTTAGGGCTGTGGTCGCGTTTGGGAGCGTTAGGGATGCGTGGAGGACGCAGGGCGCAGACCTCTGCTCGTTTCACCCCAGGATTAGGGCCTGGTTGTCAGTGGAGCGGCCAGCAAGTCCACAATGGAGGAAGTCGAAGGCAGAAAGCAGCCCCCTGCCTGACTCTCACCCCCAGGGCAAAGAGTGAGAAAGGCTCGCTACAGCAAGAGCCTGTCCATACTTTCACCTTGAAAGCAGAATGTTTACATTTAAAATTCATGAACAGGCAGCAATAAAAACAGCATACAGTAGCAGAGGACAGAAGCTTGCCCAGCGCATATAATATCAGAGCACCCCCCATGACAAAGCCAACGACTTAACTGGCCTGCTTAGCTTTGAGTTGTTCACAAATCCCGATGATTAGCATTTCTCTCGGAAACTAAACATCCTCTGATTTGGGGTGAGAGATAGATCTAATGTGCCAAAGGAAGGCATGATGGAAAGTCAGTTTCTTGCTCTCAGAGGAATGGGGGGTCGACAGAACCAACAGGTTAATGCACCTAGTGCAGCCTCCCATGTGCAGTCTGCAGGTGACACTTTCAGTTGCTTGTGAGATGCTGGTACAGGTTTGCTTGCTATGCAGGGGCCTGCAGTCACCTCACAGCACGTCGAGAAGGTGTCTCGTTTCAGTCCAGGGCAATTTTCTCATTAACAGTGACCGTAGATTTCACTTTTTTCCTTCATTTTTTCCAGTCAGTTGGGAGCAGAGAGACACGCTTATGTATGGGGCCTAACAAGACCAGAGTGCACACACCAAAGCCACAACGGATAGAGGGAATGCAGGTATTGGTGGGGCATTAGGTATGACATGATCACTCCGTGCCTTGCATCCCCATTTCCCATGAAAAAAAATGTTAAAAAACTCTTGGGAGATACAGAACCTGGGATTAGAAATCAGGTTTTCTGCATGCCCAATTCCAGCACTTATCACCTGTGCCACCGGTCTCTGTGATTGTTGCAGTAGCTTTGGGGCATGTACATCTTTCTCCAGCGAGGCTATGACATCTGGCCGCAAGGATATAACATCTGTCTGCCCACTCCACCTAACTCCAAGCACCTGCAGTGGTGTAGTGGTTAAGTGCTTGCATTGCGGCTCTGGGGATGTCCGTTCGAATCCTGCCTTCGGCATATGTCATTGGTTAAACTACTTGTACTGTTAAAAATATCTGCTTGTCTCCTGAAAGGGCCAGTGAGTTCCATGGGTAAAGGGGTGGGTTAAAGGGCACCCTGGGAAGATAGACTAAGGTAAAGGGGAGCATCTGGAAAGGAGCTGTGGTAGGGGAAGGGGGTACTGGTTGGGTAGGGGGAGCAGGTTAAAGGGCATATGTGGGTTGGGGTAGAGCAAGGAAAGGGGGGCCTGGGGAGAAGCTGTGGCAGGGGTAAGGGGCTACTGGTTGGGTAAGGGTGACCAAAAGGGGGGTTAGGTTAAAGGGCATATGTTGGGTGGGGGTAGAGCAAGGAAAGGGGGGCCTGGATTGCAGCGGAGTAGGAAAGGGGACCCTGTGGAGAATAAGTTGACAATAGGGAACCCTTTTTTGTTTCTTGTCTTTTGTCTTTTGTTTTTTGTTTTTGTTTTTGTTTTTGTTTAGAGAGTGCAGAGAGATCGAATGGACTGAGTACTGCCTTCCTGCATTGCCTGCTGTGTGGATGCACAGTAGTAGTGCATTGCCCCTGCACTGCATGCTTTAGTAATCACACAGGATTAGGCCCTGTTTATGAGTGGCATATCCCGCCCACCTCAGCTGCGGATCCCCCATTGCTGCTCCGATAATGCTATCAGCCTCTACTGCAACTAGAGCTGGCTATGTATCATGTTATACGCAAAGATATATTGTGTTAAACAATAGGTTCACATAACAGAGAAGACCTAGGTGTGTGCGTTGTATTAATAGATGTGCCAGAAAGCATTCAATGATGACAACAGTTTTCAAAGTGAGTCACAACATGTGTAATGTAAGTGCAAAGACTGAGCTGGAAACTAAGTAGAGTCTTTGGTGTTGCAGCAGGCAGGCAAGTTACCAGACTGCCCAGGCCTGGTGGCTCTTATCGGCCAAGAAATGTCTATTGACCTGTGCGTCTCAGGTTTCCCGACCAGCTCAGTTATACAGAGTTCTGCTTGCAGGTTGACATGCACACTGCCACTTAGCATCTTGCCCTGGACACTTTGCACACAGCTTCCAAGAACCTTCCCACCTCAACAACCCAGTCAGCCCTTCACCCCTTCGTATTCGACTTGCGGCACCTCCTTGGGAATGCATCTTTTGTTGGTAGATGTCCTTCATGAGGCTTAGCAAGGCCTTGCAACTTTTTCAAAGGGCCTTAGAAGAAAGGAAAAAAGTCGAAGGCATACTGGAGCGGGAAGCAGGTGGAAGTCGAGGGGTGGGGGTTTGGCAGTAAAAGAAAGAGGGTCTGGCAGAGAGTTAGAAGTTAGGCAACACAATGAGCGAGGTAGGAGGAAAGATGCCTCAGGCATGCAGCTCTCTGACTCTTCCCCACTGTGCCTGCAGAAAGAGCCTTCCTATTCCTAGCTCTCACCCGAATGGATACATTTGCCTGGAGAGCCCAGAACTAATTTCAGTTAGCCAGAGGGTAAACAGAGGCCAGTGAGAGGTGCACACCCCTTCATTTGACTAGGCTTCCCGGGCTTCTGGGAGGAAAAAAGGCAGCAGTATTCCAACAAGATCATCGTCACCAAGGGCCACCATAACTAGGGGATTACAGAGCATGCTGTGACACACTCCGGGGCCTGGTTGGCCAGGCTTATGTTGAAGAGCACATATCCTAACCCTGAGCTACCTGGGTGGCTGCTCCATAGGGGCTGCACCGAACATAGGGCTGTGCCCGTTTAGGGCTGTGGTCGCGTTTGGGAGCGTTAGGGATGCGTGGAGGACGCAGGGCGCAGACCTCTGCTCGTTTCACCCCAGGATTAGGGCCTGGTTGTCAGTGGAGCGGCCAGCAAGTCCACAATGGAGGAAGTCGAAGGCAGAAAGCAGCCCCCTGCCTGACTCTCACCCCCAGGGCAAAGAGTGAGAAAGGCTCGCTACAGCAAGAGCCTGTCCATACTTTCACCTTGAAAGCAGAATGTTTACATTTAAAATTCATGAACAGGCAGCAATAAAAACAGCATACAGTAGCAGAGGACAGAAGCTTGCCCAGCGCATATAATATCAGAGCACCCCCCATGACAAAGCCAACGACTTAACTGGCCTGCTTAGCTTTGAGTTGTTCACAAATCCCGATGATTAGCATTTCTCTCGGAAACTAAACATCCTCTGATTTGGGGTGAGAGATAGATCTAATGTGCCAAAGGAAGGCATGATGGAAAGTCAGTTTCTTGCTCTCAGAGGAATGGGGGGTCGACAGAACCAACAGGTTAATGCACCTAGTGCAGCCTCCCATGTGCAGTCTGCAGGTGACACTTTCAGTTGCTTGTGAGATGCTGGTACAGGTTTGCTTGCTATGCAGGGGCCTGCAGTCACCTCACAGCACGTCGAGAAGGTGTCTCGTTTCAGTCCAGGGCAATTTTCTCATTAACAGTGACCGTAGATTTCACTTTTTTCCTTCATTTTTTCCAGTCAGTTGGGAGCAGAGAGACACGCTTATGTATGGGGCCTAACAAGACCAGAGTGCACACACCAAAGCCACAAAGGATAGAGGGAATGCAGGTATTGGTGGGGCATTAGGTATGACATGATCACTCCGTGCCTTGCATCCCCATTTCCCATGAAAAAAAATGTTAAAAAACTCTTGGGAGATACAGAACCTGGGATTAGAACTCAGGTTTTCTGCATGCCCAATTCCAGCACTTATCACCTGTGCCACCGGTCTCTGTGCTTGCTGCAGTAGCTTTGGGGCATGTACATCTTTCTCCAGCGAGGCTATGACATCTGGCCGCAAGGATATAACATCTGTCTGCCCACTCCACCTAACTCCAAGCACCTGCAGTGGTGTAGTGGTTAAGTGCTTGCATTGCGGCTCTGGGGATGTCCGTTCGAATCCTGCCTTCGGCATATGTCATTGGTTAAACTACTTGTACTGTTAAAAATATCTGCTTGTCTCCTGAAAGGGCCAGTGAGTTCCATGGGTAAAGGGGTGGGTTAAAGGGCACCCTGGGAAGATAGACTAAGGTAAAGGGGAGCATCTGGAGAGGAGCTGTGGTAGGGGAAGGGGGTACTGGTTGGGTAGGGGGAGCAGGTTAAAGGGCATATGTGGGTTGGGGTAGAGCAAGGAAAGGGGGGCCTGGGGAGAAGCTGTGGCAGGGGTAAGGGGCTACTGGTTGGGTAAGGGTGACCAAAAGGGGGGTTAGGTTAAAGGGCATATGTTGGGTGGGGGTAGAGCAAGGAAAGGGGGGCCTGGATTGCAGCGGAGTAGGAAAGGGGACCCTGTGGAGAACAAGTTGACAATAGGGAACCCTTTTTTGTTTCTTGTCTTTTGTCTTTTGTTTTTTGTTTTTGTTTTTGTTTTTGTTTAGAGAGTGCAGAGAGATCGAATGGACTGAGTACTGCCTTCCTGCATTGCCTGCTGTGTGGATGCACAGTAGTAGTGCATTGCCCCTGCACTGCATGCTTTAGTAATCACACAGGATTAGGACCTGTTTATGAGTGGCATATCCCGCCCACCTCAGCTGCGGATCCCCCATTGCTGCTCCGATAATGCTATCAGCCTCTACTGCAACTAGAGCTGGCTATGTACCATGTTATACGCAAAGATATATTGTGTTAAACAATAGGTTCACATAACAGAGAAGACCTAGGTGTGTGCGTTGTATTAATAGATGTGCCTTAATAGATGTGCCAGAAAGCATTCAATGATGACAACAGTTTTCAAAGTGAGTCACAACATGTGTAATGTAAGTGCAAAGACTGAGCTGGAAACTAAGTAGAGTCTTTGGTGTTGCAGCAGGCAGGCAAGTTACCAGACTGCCCAGGCCTGGTGGCTCTTATCGGCCAAGAAATGTCTATTGACCTGTGCGTCTCAGGTTTCCCGACCAGCTCAGTTATACAGAGTTCTGCTTGCAGGTTGACATGCACACTGCCACTTAGCATCTTGCCCTGGACACTTTGCACACAGCTTCCAAGAACCTTCCCACCTCAACAACCCAGTCAGCCCTTCACCCCTTCGTATTCGACTTGCGGCACCTCCTTGGGAATGCATCTTTTGTTGGTAGATGTCCTTCATGAGGCTTAGCAAGGCCTTGCAACTTTTTCAAAGGGCCTTAGAAGAAAGGAAAAAAGTCGAAGGCATACTGGAGCGGGAAGCAGGTGGAAGTCGAGGGGTGGGGGTTTGGCAGTAAAAGAAAGAGGGTCTGGCAGAGAGTTAGAAGTTAGGCAACACAATGAGCGAGGTAGGAGGAAAGATGCCTCAGGCATGCAGCTCTCTGACTCTTCCCCACTGTGCCTGCAGAAAGAGCCTTCCTATTCCTAGCTCTCACCCGAATGGATACATTTGCCTGGAGAGCCCAGAACTAATTTCAGTTAGCCAGAGGGTAAACAGAGGCCAGTGAGAGGTGCACACCCCTTCATTTGACTAGGCTTCCCGGGCTTCTGGGAGGAAAAAAGGCAGCAGTATTCCAACAAGATCATCGTCACCAAGGGCCACCATAACTAGGGGATTACAGAGCATGCTGTGACACACTCCGGGGCCTGGTTGGCCAGGCTTATGTTGAAGAGCACATATCCTAACCCTGAGCTACCTGGGTGGCTGCTCCATAGGGGCTGCACAGAACATAGGGCTGTGCTCGTTTAGGGCTGTGGTCGCGTTTGGGAGCGTTAGGGATGCGTGGAGGACGCAGGGCGCAGACCTCTGCTCGTTTCACCCCAGGATTAGGGCCTGGTTGTCAGTGGAGCGGCCAGCAAGTCCACAATGGAGGAAGTCGAAGGCAGAAAGCAGCCCCCTGCCTGACTCTCACCCCCAGGGCAAAGAGTGAGAAAGCCTCGCTACAGCAAGAGCCTGTCCATACTTTCACCTTGAAAGCAGAATGTTTACATTTAAAATTCATGAACAGGCAGCAATAAAAACAGCATTCAGTAGCAGAGGACAGAAGCTTGCCCAGCGCATATAATATCAGAGCACCCCCCATGACAAAAGCCAACGACTTAACTGGCCTGCTTAGCTTTGAGTTGTTCACAAATCCCGATGATTAGCATTTCTCTCGGAAACTAAACATCCTCTGATTTGGGGTGAGAGATAGATCTAATGTGCCAAAGGAAGGCATGATGGAAAGTCAGTTTCTTGCTCTCAGAGGAATGGGGGGTCGACAGAACCAACAGGTTAATGCACCTAGTGCAGCCTCCCATGTGCAGTCTGCAGGTGACACTTTCAGTTGCTTGTGAGATGCTGGTACAGGTTTGCTTGCTATGCAGGGGCCTGCAGTCACCTCACAGCACGTCGAGAAGGTGTCTCGTTTCAGTCCAGGGCAATTTTCTCATTAACAGTGACCGTAGATTTCACTTTTTTCTTTCATTTTTTCCAGTCAGTTGGGAGCAGAGAGACACGCTTATGTATGGGGCCTAACAAGACCAGAGTGCACACACCAAAGCCACAACGGATAGTGGGAATGCAGGTATTGGTGGGGCATTAGGTATGACATGATCACTCCGTGCCTTGCATCCCCATTTCCCATAAAAAAAATGTAAAAAAACTCTTGGGAGATACAGAACCTGGGATTAGAACTCAGGTTTCCTGCATCCCCAGTTCCAGCACTTATCACCTGTGCCATCTGTCTCTGCGCTTGTTGCAGTAGCTTTCGGGCATGTACATCTTTCTCCAGCGAGGCTATGACATCTGGCCGCGAGGATATAACATCTGTCTGCCCACTCCACCTAACTCCAAGCAACTGCAGTGGTGTAGTGGTTAAGTGCTTGGTTCGAATCCTGCCTTCGGCATATGTCATTGGTTAAACTACGTGTACTGTTACAAATATCTGCTTGTCTCCTGAAAGGGCCAGTGAGTTCCATGGGTAAAGGGGTGGGTTAAAGGGCACCCTGGGAAGATAGACTAAGGTAAAGGGGAGCATCTGGAGAGGAGCTGTGGTAGGGGAAAGGGGGTACTGGTTGGGTAGGGGGGGCAGGTTAAAGGGCATATGTGGGTTGGGGTAGAGCAAGGAAAGGGGGGCTTGGGGAGAAGCTGTGGCAGGGGTAAGGGGCTACTGGTTGGGTAAGGGTGACCAAAAGGGGGGTTAGGTTAAAGGGCATATGTTGGGTGGGGGTAGAGCAAGGAAAGGGGGGCCTGGATTGCAGAGGAGTAGAAAAGGGGACCCTGTGGAGAACAAGTTGACAATAGGGAACCCTTTTTTGTTTTTTGTTTTTGTCTTTTGTCTTTTGTTTTTTGTTTTTGTTTTTTTTTTGTTTAGAGAGTGCACAGAGATCGAATGGACTGAGTACTGCCTTCCAGCATTGCCTGCTGTGTGGATGCACAGTAGTAGTGCATTGCCCCTGCACTGCATGCTTTAATAATCACACAGGATTAGGCCCTGTTTATGAGTGGCATATCCCGCCCACCTCAGCTGCGGATCCCCCATTGCTGATCCGATAATGCTATCAGCCTCTACTGCAACTAGAGCTGGCTATGTATCATGTTATACGCAAATATATATTGTGTTAAACAATAGGTTCACATAACAGAGAAGACCTAGGTGTGTGCGTTGTATTAATAGATGTGCCAGAAAGCATTCAATGATGACAACAGTTTTCAAAGTGAGTCACAACATGTGTAATGTAAGTGCAAAGACTGAGCTGGAAACTAAGTAGAGTCTTTGGTGTTGCAGCAGGCAGGCAAGTTACCAGACTGCCCAGGCCTGGTGGCTCTTATCGGCCAAGAAATGTCTATTGACCTGTGCGTCTCAGGTTTCCCGACCAGCTCAGTTATACAGAGTTCTGCTTGCAGGTTGACATGCACACTGCCACTTAGCATCTTGCCCTGGACACTTTGCACACAGCTTCCAAGAACCTTCCCACCTCAACAACCCAGTCAGCCCTTCACCCCTTCGTATTCGACTTGCGGCACCTCCTTGGGAATGCATCTTTTGTTGATAGATGTCCTTCATGAGGCTTAGCAAGGCCTTGCAACTTTTTCAAAGGGCCTTAGAAGAAAGGAAAAAAGTCGAAGGCATACTGGAGCGGGAAGCAGGTGGAAGTCGAGGGGTGGGGGTTTGGCAGTAAAAGAAAGAGGGTCTGGCAGAGAGTTAGAAGTTAGGCAACACAATGAGCGAGGTAGGAGGAAAGATGCCTCAGGCATGCAGCTCTCTGACTCTTCCCCACTGTGCCTGCAGAAAGAGCCTTCCTATTCCTAGCTCTCACCCGAATGGATACATTTGCCTGGAGAGCCCAGAACTAATTTCAGTTAGCCAGAGGGTAAACAGAGGCCAGTGAGAGGTGCACACCCCTTCATTTGACCAGGCTTCCCGGGCTTCTGGGAGGAAAAAAGGCAGCAGTATTCCAACAAGATCATCGTCGCCAAGGGCCACCATAACTAGGGGATTACAGAGAATGCTGTGACACTCTCCGGGGCCTGGTTGGCCAGGCTTATGTTGAAGAGCACATATCCTAACCCTGAGCTACCTGGGTGGCTGCTCCATAGGGGCTGCACCGAACATAGGGCTGTGCCCGTTTAGGGCTGTGGTCGCGTTTGGGAGCGTTAGGGATGCGTGGAGGACGCAGGGCGCAGACCTCTGCTCGTTTCACCCCAGGATTAGGGCCTGGTTGTCAGTGGAGTGGCCAGCAAGTCCACAATGGAGGAAGTCGAAGGCAGAAAGCAGCCCCCTGCCTGACTCTCACCCCCAGGGCAAAGAGTGAGAAAGGCTCGCTACAGCAAGAGCCTGTCCATACTTTCACCTTGAAAGCAGAATGTTTACATTTAAAATTCATGAACAGGCAGCAATAAAAACAGCATACAGTAGCAGAGGACAGAAGCTTGCCCAGCGCATATAATATCAGAGCACCCCCCATGACAAAGCCAACGACTTAACTGGCCTGCTTAGCTTTGAGTTGTTCACAAATCCCGATGATTAGCATTTCTCCCGGAAACTAAACATCCTCTGGTTTGGGGTGAGAGATAGATCTAATGTGCCAAAGGAAGGCATGATGGAAAGTCAGTTTCTTGCTCTCAGAGGAATGGGGGGTCGACAGAACCAACAGGTTAATGCACCTAGTGCAGCCTCCCATGTGCAGTCTGCAGGTGACACTTTCAGTTGCTTGTGAGATGCTGGTACAGGTTTGCTTGCTATGCAGGGGCCTGCAGTCACCTCACAGCACGTCGAGAAGGTGTCTCGTTTCAGTCCAGGGCAATTTTCTCATTAACAGTGACCGTAGATTTCACTTTTTTCCTTCATTTTTTCCAGTCAGTTGGGAGCAGAGAGACACGCTTATGTATGGGGCCTAACAAGACCAGAGTGCACACACCAAAGCCACAACGGATAGAGGGAATGCAGGTATTGGTGGGGCATTAGGTATGACATGATCACTCCGTGCCTTGCATCCCTATTTCCCATGAAAAAAAATGTTAAAAAACTCTTGGGAGATACAGAACCTGGGATTAGAACTCAGGTTTTCTGCATGCCCAATTCCAGCACTTATCACCTGTGCCACCGGTCTCTGTGCTTGCGGCAGTAGCTTTGGGGCATGTACATCTTTCTCCAGCGAGGCTATGACATCTGGCCGCAAGGATATAACATCTGTCTGCCCACTCCACCTAACTCCAAGCACCTGCAGTGGTGTAGTGGTTAAGTGCTTGCATTGCGGCTCTGGGGATGTCCGTTCGAATCCTGCCTTCGGCATATGTCATTGGTTAAACTACTTGTACTGTTAAAAATATCTGCTTGTCTCCTGAAAGGGCCAGTGAGTTCCATGGGTAAAGGGGTGGGTTAAAGGGCACCCTGGGAAGATAGACTAAGGTAAAGGGGAGCATCTGGAGAGGAGCTGTGGTAGGGGAAAGGGGGTACTGGTTGGGTAGGGGGAGCAGGTTAAAGGGCATATGTGGGTTGGGGTAGAGCAAGGAAAGGGGGGCCTGGGGAGAAGCTGTGGCAGGGGTAAGGGGCTACTGGTTGGGTAAGGGTGACCAAAAGGGGGGTTAGGTTAAAGGGCATATGTTGGGTGGGGGTAGAGCAAGGAAAGGGGGGCCTGGATTGCAGCGGAGTAGGAAAGGGGACCCTGTGGAGAACAAGTTGACAATAGGGAACCCTTTTTTGTTTCTTGTCTTTTGTCTTTTGTTTTTGGTTAGAGAGTGCACAGAGATCGAATGGACTGAGTACTGCCTTCCTGCATTGCCTGCTGTGTGGATGCACAGTAGTAGTGCATTGCCCCTGCACTGCATGCTTTAGTAATCACACAGGATTAGGACCTGTTTATGAGTGGCATATCCCGCCCACCTCAGCTGCGGATCCCCCATTGCTGCTCCGATAATGCTATCAGCCTCTACTGCAACTAGAGCTGGCTATGTACCATGTTATACGCAAAGATATATTGTGTTAAACAATAGGTTCACATAACAGAGAAGACCTAGGTGTGTGCGTTGTATTAATAGATGTGCCAGAAAGCATTCAATGATGACAACAGTTTTCAAAGTGAGTCACAACATGTGTAATGTAAGTGCAAAGACTGAGCTGGAAACTAAGTAGAGTCTTTGGTGTTGCAGCAGGCAGGCAAGTTACCAGACTGCCCAGGCCTGGTGGCTCTTATCGGCCAAGAAATGTCTATTGACCTGTGCGTCTCAGGTTTCCCGACCAGCTCAGTTATACAGAGTTCTGCTTGCAGGTTGACATGCACACTGCCACTTAGCATCTTGCCCTGGACACTTTGCACACAGCTTCCAAGAACCTTCCCACCTCAACAACCCAGTCAGCCCTTCACCCCTTCGTATTCGACTTGCGGCACCTCCTTGGGAATGCATCTTTTGTTGGTAGATGTCCTTCATGAGGCTTAGCAAGGCCTTGCAACTTTTTCAAAGGGCCTTAGAAGAAAGGAAAAAAGTCGAAGGCATACTGGAGCGGGAAGCAGGTGGAAGTCGAGGGGTGGGGGTTTGGCAGTAAAAGAAAGAGGGTCTGGCAGAGAGTTAGAAGTTAGGCAACACAATGAGCGAGGTAGGAGGAAAGATGCCTCAGGCATGCAGCTCTCTGACTCTTCCCCACTGTGCCTGCAGAAAGAGCCTTCCTATTCCTAGCTCTCACCCGAATGGATACATTTGCCTGGAGAGCCCAGAACTAATTTCAGTTAGCCAGAGGGTAAACAGAGGCCAGTGAGAGGTGCACACCCCTTCATTTGACTAGGCTTCCCGGGCTTCTGGGAGGAAAAAAGGCAGCAGTATTCCAACAAGATCATCGTCACCAAGGGCCACCATAACTAGGGGATTACAGAGCATGCTGTGACACACTCCGGGGCCTGGTTGGCCAGGCTTATGTTGAAGAGCACATATCCTAACCCTGAGCTACCTGGGTGGCTGCTCCATAGGGGCTGCACCGAACATAGGGCTGTGCCCGTTTAGGGCTGTGGTCGCGTTTGGGAGCGTTAGGGATGCGTGGAGGACGCAGGGCGCAGACCTCTGCTCGTTTCACCCCAGGATTAGGGCCTGGTTGTCAGTGGAGCGGCCAGCAAGTCCACAATGGAGGAAGTCGAAGGCAGAAAGCAGCCCCCTGCCTGACTCTCACCCCCAGGGCAAAGAGTGAGAAAGGCTCGCTACAGCAAGAGCCTGTCCATACTTTCACCTTGAAAGCAGAATGTTTACATTTAAAATTCATGAACAGGCAGCAATAAAAACAGCATACAGTAGCAGAGGACAGAAGCTTGCCCAGCGCATATAATATCAGAGCACCCCCCATGACAAAGCCAACGACTTAACTGGCCTGCTTAGCTTTGAGTTGTTCACAAATCCCGATGATTAGCATTTCTCTCGGAAACTAAACATCCTCTGATTTGGGGTGAGAGATAGATCTAATGTGCCAAAGGAAGGCATGATGGAAAGTCAGTTTCTTGCTCTCAGAGGAATGGGGGGTCGACAGAACCAACAGGTTAATGCACCTAGTGCAGCCTCCCATGTGCAGTCTGCAGGTGACACTTTCAGTTGCTTGTGAGATGCTGGTACAGGTTTGCTTGCTATGCAGGGGCCTGCAGTCACCTCACAGCACGTCGAGAAGGTGTCTCGTTTCAGTCCAGGGCAATTTTCTCATTAACAGTGACCGTAGATTTCACTTTTTTCCTTCATTTTTTCCAGTCAGTTGGGAGCAGAGAGACACGCTTATGTATGGGGCCTAACAAGACCAGAGTGCACACACCAAAGCCACAACGGATAGAGGGAATGCAGGTATTGGTGGGGCATTAGGTATGACATGATCACTCCGTGCCTTGCATCCCCATTTCCCATGAAAAAAAATGTTAAAAAACTCTTGGGAGATACAGAACCTGGGATTAGAACTCAGGTTGTCTGCATGCCCAATTCCAGCACTTATCACCTGTGCCACCGGTCTCTGTGCTTGCTGCAGTAGCTTTGGGGCATGTACATCTTTCTCCAGCGAGGCTATGACATCTGGCCGCAAGGATATAACATCTGTCTGCCCACTCCACCTAACTCCAAGCACCTGCAGTGGTGTAGTGGTTAAGTGCTTGCATTGCGGCTCTGGGGATGTCCGTTCGAATCCTGCCTTCGGCCTATGTCATTGGTTAAACTACTTGTACTGTTAAAAATATCTGCTTGTCTCCTGAAAGGGCAGTGAGTTCCATGGGTAAAGGGGTGGGTTAAAGGGCACCCTGGGAAGATAGACTAAGGTAAAGGGGAGCATCTGGAGAGGAGCTGTGGTAGGGGAAGGGGGTACTGGTTGGGTGGGGGGAGCAGGTTAAAGGGCATATGTGGGTTGGGGTAGAGCAAGGAAAGGGGGGCCTGGGGAGAAGCTGTGGCAGGGGTAAGGGGCTACTGGTTGGGTAAGGGTGACCAAAAGGGGGGTTAGGTTAAAGGGCATATGTTGGGTGGGGGTAGAGCAAGGAAACAGGGGCCTGGATTGCAGCGGAGTAGGAAAGGGGACCCTGTGGAGAACAAGTTGACAATAGGGAACCCTTTTTTGTTTTTTGTTTTTTGTTTTTTGTTTTTGTTTTTGTTTTTGTTTAGAGAGTGCAGAGAGATCGAATGGACTGAGTACTGCCTTCCTGCATTGCCTGCTGTGTGGATGCACAGTAGTAGTGCATTGCCCCTGCACTGCATGCTTTAGTAATCACACAGGATTAGGCCCTGTTTATGAGTGGCATATCCCGCCCACCTCAGCTGCGGATCCCCCATTGCTGCTCCGATAATGCTATCAGCCTCTACTGCAACTAGAGCTGGCTATGTATCATGTTATACGCAAAGATATATTGTGTTAAACAATAGGTTCACATAACAGAGAAGACCTAGGTGTGTGCGTTGTATTAATAGATGTGCCAGAAAGCATTCAATGATGACAACAGTTTTCAAAGTGAGTCACAACATGTGTAATGTAAGTGCAAAGACTGAGCTGGAAACTAAGTAGAGTCTTTGGTGTTGCAGCAGGCAGGCAAGTTACCAGACTGCCCAGGCCTGGTGGCTCTTATCGGCCAAGAAATGTCTATTGACCTGTGCGTCTCAGGTTTCCCGACCAGCTCAGTTATACAGAGTTCTGCTTGCAGGTTGACATGCACACTGCCACTTAGCATCTTGCCCTGGACACTTTGCACACAGCTTCCAAGAACCTTCCCACCTCAACAACCCAGTCAGCCCTTCACCCCTTCGTATTCGACTTGCGGCACCTCCTTGGGAATGCATCTTTTGTTGGTAGATGTCCTTCATGAGGCTTAGCAAGGCCTTGCAACTTTTTCAAAGGGCCTTAGAAGAAAGGAAAAAAGTCGAAGGCATACTGGAGCGGGAAGCAGGTGGAAGTCGAGGGGTGGGGGTTTGGCAGTAAAAGAAAGAGGGTCTGGCAGAGAGTTAGAAGTTAGGCAACACAATGAGCGAGGTAGGAGGAAAGATGCCTCAGGCATGCAGCTCTCTGACTCTTCCCCACTGTGCCTGCAGAAAGAGCCTTCCTATTCCTAGCTCTCACCCGAATGGATACATTTGCCTGGAGAGCCCAGAACTAATTTCAGTTAGCCAGAGGGTAAACAGAGGCCAGTGAGAGGTGCACACCCCTTCATTTGACTAGGCTTCCCGGGCTTCTGGGAGGAAAAAAGGCAGCAGTATTCCAACAAGATCATCGTCACCAAGGTCCACCATAACTAGGGGATTACAGAGCATGCTGTGACACACTCCGGGGCCTGGTTGGCCAGGCTTATGTTGAAGAGCACATATCCTAACCCTGAGCTACCTGGGTGGCTGCTCCATAGGGGCTGCACCGAACATAGGGCTGTGCCCGTTTAGGGCTGTGGTCGCGTTTGGGAGCGTTAGGGATGCGTGGAGGACGCAGGGCGCAGACCTCTGCTCGTTTCACCCCAGGATTAGGGCCTGGTTGTCAGTGGAGCGGCCACCAAGTCCACAATGGAGGAAGTCGAAGGCAGAAAGCAGCCCCCTGCCTGACTCTCACCCCCAGGGCAAAGAGTGAGAAAGGCTCGCTACAGCAAGAGCCTGTCCATACTTTCACCTTGAAAGCAGAATGTTTACATTTAAAATTCATGAACAGGCAGCAATAAAAACAGCATACAGTAGCAGAGGACAGAAGCTTGCCCAGCGCATATAATATCAGAGCACCCCCCATGACAAAGCCAACGACTTAACTGGCCTGCTTAGCTTTGAGTTGTTCACAAATCCCGATGATTAGCATTTCTCCCGGAAACTAAACATCCTCTGATTTGGGGTGAGAGATAGATCTAATGTGCCAAAGGAAGGCATGATGGAAAGTCAGTTTCTTGCTCTCAGAGGAATGGGGGGTCGACAGAACCAACAGGTTAATGCACCTAGTGCAGCCTCCCATGTGCAGTCTGCAGGTGACACTTTCAGTTGCTTGTGAGATGCTGGTACAGGTTTGCTTGCTATGCAGGGGCCTGCAGTCACCTCACAGCACGTCGAGAAGGTGTCTCGTTTCAGTCCAGGGCAATTTTCTCATTAACAGTGACCGTAGATTTCACTTTTTTCCTTCATTTTTTCCAGTCAGTTGGGAGCAGAGAGACACGCTTATGCATGGGGCCTAACAAGACCAGAGTGCACACACCAAAGCCACAACGGATAGAGGGAATGCAGGTATTGGTGGGGCATTAGGTATGACATGATCACTCCGTGCCTTGCATCCCCATTTCCCATGAAAAAAAATGTTAAAAAACTCTTGGGAGATACAGAACCTGGGATTAGAACTCAGGTTTTCTGCATGCCCAATTCCAGCACTTATCACCTGTGCCACCGGTCTCTGTGCTTGCTGTAGTAGCTTTGGGGCATGTACATCTTTCTCCAGCGAGGCTATGACATCTGGCCGCAAGGATATAACATCTGTCTGCCCACTCCACCTAACTCCAAGCACCTGCAGTGGTGTAGTGGTTAAGTGCTTGCATTGCGGCTCTGGGGATGTCGGTTCGAATCCTGCCTTCGGCATATGTCATTGGTTAAACTACTTGTACTGTTAAAAATATCTGCTTGTCTCCTGAAAGGGCCAGTGAGTTCCATGGGTAAAGGGGTGGGTTAAAGGGCACCCTGGGAAGATAGACTAAGGTAAAGGGGAGCATCTGGAGAGGAGCTGTGGTAGGGGAAAGGGGGTACTGGTTGGGTAGGGGGAGCAGGTTAAAGGGCATATGTGGGTTGGGGTAGAGCAAGGAAAGGGGGGCCTGGGGAGAAGCTGTGGCAGGGGTAAGGGGCTACTGGTTGGGTAAGGGTGACCAAAAGGGGGATTAGGTTAAAGGGCATATGTTGGGTGGGGGTAGAGCAAGGAAAGGGGGGCCTGGATTGCAGCGGAGTAGGAAAGGGGACCCTGTGGAGAACAAGTTGACAATAGGGAACCCTTTTTTGTTTCTTGTCTTTTGTCTTTTATTTTTTGTTTTTGTTTTTTTTTTGTTTAGAGAGTGCACAGGGATCGAATGGACTGAGTACTGCCTTCCTGCATTGCCTGCTGTGTGGATGCACAGTAGTAGTGCATTGCCCCTGCACTGCATGCTTTAGTAATCACACAGGATTAGGCTCTGTTTATGAGTGGCATATCCCGCCCACCTCAGCTGCGGATACCCCATTGCTGCTCCGATAATGCTATCAGCCTCTACTGCAACTAGAGCTGGCTATGTATCATGTTATACGCAAAGATATATTGTGTTAAACAATAGGTTCACATAACAGAGAAGACCTAGGTGTGTGCGTTGTATTAATAGATGTGCCAGAAAGCATTCAATGATGACAACAGTTTTCAAAGTGAGTCACAACATGTGTAATGTAAGTGCAAAGACTGAGCTGGAAACTAAGTAGAGTCTTTGGTGTTGCAGCAGGCAGGCAAGTTACCAGACTGCCCAGGCCTGGTGGCTCTTATCGGCCAAGAAATGTCTATTGACCTGTGCGTCTCAGGTTTCCCGACCAGCTCAGTTATACAGAGTTCTGCTTGCAGGTTGACATGCACACTGCCACTTAGCATCTTGCCCTGGACACTTTGCACACAGCTTCCAAGAACCTTCCCACCTCAACAACCCAGTCAGCCCTTCACCCCTTCGTATTCGACTTGCGGCACCTCCTTGGGAATGCATCTTTTGTTGGCAGATGTCCTTCATGAGGCTTAGCAAGGCCTTGCAACTTTTTCAAAGGGCCTTAGAAGAAAGGAAAAAAGTCGAAGGCATACTGGAGCGGGAAGCAGGTGGAAGTCGAGGGGTGGGGGTTTGGCAGTAAAAGAAAGATGGTCTGGTTGAGAGTTAGAAGTTAGGCAACACAATGAGCGAGGTAGGAGGAAAGATGCCTCAGGCATGCAGCTCTCTGACTCTTCCCCACTGTGCCTGCAGAAAGAGCCTTCCTATTCCTAGCTCTCACCCGAATGGATACATTTGCCTGGAGAGCCCAGAACTAATTTCAGTTAGCCAGAGGGTAAACAGAGGCCAGTGAGAGGTGCACACCCCTTCATTTGACTAGGCTTCCCGGGCTTCTGGGAGGAAAAAAGGCAGCAGTATTCCAACAAGATCATCGTCACCAAGGGCCACCATAACTAGGGGATTACAGAGCATGCTGTGACACACTCCGGGGCCTGGTTGGCCAGGCTTATGTTGAAGAGCACATATCCTAACCCTGAGCTACCTGGGTGGCTGCTCCATAGGGGCTGCACCGAACATAGGGCTGTGCCCGTTTAGGGCTGTGGTCGCGTTTGGGAGCGTTAGGGATGCGTGGAGGACGCAGGGCGCAGACCTCTGCTCGTTTCACCCCAGGATTAGGGCCTGGTTGTCAGTGGAGCGGCTAGCAAGTCCACAATGGAGGAAGTCCAAGGCAGAAAGCAGCCCCCTGCCTGTCTCTCACCCCCAGGGCAAAGAGTGAGAAAGGCTCGCTACAGCAAGAGCCTGTCCATACTTTCACCTTGAAAGCAGAATGTTTACATTTAAAATTCATGAACAGGCAGCAATAAAAACAGCATACAGTAGCAGAGGACAGAAGCTTGCCCAGCGCATATAATATCAGAGCACCCCCCATGACAAAGCCAACGACTTAACTGGCCTGCTTAGCTTTGAGTTGTTCACAAATCCCGATGATTAGCATTTCTCTCGGAAACTAAACATCCTCTGATTTGGGGTGAGAGATAGATCTAATGTGCCAAAGGAAGGCATGATGGAAAGTCAGTTTCTTGCTCTCAGAGGAATGGGGGGTCGACAGAACCAACAGGTTAATGCACCTAGTGCAGCCTCCCATGTGCAGTCTGCAGGTGACACTTTCAGTTGCTTGTGAGATGCTGGTACAGGTTTGCTTGCTATGCAGGGGCCTGCAGTCACCTCACAGCACGTCGAGAAGGTGTCTCGTTTCAGTCCAGGGCAATTTTCTCATTAACAGTGACCGTAGATTTCACTTTTTTCCTTCATTTTTTCCAGTCAGTTGGGAGCAGAGAGACACGCTTATGTATGGGGCCTAACAAGACCAGAGTGCACACACCAAAGCCACAACGGATAGAGGGAATGCAGGTATTGGTGGGGCATTAGGTATGACATGATCACTCCGTGCCTTGCATCCCCATTTCCCATGAAAAAAAATGTTAAAAAACTCTTGGGAGATACAGAACCTGGGATTAGAACTCAGGTTTTCTGCATGCCCAATTCCAGCACTTATCACCTGTGCCACCGGTCTCTGTGCTTGCTGCAGTAGCTTTGGGGCATGTACATCTTTCTCCAGCGAGGCTATGACATCTGGCCGCAAGGATATAACATCTGTCTGCCCACTCCACCTAACTCCAAGCACCTGCAGTGGTGTAGTGGTTAAGTGCTTGCATTGCGGCTCTGGGGATGTCGGTTCGAATTCTGCCTTCGGCATATGTCATTGGTTAAACTACTTGTACTGTTAAAAATATCTGCTTGTCTCCTGAAAGGGCCAGTGAGTTCCATGGGTAAAGGGGTGGGTTAAAGGGCACCCTGGGAAGATAGACTAAGGTAAAGGGGAGCATCTGGAGAGGAGCTGTGGTAGGGGAAAGGGGGTACTGGTTGGGTAGGGGGAGCAGGTTAAAGGGCATATGTGGGTTGGGGTAGAGCAAGGAAACGGGGGCCTGGGGAGAAGCTGCGGCAGGGGTAAGGGGCTACTGGTTGGGTAAGGGTGACCAAAAGGGGGGTTAGGTTAAAGGGCATATGTTGGGTGGGGGTAGAGCAAGGAAAGGGGGGCCTGGATTGCAGAGGAGTAGAAAAGGGGACCCTGTGGAGAACAAGTTGACAATAGGGAACCCTTTTTTGTTTTTTGTTTCTTGTCTTTTGTCTTTTGTTTTTTGTTTTTGTTTTTTTTTTTTGTTTAGAGAGTGCACAGGGATCGAATGGACTGAGTACTGCCTTCCTGCATTGCCTGCTGTGTGGATGCACAGTAGTAGTGCATTGCCCCTGCACTGCATGCTTTAGTAATCACACAGGATTAGGCTCTGTTTATGAGTGGCATATCCCGCCCACCTCAGCTGCGGATACCCCATTGCTGCTCCGATAATGCTATCAGCCTCTACTGCAACTAGAGCTGGCTATGTATCATGTTATACGCAAAGATATATTGTGTTAAACAATAGGTTCACATAACAGAGAAGACCTAGGTGTGTGCGTTGTATTAATAGATGTGCCAGAAAGCATTCAATGATGACAACAGTTTTCAAAGTGAGTCACAACATGTGTAATGTAAGTGCAAAGACTGAGCTGGAAACTAAGTAGAGTCTTTGGTGTTGCAGCAGGCAGGCAAGTTACCAGACTGCCCAGGCCTGGTGGCTCTTATCGGCCAAGAAATGTCTATTGACCTGTGCGTCTCAGGTTTCCCGACCAGCTCAGTTATACAGAGTTCTGCTTGCAGGTTGACATGCACACTGCCACTTAGCATCTTGCCCTGGACACTTTGCACACAGCTTCCAAGAACCTTCCCACCTCAACAACCCAGTCAGCCCTTCACCCCTTCGTATTCGACTTGCGGCACCTCCTTGGGAATGCATCTTTTGTTGGTAGATGTCCTTCATGAGGCTTAGCAAGGCCTTGCAACTTTTTCAAAGGGCCTTAGAAGAAAGGAAAAAAGTCGAAGGCATACTGGAGCGGGAAGCAGGTGGAAGTCGAGGGGTGGGGGTTTGGCAGTAAAAGAAAGATGGTCTGGTTGAGAGTTAGAAGTTAGGCAACACAATGAGCGAGGTAGGAGGAAAGATGCCTCAGGCATGCAGCTCTCTGACTCTTCCCCACTGTGCCTGCAGAAAGAGCCTTCCTATTCCTAGCTCTCACCCGAATGGATACATTTGCCTGGAGAGCCCAGAACTAATTTCAATTAGCCAGAGGGTAAACAGAGGCCAGTGAGAGGTGCACACCCCTTCATTTGACTAGGCTTCCCGGGCTTCTGGGAGGAAAAAAGGCAGCAGTATTCCAACAAGATCATCGTCACCAAGGGCCACCATAACTAGGGGATTACAGAGCATGCTGTGACACACTCCGGGGCCTGGTTGGCCAGGCTTATGTTGAAGAGCACATATCCTAACCCTGAGCTACCTGGGTGGCTGCTCCATAGGGGCTGCACCGAACATAGGGCTGTGCCCGTTTAGGGCTGTGGTCGCGTTTGGGAGCGTTAGGGATGCGTGGAGGACGCAGGGCGCAGACCTCTGCTCGTTTCACCCCAGGATTAGGGCCTGGTTGTCAGTGGAGCGGCTAGCATGTCCACAATGGAGGAAGTCCAAGGCAGAAAGCAGCCCCCTGCCTGTCTCTCACCCCCAGGGCAAAGAGTGAGAAAGGCTCGCTACAGCAAGAGCCTGTCCATACTTTCACCTTGAAAGCAGAATGTTTACATTTAAAATTCATGAACAGGCAGCAATAAAAACAGCATACAGTAGCAGAGGACAGAAGCTTGCCCAGCGCATATAATATCAGAGCACCCCCCATGACAAAGCCAACGACTTAACTGGCCTGCTTAGCTTTGAGTTGTTCACAAATCCCGATGATTAGCATTTCTCTCGGAAACTAAACATCCTCTGATTTGGGGTGAGAGATAGATCTAATGTGCCAAAGGAAGGCATGATGGAAAGTCAGTTTCTTGCTCTCAGAGGAATGGGGGGTCGACAGAACCAACAGGTTAATGCACCTAGTGCAGCCTCCCATGTGCAGTCTGCAGGTGACACTTTCAGTTGCTTGTGAGATGCTGGTACAGGTTTGCTTGCTATGCAGGGGCCTGCAGTCACCTCACAGCACGTCGAGAAGGTGTCTCGTTTCAGTCCAGGGCAATTTTCTCATTAACAGTGACCGTAGATTTCACTTTTTTCCTTCATTTTTTCCAGTCAGTTGGGAGCAGAGAGACACGCTTATGTATGGGGCCTAACAAGACCAGAGTGCACACACCAAAGCCACAACGGATAGAGGGAATGCAGGTATTGGTGGGGCATTAGGTATGACATGATCACTCCGTGCCTTGCATCCCCATTTCCCATGAAAAAAAATGTTAAAAAACTCTTGGGAGATACAGAACCTGGGATTAGAACTCAGGTTTTCTGCATGCCCAATTCCAGCACTTATCACCTGTGCCACCGGTCTCTGTGCTTGCTGCAGTAGCTTTGGGGCATGTACATCTTTCTCCAGCGAGGCTATGACATCTGGCCGCAAGGATATAACATCTGTCTGCCCACTCCACCTAACTCCAAGCACCTGCAGTGGTGTAGTGGTTAAGTGCTTGCATTGCGGCTCTGGGGATGTCGGTTCGAATTCTGCCTTCGGCATATGTCATTGGTTAAACTACTTGTACTGTTAAAAATATCTGCTTGTCTCCTGAAAGGGCCAGTGAGTTCCATGGGTAAAGGGGTGGGTTAAAGGGCACCCTGGGAAGATAGACTAAGGTAAAGGGGAGCATCTGGAGAGGAGCTGTGGTAGGGGAAAGGGGGTACTGGTTGGGTAGGGGGAGCAGGTTAAAGGGCATATGTGGGTTGGGGTAGAGCAAGGAAACGGGGGCCTGGGGAGAAGCTGCGGCAGGGGTAAGGGGCTACTGGTTGGGTAAGGGTGACCAAAAGGGGGGTTAGGTTAAAGGGCATATGTTGGGTGGGGGTAGAGCAAGGAAAGGGGGGCCTGGATTGCAGAGGAGTAGAAAAGGGGACCCTGTGGAGAACAAGTTGACAATAGTGAACCCTTTTTTGTTTTTTGTTTCTTGTCTTTTGTCTTTTGTTTTTTGTTTTTGTTTTTTTTTTTTGTTTAGAGAGTGCACAGAGATCGAATGGACTGAGTACTGCCTTCCTGCATTGCCTGCTGTGTGGATGCACAGTAGTAGTGCATTGCCCCTGCACTGCATGCTTTAGTAATCACACAGGATTAGGCCCTGTTTATGAGTGGCATATCCCGCCCACCTCAGCTGCGGAGCCCCCATTGCTCCTCCGATAATGCTATCAGCCTCTACTGCAACTAGAGCTGGCTATGTATCATGTTATACGCAAAGATATATTGTGTTAAACAATAGGTTCACATAACAGAGAAGACCTAGGTGTGTGCGTTGTATTAATAGATGTGCCAGAAAGCATTCAATGATGACAACAGTTTTCAAAGTGAGTCACAACATGTGTAATGTAAGTGCAAAGACTGAGCTGGAAACTAAGTAGAGTCTTTGGTGTTGCAGCAGGCAGGCAAGTTACCAGACTGCCCAGGCCTGGTGGCTCTTATCGGCCAAGAAATGTCTATTGACCTGTGCGTCTCAGGTTTCCCGACCAGCTCAGTTATACAGAGTTCTGCTTGCAGGTTGACATGCACACTGCCACTTAGCATCTTGCCCTGGACACTTTGCACACAGCTTCCAAGAACCTTCCCACCTCAACAACCCAGTCAGCCCTTCACCCCTTCGTATTCGACTTGCGGCACCTCCTTGGGAATGCATCTTTTGTTGGTAGATGTCCTTCATGAGGCTTAGCAAGGCCTTGCAACTTTTTCAAAGGGCCTTAGAAGAAAGGAAAAAAGTCGAAGGCATACTGGAGCGGGAAGCAGGTGGAAGTCGAGGGGTGGGGGTTTGGCAGTAAAAGAAAGAGGGTCTGGCAGAGAGTTAGAAGTTAGGCAACACAATGAGCGAGGTAGGAGGAAAGATGCCTCAGGCATGCAGCTCTCTGACTCTTCCCCACTGTGCCTGCAGAAAGAGCCTTCCTATTCCTAGCTCTCACCCGAATGGATACATTTGCCTGGAGAGCCCAGAACTAATTTCAGTTAGCCAGAGGGTAAACAGAGGCCAGTGAGAGGTGCACACCCCTTCATTTGACTAGGCTTCCCGGGCTTCTGGGAGGAAAAAAGGCAGCAGTATTCCAACAAGATCATCGTCACCAAGGGCCACCATAACTAGGGGATTACAGAGCATGCTGTGACACACTCCGGGGCCTGGTTGGCCAGGCTTATGTTGAAGAGCACATATCCTAACCCTGAGCTACCTGGGTGGCTGCTCCATAGGGGCTGCACCGAACATAGGGCTGTGCCCGTTTAGGGCTGTGGTCGCGTTTGGGAGCGTTAGGGATGCGTGGAGGACGCAGGGCGCAGACCTCTGCTCGTTTCACCCCAGGATTAGGGCCTGGTTGTCAGTGGAGCGGCCAGCAAGTCCACAATGGAGGAAGTCGAAGGCAGAAAGCAGCCCCCTGCCTGACTCTCACCCCCAGGGCAAAGAGTGAGAAAGGCTCGCTACAGCAAGAGCCTGTCCATACTTTCACCTTGAAAGCAGAATGTTTACATTTAAAATTCATGAACAGGCAGCAATAAAAACAGCATACAGTAGCAGAGGACAGAAGCTTGCCCAGCGCATATAATATCAGAGCACCCCCCATGACAAAGCCAACGACTTAACTGGCCTGCTTAGCTTTGAGTTGTTCACAAATCCCGATGATTAGCATTTCTCCCGGAAACTAAACATCCTCTGATTTGGGGTTAGAGATAGATCTAATGTGCCAAAGGAAGGCATGATGGTAAGTCAGTTTCTTGCTCTCAGAGGAATGGGGGGTCGACAGAACCAACAGGTTAATGCACCTAGTGCAGCCTCCCATGTGCAGTCTGCAGGTGACACTTTCAGTTGCTTGTGAGATGCTGGTACAGGTTTGCTTGCTATGCAGGGGCCTGCAGTCACCTCACAGCACGTCGAGAAGGTGTCTCGTTTCAGTCCAGGACAATTTTCTCATTAACAGTGACCGTAGATTTCACTTTTTTCCTTCATTTTTTCCAGTCAGTTGGGAGCAGAGAGACACGCTTATGTATGGGGCCTAACAAGACCAGAGTGCACACACCAAAGCCACAACGGATAGAGGGAATGCAGGTATTGGTGGGGCATTAGGTATGACATGATCACTCCGTGCCTTGCTTCCCCATTTCCCATGAAAAAAAATGTTAAAAAACTCTTGGGAGATACAGAACCTGGGATTAGAACTCAGGTTTTCTGCATGCCCAATTCCAGCACTTATCACCTGTGCCACCGGTCTCTGTGCTTGCTGCAGTAGCTTTGGGGCATGTACATCTTTCTCCAGCGAGGCTATGACATCTGGCCGCAAGGATATAACATCTGTCTGCCCACTCCACCTAACTCCAAGCAACTGCAGGGGTGTAGTGGTTAAGTGCTTGATTCGAATCCTGCCTTCGGCATATGTCATTGGTTAAACTACTTGTACTGTTACAAATATCTGCTTGTCTCCTGAAAGGGCCAGTGAGTTTCATGGGTAAAGGGGTGGGTTAAAGGGCACCCTGGGAAGATAGACTAAGGTAAAGGGGAGCATCTGGAGAGGAGCTGTGATAGGGGAAAGGGGGTACTGGTTGGGTAGGGGGGCAGGTTAAATGGCATATGTGGGTTGGGGTAGAGCAAGGAAAGGGGGGCCTGTGGAGAAGCAATGGCAGGGATAAGGGGGTACTGGTTGGCTAAGGGTGACCAAAAGGGGGGTTAGGTTAAAGGGCATATGTTGGGTGGGGGTAGAGCAAGGAAAGGGGGGCCTGGATTGCAGAGGAGTAGAAAAGGGGACCCTGTGGAGAACAAGTTGACAATAGGGAACCCCTTTTAGTTTTTTGTTTTTTGTCTTTTGTCTTTTGTTTTTGTTTTTTGTTTTGTTTTTGTTTTTGTTTAGAGAGTGCACAGAGATCGAATGGACTGAGTACTGCCTTCCAGCATTGCCTGCTGTGTGGATGCACAGTAGTAGTGCATTGCCCCTGCACTGCATGCTTTAGTACTCACACAGGATTAGGCCCTGTTTATGAGTGGCATATCCCGCCCACCTCAGCTGCGGATCCCCCATTGCTGCTCCAATAATGCTATCAGCCTCTACTGCAACTAGAGCTGGCTATGTATCATGTTATACGCAAAGATATATTCTGTTAAACAATAGGTTCACATAACAGAGAAGACCTAAGTGTGTGCGTTGTATTAATAGATGTGCCAGAAAGCATTCAATGATGACAACAGTTTTCAAAGTGAATCACAACATGTGTAATGTAAGTGCAAAGACTGAGCTGGAAACTAAGTAGAGTCTTTGGTGTTGCAGCAGGCAGGCAAGTAACCAGACTGCCCACGCCTAGTGGCTCTTATCGGCCAAGAAATGTCTATTGACCTGTGCGTCTCAAGTTTCCCGACCAGCTCAGTTATACAGAGTTCTGCTTGCAGGTTGACATGCACACTGCCACTTAGCATCTTGCCCTGGACACTTTGCACACAGCTTCCAAGACCCTTCCCACCTGAACAACCCAGTCGGCCCTTCAACCCTTAGTATTCGACTCGCGGCACCTCCTTGGGAATGCATCTTTTGTTGGTAGATGTCCTTCATGAGGCTTAGCAAGGCCTTGCAACCTTTTCAAAGGGCCTTAGAAGAAAGGAAAAAAGTCGAAGGCATACTGGAGCGGGAAGCAGGTGGAAGTCGAGGGGTGGGGGTTTGGCAGTAAAAGAAAGAGGGTCTGGCAGAGAGTTAGAAGTTAGGCAACACAATGAGCGAGGTAGGAGGAAAGATGCCTCAGGCATGCAGCTCTCTGACTCTTCCCCACTGTGCCTGCAGAAAGAGCCTTCCTATTCCTAGCTCTCACCCGAATGGATACATTTGCCTGGAGAGCCCAGAACTAATTTCAGTTAGCCAGAGGGTAAACAGAGGCCAGTGAGAGGTGCACACCCCTTCATTTGACTAGGCTTCCCGGGCTTCTGGGAGGAAAAAAGGCAGCAGTATTCCAACAAGATCATCGTCACCAAGGGCCACCATAACTAGGGGATTACAGAGCATGCTGTGACACACTCCGGGGCCTGGTTGGCCAGGCTTATGTTGAAGAGCACATATCCTAACCCTGAGCTACCTGGGTGGCTGCTCCATAGGGGCTGCACCGAACATAGGGCTGTGCCCGTTTAGGGCTGTGGTCGCGTTTGGGAGCGTTAGGGATGCGTGGAGGACGCAGGGCGCAGACCTCTGCTCGTTTCACCCCAGGATTAGGGCCTGGTTGTCAGTGGAGCGGCCAGCAAGTCCACAATGGAGGAAGTCGAAGGCAGAAAGCAGCCCCCTGCCTGACTCTCACCCCCAGGGCAAAGAGTGAGAAAGGCTCGCTACAGCAAGAGCCTGTCCATACTTTCACCTTGAAAGCAGAATGTTTACATTTAAAATTCATGAACAGGCAGCAATAAAAACAGCATACAGTAGCAGAGGACAGAAGCTTGCCCAGCGCATATAATATCAGAGCACCCCCCATGACAAAGCCAACGACTTAACTGGCCTGCTTAGCTTTGAGTTGTTCACAAATCCCGATGATTAGCATTTCTCCCGGAAACTAAACATCCTCTGATTTGGGGTTAGAGATAGATCTAATGTGCCAAAGGAAGGCATGATGGTAAGTCAGTTTCTTGCTCTCAGAGGAATGGGGGGTCGACAGAACCAACAGGTTAATGCACCTAGTGCAGCCTCCCATGTGCAGTCTGCAGGTGACACTTTCAGTTGCTTGTGAGATGCTGGTACAGGTTTGCTTGCTATGCAGGGGCCTGCAGTCACCTCACAGCACGTCGAGAAGGTGTCTCGTTTCAGTCCAGGACAATTTTCTCATTAACAGTGACCGTAGATTTCACTTTTTTCCTTCATTTTTTCCAGTCAGTTGGGAGCAGAGAGACACGCTTATGTATGGGGCCTAACAAGACCAGAGTGCACACACCAAAGCCACAACGGATAGAGGGAATGCAGGTATTGGTGGGGCATTAGGTATGACATGATCACTCCGTGCCTTGCTTCCCCATTTCCCATGAAAAAAAATGTTAAAAAACTCTTGGGAGATACAGAACCTGGGATTAGAACTCAGGTTTTCTGCATGCCCAATTCCAGCACTTATCACCTGTGCCACCGGTCTCTGTGCTTGCTGCAGTAGCTTTGGGGCATGTACATCTTTCTCCAGCGAGGCTATGACATCTGGCCGCAAGGATATAACATCTGTCTGCCCACTCCACCTAACTCCAAGCAACTGCAGGGGTGTAGTGGTTAAGTGCTTGATTCGAATCCTGCCTTCGGCATATGTCATTGGTTAAACTACTTGTACTGTTACAAATATCTGCTTGTCTCCTGAAAGGGCCAGTGAGTTTCATGGGTAAAGGGGTGGGTTAAAGGGCACCCTGGGAAGATAGACTAAGGTAAAGGGGAGCATCTGGAGAGGAGCTGTGATAGGGGAAAGGGGGTACTGGTTGGGTAGGGGGGCAGGTTAAATGGCATATGTGGGTTGGGGTAGAGCAAGGAAAGGGGGGCCTGTGGAGAAGCAATGGCAGGGATAAGGGGGTACTGGTTGGCTAAGGGTGACCAAAAGGGGGGTTAGGTTAAAGGGCATATGTTGGGTGGGGGTAGAGCAAGGAAAGGGGGGCCTGGATTGCAGAGGAGTAGAAAAGGGGACCCTGTGGAGAACAAGTTGACAATAGGGAACCCCTTTTAGTTTTTTGTTTTTTGTCTTTTGTCTTTTGTTTTTGTTTTTTGTTTTGTTTTTGTTTTTGTTTAGAGAGTGCACAGAGATCGAATGGACTGAGTACTGCCTTCCAGCATTGCCTGCTGTGTGGATGCACAGTAGTAGTGCATTGCCCCTGCACTGCATGCTTTAGTACTCACACAGGATTAGGCCCTGTTTATGAGTGGCATATCCCGCCCACCTCAGCTGCGGATCCCCCATTGCTGCTCCAATAATGCTATCAGCCTCTACTGCAACTAGAGCTGGCTATGTATCATGTTATACGCAAAGATATATTCTGTTAAACAATAGGTTCACATAACAGAGAAGACCTAAGTGTGTGCGTTGTATTAATAGATGTGCCAGAAAGCATTCAATGATGACAACAGTTTTCAAAGTGAATCACAACATGTGTAATGTAAGTGCAAAGACTGAGCTGGAAACTAAGTAGAGTCTTTGGTGTTGCAGCAGGCAGGCAAGTAACCAGACTGCCCACGCCTAGTGGCTCTTATCGGCCAAGAAATGTCTATTGACCTGTGCGTCTCAAGTTTCCCGACCAGCTCAGTTATACAGAGTTCTGCTTGCAGGTTGACATGCACACTGCCACTTAGCATCTTGCCCTGGACACTTTGCACACAGCTTCCAAGACCCTTCCCACCTGAACAACCCAGTCGGCCCTTCAACCCTTAGTATTCGACTCGCGGCACCTCCTTGGGAATGCATCTTTTGTTGGTAGATGTCCTTCATGAGGCTTAGCAAGGCCTTGCAACCTTTTCAAAGGGCCTTAGAAGAAAGGAAAAAAGTCGAAGGCATACTGGAGCGGGAAGCAGGTGGAAGTCGAGGGGTGGGGGTTTGGCAGTAAAAGAAAGAGGGTCTGGCAGAGAGTTAGAAGTTAGGCAACACAATGAGCGAGGTAGGAGGAAAGATGCCTCAGGCATGCAGCTCTCTGACTCTTCCCCACTGTGCCTGCAGAAAGAGCCTTCCTATTCCTAGCTCTCACCCGAATGGATACATTTGCCTGGAGAGCCCAGAACTAATTTCAGTTAGCCAGAGGGTAAACAGAGGCCAGTGAGAGGTGCACACCCCTTCCTTTGACTAGGCTTCCCGGGCTTCTGGGAGGAAAAAAGGCAGCAGTATTCCAACAAGATCATCGTCACCAAGGGCCACCATAACTAGGGGATTACAGAGCATGCTGTGACACACTCCGGGGCCTGGTTGGCCAGGCTTATGTTGAAGAGCACATATCCTAACCCTGAGCTACCTGGGTGGCTGCTCCATAGGGGCTGCACCGAACATAGGTTTGTGCCCGTTTAGGGCTGTGGTCGCGTTTGGGAGCGTTAGGGATGCGTGGAGGACGCAGGGCGCAGACCTCTGCTCGTTTCACCCCAGGATTAGGGCCTGGTTGTCAGTGGAGCGGCCAGCAAGTCCACAATGGAGGAAGTCGAAGGCAGAAAGCAGCCCCCTGCCTGACTCTCACTCCCAGGGCAAAGAGTGAGAAAGGCTCGCTACAGCAAGAGCCTGTCCATACTTTCACCTTGAAAGCAGAATGTTTACATTTAAAATTCATGAACAGGCAGCAATAAAAACAGCATACAGTAGGAGAGGACAGAAGCTTGCCCAGCGCATATAATATCAGAGCACCCCCCATGACAAAGCCAACGACTTAACTGGCCTGCTTAGCTTTGAGTTGTTCACAAATCCCGATGATTAGCATTTCTCCCGGAAACTAAACATCCTCTGATTTGGGGTGAGAGATAGATCTAATGTGCCAAAGGAAGGCATGATGGAAAGTCAGTTTCTTGCTCTCAGAGGAATGGGGGGTCGACAGAACCAACAGGTTAATGCACCTAGTGCAGCCTCCCATGTGCAGTCTGCAGGTGACACTTTCAGTTGCTTGTGAGATGCTGGTACAGGTTTGCTTGCTATGCAGGGGCCTGCAGTCACCTCACAGCACGTCGAGAAGGTGTCTCGTTTCAGTCCAGGGCAATTTTCTCATTAACAGTGACCGTAGATTTCACTTTTTTCCTTCATTTTTTCCAGTCAGTTGGGAGCAGAGAGACACGCCTATGTATGGGGCCTAACAAGACCAGAGTGCACACACCAAAGCCACAACGGATAGAGGGAATGCAGGTATTGGTGGGGCATTAGGTATGACATGATCACTCCGTGCCTTGCATCCCCATTTCCCATGAAAAAAAAATGTTAAAAAACTCTTGGGAGATACATAACCTGGGATTAGAACTCAGGTTTTCTGCATGCCCAATTCCAGCACTTATCACCTGTGCCACCGGTCTCTGTGCTTGCTGCAGTAGCTTTGGGGCATGTACATCTTTCTCCAGCGAGGCTATGACATCTGGCCGCAAGGATATAACATCTGTCTGCCCACTCCACCTTATTCCAAGCACCTGCAGTGGTGTAGTGGTTAAGTGCTTGCATTGCGGGATGTCGGTTCGAATCCTGCCTTCGGCATATGTCATTGGTTAAACTACTTGTACTGTTACAAATATCTGCTTGTCTCCTGAAAGGGCCAGTGAGTTCCATGGGTAAAGGGGTGGGTTAAAGGGCACCCTGGGAAGATAGACTAAGGTAAAGGGGAGCATCTGGAGAGGAGCTGTGGTAGGGTAAAGGGGGTACTGGTTGGGTAGGGGGGGCAGGTTAAAGGGCATATGTGGGTTGGGGTAGAGCAAGGAAAGGGGGGCTTGGGGAGAAGCTGTGGCAGGGGTAAGGGGCTACTGGTTGGGTAAGGGTGACCAAAAGGGGGATTAGGTTAAAGGGCATATGTTGGGTGGGGGTAGAGCAAGGAAAGGGGGGCCTGGATTGCAGAGGAGTAGAAAAGGGGACCCTGTGGATAACAAGTTGACAATAGGGAACCCTTTTTTGTTTTTTGTTTTTTGTTTTTTGTTTTTGTCTTTTGTCTTTTGTTTTTTGTTTTTGTTTTTATTTTTGTTTCGAGAGTGCACAGAGATCGAATGGACTGAGTACTGCCTTCCAGCATTGCCTGCTGTGTGGATGCACAGTAGTAGTGCATTGCCCCTGCACTGCATGCTTTAATAATCACACAGGATTAGGCCCTGTTTATGAGTGGCATATCCCGCCCACCTCAGCTGCGGATCCCCCATTGCTGCTCCGATAATGCTATCAGCCTCTACTGCAACTAGAGCTGGCTATGTATCATGTTATACGCAAAGATATATTGTGTTAAACAATAGGTTCACATAACAGAGAAGACCTAGGTGTGTGCGTTGTATTAATAGATGTGCCAGAAAGCATTCAATGATGACAACAGTTTTCAAAGTGAGTCACAACATGTGTAATGTAAGTGCAAAGACTGAGCTGGAAACTAAGTAGAGTCTTTGGTGTTGCAGCAGGCAGGCAAGTTACCAGACTGCCCAGGCCTGGTGGCTCTTATCGGCCAAGAAATGTCTATTGACCTGTGCGTCTCAGGTTTCCCGACCAGCTCAGTTATACAGAGTTCTGCTTGCAGGTTGACATGCACACTGCCACTTAGCATCTTGCCCTGGACACTTTGCACACAGCTTCCAAGAACCTTCCCACCTCAACAACCCAGTCAGCCCTTCACCCCTTCGTATTCGACTTGCGGCACCTCCTTGGGAATGCATCTTTTGTTGATAGATGTCCTTCATGAGGCTTAGCAAGGCCTTGCAACTTTTTCAAAGGGCCTTAGAAGAAAGGAAAAAAGTCGAAGGCATACTGGAGCGGGAAGCAGGTGGAAGTCGAGGGGTGGGGGTTTGGCAGTAAAAGAAAGAGGGTCTGGCAGAGAGTTAGAAGTTAGGCAACACAATGAGCGAGGTAGGAGGAAAGATGCCTAAGGCATGCAGCTCTCTGACTCTTCCCCACTGTGCCTGCAGAAAGAGCCTTCCTATTCCTAGCTCTCACCCGAATGGATACATTTGCCTGGAGAGCCCAGAACTAATTTCAGTTAGCCAGAGGGTAAACAGAGGCCAGTGAGAGGTGCACACCCCTTCATTTGACCAGGCTTCCCGGGCTTCTGGGAGGAAAAAAGGCAGCAGTATTCCAACAAGATCATCGTCGCCAAGGGCCACCATAACTAGGGGATTACAGAGCATGCTGTGACACACTCCGGGGCCTGGTTGGCCAGGCTTATGTTGAAGAGCACATATCCTAACCCTGAGCTACCTGGGTGGCTGCTCCATAGGGGCTGCACCGAACATAGGTCTGTGCCCGTTTAGGGCTGTGGTCGCGTTTGGGAGCGTTAGGGATGCGTGGAGGACGCAGGGCGCAGACCTCTGCTCGTTTCACCCCAGGATTAGGGCCTGGTTGTCAGTGGAGCGGCCAGCAAGTCCACAATGGAGGAAGTCGAAGGCAGAAAGCAGCCCCCTGCCTGACTCTCACCCCCAGGGCAAAGAGTGAGAAAGGCTCGCTACAGCAAGAGCCTGTCCATACTTTCACCTTGAAAGCAGAATGTTTACATTTAAAATTCATGAACAGGCAGCAATAAAAACAGCATACAGTAGCAGAGGACAGAAGCTTGCCCAGCGCATATAATATCAGAGCACCCCCCATGACAAAGCCAACGACTTAACTGGCCTGCTTAGCTTTGAGTTGTTCACAAATCCCGATGATTAGCATTTCTCCCGGAAACTAAACATCCTCTGATTTGGGGTTAGAGATAGATCTAATGTGCCAAAGGAAGGCATGATGGTAAGTCAGTTTCTTGCTCTCAGAGGAATGGGGGGTCGACAGAACCAACAGGTTAATGCACCTAGTGCAGCCTCCCATGTGCAGTCTGCAGGTGACACTTTCAGTTGCTTGTGAGATGCTGGTACAGGTTTGCTTGCTATGCAGGGGCCTGCAGTCACCTCACAGCACGTCGAGAAGGTGTCTCGTTTCAGTCCAGGGCAATTTTCTCATTAACAGTGACCGTAGATTTCACTTTTTTCCTTCATTTTTTCCAGTCAGTTGGGAGCAGAGAGACACGCTTATGTATGGGGCCTAACAAGACCAGAGTGCACACACCAAAGCCACAACGGATAGAGGGAATGCAGGTATTGGTGGGGCATTAGGTATGACATGATCACTCCGTGCCTTGCTTCCCCATTTCCCATGAAAAAAAATGTTAAAAAACTCTTGGGAGATACAGAACCTGGGATTAGAACTCAGGTTTTCTGCATGCCCAATTCCAGCACTTATCACCTGTGCCACCGGTCTCTGTGCTTGCTGCAGTAGCTTTGGGGCATGTACATCTTTCTCCAGCGAGGCTATGACATCTGGCCGCAAGGATATAACATCTGTCTGCCCACTCCACCTAACTCCAAGCAACTGCAGTGGTGTAGTGGTTAAGTGCTTGATTCGAATCCTGCCTTCGGCATATGTCATTGGTTAAACTACTTGTACTGTTACAAATATCTGCTTGTCTCCTGAAAGGGCCAGTGAGTTTCATGGGTAAAGGGGTGGGTTAAAGGGCACCCTGGGAAGATAGACTAAGGTAAAGGGGAGCATCTGGAGAGGAGCTGTGATAGGGGAAAGGGGGTACTGGTTGGGTAGGGGGGCAGGTTAAATGGCATATGTGGGTTGGGGTAGAGCAAGGAAAGGGGGGCCTGTGGAGAAGCAATGGCAGGGATAAGGGGGTACTGGTTGGCTAAGGGTGACCAAAAGGGGGGTTAGGTTAAAGGGCATATGTTGGGTGGGGGTAGAGCAAGGAAAGGGGGGCCTGGATTGCAGAGGAGTAGAAAAGGGGACCCTGTGGAGAACAAGTTGACAATAGGGAACCCCTTTTAGTTTTTTGTTTTTTGTCTTTTGTCTTTTGCTTTTGTTTTTTGTTTTGTTTTTGTTTTTGTTTAGAGAGTGCACAGAGATCGAATGGACTGAGTACTGCCTTCCAGCATTGCCTGCTGTGTGGATGCACAGTAGTAGTGCATTGCCCCTGCACTGCATGCTTTAGTACTCACACAGGATTAGGCCCTGTTTATGAGTGGCATATCCCGCCCACCTCAGCTGCGGATCCCCCATTGCTGCTCCAATAATGCTATCAGCCTCTACTGCAACTAGAGCTGGCTATGTATCATGTTATACGCAAAGATATATTCTGTTAAACAATAGGTTCACATAACAGAGAAGACCTAAGTGTGTGCGTTGTATTAATAGATGTGCCAGAAAGCATTCAATGATGACAACAGTTTTCAAAGTGAATCACAACATGTGTAATGTAAGTGCAAAGACTGAGCTGGAAACTAAGTAGAGTCTTTGGTGTTGCAGCAGGCAGGCAAGTAACCAGACTGCCCACGCCTAGTGGCTCTTATCGGCCAAGAAATGTCTATTGACCTGTGCGTCTCAGGTTTCCCGACCAGCTCAGTTATACAGAGTTCTGCTTGCAGGTTGACATGCACACTGCCACTTAGCATCTTGCCCTGGACACTTTGCACACAGCTTCCAAGACCCTTCCCACCTCAACAACCCAGTCAGCCCTTCACCCCTTCGTATTCGACTTGCGGCACCTCCTTGGGAATGCATCTTTTGTTGGTAGATGTCCTTCATGAGGCTTAGCAAGGCCTTGCAACCTTTTCAAAGGGCCTTAGAAGAAAGGAAAAAAGTCGAAGGCATACTGGAGCGGGAAGCAGGTGGAAGTCGAGGGGTGGGGGTTTGGCAGTAAAAGAAAGAGGGTCTGGCAGAGAGTTAGAAGTTAGGCAACACAATGAGCGAGGTAGGAGGAAAGATGCCTCAGGCATGCAGCTCTCTGACTCTTCCCCACTGTGCCTGCAGAAAGAGCCTTCCTATTCCTAGCTCTCACCCGAATGGATACATTTGCCTGGAGAGCCCAGAACTAATTTCAGTTAGCCAGAGGGTAAACAGAGGCCAGTGAGAGGTGCACACCCCTTCATTTGACTAGGCTTCCCGGGCTTCTGGGAGGAAAAAAGGCAGCAGTATTCCAACAAGATCATCGTCACCAAGGGCCACCATAACTAGGGGATTACAGAGCATGCTGTGACACACTCCGGGGCCTGGTTGGCCAGGCTTATGTTGAAGAGCACATATCCTAACCCTGAGCTACCTGGGTGGCTGCTCCATAGGGGCTGCACCGAACATAGGGCTGTGCCCGTTTAGGGCTGTGGTCGCGTTTGGGAGCGTTAGGGATGCGTGGAGGACGCAGGGCGCAGACCTCTGCTCGTTTCACCCCAGGATTAGGGCCTGGTTGTCAGTGGAGCGGCCAGCAAGTCCACAATGGAGGAAGTTGAAGGCAGAAAGCAGCCCCCTGCCTGACTCTCACCCCCAGGGCAAAGAGTGAGAAAGCCTCGCTACAGCAAGAGCCTGTCCATACTTTCACCTTGAAAGCAGAATGTTTACATTTAAAATTCATGAACAGGCAGCAATAAAAACAGCATTCAGTAGCAGAGGACAGAAGCTTGCCCAGCGCATATAATATCAGAGCACCCCCCATGACAAAAGCCAACGACTTAACTGGCCTGCTTAGCTTTGAGTTGTTCACAAATCCCGATGATTAGCATTTCTCCCGGAAACTAAACATCCTCTGATTTGGGGTGAGAGATAGATCTAATGTGCCAAAGGAAGGCATGATGGAAAGTCAGTTTCTTGCTCTCAGAGGAATGGGGGGTCGACAGAACCAACAGGTTAATGCACCTAGTGCAGCCTCCCATGTGCAGTCTGCAGGTGACACTTTCAGTTGCTTGTGAGATGCTAGTACAGGTATGCTTGCTATGCAGGGGCCTGCAGTCACCTCACAGCACGTCGAGAAGGTGTCCCGTTTAAATCCAGGGCAATTTTCTCTTTAACAGTGACCGTAGATTTCACTTTTTTCCTTCATTTTTTCCAGTCAGTTGGGAGCAGAGAGACACGCTTATGTATGGGGCCTAACAAGACCAGAGTGCACACACCAAAGCCACAACGGATAGTGGGAATGCAGGTATTGGTGGGGCATTAGGTATGACATGATCACTCCGTGCCTTGCATCCCCATTTCCCATAAAAAAAATGTAAAAAAACAATTGGGAGATACAGAACCTGGGATTAGAACTCAGGTTTCCTGCATCCCCAGTTCCAGCACTTATCACCTGTGCCATCTGTCTCTGCGCTTGTTGCAGTAGCTTTCGGGCATGTACATCTTTCTCCAGCGAGGCTATGACATCTGGCCGCGAGGATATAACATCTGTCTGCCCACTCCACCTAACTCCAAGCAACTGCAGTGGTGTAGTGGTTAAGTGCTTGGTTCGAATCCTGCCTTCGGCATATGTCATTGGTTAAACTACGTGTACTGTTACAAATATCTGCTTGTCTCCTGAAAGGGCCAGTGAGTTCCATGGGTAAAGGGGTGGGTTAAAGGGCACCCTGGGAAGATAGACTAAGGTAAAGGGGAGCATCTGGAGAGGAGCTGTGGTAGGGGAAAGGGGGTACTGGTTGGGTAGGGGGGGCAGGTTAAAGGGCATATGTGGGTTGGGGTAGAGCAAGGAAAGGGGGGCTTGGGGAGAAGCTGTGGCAGGGGTAAGGGGCTACTGGTTGGGTAAGGGTGACCAAAAGGGGGGTTAGGTTAAAGGGCATATGTTGGGTGGGGGTAGAGCAAGGAAAGGGGGGCCTGGATTGCAGAGGAGTAGAAAAGGGGACCCTGTGGAGAACAAGTTGACAATAGGGAACCCTTTTTTGTTTTTTGTTTTTGTCTTTTGTCTTTTGTTTTTTGTTTTTGTTTTTTTTTTGTTTAGAGAGTGCACAGAGATCGAATGGACTGAGTACTGCCTTCCAGCATTGCCTGCTGTGTGGATGCACAGTAGTAGTGCATTGCCCCTGCACTGCATGCTTTAATAATCACACAGGATTAGGCCCTGTTTATGAGTGGCATATCCCGCCCACCTCAGCTGCGAATCCCCCATTGCTGATCCGATAATGCTATCAGCCTCTACTGCAACTAGAGCTGGCTATGTATCATGTTATACGCAAATATATATTGTGTTAAACAATAGGTTCACATAACAGAGAAGACCTAGGTGTGTGCGTTGTATTAATAGATGTGCCAGAAAGCATTCAATGATGACAACAGTTTTCAAAGTGAGTCACAACATGTGTAATGTAAGTGCAAAGACTGAGCTGGAAACTAAGTAGAGTCTTTGGTGTTGCAGCAGGCAGGCAAGTTACCAGACTGCCCAGGCCTGGTGGCTCTTATCGGCCAAGAAATGTCTATTGACCTGTGCGTCTCAGGTTTCCCGACCAGCTCAGTTATACAGAGTTCTGCTTGCAGGTTGACATGCACACTGCCACTTAGCATCTTGCCCTGGACACTTTGCACACAGCTTCCAAGAACCTTCCCACCTCAACAACCCAGTCAGCCCTTCACTCCTTCGTATTCGACTTGCGGCACCTCCTTGGGAATGCATCTTTTGTTGATAGATGTCCTTCATGAGGCTTAGCAAGGCCTTGCAACTTTTTCAAAGGGCCTTAGAAGAAAGGAAAAAAGTCGAAGGCATACTGGAGCGGGAAGCAGGTGGAAGTCGAGGGGTGGAGGTTTGGCAGTAAAAGAAAGAGGGTCTGGCAGAGAGTTAGAAGTTAGGCAACACAATGAGCGAGGTAGGAGGAAAGATGCCTCAGGCATGCAGCTCTCTGACTCTTCCCCACTGTGCCTGCAGAAAGAGCCTTCCTATTCCTAGCTCTCACCCGAATGGATACATTTGCCTGGAGAGCCCAGAACTAATTTCAGTTAGCCAGAGGGTAAACAGAGGCCAGTGAGAGGTGCACACCCCTTCATTTGACCAGGCTTCCCGGGCTTCTGGGAGGAAAAAAGGCAGCAGTATTCCAACAAGATCATCGTCGCCAAGGGCCACCATAACTAGGGGATTACAGAGAATGCTGTGACACTCTCCGGGGCCTGGTTGGCCAGGCTTATGTTGAAGAGCACATATCCTAACCCTGAGCTACCTGGGTGGCTGCTCCATAGGGGCTGCACCGAACATAGGGCTGTGCCCGTTTAGGGCTGTGGTCGCGTTTGGGAGCGTTAGGGATGCGTGGAGGACGCAGGGCGCAGACCTCTGCTCGTTTCACCCCAGGATTAGGGCCTGGTTGTCAGTGGAGCGGCCAGCAAGTCCACAATGGAGGAAGTCGAAGGCAGAAAGCAGCCCCCTGCCTGACTCTCACCCCCAGGGCAAAGAGTGAGAAAGGCTCGCTACAGCAAGAGCCTGTCCATACTTTCACCTTGAAAGCAGAATGTTTACATTTAAAATTCATGAACAGGCAGCAATAAAAACAGCATACAGTAGCAGAGGACAGAAGCTTGCCCAGCGCATATAATATCAGAGCACCCCCCATGACAAAGCCAACGACTTAACTGGCCTGCTTAGCTTTGAGTTGTTCACAAATCCCGATGATTAGCATTTCTCCCGGAAACTAAACATCCTCTGATTTGGGGTTAGAGATAGATCTAATGTGCCAAAGGAAGGCATGATGGAAAGTCAGTTTCTTGCTCTCAGAGGAATGGGGGGTCGACAGAACCAACAGGTTAATGCACCTAGTGCAGCCTCCCATGTGCAGTCTGCAGGTGACACTTTCAGTTGCTTGTGAGATGCTGGTACAGGTTTGCTTGCTATGCAGGGGCCTGCAGTCACCTCACAGCACGTCGAGAAGGTGTCTCGTTTCAGTCCAGGGCAATTTTCTCATTAACAGTGACCGTAGATTTCACTTTTTTCCTTCATTTTTTCCAGTCAGTTGGGAGCAGAGAGACACGCTTATGTATGGGGCCTAACAAGACCAGAGTGCACACACCAAAGCCACAACGGATAGAGGGAATGCAGGTATTGGTGGGGCATTAGGTATGACATGATCACTCCGTGCCTTGCATCCCCATTTCCCATGAAAAAAAATGTTAAAAAACTCTTGGGAGATACAGAACCTGGGATTAGAACTCAGGTTTTCTGCATGCCCAATTCCAGCACTTATCACCTGTGCCACCGGTCTCTGTGCTTGCTGCAGTAGCTTTGGGGCATGTACATCTTTCTCCAGCGAGGCTATGACATCTGGCCGCAAGGATATAACATCTGTCTGCCCACTCCACCTAACTCCAAGCACCTGCAGTGGTGTAGTGGTTAAGTGCTTGCATTGCGGCTCTGGGGATGTCGGTTCGAATTCTGCCTTCGGCATATGTCATTGGTTAAACTACTTGTACTGTTAAAAATATCTGCTTGTCTCCTGAAAGGGCCAGTGAGTTCCATGGGTAAAGGGGTGGGTTAAAGGGCACCCTGGGAAGATAGACTAAGGTAAAGGGGAGCATCTGGAGAGGAGCTGTGGTAGGGGAAAGGGGGTACTGGTTGGGTAGGGGGAGCAGGTTAAAGGGCATATGTGGGTTGGGGTAGAGCAAGGAAACGGGGGCCTGGGGAGAAGCTGCGGCAGGGGTAAGGGGCTACTGGTTGGGTAAGGGTGACCAAAAGGGGGGTTAGGTTAAAGGGCATATGTTGGGTGGGGGTAGAGCAAGGAAAGGGGGGCCTGGATTGCAGAGGAGTAGAAAAGGGGACCCTGTGGAGAACAAGTTGACAATAGGGAACCCTTTTTTGTTTTTTGTTTCTTGTCTTTTGTCTTTTGTTTTTTGTTTTTGTTTTTTTTTTTGTTTAGAGAGTGCACAGAGATCGAATGGACTGAGTACTGCCTTCCTGCATTGCCTGCTGTGTGGATGCACAGTAGTAGTGCATTGCCCCTGCACTGCATGCTTTAGTAATCACACAGGATTAGGCCCTGTTTATGAGTGGCATATCCCGCCCACCTCAGCTGCGGATCCCCCATTGCTGCTCCAATAATGCTTTCAGCCTCTACTGCAACTAGAGCTGGCTATGTATCATGTTATACGCAAAGATATATTCTGTTAAACAATAGGTTCACATAACAGAGAAGACCTAGGTGTGTGCGTTGTATTAATAGATGTGCCAGAAAGCATTCAATGATGACATCAGTTTTCAAAGTGAGTCACAACATGTGTAATGTAAGTGCAAAGACTGAGCTGGAAACTAAGTAGAGTCTTTGGTGTTGCAGCAGGCAGGCAAGTTACCAGACTGCCCAGGCCTGGTGGCTCTTATCGGCCAAGAAATGTCTATTGACCTGTGCGTCTCAGGTTTCCCGACCAGCTCAGTTATACAGAGTTCTGCTTGCAGGTTGACATGCACACTGCCACTTAGCATCTTGCCCTGGACACTTTGCACACAGCTTCCAAGAACCTTCCCACCTCAACAACCCAGTCAGCCCTTCACCCCTTCGTATTCGACTTGCGGCACCTCCTTGGGAATGCATCTTTTGTTGGTAGATGTCCTTCATGAGGCTTAGCAAGGCCTTGCAACTTTTTCAAAGGGCCTTAGAAGAAAGGAAAAAAGTCGAAGGCATACTGGAGCGGGAAGCAGGTGGAAGTCGAGGGGTGGGGGTTTGGCAGTAAAAGAAAGAGGGTCTGGCAGAGAGTTAGAAGTTAGGCAACACAATGAGCGAGGTAGGAGGAAAGATGCCTCAGGCATGCAGCTCTCTGACTCTTCCCCACTGTGCCTGCAGAAAGAGCCTTCCTATTCCTAGCTCTCACCCGAATGGATACATTTGCCTGGAGAGCCCAGAACTAATTTCAGTTAGCCAGAGGGTAAACAGAGGCCAGTGAGAGGTGCACACCCCTTCATTTGACTAGGCTTCCCGGGCTTCTGGGAGGAAAAAAGGCAGCAGTATTCCAACAAGATCATCGTCACCAAGGGCCACCATAACTAGGGGATTACAGAGCATGCTGTGACACACTCCGGGGCCTGGTTGGCCAGGCTTATGTTGAAGAGCACATATCCTAACCCTGAGCTACCTGGGTGGCTGCTCCATAGGGGCTGCACCGAACATAGGTCTGTGCCCGTTTAGGGCTGTGGTCGCGTTTGGGAGCGTTAGGGATGCGTGGAGGACGCAGGGCGCAGACCTCTGCTCGTTTCACCCCAGGATTAGGGCCTGGTTGTCAGTGGAGCGGCCAGCAAGTCCACAATGGAGGAAGTCGAAGGCAGAAAGCAGCCCCCTGCCTGACTCTCACCCCCAGGGCAAAGAGTGAGAAAGGCTCGCTACAGCAAGAGCCTGTCCATACTTTCACCTTGAAAGCAGAATGTTTACATTTAAAATTCATGAACAGGCAGCAATAAAAACAGCATACAGTAGCAGAGGACAGAAGCTTGCCCAGCGCATATAATATCAGAGCACCCCCCATGACAAAGCCAACGACTTAACTGGCCTGCTTAGCTTTGAGTTGTTCACAAATCCCGATGATTAGCATTTCTCCCGGAAACTAAACATCCTCTGATTTGGGGTTAGAGATAGATCTAATGTGCCAAAGGAAGGCATGATGGTAAGTCAGTTTCTTGCTCTCAGAGGAATGGGGGGTCGACAGAACCAACAGGTTAATGCACCTAGTGCAGCCTCCCATGTGCAGTCTGCAGGTGACACTTTCAGTTGCTTGTGAGATGCTGGTACAGGTTTGCTTGCTATGCAGGGGCCTGCAGTCACCTCACAGCACGTCGAGAAGGTGTCTCGTTTCAGTCCAGGGCAATTTATTCATTAACAGTGACCGTAGATTTCACTTTTTTCCTTCATTTTTTCCAGTCAGTTGGGAGCAGAGAGACACGCTTATGTATGGGGCCTAACAAGACCAGAGTGCACACACCAAAGCCACAACGGATAGAGGGAATGCAGGTATTGGTGGGGCATTAGGTATGACATGATCACTCCGTGCCTTGCTTCCCCATTTCCCATGAAAAAAAATGTTAAAAAACTCTTGGGAGATACAGAACCTGGGATTAGAACTCAGGTTTTCTGCATGCCCAATTCCAGCACTTATCACCTGTGCCACCGGTCTCTGTGCTTGCTGCAGTAGCTTTGGGGCATGTACATCTTTCTCCAGCGAGGCTATGACATCTGGCCGCAAGGATATAACATCTGTCTGCCCACTCCACCTAACTCCAAGCAACTGCAGTGGTGTAGTGGTTAAGTGCTTGATTCGAATCCTGCCTTCGGCATATGTCATTGGTTAAACTACTTGTACTGTTACAAATATCTGCTTGTCTCCTGAAAGGGCCAGTGAGTTTCATGGGTAAAGGGGTGGGTTAAAGGGCACCCTGGGAAGATAGACTAAGGTAAAGGGGAGCATCTGGAGAGGAGCTGTGATGGGGAAAGGGGGTACTGGTTGGGTAGGGGGGCAGGTTAAATGGCATATGTGGGTTGGGGTAGAGCAAGGAAAGGGGGGCCTGTGGAGAAGCAATGGCAGGGATAAGGGGGTACTGGTTGGCTAAGGGTGACCAAAAGGGGGGTTAGGTTAAAGGGCATATGTTGGGTGGGGGTAGAGCAAGGAAAGGGGGGCCTGGATTGCAGAGGAGTAGAAAAGGGGACCCTGTGGAGAACAAGTTGACAATAGGGAACCCCTTTTAGTTTTTTGTTTTTTGTCTTTTGTCTTTTGTTTTTGTTTTTTGTTTTGTTTTTGTTTTTGTTTAGAGAGTGCACAGAGATCGAATGGACTGAGTACTGCCTTCCAGCATTGCCTGCTGTGTGGATGCACAGTAGTAGTGCATTGCCCCTGCACTGCATGCTTTAGTACTCACACAGGATTAGGCCCTGTTTATGAGTGGCATATCCCGCCCACCTCAGCTGCGGATCCCCCATTGCTGCTCCAATAATGCTATCAGCCTCTACTGCAACTAGAGCTGGCTATGTATCATGTTATACGCAAAGATATATTCTGTTAAACAATAGGTTCACATAACAGAGAAGACCTAAGTGTGTGCGTTGTATTAATAGATGTGCCAGAAAGCATTCAATGATGACAACAGTTTTCAAAGTGAATCACAACATGTGTAATTTAAGTGCAAAGACTGAGCTGGAAACTAAGTAGAGTCTTTGGTGTTGCAGCAGGCAGGCAAGTAACCAGACTGCCCACGCCTAGTGGCTCTTATCGGCCAAGAAATGTCTATTGACCTGTGCGTCTCAAGTTTCCCGACCAGCTCAGTTATACAGAGTTCTGCTTGCAGGTTGACATGCACACTGCCACTTAGCATCTTGCCCTGGACACTTTGCACACAGCTTCCAAGACCCTTCCCACCTGAACAACCCAGTCGGCCCTTCAACCCTTAGTATTCGACTCGCGGCACCTCCTTGGGAATGCATCTTTTGTTGGTAGATGTCCTTCATGAGGCTTAGCAAGGCCTTGCAACCTTTTCAAAGGGCCTTAGAAGAAAGGAAAAAAGTCGAAGGCATACTGGAGCGGGAAGCAGGTGGAAGTCGAGGGGTGGGGGTTTGGCAGTAAAAGAAAGAGGGTCTGGCAGAGAGTTAGAAGTTAGGCAACACAATGAGCGAGGTAGGAGGAAAGATGCCTCAGGCATGCAGCTCTCTGACTCTTCCCCACTGTGCCTGCAGAAAGAGCCTTCCTATTCCTAGCTCTCACCCGAATGGATACATTTGCCTGGAGAGCCCAGAACTAATTTCAGTTAGCCAGAGGGTAAACAGAGGCCAGTGAGAGGTGCACACCCCTTCATTTGACTAGGCTTCCCGGGCTTCTGGGAGGAAAAAAGGCAGCAGTATTCCAACAAGATCATCGTCACCAAGGGCCACCATAACTAGGGGATTACAGAGCATGCTGTGACACACTCCGGGGCCTGGTTGGCCAGGCTTATGTTGAAGAGCACATATCCTAACCCTGAGCTACCTGGGTGGCTGCTCCATAGGGGCTGCACCGAACATAGGGCTGTGCCCGTTTAGGGCTGTGGTCGCGTTTGGGAGCGTTAGGGATGCGTGGAGGACGCAGGGCGCAGACCTCTGCTCGTTTCACCCCAGGATTAGGGCCTGGTTGTCAGTGGAGCGGCCAGCAAGTCCACAATGGAGGAAGTCGAAGGCAGAAAGCAGCCCCCTGCCTGACTCTCACCCCCAGGGCAAAGAGTGAGAAAGCCTCGCTACAGCAAGAGCCTGTCCATACTTTCACCTTGAAAGCAGAATGTTTACATTTAAAATTCATGAACAGGCAGCAATAAAAACAGCATTCAGTAGCAGAGGACAGAAGCTTGCCCAGCGCATATAATATCAGAGCACCCCCCATGACAAAAGCCAACGACTTAACTGGCCTGCTTAGCTTTGAGTTGTTCACAAATCCCGATGATTAGCATTTCTCTCGGAAACTAAACATCCTCTGATTTGGGGTGAGAGATAGATCTAATGTGCCAAAGGAAGGCATGATGGAAAGTCAGTTTCTTGCTCTCAGAGGAATGGGGGGTCGACAGAACCAACAGGTTAATGCACCTAGTGCAGCCTCCCATGTGCAGTCTGCAGGTGACACTTTCAGTTGCTTGTGAGATGCTAGTACAGGTTTGCTTGCTATGCAGGGGCCTGCAGTCACCTCACAGCACGTCGAGAAGGTGTCCCGTTTGAGTCCAGGGCAATTTTCTCTTTAACAGTGACCGTAGATTTCACTTTTTTCCTTCATTTTTTCCAGTCAGTTGGGAGCAGAGAGACACGCTTATGTATGGGGCCTAACAAGACCAGAGTGCACACACCAAAGCCACAATGGATAGTGGGAATGCAGGTATTGGTGGGGCATTAGGTATGACATGATCACTCCGTGCCTTGCATCCCCATTTCCCATAAAAAAAATGTAAAAAAACTCTTGGGAGATACAGAACCTGGGATTAGAACTCAGGTTTCCTGCATCCCCAGTTCCAGCACTTATCACCTGTGCCATCTGTCTCTGCGCTTGTTGCAGTAGCTTTCGGGCATGTACATCTTTCTCCAGCGAGGCTATGACATCTGGCCGCGAGGATATAACATCTGTCTGCCCACTCCACCTAACTCCAAGCAACTGCAGTGGTGTAGTGGTTAAGTGCTTGGTTCGAATCCTGCCTTCGGCATATGTCATTGGTTAAACTACGTGTACTGTTACAAATATCTGCTTGTCTCCTGAAAGGGCCAGTGAGTTCCATGGGTAAAGGGGTGGGTTAAAGGGCACCCTGGGAAGATAGACTAAGGTAAAGGGGAGCATCTGGAGAGGAGCTGTGGTAGGGGAAAGGGGGTACTGGTTGGGTAGGGGGGGCAGGTTAAAGGGCATATGTGGGTTGGGGTAGAGCAAGGAAAGGGGGGCTTGGGGAGAAGCTGTGGCAGGGGTAAGGGGCTACTGGTTGGGTAAGGGTGACCAAAAGGGGGGTTAGGTTAAAGGGCATATGTTGGGTGGGGGTAGAGCAAGGAAAGGGGGGCCTGGATTGCAGAGGAGTAGAAAAGGGGACCCTGTGGAGAACAAGTTGACAATAGGGAACCCTTTTTTGTTTTTTGTTTTTGTCTTTTGTCTTTTGTTTTTTGTTTTTGTTTTTGTTTTTGTTTAGAGAGTGCAGAGAGATCGAATGGACTGAGTACTGCCTTCCTGCATTGCCTGCTGTGTGGATGCACAGTAGTAGTGCATTGCCCCTGCACTGCATGCTTTAGTAATCACACAGGATTAGGCCCTGTTTATGAGTGGCATATCCCGCCCACCTCAGCTGCGGATCCCCCATTGCTGCTCCGATAATGCTATCAGCCTCTACTGCAACTAGAGCTGGCTATGTATCATGTTATACGCAAATATATATTGTGTTAAACAATAGGTTCACATAACAGAGAAGACCTAGGTGTGTGCGTTGTATTAATAGATGTGCCAGAAAGCATTCAATGATGACAACAGTTTTCAAAGTGAGTCACAACATGTGTAATGTAAGTGCAAAGACTGAGCTGGAAACTAAGTAGAGTCTTTGGTGTTGCAGCAGGCAGGCAAGTTACCAGACTGCCCAGGCCTGGTGGCTCTTATCGGCCAAGAAATGTCTATTGACCTGTGCGTCTCAGGTTTCCCGACCAGCTCAGTTATACAGAGTTCTGCTTGCAGGTTGACATGCACACTGCCACTTAGCATCTTGCCCTGGACACTTTGCACACAGCTTCCAAGAACCTTCCCACCTCAACAACCCAGTCAGCCCTTCACCCCTTCGTATTCGACTTGCGGCACCTCCTTGGGAATGCATCTTTTGTTGATAGATGTCCTTCATGAGGCTTAGCAAGGCCTTGCAACTTTTTCAAAGGGCCTTAGAAGAAAGGAAAAAAGTCGAAGGCATACTGGAGCGGGAAGCAGGTGGAAGTCGAGGGGTGGGGGTTTGGCAGTAAAAGAAAGAGGGTCTGGCAGAGAGTTAGAAGTTAGGCAACACAATGAGCGAGGTAGGAGGAAAGATGCCTCAGGCATGCAGCTCTCTGACTCTTCCCCACTGTGCCTGCAGAAAGAGCCTTCCTATTCCTAGCTCTCACCCGAATGGATACATTTGCCTGGAGAGCCCAGAACTAATTTCAGTTAGCCAGAGGGTAAACAGAGGCCAGTGAGAGGTGCACACCCCTTCATTTGACCAGGCTTCCCGGGCTTCTGGGAGGAAAAAAGGCAGCAGTATTCCAACAAGATCATCGTCGCCAAGGGCCACCATAACTAGGGGATTACAGAGAATGCTGTGACACTCTCCGGGGCCTGGTTGGCCAGGCTTATGTTGAAGAGCACATATCCTAACCCTGAGCTACCTGGGTGGCTGCTCCATAGGGGCTGCACCGAACATAGGGCTGTGCCCGTTTAGGGCTGTGGTCGCGTTTGGGAGCGTTAGGGATGCGTGGAGGACGCAGGGCGCAGACCTCTGCTCGTTTCACCCCAGGATTAGGGCCTGGTTGTCAGTGGAGCGGCCAGCAAGTCCACAATGGAGGAAGTCGAAGGCAGAAAGCAGCCCCCTGCCTGACTCTCACCCCCAGGGCAAAGAGTGAGAAAGGCTCGCTACAGCAAGAGCCTGTCCATACTTTCACCTTGAAAGCAGAATGTTTACATTTAAAATTCATGAACAGGCAGCAATAAAAACAGCATACAGTAGCAGAGGACAGAAGCTTGCCCAGCGCATATAATATCAGAGCACCCCCCATGACATAGCCAATGACTTAACTGGCCTGCTTAGCTTTGAGTTGTTCACAAATCCCGATGATTAGCATTTCTCCCGGAAACTAAACATCCTCTGATTTGGGGTTAGAGATAGATCTAATGTGCCAAAGGAAGGCATGATGGAAAGTCAGTTTCTTGCTCTCAGAGGAATGGGGGGTCGACAGAACCAACAGGTTAATGCACCTAGTGCAGCCTCCCATGTGCAGTCTGCAGGTGACACTTTCAGTTGCTTGTGAGATGCTGGTACAGGTTTGCTTGCTATGCAGGGGCCTGCAGTCACCTCACAGCACGTCGAGAAGGTGTCTCGTTTCAGTCCAGGGCAATTTTCTCATTAACAGTGACCGTAGATTTCACTTTTTTCCTTCATTTTTTCCAGTCAGTTGAGAGCAGAGAGACACGCTTATGTATGGGTCCTAACAAGACCAGAGTGCACACACCAAAGCCACAACGGATAGAGGGAATGCAGGTATTGGTGGGGCATTAGGTATGACATGATCACTCCGTGCCTTGCATCCCCATTTCCCATGAAAAAAAATGTTAAAAAACTCTTGGGAGATACAGAACCTGGGATTAGAACTCAGGTTTTCTGCATGCCCAATTCCAGCACTTATCACCTGTGCCACCGGTCTCTGTGCTTGCTGCAGTAGCTTTGGGGCATGTACATCTTTCTCCAGCGAGGCTATGACATCTGGCCGCAAGGATATAACATCTGTCTGCCCACTCCACCTAACTCCAAGCACCTGCAGTGGTGTAGTGGTTAAGTGCTTGCATTGCGGCTCTGGGGATGTCGGTTCGAATTCTGCCTTCGGCATATGTCACTGGTTAAACTACTTGTACTGTTTAAAATATCTGCTTGTCTCCTGAAAGGGCCAGTGAGTTCCATGGGTAAAGGGGTGGGTTAAAGGGCACCCTGGGAAGATAGACTAAGGTAAAGGGGAGCATCTGGAGAGGAGCTGTGGTAGGGGAAAGGGGGTACTGGTTGGGTAGGGGGAGCAGGTTAAAGGGCATATGTGGGTTGGGGTAGAGCAAGGAAACGGGGGCCTGGGGAGAAGCTGCGGCAGGGGTAAGGGGCTACTGGTTGGGTAAGGGTGACCAAAAGGGGGGTTAGGTTAAAGGGCATATGTTGGGTGGGGGTAGAGCAAGGAAAGGGGGGCCTGGATTGCAGAGGAGTAGAAAAGGGGACCCTGTGGAGAACAAGTTGACAATAGGGAACCCTTTTTTGTTTCTTGTCTTTTGTTTTTTGTTTTTGTTTTTTTTTTTGTTTAGAGAGTGCACAGAGATCGAATGGACTGAGTACTGCCTTCCTGCATTGCCTGCTGTGTGGATGCACAGTAGTAGTGCATTGCCCCTGCACTGCATGCTTTAGTAATCACACAGGATTAGGCCCTGTTTATGAGTGGCATATCCCGCCCACCTCAGCTGCGGAGCCCCCATTGCTCCTCCGATAATGCTATCAGCCTCTACTGCAACTAGAGCTGGCTATGTATCATGTTATACGCAAAGATATATTCTGTTAAACAATAGGTTCACATAACAGAGAAGACCTAGGTGTGTGCGTTGTATTAATAGATGTGCCAGAAAGCATTCAATGATGACAACAGTTTTCAAAGTGAGTCACAACATGTGTAATGTAAGTGCAAAGACTGAGCTGGAAACTAAGTAGAGTCTTTGGTGTTGCAGCAGGCAGGCAAGTTACCAGACTGCCCAGGCCTGGTGGCTCTTATCGGCCAAGAAATGTCTATTGACCTGTGCGTCTCAGGTTTCCCGACCAGCTCAGTTATACAGAGTTCTGCTTGCAGGTTGACATGCACACTGCCACTTAGCATCTTGCCCTGGACACTTTGCACACAGCTTCCAAGAACCTTCCCACCTCAACAACCCAGTCAGCCCTTCACCCCTTCGTATTCGACTTGCGGCACCTCCTTGGGAATGCATCTTTTGTTGGTAGATGTCCTTCATGAGGCTTAGCAAGGCCTTGCAACTTTTTCAAAGGGCCTTAGAAGAAAGGAAAAAAGTCGAAGGCATACTGGAGCGGGAAGCAGGTGGAAGTCGAGGGGTGGGGGTTTGGCAGTAAAAGAAAGAGGGTCTGGCAGAGAGTTAGAAGTTAGGCAACACAATGAGCGAGGTAGGAGGAAAGATGCCTCAGGCATGCAGCTCTCTGACTCTTCCCCACTGTGCCTGCAGAAAGAGCCTTCCTATTCCTAGCTCTCACCCGAATGGATACATTTGCCTGGAGAGCCCAGAACTAATTTCAGTTAGCCAGAGGGTAAACAGAGGCCAGTGAGAGGTGCACACCCCTTCATTTGACTAGGCTTCCCGGGCTTCTGGGAGGAAAAAAGGCAGCAGTATTCCAACAAGATCATCGTCACCAAGGGCCACCATAACTAGGGGATTACAGAGCATGCTGTGACACACTCCGGGGCCTGGTTGGCCAGGCTTATGTTGAAGAGCACATATCCTAACCCTGAGCTACCTGGGTGGCTGCTCCATAGGGGCTGCACCGAACATAGGTCTGTGCCCGTTTAGGGCTGTGGTCGCGTTTGGGAGCGTTAGGGATGCGTGGAGGACGCAGGGCGCAGACCTCTGCTCGTTTCACCCCAGGATTAGGGCCTGGTTGTCAGTGGAGCGGCCAGCAAGTCCACAATGGAGGAAGTCGAAGGCAGAAAGCAGCCCCCTGCCTGACTCTCACCCCCAGGGCAAAGAGTGAGAAAGGCTCGCTACAGCAAGAGCCTGTCCATACTTTCACCTTGAAAGCAGAATGTTTACATTTAAAATTCATGAACAGGCAGCAATAAAAACAGCATACAGTAGCAGAGGACAGAAGCTTGCCCAGCGCATATAATATCAGAGCACCCCCCATGACAAAGCCAACGACTTAACTGGCCTGCTTAGCTTTGAGTTGTTCACAAATCCCGATGATTAGCATTTCTCCCGGAAACTAAACATCCTCTGATTTGGGGTTAGAGATAGATCTAATGTGCCAAAGGAAGGCATGATGGTAAGTCAGTTTCTTGCTCTCAGAGGAATGGGGGGTCGACAGAACCAACAGGTTAATGCACCTAGTGCAGCCTCCCATGTGCAGTCTGCAGGTGACACTTTCAGTTGCTTGTGAGATGCTGGTACAGGTTTGCTTGCTATGCAGGGGCCTGCAGTCACCTCACAGCACGTCGAGAAGGTGTCTCGTTTCAGTCCAGGGCAATTTTCTCATTAACAGTGACCGTAGATTTCACTTTTTTCCTTCATTTTTTCCAGTCAGTTGGGAGCAGAGAGACACGCTTATGTATGGGGCCTAACAAGACCAGAGTGCACACACCAAAGCCACAACGGATAGAGGGAATGCAGGTATTGGTGGGGCATTAGGTATGACATGATCACTCCGTGCCTTGCTTCCCCATTTCCCATGAAAAAAAATGTTAAAAAACTCTTGGGAGATACAGAACCTGGGATTAGAACTCAGGTTTTCTGCATGCCCAATTCCAGCACTTATCACCTGTGCCACCGGTCTCTGTGCATGCTGCAGTAGCTTTGGGGCATGTACATCTTTCTCCAGCGAGGCTATGACATCTGGCCGCAAGGATATAACATCTGTCTGCCCACTCCACCTAACTCCAAGCAACTGCAGTGGTGTAGTGGTTAAGTGCTTGATTCGAATCCTGCCTTCGGCATATGTCATTGGTTAAACTACTTGTACTGTTGCAAATATCTGCTTGTCTCCTGAAAGGGCCAGTGAGTTTCATGGGTAAAGGGGTGGGTTAAAGGGCACCCTGGGAAGATAGACTAAGGTAAAGGGGAGCATCTGGAGAGGAGCTGTGATAGGGGAAAGGGGGTACTGGTTGGGTAGGGGGGCAGGTTAAATGGCATATGTGGGTTGGGGTAGAGCAAGGAAAGGGGGGCCTGTGGAGAAGCAATGGCAGGGATAAGGGGGTACTGGTTGGCTAAGGGTGACCAAAAGGGGGGTTAGGTTAAAGGGCATATGTTGGGTGGGGGTAGAGCAAGGAAAGGGGGGCCTGGATTGCAGAGGAGTAGAAAAGGGGACCCTGTGGAGAACAAGTTGACAATAGGGAACCCCTTTTAGTTTTTTGTTTTTTGTCTTTTGTCTTTTGTTTTTGTTTTTTGTTTTGTTTTTGTTTTTGTTTAGAGAGTGCACAGAGATCGAATGGACTGAGTACTGCCTTCCAGCATTGCCTGCTGTGTGGATGCACAGTAGTAGTGCATTGCCCCTGCACTGCATGCTTTAGTAATCACACAGGATTAGGACCTGTTTATGAGTGGCATATCCCGCCCACCTCAGCTGCGGATCCCCCATTGCTGCTCCGATAATGCTATCAGCCTCTACTGCAACTAGAGCTGGCTATGTACCATGTTATACGCAAAGATATATTGTGTTAAACAATAGGTTCACATAACAGAGAAGACCTAGGTGTGTGCGTTGTATTAATAGATGTGCCAGAAAGCATTCAATGATGACAACAGTTTTCAAAGTGAGTCACAACATGTGTAATGTAAGTGCAAAGACTGAGCTGGAAACTAAGTAGAGTCTTTGGTGTTGCAGCAGGCAGGCAAGTTACCAGACTGCCCAGGCCTGGTGGCTCTTATCGGCCAAGAAATGTCTATTGACCTGTGCGTCTCAGGTTTCCCGACCAGCTCAGTTATACAGAGTTCTGCTTGCAGGTTGACATGCACACTGCCACTTAGCATCTTGCCCTGGACACTTTGCACACAGCTTCCAAGAACCTTCCCACCTCAACAACCCAGTCAGCCCTTCACCCCTTCGTATTCGACTCGCGGCACCTCCTTGGGAATGCATCTTTTGTTGGTAGATGTCCTTCATGAGGCTTAGCAAGGCCTTGCAACTTTTTCAAAGGGCCTTAGAAGAAAGGAAAAAAGTCGAAGGCATACTGGAGCGGGAAGCAGGTGGAAGTCGAGGGGTGGGGGTTTGGCAGTAAAAGAAAGAGGGTCTGGCAGAGAGTTAGAAGTTAGGCAACACAATGAGCGAGGTAGGAGGAAAGATGCCTCAGGCATGCAGCTCTCTGACTCTTCCCCACTGTGCCTGCAGAAAGAGCCTTCCTATTCCTAGCTCTCACCCGAATGGATACATTTGCCTGGAGAGCCCAGAACTAATTTCAGTTAGCCAGAGGGTAAACAGAGGCCAGTGAGAGGTGCACACCCCTTCATTTGACTAGGCTTCCCGGGCTTCTGGGAGGAAAAAAGGCAGCAGTATTCCAACAAGATCATCGTCACCAAGGGCCACCATAACTAGGGGATTACAGAGCATGCTGTGACACACTCCGGGGCCTGGTTGGCCAGGCTTATGTTGAAGAGCACATATCCTAACCCTGAGCTACCTGGGTGGCTGCTCCATAGGGGCTGCACCGAACATAGGGCTGTGCCCGTTTAGGGCTGTGGTCGCGTTTGGGAGCGTTAGGGATGCGTGGAGGACGCAGGGCGCAGACCTCTGCTCGTTTCACCCCAGGATTAGGGCCTGGTTGTCAGTGGAGCGGCCAGCAAGTCCACAATGGAGGAAGTCGAAGGCAGAAAGCAGCCCCCTGCCTGACTCTCACCCCCAGGGCAAAGAGTGAGAAAGCCTCGCTACAGCAAGAGCCTGTCCATACTTTCACCTTGAAAGCAGAATGTTTACATTTAAAATTCATGAACAGGCAGCAATAAAAACAGCATTCAGTAGCAGAGGACAGAAGCTTGCCCAGCGCATATAATATCAGAGCACCCCCCATGACAAAAGCCAACGACTTAACTGGCCTGCTTAGCTTTGAGTTGTTCACAAATCCCGATGATTAGCATTTCTCTCGGAAACTAAACATCCTCTGATTTGGGGTGAGAGATAGATCTAATGTGCCAAAGGAAGGCATGATGGAAAGTCAGTTTCTTGCTCTCAGAGGAATGGGGGGTCGACAGAACCAACAGGTTAATGCACCTAGTGCAGCCTCCCATGTGCAGTCTGCAGGTGACACTTTCAGTTGCTTGTGAGATGCTGGTACAGGTTTGCTTGCTATGCAGGGGCCTGCAGTCACCTCACAGCACGTCGAGAAGGTGTCTCGTTTCAGTCCAGGGCAATTTTCTCATTAACAGTGACCGTAGATTTCACTTTTTTCCTTCATTTTTTCCAGTCAGTTGGGAGCAGAGAGACACGCTTATGTATGGGGCCTAACAAGACCAGAGTGCACACACCAAAGCCACAACGGATAGTGGGAATGCAGGTATTGGTGGGGCATTAGGTATGACATGATCACTCCGTGCCTTGCATCCCCATTTCCCATAAAAAAAATGTAAAAAAACTCTTGGGAGATACAGAACCTGGGATTAGAACTCAGGTTTCCTGCATCCCCAGTTCCAGCACTTATCACCTGTGCCATCTGTCTCTGCGCTTGTTGCAGTAGCTTTCGGGCATGTACATCTTTCTCCAGCGAGGCTATGACATCTGGCCGCGAGGATATAACATCTGTCTGCCCACTCCACCTAACTCCAAGCAACTGCAGTGGTGTAGTGGTTAAGTGCTTGGTTCGAATCCTGCCTTCGGCATATGTCATTGGTTAAACTACGTGTACTGTTACAAATATCTGCTTGTCTCCTGAAAGGGCCAGTGAGTTCCATGGGTAAAGGGGTGGGTTAAAGGGCACCCTGGGAAGATAGACTAAGGTAAAGGGGAGCATCTGGAGAGGAGCTGTGGTAGGGGAAAGGGGGTACTGGTTGGGTAGGGGGGGCAGGTTAAAGGGCATATGTGGGTTGGGGTAGAGCAAGGAAAGGGGGGCTTGGGGAGAAGCTGTGGCAGGGGTAAGGGGCTACTGGTTGGGTAAGGGTGACCAAAAGGGGGGTTAGGTTAAAGGGCATATGTTGGGTGGGGGTAGAGCAAGGAAAGGGGGGCCTGGATTGCAGAGGAGTAGAAAAGGGGACCCTGTGGAGAACAAGTTGACAATAGGGAACCCTTTTTTGTTTTTTGTTTTTGTCTTTTGTCTTTTGTTTTTTGTTTTTGTTTTTTTTTTGTTTAGAGAGTGCACAGAGATCGAATGGACTGAGTACTGCCTTCCAGCATTGCCTGCTGTGTGGATGCACAGTAGTAGTGCATTGCCCCTGCACTGCATGCTTTAATAATCACACAGGATTAGGCCCTGTTTATGAGTGGCATATCCCGCCCACCTCAGCTGCGGATCCCCCATTGCTGCTCCGATAATGCTATCAGCCTCTACTGCAACTAGAGCTGGCTATGTATCATGTTATACGCAAATATATATTGTGTTAAACAATAGGTTCACATAACAGAGAAGGTGTGTGCGTTGTATTAATAGATGTGCCAGAAAGCATTCAATGATGACAACAGTTTTCAAAGTGAGTCACAACATGTGTAATGTAAGTGCAAAGACTGAGCTGGAAACTAAGTAGAGTCTTTGGTGTTGCAGCAGGCAGGCAAGTTACCAGACTGCCCAGGCCTGGTGGCTCTTATCGGCCAAGAAATGTCTATTGACCTGTGCGTCTCAGGTTTCCCGACCAGCTCAGTTATACAGAGTTCTGCTTGCAGGTTGACATGCACACTGCCACTTAGCATCTTGCCCTGGACACTTTGCACACAGCTTCCAAGAACCTTCCCACCTCAACAACCCAGTCAGCCCTTCACCCCTTCGTATTCGACTTGCGGCACCTCCTTGGGAATGCATCTTTTGTTGATAGATGTCCTTCATGAGGCTTAGCAAGGCCTTGCAACTTTTTCAAAGGGCCTTAGAAGAAAGGAAAAAAGTCGAAGGCATACTGGAGCGGGAAGCAGGTGGAAGTCGAGGGGTGGGGGTTTGGCAGTAAAAGAAAGAGGGTCTGGTAGAGAGTTAGAAGTTAGGCAACACAATGAGCGAGGTAGGAGGAAAGATGCCTCAGGCATGCAGCTCTCTGACTCTTCCCCACTGTGCCTGCAGAAAGAGCCTTCCTATTCCTAGCTCTCACCCGAATGGATACATTTGCCTGGAGAGCCCAGAACTAATTTCAGTTAGCCAGAGGGTAAACAGAGGCCAGTGAGAGGTGCACACCCCTTCATTTGACCAGGCTTCCCGGGCTTCTGGGAGGAAAAAATGCAGCAGTATTCCAACAAGATCATCGTCGCCAAGGGCCACCATAACTAGGGGATTACAGAGAATGCTGTGACACTCTCCGGGGCCTGGTTGGCCAGGCTTATGTTGAAGAGCACATATCCTAACCCTGAGCTACCTGGGTGGCTGCTCCATAGGGGCTGCACCGAACATAGGGCTGTGCCCGTTTAGGGCTGTGGTCGCGTTTGGGAGCGTTAGGGATGCGTGGAGGACGCAGGGCGCAGACCTCTGCTCGTTTCACCCCAGGATTAGGGCCTGGTTGTCAGTGGAGTGGCCAGCAAGTCCACAATGGAGGAAGTCGAAGGCAGAAAGCAGCCCCCTGCCTGACTCTCACCCCCAGGGCAAAGAGTGAGAAAGGCTCGCTACAGCAAGAGCCTGTCCATACTTTCACCTTGAAAGCAGAATGTTTACATTTAAAATTCATGAACAGGCAGCAATAAAAACAGCATACAGTAGCAGAGGACAGAAGCTTGCCCAGCGCATATAATATCAGAGCACCCCCCATGACAAAGCCAACGACTTAACTGGCCTGCTTAGCTTTGAGTTGTTCACAAATCCCGATGATTAGCATTTCTCCCGGAAACTAAACATCCTCTGGTTTGGGGTGAGAGATAGATCTAATGTGCCAAAGGAAGGCATGATGGAAAGTCAGTTTCTTGCTCTCAGAGGAATGGGGGGTCGACAGAACCAACAGGTTAATGCACCTAGTGCAGCCTCCCAGGTGCAGTCTGCAGGTGACACTTTCAGTTGCTTGTGAGATGCTGGTACAGGTTTGCTTGCTATGCAGGGGCCTGCAGTCACCTCACAGCACGTCGAGAAGGTGTCTCGTTTCAGTCCAGGGCAATTTTCTCATTAACAGTGACCGTAGATTTCACTTTTTTCCTTCATTTTTTCCAGTCAGTTGGGAGCAGAGAGACACGCTTATGTATGGGGCCTAACAAGACCAGAGTGCACACACCAAAGCCACAACGGATAGAGGGAATGCAGGTATTGGTGGGGCATTAGGTATGACATGATCACTCCGTGCCTTGCATCCCTATTTCCCATGAAAAAAAATGTTAAAAAACTCTTGGGAGATACAGAACCTGGGATTAGAACTCAGGTTTTCTGCATGCCCAATTCCAGCACTTATCACCTGTGCCACCGGTCTCTGTGCTTGCGGCAGTAGCTTTGGGGCATGTACATCTTTCTCCAGCGAGGCTATGACATCTGGCCGCAAGGATATAACATCTGTCTGCCCACTCCACCTAACTCCAAGCACCTGCAGTGGTGTAGTGGTTAAGTGCTTGCATTGCGGCTCTGGGGATGTCCGTTCGAATCCTGCCTTCGGCATATGTCATTGGTTAAACTACTTGTACTGTTAAAAATATCTGCTTGTCTCCTGAAAGGGCCAGTGAGTTCCATGGGTAAAGGGGTGGGTTAAAGGGCACCCTGGGAAGATAGACTAAGGTAAAGGGGAGCATCTGGAGAGGAGCTGTGGTAGGGGAAAGGGGGTACTGGTTGGGTAGGGGGAGCAGGTTAAAGGGCATATGTGGGTTGGGGTAGAGCAAGGAAAGGGGGGCCTGGGGAGAAGCTGTGGCAGGGGTAAGGGGCTACTGGTTGGGTAAGGGTGACCAAAAGGGGGGTTAGGTTAAAGGGCATATGTTGGGTGGGGGTAGAGCAAGGAAAGGGGGGCCTGGATTGCAGCGGAGTAGGAAAGGGGACCCTGTGGAGAACAAGTTGACAATAGGGAACCCTTTTTTGTTTCTTGTCTTTTGTCTTTTGTTTTTGGTTAGAGAGTGCACAGAGATCGAATGGACTGAGTACTGCCTTCCTGCATTGCCTGCTGTGTGGATGCACAGTAGTAGTGCATTGCCCCTGCACTGCATGCTTTAGTAATCACACAGGATTAGGACCTGTTTATGAGTGGCATATCCCGCCCACCTCAGCTGCGGATCCCCCATTGCTGCTCCGATAATGCTATCAGCCTCTACTGCAACTAGAGCTGGCTATGTACCATGTTATACGCAAAGATATATTGTGTTAAACAATAGGTTCACATAACAGAGAAGACCTAGGTGTGTGCGTTGTATTAATAGATGTGCCAGAAAGCATTCAATGATGACAACAGTTTTCAAAGTGAGTCACAACATGTGTAATGTAAGTGCAAAGACTGAGCTGGAAACTAAGTAGAGTCTTTGGTGTTGCAGCAGGCAGGCAAGTTACCAGACTGCCCAGGCCTGGTGGCTCTTATCGGCCAAGAAATGTCTATTGACCTGTGCGTCTCAGGTTTCCCGACCAGCTCAGTTATACAGAGTTCTGCTTGCAGGTTGACATGCACACTGCCACTTAGCATCTTGCCCTGGACACTTTGCACACAGCTTCCAAGAACCTTCCCACCTCAACAACCCAGTCAGCCCTTCACCCCTTCGTATTCGACTTGCAGCACCTCCTTGGGAATGCATCTTTTGTTGGTAGATGTCCTTCATGAGGCTTAGCAAGGCCTTGCAACTTTTTCAAAGGGCCTTAGAAGAAAGGAAAAAAGTCGAAGGCATACTGGAGCGGGAAGCAGGTGGAAGTCGAGGGGTGGGGGTTTGGCAGTAAAAGAAAGAGGGTCTGGCAGAGAGTTAGAAGTTAGGCAACACAATGAGCGAGGTAGGAGGAAAGATGCCTCAGGCATGCAGCTCTCTGACTCTTCCCCACTGTGCCTGCAGAAAGAGCCTTCCTATTCCTAGCTCTCACCCGAATGGATACATTTGCCTGGAGAGCCCAGAACTAATTTCAGTTAGCCAGAGGGTAAACAGAGGCCAGTGAGAGGTGCACACCCCTTCATTTGACTAGGTTTCCCGGGCTTCTGGGAGGAAAAAAGGCAGCAGTATTCCAACAAGATCATCGTCACCAAGGGCCACCATAACTAGGGGATTACAGAGCATGCTGTGACACACTCCGGGGCCTGGTTGGCCAGGCTTATGTTGAAGAGCACATATCCTAACCCTGAGCTACCTGGGTGGCTGCTCCATAGGGGCTGCACCGAACATAGGGCTGTGCCCGTTTAGGGCTGTGGTCGCGTTTGGGAGCGTTAGGGATGCGTGGAGGACGCAGGGCGCAGACCTCTGCTCGTTTCACCCGAGGATTAGGGCCTGGTTGTCAGTGGAGCGGCCAGCAAGTCCACAATGGAGGAAGTCGAAGGCAGAAAGCAGCCCCCTGCCTGACTCTCACCCCCAGGGCAAAGAGTGAGAAAGCCTCGCTACAGCAAGAGCCTGTCCATACTTTCACCTTGAAAGCAGAATGTTTACATTTAAAATTCATGAACAGGCAGCAATAAAAACAGCATTCAGTAGCAGAGGACAGAAGCTTGCCCAGCGCATATAATATCAGAGCACCCCCCATGACAAAAGCCAACGACTTAACTGGCCTGCTTAGCTTTGAGTTGTTCACAAATCCCGATGATTAGAATTTCTCTCGGAAACTAAACATCCTCTGATTTGGGGTGAGAGATAGATCTAATGTGCCAAAGGAAGGCATGATGGAAAGTCAGTTTCTTGCTCTCAGAGGAATGGGGGGTCGACAGAACCAACAGGTTAATGCACCTAGTGCAGCCTCCCATGTGCAGTCTGCAGGTGACACTTTCAGTTGCTTGTGAGATGCTGGTACAGGTTTGCTTGCTATGCAGGGGCCTGCAGTCACCTCACAGCACGTCGAGAAGGTGTCTCGTTTCAGTCCAGGGCAATTTTCTCATTAACAGTGACCGTAGATTTCACTTTTTTCCTTCATTTTTTCCAGTCAGTTGGGAGCAGAGAGACACGCTTATGTATGGGGCCTAACAAGACCAGAGTGCACACACCAAAGCCACAACGGATAGTGGGAATGCAGGTATTGGTGGGGCATTAGGTATGACATGATCACTCCGTGCCTTGCATCCCCATTTCCCATAAAAAAAATGTAAAAAAACTCTTGGGAGATACAGAACCTGGGATTAGAACTCAGGTTTCCTGCATCCCCAGTTCCAGCACTTATCACCTGTGCCATCTGTCTCTGCGCTTGTTGCAGTAGCTTTCGGGCATGTACATCTTTCTCCAGCGAGGCTATGACATCTGGCCGCGAGGATATAACATCTGTCTGCCCACTCCACCTAACTCCAAGCAACTGCAGTGGTGTAGTGGTTAAGTGCTTGGTTCGAATCCTGCCTTCGGCATATGTCATTGGTTAAACTACGTGTACTGTTACAAATATCTGCTTGTCTCCTGAAAGGGCCAGTGAGTTCCATGGGTAAAGGGGTGGGTTAAAGGGCACCCTGGGAAGATAGACTAAGGTAAAGGGGAGCATCTGGAGAGGAGCTGTGGTAGGGGAAAGGGGGTACTGGTTGGGTAGGGGGGGCAGGTTAAAGGGCATATGTGGGTTGGGGTAGAGCAAGGAAAGGGGGGCTTGGGGAGAAGCTGTGGCAGGGGTAAGGGGCTACTGGTTGGGTAAGGGTGACCAAAAGGGGGGTTAGGTTAAAGGGCATATGTTGGGTGGGGGTAGAGCAAGGAAAGGGGGGCCTGGATTGCAGAGGAGTAGAAAAGGGGACCCTGTGGAGAACAAGTTGACAATAGGGAACCCTTTTTTGTTTTTTGTTTTTGTATTTTGTCTTTTGTTTTTTGTTTTTGTTTTTTTTTTGTTTAGAGAGTGCACAGAGATCGAATGGACTGAGTACTGCCTTCCAGCATTGCCTGCTGTGTGGATGCACAGTAGTAGTGCATTGCCCCTGCACTGCATGCTTTAATAATCACACAGGATTAGGCCCTGTTTATGAGTGGCATATCCCGCCCACCTCAGCTGCGGATCCCCCATTGCTGCTCCGATAATGCTATCAGCCTCTACTGCAACTAGAGCTGGCTATGTATCATGTTATACGCAAATATATATTGTGTTAAACAATAGGTTCACATAACAGAGAAGGTGTGTGCGTTGTATTAATAGATGTGCCAGAAAGCATTCAATGATGACAACAGTTTTCAAAGTGAGTCACAACATGTGTAATGTAAGTGCAAAGACTGAGCTGGAAACTAAGTAGAGTCTTTGGTGTTGCAGCAGGCAGGCAAGTTACCAGACTGCCCAGGCCTGGTGGCTCTTATCGGCCAAGAAATGTCTATTGACCTGTGCGTCTCAGGTTTCCCGACCAGCTCAGTTATACAGAGTTCTGCTTGCAGGTTGACATGCACACTGCCACTTAGCATCTTGCCCTGGACACTTTGCACACAGCTTCCAAGAACCTTCCCACCTCAACAACCCAGTCAGCCCTTCACCCCTTCGTATTCGACTTGCGGCACCTCCTTGGGAATGCATCTTTTGTTGATAGATGTCCTTCATGAGGCTTAGCAAGGCCTTGCAACTTTTTCAAAGGGCCTTAGAAGAAAGGAAAAAAGTCGAAGGCATACTGGAGCGGGAAGCAGGTGGAAGTCGAGGGGTGGGGGTTTGGCAGTAAAAGAAAGAGGGTCTGGCAGAGAGTTAGAAGTTAGGCAACACAATGAGCGAGGTAGGAGGAAAGATGCCTCAGGCATGCAGCTCTCTGACTCTTCCCCACTGTGCCTGCAGAAAGAGCCTTCCTATTCCTAGCTTTCACCCGAATGGATACATTTGCCTGGAGAGCCCAGAACTAATTTCAGTTAGCCAGAGGGTAAACAGAGGCCAGTGAGAGGTGCACACCCCTTCATTTGACCAGGCTTCCCGGGCTTCTGGGAGGAAAAAAGGCAGCAGTATTCCAACAAGATCATCGTCGCCAAGGGCCACCATAACTAGGGGATTACGGAGAATGCTGTGACACTCTCCGGGGCCTGGTTGGCCAGGCTTATGTTGAAGAGCACATATCCTAACCCTGAGCTACCTGGGTGGCTGCTCCATAGGGGCTGCACCGAACATAGGGCTGTGCCCGTTTAGGGCTGTGGTCGCGTTTGGGAGCGTTAGGGATGCGTGGAGGACGCAGGGCGCAGACCTCTGCTCGTTTCACCCCAGGATTAGGGCCTGGTTGTCAGTGGAGTGGCCAGCAAGTCCACAATGGAGGAAGTCGAAGGCAGAAAGCAGCCCCCTGCCTGACTCTCACCCCCAGGGCAAAGAGTGAGAAAGGCTCGCTACAGCAAGAGCCTGTCCATACTTTCACCTTGAAAGCAGAATGTTTACATTTAAAATTCATGAACAGGCAGCAATAAAAACAGCATACAGTAGCAGAGGACAGAAGCTTGCCCAGCGCATATAATATCAGAGCACCCCCCATGACAAAGCCAACGACTTAACTGGCCTGCTTAGCTTTGAGTTGTTCACAAATCCCGATGATTAGCATTTCTCCCGGAAACTAAACATCCTCTGGTTTGGGGTGAGAGATAGATCTAATGTGCCAAAGGAAGGCATGATGGAAAGTCAGTTTCTTGCTCTCAGAGGAATGGGGGGTCGACAGAACCAACAGGTTAATGCACCTAGTGCAGCCTCCCATGTGCAGTCTGCAGGTGACACTTTCAGTTGCTTGTGAGATGCTGGTACAGGTTTGCTTGCTATGCAGGGGCCTGCAGTCACCTCACAGCACGTCGAGAAGGTGTCTCGTTTCAGTCCAGGGCAATTTTCTCATTAACAGTGACCGTAGATTTCACTTTTTTCCTTCATTTTTTCCAGTCAGTTGGGAGCAGAGAGACACGCTTATGTATGGGGCCTAACAAGACCAGAGTGCACACACCAAAGCCACAACGGATAGAGGGAATGCAGGTATTGGTGGGGCATTAGGTATGACATGATCACTCCGTGCCTTGCATCCCTATTTCCCATGAAAAAAAATGTTAAAAAACTCTTGGGAGATACAGAACCTGGGATTAGAACTCAGGTTTTCTGCATGCCCAATTCCAGCACTTATCACCTGTGCCACCGGTCTCTGTGCTTGCGGCAGTAGCTTTGGGGCATGTACATCTTTCTCCAGCGAGGCTATGACATCTGGCCGCAAGGATATAACATCTGTCTGCCCACTCCACCTAACTCCAAGCACCTGCAGTGGTGTAGTGGTTAAGTGCTTGCATTGCGGCTCTGGGGATGTCCGTTCGAATCCTGCCTTCGGCATATGTCATTGGTTAAACTACTTGTACTGTTAAAAATATCTGCTTGTCTCCTGAAAGGGCCAGTGAGTTCCATGGGTAAAGGGGTGGGTTAAAGGGCACCCTGGGAAGATAGACTAAGGTAAAGGGGAGCATCTGGAGAGGAGCTGTGGTAGGGGAAAGGGGGTACTGGTTGGGTAGGGGGAGCAGGTTAAAGGGCATATGTGGGTTGGGGTAGAGCAAGGAAAGGGGGGCCTGGGGAGAAGCTGTGGCAGGGGTAAGGGGCTACTGGTTGGGTAAGGGTGACCAAAAGGGGGGTTAGGTTAAAGGGCATATGTTGGGTGGGGGTAGAGCAAGGAAAGGGGGGCCTGGATTGCAGCGGAGTAGGAAAGGGGACCCTGTGGAGAACAAGTTGACAATAGGGAACCCTTTTTTGTTTCTTGTCTTTTGTCTTTTGTTTTTGGTTAGAGAGTGCACAGAGATCGAATGGACTGAGTACTGCCTTCCTGCATTGCCTGCTGTGTGGATGCACAGTAGTAGTGCATTGCCCCTGCACTGCATGCTTTAGTAATCACACAGGATTAGGACCTGTTTATGAGTGGCATATCCCGCCCACCTCAGCTGCGGATCCCCCATTGCTGCTCCGATAATGCTATCAGCCTCTACTGCAACTAGAGCTGGCTATGTACCATGTTATACGCAAAGATATATTCTGTTAAACAATAGGTTCACATAACAGAGAAGACCTAGGTGTGTGCGTTGTATTAATAGATGTGCCAGAAAGCATTCAATGATGACAACAGTTTTCAAAGTGAGTCACAACATGTGTAATGTAAGTGCAAAGACTGAGCTGGAAACTAAGTAGAGTCTTTGGTGTTGCAGCAGGCAGGCAAGTTACCAGACTGCCCAGGCCTGGTGGCTCTTATCGGCCAAGAAATGTCTATTGACCTGTGCGTCTCAGGTTTCCCGACCAGCTCAGTTATACAGAGTTCTGCTTGCAGGTTGACATGCACACTGCCACTTAGCATCTTGCCCTGGACACTTTGCACACAGCTTCCAAGAACCTTCCCACCTCAACAACCCAGTCAGCCCTTCACCCCTTCGTATTCGACTTGCAGCACCTCCTTGGGAATGCATCTTTTGTTGGTAGATGTCCTTCATGAGGCTTAGCAAGGCCTTGCAACTTTTTCAAAGGGCCTTAGAAGAAAGGAAAAAAGTCGAAGGCATACTGGAGCGGGAAGCAGGTGGAGGTCGAGGGGTGGGGGTTTGGCAGTAAAAGAAAGAGGGTCTGGCAGAGAGTTAGAAGTTAGGCAACACAATGAGCGAGGTAGGAGGAAAGATGCCTCAGGCATGCAGCTCTCTGACTCTTCCCCACTGTGCCTGCAGAAAGAGCCTTCCTATTCCTAGCTCTCACCCGAATGGATACATTTGCCTGGAGAGCCCAGAACTAATTTCAGTTAGCCAGAGGGTAAACAGAGGCCAGTGAGAGGTGCACACCCCTTCATTTGACTAGGTTTCCCGGGCTTCTGGGAGGAAAAAAGGCAGCAGTATTCCAACAAGATCATCGTCACCAAGGGCCACCATAACTAGGGGATTACAGAGCATGCTGTGACACACTCCGGGGCCTGGTTGGCCAGGCTTATGTTGAAGAGCACATATCCTAACCCTGAGCTACCTGGGTGGCTGCTCCATAGGGGCTGCACCGAACATAGGGCTGTGCCCGTTTAGGGCTGTGGTCGCGTTTGGGAGCGTTAGGGATGCGTGGAGGACGCAGGGCGCAGACCTCTGCTCGTTTCACCCGAGGATTAGGGCCTGGTTGTCAGTGGAGCGGCCAGCAAGTCCACAATGGAGGAAGTCGAAGGCAGAAAGCAGCCCCCTGCCTGACTCTCACCCCCAGGGCAAAGAGTGAGAAAGCCTCGCTACAGCAAGAGCCTGTCCATACTTTCACCTTGAAAGCAGAATGTTTACATTTAAAATTCATGAACAGGCAGCAATAAAAACAGCATTCAGTAGCAGAGGACAGAAGCTTGCCCAGCGCATATAATATCAGAGCACCCCCCATGACAAAAGCCAACGACTTAACTGGCCTGCTTAGCTTTGAGTTGTTCACAAATCCCGATGATTAGAATTTCTCTCGGAAACTAAACATCCTCTGATTTGGGGTGAGAGATAGATCTAATGTGCCAAAGGAAGGCATGATGGAAAGTCAGTTTCTTGCTCTCAGAGGAATGGGGGGTCGACAGAACCAACAGGTTAATGCACCTAGTGCAGCCTCCCATGTGCAGTCTGCAGGTGACACTTTCAGTTGCTTGTGAGATGCTGGTACAGGTTTGCTTGCTATGCAGGGGCCTGCAGTCACCTCACAGCACGTCGAGAAGGTGTCTCGTTTCAGTCCAGGGCAATTTTCTCATTAACAGTGACCGTAGATTTCACTTTTTTCCTTCATTTTTTCCAGTCAGTTGGGAGCAGAGAGACACGCTTATGTATGGGGCCTAACAAGACCAGAGTGCACACACCAAAGCCACAACGGATAGTGGGAATGCAGGTATTGGTGGGGCATTAGGTATGACATGATCACTCCGTGCCTTGCATCCCCATTTCCCATAAAAAAAATGTAAAAAAACTCTTGGGAGATACAGAACCTGGGATTAGAACTCAGGTTTCCTGCATCCCCAGTTCCAGCACTTATCACCTGTGCCATCTGTCTCTGCGCTTGTTGCAGTAGCTTTCGGGCATGTACATCTTTCTCCAGCGAGGCTATGACATCTGGCCGCGAGGATATAACATCTGTCTGCCCACTCCACCTAACTCCAAGCAACTGCAGTGGTGTAGTGGTTAAGTGCTTGGTTCGAATCCTGCCTTCGGCATATGTCATTGGTTAAACTACGTGTACTGTTACAAATATCTGCTTGTCTCCTGAAAGGGCCAGTGAGTTCCATGGGTAAAGGGGTGGGTTAAAGGGCACCCTGGGAAGATAGACTAAGGTAAAGGGGAGCATCTGGAGAGGAGCTGTGGTAGGGGAAAGGGGGTACTGGTTGGGTAGGGGGGGCAGGTTAAAGGGCATATGTGGGTTGGGGTAGAGCAAGGAAAGGGGGGCTTGGGGAGAAGCTGTGGCAGGGGTAAGGGGCTACTGGTTGGGTAAGGGTGACCAAAAGGGGGGTTAGGTTAAAGGGCATATGTTGGGTGGGGGTAGAGCAAGGAAAGGGGGGCCTGGATTGCAGAGGAGTAGAAAAGGGGACCCTGTGGAGAACAAGTTGACAATAGGGAACCCTTTTTTGTTTTTTGTTTTTGTATTTTGTCTTTTGTTTTTTGTTTTTGTTTTTTTTTTGTTTAGAGAGTGCACAGAGATCGAATGGACTGAGTACTGCCTTCCAGCATTGCCTGCTGTGTGGATGCACAGTAGTAGTGCATTGCCCCTGCACTGCATGCTTTAATAATCACACAGGATTAGGCCCTGTTTATGAGTGGCATATCCCGCCCACCTCAGCTGCGGATCCCCCATTGCTGCTCCGATAATGCTATCAGCCTCTACTGCAACTAGAGCTGGCTATGTATCATGTTATACGCAAATATATATTGTGTTAAACAATAGGTTCACATAACAGAGAAGGTGTGTGCGTTGTATTAATAGATGTGCCAGAAAGCATTCAATGATGACAACAGTTTTCAAAGTGAGTCACAACATGTGTAATGTAAGTGCAAAGACTGAGCTGGAAACTAAGTAGAGTCTTTGGTGTTGCAGCAGGCAGGCAAGTTACCAGACTGCCCAGGCCTGGTGGCTCTTATCGGCCAAGAAATGTCTATTGACCTGTGCGTCTCAGGTTTCCCGACCAGCTCAGTTATACAGAGTTCTGCTTGCAGGTTGACATGCACACTGCCACTTAGCATCTTGCCCTGGACACTTTGCACACAGCTTCCAAGAACCTTCCCACCTCAACAACCCAGTCAGCCCTTCACCCCTTCGTATTCGACTTGCGGCACCTCCTTGGGAATGCATCTTTTGTTGATAGATGTCCTTCATGAGGCTTAGCAAGGCCTTGCAACTTTTTCAAAGGGCCTTAGAAGAAAGGAAAAAAGTCGAAGGCATACTGGAGCGGGAAGCAGGTGGAAGTCGAGGGGTGGGGGTTTGGCAGTAAAAGAAAGAGGGTCTGGCAGAGAGTTAGAAGTTAGGCAACACAATGAGCGAGGTAGGAGGAAAGATGCCTCAGGCATGCAGCTCTCTGACTCTTCCCCACTGTGCCTGCAGAAAGAGCCTTCCTATTCCTAGCTTTCACCCGAATGGATACATTTGCCTGGAGAGCCCAGAACTAATTTCAGTTAGCCAGAGGGTAAACAGAGGCCAGTGAGAGGTGCACACCCCTTCATTTGACCAGGCTTCCCGGGCTTCTGGGAGGAAAAAAGGCAGCAGTATTCCAACAAGATCATCGTCGCCAAGGGCCACCATAACTAGGGGATTACGGAGAATGCTGTGACACTCTCCGGGGCCTGGTTGGCCAGGCTTATGTTGAAGAGCACATATCCTAACCCTGAGCTACCTGGGTGGCTGCTCCATAGGGGCTGCACCGAACATAGGGCTGTGCCCGTTTAGGGCTGTGGTCGCGTTTGGGAGCGTTAGGGATGCGTGGAGGACGCAGGGCGCAGACCTCTGCTCGTTTCACCCCAGGATTAGGGCCTGGTTGTCAGTGGAGTGGCCAGCAAGTCCACAATGGAGGAAGTCGAAGGCAGAAAGCAGCCCCCTGCCTGACTCTCACCCCCAGGGCAAAGAGTGAGAAAGGCTCGCTACAGCAAGAGCCTGTCCATACTTTCACCTTGAAAGCAGAATGTTTACATTTAAAATTCATGAACAGGCAGCAATAAAAACAGCATACAGTAGCAGAGGACAGAAGCTTGCCCAGCGCATATAATATCAGAGCACCCCCCATGACAAAGCCAACGACTTAACTGGCCTGCTTAGCTTTGAGTTGTTCACAAATCCCGATGATTAGCATTTCTCCCGGAAACTAAACATCCTCTGGTTTGGGGTGAGAGATAGATCTAATGTGCCAAAGGAAGGCATGATGGAAAGTCAGTTTCTTGCTCTCAGAGGAATGGGGGGTCGACAGAACCAACAGGTTAATGCACCTAGTGCAGCCTCCCATGTGCAGTCTGCAGGTGACACTTTCAGTTGCTTGTGAGATGCTGGTACAGGTTTGCTTGCTATGCAGGGGCCTGCAGTCACCTCACAGCACGTCGAGAAGGTGTCTCGTTTCAGTCCAGGGCAATTTTCTCATTAACAGTGACCGTAGATTTCACTTTTTTCCTTCATTTTTTCCAGTCAGTTGGGAGCAGAGAGACACGCTTATGTATGGGGCCTAACAAGACCAGAGTGCACACACCAAAGCCACAACGGATAGAGGGAATGCAGGTATTGGTGGGGCATTAGGTATGACATGATCACTCCGTGCCTTGCATCCCTATTTCCCATGAAAAAAAATGTTAAAAAACTCTTGGGAGATACAGAACCTGGGATTAGAACTCAGGTTTTCTGCATGCCCAATTCCAGCACTTATCACCTGTGCCACCGGTCTCTGTGCTTGCGGCAGTAGCTTTGGGGCATGTACATCTTTCTCCAGCGAGGCTATGACATCTGGCCGCAAGGATATAACATCTGTCTGCCCACTCCACCTAACTCCAAGCACCTGCAGTGGTGTAGTGGTTAAGTGCTTGCATTGCGGCTCTGGGGATGTCCGTTCGAATCCTGCCTTCGGCATATGTCATTGGTTAAACTACTTGTACTGTTAAAAATATCTGCTTGTCTCCTGAAAGGGCCAGTGAGTTCCATGGGTAAAGGGGTGGGTTAAAGGGCACCCTGGGAAGATAGACTAAGGTAAAGGGGAGCATCTGGAGAGGAGCTGTGGTAGGGGAAAGGGGGTACTGGTTGGGTAGGGGGAGCAGGTTAAAGGGCATATGTGGGTTGGGGTAGAGCAAGGAAAGGGGGGCCTGGGGAGAAGCTGTGGCAGGGGTAAGGGGCTACTGGTTGGGTAAGGGTGACCAAAAGGGGGTTTAGGTTAAAGGGCATATGTTGGGTGGGGGTAGAGCAAGGAAAGGGGGGCCTGGATTGCAGCGGAGTAGGAAAGGGGACCCTGTGGAGAACAAGTTGACAATAGGGAACCCTTTTTTGTTTCTTGTCTTTTGTCTTTTGTCTTTTGTTTTTGTTTTTGTTTTTGTTTAGAGAGTGCAGAGAGATCGAATGGACTGAGTACTGCCTTCCTGCAATGCCTGCTGTGTGGATGCACAGTAGTAGTGCATTGCCCCTGCACTGCATGCTTTAGTAATCACACAGGATTAGGCCCTGTTTATGAGTGGCATATCCCGCCCACCTCAGCTGCGGATCCCCCATTGCTGCTCCGATAATGCTATCAGCCTCTACTGCAACTAGAGCTGGCTATGTATCATGTTATACGCAAAGATATATTCTGTTAAACAATAGGTTCACATAACAGAGAAGACCTAGGTGTGTGCGTTGTATTAATAGATGTGACAGAAAGCATTCAAAGATGACAACAGTTTTCAAAGTGAGTCACAACATGTGTAATGTAAGTGCAAAGACTGAGCTGGAAACTAAGTAGAGTCTTTGGTGTTGCAGCAGGCAGGCAAGTTACCAGACTGCCCAGGCCTGGTGGCTCTTATCGGCCAAGAAATGTCTATTGACCTGTGCGTCTCAGGTTTCCCGACCAGCTCAGTTATACAGAGTTCTGCTTGCAGGTTGACATGCACACTGCCACTTAGCATCTTGCCCTGGACACTTTGCACACAGCTTCCAAGAACCTTCCCACCTCAACAACCCAGTCAGCCCTTCACCCCTTCGTATTCGACTTGCGGCACCTCCTTGGGAATGCATCTTTTGTTGGTAGATGTCCTTCATGAGGCTTAGCAAGGCCTTGCAACTTTTTCAAAGGGCCTTAGAAGAAAGGAAAAAAGTCGAAGGCATACTGGAGCGGGAAGCAGGTGGAAGTCGAGGGGTGGGGGTTTGGCAGTAAAAGAAAGAGGGTCTGGCAGAGAGTTAGAAGTTAGGCAACACAATGAGCGAGGTAGGAGGAAAGATGCCTCAGGCATGCAGCTCTCTGACTCTTCCCCACTGTGCCTGCAGAAAGAGCCTTCCTATTCCTAGCTCTCACCCGAATGGATACATTTGCCTGGAGAGCCCAGAACTAATTTCAGTTAGCCAGAGGGTAAACAGAGGCCAGTGAGAGGTGCACACCCCTTCATTTGACTAGGCTTCCCGGGCTTCTGGGAGGAAAAAAGGCAGCAGTATTCCAACAAGATCATCGTCACCAAGGGCCACCATAACTAGGGGATTACAGAGCATGCTGTGACACACTCCGGGGCCTGGTTGGCCAGGCTTATGTTGAAGAGCACATATCCTAACCCTGAGCTACCTGGGTGGCTGCTCCATAGGGGCTGCACCGAACATAGGGCTGTGCCCGTTTAGGGCTGTGGTCGCGTTTGGGAGCGTTAGGGATGCGTGGAGGACGCAGGGCGCAGACCTCTGCTCGTTTCACCCCAGGATTAGGGCCTGGTTGTCAGTGGAGCGGCCAGCAAGTCCACAATGGAGGAAGTCGAAGGCAGAAAGCAGCCCCCTGCCTGACTCTCACCCCCAGGGCAAAGAGTGAGAAAGGCTCGCTACAGCAAGAGCCTGTCCATACTTTCACCTTGAAAGCAGAATGTTTACATTTAAAATTCATGAACAGGCAGCAATAAAAACAGCATACAGTAGCAGAGGACAGAAGCTTGCCCAGCGCATATAATATCAGAGCACCCCCCATGACAAAGCCAACGACTTAACTGGCCTGCTTAGCTTTGAGTTGTTCACAAATCCCGATGATTAGCATTTCTCTCGGAAACTAAACATCCTCTGATTTGGGGTGAGAGATAGATCTAATGTGCCAAAGGAAGGCATGATGGAAAGTCAGTTTCTTGCTCTCAGAGGAATGGGGGGTCGACAGAACCAACAGGTTAATGCACCTAGTGCAGCCTCCCATGTGCAGTCTGCAGGTGACACTTTCAGTTGCTTGTGAGATGCTGGTACAGGTTTGCTTGCTATGCAGGGGCCTGCAGTCACCTCACAGCACGTCGAGAAGGTGTCTCGTTTCAGTCCAGGGCAATTTTCTCATTAACAGTGACCGTAGATTTCACTTTTTTCCTTCATTTTTTCCAGTCAGTTGGGAGCAGAGAGACACGCTTATGTATGGGGCCTAACAAGACCAGAGTGCACACACCAAAGCCACAACGGATAGAGGGAATGCAGGTATTGGTGGGGCATTAGGTATGACATGATCACTCCGTGCCTTGCATCCCCATTTCCCATGAAAAAAAATGTTAAAAAACTCTTGGGAGATACAGAACCTGGGATTAGAACTCAGGTTTTCTGCATGCCCAATTCCAGCACTTATCACCTGTGCCACCGGTCTCTGTGCTTGCTGCAGTAGCTTTGGGGCATGTACATCTTTCTCCAGCGAGGCTATGACATCTGGACGCAAGGATATAACATCTGTCTGCCCACTCCACCTAACTCCAAGCACCTGCAGTGGTGTAGTGGTTAAGTGCTTGCATTGCGGCTCTGGGGATGTCCGTTTAAGTGCTTGCATTGCGGCTCTGGGGATGTCCGTTCGAATCCTGCCATCGGCATATGTCATTGGTTAAACTACTTGTACTGTTAAAAATATCTGCTTGTCTCCTGAAAGGGCCAGTGAGTTCCATGGGTAAAGGGGTGGGTTAAAGGGCACCCTGGGAAGATAGACTAAGGTAAAGGGGAGCATCTGGAGAGGAGCTGTGGTAGGGGAAGGGGTACTGGTTGGGTAGGGGGAGCAGGTTAAAGGGCATATGTGGGTTGGGGTAGAGCAAGGAAAGGGGGGCCTGGGGAGAAGCTGTGGCAGGGGTAAGGGGCTACTGGTTGGGTAAGGGTGACCAAAAGGGGGGTTAGGTTAAAGGGCATATGTTGGGTGGGGGTAGAGCAAGGAAAGGGGGGCCTGGATTGCAGCGGAGTAGGAAAGGGGACCCTGTGGAGAACAAGTTGACAATAGGGAACCCTTTTTTGTTTCTTGTCTTTTGTCTTTTGTTTTTTGTTTTTGTTTTTGTTTTTGTTTAGAGAGTGCAGAGAGATCGAATGGACTGAGTACTGCCTTCCTGCATTGCCTGCTGTGTGGATGCACAGTAGTAGTGCATTGCCCCTGCACTGCATGCTTTAGTAATCACACAGGATTAGGCCCTGTTTATGAGTGGCATATCCCGCCCACCTCAGCTGCGGATCCCCCATTGCTGCTCCGATAATGCTATCAGCCTCTACTGCAACTAGAGCTGGCTATGTATCATGTTATACGCAAATATATATTGTGTTAAACAATAGGTTCACATAACAGAGAAGACCTAGGTGTGTGCGTTGTATTAATAGATGTGCCAGAAAGCATTCAATGATGACAACAGTTTTCAAAGTGAGTCACAACATGTGTAATGTAAGTGCAAAGACTGAGCTGGAAACTAAGTAGAGTCTTTGGTGTTGCAGCAGGCAGGCAAGTTACCAGACTGCCCAGGCCTGGTGGCTCTTATCGGCCAAGAAATGTCTATTGACCTGTGCGTCTCAGGTTTCCCGACCAGCTCAGTTATACAGAGTTCTGCTTGCAGGTTGACATGCACACTGCCACTTAGCATCTTGCCCTGGACACTTTGCACACAGCTTCCAAGAACCTTCCCACCTCAACAACCCAGTCAGCCCTTCACCCCTTCGTATTCGACTTGCGGCACCTCCTTGGGAATGCATCTTTTGTTGGTAGATGTCCTTCATGAGGCTTAGCAAGGCCTTGCAACTTTTTCAAAGGGCCTTAGAAGAAAGGAAAAAAGTCGAAGGCATACTGGAGCGGGAAGCAGGTGGAAGTCGAGGGGTGGGGGTTTGGCAGTAAAAGAAAGAGGATCTGGCAGAGAGTTAGAAGTTAGGCAACACAATGAGCGAGGTAGGAGGAAAGATGCCTCAGGCATGCAGCTCTCTGACTCTTCCCCACTGTGCCTGCAGAAAGAGCCTTCCTATTCCTAGCTCTCACCCGAATGGATACATTTGCCTGGAGAGCCCAGAACTAATTTCAGTTAGCCAGAGGGTAAACAGAGGCCAGTGAGAGGTGCACACCCCTTCATTTGACTAGGCTTCCCGGGCTTCTGGGAGGAAAAAAGGCAGCAGTATTCCAACAAGATCATCGTCACCAAGGGCCACCATAACTAGGGGATTACAGAGCATGCTGTGACACACTCCGGGGCCTGGTTGGCCAGGCTTATGTTGAAGAGCACATATCCTAACCCTGAGCTACCTGGGTGGCTGCTCCATAGGGGCTGCACCGAACATAGGGCTGTGCCCGTTTAGGGCTGTGGTCGCGTTTGGGAGCGTTAGGGATGCGTGGAGGACGCAGGGCGCAGACCTCTGCTCGTTTCACCCCAGGATTAGGGCCTGGTTGTCAGTGGAGCGGCCAGCAAGTCCACAATGGAGGAAGTCGAAGGCAGAAAGCAGCCCCCTGCCTGACTCTCACCCCCAGGGCAAAGAGTGAGAAAGGCTTGCTACAGCAAGAGCCTGTCCATACTTTCACCTTGAAAGCAGAATGTTTACATTTAAAATTCATGAACAGGCAGCAATAAAAACAGCATACAGTAGCAGAGGACAGAAGCTTGCCCAGCGCATATAATATCAGAGCACCCCCCATGACAAAGCCAACGACTTAACTGGCCTGCTTAGCTTTGAGTTGTTCACAAATCCCGATGATTAGCATTTCTCTCGGAAACTAAACATCCTCTGATTTGGGGTGAGAGATAGATCTAATGTGCCAAAGGAAGGCATGATGGAAAGTCAGTTTCTTGCTCTCAGAGGAATGGGGGGTCGACAGAACCAACAGGTTAATGAACCTAGTGCAGCCTCCCATGTGCAGTCTGCAGGTGACACTTTCAGTTGCTTGTGAGATGCTGGTACAGGTTTGCTTGCTATGCAGGGGCCTGCAGTCACCTCACAGCACGTCGAGAAGGTGTCTCGTTTCAGTCCAGGGCAATTTTCTCATTAACAGTGACCGTAGATTTCACTTTTTTCCTTCATTTTTTCCAGTCAGTTGGGAGCAGAGAGACACGCTTATGTATGGGGCCTAACAAGACCAGAGTGCACACACCAAAGCCACAACGGATAGAGGGAATGCAGGTATTGATGGGGCATTAGGTATGACATGATCACTCCGTGCCTTGCATCCCCATTTCCCATGAAAAAAAATGTTAAAAAACTCTTGGGAGATACAGAACCTGGGATTAGAACTCAGGTTTTCTGCATGCCCAATTCCAGCACTTATCACCTGTGCCACCGGTCTCTGTGCTTGTTGCAGTAGCTTTGGGGCATGTACATCTTTCTCCAGCGAGGCTATGACATCTGGCCGCAAGGATATAACATCTGTCTGCCCACTCCACCTAACTCCAAGCACCTGCAGTGGTGTAGTGGTTAAGTGCTTGCATTGCGGCTCTAGGGATGTCCGTTCGAATCCTGCCTTCGGCATATGTCATTGGTTAAACTACTTGTACTGTTAAAAATATCTGCTTGTCTCCTGAAAGGGCCAGTGAGTTCCATGGGTAAAGGGGTGGGTTAAAGGGCACCCTGGGAAGATAGACTAAGGTAAAGGGGAGCATCTGGAGAGGAGCTGTGGTAGGGGAAGGGGGTACTGGTTGGGTAGGGGGAGCAGGTTAAAGGGCATATGTGGGTTGGGGTAGAGCAAGGAAAGGGGGGCCTGGATTGCAGCGGAGTAGGAAAGGGGACCCTGTGGAGAATAAGTTGACAATAGGGAACCCTTTTTTGTTTCTTGTCTTTTGTCTTTTGTTTTTTGTTTTTGTTTAGAGAGTGCACAGAGATCGAATGGACTGAGTACTGCCTTCCTGCATTGCCTGCTGTGTGGATGCCCAGTAGTAGTGCATTGCCCCTGCACTGCAAGCTTTAGTAATCACACAGGATTAGGCCCTGTTTATGAGTGGCATATCCCGCCCACCTCAGCTGCGGATCCCCCATTGCTGCTCCAATAATGCTTTCAGCCTCTACTGCAACAAGAGCTGGCTATGTATCATGTTATACGCAAAGATATATTGTGTTAAACAATAGGTTCACATAACAGAGAAGACCTAGGTGTGTGCGTTGTATTAATAGATGTGCCAGAAAGCATTCAATGATGACAACAGTTTTCAAAGTGAGTCACAACATGTGTAATGTAAGTGCAAAGACTGAGCTGGAAACTAAGTAGAGTCTTTGGTGTTGCAGCAGGCAGGCAAGTTACCAGACTGCCCAGGCCTGGTGGCTCTTATCGGCCAAGAAATGTCTATTGACCTGTGCGTCTCAGGTTTCCCGACCAGCTCAGTTATACAGAGTTCTGCTTGCAGGTTGACATGCACACTGCCACTTAGCATCTTGCCCTGGACACTTTGCACACAGCTTCCAAGAACCTTCCCACCTCAACAACCCAGTCAGCCCTTCACCCCTTCGTATTCGACTTGCGGCACCTCCTTGGGAATGCATCTTTTGTTGGTAGATGTCCTTCATGAGGCTTAGCAAGGCCTTGCAACTTTTTCAAAGGGCCTTAGAAGAAAGGAAAAAATTCGAAGGCATACTGGAGCGGGAAGCAGGTGGAAGTCGAGGGGTGGGGGTTTGGCAGTAAAAGAAAGAGGGTCTGGCAGAGAGTTAGAAGTTAGGCAACACAATGAGCGAGGTAGGAGGAAAGATGCCTCAGGCATGCAGCTCTCTGACTCTTCCCCACTGTGCCTGCAGAAAGAGCCTTCCTATTCCTAGCTCTCACCCGAATGGATACATTTGCCTGGAGAGCCCAGAACTAATTTCAGTTAGCCAGAGGGTAAACAGAGGCCAGTGAGAGGTGCACACCCCTTCATTTGACTAGGCTTCCCGGGCTTCTGGGAGGAAAAAAGGCAGCAGTATTCCAACAAGATCATCGTCACCAAGGGCCACCATAACTAGGGGATTACAGAGCATGCTGTGACACACTCCGGGGCCTGGTTGGCCAGGCTTATGTTGAAGAGCACATATCCTAACCCTGAGCTACCTGGGTGGCTGCTCCATAGGGGCTGCACCGAACATAGGGCTGTGCCCGTTTAGGGCTGTGGTCGCGTTTGGGAGCGTTAGGGATGCGTGGAGGACGCAGGGCGCAGACCTCTGCTCGTTTCACCCCAGGATTAGGGCCTGGTTGTCAGTGGAGCGGCCAGCAAGTCCACAATGGAGGAAGTCGAAGGCAGAAAGCAGCCCCCTGCCTGACTCTCACCCCCAGGGCAAAGAGTGAGAAAGGCTCGCTACAGCAAGAGCCTGTCCATACTTTCACCTTGAAAGCAGAATGTTTACATTTAAAATTCATGAACAGGCAGCAATAAAAACAGCATACAGTAGCAGAGGACAGAAGCTTGCCCAGCGCATATAATATCAGAGCACCCCCCATGACAAAGCCAACGACTTAACTGGCCTGCTTAGCTTTGAGTTGTTCACAAATCCCGATGATTAGCATTTCTCTCGGAAACTAAACATCCTCTGATTTGGGGTGAGAGATAGATCTAATGTGCCAAAGGAAGGCATGATGGAAAGTCAGTTTCTTGCTCTCAGAGGAATGGGGGGTCGACAGAACCAACAGGTTAATGCACCTAGTGCAGCCTCCCATGTGCAGTCTGCAGGTGACACTTTCAGTTGCTTGTGAGATGCTGGTACAGGTTTGCTTGCTATGCAGGGGCCTGCAGTCACCTCACAGCACGTCGAGAAGGTGTCTCGTTTCAGTCCAGGGCAATTTTCTCATTAACAGTGACCGTAGATTTCACTTTTTTCCTTCATTTTTTCCAGTCAGTTGGGAGCAGAGAGACACGCTTATGTATGGGGCCTAACAAGACCAGAGTGCACACACCAAAGCCACAAAGGATAGAGGGAATGCAGGTATTGGTGGGGCATTAGGTATGACATGATCACTCCGTGCCTTGCATCCCCATTTCCCATGAAAAAAAATGTTAAAAAACTCTTGGGAGATACAGAACCTGGGATTAGAACTCAGGTTTTCTGCATGCCCAATTCCAGCACTTATCACCTGTGCCACCGGTCTCTGTGCTTGCTGCAGTAGCTTTGGGGCATGTACATCTTTCTCCAGCGAGGCTATGACATCTGGCCGCAAGGATATAACATCTGTCTGCCCACTCCACCTAACTCCAAGCACCTGCAGTGGTGTAGTGGTTAAGTGCCTGCATTGCGGCTCTGGGGATGTCCGTTCGAATCCTGCCTTCGGCATATGTCATTGGTTAAACTACTTGTACTGTTAAAAATATCTGCTTGTCTCCTGAAAGGGCCAGTGAGTTCCATGGGTAAAGGGGTGGGTTAAAGGGCACCCTGGGAAGATAGACTAAGGTAAAGGGGAGCATCTGGAGAGGAGCTGTGGTAGGGGAAGGGGGTACTGGTTGGGTAGGGGGAGCAGGTTAAAGGGCATATGTGGGTTGGGGTAGAGCAAGGAAAGGGGGCCTGGGGAGAAGCTGTGGCAGGGGTAAGGGGCTACTGGTTGGGTAAGGGTGACCAAAAGGGGGGTTAGGTTAAAGGGCATATGTTGGGTGGGGGTAGAGCAAGGAAAGGGGGGCCTGGATTGCAGCAGAGTAGGAAAGGGGACCCTGTGGAGAACAAGTTGACAATAGGGAACCCTTTTTTGTTTCTTGTCTTTTGTCTTTTGTTTTTTGTTTTTGTTTTTGTTTTTGTTTAGAGAGTGCAGAGAGATCGAATGGACTGAGTACTGCCTTCCTGCATTGCCTGCTGTGTGGATGCACAGTAGTAGTGCATTGCCCCTGCACTGCATGCTTTAGTAATCACACAGGATTAGGCCCTGTTTATGAGTGGCATATCCCGCCCACCTCAGCTGCGGATCCCCCATTGCTGCTCCGATAATGCTATCAGCCTCTACTGCAACTAGAGCTGGCTATGTATCATGTTATACGCAAAGATATATTCTGTTAAACAATAGGTTCACATAACAGAGAAGACCTAGGTGTGTGCGTTGTATTAATAGATGTGCCAGAAAGCATTCAAAGATGACAACAGTTTTCAAAGTGAGTCACAACATGTGTAATGTAAGTGCAAAGACTGAGCTGGAAACTAAGTAGAGTCTTTGGTGTTGCAGCAGGCAGGCAAGTTACCAGACTGCCCAGGCCTGGTGGCTCTTATCGGCCAAGAAATGTCTATTGACCTGTGCGTCTCAGGTTTCCCGACCAGCTCAGTTATACAGAGTTCTGCTTGCAGGTTGACATGCACACTGCCACTTAGCATCTTGCCCTGGACACTTTGCACACAGCTTCCAAGAACCTTCCCACCTCAACAACCCAGTCAGCCCTTCACCCCTTCGTATTCGACTTGCGGCACCTCCTTGGGAATGCATCTTTTGTTGGTAGATGTCCTTCATGAGGCTTAGCAAGGCCTTGCAACTTTTTCAAAGGGCCTTAGAAGAAAGGAAAAAAGTCGAAGGCATACTGGAGCGGGAAGCAGGTGGAAGTCGAGGGGTGGGGGTTTGGCAGTAAAAGAAAGAGGGTCTGGCAGAGAGTTAGAAGTTAGGCAACACAATGAGCGAGGTAGGAGGAAAGATGCCTCAGGCATGCAGCTCTCTGACTCTTCCCCACTGTGCCTGCAGAAAGAGCCTTCCTATTCCTAGCTCTCACCCGAATGGATACATTTGCCTGGAGAGCCCAGAACTAATTTCAGTTAGCCAGAGGGTAAACAGAGGCCAGTGAGAGGTGCACACCCCTTCATTTGACTAGGCTTCCCGGGCTTCTGGGAGGAAAAAAGGCAGCAGTATTCCAACAAGATCATCGTCACCAAGGGCCACCATAACTAGGGGATTACAGAGCATGCTGTGACACACTCCGGGGCCTGGTTGGCCAGGCTTATGTTGAAGAGCACATATCCTAACCCTGAGCTACCTGGGTGGCTGCTCCATAGGGGCTGCACCGAACATAGGGCTGTGCCCGTTTAGGGCTGTGGTCGCGTTTGGGAGCGTTAGGGATGCGTGGAGGACGCAGGGCGCAGACCTCTGCTCGTTTCACCCCAGGATTAGGGCCTGGTTGTCAGTGGAGCGGCCAGCAAGTCCACAATGGAGGAAGTCGAAGGCAGAAAGCAGCCCCCTGCCTGACTCTCACCCCCAGGGCAAAGAGTGAGAAAGCCTCGCTACAGCAAGAGCCTGTCCATACTTTCACCTTGAAAGCAGAATGTTTACATTTAAAATTCATGAACAGGCAGCAATAAAAACAGCATTCAGTAGCAGAGGACAGAAGCTTGCCCAGCGCATATAATATCAGAGCACCCCCCATGACAAAAGCCAACGACTTAACTGGCCTGCTTAGCTTTGAGTTGTTCACAAATCCCGATGATTAGCATTTCTCTCGGAAACTAAACATCCTCTGATTTGGGGTGAGAGATAGATCTAATGTGCCAAAGGAAGGCATGATGGAAAGTCAGTTTCTTGCTCTCAGAGGAATGGGGGGTCGACAGAACCAACAGGTTAATGCACCTAGTGCAGCCTCCCATGTGCAGTCTGCAGGTGACACTTTCAGTTGCTTGTGAGATGCTGGTACAGGTTTGCTTGCTATGCAGGGGCCTGCAGTCACCTCACAGCACGTCGAGAAGGTGTCTCGTTTCAGTCCAGGGCAATTTTCTCATTAACAGTGACCGTAGATTTCACTTTTTTCCTTCATTTTTTCCAGTCAGTTGGGAGCAGAGAGACACGCTTATGTATGGGGCCTAACAAGACCAGAGTGCACACACCAAAGCCACAACGGATAGTGGGAATGCAGGTATTGGTGGGGCATTAGGTATGACATGATCACTCCGTGCCTTGCATCCCCATTTCCCATAAAAAAAATGTAAAAAAACTCTTGGGAGATACAGAACCTGGGATTAGAACTCAGGTTTCCTGCATCCCCAGTTCCAGCACTTATCACCTGTGCCATCTGTCTCTGCGCTTGTTGCAGTAGCTTTCGGGCATGTACATCTTTCTCCAGCGAGGCTATGACATCTGGCCGCGAGGATATAACATCTGTCTGCCCACTCCACCTAACTCCAAGCAACTGCAGTGGTGTAGTGGTTAAGTGCTTGGTTCGAATCCTGCCTTCGGCATATGTCATTGGTTAAACTACGTGTACTGTTACAAATATCTGCTTGTCTCCTGAAAGGGCCAGTGAGTTCCATGGGTAAAGGGGTGGGTTAAAGGGCACCCTGGGAAGATAGACTAAGGTAAAGGGGAGCATCTGGAGAGGAGCTGTGGTAGGGGAAAGGGGGTACTGGTTGGGTAGGGGGGGCAGGTTAAAGGGCATATGTGGGTTGGGGTAGAGCAAGGAAAGGGGGGCTTGGGGAGAAGCTGTGGCAGGGGTAAGGGGCTACTGGTTGGGTAAGGGTGACCAAAAGGGGGGTTAGGTTAAAGGGCATATGTTGGGTGGGGGTAGAGCAAGGAAAGGGGGGCCTGGATTGCAGAGGAGTAGAAAAGGGGACCCTGTGGAGAACAAGTTGACAATAGGGAACCCTTTTTTGTTTTTTGTTTTTGTCTTTTGTCTTTTGTTTTTTGTTTTTGTTTTTTTTTTGTTTAGAGAGTGCACAGAGATCGAATGGACTGAGTACTGCCTTCCAGCATTGCCTGCTGTGTGGATGCACAGTAGTAGTGCATTGCCCCTGCACTGCATGCTTTAATAATCACACAGGATTAGGCCCTGTTTATGAGTGGCATATCCCGCCCACCTCAGCTGCGGATCCCCCATTGCTGCTCCGATAATGCTATCAGCCTCTACTGCAACTAGAGCTGGCTATGTATCATGTTATACGCAAATATATATTGTGTTAAACAATAGGTTCACATAACAGAGAAGGTGTGTGCGTTGTATTAATAGATGTGCCAGAAAGCATTCAATGATGACAACAGTTTTCAAAGTGAGTCACAACATGTGTAATGTAAGTGCAAAGACTGAGCTGGAAACTAAGTAGAGTCTTTGGTGTTGCAGCAGGCAGGCAAGTTACCAGACTGCCCAGGCCTGGTGGCTCTTATCGGCCAAGAAATGTCTATTGACCTGTGCGTCTCAGGTTTCCCGACCAGCTCAGTTATACAGAGTTCTGCTTGCAGGTTGACATGCACACTGCCACTTAGCATCTTGCCCTGGACACTTTGCACACAGCTTCCAAGAACCTTCCCACCTCAACAACCCAGTCAGCCCTTCACCCCTTCGTATTCGACTTGCGGCACCTCCTTGGGAATGCATCTTTTGTTGATAGATGTCCTTCATGAGGCTTAGCAAGGCCTTGCAACTTTTTCAAAGGGCCTTAGAAGAAAGGAAAAAAGTCGAAGGCATACTGGAGCGGGAAGCAGGTGGAAGTCGAGGGGTGGGGGTTTGGCAGTAAAAGAAAGAGGGTCTGGTAGAGAGTTAGAAGTTAGGCAACACAATGAGCGAGGTAGGAGGAAAGATGCCTCAGGCATGCAGCTCTCTGACTCTTCCCCACTGTGCCTGCAGAAAGAGCCTTCCTATTCCTAGCTCTCACCCGAATGGATACATTTGCCTGGAGAGCCCAGAACTAATTTCAGTTAGCCAGAGGGTAAACAGAGGCCAGTGAGAGGTGCACACCCCTTCATTTGACCAGGCTTCCCGGGCTTCTGGGAGGAAAAAATGCAGCAGTATTCCAACAAGATCATCGTCGCCAAGGGCCACCATAACTAGGGGATTACAGAGAATGCTGTGACACTCTCCGGGGCCTGGTTGGCCAGGCTTATGTTGAAGAGCACATATCCTAACCCTGAGCTACCTGGGTGGCTGCTCCATAGGGGCTGCACCGAACATAGGGCTGTGCCCGTTTAGGGCTGTGGTCGCGTTTGGGAGCGTTAGGGATGCGTGGAGGACGCAGGGCGCAGACCTCTGCTCGTTTCACCCCAGGATTAGGGCCTGGTTGTCAGTGGAGTGGCCAGCAAGTCCACAATGGAGGAAGTCGAAGGCAGAAAGCAGCCCCCTGCCTGACTCTCACCCCCAGGGCAAAGAGTGAGAAAGGCTCGCTACAGCAAGAGCCTGTCCATACTTTCACCTTGAAAGCAGAATGTTTACATTTAAAATTCATGAACAGGCAGCAATAAAAACAGCATACAGTAGCAGAGGACAGAAGCTTGCCCAGCGCATATAATATCAGAGCACCCCCCATGACAAAGCCAACGACTTAACTGGCCTGCTTAGCTTTGAGTTGTTCACAAATCCCGATGATTAGCATTTCTCCCGGAAACTAAACATCCTCTGGTTTGGGGTGAGAGATAGATCTAATGTGCCAAAGGAAGGCATGATGGAAAGTCAGTTTCTTGCTCTCAGAGGAATGGGGGGTCGACAGAACCAACAGGTTAATGCACCTAGTGCAGCCTCCCAGGTGCAGTCTGCAGGTGACACTTTCAGTTGCTTGTGAGATGCTGGTACAGGTTTGCTTGCTATGCAGGGGCCTGCAGTCACCTCACAGCACGTCGAGAAGGTGTCTCGTTTCAGTCCAGGGCAATTTTCTCATTAACAGTGACCGTAGATTTCACTTTTTTCCTTCATTTTTTCCAGTCAGTTGGGAGCAGAGAGACACGCTTATGTATGGGGCCTAACAAGACCAGAGTGCACACACCAAAGCCACAACGGATAGAGGGAATGCAGGTATTGGTGGGGCATTAGGTATGACATGATCACTCCGTGCCTTGCATCCCTATTTCCCATGAAAAAAAATGTTAAAAAACTCTTGGGAGATACAGAACCTGGGATTAGAACTCAGGTTTTCTGCATGCCCAATTCCAGCACTTATCACCTGTGCCACCGGTCTCTGTGCTTGCGGCAGTAGCTTTGGGGCATGTACATCTTTCTCCAGCGAGGCTATGACATCTGGCCGCAAGGATATAACATCTGTCTGCCCACTCCACCTAACTCCAAGCACCTGCAGTGGTGTAGTGGTTAAGTGCTTGCATTGCGGCTCTGGGGATGTCCGTTCGAATCCTGCCTTCGGCATATGTCATTGGTTAAACTACTTGTACTGTTAAAAATATCTGCTTGTCTCCTGAAAGGGCCAGTGAGTTCCATGGGTAAAGGGGTGGGTTAAAGGGCACCCTGGGAAGATAGACTAAGGTAAAGGGGAGCATCTGGAGAGGAGCTGTGGTAGGGGAAAGGGGGTACTGGTTGGGTAGGGGGAGCAGGTTAAAGGGCATATGTGGGTTGGGGTAGAGCAAGGAAAGGGGGGCCTGGGGAGAAGCTGTGGCAGGGGTAAGGGGCTACTGGTTGGGTAAGGGTGACCAAAAGGGGGGTTAGGTTAAAGGGCATATGTTGGGTGGGGGTAGAGCAAGGAAAGGGGGGCCTGGATTGCAGCGGAGTAGGAAAGGGGACCCTGTGGAGAACAAGTTGACAATAGGGAACCCTTTTTTGTTTCTTGTCTTTTGTCTTTTGTTTTTGGTTAGAGAGTGCACAGAGATCGAATGGACTGAGTACTGCCTTCCTGCATTGCCTGCTGTGTGGATGCACAGTAGTAGTGCATTGCCCCTGCACTGCATGCTTTAGTAATCACACAGGATTAGGACCTGTTTATGAGTGGCATATCCCGCCCACCTCAGCTGCGGATCCCCCATTGCTGCTCCGATAATGCTATCAGCCTCTACTGCAACTAGAGCTGGCTATGTACCATGTTATACGCAAAGATATATTGTGTTAAACAATAGGTTCACATAACAGAGAAGACCTAGGTGTGTGCGTTGTATTAATAGATGTGCCAGAAAGCATTCAATGATGACAACAGTTTTCAAAGTGAGTCACAACATGTGTAATGTAAGTGCAAAGACTGAGCTGGAAACTAAGTAGAGTCTTTGGTGTTGCAGCAGGCAGGCAAGTTACCAGACTGCCCAGGCCTGGTGGCTCTTATCGGCCAAGAAATGTCTATTGACCTGTGCGTCTCAGGTTTCCCGACCAGCTCAGTTATACAGAGTTCTGCTTGCAGGTTGACATGCACACTGCCACTTAGCATCTTGCCCTGGACACTTTGCACACAGCTTCCAAGAACCTTCCCACCTCAACAACCCAGTCAGCCCTTCACCCCTTCGTATTCGACTTGCGGCACCTCCTTGGGAATGCATCTTTTGTTGGTAGATGTCCTTCATGAGGCTTAGCAAGGCCTTGCAACTTTTTCAAAGGGCCTTAGAAGAAAGGAAAAAATTCGAAGGCATACTGGAGCGGGAAGCAGGTGGAAGTCGAGGGGTGGGGGTTTGGCAGTAAAAGAAAGAGGGTCTGGCAGAGAGTTAGAAGTTAGGCAACACAATGAGCGAGGTAGGAGGAAAGATGCCTCAGGCATGCAGCTCTCTGACTCTTCCCCACTGTGCCTGCAGAAAGAGCCTTCCTATTCCTAGCTCTCACCCGAATGGATACATTTGCCTGGAGAGCCCAGAACTAATTTCAGTTAGCCAGAGGGTAAACAGAGGCCAGTGAGAGGTGCACACCCCTTCATTTGACTAGGCTTCCCGGGCTTCTGGGAGGAAAAAAGGCAGCAGTATTCCAACAAGATCATCGTCACCAAGGGCCACCATAACTAGGGGATTACAGAGCATGCTGTGACACACTCCGGGGCCTGGTTGGCCAGGCTTATGTTGAAGAGCACATATCCTAACCCTGAGCTACCTGGGTGGCTGCTCCATAGGGGCTGCACCGAACATAGGGCTGTGCCCGTTTAGGGCTGTGGTCGCGTTTGGGAGCGTTAGGGATGCGTGGAGGACGCAGGGCGCAGACCTCTGCTCGTTTCACCCCAGGATTAGGGCCTGGTTGTCAGTGGAGCGGCCAGCAAGTCCACAATGGAGGAAGTCGAAGGCAGAAAGCAGCCCCCTGCCTGACTCTCACCCCCAGGGCAAAGAGTGAGAAAGGCTCGCTACAGCAAGAGCCTGTCCATACTTTCACCTTGAAAGCAGAATGTTTACATTTAAAATTCATGAACAGGCAGCAATAAAAACAGCATACAGTAGCAGAGGACAGAAGCTTGCCCAGCGCATATAATATCAGAGCACCCCCCATGACAAAGCCAACGACTTAACTGGCCTGCTTAGCTTTGAGTTGTTCACAAATCCCGATGATTAGCATTTCTCTCGGAAACTAAACATCCTCTGATTTGGGGTGAGAGATAGATCTAATGTGCCAAAGGAAGGCATGATGGAAAGTCAGTTTCTTGCTCTCAGAGGAATGGGGGGTCGACAGAACCAACAGGTTAATGCACCTAGTGCAGCCTCCCATGTGCAGTCTGCAGGTGACACTTTCAGTTGCTTGTGAGATGCTGGTACAGGTTTGCTTGCTATGCAGGGGCCTGCAGTCACCTCACAGCACGTCGAGAAGGTGTCTCGTTTCAGTCCAGGGCAATTTTCTCATTAACAGTGACCGTAGATTTCACTTTTTTCCTTCATTTTTTCCAGTCAGTTGGGAGCAGAGAGACACGCTTATGTATGGGGCCTAACAAGACCAGAGTGCACACACCAAAGCCACAAAGGATAGAGGGAATGCAGGTATTGGTGGGGCATTAGGTATGACATGATCACTCCGTGCCTTGCATCCCCATTTCCCATGAAAAAAAATGTTAAAAAACTCTTGGGAGATACAGAACCTGGGATTAGAACTCAGGTTTTCTGCATGCCCAATTCCAGCACTTATCACCTGTGCCACCGGTCTCTGTGCTTGCTGCAGTAGCTTTGGGGCATGTACATCTTTCTCCAGCGAGGCTATGACATCTGGCCGCAAGGATATAACATCTGTCTGCCCACTCCACCTAACTCCAAGCACCTGCAGTGGTGTAGTGGTTAAGTGCTTGCATTGCGGCTCTGGGGATGTCCGTTCGAATCCTGCCTTCGGCATATGTCATTGGTTAAACTACTTGTACTGTTAAAAATATCTGCTTGTCTCCTGAAAGGGCCAGTGAGTTCCATGGGTAAAGGGGTGGGTTAAAGGGCACCCTGGGAAGATAGACTAAGGTAAAGGGGAGCATCTGGAGAGGAGCTGTGGTAGGGGAAGGGGGTACTGGTTGGGTAGGGGGAGCAGGTTAAAGGGCATATGTGGGTTGGGGTAGAGCAAGGAAAGGGGGCCTGGGGAGAAGCTGTGGCAGGGGTAAGGGGCTACTGGTTGGGTAAGGGTGACCAAAAGGGGGGTTAGGTTAAAGGGCATATGTTGGGTGGGGGTAGAGCAAGGAAAGGGGGGCCTGGATTGCAGCAGAGTAGGAAAGGGGACCCTGTGGAGAACAAGTTGACAATAGGGAACCCTTTTTTGTTTCTTGTCTTTTGTCTTTTGTTTTTTGTTTTTGTTTTTGTTTTTGTTTAGAGAGTGCAGAGAGATCGAATGGACTGAGTACTGCCTTCCTGCATTGCCTGCTGTGTGGATGCACAGTAGTAGTGCATTGCCCCTGCACTGCATGCTTTAGTAATCACACAGGATTAGGCCCTGTTTATGAGTGGCATATCCCGCCCACCTCAGCTGCGGATCCCCCATTGCTGCTCCGATAATGCTATCAGCCTCTACTGCAACTAGAGCTGGCTATGTATCATGTTATACGCAAAGATATATTCTGTTAAACAATAGGTTCACATAACAGAGAAGACCTAGGTGTGTGCGTTGTATTAATAGATGTGCCAGAAAGCATTCAAAGATGACAACAGTTTTCAAAGTGAGTCACAACATGTGTAATGTAAGTGCAAAGACTGAGCTGGAAACTAAGTAGAGTCTTTGGTGTTGCAGCAGGCAGGCAAGTTACCAGACTGCCCAGGCCTGGTGGCTCTTATCGGCCAAGAAATGTCTATTGACCTGTGCGTCTCAGGTTTCCCGACCAGCTCAGTTATACAGAGTTCTGCTTGCAGGTTGACATGCACACTGCCACTTAGCATCTTGCCCTGGACACTTTGCACACAGCTTCCAAGAACCTTCCCACCTCAACAACCCAGTCAGCCCTTCACCCCTTCGTATTCGACTTGCGGCACCTCCTTGGGAATGCATCTTTTGTTGGTAGATGTCCTTCATGAGGCTTAGCAAGGCCTTGCAACTTTTTCAAAGGGCCTTAGAAGAAAGGAAAAAAGTCGAAGGCATACTGGAGCGGGAAGCAGGTGGAAGTCGAGGGGTGGGGGTTTGGCAGTAAAAGAAAGAGGGTCTGGCAGAGAGTTAGAAGTTAGGCAACACAATGAGCGAGGTAGGAGGAAAGATGCCTCAGGCATGCAGCTCTCTGACTCTTCCCCACTGTGCCTGCAGAAAGAGCCTTCCTATTCCTAGCTCTCACCCGAATGGATACATTTGCCTGGAGAGCCCAGAACTAATTTCAGTTAGCCAGAGGGTAAACAGAGGCCAGTGAGAGGTGCACACCCCTTCATTTGACTAGGCTTCCCGGGCTTCTGGGAGGAAAAAAGGCAGCAGTATTCCAACAAGATCATCGTCACCAAGGGCCACCATAACTAGGGGATTACAGAGCATGCTGTGACACACTCCGGGGCCTGGTTGGCCAGGCTTATGTTGAAGAGCACATATCCTAACCCTGAGCTACCTGGGTGGCTGCTCCATAGGGGCTGCACCGAACATAGGGCTGTGCCCGTTTAGGGCTGTGGTCGCGTTTGGGAGCGTTAGGGATGCGTGGAGGACGCAGGGCGCAGACCTCTGCTCGTTTCACCCCAGGATTAGGGCCTGGTTGTCAGTGGAGCGGCCAGCAAGTCCACAATGGAGGAAGTCGAAGGCAGAAAGCAGCCCCCTGCCTGACTCTCACCCCCAGGGCAAAGAGTGAGAAAGCCTCGCTACAGCAAGAGCCTGTCCATACTTTCACCTTGAAAGCAGAATGTTTACATTTAAAATTCATGAACAGGCAGCAATAAAAACAGCATTCAGTAGCAGAGGACAGAAGCTTGCCCAGCGCATATAATATCAGAGCACCCCCCATGACAAAAGCCAACGACTTAACTGGCCTGCTTAGCTTTGAGTTGTTCACAAATCCCGATGATTAGCATTTCTCTCGGAAACTAAACATCCTCTGATTTGGGGTGAGAGATAGATCTAATGTGCCAAAGGAAGGCATGATGGAAAGTCAGTTTCTTGCTCTCAGAGGAATGGGGGGTCGACAGAACCAACAGGTTAATGCACCTAGTGCAGCCTCCCATGTGCAGTCTGCAGGTGACACTTTCAGTTGCTTGTGAGATGCTGGTACAGGTTTGCTTGCTATGCAGGGGCCTGCAGTCACCTCACAGCACGTCGAGAAGGTGTCTCGTTTCAGTCCAGGGCAATTTTCTCATTAACAGTGACCGTAGATTTCACTTTTTTCCTTCATTTTTTCCAGTCAGTTGGGAGCAGAGAGACACGCTTATGTATGGGGCCTAACAAGACCAGAGTGCACACACCAAAGCCACAACGGATAGTGGGAATGCAGGTATTGGTGGGGCATTAGGTATGACATGATCACTCCGTGCCTTGCATCCCCATTTCCCATAAAAAAAATGTAAAAAAACTCTTGGGAGATACAGAACCTGGGATTAGAACTCAGGTTTCCTGCATCCCCAGTTCCAGCACTTATCACCTGTGCCATCTGTCTCTGCGCTTGTTGCAGTAGCTTTCGGGCATGTACATCTTTCTCCAGCGAGGCTATGACATCTGGCCGCGAGGATATAACATCTGTCTGCCCACTCCACCTAACTCCAAGCAACTGCAGTGGTGTAGTGGTTAAGTGCTTGGTTCGAATCCTGCCTTCGGCATATGTCATTGGTTAAACTACGTGTACTGTTACAAATATCTGCTTGTCTCCTGAAAGGGCCAGTGAGTTCCATGGGTAAAGGGGTGGGTTAAAGGGCACCCTGGGAAGATAGACTAAGGTAAAGGGGAGCATCTGGAGAGGAGCTGTGGTAGGGGAAAGGGGGTACTGGTTGGGTAGGGGGGGCAGGTTAAAGGGCATATGTGGGTTGGGGTAGAGCAAGGAAAGGGGGGCTTGGGGAGAAGCTGTGGCAGGGGTAAGGGGCTACTGGTTGGGTAAGGGTGACCAAAAGGGGGGTTAGGTTAAAGGGCATATGTTGGGTGGGGGTAGAGCAAGGAAAGGGGGGCCTGGATTGCAGAGGAGTAGAAAAGGGGACCCTGTGGAGAACAAGTTGACAATAGGGAACCCTTTTTTGTTTTTTGTTTTTGTCTTTTGTCTTTTGTTTTTTGTTTTTGTTTTTTTTTTGTTTAGAGAGTGCACAGAGATCGAATGGACTGAGTACTGCCTTCCAGCATTGCCTGCTGTGTGGATGCACAGTAGTAGTGCATTGCCCCTGCACTGCATGCTTTAATAATCACACAGGATTAGGCCCTGTTTATGAGTGGCATATCCCGCCCACCTCAGCTGCGGATCCCCCATTGCTGCTCCGATAATGCTATCAGCCTCTACTGCAACTAGAGCTGGCTATGTATCATGTTATACGCAAATATATATTGTGTTAAACAATAGGTTCACATAACAGAGAAGGTGTGTGCGTTGTATTAATAGATGTGCCAGAAAGCATTCAATGATGACAACAGTTTTCAAAGTGAGTCACAACATGTGTAATGTAAGTGCAAAGACTGAGCTGGAAACTAAGTAGAGTCTTTGGTGTTGCAGCAGGCAGGCAAGTTACCAGACTGCCCAGGCCTGGTGGCTCTTATCGGCCAAGAAATGTCTATTGACCTGTGCGTCTCAGGTTTCCCGACCAGCTCAGTTATACAGAGTTCTGCTTGCAGGTTGACATGCACACTGCCACTTAGCATCTTGCCCTGGACACTTTGCACACAGCTTCCAAGAACCTTCCCACCTCAACAACCCAGTCAGCCCTTCACCCCTTCGTATTCGACTTGCGGCACCTCCTTGGGAATGCATCTTTTGTTGATAGATGTCCTTCATGAGGCTTAGCAAGGCCTTGCAACTTTTTCAAAGGGCCTTAGAAGAAAGGAAAAAAGTCGAAGGCATACTGGAGCGGGAAGCAGGTGGAAGTCGAGGGGTGGGGGTTTGGCAGTAAAAGAAAGAGGGTCTGGTAGAGAGTTAGAAGTTAGGCAACACAATGAGCGAGGTAGGAGGAAAGATGCCTCAGGCATGCAGCTCTCTGACTCTTCCCCACTGTGCCTGCAGAAAGAGCCTTCCTATTCCTAGCTCTCACCCGAATGGATACATTTGCCTGGAGAGCCCAGAACTAATTTCAGTTAGCCAGAGGGTAAACAGAGGCCAGTGAGAGGTGCACACCCCTTCATTTGACCAGGCTTCCCGGGCTTCTGGGAGGAAAAAATGCAGCAGTATTCCAACAAGATCATCGTCGCCAAGGGCCACCATAACTAGGGGATTACAGAGAATGCTGTGACACTCTCCGGGGCCTGGTTGGCCAGGCTTATGTTGAAGAGCACATATCCTAACCCTGAGCTACCTGGGTGGCTGCTCCATAGGGGCTGCACCGAACATAGGGCTGTGCCCGTTTAGGGCTGTGGTCGCGTTTGGGAGCGTTAGGGATGCGTGGAGGACGCAGGGCGCAGACCTCTGCTCGTTTCACCCCAGGATTAGGGCCTGGTTGTCAGTGGAGTGGCCAGCAAGTCCACAATGGAGGAAGTCGAAGGCAGAAAGCAGCCCCCTGCCTGACTCTCACCCCCAGGGCAAAGAGTGAGAAAGGCTCGCTACAGCAAGAGCCTGTCCATACTTTCACCTTGAAAGCAGAATGTTTACATTTAAAATTCATGAACAGGCAGCAATAAAAACAGCATACAGTAGCAGAGGACAGAAGCTTGCCCAGCGCATATAATATCAGAGCACCCCCCATGACAAAGCCAACGACTTAACTGGCCTGCTTAGCTTTGAGTTGTTCACAAATCCCGATGATTAGCATTTCTCCCGGAAACTAAACATCCTCTGGTTTGGGGTGAGAGATAGATCTAATGTGCCAAAGGAAGGCATGATGGAAAGTCAGTTTCTTGCTCTCAGAGGAATGGGGGGTCGACAGAACCAACAGGTTAATGCACCTAGTGCAGCCTCCCAGGTGCAGTCTGCAGGTGACACTTTCAGTTGCTTGTGAGATGCTGGTACAGGTTTGCTTGCTATGCAGGGGCCTGCAGTCACCTCACAGCACGTCGAGAAGGTGTCTCGTTTCAGTCCAGGGCAATTTTCTCATTAACAGTGACCGTAGATTTCACTTTTTTCCTTCATTTTTTCCAGTCAGTTGGGAGCAGAGAGACACGCTTATGTATGGGGCCTAACAAGACCAGAGTGCACACACCAAAGCCACAACGGATAGAGGGAATGCAGGTATTGGTGGGGCATTAGGTATGACATGATCACTCCGTGCCTTGCATCCCTATTTCCCATGAAAAAAAATGTTAAAAAACTCTTGGGAGATACAGAACCTGGGATTAGAACTCAGGTTTTCTGCATGCCCAATTCCAGCACTTATCACCTGTGCCACCGGTCTCTGTGCTTGCGGCAGTAGCTTTGGGGCATGTACATCTTTCTCCAGCGAGGCTATGACATCTGGCCGCAAGGATATAACATCTGTCTGCCCACTCCACCTAACTCCAAGCACCTGCAGTGGTGTAGTGGTTAAGTGCTTGCATTGCGGCTCTGGGGATGTCCGTTCGAATCCTGCCTTCGGCATATGTCATTGGTTAAACTACTTGTACTGTTAAAAATATCTGCTTGTCTCCTGAAAGGGCCAGTGAGTTCCATGGGTAAAGGGGTGGGTTAAAGGGCACCCTGGGAAGATAGACTAAGGTAAAGGGGAGCATCTGGAGAGGAGCTGTGGTAGGGGAAAGGGGGTACTGGTTGGGTAGGGGGAGCAGGTTAAAGGGCATATGTGGGTTGGGGTAGAGCAAGGAAAGGGGGGCCTGGGGAGAAGCTGTGGCAGGGGTAAGGGGCTACTGGTTGGGTAAGGGTGACCAAAAGGGGGGTTAGGTTAAAGGGCATATGTTGGGTGGGGGTAGAGCAAGGAAAGGGGGGCCTGGATTGCAGCGGAGTAGGAAAGGGGACCCTGTGGAGAACAAGTTGACAATAGGGAACCCTTTTTTGTTTCTTGTCTTTTGTCTTTTGTTTTTGGTTAGAGAGTGCACAGAGATCGAATGGACTGAGTACTGCCTTCCTGCATTGCCTGCTGTGTGGATGCACAGTAGTAGTGCATTGCCCCTGCACTGCATGCTTTAGTAATCACACAGGATTAGGACCTGTTTATGAGTGGCATATCCCGCCCACCTCAGCTGCGGATCCCCCATTGCTGCTCCGATAATGCTATCAGCCTCTACTGCAACTAGAGCTGGCTATGTACCATGTTATACGCAAAGATATATTGTGTTAAACAATAGGTTCACATAACAGAGAAGACCTAGGTGTGTGCGTTGTATTAATAGATGTGCCAGAAAGCATTCAATGATGACAACAGTTTTCAAAGTGAGTCACAACATGTGTAATGTAAGTGCAAAGACTGAGCTGGAAACTAAGTAGAGTCTTTGGTGTTGCAGCAGGCAGGCAAGTTACCAGACTGCCCAGGCCTGGTGGCTCTTATCGGCCAAGAAATGTCTATTGACCTGTGCGTCTCAGGTTTCCCGACCAGCTCAGTTATACAGAGTTCTGCTTGCAGGTTGACATGCACACTGCCACTTAGCATCTTGCCCTGGACACTTTGCACACAGCTTCCAAGAACCTTCCCACCTCAACAACCCAGTCAGCCCTTCACCCCTTCGTATTCGACTTGCAGCACCTCCTTGGGAATGCATCTTTTGTTGGTAGATGTCCTTCATGAGGCTTAGCAAGGCCTTGCAACTTTTTCAAAGGGCCTTAGAAGAAAGGAAAAAAGTCGAAGGCATACTGGAGCGGGAAGCAGGTGGAAGTCGAGGGGTGGGGGTTTGGCAGTAAAAGAAAGAGGGTCTGGCAGAGAGTTAGAAGTTAGGCAACACAATGAGCGAGGTAGGAGGAAAGATGCCTCAGGCATGCAGCTCTCTGACTCTTCCCCACTGTGCCTGCAGAAAGAGCCTTCCTATTCCTAGCTCTCACCCGAATGGATACATTTGCCTGGAGAGCCCAGAACTAATTTCAGTTAGCCAGAGGGTAAACAGAGGCCAGTGAGAGGTGCACACCCCTTCATTTGACTAGGTTTCCCGGGCTTCTGGGAGGAAAAAAGGCAGCAGTATTCCAACAAGATCATCGTCACCAAGGGCCACCATAACTAGGGGATTACAGAGCATGCTGTGACACACTCCGGGGCCTGGTTGGCCAGGCTTATGTTGAAGAGCACATATCCTAACCCTGAGCTACCTGGGTGGCTGCTCCATAGGGGCTGCACCGAACATAGGGCTGTGCCCGTTTAGGGCTGTGGTCGCGTTTGGGAGCGTTAGGGATGCGTGGAGGACGCAGGGCGCAGACCTCTGCTCGTTTCACCCGAGGATTAGGGCCTGGTTGTCAGTGGAGCGGCCAGCAAGTCCACAATGGAGGAAGTCGAAGGCAGAAAGCAGCCCCCTGCCTGACTCTCACCCCCAGGGCAAAGAGTGAGAAAGCCTCGCTACAGCAAGAGCCTGTCCATACTTTCACCTTGAAAGCAGAATGTTTACATTTAAAATTCATGAACAGGCAGCAATAAAAACAGCATTCAGTAGCAGAGGACAGAAGCTTGCCCAGCGCATATAATATCAGAGCACCCCCCATGACAAAAGCCAACGACTTAACTGGCCTGCTTAGCTTTGAGTTGTTCACAAATCCCGATGATTAGAATTTCTCTCGGAAACTAAACATCCTCTGATTTGGGGTGAGAGATAGATCTAATGTGCCAAAGGAAGGCATGATGGAAAGTCAGTTTCTTGCTCTCAGAGGAATGGGGGGTCGACAGAACCAACAGGTTAATGCACCTAGTGCAGCCTCCCATGTGCAGTCTGCAGGTGACACTTTCAGTTGCTTGTGAGATGCTGGTACAGGTTTGCTTGCTATGCAGGGGCCTGCAGTCACCTCACAGCACGTCGAGAAGGTGTCTCGTTTCAGTCCAGGGCAATTTTCTCATTAACAGTGACCGTAGATTTCACTTTTTTCCTTCATTTTTTCCAGTCAGTTGGGAGCAGAGAGACACGCTTATGTATGGGGCCTAACAAGACCAGAGTGCACACACCAAAGCCACAACGGATAGTGGGAATGCAGGTATTGGTGGGGCATTAGGTATGACATGATCACTCCGTGCCTTGCATCCCCATTTCCCATAAAAAAAATGTAAAAAAACTCTTGGGAGATACAGAACCTGGGATTAGAACTCAGGTTTCCTGCATCCCCAGTTCCAGCACTTATCACCTGTGCCATCTGTCTCTGCGCTTGTTGCAGTAGCTTTCGGGCATGTACATCTTTCTCCAGCGAGGCTATGACATCTGGCCGCGAGGATATAACATCTGTCTGCCCACTCCACCTAACTCCAAGCAACTGCAGTGGTGTAGTGGTTAAGTGCTTGGTTCGAATCCTGCCTTCGGCATATGTCATTGGTTAAACTACGTGTACTGTTACAAATATCTGCTTGTCTCCTGAAAGGGCCAGTGAGTTCCATGGGTAAAGGGGTGGGTTAAAGGGCACCCTGGGAAGATAGACTAAGGTAAAGGGGAGCATCTGGAGAGGAGCTGTGGTAGGGGAAAGGGGGTACTGGTTGGGTAGGGGGGGCAGGTTAAAGGGCATATGTGGGTTGGGGTAGAGCAAGGAAAGGGGGGCTTGGGGAGAAGCTGTGGCAGGGGTAAGGGGCTACTGGTTGGGTAAGGGTGACCAAAAGGGGGGTTAGGTTAAAGGGCATATGTTGGGTGGGGGTAGAGCAAGGAAAGGGGGGCCTGGATTGCAGAGGAGTAGAAAAGGGGACCCTGTGGAGAACAAGTTGACAATAGGGAACCCTTTTTTGTTTTTTGTTTTTGTATTTTGTCTTTTGTTTTTTGTTTTTGTTTTTTTTTTGTTTAGAGAGTGCACAGAGATCGAATGGACTGAGTACTGCCTTCCAGCATTGCCTGCTGTGTGGATGCACAGTAGTAGTGCATTGCCCCTGCACTGCATGCTTTAATAATCACACAGGATTAGGCCCTGTTTATGAGTGGCATATCCCGCCCACCTCAGCTGCGGATCCCCCATTGCTGCTCCGATAATGCTATCAGCCTCTACTGCAACTAGAGCTGGCTATGTATCATGTTATACGCAAATATATATTGTGTTAAACAATAGGTTCACATAACAGAGAAGGTGTGTGCGTTGTATTAATAGATGTGCCAGAAAGCATTCAATGATGACAACAGTTTTCAAAGTGAGTCACAACATGTGTAATGTAAGTGCAAAGACTGAGCTGGAAACTAAGTAGAGTCTTTGGTGTTGCAGCAGGCAGGCAAGTTACCAGACTGCCCAGGCCTGGTGGCTCTTATCGGCCAAGAAATGTCTATTGACCTGTGCGTCTCAGGTTTCCCGACCAGCTCAGTTATACAGAGTTCTGCTTGCAGGTTGACATGCACACTGCCACTTAGCATCTTGCCCTGGACACTTTGCACACAGCTTCCAAGAACCTTCCCACCTCAACAACCCAGTCAGCCCTTCACCCCTTCGTATTCGACTTGCGGCACCTCCTTGGGAATGCATCTTTTGTTGATAGATGTCCTTCATGAGGCTTAGCAAGGCCTTGCAACTTTTTCAAAGGGCCTTAGAAGAAAGGAAAAAAGTCGAAGGCATACTGGAGCGGGAAGCAGGTGGAAGTCGAGGGGTGGGGGTTTGGCAGTAAAAGAAAGAGGGTCTGGCAGAGAGTTAGAAGTTAGGCAACACAATGAGCGAGGTAGGAGGAAAGATGCCTCAGGCATGCAGCTCTCTGACTCTTCCCCACTGTGCCTGCAGAAAGAGCCTTCCTATTCCTAGCTTTCACCCGAATGGATACATTTGCCTGGAGAGCCCAGAACTAATTTCAGTTAGCCAGAGGGTAAACAGAGGCCAGTGAGAGGTGCACACCCCTTCATTTGACCAGGCTTCCCGGGCTTCTGGGAGGAAAAAAGGCAGCAGTATTCCAACAAGATCATCGTCGCCAAGGGCCACCATAACTAGGGGATTACGGAGAATGCTGTGACACTCTCCGGGGCCTGGTTGGCCAGGCTTATGTTGAAGAGCACATATCCTAACCCTGAGCTACCTGGGTGGCTGCTCCATAGGGGCTGCACCGAACATAGGGCTGTGCCCGTTTAGGGCTGTGGTCGCGTTTGGGAGCGTTAGGGATGCGTGGAGGACGCAGGGCGCAGACCTCTGCTCGTTTCACCCCAGGATTAGGGCCTGGTTGTCAGTGGAGTGGCCAGCAAGTCCACAATGGAGGAAGTCGAAGGCAGAAAGCAGCCCCCTGCCTGACTCTCACCCCCAGGGCAAAGAGTGAGAAAGGCTCGCTACAGCAAGAGCCTGTCCATACTTTCACCTTGAAAGCAGAATGTTTACATTTAAAATTCATGAACAGGCAGCAATAAAAACAGCATACAGTAGCAGAGGACAGAAGCTTGCCCAGCGCATATAATATCAGAGCACCCCCCATGACAAAGCCAACGACTTAACTGGCCTGCTTAGCTTTGAGTTGTTCACAAATCCCGATGATTAGCATTTCTCCCGGAAACTAAACATCCTCTGGTTTGGGGTGAGAGATAGATCTAATGTGCCAAAGGAAGGCATGATGGAAAGTCAGTTTCTTGCTCTCAGAGGAATGGGGGGTCGACAGAACCAACAGGTTAATGCACCTAGTGCAGCCTCCCATGTGCAGTCTGCAGGTGACACTTTCAGTTGCTTGTGAGATGCTGGTACAGGTTTGCTTGCTATGCAGGGGCCTGCAGTCACCTCACAGCACGTCGAGAAGGTGTCTCGTTTCAGTCCAGGGCAATTTTCTCATTAACAGTGACCGTAGATTTCACTTTTTTCCTTCATTTTTTCCAGTCAGTTGGGAGCAGAGAGACACGCTTATGTATGGGGCCTAACAAGACCAGAGTGCACACACCAAAGCCACAACGGATAGAGGGAATGCAGGTATTGGTGGGGCATTAGGTATGACATGATCACTCCGTGCCTTGCATCCCTATTTCCCATGAAAAAAAATGTTAAAAAACTCTTGGGAGATACAGAACCTGGGATTAGAACTCAGGTTTTCTGCATGCCCAATTCCAGCACTTATCACCTGTGCCACCGGTCTCTGTGCTTGCGGCAGTAGCTTTGGGGCATGTACATCTTTCTCCAGCGAGGCTATGACATCTGGCCGCAAGGATATAACATCTGTCTGCCCACTCCACCTAACTCCAAGCACCTGCAGTGGTGTAGTGGTTAAGTGCTTGCATTGCGGCTCTGGGGATGTCCGTTCGAATCCTGCCTTCGGCATATGTCATTGGTTAAACTACTTGTACTGTTAAAAATATCTGCTTGTCTCCTGAAAGGGCCAGTGAGTTCCATGGGTAAAGGGGTGGGTTAAAGGGCACCCTGGGAAGATAGACTAAGGTAAAGGGGAGCATCTGGAGAGGAGCTGTGGTAGGGGAAAGGGGGTACTGGTTGGGTAGGGGGAGCAGGTTAAAGGGCATATGTGGGTTGGGGTAGAGCAAGGAAAGGGGGGCCTGGGGAGAAGCTGTGGCAGGGGTAAGGGGCTACTGGTTGGGTAAGGGTGACCAAAAGGGGGGTTAGGTTAAAGGGCATATGTTGGGTGGGGGTAGAGCAAGGAAAGGGGGGCCTGGATTGCAGCGGAGTAGGAAAGGGGACCCTGTGGAGAACAAGTTGACAATAGGGAACCCTTTTTTGTTTCTTGTCTTTTGTCTTTTGTTTTTGGTTAGAGAGTGCACAGAGATCGAATGGACTGAGTACTGCCTTCCTGCATTGCCTGCTGTGTGGATGCACAGTAGTAGTGCATTGCCCCTGCACTGCATGCTTTAGTAATCACACAGGATTAGGACCTGTTTATGAGTGGCATATCCCGCCCACCTCAGCTGCGGATCCCCCATTGCTGCTCCGATAATGCTATCAGCCTCTACTGCAACTAGAGCTGGCTATGTACCATGTTATACGCAAAGATATATTCTGTTAAACAATAGGTTCACATAACAGAGAAGACCTAGGTGTGTGCGTTGTATTAATAGATGTGCCAGAAAGCATTCAATGATGACAACAGTTTTCAAAGTGAGTCACAACATGTGTAATGTAAGTGCAAAGACTGAGCTGGAAACTAAGTAGAGTCTTTGGTGTTGCAGCAGGCAGGCAAGTTACCAGACTGCCCAGGCCTGGTGGCTCTTATCGGCCAAGAAATGTCTATTGACCTGTGCGTCTCAGGTTTCCCGACCAGCTCAGTTATACAGAGTTCTGCTTGCAGGTTGACATGCACACTGCCACTTAGCATCTTGCCCTGGACACTTTGCACACAGCTTCCAAGAACCTTCCCACCTCAACAACCCAGTCAGCCCTTCACCCCTTCGTATTCGACTTGCAGCACCTCCTTGGGAATGCATCTTTTGTTGGTAGATGTCCTTCATGAGGCTTAGCAAGGCCTTGCAACTTTTTCAAAGGGCCTTAGAAGAAAGGAAAAAAGTCGAAGGCATACTGGAGCGGGAAGCAGGTGGAAGTCGAGGGGTGGGGGTTTGGCAGTAAAAGAAAGAGGGTCTGGCAGAGAGTTAGAAGTTAGGCAACACAATGAGCGAGGTAGGAGGAAAGATGCCTCAGGCATGCAGCTCTCTGACTCTTCCCCACTGTGCCTGCAGAAAGAGCCTTCCTATTCCTAGCTCTCACCCGAATGGATACATTTGCCTGGAGAGCCCAGAACTAATTTCAGTTAGCCAGAGGGTAAACAGAGGCCAGTGAGAGGTGCACACCCCTTCATTTGACTAGGTTTCCCGGGCTTCTGGGAGGAAAAAAGGCAGCAGTATTCCAACAAGATCATCGTCACCAAGGGCCACCATAACTAGGGGATTACAGAGCATGCTGTGACACACTCCGGGGCCTGGTTGGCCAGGCTTATGTTGAAGAGCACATATCCTAACCCTGAGCTACCTGGGTGGCTGCTCCATAGGGGCTGCACCGAACATAGGGCTGTGCCCGTTTAGGGCTGTGGTCGCGTTTGGGAGCGTTAGGGATGCGTGGAGGACGCAGGGCGCAGACCTCTGCTCGTTTCACCCGAGGATTAGGGCCTGGTTGTCAGTGGAGCGGCCAGCAAGTCCACAATGGAGGAAGTCGAAGGCAGAAAGCAGCCCCCTGCCTGACTCTCACCCCCAGGGCAAAGAGTGAGAAAGCCTCGCTACAGCAAGAGCCTGTCCATACTTTCACCTTGAAAGCAGAATGTTTACATTTAAAATTCATGAACAGGCAGCAATAAAAACAGCATTCAGTAGCAGAGGACAGAAGCTTGCCCAGCGCATATAATATCAGAGCACCCCCCATGACAAAAGCCAACGACTTAACTGGCCTGCTTAGCTTTGAGTTGTTCACAAATCCCGATGATTAGAATTTCTCTCGGAAACTAAACATCCTCTGATTTGGGGTGAGAGATAGATCTAATGTGCCAAAGGAAGGCATGATGGAAAGTCAGTTTCTTGCTCTCAGAGGAATGGGGGGTCGACAGAACCAACAGGTTAATGCACCTAGTGCAGCCTCCCATGTGCAGTCTGCAGGTGACACTTTCAGTTGCTTGTGAGATGCTGGTACAGGTTTGCTTGCTATGCAGGGGCCTGCAGTCACCTCACAGCACGTCGAGAAGGTGTCTCGTTTCAGTCCAGGGCAATTTTCTCATTAACAGTGACCGTAGATTTCACTTTTTTCCTTCATTTTTTCCAGTCAGTTGGGAGCAGAGAGACACGCTTATGTATGGGGCCTAACAAGACCAGAGTGCACACACCAAAGCCACAACGGATAGTGGGAATGCAGGTATTGGTGGGGCATTAGGTATGACATGATCACTCCGTGCCTTGCATCCCCATTTCCCATAAAAAAAATGTAAAAAAACTCTTGGGAGATACAGAACCTGGGATTAGAACTCAGGTTTCCTGCATCCCCAGTTCCAGCACTTATCACCTGTGCCATCTGTCTCTGCGCTTGTTGCAGTAGCTTTCGGGCATGTACATCTTTCTCCAGCGAGGCTATGACATCTGGCCGCGAGGATATAACATCTGTCTGCCCACTCCACCTAACTCCAAGCAACTGCAGTGGTGTAGTGGTTAAGTGCTTGGTTCGAATCCTGCCTTCGGCATATGTCATTGGTTAAACTACGTGTACTGTTACAAATATCTGCTTGTCTCCTGAAAGGGCCAGTGAGTTCCATGGGTAAAGGGGTGGGTTAAAGGGCACCCTGGGAAGATAGACTAAGGTAAAGGGGAGCATCTGGAGAGGAGCTGTGGTAGGGGAAAGGGGGTACTGGTTGGGTAGGGGGGGCAGGTTAAAGGGCATATGTGGGTTGGGGTAGAGCAAGGAAAGGGGGGCTTGGGGAGAAGCTGTGGCAGGGGTAAGGGGCTACTGGTTGGGTAAGGGTGACCAAAAGGGGGGTTAGGTTAAAGGGCATATGTTGGGTGGGGGTAGAGCAAGGAAAGGGGGGCCTGGATTGCAGAGGAGTAGAAAAGGGGACCCTGTGGAGAACAAGTTGACAATAGGGAACCCTTTTTTGTTTTTTGTTTTTGTATTTTGTCTTTTGTTTTTTGTTTTTGTTTTTTTTTTGTTTAGAGAGTGCACAGAGATCGAATGGACTGAGTACTGCCTTCCAGCATTGCCTGCTGTGTGGATGCACAGTAGTAGTGCATTGCCCCTGCACTGCATGCTTTAATAATCACACAGGATTAGGCCCTGTTTATGAGTGGCATATCCCGCCCACCTCAGCTGCGGATCCCCCATTGCTGCTCCGATAATGCTATCAGCCTCTACTGCAACTAGAGCTGGCTATGTATCATGTTATACGCAAATATATATTGTGTTAAACAATAGGTTCACATAACAGAGAAGGTGTGTGCGTTGTATTAATAGATGTGCCAGAAAGCATTCAATGATGACAACAGTTTTCAAAGTGAGTCACAACATGTGTAATGTAAGTGCAAAGACTGAGCTGGAAACTAAGTAGAGTCTTTGGTGTTGCAGCAGGCAGGCAAGTTACCAGACTGCCCAGGCCTGGTGGCTCTTATCGGCCAAGAAATGTCTATTGACCTGTGCGTCTCAGGTTTCCCGACCAGCTCAGTTATACAGAGTTCTGCTTGCAGGTTGACATGCACACTGCCACTTAGCATCTTGCCCTGGACACTTTGCACACAGCTTCCAAGAACCTTCCCACCTCAACAACCCAGTCAGCCCTTCACCCCTTCGTATTCGACTTGCGGCACCTCCTTGGGAATGCATCTTTTGTTGATAGATGTCCTTCATGAGGCTTAGCAAGGCCTTGCAACTTTTTCAAAGGGCCTTAGAAGAAAGGAAAAAAGTCGAAGGCATACTGGAGCGGGAAGCAGGTGGAAGTCGAGGGGTGGGGGTTTGGCAGTAAAAGAAAGAGGGTCTGGCAGAGAGTTAGAAGTTAGGCAACACAATGAGCGAGGTAGGAGGAAAGATGCCTCAGGCATGCAGCTCTCTGACTCTTCCCCACTGTGCCTGCAGAAAGAGCCTTCCTATTCCTAGCTTTCACCCGAATGGATACATTTGCCTGGAGAGCCCAGAACTAATTTCAATTAGCCAGAGGGTAAACAGAGGCCAGTGAGAGGTGCACACCCCTTCATTTGACCAGGCTTCCCGGGCTTCTGGGAGGAAAAAAGGCAGCAGTATTCCAACAAGATCATCGTCGCCAAGGGCCACCATAACTAGGGGATTACGGAGAATGCTGTGACACTCTCCGGGGCCTGGTTGGCCAGGCTTATGTTGAAGAGCACATATCCTAACCCTGAGCTACCTGGGTGGCTGCTCCATAGGGGCTGCACCGAACATAGGGCTGTGCCCGTTTAGGGCTGTGGTCGCGTTTGGGAGCGTTAGGGATGCGTGGAGGACGCAGGGCGCAGACCTCTGCTCGTTTCACCCCAGGATTAGGGCCTGGTTGTCAGTGGAGTGGCCAGCAAGTCCACAATGGAGGAAGTCGAAGGCAGAAAGCAGCCCCCTGCCTGACTCTCACCCCCAGGGCAAAGAGTGAGAAAGGCTCGCTACAGCAAGAGCCTGTCCATACTTTCACCTTGAAAGCAGAATGTTTACATTTAAAATTCATGAACAGGCAGCAATAAAAACAGCATACAGTAGCAGAGGACAGAAGCTTGCCCAGCGCATATAATATCAGAGCACCCCCCATGACAAAGCCAACGACTTAACTGGCCTGCTTAGCTTTGAGTTGTTCACAAATCCCGATGATTAGCATTTCTCCCGGAAACTAAACATCCTCTGGTTTGGGGTGAGAGATAGATCTAATGTGCCAAAGGAAGGCATGATGGAAAGTCAGTTTCTTGCTCTCAGAGGAATGGGGGGTCGACAGAACCAACAGGTTAATGCACCTAGTGCAGCCTCCCATGTGCAGTCTGCAGGTGACACTTTCAGTTGCTTGTGAGATGCTGGTACAGGTTTGCTTGCTATGCAGGGGCCTGCAGTCACCTCACAGCACGTCGAGAAGGTGTCTCGTTTCAGTCCAGGGCAATTTTCTCATTAACAGTGACCGTAGATTTCACTTTTTTCCTTCATTTTTTCCAGTCAGTTGGGAGCAGAGAGACACGCTTATGTATGGGGCCTAACAAGACCAGAGTGCACACACCAAAGCCACAACGGATAGAGGGAATGCAGGTATTGGTGGGGCATTAGGTATGACATGATCACTCCGTGCCTTGCATCCCTATTTCCCATGAAAAAAAATGTTAAAAAACTCTTGGGAGATACAGAACCTGGGATTAGAACTCAGGTTTTCTGCATGCCCAATTCCAGCACTTATCACCTGTGCCACCGGTCTCTGTGCTTGCGGCAGTAGCTTTGGGGCATGTACATCTTTCTCCAGCGAGGCTATGACATCTGGCCGCAAGGATATAACATCTGTCTGCCCACTCCACCTAACTCCAAGCACCTGCAGTGGTGTAGTGGTTAAGTGCTTGCATTGCGGCTCTGGGGATGTCCGTTCGAATCCTGCCTTCGGCATATGTCATTGGTTAAACTACTTGTACTGTTAAAAATATCTGCTTGTCTCCTGAAAGGGCCAGTGAGTTCCATGGGTAAAGGGGTGGGTTAAAGGGCACCCTGGGAAGATAGACTAAGGTAAAGGGGAGCATCTGGAGAGGAGCTGTGGTAGGGGAAAGGGGGTACTGGTTGGGTAGGGGGAGCAGGTTAAAGGGCATATGTGGGTTGGGGTAGAGCAAGGAAAGGGGGGCCTGGGGAGAAGCTGTGGCAGGGGTAAGGGGCTACTGGTTGGGTAAGGGTGACCAAAAGGGGGTTTAGGTTAAAGGGCATATGTTGGGTGGGGGTAGAGCAAGGAAAGGGGGGCCTGGATTGCAGCGGAGTAGGAAAGGGGACCCTGTGGAGAACAAGTTGACAATAGGGAACCCTTTTTTGTTTCTTGTCTTTTGTCTTTTGTCTTTTGTTTTTGTTTTTGTTTTTGTTTAGAGAGTGCAGAGAGATCGAATGGACTGAGTACTGCCTTCCTGCAATGCCTGCTGTGTGGATGCACAGTAGTAGTGCATTGCCCCTGCACTGCATGCTTTAGTAATCACACAGGATTAGGCCCTGTTTATGAGTGGCATATCCCGCCCACCTCAGCTGCGGATCCCCCATTGCTGCTCCGATAATGCTATCAGCCTCTACTGCAACTAGAGCTGGCTATGTATCATGTTATACGCAAAGATATATTCTGTTAAACAATAGGTTCACATAACAGAGAAGACCTAGGTGTGTGCGTTGTATTAATAGATGTGACAGAAAGCATTCAAAGATGACAACAGTTTTCAAAGTGAGTCACAACATGTGTAATGTAAGTGCAAAGACTGAGCTGGAAACTAAGTAGAGTCTTTGGTGTTGCAGCAGGCAGGCAAGTTACCAGACTGCCCAGGCCTGGTGGCTCTTATCGGCCAAGAAATGTCTATTGACCTGTGCGTCTCAGGTTTCCCGACCAGCTCAGTTATACAGAGTTCTGCTTGCAGGTTGACATGCACACTGCCACTTAGCATCTTGCCCTGGACACTTTGCACACAGCTTCCAAGAACCTTCCCACCTCAACAACCCAGTCAGCCCTTCACCCCTTCGTATTCGACTTGCGGCACCTCCTTGGGAATGCATCTTTTGTTGGTAGATGTCCTTCATGAGGCTTAGCAAGGCCTTGCAACTTTTTCAAAGGGCCTTAGAAGAAAGGAAAAAAGTCGAAGGCATACTGGAGCGGGAAGCAGGTGGAAGTCGAGGGGTGGGGGTTTGGCAGTAAAAGAAAGAGGGTCTGGCAGAGAGTTAGAAGTTAGGCAACACAATGAGCGAGGTAGGAGGAAAGATGCCTCAGGCATGCAGCTCTCTGACTCTTCCCCACTGTGCCTGCAGAAAGAGCCTTCCTATTCCTAGCTCTCACCCGAATGGATACATTTGCCTGGAGAGCCCAGAACTAATTTCAGTTAGCCAGAGGGTAAACAGAGGCCAGTGAGAGGTGCACACCCCTTCATTTGACTAGGCTTCCCGGGCTTCTGGGAGGAAAAAAGGCAGCAGTATTCCAACAAGATCATCGTCACCAAGGGCCACCATAACTAGGGGATTACAGAGCATGCTGTGACACACTCCGGGGCCTGGTTGGCCAGGCTTATGTTGAAGAGCACATATCCTAACCCTGAGCTACCTGGGTGGCTGCTCCATAGGGGCTGCACCGAACATAGGGCTGTGCCCGTTTAGGGCTGTGGTCGCGTTTGGGAGCGTTAGGGATGCGTGGAGGACGCAGGGCGCAGACCTCTGCTCGTTTCACCCCAGGATTAGGGCCTGGTTGTCAGTGGAGCGGCCAGCAAGTCCACAATGGAGGAAGTCGAAGGCAGAAAGCAGCCCCCTGCCTGACTCTCACCCCCAGGGCAAAGAGTGAGAAAGGCTCGCTACAGCAAGAGCCTGTCCATACTTTCACCTTGAAAGCAGAATGTTTACATTTAAAATTCATGAACAGGCAGCAATAAAAACAGCATACAGTAGCAGAGGACAGAAGCTTGCCCAGCGCATATAATATCAGAGCACCCCCCATGACAAAGCCAACGACTTAACTGGCCTGCTTAGCTTTGAGTTGTTCACAAATCCCGATGATTAGCATTTCTCTCGGAAACTAAACATCCTCTGATTTGGGGTGAGAGATAGATCTAATGTGCCAAAGGAAGGCATGATGGAAAGTCAGTTTCTTGCTCTCAGAGGAATGGGGGGTCGACAGAACCAACAGGTTAATGCACCTAGTGCAGCCTCCCATGTGCAGTCTGCAGGTGACACTTTCAGTTGCTTGTGAGATGCTGGTACAGGTTTGCTTGCTATGCAGGGGCCTGCAGTCACCTCACAGCACGTCGAGAAGGTGTCTCGTTTCAGTCCAGGGCAATTTTCTCATTAACAGTGACCGTAGATTTCACTTTTTTCCTTCATTTTTTCCAGTCAGTTGGGAGCAGAGAGACACGCTTATGTATGGGGCCTAACAAGACCAGAGTGCACACACCAAAGCCACAACGGATAGAGGGAATGCAGGTATTGGTGGGGCATTAGGTATGACATGATCACTCCGTGCCTTGCATCCCCATTTCCCATGAAAAAAAATGTTAAAAAACTCTTGGGAGATACAGAACCTGGGATTAGAACTCAGGTTTTCTGCATGCCCAATTCCAGCACTTATCACCTGTGCCACCGGTCTCTGTGCTTGCTGCAGTAGCTTTGGGGCATGTACATCTTTCTCCAGCGAGGCTATGACATCTGGACGCAAGGATATAACATCTGTCTGCCCACTCCACCTAACTCCAAGCACCTGCAGTGGTGTAGTGGTTAAGTGCTTGCATTGCGGCTCTGGGGATGTCCGTTTAAGTGCTTGCATTGCGGCTCTGGGGATGTCCGTTCGAATCCTGCCTTCGGCATATGTCATTGGTTAAACTACTTGTACTGTTAAAAATATCTGCTTGTCTCCTGAAAGGGCCAGTAAGTTCCATGGGTAAAGGGGTGGGTTAAAGGGCACCCTGGGAAGATAGACTAAGGTAAAGGGGAGCATCTGGAGAGGAGCTGTGGTAGGGGAAGGGGTACTGGTTGGGTAGGGGGAGCAGGTTAAAGGGCATATGTGGGTTGGGGTAGAGCAAGGAAAGGGGGGCCTGGGGAGAAGCTGTGGCAGGGGTAAGGGGCTACTGGTTGGGTAAGGGTGACCAAAAGGGGGGTTAGGTTAAAGGGCATATGTTGGGTGGGGGTAGAGCAAGGAAAGGGGGGCCTGGATTGCAGCGGAGTAGGAAAGGGGACCCTGTGGAGAACAAGTTGACAATAGGGAACCCTTTTTTGTTTCTTGTCTTTTGTCTTTTGTTTTTTGTTTTTGTTTTTGTTTTTGTTTAGAGAGTGCAGAGAGATCGAATGGACTGAGTACTGCCTTCCTGCATTGCCTGCTGTGTGGATGCACAGTAGTAGTGCATTGCCCCTGCACTGCATGCTTTAGTAATCACACAGGATTAGGCCCTGTTTATGAGTGGCATATCCCGCCCACCTCAGCTGCGGATCCCCCATTGCTGCTCCGATAATGCTATCAGCCTCTACTGCAACTAGAGCTGGCTATGTATCATGTTATACGCAAATATATATTGTGTTAAACAATAGGTTCACATAACAGAGAAGACCTAGGTGTGTGCGTTGTATTAATAGATGTGCCAGAAAGCATTCAATGATGACAACAGTTTTCAAAGTGAGTCACAACATGTGTAATGTAAGTGCAAAGACTGAGCTGGAAACTAAGTAGAGTCTTTGGTGTTGCAGCAGGCAGGCAAGTTACCAGACTGCCCAGGCCTGGTGGCTCTTATCGGCCAAGAAATGTCTATTGACCTGTGCGTCTCAGGTTTCCCGACCAGCTCAGTTATACAGAGTTCTGCTTGCAGGTTGACATGCACACTGCCACTTAGCATCTTGCCCTGGACACTTTGCACACAGCTTCCAAGAACCTTCCCACCTCAACAACCCAGTCAGCCCTTCACCCCTTCGTATTCGACTTGCGGCACCTCCTTGGGAATGCATCTTTTGTTGGTAGATGTCCTTCATGAGGCTTAGCAAGGCCTTGCAACTTTTTCAAAGGGCCTTAGAAGAAAGGAAAAAAGTCGAAGGCATACTGGAGCGGGAAGCAGGTGGAAGTCGAGGGGTGGGGGTTTGGCAGTAAAAGAAAGAGGATCTGGCAGAGAGTTAGAAGTTAGGCAACACAATGAGCGAGGTAGGAGGAAAGATGCCTCAGGCATGCAGCTCTCTGACTCTTCCCCACTGTGCCTGCAGAAAGAGCCTTCCTATTCCTAGCTCTCACCCGAATGGATACATTTGCCTGGAGAGCCCAGAACTAATTTCAGTTAGCCAGAGGGTAAACAGAGGCCAGTGAGAGGTGCACACCCCTTCATTTGACTAGGCTTCCCGGGCTTCTGGGAGGAAAAAAGGCAGCAGTATTCCAACAAGATCATCGTCACCAAGGGCCACCATAACTAGGGGATTACAGAGCATGCTGTGACACACTCCGGGGCCTGGTTGGCCAGGCTTATGTTGAAGAGCACATATCCTAACCCTGAGCTACCTGGGTGGCTGCTCCATAGGGGCTGCACCGAACATAGGGCTGTGCCCGTTTAGGGCTGTGGTCGCGTTTGGGAGCGTTAGGGATGCGTGGAGGACGCAGGGCGCAGACCTCTGCTCGTTTCACCCCAGGATTAGGGCCTGGTTGTCAGTGGAGCGGCCAGCAAGTCCACAATGGAGGAAGTCGAAGGCAGAAAGCAGCCCCCTGCCTGACTCTCACCCCCAGGGCAAAGAGTGAGAAAGGCTTGCTACAGCAAGAGCCTGTCCATACTTTCACCTTGAAAGCAGAATGTTTACATTTAAAATTCATGAACAGGCAGCAATAAAAACAGCATACAGTAGCAGAGGACAGAAGCTTGCCCAGCGCATATAATATCAGAGCACCCCCCATGACAAAGCCAACGACTTAACTGGCCTGCTTAGCTTTGAGTTGTTCACAAATCCCGATGATTAGCATTTCTCTCGGAAACTAAACATCCTCTGATTTGGGGTGAGAGATAGATCTAATGTGCCAAAGGAAGGCATGATGGAAAGTCAGTTTCTTGCTCTCAGAGGAATGGGGGGTCGACAGAACCAACAGGTTAATGAACCTAGTGCAGCCTCCCATGTGCAGTCTGCAGGTGACACTTTCAGTTGCTTGTGAGATGCTGGTACAGGTTTGCTTGCTATGCAGGGGCCTGCAGTCACCTCACAGCACGTCGAGAAGGTGTCTCGTTTCAGTCCAGGGCAATTTTCTCATTAACAGTGACCGTAGATTTCACTTTTTTCCTTCATTTTTTCCAGTCAGTTGGGAGCAGAGAGACACGCTTATGTATGGGGCCTAACAAGACCAGAGTGCACACACCAAAGCCACAACGGATAGAGGGAATGCAGGTATTGATGGGGCATTAGGTATGACATGATCACTCCGTGCCTTGCATCCCCATTTCCCATGAAAAAAAATGTTAAAAAACTCTTGGGAGATACAGAACCTGGGATTAGAACTCAGGTTTTCTGCATGCCCAATTCCAGCACTTATCACCTGTGCCACCGGTCTCTGTGCTTGTTGCAGTAGCTTTGGGGCATGTACATCTTTCTCCAGCGAGGTTATGACATCTGGCCGCAAGGATATAACATCTGTCTGCCCACTCCACCTAACTCCAAGCACCTGCAGTGGTGTAGTGGTTAAGTGCTTGCATTGCGGCTCTGGGGATGTCCGTTCGAATCCTGCCTTCGGCATATGTCATTGGTTAAACTACTTGTACTGTTAAAAATATCTGCTTGTCTCCTGAAAGGGCCAGTGAGTTCCATGGGTAAAGGGGTGGGTTAAAGGGCACCCTGGGAAGATAGACTAAGGTAAAGGGGAGCATCTGGAGAGGAGCTGTGGTAGGGGAAGGGGGTACTGGTTGGGTAGGGGGAGCAGGTTAAAGGGCATATGTGGGTTGGGGTAGAGCAAGGAAAGGGGGGCCTGGATTGCAGCGGAGTAGGAAAGGGGACCCTGTGGAGAATAAGTTGACAATAGGGAACCCTTTTTTGTTTCTTGTCTTTTGTCTTTTGTTTTTTGTTTTTGTTTAGAGAGTGCACAGAGATCGAATGGACTGAGTACTGCCTTCCTGCATTGCCTGCTGTGTGGATGCCCAGTAGTAGTGCATTGCCCCTGCACTGCAAGCTTTAGTAATCACACAGGATTAGGCCCTGTTTATGAGTGGCATATCCCGCCCACCTCAGCTGCGGATCCCCCATTGCTGCTCCAATAATGCTTTCAGCCTCTACTGCAACAAGAGCTGGCTATGTATCATGTTATACGCAAAGATATATTGTGTTAAACAATAGGTTCACATAACAGAGAAGACCTAGGTGTGTGCGTTGTATTAATAGATGTGCCAGAAAGCATTCAATGATGACAACAGTTTTCAAAGTGAGTCACAACATGTGTAATGTAAGTGCAAAGACTGAGCTGGAAACTAAGTAGAGTCTTTGGTGTTGCAGCAGGCAGGCAAGTTACCAGACTGCCCAGGCCTGGTGGCTCTTATCGGCCAAGAAATGTCTATTGACCTGTGCGTCTCAGGTTTCCCGACCAGCTCAGTTATACAGAGTTCTGCTTGCAGGTTGACATGCACACTGCCACTTAGCATCTTGCCCTGGACACTTTGCACACAGCTTCCAAGAACCTTCCCACCTCAACAACCCAGTCAGCCCTTCACCCCTTCGTATTCGACTTGCGGCACCTCCTTGGGAATGCATCTTTTGTTGGTAGATGTCCTTCATGAGGCTTAGCAAGGCCTTGCAACTTTTTCAAAGGGCCTTAGAAGAAAGGAAAAAATTCGAAGGCATACTGGAGCGGGAAGCAGGTGGAAGTCGAGGGGTGGGGGTTTGGCAGTAAAAGAAAGAGGGTCTGGCAGAGAGTTAGAAGTTAGGCAACACAATGAGCGAGGTAGGAGGAAAGATGCCTCAGGCATGCAGCTCTCTGACTCTTCCCCACTGTGCCTGCAGAAAGAGCCTTCCTATTCCTAGCTCTCACCCGAATGGATACATTTGCCTGGAGAGCCCAGAACTAATTTCAGTTAGCCAGAGGGTAAACAGAGGCCAGTGAGAGGTGCACACCCCTTCATTTGACTAGGCTTCCCGGGCTTCTGGGAGGAAAAAAGGCAGCAGTATTCCAACAAGATCATCGTCACCAAGGGCCACCATAACTAGGGGATTACAGAGCATGCTGTGACACACTCCGGGGCCTGGTTGGCCAGGCTTATGTTGAAGAGCACATATCCTAACCCTGAGCTACCTGGGTGGCTGCTCCATAGGGGCTGCACCGAACATAGGGCTGTGCCCGTTTAGGGCTGTGGTCGCGTTTGGGAGCGTTAGGGATGCGTGGAGGACGCAGGGCGCAGACCTCTGCTCGTTTCACCCCAGGATTAGGGCCTGGTTGTCAGTGGAGCGGCCAGCAAGTCCACAATGGAGGAAGTCGAAGGCAGAAAGCAGCCCCCTGCCTGACTCTCACCCCCAGGGCAAAGAGTGAGAAAGGCTCGCTACAGCAAGAGCCTGTCCATACTTTCACCTTGAAAGCAGAATGTTTACATTTAAAATTCATGAACAGGCAGCAATAAAAACAGCATACAGTAGCAGAGGACAGAAGCTTGCCCAGCGCATATAATATCAGAGCACCCCCCATGACAAAGCCAACGACTTAACTGGCCTGCTTAGCTTTGAGTTGTTCACAAATCCCGATGATTAGCATTTCTCTCGGAAACTAAACATCCTCTGATTTGGGGTGAGAGATAGATCTAATGTGCCAAAGGAAGGCATGATGGAAAGTCAGTTTCTTGCTCTCAGAGGAATGGGGGGTCGACAGAACCAACAGGTTAATGCACCTAGTGCAGCCTCCCATGTGCAGTCTGCAGGTGACACTTTCAGTTGCTTGTGAGATGCTGGTACAGGTTTGCTTGCTATGCAGGGGCCTGCAGTCACCTCACAGCACGTCGAGAAGGTGTCTCGTTTCAGTCCAGGGCAATTTTCTCATTAACAGTGACCGTAGATTTCACTTTTTTCCTTCATTTTTTCCAGTCAGTTGGGAGCAGAGAGACACGCTTATGTATGGGGCCTAACAAGACCAGAGTGCACACACCAAAGCCACAAAGGATAGAGGGAATGCAGGTATTGGTGGGGCATTAGGTATGACATGATCACTCCGTGCCTTGCATCCCCATTTCCCATGAAAAAAAATGTTAAAAAACTCTTGGGAGATACAGAACCTGGGATTAGAACTCAGGTTTTCTGCATGCCCAATTCCAGCACTTATCACCTGTGCCACCGGTCTCTGTGCTTGCTGCAGTAGCTTTGGGGCATGTACATCTTTCTCCAGCGAGGCTATGACATCTGGCCGCAAGGATATAACATCTGTCTGCCCACTCCACCTAACTCCAAGCACCTGCAGTGGTGTAGTGGTTAAGTGCTTGCATTGCGGCTCTGGGGATGTCCGTTCGAATCCTGCCTTCGGCATATGTCATTGGTTAAACTACTTGTACTGTTAAAAATATCTGCTTGTCTCCTGAAAGGGCCAGTGAGTTCCATGGGTAAAGGGGTGGGTTAAAGGGCACCCTGGGAAGATAGACTAAGGTAAAGGGGAGCATCTGGAGAGGAGCTGTGGTAGGGGAAGGGGGTACTGGTTGGGTAGGGGGAGCAGGTTAAAGGGCATATGTGGGTTGGGGTAGAGCAAGGAAAGGGGGCCTGGGGAGAAGCTGTGGCAGGGGTAAGGGGCTACTGGTTGGGTAAGGGTGACCAAAAGGGGGGTTAGGTTAAAGGGCATATGTTGGGTGGGGGTAGAGCAAGGAAAGGGGGGCCTGGATTGCAGCAGAGTAGGAAAGGGGACCCTGTGGAGAACAAGTTGACAATAGGGAACCCTTTTTTGTTTCTTGTCTTTTGTCTTTTGTTTTTTGTTTTTGTTTTTGTTTTTGTTTAGAGAGTGCAGAGAGATCGAATGGACTGAGTACTGCCTTCCTGCATTGCCTGCTGTGTGGATGCACAGTAGTAGTGCATTGCCCCTGCACTGCATGCTTTAGTAATCACACAGGATTAGGCCCTGTTTATGAGTGGCATATCCCGCCCACCTCAGCTGCGGATCCCCCATTGCTGCTCCGATAATGCTATCAGCCTCTACTGCAACTAGAGCTGGCTATGTATCATGTTATACGCAAAGATATATTCTGTTAAACAATAGGTTCACATAACAGAGAAGACCTAGGTGTGTGCGTTGTATTAATAGATGTGCCAGAAAGCATTCAAAGATGACAACAGTTTTCAAAGTGAGTCACAACATGTGTAATGTAAGTGCAAAGACTGAGCTGGAAACTAAGTAGAGTCTTTGGTGTTGCAGCAGGCAGGCAAGTTACCAGACTGCCCAGGCCTGGTGGCTCTTATCGGCCAAGAAATGTCTATTGACCTGTGCGTCTCAGGTTTCCCGACCAGCTCAGTTATACAGAGTTCTGCTTGCAGGTTGACATGCACACTGCCACTTAGCATCTTGCCCTGGACACTTTGCACACAGCTTCCAAGAACCTTCCCACCTCAACAACCCAGTCAGCCCTTCACCCCTTCGTATTCGACTTGCGGCACCTCCTTGGGAATGCATCTTTTGTTGGTAGATGTCCTTCATGAGGCTTAGCAAGGCCTTGCAACTTTTTCAAAGGGCCTTAGAAGAAAGGAAAAAAGTCGAAGGCATACTGGAGCGGGAAGCAGGTGGAAGTCGAGGGGTGGGGGTTTGGCAGTAAAAGAAAGAGGGTCTGGCAGAGAGTTAGAAGTTAGGCAACACAATGAGCGAGGTAGGAGGAAAGATGCCTCAGGCATGCAGCTCTCTGACTCTTCCCCACTGTGCCTGCAGAAAGAGCCTTCCTATTCCTAGCTCTCACCCGAATGGATACATTTGCCTGGAGAGCCCAGAACTAATTTCAGTTAGCCAGAGGGTAAACAGAGGCCAGTGAGAGGTGCACACCCCTTCATTTGACTAGGCTTCCCGGGCTTCTGGGAGGAAAAAAGGCAGCAGTATTCCAACAAGATCATCGTCACCAAGGGCCACCATAACTAGGGGATTACAGAGCATGCTGTGACACACTCCGGGGCCTGGTTGGCCAGGCTTATGTTGAAGAGCACATATCCTAACCCTGAGCTACCTGGGTGGCTGCTCCATAGGGGCTGCACCGAACATAGGGCTGTGCCCGTTTAGGGCTGTGGTCGCGTTTGGGAGCGTTAGGGATGCGTGGAGGACGCAGGGCGCAGACCTCTGCTCGTTTCACCCCAGGATTAGGGCCTGGTTGTCAGTGGAGCGGCCAGCAAGTCCACAATGGAGGAAGTCGAAGGCAGAAAGCAGCCCCCTGACTGACTCTCACCCCCAGGGCAAAGAGTGAGAAAGGCTCGCTACAGCAAGAGCCTGTCCATACTTTCACCTTGAAAGCAGAATGTTTACATTTAAAATTCATGAACAGGCAGCAATAAAAACAGCATACAGTAGCAGAGGACAGAAGCTTGCCCAGCGCATATAATATCAGAGCACCCCCCATGACAAAGCCAACGACTTAACTGGCCTGCTTAGCTTTGAGTTGTTCACAAATCCTGATGATTAGCATTTCTCTCGGAAACTAAACATCCTCTGAATTGGGGTGAGAGATAGATCTAATGTGCCAAAGGAAGGCATGATGGAAAGTCAGTTTCTTGCTCTCTGAGGAATGGGGGGTCGACAGAACCAACAGGTTAATGCACCTAGTGCAGCCTCCCATGTGCAGTCTGCAGGTGACACTTTCAGTTGCTTGTGAGATGCTGGTACAGGTTTGCTTGCTATGCAGGGGCCTGCAGTCACCTCACAACACGTCGAGAAGGTGTCTCGTTTCAGTCCAGGGCAATTTTCTCATTAACAGTGACCGTAGATTTCACTTTTTTCCTTCATTTTTTCCAGTCAGTTGGGAGCAGAGAGACACGCTTATGTATGGGGCCTAACAAGACCAGAGTGCACACACCAAAGCCACAACGGATAGAGGGAATGCAGGTATTGGTGGGGCATTAGGTATGACATGATCACTCCGTGCCTTGCATCCCCATTTCCCATGAAAAAAAATGTTAAAAAACTCTTGGGAGATACAGAACCTGGGATTAGAACTCAGGTTTTCTGCATGCCCAATTCCAGCACTTATCACCTGTGCCACCGGTCTCTGTGCTTGTTGCAGTAGCTTTGGGGCATGTACATCTTTCTCCAGCGAGGCTATGACATCTGGCCGCAAGGATATAACATCTGTCTGCCCACTCCACCTAACTCCAAGCACCTGCAGTGGTGTAGTGGTTAAGTGCTTGCATTGCGGCTCTGGGGATGTCCGTTCGAATCCTGCCTTCGGCATATGTCATTGGTTAAACTACTTGTACTGTTAAAAATATCTGCTTGTCTCCTGAAAGGGCCAGTGAGTTCCATGGGTAAAGGGGTGGGTTAAAGGGCACCCTGGGAAGATAGACTAAGGTAAAGGGGAGCATCTGGAGAGGAGCTGTGGTAGGGGAAGGGGGTACTGGTTGGGTGGGGGGAGCAGGTTAAAGGGCATATGTGGGTTGGGGTAGAGCAAGGAAAGGGGGGCCTGGGGAGAAGCTGTGGCAGGAGTAAGGGGCTACTGGTTGGGTAAGGGTGACCAAAAGGGGGGTTAGGTTAAAGGGCATATGTTGGGTGGGGGTAGAGCAAGGAAAGGGGGGCCTGGATTGCAGCGGAGTAGGAAAGGGGACCCTGTGGAGAATAAGTTGACAATAGGGAACCCTTTTTTGTTTCTTGTCTTTTGTCTTTTGTTTTTTGTTTTTGTTTTTGTTTTTGTTTAGAGAGTGCAGAGAGATCGAATGGACTGAGTACTGCCTTCCTGCATTGCCTGCTGTGTGGATGCACAGTAGTAGTGCATTGCCCCTGCACTGCATGCTTTAGTAATCACACAGGATTAGGCCCTGTTTATGAGTGGCATATCCCGCCCACCTCAGCTGCGGATCCCCCATTGCTGCTCCGATAATGCTATCAGCCTCTACTGCAACTAGAGCTGGCTATGTATCATGTTATACGCAAAGATATATTGTGTTAAACAATAGGTTCACATAACAGAGAAGACCTAGGTGTGTGCGTTGTATTAATAGATGTGCCAGAAAGCATTCAATGATGACAACAGTTTTCAAAGTGAGTCACAACATGTGTAATGTAAGTGCAAAGACTGAGCTGGAAACTAAGTAGAGTCTTTGGTGTTGCAGCAGGCAGGCAAGTTACCAGACTGCCCAGGCCTGGTGGCTCTTATCGGCCAAGAAATGTCTATTGACCTGTGCGTCTCAGGTTTCCCGACCAGCTCAGTTATACAGAGTTCTGCTTGCAGGTTGACATGCACACTGCCACTTAGCATCTTGCCCTGGACACTTTGCACACAGCTTCCAAGAACCTTCCCACCTCAACAACCCAGTCAGCCCTTCACCCCTTCGTATTCGACTTGCGGCACCTCCTTGGGAATGCATCTTTTGTTGGTAGATGTCCTTCATGAGGCTTAGCAAGGCCTTGCAACTTTTTCAAAGGGCCTTAGAAGAAAGGAAAAAAGTCGAAGGCATACTGGAGCGGGAAGCAGGTGGAAGTCGAGGGGTGGGGGTTTGGCAGTAAAAGAAAGAGGGTCTGGCAGAGAGTTAGAAGTTAGGCAACACAATGAGCGAGGTAGGAGGAAAGATGCCTCAGGCATGCAGCTCTCTGACTCTTCCCCACTGTGCCTGCAGAAAGAGCCTTCCTATTCCTAGCTCTCACCCGAATGGATACATTTGCCTGGAGAGCCCAGAACTAATTTCAGTTAGCCAGAGGGTAAACAGAGGCCAGTGAGAGGTGCACACCCCTTCATTTGACTAGGCTTCCCGGGCTTCTGGGAGGAAAAAAGGCAGCAGTATTCCAACAAGATCATCGTCACCAAGGGCCACCATAACTAGGGGATTACAGAGCATGCTGTGACACACTCCGGGGCCTGGTTGGCCAGGCTTATGTTGAAGAGCACATATCCTAACCCTGAGCTACCTGGGTGGCTGCTCCATAGGGGCTGCACCGAACATAGGGCTGTGCCCGTTTAGGGCTGTGGTCGCGTTTGGGAGCGTTAGGGATGCGTGGAGGACGCAGGGCGCAGACCTCTGCTCGTTTCACCCCAGGATTAGGGCCTGGTTGTCAGTGGAGCGACCAGCAAGTCCACAATGGAGGAAGTCGAAGGCAGAAAGCAGCCCCCTGCCTGACTCTCACCCCCAGGGCAAAGAGTGAGAAAGGCTCGCTACAGCAAGAGCCTGTCCATACTTTCACCTTGAAAGCAGAATGTTTACATTTAAAATTCATGAACAGGCAGCAATAAAAACAGCATACAGTAGCAGAGGACAGAAGCTTGCCCAGCGCATATAATATCAGAGCACCCCCCATGACAAAGCCAACGACTTAACTGGCCTGCTTAGCTTTGAGTTGTTCACAAATCCCGATGATTAGCATTTCTCCCGGAAACTAAACATCCTCTGATTTGGGGTGAGAGATAGATCTAATGTGCCAAAGGAAGGCATGATGGAAAGTCAGTTTCTTGCTCTCAGAGGAATGGGGGGTCGACAGAACCAACAGGTTAATGAACCTAGTGCAGCCTCCCATGTGCAGTCTGCAGGTGACACTTTCAGTTGCTTGTGAGATGCTGGTACAGGTTTGCTTGCTATGCAGGGGCCTGCAGTCACCTCACAGCACGTCGAGAAGGTGTCTCGTTTCAGTCCAGGGCAATTTTCTCATTAACAGTGACCGTAGATTTCACTTTTTTCCTTCATTTTTTCCAGTCAGTTGGGAGCAGAGAGACACGCTTATGCATGGGGCCTAACAAGACCAGAGTGCACACACCAAAGCCACAACGGATAGAGGGAATGCAGGTATTGGTGGGGCATTAGGTATGACATGATCACTCCGTGCCTTGCATCCCCATTTCCCATGAAAAAAAATGTTAAAAAACTCTTGGGAGATACAGAACCTGGGATTAGAACTCAGGTTTTCTGCATGCCCAATTCCAGCACTTATCACCTGTGCCACCAGTCTCTGTGCTTGCTGTAGTAGCTTTGGGGCATGTACATCTTTCTCCAGCGAGGCTATGACATCTGGCCGCAAGGATATAACATCTGTCTGTCCACTCCACCTAACTCCAAGCACCTGCAGTGGTGTAGTGGTTAAGTGCTTGCATTGCGGCTCTGGGTATGTCGGTTCGAATCCTGCCTTCGGCATATGTCATTGGTTAAACTACTTGTACTGTTAAAAATATCTGCTTGTCTCCTGAAAGGGCCAGTGAGTTCCATGGGTAAAGGGGTGGGTTAAAGGGCACCCTGGGAAGATAGACTAAGGTAAAGGGGAGCATCTGGAGAGGAGCTGTGGTAGGGGAAAGGGGGTACTGGTTGGGTAGGGGGAGCAGGTTAAAGGGCATATGTGGGTTGGGGTAGAGCAAGGAAAGGGGGGCCTGGGGAGAAGCTGTGGCAGGGGTAAGGGGCTACTGGTTGGGTAAGGGTGACCAAAAGGGGGGTTAGGTTAAAGGGCATATGTTGGGTGGGGGTAGAGCAAGGAAAGGGGGGCCTGGATTGCAGCGGAGTAGGAAAGGGGACCCTGTGGAGAACAAGTTGACAATAGGGAACCCTTTTTTGTTTTTTGTTTTTGTTTTTGTTTAGAGAGTGCAGAGAGATTGAATGGACTGAGTACTGCCTTCCTGCATTGCCTGCTGTGTGGATGCACAGTAGTAGTGCATTGCCCCTGCACTGCATGCTTTAGTAATCACACAGGATTAGGCCCTGTTTATGAGTGGCATATCCCGCCCACCTCAGCTGCGGATCCCCCATTGCTGCTCCGATAATGCTATCAGCCTCTACTGCAACTAGAGCTGGCTATGTATCATGTTATACGCAAAGATATATTGTGTTAAACAATAGGTTCACATAACAGAGAAGACCTAGGTGTGTGCGTTGTATTAATAGATGTGCCAGAAAGCATTCAATGATGACAACAGTTTTCAAAGTGAGTCACAACATGTGTAATGTAAGTGCAAAGACTGAGCTGGAAACTAAGTAGAGTCTTTGGTGTTGCAGCAGGCAGGCAAGTTACCAGACTGCCCAGGCCTGGTGGCTCTTATCGGCCAAGAAATGTCTATTGACCTGTGCGTCTCAGGTTTCCCGACCAGCTCAGTTATACAGAGTTCTGCTTGCAGGTTGACATGCACACTGCCACTTAGCATCTTGCCCTGGACACTTTGCACACAGCTTCCAAGAACCTTCCCACCTCAACAACCCAGTCAGCCCTTCACCCCTTCGTATTCGACTTGCGGCACCTCCTTGGGAATGCATCTTTTGTTGGTAGATGTCCTTCATGAGGCTTAGCAAGGCCTTGCAACTTTTTCAAAGGGCCTTAGAAGAAAGGAAAAAAGTCGAAGGCATACTGGAGCGGGAAGCAGGTGGAAGTCGAGGGGTGGGGGTTTGGCAGTAAAAGAAAGAGGGTCTGGCAGAGAGTTAGAAGTTAGGCAACACAATGAGCGAGGTAGGAGGAAAGATGCCTCAGGCATGCAGCTCTCTGACTCTTCCCCACTGTGCCTGCAGAAAGAGCCTTCCTATTCCTAGCTCTCACCCGAATGGATACATTTGCCTGGAGAGCCCAGAACTAATTTCAGTTAGCCAGAGGGTAAACAGAGGCCAGTGAGAGGTGCACACCCCTTCATTTGACTAGGCTTCCCGGGCTTCTGGGAGGAAAAAAGGCAGCAGTATTCCAACAAGATCATCGTCACCAAGGGCCACCATAACTAGGGGATTACAGAGCATGCTGTGACACACTCCGGGGCCTGGTTGGCCAGGCTTATGTTGAAGAGCACATATCCTAACCCTGAGCTACTTGGGTGGCTGCTCCATAGGGGCTGCACCGAACATAGGGCTGTGCCCGTTTAGGGCTGTGGCCGCGTTTGGGAGCGTTAGGGATGCGTGGAGGACGCAGGGCGCAGACCTCTGCTCGTTTCACCCCAGGATTAGGGCCTGGTTGTCAGTGGAGCGGCTAGCAAGTCCACAATGGAGGAAGTCGAAGGCAGAAAGCAGCCCCCTGCCTGACTCTCACCCCCAGGGCAAAGAGTGAGAAAGGCTTGCTACAGCAAGAGCCTGTCCATACTTTCACCTTGAAAGCAGAATGTTTACATTTAAAATTCATGAACAGGCAGCAATAAAAACAGCATACAGTAGCAGAGGACAGAAGCTTGCCCAGCGCATATAATATCAGAGCACCCCCCATGACAAAGCCAACAACTTAACTGGCCTGCTTAGCTTTGAGTTGTTCACAAATCCCGATGATTAGCATTTCTCTCGGAAACTAAACATCCTCTGATTTGGGGTGAGAGATAGATCTAATGTGCCAAAGGAAGGCATGATGGAAAGTCAGTTTCTTGCTCTCAGAGGAATGGGGGGTCGACAGAACCAACAGGTTAATGCACCTAGTGCAGCCTCCCATGTGCAGTCTGCAGGTGACACTTTCAGTTGCTTGTGAGATGCTGGTACAGGTTTGCTTGCTATGCAGGGGCCTGCAGTCACCTCACAGCACGTCGAGAAGGTGTCTCGTTTCAGTCCAGGGCAATTTTCTCATTAACAGTGACCGTAGATTTCACTTTTTTCCTTCATTTTTTCCAGTCAGTTGGGAGCAGAGAGACACGCTTATGTATGGGGCCTAACAAGACCAGAGTGCACACACCAAAGCCACAACGGATAGAGGGAATGCAGGTATTGGTGGGGCATTAGGTATGACATGATCACTCCGTGCCTTGCATCCCCATTTCCCATGAAAAAAAATGTTAAAAAACTCTTGGGAGATACAGAACCTGGGATTAGAACTCAGGTTGTCTGCATGCCCAATTCCAGCACTTATCACCTGTGCCACCGGTCTCTGTGCTTGCTGCAGTAGCTTTGGGGCATGTACATCTTTCTCCAGCGAGGCTATGACATCTGGCCGCAAGGATATAACATCTGTCTGCCCACTCCACCTAACTCCAAGCACCTGCAGTGGTGTAGTGGTTAAGTGCTTGCATTGCGGCTCTGGGGATGTCCGTTCGAATCCTGCCTTCGGCATATGTCATTGGTTAAACTACTTGTACTGTTAAAAATATCTGCTTGTCTCCTGAAAGGGCAGTGAGTTCCATGGGTAAAGGGGTGGGTTAAACGGCACCCTGGGAAGATAGACTAAGGTAAAGGGGAGCATCTGGAGAGGAGCTGTGGTAGGGGAAGGGGGTACTGGTTGGGTGGGGGGAGCAGGTTAAAGGGCATATGTGGGTTGGGGTAGAGCAAGGAAAGGGGGGCCTGGGGAGAAGCTGTGGCAGGGGTAAGGGGCTACTGGTTGGGTAAGGGTGACCAAAAGGGGGGTTAGGTTAAAGGGCATATGTTGGGTGGGGGTAGAGCAAGGAAAGGGGGGCCTGGATTGCAGCGGAGTAGGAAAGGGGACCCTGTGGAGAACAAGTTGACAATAGGGAACCCTTTTTTGTTTTTTGTTTTTTGTTTTTTGTTTTTGTTTTTGTTTTTGTTTAGAGAGTGCAGAGAGATCGAATGGACTGAGTACTGCCTTCCTGCATTGCCTGCTGTGTGGATGCACAGTAGTAGTGCATTGCCCCTGCACTGCATGCTTTAGTAATCACACAGGATTAGGCCCTGTTTATGAGTGGCATATCCCGCCCACCTCAGCTGCGGATCCCCCATTGCTGCTCCGATAATGCTATCAGCCTCTACTGCAACTAGAGCTGGCTATGTATCATGTTATACGCAAAGATATATTGTGTTAAACAATAGGTTCACATAACAGAGAAGACCTAGGTGTGTGCGTTGTATTAATAGATGTGCCAGAAAGCATTCAATGATGACAACAGTTTTCAAAGTGAGTCACAACATGTGTAATGTAAGTGCAAAGACTGAGCTGGAAACTAAGTAGAGTCTTTGGTGTTGCAGCAGGCAGGCAAGTTACCAGACTGCCCAGGCCTGGTGGCTCTTATCGGCCAAGAAATGTCTATTGACCTGTGCGTCTCAGGTTTCCCGACCAGCTCAGTTATACAGAGTTCTGCTTGCAGGTTGACATGCACACTGCCACTTAGCATCTTGCCCTGGACACTTTGCACACAGCTTCCAAGAACCTTCCCACCTCAACAACCCAGTCAGCCCTTCACCCCTTCGTATTCGACTTGCGGCACCTCCTTGGGAATGCATCTTTTGTTGGTAGATGTCCTTCATGAGGCTTAGCAAGGCCTTGCAACTTTTTCAAAGGGCCTTAGAAGAAAGGAAAAAAGTCGAAGGCATACTGGAGCGGGAAGCAGGTGGAAGTCGAGGGGTGGGGGTTTGGCAGTAAAAGAAAGAGGGTCTGGCAGAGAGTTAGAAGTTAGGCAACACAATGAGCGAGGTAGGAGGAAAGATGCCTCAGGCATGCAGCTCTCTGACTCTTCCCCACTGTGCCTGCAGAAAGAGCCTTCCTATTCCTAGCTCTCACCCGAATGGATACATTTGCCTGGAGAGCCCAGAACTAATTTCAGTTAGCCAGAGGGTAAACAGAGGCCAGTGAGAGGTGCACACCCCTTCATTTGACTAGGCTTCCCGGGCTTCTGGGAGGAAAAAAGGCAGCAGTATTCCAACAAGATCATCGTCACCAAGGGCCACCATAACTAGGGGATTACAGAGCATGCTGTGACACACTCCGGGGCCTGGTTGGCCAGGCTTATGTTGAAGAGCACATATCCTAACCCTGAGCTACCTGGGTGGCTGCTCCATAGGGGCTGCACCGAACATAGGGCTGTGCCCGTTTAGGGCTGTGGTCGCGTTTGGGGCTGTGGTCGCGTTTGGGAGCGTTAGGGATGCGTGGAGGACGCAGGGCGCAGACCTCTGCTCGTTTCACCCCAGGATTAGGGCCTGGTTGTCAGTGGAGCGGCCAGCAAGTCCACAATGGAGGAAGTCGAAGGCAGAAAGCAGCCCCCTGCCTGACTCTCACCCCCAGGGCAAAGAGTGAGAAAGGCTCGCTACAGCAAGAGCCTGTCCATACTTTTACCTTGAAAGCAGAATGTTTACATTTAAAATTCATGAACAGGCAGCAATAAAAACAGCATACAGTAGCAGAGGACAGAAGCTTGCCCAGCGCATATAATATCAGAGCACCCCCCATGACAAAGCCAACGACTTAACTGGCCTGCTTAGCTTTGAGTTGTTCACAAATCCCGATGATTAGCATTTCTCTCGGAAACTAAACATCCTCTGATTTGGGGTGAGAGATAGATCTAATGTGCCAAAGGAAGGCATGATGGAAAGTCAGTTTCTTGCTCTCAGAGGAATGGGGGGTCGACAGAACCAACAGGTTAATGCACCTAGTGCAGCCTCCCATGTGCAGTCTGCAGGTGACACTTTCAGTTGCTTGTGAGATGCTGGTACAGGTTTGCTTGCTATGCAGGGGCCTGCAGTCACCTCACAGCACGTCGAGAAGGTGTCTCGTTTCAGTCCAGGGCAATTTTCTCATTAACAGTGACCGTAGATTTCACTTTTTTCCTTCATTTTTTCCAGTCAGTTGGGAGCAGAGAGACACGCTTATGTATGGGGCCTAACAAGACCAGAGTGCACACACCAAAGCCACAACGGATAGAGGGAATGCAGGTATTGGTGGGGCATTAGGTATGACATGATCACTCCGTGCCTTGCATCCCTATTTCCCATGAAAAAAAATGTTAAAAAACTCTTGGGAGATACAGAACCTGGGATTAGAACTCAGGTTTTCTGCATGCCCAATTCCAGCACTTATCACCTGTGCCACCGGTCTCTGTGCTTGCGGCAGTAGCTTTGGGGCATGTACATCTTTCTCCAGCGAGGCTATGACATCTGGCCGCAAGGATATAACATCTGTCTGCCCACTCCACCTAACTCCAAGCACCTGCAGTGGTGTAGTGGTTAAGTGCTTGCATTGCGGCTCTGGGGATGTCCGTTCGAATCCTGCCTTCGGCATATGTCATTGGTTAAACTACTTGTACTGTTAAAAATATCTGCTTGTCTCCTGAAAGGGCCAATGAGTTGCATGGGTAAAGGGGTGGGTTAAAGGGCACCCTGGGAAGATAGACTAAGGTAAAGGGGAGCATCTGGAGAGGAGCTGTGGTAGGGGAAAGGGGGTACTGGTTGGGTAAGGGGAGCAGGTTAAAGGGCATATGTGGGTTGGGGTAGAGCAAGGAAAGGGGGGCCTGGGGAGAAGCTGTGGCAAGGGTAAGGGGCTACTGGTTGGGTAAGGGTGACCAAAAGGGGGGTTAGGTTAAAGGGCATATGTTGGGTGGGGGTAGAGCAAGGAAAGGGGGGCCTGGATTGCAGCGGAGTAGGAAAGGGGACCCTGTGGAGAACAAGTTGACAATAGGGAACCCTTTTTTGTTTCTTGTCTTTTGTCTTTTGTTTTTGTTTTTTTTTTGTTTAGAGAGTGCACAGAGATCGAATGGACTGAGTACTGCCTTCCAGCATTGCCTGCTGTGTGGATGCCCAGTAGTAGTGCATTGCCCCTGCACTGCATGCTTTAGTAATCACACAGGATTAGGCCCTGTTTATGAGTGGCATATCCCGCCCACCTCAGCTGCGGATACCCCATTGCTGCTCCGATAATGCTATCAGCCTCTACTGCAACTAGAGCTGGCTATGTATCATGTTATACGCAAAGATATATTCTGTTAAACAATAGGTTCACATAACAGAGAAGACCTAGGTGTGTGCGTTGTATTAATAGATGTGCCAGAAAGCATTCAATGATGACAACAGTTTTCAAAGTGAGTCACAACATGTGTAATGTAAGTGCAAAGACTGAGCTGGAAACTAAGTAGAGTCTTTGGTGTTGCAGCAGGCAGGCAAGTTACCAGACTGCCCAGGCCTGGTGGCTCTTATCGGCCAAGAAATGTCTATTGACCTGTGCGTCTCAGGTTTCCCGACCAGCTCAGTTATACAGAGTTCTGCTTGCAGGTTGACATGCACACTGCCACTTAGCATCTTGCCCTGGACACTTTGCACACAGCTTCCAAGAACCTTCCCACCTCAACAACCCAGTCAGCCCTTCACCCCTTCGTATTCGACTTGCGGCACCTCCTTGGGAATGCATCTTTTGTTGGTAGATGTCCTTCATGAGGCTTAGCAAGGCCTTGCAACTTTTTCAAAGGGCCTTAGAAGAAAGGAAAAAAGTCGAAGGCATACTGGAGCGGGAAGCAGGTGGAAGTCGAGGGGTGGGGGTTTGGCAGTAAAAGAAAGAGGGTCTGGCAGAGAGTTAGAAGTTAGGCAACACAATGAGCGAGGTAGGAGGAAAGATGCCTCAGGCATGCAGCTCTCTGACTCTTCCCCACTGTGCCTGCAGAAAGAGCCTTCCTATTCCTAGCTCTCACCCGAATGGATACATTTGCCTGGAGAGCCCAGAACTAATTTCAGTTAGCCAGAGGGTAAACAGAGGCCAGTGAGAGGTGCACACCCCTTCATTTGACTAGGCTTCCCTTGCTTCTGGGAGGAAAAAAGGCAGCAGTATTCCAACAAGATCATCGTCACCAAGGGCCACCATAACTAGGGGATTACAGAGCATGCTGTGACACACTCCGGGGCCTGGTTGGCCAGGCTTATGTTGAAGAGCACATATCCTAACCCTGAGCTACCTGGGTGGCTGCTCCATAGGGGCTGCACCGAACATAGGGCTGTGCCCGTTTAGGGCTGTGGTCGCGTTTGGGAGCGTTAGGGATGCGTGGAGGACGCAGGGCGCAGACCTCTGCTCGTTTCACCCCAGGATTAGGGCCTGGTTGTCAGTGGAGCGGCCAGCAAGTCCACAATGGAGGAAGTCGAAGGCAGAAAGCAGCCCCCTGCCTGACTCTCACCCCCAGGGCAAAGAGTGAGAAAGGCTCGCTACAGCAAGAGCCTGTCCATACTTTCACCTTGAAAGCAGAATGTTTACATTTAAAATTCATGAACAGGCAGCAATAAAAACAGCATACAGTAGCAGAGGACAGAAGCTTGCCCAGCGCATATAATATCAGAGCTCCCCCCATGACAAAGCCAACGACTTAACTGGCCTGCTTAGCTTTGAGTTGTTCACAAATCCCGATGATTAGCATTTCTCTCGGAAACTAAACATCCTCTGATTTGGGGTGAGAGATAGATCTAATGTGCCAAAGGAAGGCATGATGGAAAGTCAGTTTCTTGCTCTCAGAGGAATGGGGGGTCGACAGAACCAACAGGTTAATGCACCTAGTGCAGCCTCCCATGTGCAGTCTGCAGGTGACACTTTCAGTTGCATGTGAGATGCTGGTACAGGTTTGCTTGCTATGCAGGGGCCTGCAGTCACCTCACAGCACGTCGAGAAGGTGTCTCGTTTCAGTCCAGGGCAATTTTCTCATTAACAGTGACCGTAGATTTCACTTTTTTCCTTCATTTTTTCCAGTCAGTTGGGAGCAGAGAGACACGCTTATGTATGGGGCCTAACAAGACCAGAGTGCACACACCAAAGCCACAACGGATAGAGGGAATGCAGGTATTGGTGGGGCATTAGGTATGACATGATCACTCCGTGCCTTGCATCCCCATTTCCCATGAAAAAAAATGTTAAAAAACTCTTGGGAGATACAGAACCTGGGATTAGAACTCAGGTTTTCTGCATGCCCAATTCCAGCACTTATCACCTGTGCCACCGGTCTCTGTGCTTGTTGCAGTAGCTTTGGGGCATGTACATCTTTCTCCAGCGAGGCTATGACATCTAGCCGCAAGGATATAACATCTGTCTGCCCACTCCACCTAACTCCAAGCACCTGCAGTGGTGTAGTGGTTAAGTGCTTGCATTGCGGCTCTGGGGATGTCCGTTCGAATCCTGCCTTCGGCATATGTCATTGGTTAAACTACTTGTACTGTTAAAAATATCTGCTTTTCTCCTGAAAGGGCCAGTGAGTTCCATGGGTAAAGGGGTGGGTTAAAGGGCACCCTGGGAAGATAGACTAAGGTAAAGGGGAGCATCTGGAGAGGAGCTGTGGTAGGGGAAGGGGGTACTGGTTGGGTAGGGGGAGCAGGTTAAAGGGCATATGTGGGTTGGGGTAGAGCAAGGAAAGGGGGGCCTGGATTGCAGCGGAGTAGGAAAGGGGACCCTGTGGAGAATAAGTTGACAATAGGGAACCCTTTTTTGTTTCTTGTCTTTTGTCTTTTGTTTTTTGTTTTTGTTTTTGTTTTTGTTTAGAGAGTGCAGAGAGATCGAATGGACTGAGTACTGCCTTCCTGCATTGCCTGCTGTGTGGATGCACAGTAGTAGTGCATTGCCCCTGCACTGCATGCTTTAGTAATCACACAGGATTAGGCCCTGTTTATGAGTGGCATATCCCGCCCACCTCAGCTGCGGATCCCCCATTGCTGCTCCGATAATGCTATCAGCCTCTACTGCAACTAGAGCTGGCTATGTATCATGTTATACGCAAAGATATATTGTGTTAAACAATAGGTTCACATAACAGAGAAGACCTAGGTGTGTGCGTTGTATTAATAGATGTGCCAGAAAGCATTCAATGATGACAACAGTTTTCAAAGTGAGTCACAACATGTGTAATGTAAGTGCAAAGACTGAGCTGGAAACTAAGTAGAGTCTTTGGTGTTGCAGCAGGCAGGCAAGTTACCAGACTGCCCAGGCCTGGTGGCTCTTATCGGCCAAGAAATGTCTATTGACCTGTGCGTCTCAGGTTTCCCGACCAGCTCAGTTATACAGAGTTCTGCTTGCAGGTTGACATGCACACTGCCACTTAGCATCTTGCCCTGGACACTTTGCACACAGCTTCCAAGAACCTTCCCACCTCAACAACCCAGTCAGCCCTTCACCCCTTCGTATTCGACTTGCGGCACCTCCTTGGGAATGCATCTTTTGTTGGTAGATGTCCTTCATGAGGCTTAGCAAGGCCTTGCAACTTTTTCAAAGGGCCTTAGAAGAAAGGAAAAAAGTCGAAGGCATACTGGAGCGGGAAGCAGGTGGAAGTCGAGGGGTGGGGGTTTGGCAGTAAAAGAAAGAGGGTCTGGCAGAGAGTTAGAAGTTAGGCAACACAATGAGCGAGGTAGGAGGAAAGATGCCTCAGGCATGCAGCTCTCTGACTCTTCCCCACTGTGCCTGCAGAAAGAGCCTTCCTATTCCTAGCTCTCACCCGAATGGATACATTTGCCTGGAGAGCCCAGAACTAATTTCAGTTAGCCAGAGGGTAAACAGAGGCCAGTGAGAGGTGCACACCCCTTCATTTGACTAGGCTTCCCGGGCTTCTGGGAGGAAAAAAGGCAGCAGTATTCCAACAAGATCATCGTCACCAAGGGCCACCATAACTAGGGGATTACAGAGCATGCTGTGACACACTCCGGGGCCTGGTTGGCCAGGCTTATGTTGAAGAGCACATATCCTAACCCTGAGCTACCTGGGTGGCTGCTCCATAGGGGCTGCACCGAACATAGGGCTGTGCCCGTTTAGGGCTGTGGTCGCGTTTGGGAGCGTTAGGGATGCGTGGAGGACGCAGGGCGCAGACCTCTGCTCGTTTCACCCCAGGATTAGGGCCTGGTTGTCAGTGGAGCGGCCAGCAAGTCCACAATGGAGGAAGTCGAAGGCAGAAAGCAGCCCCCTGCCTGACTCTCACCCCCAGGGCAAAGAGTGAGAAAGGCTCGCTACAGCAAGAGCCTGTCCATACTTTCACCTTGAAAGCAGAATGTTTACATTTAAAATTCATGAACAGGCAGCAATAAAAACAGCATACAGTAGCAGAGGACAGAAGCTTGCCCAGCGCATATAATATCAGAGCACCCCCCATGACAAAGCCAACGACTTAACTGGCCTGCTTAGCTTTGAGTTGTTCACAAATCCCGATGATTAGCATTTCTCTCGGAAACTAAACATCCTCTGATTTGGGGTGAGAGATAGATCTAATGTGCCAAAGGAAGGCATGATGGAAAGTCAGTTTCTTGCTCTCAGAGGAATGGGGGGTCGACAGAACCAACAGGTTAATGCACCTAGTGCAGCCTCCCATGTGCAGTCTGCAGGTGACACTTTCAGTTGCTTGTGAGATGCTGGTACAGGTTTGCTTGCTATGCAGGGGCCTGCAGTCACCTCACAGCACGTCGAGAAGGTGTCTCGTTTCAGTCCAGGGCAATTTTCTCATTAACAGTGACCGTAGATTTCACTTTTTTCCTTCATTTTTTCCAGTCAGTTGGGAGCAGAGAGACACACTTATGTATGGGGCCTAACAAGACCAGAGTGCACACACCAAAGCCACAAAGGATAGAGGGAATGCAGGTATTGGTGGGGCATTAGGTATGACATGATCACTCCGTGCCTTGCATCCCCATTTCCCATGAAAAAAAATGTTAAAAAACTCTTGGGAGATACAGAACCTGGGATTAGAACTCAGGTTTTCTGCATGCCCAATTCCAGCACTTATCACCTGTGCCACCGGTCTCTGTGCTTGCTGCAGTAGCTTTGGGGCATGTACATCTTTCTCCAGCGAGGCTATGACATCTGGCCGCAAGGATATAACATCTGTCTGCCCACTCCACCTAACTCCAAGCACCTGCAGTGGGGTAGTGGTTAAGTGCTTGCATTGCGGCTCTGGGGATGTCCGTTCGAATCCTGCCTTCGGCATATGTCATTGGTTAAACTACTTGTACTGTTAAAAATATCTGCTTGTCTCCTGAAAGGGCCAGTGAGTTCCATGGGTAAAGGGGTGGGTTAAAGGGCACCCTGGGAAGATAGACTGAGGTAAAGGGGAGCATCTGGAGAGGAGCTGTGGTAGGGGAAGGGGGTACTGGTTGGGTAGGGGGAGCAGGTTAAAGGGCATATGTGGGTTGGGGTAGAGCAAGGAAAGGGGGGCCTGGGGAGAAGCTGTGGCAGGGGTAAGGGGCTACTGGTTGGGTAAGGGTGACCAAAAGGGGGGTTAGGTTAAAGGGCATATGTTGGGTGGGGGTAGAGCAAGGAAAGGGGGGCCTGGATTGCAGCGGAGTAGGAAAGGGGACCCTGTGGAGAACAAGTTGACAATAGGGAACCCTTTTTTGTTTCTTGTCTTTTGTCTTTTGTTTTTTGTTTTTGTTTTTTTTTTTGTTTAGAGAGTGCACAGAGATCGAATGGACTGAGTACTGCCTTCCTGCATTGCCTGCTGTGTGGATGCACAGTAGTAGTGCATTGCCCCTGCACTGCATGCTTTAGTAATCACACAGGATTAGGACCTGTTTATGAGTGGCATATCCCGCCCACCTCAGCTGCGGATACCCCATTGCTGCTCCGATAATGCTATCAGCCTCTACTGCAACTAGAGCTGGCTATGTACCATGTTATACGCAAAGATATATTGTGTTAAACAATAGGTTCACATAACAGAGAAGACCTAGGTGTGTGCGTTGTATTAATAGATGTGCCAGAAAGCATTCAATGATGACAACAGTTTTCAAAGTGAGTCACAACATGTGTAATGTAAGTGCAAAGACTGAGCTGGAAACTAAGTAGAGTCTTTGGTGTTGCAGCAGGCAGGCAAGTTACCAGACTGCCCAGGCCTGGTGGCTCTTATCGGCCAAGAAATGTCTATTGACCTGTGCGTCTCAGGTTTCCCGACCAGCTCAGTTATACAGAGTTCTGCTTGCAGGTTGACATGCACACTGCCACTTAGCATCTTGCCCTGGACACTTTGCACACAGCTTCCAAGAACCTTCCCACCTCAACAACCCAGTCAGCCCTTCACCCCTTCGTATTCGACTTGCGGCACCTCCTTGGGAATGCATCTTTTGTTGGTAGATGTCCTTCATGAGGCTTAGCAAGGCCTTGCAACTTTTTCAAAGGGCCTTAGAAGAAAGGAAAAAAGTCGAAGGCATACTGGAGCGGGAAGCAGGTGGAAGTCGAGGGGTGGGGGTTTGGCAGTAAAAGAAAGAGGGTCTGGGAGAGAGTTAGAAGTTAGGCAACACAATGAGCGAGGTAGGAGGAAAGATGCCTCAGGCATGCAGCTCTCTGACTCTTCCCCACTGTGCCTGCAGAAAGAGCCTTCCTATTCCTAGCTCTCACCCGAATGGATACATTTGCCTGGAGAGCCCAGAACTAATTTCAGTTAGCCAGAGGGTAAACAGAGGCCAGTGAGAGGTGCACACCCCTTCATTTGACTAGGCTTCCCGGGCTTCTGGGAGGAAAAAAGGCAGCAGTATTCCAACAAGATCATCGTCACCAAGGGCCACCATAACTAGGGGATTACAGAGCATGCTGTGACACACTCCGGGGCCTGGTTGGCCAGGCTTATGTTGAAGAGCACATATCCTAACCCTGAGCTACCTGGGTGGCTGCTCCATAGGGGCTGCACCGAACATAGGGCTGTGCCCGTTTAGGGCTGTGGTCGCGTTTGGGAGCGTTAGGGATGCGTGGAGGACGCAGGGCGCAGACCTCTGCTCGTTTCACCCCAGGATTAGGGCCTGGTTGTCAGTGGAGCGGCTAGCAAGTCCACAATGGAGGAAGTCGAAGGCAGAAAGCAGCCCCCTGCCTGACTCTCACCCCCAGGGCAAAGAGTGAGAAAGGCTCGCTACAGCAAGAGCCTGTCCATACTTTCACCTTGAAAGCAGAATGTTTACATTTAAAATTCATGAACAGGCAGCAATAAAAACAGCATACAGTAGCAGAGGACAGAAGCTTGCCCAGCGCATATAATATCAGAGCACCCCCCATGACAAAGCCAACGACTTAACTGGCCTGCTTAGCTTTGAGTTGTTCACAAATCCCGATGATTAGCATTTCTCTCGGAAACTAAACATCCTCTGATTTGGGGTGAGAGATAGATCTAATGTGCCAAAGGAAGGCATGATGGAAAGTCAGTTTCTTGCTCTCAGAGGAATGGGGGGTCGACAGAACCAACAGGTTAATGCACCTAGTGCAGCCTCCCATGTGCAGTCTGCAGGTGACACTTTCAGTTGCTTGTGAGATGCTGGTACAGGTTTGCTTGCTATGCAGGGGCCTGCAGTCACCTCACATCACGTCGAGAAGGTGTCTCGTTTCAGTCCAGGGCAATTTTCTCATTAACAGTGACCGTAGATTTCACTTTTTTCCTTCATTTTTTCCAGTCAGTTGGGAGCAGAGAGACACGCTTATGTATGGGGCCTAACAAGACCAGAGTGCACACACCAAAGCCACAACGGATAGAGGGAATGCAGGTATTGGTGGGGCATTAGGTAAGAAATGAATTCTCCGTGCCTTGCATCCCCATTTCCCATGAAAAAAAATGTTAAAAAACTCTTGGGAGATACAGAACCTGGGATTAGAACTCAGGTTTTCTGCATGCCCAATTCCAGCACTTATCACCTGTGCCACCGGTCTCTGTGCTTGCAGCAGTAGCTTTGGGGCATGTACATCTTTCTCCAGCGAGGCTATGACATCTGGCCGCAAGGATATAACATCTGTCTGCCCACTCCACCTAACTCCAAGCACCTGCAGTGGTGTAGTGGTTAAGTGCTTGCATTGCGGCTCTGGGGATGTCCGTTCGAATCCTGCCTTCTGCATATGTCATTGGTTAAACTACTTGTACTGTTAAAAATATCTGCTTGGCTCCTGAAAGGGCCAGTGAGTTCCATGGGTAAAGGGGTGGGTTAAAGGGCACCCTGGGAAGATAGGTAAAGGGGAGCATCTGGAGAGGAGCTGTGGTAGGGGAAGGGGGTACTGGTTGGGTAGGGGGAGCAGGTTAAAGGGCATATGTGGGTTGGGGTAGAGCAAGGAAAGGGGGGCCTGGGGAGAAGCTGTGGCAGGGGTAAGGGGCTACTGGTTGGGTAAGGGTGACCAAAAGGGGGGTTAGGTTAAAGGGCATATGTTGGGTGGGGGTAGAGCAAGGAAAGGGGGGCCTGGATTGCAGCGGAGTAGGAAAGGGGACCCTGTGGAGAACAAGTTGACAATAGGGAACCCTTTTTTGTTTCTTGTCTTTTGTCTTTTGTTTTTTGTTTTTGTTTTTGTTTTTGTTTAGAGAGTGCAGAGAGATCGAATGGACTGAGTACTGCCTTCCTGCATTGCCTGCTGTGTGGATGCACAGTAGTAGTGCATTGCCCCTGCACTGCATGCTTTAGTAATCACACAGGATTAGGCCCTGTTTATGAGTGGCATATCCCGCCCACCTCAGCTGCGGATCCCCCATTGCTGCTCCGATAATGCTATCAGCCTCTACTGCAACTAGAGCTGGCTATGTATCATGTTATACGCAAAGATATATTCTGTTAAACAATAGGTTCACATAACAGAGAAGACCTAGGTGTGTGCGTTGTATTAATAGATGTGCCAGAAAGCATTCAATGATGACAACAGTTTTCAAAGTGAGTCACAACATGTGTAATGTAAGTGCAAAGACTGAGCTGGAAACTAAGTAGAGTCTTTGGTGTTGCAGCAGGCAGGCAAGTTACCAGACTGCCCAGGCCTGGTGGCTCTTATCGGCCAAGAAATGTCTATTGACCTGTGCGTCTCAGGTTTCCCGACCAGCTCAGTTATACAGAGTTCTGCTTGCAGGTTGACATGCACACTGCCACTTAGCATCTTGCCCTGGACACTTTGCACACAGCTTCCAAGAACCGTCCCACCTCAACAACCCAGTCAGCCCTTCACCCCTTCGTATTCGACTTGCGGCACCTCCTTGGGAATGCATCTTTTGTTGGTAGATGTCCTTCATGAGGCTTAGCAAGGCCTTGCAACTTTTTCAAAGGGCCTTAGAAGAAAGGAAAAAAGTCGAAGGCATACTGGAGCGGGAAGCAGGTGGAAGTCGAGGGGTGGGGGTTTGGCAGTAAAAGAAAGAGGGTCTGGCAGAGAGTTAGAAGTTAGGCAACACAATGAGCGAGGTAGGAGGAAAGATGCCTCAGGCATGCAGCTCTCTGACTCTTCCCCACTGTGCCTGCAGAAAGAGCCTTCCTATTCCTAGCTCTCACCCGAATGGATACATTTGCCTGGAGAGCCCAGAACTAATTTCAGTTAGCCAGAGGGTAAACAGAGGCCAGTGAGAGGTGCACACCCCTTCATTTGACTAGGCTTCCCGGGCTTCTGGGAGGAAAAAAGGCAGCAGTATTCCAACAAGATCATCGTCACCAAGGGCCACCATAACTAGGGGATTACAGAGCATGCTGTGACACACTCCGGGGCCTGGTTGGCCAGGCTTATGTTGAAGAGCACATATCCTAACCCTGAGCTACCTGGGTGGCTGCTCCATAGGGGCTGCACCGAACATAGGGCTGTGCCCGTTTAGGGCTGTGGTTGCGTTTGGGAGCGTTAGGGATGCGTGGAGGACGCAGGGCACAGACCTCTGCTCGTTTCACCCCAGGATTAGGGCCTGGTTGTCAGTGGAGCGGCCAGCAAGTCCACAATGGAGGAAGTCGAAGGCAGAAAGCAGCCCCCTGCCTGACTCTCACCCCCAGGGCAAAGAGTGAGAAAGGCTCGCTACAGCAAGAGCCTGTCCATACTTTCACCTTGAAAGCAGAATGTTTACATTTAAAATTCATGAACAGGCAGCAATAAAAACAGCATACAGTAGCAGAGGACAGAAGCTTGCCCAGCGCATATAATATCAGAGCACCCCCCATGACAAAGCCAACGACTTAACTGGCCTGCTTAGCTTTGAGTTGTTCACAAATCCCGATGATTAGCATTTCTCTCGGAAACTAAACATCCTCTGATTTGGGGTGAGAGATAGATCTAATGTGCCAAAGGAAGGCATGATGGAAAGTCAGTTTCTTGCTCTCAGAGGAATGGGGGGTCGACAGAACCAACAGGTTAATGCACCTAGTGCAGCCTCCCATGTGCAGTCTGCAGGTGACACTTTCAGTTGCTTGTGAGATGCTGGTACAGGTTTGCTTGCTATGCAGGGGCCTGCAGTCACCTCACAGCACGTCGAGAAGGTGTCTCGTTTCAGTCCAGGGCAATTTTCTCATTAACAGTGACCGTAGATTTCACTTTTTTCCTTCATTTTTTCCAGTCAGTTGGGAGCAGAGAGACACGCTTATGTATGGGGCCTAACAAGACCAGATTGCACACACCAAAGCCACAACGGATAGAGGGAATGCAGGTATTGGTGGGGCATTAGGTAAGAAATGAATTCTCCGTGCCTTGCATCCCCATTTCCCATGAAAAAAAATGTTAAAAAACTCTTGGGAGATACAGAACCTGGGATTAGAACTCAGGTTTTCTGCATGCCCAATTCCAGCACTTATCACCGGTGCCACCGGTCTCTGTGCTTGCTGCAGTAGCTTTGGGGCATGTACATCTTTCTCCAGCGAGGCTATGACATCTGGCCGCAAGGATATAACATCTGTCTGCCCACTCCACCTAACTCCAAGCACCTGCAGTGGTGTAGTGGTTAAGTGCTTGCATTGCGGCTCTGGGGATGTCCGTTCGAATCCTGCCTTCGGCATATGTCATTGGTTAAACTACTTGTACTGTTAAAAATATCTGCTTGTCTCCTGAAAGGGCCAGTGAGTTCCATGGGTAAAGGGGTGGGTTAAAGGGCACCCTGGGAAGATAGGTAAAGGGGAGCATCTGGAGAGGAGCTGTGGTAGGGGAAGGGGGTACTGGTTGGGTAGGGGGAGCAGGTTAAAGGGCATATGTGGGTTGGGGTAGAGCAAGGAAAGGGGGGCCTGGGGAGAAGCTGTGGCAGGGGTAAGGGGCTACTGGTTGGGTAAGGGTGACCAAAAGGGGGGTTAGGTTAAAGGGCATATGTTGGGTGGGGGTAGAGCAAGGAAAGGGGGGCCTGGATTGCAGCGGAGTAGGAAAGGGGACCCTGTGGAGAACAAGTTGACAATAGGGAACCCTTTTTTGTTTCTTGTCTTTTGTCTTTTGTTTTTTGTTTTTGTTTTTGTTTTTGTTTAGAGAGTGCAGAGAGATCGAATGGACTGAGTACTGCCTTCCTGCATTGCCTGCTGTGTGGATGCACAGTAGTAGTGCATTGCCCCTGCACTGCATGCTTTAGTAATCACACAGGATTAGGCCCTGTTTATGAGTGGCATATCCCGCCCACCTCAGCTGCGGATCCCCCATTGCTGCTCCGATAATGCTATCAGCCTCTACTGCAACTAGAGCTGGCTATGTATCATGTTATACGCAAAGATATATTGTGTTAAACAATAGGTTCACATAACAGAGAAGACCTAGGTGTGTGCGTTGTATTAATAGATGTGCCAGAAAGCATTCAATGATGACAACAGTTTTCAAAGTGAGTCACAACATGTGTAATGTAAGTGCAAAGACTGAGCTGGAAACTAAGTAGAGTCTTTGGTGTTGCAGCAGGCAGGCAAGTTACCAGACTGCCCAGGCCTGGTGGCTCTTATCGGCCAAGAAATGTCTATTGACCTGTGCGTCTCAGGTTTCCCGACCAGCTCAGTTATACAGAGTTCTGCTTGCAGGTTGACATGCACACTGCCACTTAGCATCTTGCCCTGGACACTTTGCACACAGCTTCCAAGAACCTTCCCACCTCAACAACCCAGTCAGCCCTTCACCCCTTCGTATTCGACTTGCGGCACCTCCTTGGGAATGCATCTTTTGTTGGTAGATGTCCTTCATGAGGCTTAGCAAGGCCTTGCAACTTTTTCAAAGGGCCTTAGAAGAAAGGAAAAAAGTCGAAGGCATACTGGAGCGGGAAGCAGGTGGAAGTCGAGGGTTGGGGGTTTGGCAGTAAAAGAAAGAGGGTCTGGCAGAGAGTTAGAAGTTAGGCAACACAATGAGCGAGGTAGGAGGAAAGATGCCTCAGGCATGCAGCTCTCTGACTCTTCCCCACTGTGCCTGCAGAAAGAGCCTTCCTATTCCTAGCTCTCACCCGAATGGATACATTTGCCTGGAGAGCCCAGAACTAATTTCAGTTAGCCAGAGGGTAAACAGAGGCCAGTGAGAGGTGCACACCCCTTCATTTGACTAGGCTTCCCGGGCTTCTGGGAGGAAAAAAGGCAGCAGTATTCCAACAAGATCATCGTCACCAAGGGCCACCATAACTAGGGGATTACAGAGCATGCTGTGACACACTCCGGGGCCTGGTTGGCCAGGCTTATGTTGAAGAGCACATATCCTAACCCTGAGCTACCTGGGTGGCTGCTCCATAGGGGCTGCACCGAACATAGGGCTGTGCCCGTTTAGGGCTGTGGTTGCGTTTGGGAGCGTTAGGGATGCGTGGAGGACGCAGGGCACAGACCTCTGCTCGTTTCACCCCAGGATTAGGGCCTGGTTGTCAGTGGAGCGGCCAGCAAGTCCACAATGGAGGAAGTCGAAGGCAGAAAGCAGCCCCCTGCCTGACTCTCACCCCCAGGGCAAAGAGTGAGAAAGGCTCGCTACAGCACGAGCCTGTCCATACTTTCACCTTGAAAGCAGAATGTTTACATTTAAAATTCATGAACAGGCAGCAATAAAAACAGCATACAGTAGCAGAGGACAGAAGCTTGCCCAGCGCATATAATATCAGAGCACCCCCCATGACAAAGCCAACGACTTAACTGGCCTGCTTAGCTTTGAGTTGTTCACAAATCCCGATGATTAGCATTTCTCTCGGAAACTAAACATCCTCTGATTTGGGGTGAGAGATAGATCTAATGTGCCAAAGGAAGGCATGATGGAAAGTCAGTTTCTTGCTCTCAGAGGAATGGGGGGTCGACAGAACCAACAGGTTAATGCACCTAGTGCAGCCTCCCATGTGCAGTCTGCAGGTGACACTTTCAGTTGCTTGTGAGATGCTGGTACAGGTTTGCTTGCTATGCAGGGGCCTGCAGTCACCTCACAGCACGTCGAGAAGGTGTCTCGTTTCAGTCCAGGGCAATTTTCTCATTAACAGTGACCGTAGATTTCACTTTTTTCCTTCATTTTTTCCAGTCAGTTGGGAGCAGAGAGACACGCTTATGTATGGGGCCTAACAAGACCAGAGTGCACACACCAAAGCCACAACGGATAGAGGGAATGCAGGTATTGGTGGGGCATTAGGTATGACATGATCACTCCGTGCCTTGCATCCCCATTTCCCATGAAAAAAAATGTTAAAAAACTCGTGGGAGATACAGAACCTGGGATTAGAACTCAGGTTTTCTGCATGCCCAATTCCAGCACTTATCACCTGTGCCACCGGTCTCTGTGCTTGCTGCAGTAGCTTTGGGGCATGTACATCTTTCTCCAGCGAGGCTATGACATCTGGCCGCAAGGATATAACATCTGTCTGCCCACTCCACCTAACTCCAAGCACCTGCAGTGGTGTAGTGGTTAAGTGCTTGCATTGCGGCTCTGGGGATGTCCGTTCGAATCCTGCCTTCGGCATATGTCATTGGTTAAACTACTTGTACTGTTAAAAATATCTGCTTGTCTCCTGAAAGGGCCAGTGAGTTCCATGGGTAAAGGGGTGGGTTAAAGGGCACCCTGGGAAGATAGGTAAAGGGGAGCATCTGGAGAGGAGCTGTGGTAGGGGAAGGGGGTACTGGTTGGGTAGGGGGAGCAGATTAAAGGGCATATGTGGGTTGGGGTAGAGCAAGGAAAGGGGGGCCTGGGGAGAAGCTGTGGCAGGGGTAAGGGGCTACTGGTTGGGTAAGGGTGACCAAAAGGGGGGTTAGGTTAAAGGGCATATGTTGGGTGGGGGTAGAGCAAGGAAAGGGGGACCTGGATTGCAGCGGAGTAGGAAAGGGGACCCTGTGGAGAACAAGTTGACAATAGGGAACCCTTTTTTGTTTCTTGTCTTTTGTCTTTTGTTTTTTGTTTTTGTTTTTGTTTTTGTTTAGAGAGTGCAGAGAGATCGAATGGACTGAGTACTGCCTTCCTGCATTGCCTGCTGTGTGGATGCACAGTAGTAGTGCATTGCCCCTGCACTGCATGCTTTAGTAATCACACAGGATTAGGCCCTGTTTATGAGTGGCATATCCCGCCCACCTCAGCTGCGGATCCCCCATTGCTGCTCCGATAATGCTATCAGCCTCTACTGCAACTAGAGCTGGCTATGTATCATGTTATACGCAAAGATATATTGTGTTAAACAATAGGTTCACATAACAGAGAAGACCTAGGTGTGTGCGTTGTATTAATAGATGTGCCAGAAAGCATTCAATGATGACAACAGTTTTCAAAGTGAGTCACAACATGTGTAATGTAAGTGCAAAGACTGAGCTGGAAACTAAGTAGAGTCTTTGGTGTTGCAGCAGGCAGGCAAGTTACCAGACTGCCCAGGCCTGGTGGCTCTTATCGGCCAAGAAATGTCTATTGACCTGTGCGTCTCAGGTTTCCCGACCAGCTCAGTTATACAGAGTTCTGCTTGCAGGTTGACATGCACACTGCCACTTAGCATCTTGCCCTGGACACTTTGCACACAGCTTCCAAGAACTTTCCCACCTCAACAACCCAGTCAGCCCTTCACCCCTTCGTATTCGACTTGCGGCACCTCCTTGGGAATGCATCTTTTGTTGGTAGATGTCCTTCATGAGGCTTAGCAAGGCCTTGCAACTTTTTCAAAGGGCCTTAGAAGAAAGGAAAAAAGTCGAAGGCATACTGGAGCGGGAAGCAGGTGGAAGTCGAGGGGTGGGGGTTTGGCAGTAAAAGAAAGAGGGTCTGGCAGAGAGTTAGAAGTTAGGCAACACAATGAGCGAGGTAGGAGGAAAGATGCCTCAGGCATGCAGCTCTCTGACTCTTCCCCACTGTGCCTGCAGAAAGAGCCTTCCTATTCCTAGCTCTCACCCGAATGGATACATTTGCCTGGAGAGCCCAGAACTAATTTCAGTTAGCCAGAGGGTAAACAGAGGCCAGTGAGAGGTGCACACCCCTTCATTTGACTAGGCTTCCCGGGCTTCTGGGAGGAAAAAAGGCAGCAGTATTCCAACAAGATCATCGTCACCAAGGGCCACCATAACTAGGGGATTACAGAGCATGCTGTGACACACTCCGGGGCCTGGTTGGCCAGGCTTATGTTGAAGAGCACATATCCTAACCCTGAGCTACCTGGGTGGCTGCTCCATAGGGGCTGCACCGAACATAGGGCTGTGCCCGTTTAGGGCTGTGGTTGCGTTTGGGAGCGTTAGGGATGCGTGGAGGACGCAGGGCACAGACCTCTGCTCGTTTCACCCCAGGATTAGGGCCTGGTTGTCAGTGGAGCGGCCAGCAAGTCCACAATGGAGGAAGTCGAAGGCAGAAAGCAGCCCCCTGCCTGACTCTCACCCCCAGGGCAAAGAGTGAGAAAGGCTCGCTACAGCACGAGCCTGTCCATACTTTCACCTTGAAAGCAGAATGTTTACATTTAAAATTCATGAACAGGCAGCAATAAAAACAGCATACAGTAGCAGAGGACAGAAGCTTGCCCAGCGCATATAATATCAGAGCACCCCCCATGACAAAGCCAACGACTTAACTGGCCTGCTTAGCTTTGAGTTGTTCACAAATCCCGATGATTAGCATTTCTCTCGGAAACTAAACATCCTCTGATTTGGGGTGAGAGATAGATCTAATGTGCCAAAGGAAGGCATGATGGAAAGTCAGTTTCTTGCTCTCAGAGGAATGGGGGGTCGACAGAACCAACAGGTTAATGCACCTAGTGCAGCCTCCCATGTGCAGTCTGCAGGTGACACTTTCAGTTGCTTGTGAGATGCTGGTACAGGTTTGCTTGCTATGCAGGGGCCTGCAGTCACCTCACAGCACGTCGAGAAGGTGTCTCGTTTCAGTCCAGGGCAATTTTCTCATTAACAGTGACCGTAGATTTCACTTTTTTCCTTCATTTTTTCCAGTCAGTTGGGAGCAGAGAGACACGCTTATGTATGGGGCCTAACAAGACCAGAGTGCACACACCAAAGCCACAACGGATAGAGGGAATGCAGGTATTGGTGGGGCATTAGGTATGACATGATCACTCCGTGCCTTGCATCCCCATTTCCCATGAAAAAAAATGTTAAAAAACTCTTGGGAGATACAGAACCTGGGATTAGAACTCAGGTTTTCTGCATGCCCAATTCCAGCACTTATCACCTGTGCCACCGGTCTCTGTGCTTGCTGCAGTAGCTTTGGGGCATGTACATCTTTCTCCAGCGAGGCTATGACATCTGGCCGCAAGGATATAACATCTGTCTGCCCACTCCACCTAACTCCAAGCACCTGCAGTGGTGTAGTGGTTAAGAGCTTGCATTGCGGCTCTGGGGATGTCCGTTCGAATCCTGCCTTCGGCATATGTCATTGGTTAAACTACTTGTACTGTTAAAAATATCTGCTTGTCTCCTGAAAGGGCCAGTGAGTTCCATGGGTAAAGGGGTGGGTTAAAGGGCACCCTGGGAAGATAGACTAAGGTAAAGGGGAGCATCTGGAGAGGAGCTGTGGTAGGGGAAGGGGGTACTGGTTGGGTAGGGGGAGCAGGTTAAAGGGCATATGTGGGTTGGGGTAGAGCAAGGAAAGGGGGGCCTGGGGAGAAGCTGTGGCAGGGGTAAGGGGCTACTGGTTGGGTAAGGGTGACCAAAAGGGGGGTTAGGTTAAAGGGCATATGTTGGGTGGGGGTAGAGCAAGGAAAGGGGGGCCTGGATTTCAGCGGAGTAGGAAAGGGGACCCTGTGGAGAACAAGTTGACAATAGGGAACCCTTTTTTGTTTTTTGTTTTTTGTTTTTGTTTTTGTTTTTGTTTTTGTTTAGAGAGTGCAGAGAGATCGAATGGACTGAGTACTGCCTTCCTGCATTGCCTGCTGTGTGGATGCCCAGTAGTAGTGCATTGCCCCTGCACCGCATGCTTTAGTAATCACACAGGATTAGGCCCTGTTTATGAGTGGCATATCCCGCCCACCTCAGCTGCGGATACCCCATTGCTGCTCCGATAATGCTATCAGCCTCTACTGCAACTAGAGCTGGCTATGTATCATGTTATACGCAAAGATATATTCTGTTAAACAATAGGTTCACATAACAAAGAAGACCTAGGTGTGTGCGTTGTATTAATAGATGTGCCAGAAAGCATTCAATGATGACAACAGTTTTCAAAGTGAGTCACAACATGTGTAAGGTAAGTGCAAAGACTGAGCTGGAAACTAAGTAGAGTCTTTGGTGTTGCAGAAGGCAGGCAAGTTACCAGACTGCCCAGGCCTGGTGGCTCTTATCGGCCAAGAAATGTCTATTGACCTGTGCGTCTCAGGTTTCCCGACCAGCTCAGTTATACAGAGTTCTGCTTGCAGGTTGACATGCACACTGCCACTTAGCATCTTGCCCTGGACACTTTGCACACAGCTTCCAAGAACCTTCCCACCTCAACAACCCAGTCAGCCCTTCACCCCTTCGTATTCGACTTGCGGCACCTCCTTGGGAATGCATCTTTTGTTGGTAGATGTCCTTCATGAGGCTTAGCAAGGCCTTGCAACTTTTTCAAAGGGCCTTAGAAGAAAGGAAAAAAGTCGAAGGCATACTGGAGCGGGAAGCAGGTGGAAGTCGAGGGGTGGGGGTTTGGCAGTAAAAGAAAGAGGGTCTGGCAGAGAGTTAGAAGTTAGGCAACACAATGAGCGAGGTAGGAGGAAAGATGCCTCAGGCATGCAGCTCTCTGACTCTTCCCCACTGTGCCTGCAGAAAGAGCCTTCCTATTCCTAGCTCTCACCCGAATGGATACATTTGCCTGGAGAGCCCAGAACTAATTTCAGTTAGCCAGAGGGTAAACAGAGGCCAGTGAGAGGTGCACACCCCTTCATTTGACTAGGCTTCCCGGGCTTCTGGGAGGAAAAAAGGCAGCAGTATTCCAACAAGATCATCGTCACCAAGGGCCACCATAACTAGGGGATTACAGAGCATGCTGTGACACACTCCGGGGCCTGGTTGGCCAGGCTTATGTTGAAGAGCACATATCCTAACCCTGAGCTACCTGGGTGGCTGCTCCATAGGGGCTGCACCGAACATAGGGCTGTGCCCGTTTAGGGCTGTGGTCGCGTTTGGGATGCGTTAGGGATGCGTGGAGGACGCAGGGCGCAGACTTCTGCTCGTTTCACCCCAGGATTAGGGCCTGGTTGTCAGTGGAGCGGCCAGCAAGTCCACAATGGAGGAAGTCGAAGGCAGAAAGCAGCCCCCTGCCTGACTCTCACCCCCAGGGCAAAGAGTGAGAAAGGCTCGCTACAGCAAGAGCCTGTCCATACTTTCACCTTGAAAGCAGAATGTTTACATTTAAAATTCATGAACAGGCAGCAATAAAAACAGCATACAGTAGCAGAGGACAGAAGCTTGCCCAGCGCATATAATATCAGAGCACCCCCCATGACAAAGCCAACGACTTAACTGGCCTGCTTAGCTTTGAGTTGTTCACAAATCCCGATGATTAGCATTTCTCCCGGAAACTAAACATCCTCTGATTTGGGGTGAGAGATAGATCTAATGTGCCAAAGGAAGGCATGATGGAAAGTCAGTTTCTTGCTCTCAGAGGAATGGGGGGTCGACAGAACCAACAGGTTAATGCACCTAGTGCAGCCTCCCATGTGCAGTCTGCAGGTGACACTTTCAGTTGCTTGTGAGATGCTGGTACAGGTTTGCTTGCTATGCAGGGGCCTGCAGTCACCTCACAGCACGTCGAGAAGGTGTCTCGTTTCAGTCCAGGGCAATTTTCTCATTAACAGTGACCGTAGATTTCACTTTTTTCCTTCATTTTTTCCAGTCAGTTGGGAGCAGAGAGACACGCTTATGTATGGGGCCTAACAAGACCAGAGTGCACACACCAAAGCCACAACGGATAGAGGGAATGCAGGTATTGGTGGGGCATTAGGTATGACATGATCACTCCGTGCCTTGCATCCTCATTTCCCATGAAAAAAAATGTTAAAAAACTTTTGGGAGATACAGAACCTGGGATTAGAACTCAGGTTTTCTGCATGCCCAATTCCAGCACTTATCACCTGTGCCACCGGTCTCTGTGCTTGCAGCAGTAGCTTTGTGGCATGTACATCTTTCTCCAGCGAGGCTATGACATCTGGCCGCAAGGATATAACATCTGTCTGCCCACTCCACCTAACTCCAAGCACCTGCAGTGGTGTAGTGGTTAAGTGCTTGCATTGCGGCTCTGGGGATGTCCGTTCGAATCCTGCCTTCTGCATATGTCATTGGTTAAACTACTTGTACTGTTAAAAATATCTGCTTGGCTCCTGAAAGGGCCAGTGAGTTCCATGGGTAAAGGGGTGGGTTAAAGGGCACCCTGGGAAGATAGGTAAAGGGGAGCATCTGGAGAGGAGCTGTGGTAGGGGAAGGGGGTACTGGTTGGGTAGGGGGAGCAGGTTAAAGGGCATATGTGGGTTGGGGTAGAGCAAGGAAAGGGGGGCCTGGGGAGAAGCTGTGGCAGGGGTAAGGGGCTACTGGTTGGGTAAGGGTGACCAAAAGGGGGGTTAGGTTAAAGGGCATATGTTGGGTGGGGGTAGAGCAAGGAAAGGGGGGCCTGGATTGCAGCGGAGTAGGAAAGGGGACCCTGTGGAGAACAAGTTGACAATAGGGAACCCTTTTTTGTTTCTTGTCTTTTGTCTTTTGTTTTTTGTTTTTGTTTTTGTTTTTGTTTAGAGAGTGCAGAGAGATCGAATGGACTGAGTACTGCCTTCCTGCATTGCCTGCTGTGTGGATGCACAGTAGTAGTGCATTGCCCCTGCACTGCATGCTTTAGTAATCACACAGGATTAGGCCCTGTTTATGAGTGGCATATCCCGCCCACCTCAGCTGCGGATCCCCCATTGCTGCTCCGATAATGCTATCAGCCTCTACTGCAACTAGAGCTGGCTATGTATCATGTTATACGCAAAGATATATTGTGTTAAACAATAGGTTCACATAACAGAGAAGACCTAGGTGTGTGCGTTGTATTAATAGATGTGCCAGAAAGCATTCAATGATGACAACAGTTTTCAAAGTGAGTCACAACATGTGTAATGTAAGTGCAAAGACTGAGCTGGAAACTAAGTAGAGTCTTTGGTGTTGCAGCAGGCAGGCAAGTTACCAGACTGCCCAGGCCTGGTGGCTCTTATCGGCCAAGAAATGTCTATTGACCTGTGCGTCTCAGGTTTCCCGACCAGCTCAGTTATACAGAGTTCTGCTTGCAGGTTGACATGCACACTGCCACTTAGCATCTTGCCCTGGACACTTTGCACACAGCTTCCAAGAACCGTCCCACCTCAACAACCCAGTCAGCCCTTCACCCCTTCGTATTCGACTTGCGGCACCTCCTTGGGAATGCATCTTTTGTTGGTAGATGTCCTTCATGAGGCTTAGCAAGGCCTTGCAACTTTTTCAAAGGGCCTTAGAAGAAAGGAAAAAAGTCGAAGGCATACTGGAGCGGGAAGCAGGTGGAAGTCGAGGGGTGGGGGTTTGGCAGTAAAAGAAAGAGGGTCTGGCAGAGAGTTAGAAGTTAGGCAACACAATGAGCGAGGTAGGAGGAAAGATGCCTCAGGCATGCAGCTCTCTGACTCTTCCCCACTGTGCCTGCAGAAAGAGCCTTCCTATTCCTAGCTCTCACCCGAATGGATACATTTGCCTGGAGAGCCCAGAACTAATTTCAGTTAGCCAGAGGGTAAACAGAGGCCAGTGAGAGGTGCACACCCCTTCATTTGACTAGGCTTCTCGGGCTTCTGGGAGGAAAAAAGGCAGCAGTATTCCAACAAGATCATCGTCACCAAGGGCCACCATCACTAGGGGATTACAGAGCATGCTGTGACACTCTCCGGGGCCTGGTTGGCCAGGCTTATGTTGAAGAGCACATATCCTAACCCTGAGCTACCTGGGTGGCTGCTCCATAGGGGCTGCACCGAACATAGGGCTGTGCCCGTTTAGGACTGTGGTCGCGTTTGGGAGCGTTAGGGATGCGTGGAGGACGCAGGGCGCAGACCTCTGCTCGTTTCACCCCAGGATTAGGGCCTGGTTGTCAGTGGAGCGGCCAGCAAGTCCACAATGGAGGAAGTCGAAGGCAGAAAGCAGCCCCCTGCCTGACTCTCACCCCCAGGGCAAAGAGTGAGAAAGCCTCGCTACAGCAAGAGCCTGTCCATACTTTCACCTTGAAAGCAGAATGTTTACATTTAAAATTCATGAACAGGCAGCAATAAAAACAGCATTCAGTAGCAGAGGACAGAAGCTTGCCCAGCGCATATAATATCAGAGCACCCCCTATGACAAAGCCAACGACTTAACTGGCCTGCTTAGCTTTGAGTTGTTCACAAATCCCGATGATTAGCATTTCTCTCGGAAACTAAACATCCTCTGATTTGGGGTGAGAGATAGATCTAATGTGCCAAAGGAAGGCATGATGGAAAGTCAGTTTCTTGCTCTCAGAGGAATGGGGGGTCGACAGAACCAACAGGTTAATGCACCTAGTGCAGCCTCCCATGTGCAGTCTGCAGGTGACACTTTCAGTTGCTTGTGAGATGCTGGTACAGGTTTGCTTGCTATGCAGGGGCCTGCAGTCACCTCACATCACGTCGAGAAGGTGTCTCGTTTCAGTCCAGGGCAATTTTCTCATTAACAGTGACCGTAGATTTCACTTTTTTCCTTCATTTTTTCCAGTCAGTTGGGAGCAGAGAGACACGCTTATGTATGGGGCCTAACAAGACCAGAGTGCACACACCAAAGCCACAACGGATAGAGGGAATGCAGGTATTGGTGGGGCATTAGGTAAGAAATGAATTCTCCGTGCCTTGCATCCCCATTTCCCATGAAAAAAAATGTTAAAAAACTCTTGGGAGATACAGAACCTGGGATTAGAACTCAGGTTTTCTGCATGCCCAATTCCAGCACTTATCACCTGTGCCACCGGTCTCTGTGCTTGCAGCAGTAGCTTTGGGGCATGTACATCTTTCTCCAGCGAGGCTATGACATCTGGCCGCAAGGATATAACATCTGTCTGCCCACTCCACCTAACTCCAAGCACCTGCAGTGGTGTAGTGGTTAAGTGCTTGCATTGCGGCTCTGGGGATGTCCGTTCGAATCCTGCCTTCTGCATATGTCATTGGTTAAACTACTTGTACTGTTAAAAATATCTGCTTGGCTCCTGAAAGGGCCAGTGAGTTCCATGGGTAAAGGGGTGGGTTAAAGGGCACCCTGGGAAGATAGGTAAAGGGGAGCATCTGGAGAGGAGCTGTGGTAGGGGAAGGGGGTACTGGTTGGGTAGGGGGAGCAGGTTAAAGGGCATATGTGGGTTGGGGTAGAGCAAGGAAAGGGGGGCCTGGGGAGAAGCTGTGGCAGGGGTAAGGGGCTACTGGTTGGGTAAGGGTGACCAAAAGGTGGGTTAGGTTAAAGGGCATATGTTGGGTGGGGGTAGAGCAAGGAAAGGGGGGCCTGGATTGCAGCGGAGTAGGAAAGGGGACCCTGTGGAGAACAAGTTGACAATAGGGAACCCTTTTTTGTTTCTTGTCTTTTGTCTTTTGTTTTTTGTTTTTGTTTTTGTTTTTGTTTAGAGAGTGCAGAGAGATCGAATGGACTGAGTACTGCCTTCCTGCATTGCCTGCTGTGTGGATGCACAGTAGTAGTGCATTGCCCCTGCACTGCATGCTTTAGTAATCACACAGGATTAGGCCCTGTTTATGAGTGGCATATCCCGCCCACCTCAGCTGCGGATCCCCCATTGCTGCTCCGATAATGCTATCAGCCTCTACTGCAACTAGAGCTGGCTATGTATCATGTTATACGCAAAGATATATTCTGTTAAACAATAGGTTCACATAACAGAGAAGACCTAGGTGTGTGCGTTGTATTAATAGATGTGCCAGAAAGCATTCAATGATGACAACAGTTTTCAAAGTGAGTCACAACATGTGTAATGTAAGTGCAAAGACTGAGCTGGAAACTAAGTAGAGTCTTTGGTGTTGCAGCAGGCAGGCAAGTTACCAGACTGCCCAGGCCTGGTGGCTCTTATCGGCCAAGAAATGTCTATTGACCTGTGCGTCTCAGGTTTCCCGACCAGCTCAGTTATACAGAGTTCTGCTTGCAGGTTGACATGCACACTGCCACTTAGCATCTTGCCCTGGACACTTTGCACACAGCTTCCAAGAACCGTCCCACCTCAACAACCCAGTCAGCCCTTCACCCCTTCGTATTCGACTTGCGGCACCTCCTTGGGAATGCATCTTTTGTTGGTAGATGTCCTTCATGAGGCTTAGCAAGGCCTTGCAACTTTTTCAAAGGGCCTTAGAAGAAAGGAAAAAAGTCGAAGGCATACTGGAGCGGGAAGCAGGTGGAAGTCGAGGGGTGGGGGTTTGGCAGTAAAAGAAAGAGGGTCTGGCAGAGAGTTAGAAGTTAGGCAACACAATGAGCGAGGTAGGAGGAAAGATGCCTCAGGCATGCAGCTCTCTGACTCTTCCCCACTGTGCCTGCAGAAAGAGCCTTCCTATTCCTAGCTCTCACCCGAATGGATACATTTGCCTGGAGAGCCCAGAACTAATTTCAGTTAGCCAGAGGGTAAACAGAGGCCAGTGAGAGGTGCACACCCCTTCATTTGACTAGGCTTCCCGGGCTTCTGGGAGGAAAAAAGGCAGCAGTATTCCAACAAGATCATCGTCACCAAGGGCCACCATAACTAGGGGATTACAGAGCATGCTGTGACACACTCCGGGGCCTGGTTGGCCAGGCTTATGTTGAAGAGCACATATCCTAACCCTGAGCTACCTGGGTGGCTGCTCCATAGGGGCTGCACCGAACATAGGGCTGTGCCCGTTTAGGGCTGTGGTTGCGTTTGGGAGCGTTAGGGATGCGTGGAGGACGCAGGGCACAGACCTCTGCTCGTTTCACCCCAGGATTAGGGCCTGGTTGTCAGTGGAGCGGCCAGCAAGTCCACAATGGAGGAAGTCGAAGGCAGAAAGCAGCCCCCTGCCTGACTCTCACCCCCAGGGCAAAGAGTGAGAAAGGCTCGCTACAGCAAGAGCCTGTCCATACTTTCACCTTGAAAGCAGAATGTTTACATTTAAAATTCATGAACAGGCAGCAATAAAAACAGCATACAGTAGCAGAGGACAGAAGCTTGCCCAGCGCATATAATATCAGAGCACCCCCCATGACAAAGCCAACGACTTAACTGGCCTGCTTAGCTTTGAGTTGTTCACAAATCCCGATGATTAGCATTTCTCTCGGAAACTAAACATCCTCTGATTTGGGGTGAGAGATAGATCTAATGTGCCAAAGGAAGGCATGATGGAAAGTCAGTTTCTTGCTCTCAGAGGAATGGGGGGTCGACAGAACCAACAGGTTAATGCACCTAGTGCAGCCTCCCATGTGCAGTCTGCAGGTGACACTTTCAGTTGCTTGTGAGATGCTGGTACAGGTTTGCTTGCTATGCAGGGGCCTGCAGTCACCTCACAGCACGTCGAGAAGGTGTCTCGTTTCAGTCCAGGGCAATTTTCTCATTAACAGTGACCGTAGATTTCACTTTTTTCCTTCATTTTTTCCAGTCAGTTGGGAGCAGAGAGACACGCTTATGTATGGGGCCTAACAAGACCAGATTGCACACACCAAAGCCACAACGGATAGAGGGAATGCAGGTATTGGTGGGGCATTAGGTAAGAAATGAATTCTCCGTGCCTTGCATCCCCATTTCCCATGAAAAAAAATGTTAAAAAACTCTTGGGAGATACAGAACCTGGGATTAGAACTCAGGTTTTCTGCATGCCCAATTCCAGCACTTATCACCGGTGCCACCGGTCTCTGTGCTTGCTGCAGTAGCTTTGGGGCATGTACATCTTTCTCCAGCGAGGCTATGACATCTGGCCGCAAGGATATAACATCTGTCTGCCCACTCCACCTAACTCCAAGCACCTGCAGTGGTGTAGTGGTTAAGTGCTTGCATTGCGGCTCTGGGGATGTCCGTTCGAATCCTGCCTTCGGCATATGTCATTGGTTAAACTACTTGTACTGTTAAAAATATCTGCTTGTCTCCTGAAAGGGCCAGTGAGTTCCATGGGTAAAGGGGTGGGTTAAAGGGCACCCTGGGAAGATAGGTAAAGGGGAGCATCTGGAGAGGAGCTGTGGTAGGGGAAGGGGGTACTGGTTGGGTAGGGGGAGCAGGTTAAAGGGCATATGTGGGTTGGGGTAGAGCAAGGAAAGGGGGGCCTGGGGAGAAGCTGTGGCAGGGGTAAGGGGCTACTGGTTGGGTAAGGGTGACCAAAAGGGGGGTTAGGTTAAAGGGCATATGTTGGGTGGGGGTAGAGCAAGGAAAGGGGGGCCTGGATTGCAGCGGAGTAGGAAAGGGGACCCTGTGGAGAACAAGTTGACAATAGGGAACCCTTTTTTGTTTCTTGTCTTTTGTCTTTTGTTTTTTGTTTTTGTTTTTGTTTTTGTTTAGAGAGTGCAGAGAGATCGAATGGACTGAGTACTGCCTTCCTGCATTGCCTGCTGTGTGGATGCACAGTAGTAGTGCATTGCCCCTGCACTGCATGCTTTAGTAATCACACAGGATTAGGCCCTGTTTATGAGTGGCATATCCCGCCCACCTCAGCTGCGGATCCCCCATTGCTGCTCCGATAATGCTATCAGCCTCTACTGCAACTAGAGCTGGCTATGTATCATGTTATACGCAAAGATATATTGTGTTAAACAATAGGTTCACATAACAGAGAAGACCTAGGTGTGTGCGTTGTATTAATAGATGTGCCAGAAAGCATTCAATGATGACAACAGTTTTCAAAGTGAGTCACAACATGTGTAATGTAAGTGCAAAGACTGAGCTGGAAACTAAGTAGAGTCTTTGGTGTTGCAGCAGGCAGGCAAGTTACCAGACTGCCCAGGCCTGGTGGCTCTTATCGGCCAAGAAATGTCTATTGACCTGTGCGTCTCAGGTTTCCCGACCAGCTCAGTTATACAGAGTTCTGCTTGCAGGTTGACATGCACACTGCCACTTAGCATCTTGCCCTGGACACTTTGCACACAGCTTCCAAGAACCTTCCCACCTCAACAACCCAGTCAGCCCTTCACCCCTTCGTATTCGACTTGCGGCACCTCCTTGGGAATGCATCTTTTGTTGGTAGATGTCCTTCATGAGGCTTAGCAAGGCCTTGCAACTTTTTCAAAGGGCCTTAGAAGAAAGGAAAAAAGTCGAAGGCATACTGGAGCGGGAAGCAGGTGGAAGTCGAGGGTTGGGGGTTTGGCAGTAAAAGAAAGAGGGTCTGGCAGAGAGTTAGAAGTTAGGCAACACAATGAGCGAGGTAGGAGGAAAGATGCCTCAGGCATGCAGCTCTCTGACTCTTCCCCACTGTGCCTGCAGAAAGAGCCTTCCTATTCCTAGCTCTCACCCGAATGGATACATTTGCCTGGAGAGCCCAGAACTAATTTCAGTTAGCCAGAGGGTAAACAGAGGCCAGTGAGAGGTGCACACCCCTTCATTTGACTAGGCTTCCCGGGCTTCTGGGAGGAAAAAAGGCAGCAGTATTCCAACAAGATCATCGTCACCAAGGGCCACCATAACTAGGGGATTACAGAGCATGCTGTGACACACTCCGGGGCCTGGTTGGCCAGGCTTATGTTGAAGAGCACATATCCTAACCCTGAGCTACCTGGGTGGCTGCTCCATAGGGGCTGCACCGAACATAGGGCTGTGCCCGTTTAGGGCTGTGGTTGCGTTTGGGAGCGTTAGGGATGCGTGGAGGACGCAGGGCACAGACCTCTGCTCGTTTCACCCCAGGATTAGGGCCTGGTTGTCAGTGGAGCGGCCAGCAAGTCCACAATGGAGGAAGTCGAAGGCAGAAAGCAGCCCCCTGCCTGACTCTCACCCCCAGGGCAAAGAGTGAGAAAGGCTCGCTACAGCACGAGCCTGTCCATACTTTCACCTTGAAAGCAGAATGTTTACATTTAAAATTCATGAACAGGCAGCAATAAAAACAGCATACAGTAGCAGAGGACAGAAGCTTGCCCAGCGCATATAATATCAGAGCACCCCCCATGACAAAGCCAACGACTTAACTGGCCTGCTTAGCTTTGAGTTGTTCACAAATCCCGATGATTAGCATTTCTCTCGGAAACTAAACATCCTCTGATTTGGGGTGAGAGATAGATCTAATGTGCCAAAGGAAGGCATGATGGAAAGTCAGTTTCTTGCTCTCAGAGGAATGGGGGGTCGACAGAACCAACAGGTTAATGCACCTAGTGCAGCCTCCCATGTGCAGTCTGCAGGTGACACTTTCAGTTGCTTGTGAGATGCTGGTACAGGTTTGCTTGCTATGCAGGGGCCTGCAGTCACCTCACAGCACGTCGAGAAGGTGTCTCGTTTCAGTCCAGGGCAATTTTCTCATTAACAGTGACCGTAGATTTCACTTTTTTCCTTCATTTTTTCCAGTCAGTTGGGAGCAGAGAGACACGCTTATGTATGGGGCCTAACAAGACCAGAGTGCACACACCAAAGCCACAACGGATAGAGGGAATGCAGGTATTGGTGGGGCATTAGGTATGACATGATCACTCCGTGCCTTGCATCCCCATTTCCCATGAAAAAAAATGTTAAAAAACTCGTGGGAGATACAGAACCTGGGATTAGAACTCAGGTTTTCTGCATGCCCAATTCCAGCACTTATCACCTGTGCCACCGGTCTCTGTGCTTGCTGCAGTAGCTTTGGGGCATGTACATCTTTCTCCAGCGAGGCTATGACATCTGGCCGCAAGGATATAACATCTGTCTGCCCACTCCACCTAACTCCAAGCACCTGCAGTGGTGTAGTGGTTAAGTGCTTGCATTGCGGCTCTGGGGATGTCCGTTCGAATCCTGCCTTCGGCATATGTCATTGGTTAAACTACTTGTACTGTTAAAAATATCTGCTTGTCTCCTGAAAGGGCCAGTGAGTTCCATGGGTAAAGGGGTGGGTTAAAGGGCACCCTGGGAAGATAGACTAAGGTAAAGGGGAGCATCTGGAGAGGAGCTGTGGTAGGGGAAGGGGGTACTGGTTGGGTAGGGGGAGCAGGTTAAAGGGCATATGTGGGTTGGGGTAGAGCAAGGAAAGGGGGGCCTGGGGAGAAGCTGTGGCAGGGGTAAGGGGCTACTGGTTGGGTAAGGGTGACCAAAAGGGGGGTTAGGTTAAAGGGCATATGTTGGGTGGGGGTAGAGCAAGGAAAGGGGGGCCTGGATTTCAGCGGAGTAGGAAAGGGGACCCTGTGGAGAACAAGTTGACAATAGGGAACCCTTTTTTGTTTTTTGTTTTTGTTTAGAGAGTGCAGAGAGATCGAATGGACTGAGTACTGCCTTCCTGCATTGCCTGCTGTGTGGATGCCCAGTAGTAGTGCATTGCCCCTGCACCGCATGCTTTAGTAATCACACAGGATTAGGCCCTGTTTATGAGTGGCATATCCCGCCCACCTCAGCTGCGGATCCCCCATTGCTGCTCCAATAATGCTTTCAGCCTCTACTGCAACTAGAGCTGGCTATGTATCATGTTATACGCAAAGATATATTCTGTTAAACAATAGGTTCACATAACAGAGAAGACCTAGGTGTGTGCGTTGTATTAATAGATGTGCCAGAAAGCATTCAATGATGACAACAGTTTTCAAAGTGAGTCACAACATGTGTAATGTAAGTGCAAAGACTGAGCTGGAAACTAAGTAGAGTCTTTGGTGTTGCAGCAGGCAGGCAAGTTACCAGACTGCCCAGGCCTGGTGGCTCTTATCGGCCAAGAAATGTCTATTGACCTGTGCGTCTCAGGTTTCCCGACCAGCTCAGTTATACAGAGTTCTGCTTGCAGGTTGACATGCACACTGCCACTTAGCATCTTGCCCTGGACACTTTGCACACAGCTTCCAAGAACCTTCCCACCTCAACAACCCAGTCAGCCCTTCACCCCTTCGTATTCGACTTGCGGCACCTCCTTGGGAATGCATCTTTTGTTGGTAGATGTCCTTCATGAGGCTTAGCAAGGCCTTGCAACTTTTTCAAAGGGCCTTAGAAGAAAGGAAAAAAGTCGAAGGCATACTAGAGCGGGAAGCAGGTGGAAGTCGAGGGGTGGGGGTTTGGCAGTAAAAGAAAGAGGGTCTGGCAGAGAGTTAGAAGTTAGGCAACACAATGAGCGAGGTAGGAGGAAAGATGCCTCAGGCATGCAGCTCTCTGACTCTTCCCCACTGTGCCTGCAGAAAGAGCCTTCCTATTCCTAGCTCTCACCCGAATGGATACATTTGCCTGGAGAGCCCAGAACTAATTTCAGTTAGCCAGAGGGTAAACAGAGGCCAGTGAGAGGTGCACACCCCTTCATTTGACTAGGCTTCCCGGGCTTCTGGGAGGAAAAAAGGCAGCAGTATTCCAACAAGATCATCGTCACCAAGGGCCACCATAACTAGGGGATTACAGAGCATGCTGTGACACACTCCGGGGCCTGGTTGGCCAGGCTTATGTTGAAGAGCACATATCCTAACCCTGAGCTACCTGGGTGGCTGCTCCATAGGGGCTGCACCGAACATAGGGCTGTGCCCGTTTAGGGCTGTGGTTGCGTTTGGGAGCGTTAGGGATGCGTGGAGGACGCAGGGCACAGACCTCTGCTCGTTTCACCCCAGGATTAGGGCCTGGTTGTCAGTGGAGCGGCCAGCAAGTCCACAATGGAGGAAGTCGAAGGCAGAAAGCAGCCCCCTGCCTGACTCTCACCCCCAGGGCAAAGAGTGAGAAAGGCTCGCTACAGCAAGAGCCTGTCCATACTTTCACCTTGAAAGCAGAATGTTTACATTTAAAATTCATGAACAGGCAGCAATAAAAACAGCATACAGTAGCAGAGGACAGAAGCTTGCCCAGCGCATATAATATCAGAGCACCCCCCATGACAAAGCCAACGACTTAACTGGCCTGCTTAGCTTTGAGTTGTTCACAAATCCCGATGATTAGCATTTCTCTCGGAAACTAAACATCCTCTGATTTGGGGTGAGAGATAGATCTAATGTGCCAAAGGAAGGCATGATGGAAAGTCAGTTTCTTGCTCTCAGAGGAATGGGGGGTCGACAGAACCAACAGGTTAATGCACCTAGTGCAGCCTCCCATGTGCAGTCTGCAGGTGACACTTTCAGTTGCTTGTGAGATGCTGGTACAGGTTTGCTTGCTATGCAGGGGCCTGCAGTCACCTCACAGCACGTCGAGAAGGTGTCTCGTTTCAGTCCAGGGCAATTTTCTCATTAACAGTGACCGTAGATTTCACTTTTTTCCTTCATTTTTTCCAGTCAGTTGGGAGCAGAGAGACACGCTTATGTATGGGGCCTAACAAGACCAGATTGCACACACCAAAGCCACAACGGATAGAGGGAATGCAGGTATTGGTGGGGCATTAGGTAAGAAATGAATTCTCCGTGCCTTGCATCCCCATTTCCCATGAAAAAAAATGTTAAAAAACTCTTGGGAGATACAGAACCTGGGATTAGAACTCAGGTTTTCTGCATGCCCAATTCCAGCACTTATCACCTGTGCCACCGGTCTCTGTGCTTGCTGCAGTAGCTTTGGGGCATGTACATCTTTCTCCAGCGAGGCTATGACATCTGGCCGCAAGGATATAACATCTGTCTGCCCACTCCACCTAACTCCAAGCACCTGCAGTGGTGTAGTGGTTAAGTGCTTGCATTGCGGCTCTGGGGATGTCCGTTCGAATCCTGCCTTCGGCATATGTCATTGGTTAAACTACTTGTACTGTTAAAAATATCTGCTTGTCTCCTGAAAGGGCCAGTGAGTTCCATGGGTAAAGGGGTGGGTTAAAGGGCACCCTGGGAAGATAGGTAAAGGGGAGCATCTGGAGAGGAGCTGTGGTAGGGGAAGGGGGTACTGGTTGGGTAGGGGGAGCAGATTAAAGGGCATATGTGGGTTGGGGTAGAGCAAGGAAAGGGGGGCCTGGGGAGAAGCTGTGGCAGGGGTAAGGGGCTACTGGTTGGGTAAGGGTGACCAAAAGGGGGGTTAGGTTAAAGGGCATATGTTGGGTGGGGGTAGAGCAAGGAAAGGGGGACCTGGATTGCAGCGGAGTAGGAAAGGGGACCCTGTGGAGAACAAGTTGACAATAGGGAACCCTTTTTTGTTTCTTGTCTTTTGTCTTTTGTTTTTTGTTTTTGTTTTTGTTTTTGTTTAGAGAGTGCAGAGAGATCGAATGGACTGAGTACTGCCTTCCTGCATTGCCTGCTGTGTGGATGCACAGTAGTAGTGCATTGCCCCTGCACTGCATGCTTTAGTAATCACACAGGATTAGGCCCTGTTTATGAGTGGCATATCCCGCCCACCTCAGCTGCGGATCCCCCATTGCTGCTCCGATAATGCTATCAGCCTCTACTGCAACTAGAGCTGGCTATGTATCATGTTATACGCAAAGATATATTGTGTTAAACAATAGGTTCACATAACAGAGAAGACCTAGGTGTGTGCGTTGTATTAATAGATGTGCCAGAAAGCATTCAATGATGACAACAGTTTTCAAAGTGAGTCACAACATGTGTAATGTAAGTGCAAAGACTGAGCTGGAAACTAAGTAGAGTCTTTGGTGTTGCAGCAGGCAGGCAAGTTACCAGACTGCCCAGGCCTGGTGGCTCTTATCGGCCAAGAAATGTCTATTGACCTGTGCGTCTCAGGTTTCCCGACCAGCTCAGTTATACAGAGTTCTGCTTGCAGGTTGACATGCACACTGCCACTTAGCATCTTGCCCTGGACACTTTGCACACAGCTTCCAAGAACTTTCCCACCTCAACAACCCAGTCAGCCCTTCACCCCTTCGTATTCGACTTGCGGCACCTCCTTGGGAATGCATCTTTTGTTGGTAGATGTCCTTCATGAGGCTTAGCAAGGCCTTGCAACTTTTTCAAAGGGCCTTAGAAGAAAGGAAAAAAGTCGAAGGCATACTGGAGCGGGAAGCAGGTGGAAGTCGAGGGGTGGGGGTTTGGCAGTAAAAGAAAGAGGGTCTGGCAGAGAGTTAGAAGTTAGGCAACACAATGAGCGAGGTAGGAGGAAAGATGCCTCAGGCATGCAGCTCTCTGACTCTTCCCCACTGTGCCTGCAGAAAGAGCCTTCCTATTCCTAGCTCTCACCCGAATGGATACATTTGCCTGGAGAGCCCAGAACTAATTTCAGTTAGCCAGAGGGTAAACAGAGGCCAGTGAGAGGTGCACACCCCTTCATTTGACTAGGCTTCCCGGGCTTCTGGGAGGAAAAAAGGCAGCAGTATTCCAACAAGATCATCGTCACCAAGGGCCACCATAACTAGGGGATTACAGAGCATGCTGTGACACACTCCGGGGCCTGGTTGGCCAGGCTTATGTTGAAGAGCACATATCCTAACCCTGAGCTACCTGGGTGGCTGCTCCATAGGGGCTGCACCGAACATAGGGCTGTGCCCGTTTAGGGCTGTGGTTGCGTTTGGGAGCGTTAGGGATGCGTGGAGGACGCAGGGCACAGACCTCTGCTCGTTTCACCCCAGGATTAGGGCCTGGTTGTCAGTGGAGCGGCCAGCAAGTCCACAATGGAGGAAGTCGAAGGCAGAAAGCAGCCCCCTGCCTGACTCTCACCCCCAGGGCAAAGAGTGAGAAAGGCTCGCTACAGCACGAGCCTGTCCATACTTTCACCTTGAAAGCAGAATGTTTACATTTAAAATTCATGAACAGGCAGCAATAAAAACAGCATACAGTAGCAGAGGACAGAAGCTTGCCCAGCGCATATAATATCAGAGCACCCCCCATGACAAAGCCAACGACTTAACTGGCCTGCTTAGCTTTGAGTTGTTCACAAATCCCGATGATTAGCATTTCTCTCGGAAACTAAACATCCTCTGATTTGGGGTGAGAGATAGATCTAATGTGCCAAAGGAAGGCATGATGGAAAGTCAGTTTCTTGCTCTCAGAGGAATGGGGGGTCGACAGAACCAACAGGTTAATGCACCTAGTGCAGCCTCCCATGTGCAGTCTGCAGGTGACACTTTCAGTTGCTTGTGAGATGCTGGTACAGGTTTGCTTGCTATGCAGGGGCCTGCAGTCACCTCACAGCACGTCGAGAAGGTGTCTCGTTTCAGTCCAGGGCAATTTTCTCATTAACAGTGACCGTAGATTTCACTTTTTTCCTTCATTTTTTCCAGTCAGTTGGGAGCAGAGAGACACGCTTATGTATGGGGCCTAACAAGACCAGAGTGCACACACCAAAGCCACAACGGATAGAGGGAATGCAGGTATTGGTGGGGCATTAGGTATGACATGATCACTCCGTGCCTTGCATCCCCATTTCCCATGAAAAAAAATGTTAAAAAACTCTTGGGAGATACAGAACCTGGGATTAGAACTCAGGTTTTCTGCATGCCCAATTCCAGCACTTATCACCTGTGCCACCGGTCTCTGTGCTTGCTGCAGTAGCTTTGGGGCATGTACATCTTTCTCCAGCGAGGCTATGACATCTGGCCGCAAGGATATAACATCTGTCTGCCCACTCCACCTAACTCCAAGCACCTGCAGTGGTGTAGTGGTTAAGAGCTTGCATTGCGGCTCTGGGGATGTCCGTTCGAATCCTGCCTTCGGCATATGTCATTGGTTAAACTACTTGTACTGTTAAAAATATCTGCTTGTCTCCTGAAAGGGCCAGTGAGTTCCATGGGTAAAGGGGTGGGTTAAAGGGCACCCTGGGAAGATAGACTAAGGTAAAGGGGAGCATCTGGAGAGGAGCTGTGGTAGGGGAAGGGGGTACTGGTTGGGTAGGGGGAGCAGGTTAAAGGGCATATGTGGGTTGGGGTAGAGCAAGGAAAGGGGGGCCTGGGGAGAAGCTGTGGCAGGGGTAAGGGGCTACTGGTTGGGTAAGGGTGACCAAAAGGGGGGTTAGGTTAAAGGGCATATGTTGGGTGGGGGTAGAGCAAGGAAAGGGGGGCCTGGATTTCAGCGGAGTAGGAAAGGGGACCCTGTGGAGAACAAGTTGACAATAGGGAACCCTTTTTTGTTTTTTGTTTTTTGTTTTTGTTTTTGTTTTTGTTTTTGTTTAGAGAGTGCAGAGAGATCGAATGGACTGAGTACTGCCTTCCTGCATTGCCTGCTGTGTGGATGCCCAGTAGTAGTGCATTGCCCCTGCACCGCATGCTTTAGTAATCACACAGGATTAGGCCCTGTTTATGAGTGGCATATCCCGCCCACCTCAGCTGCGGATACCCCATTGCTGCTCCGATAATGCTATCAGCCTCTACTGCAACTAGAGCTGGCTATGTATCATGTTATACGCAAAGATATATTCTGTTAAACAATAGGTTCACATAACAAAGAAGACCTAGGTGTGTGCGTTGTATTAATAGATGTGCCAGAAAGCATTCAATGATGACAACAGTTTTCAAAGTGAGTCACAACATGTGTAAGGTAAGTGCAAAGACTGAGCTGGAAACTAAGTAGAGTCTTTGGTGTTGCAGAAGGCAGGCAAGTTACCAGACTGCCCAGGCCTGGTGGCTCTTATCGGCCAAGAAATGTCTATTGACCTGTGCGTCTCAGGTTTCCCGACCAGCTCAGTTATACAGAGTTCTGCTTGCAGGTTGACATGCACACTGCCACTTAGCATCTTGCCCTGGACACTTTGCACACAGCTTCCAAGAACCTTCCCACCTCAACAACCCAGTCAGCCCTTCACCCCTTCGTATTCGACTTGCGGCACCTCCTTGGGAATGCATCTTTTGTTGGTAGATGTCCTTCATGAGGCTTAGCAAGGCCTTGCAACTTTTTCAAAGGGCCTTAGAAGAAAGGAAAAAAGTCGAAGGCATACTGGAGCGGGAAGCAGGTGGAAGTCGAGGGGTGGGGGTTTGGCAGTAAAAGAAAGAGGGTCTGGCAGAGAGTTAGAAGTTAGGCAACACAATGAGCGAGGTAGGAGGAAAGATGCCTCAGGCATGCAGCTCTCTGACTCTTCCCCACTGTGCCTGCAGAAAGAGCCTTCCTATTCCTAGCTCTCACCCGAATGGATACATTTGCCTGGAGAGCCCAGAACTAATTTCAGTTAGCCAGAGGGTAAACAGAGGCCAGTGAGAGGTGCACACCCCTTCATTTGACTAGGCTTCCCGGGCTTCTGGGAGGAAAAAAGGCAGCAGTATTCCAACAAGATCATCGTCACCAAGGGCCACCATAACTAGGGGATTACAGAGCATGCTGTGACACACTCCGGGGCCTGGTTGGCCAGGCTTATGTTGAAGAGCACATATCCTAACCCTGAGCTACCTGGGTGGCTGCTCCATAGGGGCTGCACCGAACATAGGGCTGTGCCCGTTTAGGGCTGTGGTCGCGTTTGGGATGCGTTAGGGATGCGTGGAGGACGCAGGGCGCAGACTTCTGCTCGTTTCACCCCAGGATTAGGGCCTGGTTGTCAGTGGAGCGGCCAGCAAGTCCACAATGGAGGAAGTCGAAGGCAGAAAGCAGCCCCCTGCCTGACTCTCACCCCCAGGGCAAAGAGTGAGAAAGGCTCGCTACAGCAAGAGCCTGTCCATACTTTCACCTTGAAAGCAGAATGTTTACATTTAAAATTCATGAACAGGCAGCAATAAAAACAGCATACAGTAGCAGAGGACAGAAGCTTGCCCAGCGCATATAATATCAGAGCACCCCCCATGACAAAGCCAACGACTTAACTGGCCTGCTTAGCTTTGAGTTGTTCACAAATCCCGATGATTAGCATTTCTCCCGGAAACTAAACATCCTCTGATTTGGGGTGAGAGATAGATCTAATGTGCCAAAGGAAGGCATGATGGAAAGTCAGTTTCTTGCTCTCAGAGGAATGGGGGGTCGACAGAACCAACAGGTTAATGCACCTAGTGCAGCCTCCCATGTGCAGTCTGCAGGTGACACTTTCAGTTGCTTGTGAGATGCTGGTACAGGTTTGCTTGCTATGCAGGGGCCTGCAGTCACCTCACAGCACGTCGAGAAGGTGTCTCGTTTCAGTCCAGGGCAATTTTCTCATTAACAGTGACCGTAGATTTCACTTTTTTCCTTCATTTTTTCCAGTCAGTTGGGAGCAGAGAGACACGCTTATGTATGGGGCCTAACAAGACCAGAGTGCACACACCAAAGCCACAACGGATAGAGGGAATGCAGGTATTGGTGGGGCATTAGGTATGACATGATCACTCCGTGCCTTGCATCCTCATTTCCCATGAAAAAAAATGTTAAAAAACTTTTGGGAGATACAGAACCTGGGATTAGAACTCAGGTTTTCTGCATGCCCAATTCCAGCACTTATCACCTGTGCCACCGGTCTCTGTGCTTGCAGCAGTAGCTTTGTGGCATGTACATCTTTCTCCAGCGAGGCTATGACATCTGGCCGCAAGGATATAACATCTGTCTGCCCACTCCACCTAACTCCAAGCACCTGCAGTGGTGTAGTGGTTAAGTGCTTGCATTGCGGCTCTGGGGATGTCCGTTCGAATCCTGCCTTCTGCATATGTCATTGGTTAAACTACTTGTACTGTTAAAAATATCTGCTTGGCTCCTGAAAGGGCCAGTGAGTTCCATGGGTAAAGGGGTGGGTTAAAGGGCACCCTGGGAAGATAGGTAAAGGGGAGCATCTGGAGAGGAGCTGTGGTAGGGGAAGGGGGTACTGGTTGGGTAGGGGGAGCAGGTTAAAGGGCATATGTGGGTTGGGGTAGAGCAAGGAAAGGGGGGCCTGGGGAGAAGCTGTGGCAGGGGTAAGGGGCTACTGGTTGGGTAAGGGTGACCAAAAGGGGGGTTAGGTTAAAGGGCATATGTTGGGTGGGGGTAGAGCAAGGAAAGGGGGGCCTGGATTGCAGCGGAGTAGGAAAGGGGACCCTGTGGAGAACAAGTTGACAATAGGGAACCCTTTTTTGTTTCTTGTCTTTTGTCTTTTGTTTTTTGTTTTTGTTTTTGTTTTTGTTTAGAGAGTGCAGAGAGATCGAATGGACTGAGTACTGCCTTCCTGCATTGCCTGCTGTGTGGATGCACAGTAGTAGTGCATTGCCCCTGCACTGCATGCTTTAGTAATCACACAGGATTAGGCCCTGTTTATGAGTGGCATATCCCGCCCACCTCAGCTGCGGATCCCCCATTGCTGCTCCGATAATGCTATCAGCCTCTACTGCAACTAGAGCTGGCTATGTATCATGTTATACGCAAAGATATATTGTGTTAAACAATAGGTTCACATAACAGAGAAGACCTAGATGTGTGCGTTGTATTAATAGATGTGCCAGAAAGCATTCAATGATGACAACAGTTTTCAAAGTGAGTCACAACATGTGTAATGTAAGTGCAAAGACTGAGCTGGAAACTAAGTAGAGTCTTTGGTGTTGCAGCAGGCAGGCAAGTTACCAGACTGCCCAGGCCTGGTGGCTCTTATCGGCCAAGAAATGTCTATTGACCTGTGCGTCTCAGGTTTCCCGACCAGCTCAGTTATACAGAGTTCTGCTTGCAGGTTGACATGCACACTGCCACTTAGCATCTTGCCCTGGACACTTTGCACACAGCTTCCAAGAACCGTCCCACCTCAACAACCCAGTCAGCCCTTCACCCCTTCGTATTCGACTTGCGGCACCTCCTTGGGAATGCATCTTTTGTTGGTAGATGTCCTTCATGAGGCTTAGCAAGGCCTTGCAACTTTTTCAAAGGGCCTTAGAAGAAAGGAAAAAAGTCGAAGGCATACTGGAGCGGGAAGCAGGTGGAAGTCGAGGGGTGGGGGTTTGGCAGTAAAAGAAAGAGGGTCTGGCAGAGAGTTAGAAGTTAGGCAACACAATGAGCGAGGTAGGAGGAAAGATGCCTCAGGCATGCAGCTCTCTGACTCTTCCCCACTGTGCCTGCAGAAAGAGCCTTCCTATTCCTAGCTCTCACCCGAATGGATACATTTGCCTGGAGAGCCCAGAACTAATTTCAGTTAGCCAGAGGGTAAACAGAGGCCAGTGAGAGGTGCACACCCCTTCATTTGACTAGGCTTCTCGGGCTTCTGGGAGGAAAAAAGGCAGCAGTATTCCAACAAGATCATCGTCACCAAGGGCCACCATCACTAGGGGATTACAGAGCATGCTGTGACACTCTCCGGGGCCTGGTTGGCCAGGCTTATGTTGAAGAGCACATATCCTAACCCTGAGCTACCTGGGTGGCTGCTCCATAGGGGCTGCACCGAACATAGGGCTGTGCCCGTTTAGGACTGTGGTCGCGTTTGGGAGCGTTAGGGATGCGTGGAGGACGCAGGGCGCAGACCTCTGCTCGTTTCACCCCAGGATTAGGGCCTGGTTGTCAGTGGAGCGGCCAGCAAGTCCACAATGGAGGAAGTCGAAGGCAGAAAGCAGCCCCCTGCCTGACTCTCACCCCCAGGGCAAAGAGTGAGAAAGCCTCGCTACAGCAAGAGCCTGTCCATACTTTCACCTTGAAAGCAGAATGTTTACATTTAAAATTCATGAACAGGCAGCAATAAAAACAGCATTCAGTAGCAGAGGACAGAAGCTTGCCCAGCGCATATAATATCAGAGCACCCCCTATGACAAAGCCAACGACTTAACTGGCCTGCTTAGCTTTGAGTTGTTCACAAATCCCGATGATTAGCATTTCTCTCGGAAACTAAACATCCTCTGATTTGGGGTGAGAGATAGATCTAATGTGCCAAAGGAAGGCATGATGGAAAGTCAGTTTCTTGCTCTCAGAGGAATGGGGGGTCGACAGAACCAACAGGTTAATGCACCTAGTGCAGCCTCCCATGTGCAGTCTGCAGGTGACACTTTCAGTTGCTTGTGAGATGCTGGTACAGGATTGCTTGCTATGCAGGGGCCTGCAGTCACCTCACAGCACGTCGAGAAGGTGTCTCGTTTCAGTCCAGGGCAATTTTCTCATTAACAGTGACTGTAGATTTCACTTTTTTCCTTCATTTTTTCCAGTCAGTTGGGAGCAGAGAGACACGCTTATGTATGGGGCCTAACAAGACCAGAGTGCACACACCAAAGCCACAACGGATAGAGGGAATGCAGGTATTGGTGGGGCATTAGGTATGACATGATCACTCCGTGCCTTGCATCCCCATTTCCCATGAAAAAAAATGTTAAAAAACTCTTGGGAGATACAGAACCTGGGATTAGAACTCAGGTTTTCTGCATGCCCAATTCCAGCACTTATCACCTGTGCCACCGGTCTCTGTGCTTGCTGCAGTAGCTTTGGGGCATGTACATCTTTCTCCAGCGAGGCTATGACATCTGGCCGCAAGGATATAACATCTGTCTGCCCACTCCACCTAACTCCAAGCACCTGCAGTGGTGTAGTGGTTAAGTGCTTGCATTGCGGCTCTGGGGATGTCCGTTCGAATCCTGCCTTCGGCATATGTCATTGGTTAAACTACTTGTACTGTTAAAAATATCTGCTTGTCTCATGAAAGGGCCAGTGAGTTCCATGGGTAAAGGGGTGGGTTAAAGGGCACCCTGGGAAGATAGACTAAGGTAAAGGGGAGCATCTGGAGGTGAGCTGTGGTAGGGGAAGGGGGTACTGGTTGGGTAGGGGGAGCAGGTTAAAGGGCATATGTGGGTTGGGGTAGAGCAAGGAAAGGACGGCCTGGGGAGAAGCTGTGGCAGGGGTAAGGGGCTACTGGTTGGGTAAGGGTGACCAAAAGGGGGGTTAGGTTAAAGGGCATATGTTGGGTGGGGGTAGAGCAAGGAAAGGGGGGCCTGGATTTCAGCGGAGTAGGAAAGGGGACCCTGTGGAGAACAAGTTGACAATAGGGAACCTTTTTTTGTTTTTTGTTTTTTGTTTTTGTTTTTGTTTTTGTTTAGAGAGTGCAGAGAGATCGAATGGACTGAGTACTGCCTTCCTGCATTGCCTGCTGTGTGGATGCCCAGTAGTAGTGCATTGCCCCTGCACCGCATGCTTTAGTAATCACACAGGATTAGGCCCTGTTTATGAGTGGCATATCCCGCCCACCTCAGCTGCGGATCCCCCATTGCTGCTCCAATAATGCTTTCAGCCTCTACTGCAACTAGAGCTGGCTATGTATCATGTTATACGCAAAGATATATTCTGTTAAACAATAGGTTCACATAACAGAGAAGACCTAGGTGTGTGCGTTGTATTAATAGATGTGCCAGAAAGCATTCAATGATGACAACAGTTTTCAAAGTGAGTCACAACATGTGTAATGTAAGTGCAAAGACTGAGCTGGAAACTAAGTAGAGTCTTTGGTGTTGCAGCAGGCAGGCAAGTTACCAGACTGCCCAGGCCTGGTGGCTCTTATCGGCCAAGAAATGTCTATTGACCTGTGCGTCTCAGGTTTCCCGACCAGCTCAGTTATACAGAGTTCTGCTTGCAGGTTGACATGCACACTGCCACTTAGCATCTTGCCCTGGACACTTTGCACACAGCTTCCAAGAACCTTCCCACCTCAACAACCCAGTCAGCCCTTCACCCCTTCGTATTCGACTTGCGGCACCTCCTTGGGAATGCATCTTTTGTTGGTAGATGTCCTTCATGAGGCTTAGCAAGGCCTTGCAACTTTTTCAAAGGGCCTTAGAAGAAAGGAAAAAAGTCGAAGGCATACTGGAGCGGGAAGCAGGTGGAAGTCGAGGGGTGGGGGTTTGGCAGTAAAAGAAAGAGGGTCTGGCAGAGAGTTAGAAGTTAGGCAACACAATGAGCGAGGTAGGAGGAAAGATGCCTCAGGCATGCAGCTCTCTGACTCTTCCCCACTGTGCCTGCAGAAAGAGCCTTCCTATTCCTAGCTCTCACCCGAATGGATACATTTGCCTGGAGAGCCCAGAACTAATTTCAGTTAGCCAGAGGGTAAACAGAGGCCAGTGAGAGGTGCACACCCCTTCATTTGACTAGGCTTCCCGGGCTTCTGGGAGGAAAAAAGGCAGCAGTATTCCAACAAGATCATCGTCACCAAGGGCCACCATAACTAGGGGATTACAGAGCATGCTGTGACACACTCCGGGGCCTGGTTGGCCAGGCTTATGTTGAAGAGCACATATCCTAACCCTGAGCTACCTGGGTGGCTGCTCCATAGGGGCTGCACCGAACATAGGGCTGTGCCCGTTTAGGGCTGTGGTTGCGTTTGGGAGCGTTAGGGATGCGTGGAGGACGCAGGGCACAGACCTCTGCTCGTTTCACCCCAGGATTAGGGCCTGGTTGTCAGTGGAGCGGCCAGCAAGTCCACAATGGAGGAAGTCGAAGGCAGAAAGCAGCCCCCTGCCTGACTCTCACCCCCAGGGCAAAGAGTGAGAAAGGCTCGCTACAGCAAGAGCCTGTCCATACTTTCACCTTGAAAGCAGAATGTTTACATTTAAAATTCATGAACAGGCAGCAATAAAAACAGCATACAGTAGCAGAGGACAGAAGCTTGCCCAGCGCATATAATATCAGAGCACCCCCCATGACAAAGCCAACGACTTAACTGGCCTGCTTAGCTTTGAGTTGTTCACAAATCCCGATGATTAGCATTTCTCTCGGAAACTAAACATCCTCTGATTTGGGGTGAGAGATAGATCTAATGTGCCAAAGGAAGGCATGATGGAAAGTCAGTTTCTTGCTCTCAGAGGAATGGGGGGTCGACAGAACCAACAGGTTAATGCACCTAGTGCAGCCTCCCATGTGCAGTCTGCAGGTGACACTTTCAGTTGCTTGTGAGATGCTGGTACAGGTTTGCTTGCTATGCAGGGGCCTGCAGTCACCTCACAGCACGTCGAGAAGGTGTCTCGTTTCAGTCCAGGGCAATTTTCTCATTAACAGTGACCGTAGATTTCACTTTTTTCCTTCATTTTTTCCAGTCAGTTGGGAGCAGAGAGACACGCTTATGTATGGGGCCTAACAAGACCAGAGTGCACACACCAAAGCCACAACGGATAGAGGGAATGCAGGTATTGGTGGGGCATTAGGTAAGAAATGAATTCTCCGTGCCTTGCATCCCCATTTCCCATGAAAAAAAATGTTAAAAAACTCTTGGGAGATACAGAACCTGGGATTAGAACTCAGGTTTTCTGCATGCCCAATTCCAGCACTTATCACCTGTGCCACCGGTCTCTGTGCTTGCTGCAGTAGCTTTGGGGCATGTACATCTTTCTCCAGCGAGGCTATGACATCTGGCCGCAATCTGGCCGCAAGGATATAACATCTGTCTGCCCACTCCACCTAACTCCAAGCACCTGCAGTGGTGTAGTGGTTAAGTGCTTGCATTGCGGCTCTGGGGATGTCCGTTCGAATCCTGCCTTCGGCATATGTCATTGGTTAAACTACTTGTACTGTTAAAAATATCTGCTTGTCTCCTGAAAGGGCCAGTGAGTTCCATGGGTAAAGGGGTGGGTTAAAGGGCACCCTGGGAAGATAGGTAAAGGGGAGCATCTGGAGAGGAGCTGTGGTAGGGGAAGGGGGTACTGGTTGGGTAGGGGGAGCAGATTAAAGGGCATATGTGGGTTGGGGTAGAGCAAGGAAAGGGGGGCCTGGGGAGAAGCTGTGGCAGGGGTAAGGGGCTACTGGTTGGGTAAGGGTGACCAAAAGGGGGGTTAGGTTAAAGGGCATATGTTGGGTGGGGGTAGAGCAAGGAAAGGGGGGCCTGGATTGCAGCGGAGTAGGAAAGGGGACCCTGTGGAGAACAAGTTGACAATAGGGAACCCTTTTTTGTTTCTTGTCTTTTGTCTTTTGTTTTTTGTTTTTGTTTTTGTTTTTGTTTAGAGAGTGCAGAGAGATCGAATGGACTGAGTACTGCCTTCCTGCATTGCCTGCTGTGTGGATGCACAGTAGTAGTGCATTGCCCCTGCACTGCATGCTTTAGTAATCACACAGGATTAGGCCCTGTTTATGAGTGGCATATCCCGCCCACCTCAGCTGCGGATCCCCCATTGCTGCTCCGATAATGCTATCAGCCTCTACTGCAACTAGAGCTGGCTATGTATCATGTTATACACAAAGATATATTGTGTTAAACAATAGGTTCACATAACAGAGAAGACCTAGGTGTGTGCGTTGTATTAATAGATGTGCCAGAAAGCATTCAATGATGACAACAGTTTTCAAAGTGAGTCACAACATGTGTAATGTAAGTGCAAAGACTGAGCTGGAAACTAAGTAGAGTCTTTGGTGTTGCAGCAGGCAGGCAAGTTACCAGACTGCCCAGGCCTGGTGGCTCTTATCGGCCAAGAAATGTCTATTGACCTGTGCGTCTCAGGTTTCCCGACCAGCTCAGTTATACAGAGTTCTGCTTGCAGGTTGACATGCACACTGCCACTTAGCATCTTGCCCTGGACACTTTGCACACAGCTTCCAAGAACCTTCCCACCTCAACAACCCAGTCAGCCCTTCACCCCTTCGTATTCGACTTGCGGCACCTCCTTGGGAATGCATCTTTTGTTGGTAGATGTCCTTCATGAGGCTTAGCAAGGCCTTGCAACTTTTTCAAAGGGCCTTAGAAGAAAGGAAAAAAGTCGAAGGCATACTGGAGCGGGAAGCAGGTGGAAGTCGAGGGGTGGGGGTTTGGCAGTAAAAGAAAGAGGGTCTGGCAGAGAGTTAGAAGTTAGGCAACACAATGAGCGAGGTAGGAGGAAAGATGCCTCAGGCATGCAGCTCTCTGACTCTTCCCCACTGTGCCTGCAGAAAGAGCCTTCCTATTCCTAGCTCTCACCCGAATGGATACATTTGCCTGGAGAGCCCAGAACTAATTTCAGTTAGCCAGAGGGTAAACAGAGGCCAGTGAGAGGTGCACACCCCTTCATTTGACTAGGCTTCCCGGGCTTCTGGGAGGAAAAAAGGCAGCAGTATTCCAACAAGATCATCGTCACCAAGGGCCACCATAACTAGGGGATTACAGAGCATGCTGTGACACACTCCGGGGCCTGGTTGGCCAGGCTTATGTTGAAGAGCACATATCCTAACCCTGAGCTACCTGGGTGGCTGCTCCATAGGGGCTGCACCGAACATAGGGCTGTGCCCGTTTAGGGCTGTGGTTGCGTTTGGGAGCGTTAGGGATGCGTGGAGGACGCAGGGCGCAGACCTCTGCTCGTTTCACCCCAGGATTAGGGCCTGGTTGTCAGTGGAGCGGCCAGCAAGTCCACAATGGAGGAAGTCGAAGGCAGAAAGCAGCCCCCTGCCTGACTCTCACCCCCAGGGCAAAGAGTGAGAAAGGCTCGCTACAGCAAGAGCCTGTCCATACTTTCACCTTGAAAGCAGAATGTTTACATTTAAAATTCATGAACAGGCAGCAATAAAAACAGCATACAGTAGCAGAGGACAGAAGCTTGCCCAGCGCATATAATATCAGAGCACCCCCCATGACAAAGCCAACGACTTAACTGGCCTGCTTAGCTTTGAGTTGTTCACAAATCCCGATGATTAGCATTTCTCTCGGAAACTAAACATCCTCTGATTTGGGGTGAGAGATAGATCTAATGTGCCAAAGGAAGGCATGATGGAAAGTCAGTTTCTTGCTCTCAGAGGAATGGGGGGTCGACAGAACCAACAGGTTAATGCACCTAGTGCAGCCTCCCATGTGCAGTCTGCAGGTGACACTTTCAGTTGCTTGTGAGATGCTGGTACAGGTTTGCTTGCTATGCAGGGGCCTGCAGTCACCTCACAGCACGTCGAGAAGGTGTCTCGTTTCAGTCCAGGGCAATTTTCTCATTAACAGTGACCGTAGATTTCACTTTTTTACTTCATTTTTTCCAGTCAGTTGGGAGCAGAGAGACACGCTTATGTATGGGGCCTAACAAGACCAGAGTGCACACACCAAAGCCACAACGGATAGAGGGAATGCAGGTATTGGTGGGGCATTAGGTATGACATGATCACTCCGTGCCTTGCATCCCCATTTCCCATGAAAAAAAATGTTAAAAAACTCTTGGGAGATACAGAACCTGGGATTAGAACTCAGGTTTTCTGCATGCCCAATTCCAGCACTTATCACCTGTGCCACCGGTCTCTGTGCTTGCTGCAGTAGCTTTGGGGCATGTACATCTTTCTCCAGCGAGGCTATGACATCTGGCCGCAAGGATATAACATCTGTCTGCCCACTCCACCTAACTCCAAGCACCTGCAGTGGTGTAGTGGTTAAGTGCTTGCATTGCGGCTCTGGGGATGTCCGTTCGAATCCTGCCTTCGGCATATGTCATTGGTTAAACTACTTGTACTGTTAAAAATATCTGCTTGTCTCCTGAAAGGGCCAGTGAGTTCCATGGGTAAAGGGGTGGGTTAAAGGGCACCCTGGGAAGATAGACTAAGGTAAAGGGGAGCATCTGGAGAGGAGCTGTGGTAGGGGAAGGGGGTACTGGTTGGGTAGGGGGAGCAGGTTAAAGGGCATATGTGGGTTGGGGTAGAGCAAGGAAAGGGGGGCCTGGGGAGAAGCTGTGGCAGGGGTAAGGGGCTACTGGTTGGGTAAGGGTGACCAAAAGGGGGGTTAGGTTAAAGGGCATATGTTGGGTGGGGGTAGAGCAAGGAAAGGGGGGCCTGGATTTCAGCGGAGTAGGAAAGGGGACCCTGTGGAGAACAAGTTGACAATAGGGAACCCTTTTTTGTTTTTTGTTTTTTGTTTTTGTTTTTGTTTTTGTTTAGAGAGTGCAGAGAGATCGAATGGACTGAGTACTGCCTTCCTGCATTGCCTGCTGTGTGGATGCCCAGTAGTAGTGCATTGCCCCTGCACCGCATGCTTTAGTAATCACACAGGATTAGGCCCTGTTTATGAGTGGCATATCCCGCCCACCTCAGCTGCGGATACCCCATTGCTGCTCCGATAATGCTATCAGCCTCTACTGCAACTAGAGCTGGCTATGTATCATGTTATACGCAAAGATATATTCTGTTAAACAATAGGTTCACATAACAGAGAAGACCTAGGTGTGTGCGTTGTATTAATAGATGTGCCAGAAAGCATTCAATGATGACAACAGTTTTCAAAGTGAGTCACAACATGTGTAAGGTAAGTGCAAAGACTGAGCTGGAAACTAAGTAGAGTCTTTGGTGTTGCAGAAGGCAGGCAAGTTACCAGACTGCCCAGGCCTGGTGGCTCTTATCGGCCAAGAAATGTCTATTGACCTGTGCGTCTCAGGTTTCCCGACCAGCTCAGTTATACAGAGTTCTGCTTGCAGGTTGACATGCACACTGCCACTTAGCATCTTGCCCTGGACACTTTGCACACAGCTTCCAAGAACCTTCCCACCTCAACAACCCAGTCAGCCCTTCACCCCTTCGTATTCGACTTGCGGCACCTCCTTGGGAATGCATCTTTTGTTGGTAGATGTCCTTCATGAGGCTTAGCAAGGCCTTGCAACTTTTTCAAAGGGCCTTAGAAGAAAGGAAAAAAGTCGAAGGCATACTGGAGCGGGAAGCAGGTGGAAGTCGAGGGGTGGGGGTTTGGCAGTAAAAGAAAGAGGGTCTGGCAGAGAGTTAGAAGTTAGGCAACACAATGAGCGAGGTAGGAGGAAAGATGCCTCAGGCATGCAGCTCTCTGACTCTTCCCCACTGTGCCTGCAGAAAGAGCCTTCCTATTCCTAGCTCTCACCCGAATGGATACATTTGCCTGGAGAGCCCAGAACTAATTTCAGTTAGCCAGAGGGTAAACAGAGGCCAGTGAGAGGTGCACACCCCTTCATTTGACTAGGCTTCCCGGGCTTCTGGGAGGAAAAAAGGCAGCAGTATTCCAACAAGATCATCGTCACCAAGGGCCACCATAACTAGGGGATTACAGAGCATGCTGTGACACACTCCGGGGCCTGGTTGGCCAGGCTTATGTTGAAGAGCACATATCCTAACCCTGAGCTACCTGGGTGGCTGCTCCATAGGGGCTGCACCGAACATAGGGCTGTGCCCGTTTAGGGCTGTGGTCGCGTTTGGGAGCGTTAGGGATGCGTGGAGGACGCAGGGCGCAGACTTCTGCTCGTTTCACCCCAGGATTAGGGCCTGGTTGTCAGTGGAGCGGCCAGCAAGTCCACAATGGAGGAAGTCGAAGGCAGAAAGCAGCCCCCTGCCTGACTCTCACCCCCAGGGCAAAGAGTGAGAAAGGCTCGCTACAGCAAGAGCCTGTCCATACTTTCACCTTGAAAGCAGAATGTTTACATTTAAAATTCATGAACAGGCAGCAATAAAAACAGCATACAGTAGCAGAGGACAGAAGCTTGCCCAGCGCATATAATATCAGAGCACCCCCCATGACAAAGCCAACGACTTAACTGGCCTGCTTAGCTTTGAGTTGTTCACAAATCCCGATGATTAGCATTTCTCCCGGAAACTAAACATCCTCTGATTTGGGGTGAGAGATAGATCTAATGTGCCAAAGGAAGGCATGATGGAAAGTCAGTTTCTTGCTCTCAGAGGAATGGGGGGTCGACAGAACCAACAGGTTAATGCACCTAGTGCAGCCTCCCATGTGCAGTCTGCAGGTGACACTTTCAGTTGCTTGTGAGATGCTGGTACAGGTTTGCTTGCTATGCAGGGGCCTGCAGTCACCTCACAGCACGTCGAGAAGGTGTCTCGTTTCAGTCCAGGGCAATTTTCTCATTAACAGTGACCGTAGATTTCACTTTTTTCCTTCATTTTTTCCAGTCAGTTGGGAGCAGAGAGACACGCTTATGTATGGGGCCTAACAAGACCAGAGTGCACACACCAAAGCCACAACGGATAGAGGGAATGCAGGTATTGGTGGGGCATTAGGTATGACATGATCACTCCGTGCCTTGCATCCCCATTTCCCATGAAAAAAAATGTTAAAAAACTCTTGGGAGATACAGAACCTGGGATTAGAACTCAGGTTTTCTGCATGCCCAATTCCAGCACTTATCACCTGTGCCACCGGTCTCTGTGCTTGCTGCAGTAGCTTTGGGGCATGTAAATCTTTCTCCAGCGAGGCTATGACATCTGGCCGCAAGGATATAACATCTGTCTGCCCACTCCACCTAACTCCAAGCAACTGCAGTGGTGTAGTGGTTAAGTGCTTGGTTCGAATCCTGCCTTCGGCATATGTCATTGGTTAAACTACTTGTACTGTTACAAATATCTGCTTGTCTCCTGAAAGGGCCAGTGAGTTCCATGGGTAAAGGGGTGGGTTAAAGGGCACCCTGGGAAGATAGACTACGGTAAAGGGGAGCATCTGGAGAGGAGCTGTGGTAGGGGAAAGGGGGTACTGGTTGGGTAGGGGGGGCAGGTTAAAGGGCATATGTGGGTTGGGGTAGAGCAAGGAAAGGGGGGCTTGGGGAGAAGCTGTGGGAGGGATAAGGGGCTACTGGTTGGGTAAGGGTGACCAAAAGGGGGGTTAGGTTAAAGGGCATATGTTGGGTGGGGGTAGAGCAAGGAAAGGGGGGCCTGGATTGCAGCAGAGTAGGAAAGGGGACCCTGTGGAGAACAAGTTGACAATAGGGAACCCTTTTTTGTTTTTTGTTTTTGTCTTTTGTCTTTTGTTTTTTGTTTTTGTTTTTTTTTTTGTTTAGAGAGTGCACAGAGATCGAATGGACTGAGTACTGCCTTCCAGCATTGCCTGCTGTGTGGATGCACAGTAGTAGTGCATTGCCCCTGCACTGCATGCTTTAATAATCACACAGGATTAGGCCCTGTTTATGAGTGGCATATCCCGCCCACCTCAGCTGCGGATCCCCCATTGCTGCTCCGATAATGCTATCAGCCTCTACTGCAACTAGAGCTGGCTATGTATCATGTTATACGCAAAGATATATTGTGTTAAACAATAGGTTCACATAACAGAGAAGACCTAGGTGTGTGCGTTGTATTAATAGATGTGCCAGAAAGCATTCAATGATGACAACAGTTTTCAAAGTGAGTCACAACATGTGTAATGTAAGTGCAAAGACTGAGCTGGAAACTACTAAGTAGAGTCTTTGGTTTTGCAGCAGGCAGGCAAGTTACCAGACTGCCCAGGCCTGGTGGCTCTTATCGGCCAAGAAATGTCTATTGACCTGTGCGTCTCAGGTTTCCCGACCAGCTCAGTTATACAGAGTTCTGCTTGCAGGGTGACATGCACACTGCCACTTAGCATCTTGCCCTGGACACTTTGCACACAGCTTCCAAGAACCTTCCCACCTCAACAACCCAGTCAGCCCTTCACCCCTTCGTATTCGACTTGCGGCACCTCCTTGGGAATGCATCTTTTGTTGGTAGATGTCCTTCATGAGGCTTAGCAAGGCCTTGCAACTTTTTCAAAGGGCCTTAGAAGAAAGGAAAAAAGTCGAAGGCATACTGGAGCGGGAAGCAGGTGGAAGTCGAGGGGTGGGGGTTTGGCAGTAAAAGAAAGAGGGTCTGGCAGAGAGTTAGAAGTTAGGCAACACAATGAGCGAGGTAGGAGGAAAGATGCCTCAGGCATGCAGCTCTCTGACTCTTCCCCACTGTGCCTGCAGAAAGAGCCTTCCTATTCCTAGCTCTCACCCGAATGGATACATTTGCCTGGAGAGCCCAGAACTAATTTCAGTTAGCTAGAGGGTAAACAGAGGCCAGTGAGAGGTGCACACCCCTTCATTTGACTAGGCTTCCCGGGCTTCTGTGAGGAAAAAAGGCAGCAGTATTCCAACAAGATCATCGTCACCAAGGGCCACCATAACTAGGGGATTACAGAGCATGCTGTGACACACTCCGGGGCCTGGTTGGCCAGGCTTATGTTGAAGAGCACATATCCTAACCCTGAGCTACCTGGGTGGCTGCTCCATAGGGGCTGCACCGAACATAGGGCTGTGGTCGCGTTTGGGAGCGTTAGGGATGCGTGGAGGACGCAGGGCGCAGACCTCTGCTCGTTTCACCCCAGGATTAGGGCCTGGTTGTCAGTGGAGCGGCCAGCAAGTCCACAATGGAGGAAGTCGAAGGCAGAAAGCAGCCCCCTGCCTGACTCTCACCCCCAGGGCAAAGAGTGAGAAAGGCTCGCTACAGCAAGAGCCTGTCCATACTTTCACCTTGAAAGCAGAATGTTTACATTTAAAATTCATGAACAGGCAGCAATAAAAACAGCATACAGTAGCAGAGGACAGAAGCTTGCCCAGCGCATATAATATCAGAGCACCCCCCATGACAAAGCCAACGACTTAACTGGCCTGCTTAGCTTTGAGTTGTTCACAAATCCCGATGATTAGCATTTCTCCCGGAAACTAAACATCCTCTGATTTGGGGTGAGAGATAGATCTAATGTGCCAAAGGAAGGCATGATGGAAAGTCAGTTTCTTGCTCTCAGAGGAATGGGGGGTCGACAGAACCAACAGGTTAATGCACCTAGTGCAGCCTCCCATGTGCAGTCTGCAGGTGACACTTTCAGTTGCTTGTGAGATGCTAGTACAGGTTTGCTTGCTATGCAGGGGCCTGCAGTCACCTCACAGCACGTCGAGAAGGTGTCCCGTTTGAGTCCAGGGCAATTTTCTCATTAACAGTGACCGTAGATTTCACGTTTTTCCTTCATTTTTTCCAGTCAGTTGGGAGCAGAGAGACACGCTTATGTATGGGGCCTAACAAGACCAGAGTGCACACACCAAAGCCACAACGGATAGTGGGAATGCAGGTATTGGTGGGGCATTAGGTATGACATGATCACTCCGTGCCTTGCATCCCCATTTCCCATAAAAAAAATGTAAAAAAACTCTTGGGAGATACAGAACCTGGGATTAGAACTCAGGTTTCCTGCATCCCCATTTCCAGCACTTATCACCTGTGCCACCGGTCTCTGCGCTTGCTGCAGTAGCTTTCGGGCATGTACATCTTTCTCCAGCGAGGCTATGACATCTGGCCGCGAGGATATAACATCTGTCTGCCCACTCCACCTAACTCCAAGCAACTGCAGTGGTGTAGTGGTTAAGTGCTTGGTTCGAATCCTGCCTTCGGCATATGTCATTGGTTAAACTACTTGTACTGTTACAAATATCTGCTTGTCTCCTGAAAGGGCCAGTGAGTTCCATGGGTAAAGGGGTGGGTTAAAGGGCACCCTGGGAAGATAGACTACGGTAAAGGGGAGCATCTGGAGAGGAGCTGTGGTAGGGGAAAGGGGGTACTGGTTGGGTAGGGGGGGCAGGTTAAAGGGCATATGTGGGTTGGGGTAGAGCAAGGAAAGGGGGGCTTGGGGAGAAGCTGTGGCAGGGGTAAGGGGCTACTGGTTGGGTAAGGGTGACCAAAAGGGGGGTTAGGTTAAAGGGCATATGTTGGGTGGGGGTAGAGCAAGGAAAGGGGGGCCTGGATTGCAGAGGAGTAGAAAAGGGGACCCTGTGGAGAACAAGTTGACAATAGGGAACCCTTTTTTGTTTTTTGTCTTTGTCTTTTGTCTTTTGTTTTTTGTTTTTGTTTTTTTTTTTTGTTTAGAGAGTGCACAGAGATCGAATGGACTGAGTACTGCCTTCCAGCATTGCCTGCTGTGTGGATGCACAGTAGTAGTGCATTGCCCCTGCACTGCATGCTTTAATAATCACACAGGATTAGGCCCTGTTTATGAGTGGCATATCCCGCCCACCTCAGCTGCGGATCCCCCATTGCTGCTCCGATAATGCTATCAGCCTCTACTGCAACTAGAGCTGGCTATGTATCATGTTATACGCAAAGATATATTGTGTTAAACAATAGGTTCACATAACAGAGAAGACCTAGGTGTGTGCGTTGTATTAATAGATGTGCCAGAAAGCATTCAATGATGACAACAGTTTTCAAAGTGAGTCACAACATGTGTAATGTAAGTGCAAAGACTGAGCTGGAAACTACTAAGTAGAGTCTTTGGGTTTGCAGCAGGCAGGCAAGTTACCAGACTGCCCAGGCCTGGTGGCTCTTATCGGCCAAGAAATGTCTATTGACCTGTGCGTCTCAGGTTTCCCGACCAGCTCAGTTATACAGAGTTCTGCTTGCAGGTTGACATGCACACTGCCACTTAGCATCTTGCCCTGGACACTTTGCACACAGCTTCCAAGAACCTTCCCACCTCAACAACCCAGTCAGCCCTTCACCCCTTCGTATTCGACTTGCGGCACCTCCTTGGGAATGCATCTTTTGTTGCTAGATGTCCTTCATGAGGCTTAGCAAGGCCTTGCAACTTTTTCAAAGGGCCTTAGAAGAAAGGAAAAAAGTCGAAGGCATACTGGAGCGGGAAGCAGGTGGAAGTCGAGGGGTGGGGGTTTGGCAGTAAAAGAAAGAGGGTCTGGCAGAGAGTTAGAAGTTAGGCAACACAATGAGCGAGGTAGGAGGAAAGAGGCCTCAGGCATGCAGCTCTCTGACTCTTCCCCACTGTGCCTGCAGAAAGAGCCTTCCTATTCCTAGCTCTCACCCGAATGGATACATTTGCCTGGAGAGCCCAGAACTAATTTCAGTTAGCTAGAGGGTAAACAGAGGCCAGTGAGAGGTGCACACCCCTTCATTTGACTAGGCTTCCCGGGCTTCTGGGAGGAAAAAAGGCAGCAGTATTCCAACAAGATCATCGTCACCAAGGGCCACCATAACTAGGGGATTACAGAGCATGCTGTGACACACTCCGGGGCCTGGTTGGCCAGGCTTATGTTGAAGAGCACATATCCTAACCCTGAGCTACCTGGGTGGCTGCTCCATAGGGGCTGCACCGAACATAGGGCTGTGGTCGCGTTTGGGAGCGTTAGGGATGCGTGGAGGACGCAGGGCGCAGACCTCTGCTCGTTTCACCCCAGGATTAGGGCCTGGTTGTCAGTGGAGCGGCCAGCAAGTCCACAATGGAGGAAGTCGAAGGCAGAAAGCAGCCCCCTGCCTGACTCTCACCCCCAGGGCAAAGAGTGAGAAAGGCTCGCTACAGCAAGAGCCTGTCCATACTTTCACCTTGAAAGCAGAATGTTTACATTTAAAATTCATGAACAGGCAGCAATAAAAACAGCATACAGTAGCAGAGGACAGAAGCTTGCCCAGCGCATATAATATCAGAGCACCCCCCATGACAAAGCCAACGACTTAACTGGCCTGCTTAGCTTTGAGTTGTTCACAAATCCCGATGATTAGCATTTCTCCCGGAAACTAAACATCCTCTGATTTGGGGTGAGAGATAGATCTAATGTGCCAAAGGAAGGCATGATGGAAAGTCAGTTTCTTGCTCTCAGAGGAATGGGGGGTCGACAGAACCAACAGGTTAATGCACCTAGTGCAGCCTCCCATGTGCAGTCTGCAGGTGACACTTTCAGTTGCTTGTGAGATGCTAGTACAGGTTTGCTTGCTATGCAGGGGCCTGCAGTCACCTCACAGCACGTCGAGAAGGTGTCCCGTTTGAGTCCAGGGCAATTTTCTCATTAACAGTGACCGTAGATTTCACTTTTTTCCTTCATTTTTTCCAGTCAGTTGGGAGCAGAGAGACACGCTTATGTATGGGGCCTAACAAGACCAGAGTGCACACACCAAAGCCAAAACGGATAGTGGGAATGCAGGTATTGGTGGGGCATTAGGTATGACATGATCACTCTGTGCCTTGCATCCCCATTTCCCATAAAAAAAATGTAAAAAAACTCTTGGGAGATACAGAACCTAGGATTAGAACTCAGGTTTCCTGCATCCCCAGTTCCAGCACTTATCACCTGTGCCACCTGTCTCTGCGCTTGTTGCAGTAGCTTTCGGGCATGTACATCTTTCTCCAGCGAGGCTATGACATCTGGCCGCGAGGATATAACATCTGTCTGCCCACTCCACCTAACTCCAAGCAACTGCAGTGGTGTAGTGGTTAAGTGCTTGGTTCGAATCCTGCCTTCGGCATATGTCATTGGTTAAACTACTTGTACTGTTACAAATATCTGCTCTTCTCCTGAAAGGGCCAGTGAGTTCCATGGGTAAAGGGGTGGGTTAAAGGGCACCCTGGGAAGATAGACTAAGGTAAAGGGGAGCATCTGGAGAGGAGCTGTGATAGGGGAAAGGGGGTACTGGTTGGGTAGGGGGGCAGGTTAAATGGCATATGTGGGTTGGGGTAGAGCAAGGAAAGGGGGGCCTGTGGAGAAGCAATGGCAGGGATAAGGGGGTACTGGTTGGCTAAGGGTGACCAAAAGGGGGTTAGGTTAAAGGGCATATGTTGGGTGGGGGTAGAGCAAGGAAAGGGGGGCCTGGATTGCAGAGGAGTAGAAAAGGGGACCCTGTGGAGAACAAGTTGACAATAGGGAACCCCTTTTCGTTTTTTGTTTTTTGTCTTTTGTCTTTTGTTTTTTGTTTTTGTTTTTGTTTTTGGTTTTGTTTAGAGAGTGCACAGAGATCGAATGGACTGAGTACTGCCTTCCAGCATTGCCTGCTGTGTGGATGCACAGTAGTAGTGCATTGCCCCTGCACTGCATGCTTTAGTAATCACACAGGATTAGGCCCTGTTTATGAGTGGCATATCCCGCCCACCTCAGCTGCGGAGCCCCCATTGCTCCTCCGATAATGCTATCAGCCTCTACTGCAACTAGAGCTGGCTATGTATCATGTTATACGCAAAGATATATTGTGTTAAACAATAGGTTCACATAACAGAGAAGACCTAGGTGTGTGCGTTGTATTAATAGATGTGCCAGAAAGCATTCAATGATGACAACAGTTTTCAAAGTGAGTCACAACATGTGTAATGTAAGTGCAAAGACTGAGCTGGAAACCAAGTAGAGTCTTTGGTGTTGCAGCAGGCAGGCAAGTAACCAGACTGCCCAGGCCTGGTGGCTCTTATTGGCCAAGAAATGTCTATTGACCTGTGCGTCTCAGGTTTCCCGACCAGCTCAGTTATACAGAGTTCTGCTTGCAGGTTGACATGCACACTGCCACTTAGCATCTTGCCCTGGACACTTTGCACACAGCTTCCAAGACCCTTCCCACCTGAACAACCCAGTCGGCCCTTCAACCCTTAGTATTCGACTCGCGGCACCTCCTTGGGAATGCATCTTTTGTTGGTAGATGTCCTTCATGAGGCTTAGCAAGGCCTTGCAACCTTTTCAAAGGGCCTTAGAAGAAAGGAAAAAAGTCGAAGGCATACTGGAGCGGGAAGCAGGTGGAAGTCGAGGGGTGGGGGTTTGGCAGTAAAAGAAAGAGGGTCTGGCAGAGAGTAAGAAGTTAGGCAACACAATGAGCGAGGTAGGAGGAAAGATGCCTCAGGCATGCAGCTCTCTGACTCTTCCCCACTGTGCCTGCAGAAAGAGCCTTCCTATTCCTAGCTCTCACCCGAATGGATACATTTGCCTGGAGAGCCCAGAACTAATTTCAGTTAGCCAGAGGGTAAACAGAGGCCAGTGAGAGGTGCACACCCCTTCATTTGACTAGGCTTCTCGGGCTTCTGGGAGGAAAAAAGGCAGCAGTATTCCAACAAGATCATCGTCACCAAGGGCCACCATCACTAGGGGATTAATGAGCATGCTGTGACACACTCCGGGGCCTGGTTGGCCAGGCTTATGTTGAAGAGCACATATCCTAACCCTAAGCTACCTGGGTGGCTGCACCATAGGGGCTGCACCGAACATAGGGCTGTGGTCGTGTTTGGGAGCGTTAGGGATGCGTGGAGGACGCAGGGCGCAGACTTCTGCTCGTTTCACCCCAGGATTAGGGCCTGGTTGTCAGTGGAGCGGCCAGCAAGTCCACAATGGAGGAAGTCGAAGGCAGAAAGCAGCCCCCTGCCTGACTCTCACCCCCAGGGCAAAGAGTGAGAAAGGCTCGCTACAGCAAGAGCCTGTCCATACTTTCACCTTGAAAGCAGAATGTTTACATTTAAAATTCATGAACAGGCAGAAATAAAAACAGCATACAGTAGCAGAGGACAGAAGCTTGCCCAGCGCATATAATATCAGAGCACCCCCCATGACAAAGCCAACGACTTAACTGGCCTGCTTAGCTTTGAGTTGTTCACAAATCCCGATGATTAGCATTTCTCCCGGAAACTAAACATCCTCTGATTTGGGGTGAGAGATAGATCTAATGTGCCAAAGGAAGGCATGATGGAAAGTCAGTTTCTTGCTCTCAGATGAATGGGGGGTCGACAGAACCAACAGGTTAATGCACCTAGTGCAGCCTCCCATGTGCAGTCTGCAGGTGACACTTTCAGTTGCTTGTGAGATGCTGGTACAGGTTTGCTTGCTATGCAGGGGCCTGCAGTCACCTCACAGCACGTCGAGAAGGTGTCCCGTTTGAGTCCAGGGCAATTTTCTCATTAACAGTGACCGTAGATTTCACTTTTTTCCTTCATTTTTTCCAGTCAGTTGGGAGCAGAGAGACACGCTTATGTATGGGGCCTAACAAGACCAGAGTGCACACACCAAAGCCACAACGGATAGTGGGAATGCAGGTATTGGTGGGGCATTAGGTATGACATGATCACTCCGTGCCTTGCATCCCCATTTCCCATAAAAAAAAATGTAAAAAAACTCTTGGGAGATACAGAACCTGGGATTAGAACTCAGGTTTCCTGCATCCCTAGTTCCAGCACTTATCACCTGTGCCACCGGTCTCTGCGCTTGGTGCAGTAGCTTTCGGGCATGTACATCTTTCTCCAGCGAGGCTATGACATCTGGCCGCGAGGATATAACATCTGTCTGCCCACTCCACCTAACTCCAAGCAACTGCAGTGGTGTAGTGGTTAAGTGCTTGGTTCGAATCCTGCCTTCGGCATATGTCATTGGTTAAACTACTTGTACTGTTACAAATATCTGCTTGTCTCCTGAAAGGGCCAGTGAGTTCCATGGGTAAAGGGGTGGGTTAAAGGGCACCCTGGGAAGATAGACTAAGGTAAAGGGGAGCATCTGGAGAGGAGCTGTGGTAGGGGAAAGGGGGTACTGGTTGGGTAGGGGGGGCAGGTTAAAGGGCATATGTGGGTTGGGGTAGAGCAAGGAAAGGGGGGCTTGGGGAGAAGCTGTGGCAGGGGTAAGGGGCTACTGGTTGGGTAAGGGTGACCAAAAGGGGGGTTAGGTTAAAGGGCATATGTTGGGTGGGGGTAGAGCAAGGAAAGGGGGGCCTGGATTGCAGAGGAGTAGAAAAGGGGACCCTGTGGAGAACAAGTTGACAATAGGGAACCCTTTTTTGTTTTTTGTTTTTGTCTTTTGTCTTTTGTTTTTTGTTTTTGTTTTTTTTTTGTTTAGAGAGTGCACAGAGATCGAATGGACTGAGTACTGCCTTCCAGCATTGCCTGCTGTGTGGATGCACAGTAGTAGTGCATTGCCCCTGCACTGCATGCTTTAATAATCACACAGGATTAGGCCCTGTTTATGAGTGGCGTATCCCGCCCACTTCAGCTGCGGATCCCCCATTGCTGCTCCGATAATGCTATCAGCCTCTACTGCAACTAGAGCTGGCTATGTATCATGTTATACGCAAAGATATATTGTGTTAAACAATAGGTTCACATAACAGAGAAGACCTAGGTGTGTGCGTTGTATTAATAGATGTGCCAGAAAGCATTCAATGATGACAACAGTTTTCAAAGTGAGTCACAACATGTGTAATGTAAGTGCAAAGACTGAGCTGGAAACTACTAAGTAGAGTCTTTGGTGTTGCAGCAGGCAGGCAAGTTACCAGACTGCCCAGGCCTGGTGGCTCTTATCGGCCAAGAAATGTCTATTGACCTGTGCGTCTCAGGTTTCCCGACCAGCTCAGTTATACAGAGTTCTGCTTGCAGGTTGACATGCACACTGCCACTTAGCATCTTGCCCTGGACACTTTGCACACAGCTTCCAAGAACCTTCCCACCTCAACAACCCAGTCAGCCCTTCACCCCTTCGTATTCGACTTGCGGCACCTCCTTGGGAATGCATCTTTTGTTGGTAGATGTTCTTCATGAGGCTTAGCAAGGCCTTGCAACTTTTTCAAAGGGCCTTAGAAGAAAGGAAAAAAGTCGAAGGCATACTGGAGCGGGAAGCAGGTGGAAGTCGAGGGGTGGGGGTTTGGCAGTAAAAGAAAGAGGGTCTGGCAGAGAGTTAGAAGTTAGGCAACACAATGAGCGAGGTAGGAGGAAAGATGCCTCAGGCATGCAGCTCTCTGACTCTTCCCCACTGTGCCTGCAGAAAGAGCCTTCCTATTCCTAGCTCTCACCCGAATGGATACATTTGCCTGGAGAGCCCAGAACTAATTTCAGTTAGCTAGAGGGTAAACAGAGGCCAGTGAGAGGTGCACACCCCTTCATTTGACTAGGCTTCCCGGGCTTCTGGGAGGAAAAAAGGCAGCAGTATTCCAACAAGATCATCGTCACCAAGGGCCACCATAACTAGGGGATTACAGAGCATGCTGTGACACACTCCGGGGCCTGGTTGGCCAGGCTTATGTTGAAGAGCACATATCCTAACCCTGAGCTACCTGGGTGGCTGCTCCATAGGGGCTGCACCGAACATAGGGCTGTGGTCGCTTTTGGGAGCGTTAGGGATGCGTGGAGGACACAGGGCGCAGACCTCTGCTCGTTTCACCCCAGGATTAGGGCCTGGTTGTCAGTGGAGCGGCCAGCAAGTCCACAATGGAGGAAGTCGAAGGCAGAAAGCAGCCCCCTGCCTGACTCTCACCCCCAGGGCAAAGAGTGAGAAAGGCTCGCTACAGCAAGAGCCTGTCCATACTTTCACCTTGAAAGCAGAATGTTTACATTTAAAATTCATGAACAGGCAGCAATAAAAACAGCATACAGTAGCAGAGGACAGAAGCTTGCCCAGCGCATATAATATCAGAGCACCCCCCATGACAAAGCCAACGACTTAACTGGCCTGCTTAGCTTTGAGTTGTTCACAAATCCCGATGATTAGCATTTCTCCCGGAAACTAAACATCCTCTGATTTGGGGTGAGAGATAGATCTAATGTGCCAAAGGAAGGCATGATGGAAAGTCAGTTTCTTGCTCTCAGAGGAATGGGGGGTCGACAGAACCAACAGGTTAATGCACCTAGTGCAGCCTCCCATGTGCAGTCTGCAGGTGACACTTTCAGTTGCTTGTGAGATGCTGGTACAGGTTTGCTTGCTATGCAGGGGCCTGCAGTCACCTCACAGCACGTCGAGAAGGTGTCTCGTTTCAGTCCAGGGCAATTTTCTCATTAACAGTGACCGTAGATGTCACTTTTTTCCTTCATTTTTTCCAGTCAGTTGGGAGCAGAGAGACACGCTTATGTATGGGGCCTAACAAGACCAGAGTGCACACACCAAAGCCACAACGGATAGAGGGAATGCAGGTATTGGTGGGGCATTAGGTATGACATGATCACTCCGTGCCTTGCATCTCCATTTCCCATGAAAAAAAATGTTAAAAAACTCTTGGGAGATACAGAACCTGGGATTAGAACTCAGGTTTTCTGCATGCCCAGTTCCAGCACTTATCACCTGTGCCACCGGTCTCTGTGCTTGCTGCAGTAGCTTTGGGGCATGTACATCTTTCTCCAGCGAGGCTATGACATCTGGCGGCAAGGATATAACATCTGTCTGCCCACTCCACCTATCTCCAAGCACCTGCAGTGGTGTAGTGGTTAAGTGCTTGCATTGCGGCTCTGGGGATGTCGGTTCGAATCCTGCCTTCGGCATATGTCATTGGTTAAACTACTTGTACTGTTACAAATATCTGCTTGTCTCTTGAAAGGGCCAGTGAGTTAGGTTAAAGGGCACCCTGGGAAGATAGACTAAGGTAAAGGGGAGGAGCTGTGATAGGGGAAAGGGGGTACTGGTTGGGTAGGGGGGCAGGTTAAATGGCATATGTGGGTTGGGGTAGAGCAAGGAAAGGGGGGCCTGTGGAGAAGCAATGGCAGGGATAAGGGGGTACTGGTTGGCTAAGGGTGACCAAAAGGGGGGTTAGGTTAAAGGGCATATGTTGGGGGGGGGGGTAGAGCAAGGAAAGGGGGGCCTGGATTGCAGAGAAGTAGAAAAGGGGACCCTGTGGAGAACAAGTTGACAATAGGGAACCCCTTTTTGTTTTTTGTTTTTTGTCTTTTGTTTTTGGTTTTGGTTTTGTTTAGAGAGTGCACAGAGATCGAATGGACTGAGTACTGCCTTCCAGCATTGCCTGCTGTGTGGATGCACAGTAGTAGTGCATTGCCCCTGCACTGCATGCTTTAGTAATCACACAGGATTAGGCCCTGTTTATGAGTGGCATATCCCGCCCACCTCAGCTGCGGATACCCCATTGCTGCTCCGATAATGCTATCAGCCTCTACTGCAACTAGAGCTGGCTATGTATCATGTTATACGCAAATATATATTGTGTTAAACAATAGGTTCACATAACAGAGAAGACCTAGGTGTGTGCGTTGTATTAATAGATGTGCCAGAAAGCATTCAATGATGACAACAGTTTTCAAAGTGAGTCACAACATGTGTAATGTAAGTGCAAAGACTGAGCTGGAAACCAAGTAGAGTCTTTGGTGTTGCAGCAGGCAGGCAAGTAACCAGACTGCCCAGGCCTGGTGGCTCTTATCGGCCAAGAAATGTCTATTGACCTGTGCGTCTCAGGTTTCCCGACCAGCTCAGTTATACAGAGTTCTGCTTGCAGGTTGACATGCACACTGCCACTTAGCATCTTGCCCTGGACACTTTGCACACAGCTTCCAAGAACCTTCCCACCTTAACAACCCAGTCAGCCCTTCACCCCTTCGTATTCGACTTGCGGCACCTCCTTGGGAATGCATCTTTTGTTGGTAGATGTCCTTCATGAGGCTTAGCAAGGCCTTGCAACCTTTTCAAAGGGCCTTAGAAGAAAGGAAAAAAGTCGAAGGCATACTGGAGCGGGAAGCAGGTGGAAGTCGAGGGGTGGGGGTTTGGCAGTAAAAGAAAGAGGGTCTGGCAGAGAGTAAGAAGTTAGGCAACACTATGAGCGAGGTAGGAGGAAAGATGCCTCAGGCATGCAGCTCTCTGACTCTTCCCCACTGTGCCTGCAGAAAGAGCCTTCCTATTCCTAGCTCTCACCCGAATGGATACATTTGCCTGGAGAGCCCAGAACTAATTTCAGTTAGCCAGAGGGTAAACAGAGGCCAGTGAGAGGTGCACACCCCTTCATTTGACTTGGCTTCTCGGGCTTCTGGGAGGAAAAAAGGCAGCAGTATTCCAACAAGATCATCGTCACCAAGGGCCACCATCACTAGGGGTTTACAGAGCATGCTGTGACACACTCCGGGGCCTGGTTGGCCAGGCTTATGTTGAAGAGCACATATCCTAACCCTAAGCTACCTGGGTGGCTGCACCATAGGAGCTGCACCGAACATAGGGCTGTGCCCGTTTAGGGCTGTGGTCGTATTTGGGAGCGTTAGGGATGCGTGGAGGACGCAGGGCGCAGACCTCTGCTCGTTTCACCCCAGGATTAGGGCCTGGTTGTCAGTGGAGCGGCCAGCAAGTCCACAATGGAGGAAGTCGAAGGCAGAAAGCAGCCCCCTGCCTGACTCTCACCCCCAGGGCAAAGAGTGAGAAAGCCTCGCTACAGCAAGAGCCTGTCCATACTTTCACCTTGAAAGCAGAATGTTTACATTTAAAATTCATGAACAGGCAGCAATAAAAACAGCATTCAGTAGCAGAGGACAGAAGCTTGCCCAGCGCATATAATATCAGAGCACCCCCCATGACAAAGCCAACGACTTAACTGGCCTGCTTAGCTTTGAGTTGTTCACAAATCCCGATGATTAGCATTTCTCCCGGAAACTAAACATCCTCTGATTTGGGGTGAGAGATCGATCTAATGTGCCAAAGGAAGGCATGATGGAAAGTCAGTTTCTTGCTCTCAGAGGAATGGGGGGTCGACAGAACCAACAGGTTAATGCACCTAGTGCAGCCTCCCATGTGCAGTCTGCAGGTGACACTTTCAGTTGCTTGTGAGATGCTGGTACAGGTTTGCTTGCTATGCAGGGGCCTGCAGTCACCTCACAGCACGTCGAGAAGGTGTCCCGTTTGAGTCCAGGGCAATTTTCTCATTAACAGTGACCGTAGATTTCACTTTTTTCCTTCATTTTTTCCAGTCAGTTGGGAGCAGAGAGACACGCTTATGTATGGGGCCTAACAAGACCAGAGTGCACACACCAAAGCCACAACGGATAGTGGGAATGCAGGTATTGGTGGGGCATTAGGTATGACATGATCACTCCGTGCCTTGCATCCCCATTTCCCATAAAAAAAATGTAAAAAAACTCTTGGGAGATACAGAACCTGGGATTAGAACTCAGGTTTCCTGCATCCCCAGTTCCAGCACTTATCACCTGTGCCACCGGTCTCTGCGCTTGCTGCAGTAGCTTTCGGGCATGTACATCTTTCTCCAGCGAGGCTATGACATCTGGCCGCGAGGATATAACATCTGTCTGCCCACTCCACCTAACTCCAAGCAACTGCAGTGGTGTAGTGGTTAAGTGCTTGGTTCGAATCCTGCCTTCGGCATATGTCATTGGTTAAACTACTTGTACTGTTACAAATATCTGCTTGTCTCCTGAAAGGGCCAGTGAGTTCCATGGGTAAAGGGGTGGGTTAGAGGGCACCCTGGGAAGATAGACTAAGGTAAAGGGGAGCATCTGGAGAGGAGCTGTGGTAGGGGAAAGGGGGTACTGGTTGGGTAGGGGGAGCAGGTTAAAGGGCATATGTGGGTTGGGGTAGAGCAAGGAAAGGGGGGCCTGGGGAGAAGCTGTGGCAGGGGTAAGGGGCTACTGGTTGGGTAAGGGTGACCAAAAGGGGGGTTAGGTTAAAGGGCATATGTTGGGTGGGGGTAGAGCAAGGAAAGGGGGGCCTGGATTGCAGAGGAGTAGAAAAGGGGACCCTGTGGAGAACAAGTTGACAATAGGGAACCCTTTTTTGTTTTTTGTTTCTTGTCTTTTGTCTTTTGTTTTTTGTTTTTGTTTTTTGTTTTTGTTTAGAGAGTGCACAGAGATCGAATGGACTGAGTACTGCCTTCCTGCATTGCCTGCTGTGTGGATGCACAGTAGTAGTGCATTGCCCCTGCACTGCATGCTTTAGTAATCACACAGGATTAGGCCCTGTTTATGAGTGGCATATCCCGCCCACCTCAGCTGCGGATACCCCATTGCTGCTCCGATAATGCTATCAGCCTCTACTGCAACTAGAGCTGGCTATGTATCATGTTATACGCAAAGATATATTGTGTTAAACAATAGGTTCACATAACAGAGAAGACCTAGGTGTGTGCGTTGTATTAATAGATGTGCCAGAAAGCATTCAATGATGACAACAGTTTTCAAAGTGAGTCACAACATGTGTAATGTAAGTGCAAAGACTGAGCTGGAAACTAAGTAGAGTCTTTGGTGTTGCAGCAGGCAGGCAAGTTACCAGACTGCCCAGGCCTGGTCGCTCTTATCGGCCAAGAAATGTCTATTGACCTGTGCGTCTCAGGTTTCCCGACCAGCTCAGTTATACAGAGTTCTGCTTGCAGGTTGACATGCACACTGCCACTTAGCATCTTGCCCTGGACACTTTGCACACAGCTTCCAAGAACCTTCCCACCTCAACAACCCAGTCAGCCCTTCACCCCTTCGTATTCGACTTGCGGCACCTCCTTGGGAATGCATCTTTTGTTGGTAGATGTCCTTCATGAGGCTTAGCAAGGCCTTGCAACTTTTTCAAAGGGCCTTAGAAGAAAGGAAAAAAGTCGAAGGCATACTGGAGCGGGAAGCAGGTGGAAGTCGAGGGGTGGGGGTTTGGCAGTAAAAGAAAGAGGGTCTGGCAGAGAGTTAGAAGTTAGGCAACACAATGAGCGAGGTAGGAGGAAAGATGCCTCAGGCATGCAGCTCTCTGACTCTTCCCCACTGTGCCTGCAGAAAGAGCCTTCCTATTCCTAGCTCTCACCCGAATGGATACATTTGCCTGGAGAGCCCAGAACTAATTTCAGTTAGCCAGAGGGTAAACAGAGGCCAGTGCGAGGTGCACACCCCTTCATTTGACTAGGCTTCCCGGGCTTCTGGGAGGAAAAAAGGCAGCAGTATTCCAACAAGATCATCGTCACCAAGGGCCACCATAACTAGGGGATTACAGAGCATGCTGTGACACTCTCCGGGGCCTGGTTGGCCAGGCTTATGTTGAAGAGCACATATCCTAACCCTAAGCTACCTGGGTGGCTGCTCCATAGGGGCTGCACCGAACATAGGGCTGTGGTCGCGTTTGGGAGCGTTAGGGATGCGTGGAGGATGCAGGGCGCAGACCTCTGCTCGTTTCACCCCAGGATTAGGGCCTGGGTGTCAGTGAAGCGGCCAGCAAGTCCACAATGGAGGAAGTCGAAGGCAGAAAGCAGCCCCCTGCCTGACTCTCACCCCCAGGGCAAAGAGTGAGAAAGGCTTGCTACAGCAAGAGCCTGTCCATACTTTCACCTTGAAAGCAGAATGTTTACATTTAAAATTCATGAACAGGCAGCAATAAAAACAGCATACAGTAGCAGAGGACAGAAGCTTGCCCAGCGCATATAATATCAGAGCACCCCCCAGACAAAGCCAACGACTTAACTGGCCTGCTTAGCTTTGAGTTGTTCACAAATCCCGATGATTAGCATTTCTCCCGGAAACTAAACATCCTCTGATTTGGGGTTAGAGATAGATCTAATGTGCCAAAGGAAGGCATGATGGAAAGTCAGTTTCTTGCTCTCAGAGGAATGGGGGGTCGACAGAACCAACAGGTTAATGCACCTAGTGCAGCCTCCCATGTGCAGTCTGCAGGTGACACTTTCAGTTGCTTGTGAGATGCTGGTACAGGTTTGCTTGCTATGCAGGGGCCTGCAGTCACCTCACAGCACGTCGGGAAGGTGTCTCGTTTCAGTCCAGGGCAATTTTCTCATTAACAGTGACCGTAGATGTCACTTTTTTCCTTCATTTTTTCCAGTCAGTTGGGAGCAGAGAGACACGCTTATGTATGGGGCCTAACAAGACCAGAGTGCACACACCAAAGCCACAAAGGATAGAGGGAATGCAGGTATTGGTGGGGCATTAGGTATGACATGATCACTCCGTGCCTTGCATCCCCATTTCCCATGAAAAAAAATGTTAAAAAACTCTTGGGAGATACAGAACCTGGGATTAGAACTCAGGTTTTCTGCATGCCCAGTTCCAGCACTTATCACCTGTGCCACCGGTCTCTGTGCTTGCTGCAGTAGCTTTGGGGCATGTACATCTTTCTCCAGCGAGGCTATGACATCTGGCCGCAAGGATATAACATCTGTCTGCCCACTCCACCTATCTCCAAGCACCTGCAGTGGTGTAGTGGTTAAGTGCTTGCATTGCGGCTCTGGGGATGTCGGTTCGAATCCTGCCTTCGGCATATGTCAATGGTAAAACTACTTGTACTGTTACAAATATCTGCTTGTCTCCTGAAAGGGCCAGTGAGTTCCATGGGTAAAGGGGTGGGTTAAAGGGCACCCTGGGAAGATAAACTAAGGTAAAGGGGAGGAGCTGTGATAGGGGAAAGGGGGTACTGGTTGGGTAGGGGGGCAGGTTAAATGGCATATGTGGGTTGGGGTAGAGCAAGGAAAGGGGGGCCTGTGGAGAAGCAATGGCAGGGATAAGGGGGTACTGGTTGGCTAAGGGTGACCAAAAGGGGGGTTAGGTTAAAGGGCATATGTTGGGGAGGGTAGAGCAAGGAAAGGGGGGCCTGGATTGCAGAGGAGTAGAAAAGGGGACCCTGTGGAGAACAAGTTGACAATAGGGAACCCCTTTTTGTTTTTTGTTTTTTGTTTTTGTTTTTGGTTTTGTTTAGAGAGTGCAGAGAGATCGAATGGACTGAGTACTGCCTTCCTGCATTGCCTGCTGTGTGGATGCACAGTAGTAGTGCATTGCCCCTGCACTGCATGCTTTAGTAATCACACAGGATTAGGCCCTGTTTATGAGTGGCATATCCCGCCCACCTCAGCTGCGGATCCCCCATTGCTGCTCCAATAATGCTATCAGCCTCTACTGCAACTAGAGCTGGCTATGTATCATGTTATACGCAAAGATATATTCTGTTAAACAATAGGTTCACATAACAGAGAAGACCTAGGTGTGTGCGTTGTATTAATAGATGTGCCAGAAAGCATTCAATGATGACAACAGTTTTCAAAGTGAGTCACAACATGTGTAATGTAAGTGCAAAGACTGAGCTGGAAACCAAGTAGAGTCTTTGGTGTTGCAGCAGGCAGGCAAGTAACCAGACTGCCCAGGCCTGGTGGCTCTTATCGGCCAAGAAATGTCTATTGACCTGTGCGTCTCAGGTTTCCCGACCAGCTCAGTTATACAGTTCTGCTTGCAGGTTGACATGCACACTGCCACTTAGCATCTTGCCCTGGACACTTTGCACACAGCTTCCAAGACCCTTCCCACCTGAACAACCCAGTCGGCCCTTCAACCCTTAGTATTCGACTCGCGGCACCTCCTTGGGAATGCATCTTTTGTTGGTAGATGTCCTTCATGAGGCTTAGCAAGGCCTTGCAACCTTTTCAAAGGGCCTTAGAAGAAATGAAAAAAGTCGAAGGCATACTGGAGCGGGAAGCAGGTGGAAGTCGAGGGGTGGGGGTTTGGCAGTAAAAGAAAGAGGGTCTGGCAGAGAGTTAGAAGTTAGGCAACACAATGAGCGAGGTAGGAGAAAAGATGCCTCAGGCATGCAGCTCTCTGACTCTTCCCCACTGTGCCTGCAGAAAGAGCCTTCCTATTCCTAGCTCTCACCCGAATGGATACATTTGCCTGGAGAGCCCAGAACTAATTTCAGTTAGCCAGAGGGTAAACAGAGGCCTGCGAGAGGTGCACACCCCTTCATTTGACTAGGCTTCTCGGGCTTCTGGGAGGAAAAAAGGCAGCAGTATTCCAACAAGATCATCGTCACCAAGGGCCACCATCACTAGGGGATTACAGAGCATGCTGTGACACACTCCGGGGCCTGGTTGGCCAGGCTTATGTTGAAGAGCACATATCCTAACCCTAAGCTACCTGGGTGGCTGCACCATAGGGGCTGCACCGAACATAGGGCTGTGCCCGTTTAGGGCTGTGGTCGTGTTTGGGAGCGTTAGGGATGCATGGAGGACGCAGGGCGCAGACCTCTGCTCGTTTCACCCCAGGATTAGGGCCTGGTTGTCAGTGGAGCGGCCAGCAAGTCCACAATGGAGGAAGTCGAAGGCAGAAAGCAGCCCCCTGCCTGACTCTCACCCCCAGGGCAAAGAGTGAGAAAGCCTCGCTACAGCAAGAGCCTGTCCATACTTTCACCTTGAAAGCAGAATGTTTACATTTAAAATTCATGAACAGGCAGCAATAAAAACAGCATTCAGTAGCAGAGGACAGAAGCTTGCCCAGCGCATATAATATCAGAGCACCCCCCATGACAAAGCCAACGACTTAACTGGCCTGCTTAGCTTTGAGTTGTTCACAAATCCCGATGATTAGCATTTCTCCCGGAAACTAAACATCCTCTGATTTGGGGTGAGAGATCGATCTAATGTGCCAAAGGAAGGCATGATGGAAAGTCAGTTTCTTGCTCTCAGAGGAATGGGGGGTCGACAGAACCAACAGGTTAATGCACCTAGTGCAGCCTCCCATGTGCAGTCTGCAGGTGACACTTTCAGTTGCTTGTGTAATGCTGGTACAGGTTTGCTTGCTATGCAGGGGCCTGCAGTCACCTCACAGCACGTCGAGAAGGTGTCCCGTTTGAGTCCAGGGCAATTTTCTCATTAACAGTGACCGTAGATTTCACTTTTTTCCTTCATTTTTTCCAGTCAGTTGGGAGCAGAGAGACACGCTTATGTATGGGGCCTAACAAGACCAGAGTGCACACACCAAAGCCACAACGGATAGTGGGAATGCAGGTATTGGTGGGGCATTAGGTATGACATGATCACTCCGTGCCTTGCATCCCCATTTCCCATAAAAAAAAATGTAAAAAAACTCTTGGGAGATACAGAACCTGGGATTAGAACTCAGGTTTCCTGCATCCCCAGTTCCAGCACTTATCACCTGTGCCACCGGTCTCTGCGCTTGCTGCAGTAGCTTTCAGGCATGTACATCTTTCTCCAGCGAGGCTATGACATCTGGCCGCGAGGATATAACATCTGTCTGCCCACTCCACCTAACTCCAAGCAACTGCAGTGGTGTAGTGGTTAAGTGCTTGGTTCGAATCCTGCCTTCGGCATATGTCATTGGTTAAACTACTTGTACTGTTACAAATATCTGCTTGTCTCCTGAAAGGGCCAGTGAGTTCCATGGGTAAAGGGGTGGGTTAAAGGGCACCCTGGGAAGATAGACTAAGGTAAAGGGGAGCATCTGGAGAGGAGCTGTGGTAGGGGAAAGGGGGTACTGGTTGGGTAGGGGGAGCAGGTTAAAGGGCATATGTGGGTTGGGGTAGAGCAAGGAAAGGGGGGCCTGGGGAGAAGCTGTGGCAGGGGTAAGGGGCTACTGGTTGGGTAAGGGTGACCAAAAGGGGGGTTAGGTTAAAGGGCATATGTTGGGTGGGGGTAGAGCAAGGAAAGGGGGGCCTGGATTGCAGAGGAGTAGAAAAGGGGACCCTATGGAGAACAAGTTGACAATAGGGAACCCTTTTTTGTTTTTTGTTTCTTGTCTTTTGTCTTTTGTTTTTTGTTTTTGTTTTTTTTTTTTGTTTAGAGAGTGCACAGAGATCGAATGGACTGAGTACTGCCTTCCTGCATTGCCTGCTGTGTGGATGCACAGTAGTAGTGCATTGCCCCTGCACTGCATGCTTTAGTAATCACACAGGATTAGGCCCTGTTTATGAGTGGCATATCCCGCCCACCTCAGCTGCGGATACCCCATTGCTGCTCCGATAATGCTATCAGCCTCTACTGCAACTAGAGCTGGCTATGTATCATGTTATACGCAAAGATATATTGTGTTAAACAATAGGTTCACATAACAGAGAAGACCTAGGTGTGTGCGTTGTATTAATAGATGTGCCAGAAAGCATTCAATGATGACAACAGTTTTCAAAGTGAGTCACAACATGTGTAATGTAAGTGCAAAGACTGAGCTGGAAACTAAGTAGAGTCTTTGGTGTTGCAGCAGGCAGGCAAGTTACCAGACTGCCCAGGCCTGGTCGCTCTTATCGGCCAAGAAATGTCTATTGACCTGTGCGTCTCAGGTTTCCTGACCAGCTCAGTTATACAGAGTTCTGCTTGCAGGTTGACATGCACACTGCCACTTAGCATCTTGCCCTGGACACTTTGCACACAGCTTCCAAGAACCTTCCCACCTCAACAACCCAGTCAGCCCTTCACCCCTTCGTATTCGACTTGCGGCACCTCCTTGGGAATGCATCTTTTGTTGGTAGATGTCCTTCATGAGGCTTAGCAAGGCCTTGCAACTTTTTCAAAGGGCCTTAGAAGAAAGGAAAAAAGTCGAAGGCATACTGGAGCGGGAAGCAGGTGGAAGTCGAGGGGTGGGGGTTTGGCAGTAAAAGAAAGAGGGTCTGGCAGAGAGTTAGAAGTTAGGCAACACAATGAGCGAGGTAGGAGGAAAGATGCCTCAGGCATGCAGCTCTCTGACTCTTCCCCACTGTGCCTGCAGAAAGAGCCTTCCTATTCCTAGCTCTCACCCGAATGGATACATTTGCCTGGAGAGCCCAGAACTAATTTCAGTTAGCCAGAGGGTAAACAGAGGCCAGTGCGAGGTGCACACCCCTTCATTTGACTAGGCTTCCCGGGCTTCTGGGAGGAAAAAAGGCAGCAGTATTCCAACAAGATCATCGTCACCAAGGGCCACCATAACTAGGGGATTACAGAGCATGCTGTGACACTCTCCGGGGCCTGGTTGGCCAGGCTTATGTTGAAGAGCACATATCCTAACCCTAAGCTACCTGGGTGGCTGCACCATAGGGGCTACACCGAACATAGGGCTGTGCCCGTTTAGGGCTGTGGTCGTGTTTGGGAGCGTTAGGGATGCATGGAGGACGCAGGGCGCAGACCTCTGCTCGTTTCACCCCAGGATTAGGGCCTGGTTGTCAGTGGAGCGGCCAGCAAGTCCACAATGGAGGAAGTCGAAGGCAGAAAGCAGCCCCCTGCCTGACTCTCACCCCCAGGGCAAAGAGTGAGAAAGCCTCGCTACAGCAAGAGCCTGTCCATACTTTCACCTTGAAAGCAGAATGTTTACATTTAAAATTCATGAACAGGCAGCAATAAAAACAGCATTCAGTAGCAGAGGACAGAAGCTTGCCCAGCGCATATAATATCAGAGCACCCCCCATGACAAAGCCAACGACTTAACTGGCCTGCTTAGCTTTGAGTTGTTCACAAATCCCGATGATTAGCATTTCTCCCGGAAACTAAACATCCTCTGATTTGGGGTGAGAGATCGATCTAATGTGCCAAAGGAAGGCATGATGGAAAGTCAGTTTCTTGCTCTCAGAGGAATGGGGGGTCGACAGAACCAACAGGTTAATGCACCTAGTGCAGCCTCCCATGTGCAGTCTGCAGGTGACACTTTCAGTTGCTTGTGTAATGCTGGTACAGGTTTGCTTGCTATGCAGGGGCCTGCAGTCACCTCACAGCACGTCGAGAAGGTGTCCCGTTTGAGTCCAGGGCAATTTTCTCATTAACAGTGACCGTAGATTTCACTTTTTTCCTTCATTTTTTCCAGTCAGTTGGGAGCAGAGAGACACGCTTATGTATGGGGCCTAACAAGACCAGAGTGCACACACCAAAGCCACAACGGATAGTGGGAATGCAGGTATTGGTGGGGCATTAGGTATGACATGATCACTCCGTGCCTTGCATCCCCATTTCCCATAAAAAAAAATGTAAAAAAACTCTTGGGAGATACAGAACCTGGGATTAGAACTCAGGTTTCCTGCATCCCCAGTTCCAGCACTTATCACCTGTGCCACCGGTCTCTGCGCTTGCTGCAGTAGCTTTCAGGCATGTACATCTTTCTCCAGCGAGGCTATGACATCTGGCCGCGAGGATATAACATCTGTCTGCCCACTCCACCTAACTCCAAGCAACTGCAGTGGTGTAGTGGTTAAGTGCTTGGTTCGAATCCTGCCTTCGGCATATGTCATTGGTTAAACTACTTGTACTGTTACAAATATCTGCTTGTCTCCTGAAAGGGCCAGTGAGTTCCATGGGTAAAGGGGTGGGTTAAAGGGCACCCTGGGAAGATAGACTAAGGTAAAGGGGAGCATCTGGAGAGGAGCTGTGGTAGGGGAAAGGGGGTACTGGTTGGGTAGGGGGAGCAGGTTAAAGGGCATATGTGGGTTGGGGTAGAGCAAGGAAAGGGGGGCCTGGGGAGAAGCTGTGGCAGGGGTAAGGGGCTACTGGTTGGGTAAGGGTGACCAAAAGGGGGGTTAGGTTAAAGGGCATATGTTGGGTGGGGGTAGAGCAAGGAAAGGGGGGCCTGGATTGCAGAGGAGTAGAAAAGGGGACCCTATGGAGAACAAGTTGACAATAGGGAACCCTTTTTTGTTTTTTGTTTCTTGTCTTTTGTCTTTTGTTTTTTGTTTTTGTTTTTTTTTTTTGTTTAGAGAGTGCACAGAGATCGAATGGACTGAGTACTGCCTTCCTGCATTGCCTGCTGTGTGGATGCACAGTAGTAGTGCATTGCCCCTGCACTGCATGCTTTAGTAATCACACAGGATTAGGCCCTGTTTATGAGTGGCATATCCCGCCCACCTCAGCTGCGGATACCCCATTGCTGCTCCGATAATGCTATCAGCCTCTACTGCAACTAGAGCTGGCTATGTATCATGTTATACGCAAAGATATATTGTGTTAAACAATAGGTTCACATAACAGAGAAGACCTAGGTGTGTGCGTTGTATTAATAGATGTGCCAGAAAGCATTCAATGATGACAACAGTTTTCAAAGTGAGTCACAACATGTGTAATGTAAGTGCAAAGACTGAGCTGGAAACTAAGTAGAGTCTTTGGTATTGCAGCAGGCAGGCAAGTAACCAGACTGCCCACGCCTAGTGGCTCTTATCGGCCAAGAAATGTCTATTGACCTGTGCGTCTCAGGTTTCCCGACCAGCTCAGTTATACAGAGTTCTGCTTGCAGGTTGACATGCACACTGCCACTTAGCATCTTGCCCTGGACACTTTGCACACAGCTTCCAAGAACCTTCCCACCTCAACAACCCAGTCAGCCCTTCACCCCTTCGTATTCGACTTGCGGCACCTCCTTGGGAATGCATCTTTTGTTGGTAGATGTCCTTCATGAGGCTTAGCAAGGCCTTGCAACTTTTTCAAAGGGCCTTAGAAGAAAGGAAAAAAGTCGAAGGCATACTGGAGCGGGAAGCAGGTGGAAGTCGAGGGGTGGGGGTTTGGCAGTAAAAGAAAGAGGGTCTGGCAGAGAGTTAGAAGTTAGGCAACACAATGAGCGAGGTAGGAGGAAAGATGCCTCAGGCATGCAGCTCTCTGACTCTTCCCCACTGTGCCTGCAAAAAGAGCCTTCCTATTCCTAGCTCTCACCCGAATGGATACATTTGCCTGGAGAGCCCAGAACTAATTTCAGTTAGCCAGAGGGTAAACAGAGGCCAGAGAGAGGTGCACACCCCTTCATTTGACTAGGCTTCCCGGGCTTCTGGGAGGAAAAAAGGCAGCAGTATTCCAACAAGATCATCGTCACCAAGGGCCACCATAACTAGGGGATTACAGAGCATGCTGTGACACTCTCCGGGGCCTGGTTGGCCAGGCTTATGTTGAAGAGCACATATCCTAACCCTAAGCTACCTGGGTGGCTGCTCCATAGGGGCTGCACCGAACATAGGGCTGTGCCCGTTTAGGGCTGTGGTCGCGTTTGGGAGCATTAGGGATGCGTGGAGGATGCAGGGCGCAGACCTCTGCTCGTTTCACCCCAGGATTAGGGCCTGGTTGTCAGTGAAGCGGCCAGCAAGTCCACAATGGAGGAAGTCGAAGGCAGAAAGCAGCCCCCTGCCTGACTCTCACCCCCAGGGCAAAGAGTGAGAAAGGCTCGCTACAGCAAGAGCCTGTCCATACTTTCACCTTGAAAGCAGAATGTTTACATTTAAAATTCATGAACAGGCAGCAATCAAAACAGCATACAGTAGCAGAGGACAGAAGCTTGCCCAGCGCATATAATATCAGAGCACCCCCCATGACAAAGCCAACGACTTAACTGGCCTGCTTAGCTTTGAGTTGTTCACAAATCCCGATGATTAGCATTTCTCCCGGAAACTAAACATCCTCTGATTTGGGGTGAGAGATAGATCTAATGTGCCAAAGGAAGGCATGATGGAAAGTCAGTTTCTTGCTCTCAGAGGAATGGGGGGTCGACAGAACCAACAGGTTAATGCACCTAGTGCAGCCTCCCATGTGCAGTCTGCAGGTGACACTTTCAGTTGCTTGTGAGATGCTAGTACAGGTTTGCTTGCTATGCAGGGGCCTGCAGTCACCTCACAGCACGTCGAGAAGGTGTCCCGTTTGAGTCCAGGGCAATTTTCTCATTAACAGTGACCGTAGATTTCACTTTTTTCCTTCATTTTTTCCAGTCAGTTGGGAGCAGAGAGACACGCTTATGTATGGGGCCTAACAAGACCAGAGTGCACACACCAAAGCCAAAACGGATAGTGGGAATGCAGGTATTGGTGGGGCATTAGGTATGACATGATCACTCTGTGCCTTGCATCCCCATTTCCCATAAAAAAAATGTAAAAAAACTCTTGGGAGATACAGAACCTAGGATTAGAACTCAGGTTTCCTGCATCCCCAGTTCCAGCACTTATCACCTGTGCCACCTGTCTCTGCGCTTGTTGCAGTAGCTTTCGGGCATGTACATCTTTCTCCAGCGAGGCTATGACATCTGGCCGCGAGGATATAACATCTGTCTGCCCACTCCACCTAACTCCAAGCAACTGCAGTGGTGTAGTGGTTAAGTGCTTGGTTCGAATCCTGCCTTCGGCATATGTCATTGGTTAAACTACTTGTACTGTTACAAATATCTGCTTGTCTCCTGAAAGGGCCAGTGAGTTCCATGGGTAAAGGGGTGGGTTAAAGGGCACCCTGGGAAGATAGACTAAGGTAAAGGGGAGCATCTGGAGAGGAGCTGTGATAGGGGAAAGGGGGTACTGGTTGGGTAGGGGGGCAGGTTAAATGGCATATGTGGGTTGGGGTAGAGCAAGGAAAGGGGGGCCTGTGGAGAAGCAATGGCAGGGATAAGGGGGTACTGGTTGGCTAAGGGTGACCAAAAGGGGGTTAGGTTAAAGGGCATATGTTGGGTGGGGGTAGAGCAAGGAAAGGGGGCCTGGATTGCAGAGGAGTAGAAAAGGGGACCCTGTGGAGAACAAGTTGACAATAGGGAACCCCTTTTCGTTTTTTGTTTTTTGTCTTTTGTCTTTTGTTTTTTGTTTTTGTTTTTGTTTTTGGTTTTGTTTACAGAGTGCACAGAGATCGAATGGACTGAGTACTGCCTTCCAGCATTGCCTGCTGTGTGGATGCACAGTAGTAGTGCATTGCCCCTGCACTGCATGCTTTAGTAATCACACAGGATTAGGCCCTGTTTATGAGTGGCATATCCCGCCCACCTCAGCTGCGGAGCCCCCATTGCTCCTCCGATAATGCTATCAGCCTCTACTGCAACTAGAGCTGGCTATGTATCATGTTATACGCAAAGATATATTCTGTTAAACAATAGGTTCACATAACAGAGAAGACCTAAGTGTGTGCGTTGTATTAATAGATGTGCCAGAAAGCATTCAATGATGACAACAGTTTTCAAAGTGAGTCACAACATGTGTAATGTAAGTGCAAAGACTGAGCTGGAAACCAAGTAGAGTCTTTGGTGTTGCAGCAGGCAGGCCAGTAACCAGACTGCCCAGGCCTGGTGGCTCTTATCGGCCAAGAAATGTCTATTGACCTGTGCGTCTCAGGTTTCCCGACCAGCTCAGTTATACAGAGTTCTGCTTGCAGGTTGACATGCACACTGCCACTTAGCATCTTGCCCTGGACACTTTGCACACAGCTTCCAAGACCCTTCCCACCTGAACAACCCAGTCGGCCCTTCAACCCTTAGTATTCGACTCGCGGCACCTCCTTGGGAATGCATCTTTTGTTGGTAGATGTCCTTCATGAGGCTTAGCAAGGCCTTGCAACCTTTTCAAAGGGCCTTAGAAGAAAGGAAAAAAGTCGAAGGCATACTGGAGCGGGAATCAGGTGGAAGTCGAGGGGTGGGGGTTTGGCAGTAAAAGAAAGAGGGTCTGGCAGAGAGTTAGAAGTTAGGCAACACAATGAGCGAGGTAGGAGGAAAGATGCCTCAGGCATGCCGCTCTCTGACTCTTCCCCACTGTGCCTGCAGAAAGAGCCTTCCTATTCCTAGCTCTCACCCGAATGGATACATTTGCCTGGAGAGCCCAGAACTAATTTCAGTTAGCCAGAGGGTAAACAGAGGCCAGTGAGAGGTGCACACCCCTTCATTTGACTAGGCTTCTCGGGCTTCTGGGAGGAAAAAAGGCAGCAGTATTCCAACAAGATCATCGTCACCAAGGGCCACCATCACTAGGGGATTAATGAGCATGCTGTGACACACTCCGGGGCCTGGTTGGCCAGGCTTATGTTGAAGAGCACATATCCTAACCCTAAGCTACCTGGGTGGCTGCACCATAGGGGCTGCACCGAACATAGGGCTGTGCCCGTTTAGGGCTGTGGTCGTGTTTGGGAGCATTAGGGATGCGTGGAGGATGCAGGGCGCAGACCTCTGCTCGTTTCACCCCAGGATTAGGGCCTGGTTGTCAGTGAAGCGGCCAGCAAGTCCACAATGGAGGAAGTCGAAGGCAGAAAGCAGCCCCCTGCCTGACTCTCACCCCCAGGGCAAAGAGTGAGAAAGGCTCGCTACAGCAAGAGCCTGTCCATACTTTCACCTTGAAAGCAGAATGTTTACATTTAAAATTCATGAACAGGCAGCAATAAAAACAGCATACAGTAGCAGAGGACAGAAGCTTGCCCAGCGCATATAATATCAGAGCACCCCCCATGACAAAGCCAACGACTTAACTGGCCTGCTTAGCTTTGAGTTGTTCACAAATCCCGATGATTAGCATTTCTCCCGGAAACTAAACATCCTCTGATTTGGGGTGAGAGATAGATCTAATGTGCCAAAGGAAGGCATGATGGAAAGTCAGTTTCTTGCTCTCAGAGGAATGGGGGGTCGACAGAACCAACAGGTTAATGCACCTAGTGCAGCCTCCCATGTGCAGTCTGAAGGTGACACTTTCAGTTGCTTGTGAGATGCTAGTACAGGTTTGCTTGCTATGCAGGGGCCTGCAGTCACCTCACAGCACGTCGAGAAGGTGTCCCGTTTGAGTCCAGGGCAATTTTCTCATTAACAGTGACCGTAGATTTCACTTTTTTCCTTCATTTTTTCCAGTCAGTTGGGAGCAGAGAGACACGCTTATGTATGGGGCCTAACAAGACCAGAGTGCACACACCAAAGCCAAAACGGATAGTGGGAATACAGGTATTGGTGGGGCATTAGGTATGACATGATCACTCCGTGCCTTGCATCCCCATTTCCCATAAAAAAAATGTAAAAAAACTCTTGGGAGATACAGAACCTAGGATTAGAACTCAGGTTTCCTGCATCCCCAGTTCCAGCACTTATCACCTGTGCCACCTGTCTCTGCGCTTGTTGCAGTAGCTTTCGGGCATGTACATCTTTCTCCAGCGAGGCTATGACATCTGGCCGCGAGGATATAACATCTGTCTGCCCACTCCACCTAACTCCAAGCAACTGCAGTGGTGTAGTGGTTAAGTGCTTGGTTCGAATCCTGCCTTCGGCATTTGTCATTGGTTAAACTACTTGTACTGTTACAAATATCTGCTTGTCTCCTGAAAGGGCCAGTGAGTTCCATGGGTAAAGGGGTGGGTTAAAGGGCACCCTGGGAAGATAGACTAAGGTAAAGGGGAGCATCTGGAGAGGAGCTGTGGTAGGGGAAAGGGGGTACTGGTTGGGTAGGGGGAGCAGGTTAAAGGGCATATGTGGGTTGGGGTAGAGCAAGGAAAGGGGGTCCTGGGGAGAAGCTGTGGCAGGGGTAAGGGGCTACTGGTTGGCTAAGGGTGACCAAAAGGGGGTTAGGTTAAAGGGCATATGTTGGGTGGGGGTAGAGCAAGGAAAGGGGGGCCTGGATTGCAGAGGAGTAGAAAAGGGGACCCTGTGGAGAACAAGTTGACAATAGGGAACCCCTTTTTGTTTTTTGTTTTTTGTCTTTCGTCTTTTGTTTTTTGTTTTTGTTTTTGGTTTTGTTTAGAGAGTGCACAGAGATCGAATGGACTGAGTACTGCCTTCCAGCATTGCCTGCTGTGTGGATGCACAGTAGTAGTGCATTGCCCCTGCACTGCATGCTTTAGTAATCACACAGGATTAGGCCCTGTTTATGAGTGGCATATCCCGCCCACCTCAGCTGCGGAGCCCCCATTGCTCCTCCGATAATGCTATCAGCCTCTACTGCAACTAGAGCTGGCTATGTATCATGTTATACGCAAAGATATATTGTGTTAAACAATAGGTTCACATAACAGAGAAGACCTAGGTGTGTGCGTTGTATTAATAGATGTGCCAGAAAGCATTCAATGATGACAACAGTTTTCAAAGTGAGTCACAACATGTGTAATGTAAGTGCAAAGACTGAGCTGGAAACCAAGTAGAGTCTTTGGTGTTGCAGCAGGCAGGCAAGTAACCAGACTGCCCAGGCCTGGTGGCTCTTATCGGCCAAGAAATGTCTATTGACCTGTGCGTCTCAGGTTTCCCGACCAGCTCAGTTATACAGTTCTGCTTGCAGGTTGACATGCACACTGCCACTTAGCATCTTGCCCTGGACACATTGCACACAGCTTCCAAGACCCTTCCCACCTGAACAACCCAGTCGGCCCTTCAACCCTTAGTATTCGACTCGCGGCACCTCCTTGGGAATGCATCTTTTGTTGGTAGATGTCCTTCATGAGGCTTAGCAAGGCCTTGCAACCTTTTCAAAGGGCATTAGAAGAAAGGAAAAAAGTCGAAGGCATACTGGAGCGGGAAGCAGGTGGAAGTCGAGGGGTGGGGGTTTGGCAGTAAAAGAAAGAGGGTCTGGCAGAGAGTTAGAAGTTAGGCAACACAATGAGCGAGGTAGGAGGAAAGATGCCTCAGGCATGCAGCTCTCTGACTCTTCCCCACTGTGCCTGCAGAAAGAGCCTTCCTATTCCTAGCTCTCACCCGAATGGATACATTTGCCTGGAGAGCCCAGAACTAATTTCAGTTAGCCAGAGGGTAAACAGAGGCCAGTGAGAGGTGCACACCCCTTCATTTGACTAGGCTTCTCGGGCTTCTGGGAGGAAAAAAGGCAGCAGTATTCCAACAAGATCATCGTCACCAAGGGCCACCATCACTAGGGGATTAATGAGCATGCTGTGACACACTCCGGGGCCTGGTTGGCCAGGCTTATGTTGAAGAGCACATATCCTAACCCTAAGCTACCTGGGTGGCTGCACCATAGGGGCTGCACCGAACATAGGGCTGTGGTCGTGTTTGGGAGCGTTAGGGATGCGTGGAGGACGCAGGGCGCAGACCTCTGCTCGTTTCACCCCAGGATTAGGGCCTGGTTGTCAGTGGAGCGGCCAGCAAGTCCACAATGGAGGAAGTCGAAGGCAGAAAGCAGCCCCCTGCCTGACTCTCACCCCCAGGGCAAAGAGTGAGAAAGCCTCGCTACAGCAAGAGCCTGTCCATACTTTCACCTTGAAAGCAGAATGTTTACATTTAAAATTCATGAACAGGCAGCAATAAAAACAGCATTCAGTAGCAGAGGACAGAAGCTTGCCCAGCGCATATAATATCAGAGCACCCCCCATGACAAAGCCAACGACTTAACTGGCCTGCTTAGCTTTGAGTTGTTCACAAATCCCGATGATTAGCATTTCTCCCGGAAACTAAACATCCTCTGATTTGGGGTGAGAGATCGATCTAATGTGCCAAAGGAAGGCATGATGGAAAGTCAGTTTCTTGCTCTCAGAGGAATGGGGGGTCGACAGAACCAACAGGTTAATGCACCTAGTGCAGCCTCCCATGTGCAGTCTGCAGGTGACACTTTCAGTTGCTTGTGAGATGCTGGTACAGGTTTGCTTGCTATGCAGGGGCCTGCAGTCACCTCACAGCACGTCGAGAAGGTGTCCCGTTTGAGTCCAGGGCAATTTTCTCATTAACAGTGACCGTAGATTTCACTTTTTTCCTTCATTTTTTCCAGTCAGTTGGGAGCAGAGAGACACGCTTATGTATGGGGCCTAAGAAGACCAGAGTGCACACACCAAAGCCACAACGGATAGTGGGAATGCAGGTATTGGTGGGGCATTAGGTATGACATGATCACTCCGTGCCTTGCATCCCCATTTCCCATAAAAAAAAATGTAAAAAAACTCTTGGGAGATACAGAACCTGGGGTTAGAACTCAGGTTTCCTGCATCCCCAGTTCCAGCACTTATCACCTGTGCCACCGGTCTCTGTGCTTGCTGCAGTAGCTTTCGGGCATGTACATCTTTCTCCAGCGAGGCTATGACATCTGGCCGCGAGGATATAACATCTGTCTGCCCACTCCACCTAACTCCAAGCAACTGCAGTGGTGTAGTGGTTAAGTGCTTGGTTCGAATCCTGCCTTCGGCATATGTCATTGGTTAAACTACTTGTACTGTTACAAATATCTGCTTGTCTCCTGAAAGGGCCAGTGAGTTCCATGGGTAAAGGGGTGGGTTAAAGGGCACCCTGGGAAGATAGAATAAGGTAAAGGGGAGCATCTGGAGAGGAGCTGTGATAGGGGAAAGGGGGTACTGGTTGGGTAGGGGGGCAGGTTAAATGGCATATGTGGGTTGGGGTAGAGCAAGGAAAGGGGGGCCTGTGGAGAAGCAATGGCAGGGATAAGGGGGTACTGGTTGGCTAAGGGTGACCAAAAGGGGGTTAGGTTAAAGGGCATATGTTGGGTGGGGGTAGAGCAAGGAAAGGGGGGCCTGGATTGCAGAGGAGTAGAAAAGGGGACCCTGTGGAGAACAAGTTGACAATAGGGAACCCCTTTTTGTTTTTTGTTTTTTGTCTTTCGTCTTTTGTTTTTTGTTTTTGTTTTTGGTTTTGTTTAGAGAGTGCACAGAGATCGAATGGACTGAGTACTGCCTTCCAGCATTGCCTGCTGTGTGGATGCACAGTAGTAGTGCATTGCCCCTGCACTGCATGCTTTAGTAATCACACAGGATTAGGCCCTGTTTATGAGTGGCATATCCCGCCCACCTCAGCTGCGGAGCCCCCATTGCTCCTCCGATAATGCTATCAGCCTCTACTGCAACTAGAGCTGGCTATGTATCATGTTATACGCAAAGATATATTGTGTTAAACAATAGGTTCACATAACAGAGAAGACCTAGGTGTGTGCGTTGTATTAATAGATGTGCCAGAAAGCATTCAATGATGACAACAGTTTTCAAAGTGAGTCACAACATGTGTAATGTAAGTGCAAAGACTGAGCTGGAAACCAAGTAGAGTCTTAGGTGTTGCAGCAGGCAGGCAAGTAACCAGACTGCCCAGGCCTGGTGGCTCTTATCGGCCAAGAAATGTCTATTGACCTGTGCGTCTCAGGTTTCCAAACCAGCTCAGTTATACAGTTCTGCTTGCAGGTTGACATGCACACTGCCACTTAGCATCTTGCCCTGGACACTTTGCACACAGCTTCCAAGACCCTTCCCACCTGAACAACCCAGTCGGCCCTTCAACCCTTAGTATTCGACTCGCGGCACCTCCTTGGGAATGCATCTTTTGTTGGTAGATCTCCTTCATGAGGCTTAGCAAGGCCTTGCAACCTTTTCAAAGGGCCTTAGAAGAAAGGAAAAAAGTCGAAGGCATACTGGAGCGGGAAGCAGGTGGAAGTCGAGGGGTGGGGGTTTGGCAGTAAAAGAAAGAGGGTCTGGCAGAGAGTTAGAAGTTAGGCAACACAATGAGCGAGGTAGGAGGAAAGATGCCTCAGGCATGCAGCTCTCTGACTCTTCCCCACTGTGCCTGCAGAAAGAGCCTTCCTATTCCTAGCTCTCACCCGAATGGATACATTTGCCTGGAGAGCCCAGAACTAATTTCAGTTAGCCAGAGGGTAAACAGAGGCCAGTGAGAGGTGCACACCCCTTCATTTGACTAGGCTTCTCGGGCTTCTGGGAGGAAAAAAGGCAGCAGTATTCCAACAAGATCATCGTCACCAAGGGCCACCATCACTAGGGGATTAATGAGCATGCTGTGACACACTCCGGGGCCTGGTTGGCCAGGCTTATGTTGAAGAGCACATATCCTAACCCTAAGCTACCTGGGTGGCTGCACCATAGGGGCTGCACCGAACATAGGGCTGTGGTTGTGTTTGGGAGCGTTAGGGATGCGTGGAGGACGCAGGGCGCAGACCTCTGCTCGTTTCACCCCAGGATTAGGGCCTGGTTGTCAGTGGAGCGGCCAGCAAGTCCACAATGGAGGAAGTCGAAGGCAGAAAGCAGCCCCCTGCCTGACTCTCACCCCCAGGGCAAAGAGTGAGAAAGCCTCGCTACAGCAAGAGCCTGTCCATACTTTCACCTTGAAAGCAGAATGTTTACATTTAAAATTCATGAACAGGCAGCAATAAAAACAGCATTCAGTAGCAGAGGACAGAAGCTTGCCCAGCGCATATAATATCAGAGCACCCCCCATGACAAAGCCAACGACTTAACTGGCCTGCTTAGCTTTGAGTTGTTCACAAATCCCGATGATTAGCATTTCTCCCGGAAACTAAACATCCTCTGATTTGGGGTGAGAGATCGATCTAATGTGCCAAAGGAAGGCATGATGGAAAGTCAGTTTCTTGCTCTCAGAGGAATGGGGGGTCGACAGAACCAACAGGTTAATGCACCTAGTGCAGCCTCCCATGTGCAGTCTGCAGGTGACACTTTCAGTTGCTTGTGAGATGCTGGTACAGGTTTGCTTGCTATGCAGGGGCCTGCAGTCACCTCACAGCACGTCGAGAAGGTGTCCCGTTTGAGTCCAGGGCAATTTTCTCATTAACAGTGACCGTAGATTTCACTTTTTTCCTTCATTTTTTCCAGTCAGTTGGGAGCAGAGAGACACGCTTATGTATGGGGCCTAACAAGACCAGAGTGCACACACCAAAGCCACAACGGATAGTGGGAATGCAGGTATTGGTGGGGCATTAGGTATGACATGATCACTCCGTGCCTTGCATCCCCATTTCCCATAAAAAAAAATGTAAAAAAACTCTTGGGAGATACAGAACCTGGGGTTAGAACTCAGGTTTCCTGCCTCCCCAGTTCCAGCACTTATCACCTGTGCCACCGGTCTCTGTGCTTGCTGCAGTAGCTTTCGGGCATGTACATCTTTCTCCAGCGAGGCTATGACATCTGGCCGCGAGGATATAACATCTGTCTGCCCACTCCACCTAACTCCAAGCAACTGCAGTGGTGTAGTGGTTAAGTGCTTGGTTCGAATCCTGCCTTCGGCATATGTCATTGGTTAAACTACTTGTACTGTTACAAATATCTGCTTGTCTCCTGAAAGGGCCAGTGAGTTCCATGGGTAAAGGGGTGGGTTAAAGGGCACCCTGGGAAGATAGACTAAGGTAAAGGGGAGCATCTGGAGAGGAGCTGTGGTAGGGGAAAAGGGGTACTGGTTGGGTAGGGGGATCAGGTTAAAGGGCATATGTGGGTTGGGGTAGAGCAAGGAAAGGGGGGCCTGGGGAGAAGCTGTGGCAGGGGTAAGGGGCTACTGGTTGGGTAAGGGTGACCAAAAGGGGGGTTAGGTTAAAGGGCATATGTTGGGTGAGGGTAGAGCAAGGAAAGGGGGGCCTGGATTGCAGAGGAGTAGAAAAGGGGACCCTGTGGAGAACAAGTTGACAATAGGGAACCCTTTTTTGTTTCTTGTCTTTTGTCTTTTGTTTTTTGTTTTTGTTTTTTTTTTTGTTTAGAGAGTGCACAGAGATCGAATGGACTGAGTACTGCCTTCCTGCATTGCCTGCTGTGTGGATGCACAGTAGTAGTGCATTGCCCCTGCACTGCATGCTTTAGTAATCACACAGGATTAGGCCCTGTTTATGAGTGGCATATCCCGCCCACCTCAGCTGCGGATACCCCATTGCTGCTCCGATAATGCTATCAGCCTCTACTGCAACTAGAGCTGGCTATGTATCATGTTATACGCAAAGATATATTGTGTTAAACAATAGGTTCACATAACAGAGAAGACCTAGGTGTGTGCGTTGTATTAATAGATGTGCCAGAAAGCATTCAATGATGACAACAGTTTTCAAAGTGAGTCACAACATGTGTAATGTAAGTGCAAAGACTGAGCTGGAAACCAAGTAGAGTCTTTGGTGTTGCAGCAGGCAGGCAAGTTACCAGACTGCCCAGGCCTGGTGGCTCTTATCGGCCAAGAAATGTCTATTGACCTGTGCGTCTCACGTTTCCCGACCAGCTCAGTTATACAGAGTTCTGCTTGCAGGTTGACATGCACACTGCCACTTAGCATCTTGCCCTGGACACTTTGCACACAGCTTCCAAGAACCTTCCCACCTCAACAACCCAGTCAGCCCTTCACCCCTTCGTATTCGACTTGCGGCACCTCCTTGGGAATGCATCTTTTGTTGGTAGATGTCCTTCATGAGGCTTAGCAAGGCCTTGCAACTTTTTCAAAGGGCCTTAGAAGAAAGGAAAAAAGTTGAAGGCATACTGGAGCGGGAAGCAGGTGGAAGTCGAGGGGTGGGGGTTTGGCAGTAAAAGAAAGAGGGTCTGGCAGAGAGTTAGAAGTTAGGCAACACAATGAGCGAGGTAGGAGGAAAGATGCCTCAGGCATGCAGCTCTCTGACTCTTCCCCACTGTGCCTGCAGAAAGAGCCTTCCTATTCCTAGCTCTCACCCGAATGGATACATTTGCCTGGAGAGCCCAGAACTAATTTCAGTTAGCCAGAGGGTAAACAGAGGCCAGTGCGAGGTGCACACCCCTTCATTTGACTAGGCTTCCCGGGCTTCTGGGAGGAAAAAAGGCAGCAGTATTCCAACAAGATCATCGTCACCAAGGGCCACCATAACTAGGGGATTACAGAGCATGCTGTGACACTCTCCGGGGCCTGGTTGGCCAGGCTTATGTTGAAGAGCACATATCCTAACCCTAAGCTACCTGGGTGGCTGCTCCATAGGGGCTGCACCGAACATAGGGCTGTGGTTGCGTTTGGGAGCGTTAGGGATGCGTGGAGGATGCAGGGCGCAGACCTCTGCTCGTTTCACCCCAGGATTAGGGCCTGGTTGTCAGTGAAGCGGCCAGCAAGTCCACAATGGAGGAAGTCGAAGGCAGAAAGCAGCCCCCTGCCTGACTCTCACCCCCAGGGCAAAGAGTGAGAAAGGCTCGCTACAGCAAGAGCCTGTCCATACTTTCACCTTGAAAGCAGAATGTTTACATTTAAAATTCATGAACAGGCAGCAATAAAAACAGCATACAGTAGCAGAGGACAGAAGCTTGCCCAGCGCATATAATATCAGAGCACCCCCCATGACAAAGCCAACGACTTAACTGGCCTGCTTAGCTTTGAGTTGTTCACAAATCCCGATGATTAGCATTTCTCCCGGAAACTAAACATCCTCTGATTTGGGGTGAGAGATCGATCTAATGTGCCAAAGGAAGGCATGATGGAAAGTCAGTTTCTTGCTCTCAGAGGAATGGGGGGTCGACAGAACCAACAGGTTAATGCACCTAGTGCAGCCTCCCATGTGCAGTCTGCAGGTGACACTTTCAGTTGCTTGTGAGATGCTGGTACAGGTTTGCTTGCTATGCAGGGGCCTGCAGTCACCTCACAGCACGTCGAGAAGGTGTCCCGTTTGAGTCCAGGGCAATTTTCTCATTAACAGTGACCGTAGATTTCACTTTTTTCCTTCATTTTTTCCAGTCAGTTGGGAGCAGAGAGACACGCTTATGTATGGGGCCTAACAAGACCAGAGTGCACACACCAAAGCCACAACGGATAGTGGGAATGCAGGTATTGGTGGGGCATTAGGTATGACATGATCACTCCGTGCCTTGCATCCCCATTTCCCATAAAAAAAAATGTAAAAAAACTCTTGGGAGATACAGAACCTGGGATTAGAACTCAGGTTTCCTGCATCCCCAGTTCCAGCACTTATCACCTGTGCCACCGGTCTCTGCGCTTGCTGCAGTAGCTTTCGGGCATGTACATCTTTCTCCAGCGAGGCTATGACATCTGGCCGCGAGGATATAACATCTGTCTGCCCACTCCACCTAACTCCAAGCAACTGCAGTGGTGTAGTGGTTAAGTGCTTAGTTCGAATCCTGCCTTCGGCATATGTCATTGGTTAAACTACTTGTACTGTTACAAATATCTGCTTGTCTCCTGAAAGGGCCAGTGAGTTCCATGGGTAAAGGGGTGGGTTAAAGGGCACCCTGGGAAGATAGACTAAGGTAAAGGGGAGCATCTGGAGAGGAGCTGTGGTAGGGGAAAGGGGGTACTGGTTGGGTAGGGGGAGCAGGTTAAAGGGCATATGTGGGTTGGGGTAGAGCAAGGAAAGGGGGGCCTGGGTAGAAGCTGTGGCAGGGGTAAGGGGCTACTGGTTGGGTAAGGGTGACCAAAAGGGGGGTTAGGTTAAAGGGCATATGTTGGGTGGGGGTAGAGCAAGGAAAGGGGGGCCTGGATTGCAGAGGAGTAGAAAAGGGGACCCTGTGGAGAACAAGTTGACAATAGGGAACCCTTTTTTGTTTTTTGTTTCTTGTCTTTTGTCTTTTGTTTTTTGTTTTTGTTTTTTTTTTGTTTAGAGAGTGCACAGAGATCGAATGGACTGAGTACTGCCTTCCTGCATTGCCTGCTGTGTGGATGCACAGTAGTAGTGCATTGCCCCTGCACTGCATGCTTTAGTAATCACACAGGATTAGGCCCTGTTTATGAGTGGCATATCCCGCCCACCTCAGCTGCGGATACCCCATTGCTGCTCCGATAATGCTATCAGCCTCTACTGCAACTAGAGCTGGCTATGTATCATGTTATACGCAAAGATATATTGTGTTAAACAATAGGTTCACATAACAGAGAAGACCTAGGTGTGTGCGTTGTATTAATAGATGTGCCCGAAAGCATTCAATGATGACAACAGTTTTCAAAGTGAGTCACAACATGTGTAATGTAAGTGCAAAGACTGAGCTGGAAACTAAGTAGAGTCTTTGGTGTTGCAGCAGGCAGGCAAGTTACCAGACTGCCCAGGCCTGGTGGCTCTTATCGGCCAAGAAATGTCTATTGACCTGTGCGTCTCAGGTTTCCCGACCAGCTCAGTTATACAGAGTTCTGCTTGCAGGTTGACATGCACACTGCCACTTAGCATCTTGCCCTGGACACTTTGCACACAGCTTCCAAGAACCTTCCCACCTCAACAACCCAGTCAGCCCTTCACCCCTTCGTATTCGACTTGCGGCACCTCCTTGGGAATGCATCTTTTGTTGGTAGATGTCCTTCATGAGGCTTAGCAAGGCCTTGCAACTTTTTCAAAGGGCCTTAGAAGAAAGGAAAAAAGTCGAAGGCATACTGGAGCGGGAAGCAGGTGGAAGTCGAGGGGTGGGGGTTTGGCAGTAAAAGAAAGAGGGTCTGGCAGAGAGTTAGAAGTTAGGCAACACAATGAGCGAGGTAGGAGGAAAGATGCCTCAGGCATGCAGCTCTCTGACTCTTCCCCACTGTGCCTGCAGAAAGAGCCTTCCTATTCCTAGCTCTCACCCGAATGGATACATTTGCCTGGAGAGCCCAGAACTAATTTCAGTTAGCCAGAGGGTAAACAGAGGCCAGTGCGAGGTGCACACCCCTTCATTTGACTAGGCTTCCCGGGCTTCTGGGAGGAAAAAAGGCAGCAGTATTCCAACAAGATCATCGTCACCAAGGGCCACCATAATTAGGGGATTACAGAGCATGCTGTGACACTCTCCGGGGCCTGGTTGGCCAGGCTTATGTTGAAGAGCACATATCCTAACCCTAAGCTACCTTTGTGGCTGCTCCATAGGGGCTGCACCGAACATAGGGCTGTGGTTGCGTTTGGGAGCGTTAGGGATGCGTGGAGGATGCAGGGCGCAGACCTCTGCTCGTTTCACCCCAGGATTAGGGCCTGGTTGTCAGTGAAGCGGCCAGCAAGTCCACAATGGAGGAAGTCGAAGGCAGAAAGCAGCCCCCTGCCTGACTCTCACCCCCAGGGCAAAGAGTGAGAAAGGCTCGCTACAGCAAGAGCCTGTCCATACTTTCACCTTGAAAGCAGAATGTTTACATTTAAAATTCATGAACAGGCAGCAATAAAAACAGCATACAGTAGCAGAGGACAGAAGCTTGCCCAGCGCATATAATATCAGAGCACCCCCCATGACAAAGCCAACGACTTAACTGGCCTGCTTAGCTTTGAGTTGTTCACAAATCCCGATGATTAGCATTTCTCCCGGAAACTAAACATCCTCTGATTTGGGGTGAGAGATAGATCTAATGTGCCAAAGGAAGGCATGATGGAAAGTCAGTTTCTTGCTCTCAGAGGAATGGGGGGTCGACAGCCCAACAGGTTAATGCACCTAGTGCAGCCTCCCATGTGCAGTCTGAAGGTGACACTTTCAGTTGCTTGTGAGATGCTAGTACAGGTTTGCTTGCTATGCAGGGGCCTGCAGTCACCTCACAGCACGTCGAGAAGGTGTCCCGTTTGAGTCCAGGGCAATTTTCTCATTAACAGTGACCGTAGATTTCACTTTTTTCCTTCATTTTTTCCAGTCAGTTGGGAGCAGAGAGACACGCTTATGTATGGGGCCTAACAAGACCAGAGTGCACACACCAAAGCCAAAACGGATAGTGGGAATGCAGGTATTGGTGGGGCATTAGGTATGACATGATCACTCCGTGCCTTGCATCCCCATTTCCCATAAAAAAAATGTAAAAAAACTCTTGGGAGATACAGAACCTAGGATTAGAACTCAGGTTTCCTGCATCCCCAGTTCCAGCACTTATCACCTGTGCCACCTGTCTCTGCGCTTGTTGCAGTAGCTTTCGGGCATGTACATCTTTCTCCAGCGAGGCTATGACATCTGGCCGCGAGGATATAACATCTGTCTGCCCACTCCACCTAACTCCAAGCAACTGCAGTGGTGTAGTGGTTAAGTGCTTGGTTCGAATCCTGCCTTCGGCATATGTCATTGGTTAAACTACTTGTACTGTTACAAATATCTGCTTGTCTCCTGAAAGGGCCAGTGAGTTCCATGGGTAAAGGGGTGGGTTAAAGGGCACCCTGGGAAGATAGACTAAGGTAAAGGGGAGCATCTGGAGAGGAGCTGTGATAGGGGAAAGGGGGTACTGGTTGGGTAGGGGGGCAGGTTAAATGGCATATGTGGGTTGGGGTAGAGCAAGGAAAGGGGGGCCTGTGGAGAAGCAATGGCAGGGATAAGGGGGTACTGGTTGGCTAAGGGTGACCAAAAGGGGGTTAGGTTAAAGGGCATATGTTGGGTGGGGGTAGAGCAAGGAAAGGGGGGCCTGGATTGCAGAGGAGTAGAAAAGGGGACCCTGTGGAGAACAAGTTGACAATAGGGAACCCCTTTTTGTTTTTTGTTTTTTGTCTTTCGTCTTTTGTTTTTTGTTTTTGTTTTTGGTTTTGTTTAGAGAGTGCACAGAGATCGAATGGACTGAGTACTGCCTTCCAGCATTGCCTGCTGTGTGGATGCACAGTAGTAGTGCATTGCCCCTGCACTGCATGCTTTAGTAATCACACAGGATTAGGCCCTGTTTATGAGTGGCATATCCCGCCCACCTCAGCTGCGGAGCCCCCATTGCTCCTCCGATAATGCTATCAGCCTCTACTGCAACTAGAGCTGGCTATGTATCATGTTATACGCAAAGATATATTGTGTTAAACAATAGGTTCACATAACAGAGAAGACCTAGGTGTGTGCGTTTTATTAATAGATGTGCCAGAAAGCATTCAATGATGACAACAGTTTTCAAAGTGAGTCACAACATGTGTAATGTAAGTGCAAAGACTGAGCTGGAAACCAAGTAGAGTCTTTGGTGTTGCAGCAGGCAGGCAAGTAACCAGACTGCCCAGGCCTGGTGGCTCTTATCGGCCAAGAAATGTCTATTGACCTGTGCGTCTCAGGTTTCCCGACCAGCTCAGTTATACAGTTCTGCTTGCAGGTTGACATGCACACTGCCACTTAGCATCTTGCCCTGGACACTTTGCACACAGCTTCCAAGACCCTTCCCACCTGAACAACCCAGTCGGCCCTTCAACCCTTAGTATTCGACTCGCGGCACCTCCTTGGGAATGCATCTTTTGTTGGTAGATCTCCTTCATGAGGCTTAGCAAGGCCTTGCAACCTTTTCAAAGGGCCTTAGAAGAAAGGAAAAAAGTCGAAGGCATACTGGAGCGGGAAGCAGGTGGAAGTCGAGGGGTGGGGGTTTGGCAGTAAAAGAAAGAGGGTCTGGCAGAGAGTTAGAAGTTAGGCAACACAATGAGCGAGGTAGGAGGAAAGATGCCTCAGGCATGCAGCTCTCTGACTCTTCCCCACTGTGCCTGCAGAAAGAGCCTTCCTATTCCTAGCTCTCACCCGAATGGATACATTTGCCTGGAGAGCCCAGAACTAATTTCAGTTAGCCAGAGGGTAAACAGAGGCCAGTGAGAGGTGCACACCCCTTCATTTGACTAGGCTTCTCGGGCTTCTGGGAGGAAAAAAGGCAGCAGTATTCCAACAAGATCATCGTCACCATGGGCCACCATCACTAGGGGATTAATGAGCATGCTGTGACACACTCCGGGGCCTGGTTGGCCAGGCTTATGTTGAAGAGCACATATCCTAACCCTAAGCTACCTGGGTGGCTGCACCATAGGGGCTGCACCGAACATAGGGCTGTGCCCGTTTAGGGCTGTGGTCGTGTTTGGGAGCGTTAGGGATGCGTGGAGGACGCAGGGCGCAGACCTCTGCTCGTTTCACCCCAGGATTAGGGCCTGGTTGTCAGTGGAGCGGCCAGCAAGTCCACAATGGAGGAAGTCGAAGGCAGAAAGCAGCCCCTGCCTGACTCTCACCCCCAGGGCAAAGAGTGAGAAAGCCTCGCTACAGCAAGAGCCTGTCCATACTTTCACCTTGAAAGCAGAATGTTTACATTTAAAATTCATGAACAGGCAGCAATAAAAACAGCATTCAGTAGCAGAGGACAGAAGCTTGCCCAGCGCATATAATATCAGAGCACCCCCCATGACAAAGCCAACGACTTAACTGGCCTGCTTAGCTTTGAGTTGTTCACAAATCCCGATGATTAGCATTTCTCCCGGAAACTAAACATCCTCTGATTTGGGGTGAGAGATCGATCTAATGTGCCAAAGGAAGGCATGATGGAAAGTCAGTTTCTTGCTCTCAGAGGAATGGGGGGTCGACAGAACCAACAGGTTAATGCACCTAGTGCAGCCTCCCATGTGCAGTCTGCAGGTGACACTTTCAGTTGCTTGTGAGATGCTGGTACAGGTTTGCTTGCTATGCAGGGGCCTGCAGTCACCTCACAGCACGTCGAGAAGGTGTCCGGTTTGAGTCCAGGGCAATTTTCTCATTAACAGTGACCGTAGATTTCACTTTTTTCCTTCATTTTTTCCAGTCAGTTGGGAGCAGAGAGACACGCTTATGTATGGGGCCTAACAAGACCAGAGTGCACACACCAAAGCCACAACGGATAGTGGGAATGCAGGTATTGGTGGGGCATTAGGTATGACATGATCACTCCGTGCCTTGCATCCCCATTTCCCATAAAAAAAAATGTAAAAAAAATCTTGGGAGATACAGAACCTGGGATTAGAACTCAGGTTTCCTGCATCCCCAGTTCCAGCACTCATCACCTGTGCCACCGGTCTCTGCGCTTGCTGCAGTAGCTTTCGGGCATGTACATCTTTCTCCAGCGAGGCTATGACATCTGGCCGCGAGGATATAACATCTGTCTGCCCACTCCACCTAACTCCAAGCAACTGCAGTGGTGTAGTGGTTAAGTGCTTGGTTCGAATCCTGCCTTCGGCATATGTCATTGGTTAAACTACTTGTACTGTTACAAATATCTGCTTGTCTCCTGAAAGGGCCAGTGAGTTCCATGGGTAAAGGGGTGGGTTAAAGGGCACCCTGGGAAGATAGACTAAGGTAAAGGGGAGCATCTGGAGAGGAGCTGTGGTAGGGGAAAAGGGGTACTGGTTGGGTAGGGGGAGCAGGTTAAAGGGCATATGTGGGTTGGGGTAGAGCAAGGAAAGGGGGGCCTGGGTAGAAGCTGTGGCAGGGGTAAGGGGCTACTGGTTGGGTAAGGGTGACCAAAAGGGGGGTTAGGTTAAAGGGCATATGTTGGGTGGGGGTAGAGCAAGGAAAGGGGGGCCTGGATTGCAGAGGAGTAGAAAAGGGGACCCTGTGGAGAACAAGTTGACAATAGGGAACCCTTTTTTGTTTCTTGTCTTTTGTCTTTTGTTTTTTGTTTTTGTTTTTTTTTTGTTTAGAGAGTGCACAGAGATCGAATGGACTGAGTACTGCCTTCCTGCATTGCCTGCTGTGTGGATGCACAGTAGTAGTGCATTGCCCCTGCACTGCATGCTTTAGTAATCACACAGGATTAGGCCCTGTTTATGAGTGGCATATCCCGCCCACCTCAGCTGCGGATACCCCATTGCTGCTCCGATAATGCTATCAGCCTCTACTGCAACTAGAGCTGGCTATGTATCATGTTATACGCAAAGATATATTGTGTTAAACAATAGGTTTACATAACAGAGAAGACCTAGGTGTGTGCGTTGTATTAATAGATGTGCCAGAAAGCATTCAATGATGACAACAGTTTTCAAAGTGAGTCACAACATGTGTAATGTAAGTGCAAAGACTGAGCTGGAAACCAAGTAGAGTCTTTGGTGTTGCAGCAGGCAGGCAAGTTACCAGACTGCCCAGGCCTGGTGGCTCTTATCGGCCAAGAAATGTCTATTGACCTGTGCGTCTCAGGTTTCCCGACCAGCTCAGTTATACAGAGTTCTGCTTGCAGGTTGACATGCACACTGCCACTTAGCATCTTGCCCTGGACACTTTGCACACAGCTTCCAAGAACCTTCCCACCTCAACAACCCAGTCAGCCCTTCACCCCTTCGTATTCGACTTGCGGCACCTCCTTGGGAATGCATCTTTTGTTGGTAGATGTCCTTCATGAGGCTTAGCAAGGCCTTGCAACTTTTTCAAAGGGCCTTAGAAGAAAGGAAAAAAGTCGAAGGCATACTGGAGCGGGAAGCAGGTGGAAGTCGAGGGGTGGGGGTTTGGCAGTAAAAGAAAGAGGGTCTGGCAGAGAGTTAGAAGTTAGGCAACACAATGAGCGAGGTAGGAGGAAAGATGCCTCAGGCATGCAGCTCTCTGACTCTTCCCCACTGTGCCTGCAGAAAGAGCCTTCCTATTCCTAGCTCTCACCCGAATGGATACATTTGCCTGGAGAGCCCAGAACTAATTTCAGTTAGCCAGAGGGTAAACAGAGGCCAGTGCGAGGTGCACACCCCTTCATTTGACTAGGCTTCCCGGGCTTCTGGGAGGAAAAAAGGCAGCAGTATTCCAACAAGATCATCGTCACCAAGGGCCACCATAACTAGGGGATTACAGAGCATGCTGTGACACTCTCCGGGGCCTGGTTGGCCAGGCTTATGTTGAAGAGCACATATCCTAACCCTAAGCTACCTGGGTGGCTGCTCCATAGGGGCTGCACCGAACATAGGGCTGTGCCCGTTTAGGGCTGTGGTCGCGTTTGGGAGCGTTAGGGATGCGTGGAGGACGCAGGGCGCAGACCTCTGCTCGTTTCACCCCAGGATTAGGGCCTGGTTGTCAGTGAAGCGGCCAGCAAGTCCACAATGGAGGAAGTCGAAGGCAGAAAGCAGCCCCCTGCCTGACTCTCACCCCCAGGGCAAAGAGTGAGAAAGGCTCGCTACAGCAAGAGCCTGTCCATACTTTCACCTTGAAAGCAGAATGTTTACATTTAAAATTCATGAACAGGCAGCAATAAAAACAGCATACAGTAGCAGAGGACAGAAGCTTGCCCAGCGCATATAATATCAGAGCACCCCCATGACAAAGCCAACGACTTAACTGGCCTGCTTAGCTTTGAGTTGTTCACAAATCCCGATGATTAGCATTTCTCCCGGAAACTAAACATCCTCTGATTTGGGGTGAGAGATAGATCTAATGTGCCAAAGGAAGGCATGATGGAAAGTCAGTTTCTTGCTCTCAGAGGAATGGGGGTCGACAGAACCAACAGTTTAATGCACCTAGTGCAGCCTCCCATGTGCAGTCTGCAGGTGACACTTTCAGTTGCTTGTGAGATGCTAGTACAGGTTTGCTTGCTATGCAGGGGCCTGCAGTCACCTCACAGCACGTCGAGAAGGTGTCCCGTTTGAGTCCAGGGCAATTTTCTCATTAACAGTGACCGTAGATTTCACTTTTTTCCTTCATTTTTTCCAGTCAGTTGGGAGCAGAGAGACACGCTTATGTATGGGGCCTAACAAGACCAGAGTGCACACACCAAAGCCAAAACGGATAGTGGGAATGCAGGTATTGGTGGGGCATTAGGTATGACATGATCACTCCGTGCCTTGCATCCCCATTTCCCATAAAAAAAATGTAAAAAAACTCTTGGGAGATACAGAACCTAGGATTAGAACTCAGGTTTTTGCATCCCCAGTTCCAGCACTTATCACCTGTGCCACTGGTCTCTGCACTTGTTGGAGTAGCTTTCGGGCATGTACATCTTTCTCCAGCGAGGCTATGACATCTGGCCGCGAGGATATAACATCTGTCTGCCCACTCCACCTAATTCCAAGCAACTGCAGTGGTGTAGTGGTTAAGTGCTTGGTTCGAATCCTGCCTTCGGCATATGTCATTGGTTAAACTACTTGTACTGTTACAAATATCTGCTTGTCTCCTGAAAGAGCCAGTGAGTTCCATGGGTAAAGGGGTGGGTTAAAGGGCACCCTGGGAAGATAGACTAAGGTAAAGGGGAGCATCTGGAGAGGAGCTGTGATAGGGGAAAGGGGGTACTGGTTGGGTAGGGGGGCAGGTTAAATGGCATATGTGGGTTGGGGTAGAGCAAGGAAAGGGGGGCCTGTGGAGAAGCAATGGCAGGGATAAGGGGGTACTGGTTGGCTAAGGGTGACCAAAAGGGGGTTAGGTTAAAGGGCATATGTTGGGTGGGGGTAGAGCAAGGAAAGGGGGGCCTGGATTGCAGAGGAGTAGAAAAGGGGACCCTGTGGAGAACAAGTTGACAATAGGGAACCCCTTTTTGTTTTTTGTTTTTTGTCTTTTGTCTTTTGTTTTTTGTTTTTGTTTTTGGTTTTGTTTAGAGAGTGCACAGAGATCGAATGGACTGAGTACTGCCTTCCAGCATTGCCTGCTGTGTGGATGCACAGTAGTAGTGCATTGCCCCTGCACTGCATGCTTTAGTAATCACACAGGATTAGGCCCTGTTTATGAGTGGCATATCCCGCCCACCTCAGCTGCGGATCCCCCATTGCTCCTCCGATAATGCTATCAGCCTCTACTGCAACTAGAGCTGGCTATGTATCATGTTATACGCAAAGATATATTCTGTTAAACAATAGGTTCACATAACAGAGAAGACCTAGGTGTGTGCGTTGTATTAATAGATGTGCCAGAAAGCATTCAATGATGACAACAGTTTTCAAAGTGAGTCACAACATGTGTAATGTAAGTGCAAAGACTGAGCTGGAAACCAAGTAGAGTCTTTGGTGTTGCAGCAGGCAGGCAAGTAACCAGACTGCCCAGGCCTGGTGGCTCTTATCGGCCAAGAAATGTCTATTGACCTGTGCGTCTCAGGTTTCCCGACCAGCTCAGTTATACAGTTCTGCTTGCAGGTTGACATGCACACTGCCACTTAGCATCTTGCCCTGGACACTTTCCACACAGCTTCCAAGACCCTTCCCACCTGAACAACCCAGTCGGCCCTTCAACCCTTAGTATTCGACTCGCGGCACCTCCTTGGGAATGCATCTTTTGTTGGTAGATCTCCTTCATGAGGCTTAGCAAGGCCTTGCAACCTTTTCAAAGGGCCTTAGAAGAAAGGAAAAAAGTCGAAGGCATACTGGAGCGGGAAGCAGGTGGAAGTCGAGGGGTGGGGGTTTGGCAGTAAAAGAAAGAGGGTCTGGCAGAGAGTTAGAAGTTAGGCAACACAATGAGCGAGGTAGGAGGAAAGATGCCTCAGGCATGCAGCTCTCTGACTCTTCCCCACTGTGCCTGCAGAAAGAGCCTTCCTATTCCTAGCTCTCACCCGAATGGATACATTTGCCTGGAGAGCCCAGAACTAATTTCAGTCAGCCAGAGGGTAAACGGAGGCCAGTGAGAGGTGCACACCCCTTCATTTGACTAGGCTTCTCGGGCTTCTGGGAGGAAAAAAGGCAGCAGTATTCCAACAAGATCATCGTCACCAAGGGCCACCATCACTAGGGGATTAATGAGCATGCTGTGACACACTCCGGGGCCTGGTTGGCCAGGCTTATGTTGAAGAGCACATATCCTAACCCTAAGCTACCTGGGTGGCTGCACCATAGGGGCTGCACCGAACATAGGGCTGTGGTCGTGTTTGGGAGCGTTAGGGATGCGTGAAGGACGCAGGGCGCAGACCTCTGCTCGTTTCACCCCAGGATTAGGGCCTGGTTGTCAGTGGAGCGGCCAGCAAGTCCACAATGGAGGAAGTCGAAGGCAGAAAGCAGCCCCCTGCCTGACTCTCACCCCCAGGGCAAAGAGTGAGAAAGGCTCGCTACAGCAAGAGCCTGTCCATACTTTCACCTTGAAAGCAGAATGTTTACATTTAAAATTCATGAACAGGCAGCAATAAAAACAGCATACAGTAGCAGAGGACAGAAGCTTGCCCAGCGCATATAATATCAGAGCACCCCCATGACAAAGACAACGACTTAACTGGCCTGCTTAGCTTTGAATTGTTCACAAATCCCGATGATTAGCATTTCTCCCGGAAACTAAACATCCTCTGATTTGGGGTGAGAGATCGATCTAATGTGCCAAAGGAAGGCATGATGGAAAGTCAGTTTCTTGCTCTCAGAGGAATGGGGGGTCGACAGAACCAACAGGTTAATGCACCTAGTGCAGCCTCCCATGTGCAGTCTGCAGGTGACACTTTCAGTTGCTTGTGAGATGCTGGTACAGGTTTGCTTGCTATGCAGGGGCCTGCAGTCACCTCACAGCACGTCGAGAAGGTGTCCCGTTTGAGTCCAGGGCAATTTTCTCATTAACAGTGACCGTAGATTTCACTTTTTTCCTTCATTTTTTCCAGTCAGTTGGGAGCAGAGAGACACGCTTATGTATGGGGCCTAACAAGACCAGAGTGCACACACCAAAGCCACAACGGATAGTGGGAATGCAGGTATTGGTGGGGCATTAAGTATGACATGATCACTCCGTGCCTTGCATCCCCATTTCCCATAAAAAAAAATGTAAAAAAACTCTTGGGAGATACAGAACCTGGGATTAGAACTCAGGTTTCCTGCATCCCCAGTTCCAGCACTTATCACCTGTGCCACCGGTCTCTGCGCTTGCTGCAGTAGCTTTCGGGCATGTACATCTTTCTCCAGCGAGGCTATGACATCTGGCCGCGAGGATATAACATCTGTCTGCCCACTCCACCTAACTCCAAGCAACTGCAGTGGTGTAGTGGTTAAGTGCTTGGTTCGAATCCTGCCTTCGGCATATGTCATTGGTTAAACTACTTGTACTGTTACAAATATCTGCTTGTCTCCTGAAAGGGCCAGTGAGTTCCATGGGTAAAGGGGTGGGTTAAAGGGCACCCTGGGAAGATAGACTAAGGTAAAGGGGAGCATCTGGAGAGGAGCTGTGGTAGGGGAAAGGGGGTACTGGTTGGGTAGGGGGAGCAGGTTAAAGGGCATATGTGGGTTCTGGTAGAGCAAGGAAAGGGGGGCCTGGGGAGAAGCTGTGGCAGGGGTAAGGGGCTACTGGTTGGGTAAGGGTGACCAAAAGGGGGGTTAGGTTAAAATGCATATGTTGGGTGGGGGTAGAGCAAGGAAAGGGGGGCCTGGATTGCAGAGGAGTAGAAAAGGGGACCCTGTGGAGAACAAGTTGACAATAGGGAACCCTTTTTTGTTTTTTGTTTCTTGTCTTTTGTCTTTTGTTTTTTGTTTTTGTTTTTTTTTTTGTTTAGAGAGTGCACAGAGATCGAATGGACTGAGTACTGCCTTCCTGCATTGCCTGCTGTGTGGATGCACAGTAGTAGTGCATTGCCCCTGCACTGCATGCTTTAGTAATCACACAGGATTAGGCCCTGTTTATGAGTGGCATATCCCGCCCACCTCAGCTGCGGATACCCCATTGCTGCTCCGATAATGCTATCAGCCTCTACTGCAACTAGAGCTGGCTATGTATCATGTTATACGCAAAGATATATTGTGTTAAACAATAGGTTCACATAACAGAGAAGACCTAGGTGTGTGCGTTGTATTAATAGATGTGCCAGAAAGCATTCAATGATGACAACAGTTTTCAAAGTGAGTCACAACATGTGTAATGTAAGTGCAAAGACTGAGCTGGAAACTAAGTAGAGTCTTTGGTGTTGCAGCAGGCAGGCAAGTTACCAGACTGCCCAGGCCTGGTGGCTCTTATCGGCCAAGAAATGTCTATTGACCTGTGCGTCTCAGGTTTCCCGACCAGCTCAGTTATACAGAGTTCTGCTTGCAGGTTGACATGCACACTGCCACTTAGCATCTTGCCCTGGACACTTTGCACACAGCTTCCAAGAACCTTCCCACCTCAACAACTAAGTCAGCCCTTCACCCCTTCGTATTCGACTTGCGGCACCTCCTTGGGAATGCATCTTTTGTTGGTAGATGTCCTTCATGAGGCTTAGCAAGGCCTTGCAACTTTTTCAAAGGGCCTTAGAAGAAAGGAAAAAAGTCGAAGGCATACTGGAGCGGGAAGCAGGTGGAAGTTGAGGGGTGGGGGTTTGGCAGTAAAAGAAAGAGGGTCTGGCAGAGAGTTAGAAGTTAGGCAACACAATGAGCGAGGTAGGAGGAAAGATGCCTCAGGCATGCAGCTCTCTGACTCTTCCCCACTGTGCCTGCAGAAAGAGACTTCCTATTCCTAGCTCTCACCCGAATGGATACATTTGCCTGGAGAGCCCAGAACTAATTTCAGTTAGCCAGAGGGTAAACAGAGGCCAGTGCGAGGTGCACACCCCTTCATTTGACTAGGCTTCCCGGGCTTCTGGGAGGAAAAAAGGCAGCAGTATTCCAACAAGATCATCGTCACCAAGGGCCACCATAACTAGGGGATTACAGAGCATGCTGTGACACTCTCCGGGGCCTGGTTGGCCAGGCTTATGTTGAAGAGCACATATCCTAACCCTAAGCTACCTGGGTGGCTGCTCCATAGGGGCTGCACCGAACATAGGGCTGTGCCCGTTTAGGGCTGTGGTCGCGTTTGGGAGCGTTAGGGATGCGTGGAGGACGCAGGGCGCAGACCTCTGCTCGTTTCACCCCAGGATTAGGGCCTGGTTGTCAGTGAAGCGGCCAGCAAGTCCACAATGGAGGAAGTCGAAGGCAGAAAGCAGCCCCCTGCCTGACTCTCACCCCCAGGGCAAAGAGTGAGAAAGGCTCGCTACAGCAAGAGCCTGTCCATACTTTCACCTTGAAAGCAGAATGTTTACATTTAAAATTCATGAACAGGCAGCAATAAAAACAGCATACAGTAGCAGAGGACAGAAGCTTGCCCAGCGCATATAATATCAGAGCACCCCCCATGACAAAGCCAACGACTTAACTGGCCTGCTTAGCTTTGAGTTGTTCACAAATCCCGATGATTAGCATTTCTCCCGGAAACTAAACATCCTCTGATTTGGGGTGAGAGATAGATCTAATGTGCCAAAGGAAGGCATGATGGAAAGTCAGTTTCTTGTTCTCAGAGGAATGGGGGGTCGACAGAACCAACAGGTTAATGCACCTAGTGCAGCCTCCCATGTGCAGTCTGCAGGTGACACTTTCAGTTGCTTGTGAGATGCTAGTACAGGTTTGCTTGCTATGCAGGGGCCTGCAGTCACCTCACAGCACGTCGAGAAGGTGTCCCGTTTGAGTCCAGGGCAATTTTCTCATTAACAGTGACCGTAGATTTCACTTTTTTCCTTCATTTTTTCCAGTCAGTTGGGAGCAGAGAGACACGCTTATGTATGGGGCCTAACAAGACCAGAGTGCACACACCAAAGCCAAAACGGATAGTGGGAATGCAGGTATTGGTGGGGCATTAGGTATGACATGATCACTCCGTGCCTTGCATCCCCATTTCCCATAAAAAAAATGTAAAAAAACTCTTGGGAGATACAGAACCTAGGATTAGAACTCAGGTTTTCTGCATCCCCAGTTCCAGCACTTATCACCTGTGCCACTGGTCTCTGCACTTGTTGGAGTAGCTTTCGGGCATGTACATCTTTCTCCAGCGAGGCTATGACATCTGGCCGCGAAGATATAACATCTGTCTGCCCACTCCACCTAATTCCAAGCAACTGCAGTGGTGTAGTGGTTAAGTGCTTGGTTCGAATCCTGCCTTCGGCATATGTCATTGGTTAAACTACTTGTACTGTTACAAATATCTGCTTGTCTCCTGAAAGAGCCAGTGAGTTCCATGGGTAAAGGGGTGGGTTAAAGGGCACCCTGGGAAGATAGACTAAGGTAAAGGGGAGCATCTGGAGAGGAGCTGTGATAGGGGAAAGGGGGTACTGGTTGGGTAGGGGGGCAGGTTAAATGGCATATGTGGGTTGGGGTAGAGCAAGGAAAGGGGGGCCTGTGGAGAAGCAATGGCAGGGATAAGGGGGTACTGGTTGGCTAAGGGTGACCAAAAGGGGGTTAGGTTAAAGGGCATATGTTGGGTGGGGGTAGAGCAAGGAAAGGGGGGCCTGGATTGCAGAGGAGTAGAAAAGGGGACCCTGTGGAGAACAAGTTGACAATAGGGAACCCCTTTTTGTTTTTTGTTTTTTGTCTTTTGTCTTTTGTCTTTTGTTTTTTGTTTTTGTTTTTGGTTTTGTTTAGAGAGTGCACAGAGATCGAATGGACTGAGTACTGCCTTCCAGCATTGCCTGCTGTGTGGATGCACAGTAGTAGTGCATTGCCCCTGCACTGCATGCTTTAGTAATCACACAGGATTAGGCCCTGTTTATGAGTGGCATATCCCGCCCACCTCAGCTGCGGAGCCCCCATTGCTCCTCCGATAATGCTATCAGCCTCTACTGCAACTAGAGCTGGCTATGTATCATGTTATACGCAAAGATATATTGTGTTAAACAATAGGTTCACATAACAGAGAAGACCTAGGTGTGTGCGTTGTATTAATAGATGTGCCAGAAAGCATTCAATGATGACAACAGTTTTCAAAGTGAGTCACAACATGTGTAATGTAAGTGCAAAGACTGAGCTGGAAACCAAGTAGAGTCTTTGGTGTTGCAGCAGGCAGGCAAGTAACCAGACTGCCCAGGCCTGGTGGCTCTTATCGGCCAAGAAATGTCTATTGACCTGTGCGTCTCAGGTTTCCCGACCAGCTCAGTTATACAGTTCTGCTTGCAGGTTGACATGCACACTGCCACTTAGCATCTTGCCCTGGACACTTTCCACACAGCTTCCAAGACCCTTCCCACCTGAACAACCCAGTCGGCCCTTCAACCCTTAGTATTCGACTCGCGGCACCTCCTTGGGAATGCATCTTTTGTTGGTAGATCTCCTTCATGAGGCTTAGCAAGGCCTTGCAACCTTTTCAAAGGGCCTTAGAAGAAAGGAAAAAAGTCGAAGGCATACTGGAGCGGGAAGCAGGTGGAAGTCGAGGGGTGGGGGTTTGGCAGTAAAAGAAAGAGGGTCTGGCAGAGAGTTAGAAGTTAGGCAACACAATGAGCGAGGTAGGAGGAAAGATGCCTCAGGCATGCAGCTCTCTGACTCTTCCCCACTGTGCCTGCAGAAAGAGCCTTCCTATTCCTAGCTCTCACCCGAATGGATACATTTGCCTGGAGAGCCCAGAACTAATTTCAGTCAGCCAGAGGGTAAACGGAGGCCAGTGAGAGGTGCACACCCCTTCATTTGACTAGGCTTCTCGGGCTTCTGGGAGGAAAAAAGGCAGCAGTATTCCAACAAGATCATCGTCACCAAGGGCCACCATCACTAGGGGATTAATGAGCATGCTGTGACACACTCTGGGGCCTGGTTGGCCAGGCTTATGTTGAAGAGCACATATCCTAACCCTAAGCTACCTGGGTGGCTGCACCATAGGGGCTGCACCGAACATAGGGCTGTGCCCGTTTAGGGCTGTGGTCGTGTTTGGGAGCGTTAGGGATGCGTGAAGGACGCAGGGCGCAGACCTCTGCTCGTTTCACCCCAGGATTAGGGCCTGGTTGTCAGTGGAGCGGCCAGCAAGTCCACAATGGAGGAAGTCGAAGGCAGAAAGCAGCCCCCTGCCTGACTCTCACCCCCAGGGCAAAGAGTGAGAAAGGCTCGCTACAGCAAGAGCCTGTCCATACTTTCACCTTGAAAGCAGAATGTTTACATTTAAAATTCATGAACAGGCAGCAATAAAAACAGCATACAGTAGCAGAGGACAGAAGCTTGCCCAGCGCATATAATATCAGAGCACCCCCCATGACAAAGCCAACGACTTAACTGGCCTGCTTAGCTTTGAATTGTTCACAAATCCCGATGATTAGCATTTCTCCCGGAAACTAAACATCCTCTGATTTGGGGTGAGAGATCGATCTAATGTGCCAAAGGAAGGCATGATGGAAAGTCAGTTTCTTGCTCTCAGAGGAATGGGGGGTCGACAGAACCAACAGGTTAATGCACCTAGTGCAGCCTCCCATGTGCAGTCTGCAGGTGACACTTTCAGTTGCTTGTGAGATGCTGGTACAGGTTTGCTTGCTATGCAGGGGCCTGCAGTCACCTCACAGCACGTCGAGAAGGTGTCCCGTTTGAGTCCAGGGCAATTTTCTCATTAACAGTGACCGTAGATTTCACTTTTTTCCTTCATTTTTTCCAGTCAGTTGGGAGCAGAGAGACACGCTTATGTATGGGGCCTAACAAGACCAGAGTGCACACACCAAAGCCACAACGGATAGTGGGAATGCAGGTATTGGTGGGGCATTAGGTATGACATGATCACTCCGTGCCTTGCATCCCCATTTCCCATAAAAAAAAATGTAAAAAAACTCTTGGGAGATACAGAACCTGGGATTAGAACTCAGGTTTCCTGCATCCCCAGTTCCAGCACTTATCACCTGTGCCACCGGTCTCTGCGCTTGCTGCAGTAGCTTTCGGGCATGTACATCTTTCTCCAGCGAGGCTATGACATCTGGCCGTGAGGATATAACATCTGTCTGCCCACTCCACCTAACTCCAAGCAACTGCAGTGGTGTAGTGGTTAAGTGCTTGGTTCGAATCCTGCCTTCGGCATATGTCATTGGTTAAACTACTTGTACTGTTACAAATATCTGCTTGTCTCCTGAAAGGGCCAGTGAGTTCCATGGGTAAAGGGGTGGGTTAAAGGGCACCCTGGGAAGATAGACTAAGGTAAAGGGGAGCATCTGGAGAGGAGCTGTGGTAGGGGAAAGGGGGTACTGGTTGGGTAGGGGGAGCAGGTTAAAGGGCATATGTGGGTTGGGGTAGAGCAAGGAAAGGGGGGCCTGGGGAGAAGCTGTGGCAGGGGTAAGGGGCTACTGGTTGGGTAAGGGTGACCAAAAGGGGGGTTAGGTTAAAGGGCATATGTTGGGTGGGGGTAGAGCAAGGAAAGGGGGGCCTGGATTGCAGAGGAGTAGAAAAGGGGACCCTGTGGAGAACAAGTTGACAATAGGGAACCCTTTTTTGTTTTTTGTTTCTTGTCTTTTGTCTTTTGTTTTTTGTTTTTGTTTTTTTTTTTGTTTAGAGAGTGCACAGAGATCGAATGGACTGAGTACTGCCTTCCTGCATTGCCTGCTGTGTGGATGCACAGTAGTAGTGCATTGCCCCTGCACTGCATGCTTTAGTAATCACACAGAATTAGGCCCTGTTTATGAGTGGCATATCCCGCCCACCTCAGCTGCGGATACCCCATTGCTGCTCCGATAATGCTATCAGCCTCTACTGCAACTAGAGCTGGCTATGTATCATGTTATACGCAAAGATATATTGTGTTAAACAATAGGTTCACATAACAGAGAAGACCTAGGTGTGTGCGTTGTATTAATAGATGTGCCAGAAAGCATTCAATGATGACAACAGTTTTCAAAGTGAGTCACAACATGTGTAATGTAAGTGCAAAGACTGAGCTGGAAACTAAGTAGAGTCTTTGGTGTTGCAGCAGGCAGGCAAGTTACCAGACTGCCCAGGCCTGGTGGCTCTTATCGGCCAAGAAATGTCTATTGACCTGTGCGTCTCAGGTTTCCCGACCAGCTCAGTTATACAGAGTTCTGCTTGCAGGTTGACATGCACACTGCCACTTAGCATCTTGCCCTGGACACTTTGCACACAGCTTCCAAGAACCTTCCCACCTCAACAACCCAGTCAGCCCTTCACCCCTTCGTATTCGACTTGCGGCACCTCCTTGGGAATGCATCTTTTGTTGGTAGATGTCCTTCATGAGGCTTAGCAAGGCCTTGCAACTTTTTCAAAGGGCCTTAGAAGAAAGGAAAAAAGTCGAAGGCATACTGGAGCGGGAAGCAGGTGGAAGTCGAGGGGTGGGGGTTTGGCAGTAAAAGAAAGAGGGTCTGGCAGAGAGTTAGAAGTTAGGCAACACAATGAGCGAGGTAGGAGGAAAGATGCCTCAGGCATGCAGCTCTCTGACTCTTCCCCACTGTGCCTGCAGAAAGAGCCTTCCTATTCCTAGCTCTCACCCGAATGGATACATTTGCCTGGAGAGCCCAGAACTAATTTCAGTTAGCCAGAGGGTAAACAGAGGCCAGTGCGCGGTGCACACCCCTTCATTTGACTAGGCTTCCCGGGCTTCTGGGAGGAAAAAAGGCAGCAGTATTCCAACAAGATCATCGTCACCAAGGGCCACCATCACTAGGGGATTAATGAGCATGCTGTGACACACTCCGGGGCCTGGTTGGCCAGGCTTATGTTGAAGAGCACATATCCTAACCCTAAGCTACCTGGGTGGCTGCACCATAGGGGCTGCACCGAACATAGGGCTGTGGTCGTGTTTGGGAGTGTTAGGGATGCGTGGAGGACGCAGGACGCAGGGCGCAGACCTCTGCTCGTTTCACCCCAGGATTAGGGCCTGGTTGTCAGTGGAGCGGCCAGCAAGTCCACAATGGAGGAAGTCGAAGGCAGAAAGCAGCCCCCTGCCTGACTCTCACCCCCAGGGCAAAGAGTGAGAAAGCCTCGCTACAGCAAGAGCCTGTCCATACTTTCACCTTGAAAGCAGAATGTTTACATTTAAAATTCATGAACAGGCAGCAATAAAAACAGCATTCAGTAGCAGAGGACAGAAGCTTGCCCAGCGCATATAATATCAGAGCACCCCCCATGACAAAGCCAACGACTTAACTGGCCTGCTTAGCTTTGAGTTGTTCACAAATCCCGATGATTAGCATTTCTCCCGGAAACTAAACATCCTCTGATTTGGGGTGAGAGATCGATCTAATGTGCCAAAGGAAGGCATGATGGAAAGTCAGTTTCTTGCTCTCAGAGGAATGGGGGGTCGACAGAACCAACAGGTTAATGCACCTAGTGCAGCCTCCCATGTGCAGTCTGCAGGTGACACTTTCAGTTGCTTGTGAGATGCTGGTACAGGTTTGCTTGCTATGCAGGGGCCTGCAGTCACCTCACAGCACGTCGAGAAGGTGTCCCGTTTGAGTCCAGGGCAATTTTCTCATTAACAGTGACCGTAGATTTCACTTTTTTCCTTCATTTTTTCCAGTCAGTTGGGAGCAGAGAGACACGCTTATGTATGGGGCCTAACAAGACCAGAGTGCACACACCAAAGCCACAACGGATAGTGGGAATGCAGGTATTGGTGGGGCATTAGGTATGACATGATCACTCCGTGCCTTGCATCCCCATTTCCCATAAAAAAAAATGTAAAAAAACTCTTGGGAGATACAGAACCTGGGATTAGAACTCAGGTTTCCTGCATCCCCAGTTCCAGCACTTATCACCTGTGCCACCGGTCTCTGCGCTTGCTGCAGTAGCTTTCGGGCATGTACATCTTTCTCCAGCGAGGCTATGACATCTGGCCGCGAGGATATAACATCTGTCTGCCCACTCCACCTAACTCCAAGCAACTGCAGTGGTGTAGTGGTTAAGTGCTTGGTTCGAATCCTGCCTTCGGCATATGTCATTGGTTAAACTACTTGTACTGTTACAAATATCTGCTTGTCTCCTGAAAGGGCCAGTGAGTTCCATGGGTAAAGGGGTGGGTTAAAGGGCACCCTGGGAAGATAGACTAAGGTAAAGGGGAGCATCTGGAGAGGAGCTGTGGTAGGGGAAAGGGGGTACTGGTTGGGTAGGGGGAGCAGGTTAAAGGGCATATGTGGGTTGGGGTAGAGCAAGGAAAGGGGGGCCTGGGGAGAAGCTGTGGCAGGGGTAAGGGGCTACTGGTTGGGTAAGGGTGACCAAAAGGGGGGTTAGGTTAAAGGGCATATGTTGGGTGGGGGTAGAGCAAGGAAAGGGGGGCCTGGATTGCAGAGGAGTAGAAAAGGGGACCCTGTGGAGAACAAGTTGACAATAGGGAACCCTTTTTTGTTTTTTGTTTCTTGTCTTTTGTCTTTTGTTTTTTTTTTTGTTTAGAGAGTGCACAGAGATCGAATGGACTGAGTACTGCCTTCCTGCATTGCCTGCTGTGTGGATGCACAGTAGTAGTGCATTGCCCCTGCACTGCATGCTTTAGTAATCACACAGGATTAGGCCCTGTTTATGAGTGGCATATCCCGCCCACCTCAGCTGCGGATACCCCATTGCTGCTCCGATAATGCTATCAGCCTCTACTGCAACTAGAGCTGGCTATGTATCATGTTATACGCAAAGATATATTGTGTTAAACAATAGGTTCACATAACAGAGAAGACCTAGGTGTGTGCGTTGTATTAATAGATGTGCCAGAAAGCATTCAATGATGACAACAGTTTTCAAAGTGAGTCACAACATGTGTAATGTAAGTGCAAAGACTGAGCTGGAAACTAAGTAGAGTCTTTGGTGTTGCAGCAGGCAGGCAAGTTACCAGACTGCCCAGGCCTGGTGGCTCTTATCGGCCAAGAAATGTCTATTGACCTGTGCGTCTCAGGTTTCCCGACCAGCTCAGTTATACAGAGTTCTGCTTGCCGGTTGACATGCACACTGCCACTTAGCATCTTGCCCTGGACACTTTGCACACAGCTTCCAAGAACCTTCCCACCTCAACAACCCAGTCAGCCCTTCACCCCTTCGTATTCGACTTGCGGCACCTCCTTGGGAATGCATCTTTTGTTGGTAGATGTCCTTCATGAGGCTTAGCAAGGCCTTGCAACTTTTTCAAAGGGCCTTAGAAGAAAGGAAAAAAGTCGAAGGCATACTGGAGCGGGAAGCAGGTGGAAGTCGAGGGGTGGGGGTTTGGCAGTAAAAGAAAGAGGGTCTGGCAGAGAGTTAGAAGTTAGGCAACACAATGAGCGAGGTAGGAGGAAAGATGCCTCAGGCATGCAGCTCTCTGACTCTTCCCCACTGTGCCTGCAGAAAGAGCCTTCCTATTCCTAGCTCTCACCCGAATGGATACATTTGCCTGGAGAGCCCAGAACTAATTTCAGTTAGCCAGAGGGAAAACAGAGGCCAGTGCGAGGTGCACACCCCTTCATTTGACTAGGCTTCCCGGGCTTCTGGGAGGAAAAAAGGCAGCAGTATTCCAACAAGATCATCGTCACCAAGGGCCACCATAACTAGGGGATTACAGAGCATGCTGTGACACTCTCCGGGGCCTGGTTGGCCAGGCTTATGTTGAAGAGCACATATCCTAACCCTAAGCTACCTGGGTGGCTGCTCCATAGGGGCTGCACCGAACATAGGGCTGTGCCCGTTTAGGGCTGTGGTCGCGTTTGGGAGCGTTAGGGATGCGTGGAGGACGCAGGGCGCAGACCTCTGCTCGTTTCACCCCAGGATTAGGGCCTGGTTGTCAGTGAAGCGGCCAGCAAGTCCACAATGGAGGAAGTCAAAGGCAGAAAGCAGCCCCCTGCCTGACTCTCACCCCCAGGGCAAAGAGTGAGAAAGGCTCGCTACAGCAAGAGCCTGTCCATACTTTCACCTTGAAAGCAGAATGTTTACATTTAAAATTCATGAACAGGCAGCAATAAAAACAGCATACAGTAGCAGAGGACAGAAGCTTGCCCAGCGCATATAATATCAGAGCACCCCCCATGACAAAGCCAACGACTTAACTGGCCTGCTTAGCTTTGAGTTGTTCACAAATCCCGATGATTAGCATTTCTCCCGGAAACTAAACATCCTCTGATTTGGGGTGAGAGATAGATCTAATGTGCCAAAGGAAGGCATGATGGAAAGTCAGTTTCTTGTTCTCAGAGGAATGGGGGGTCGACAGAACCAACAGGTTAATGCACCTAGTGCAGCCTCCCATGTGCAGTCTGCAGGTGACACTTTCAGTTGCTTGTGAGATGCTAGTACAGGTTTGCTTGCTATGCAGGGGCCTGCAGTCACCTCACAGCACGTCGAGAAGGTGTCCCGTTTGAGTCCAGGGCAATTTTCTCATTAACAGTGACCGTAGATTTCACTTTTTTCCTTCATTTTTTCCAGTCAGTTGGGAGCAGAGAGACACGCTTATGTATGGGGCCTAACAAGACCAGAGTGCACACACCAAAGCCAAAACGGATAGTGGGAATGCAGGTATTGGTGGGGCATTAGGTATGACATGATCACTCCGTGCCTTGCATCCCCATTTCCCATAAAAAAAATGTAAAAAAACTCTTGGGAGATACAGAACCTAGGATTAGAACTCAGGTTTTCTGCATCCCCAGTTCCAGCACTTATCACCTGTGCCACTGGTCTCTGCACTTGTTGGAGTAGCTTTCGGGCATGTACATCTTTCTCCAGCGAGGCTATGACATCTGGCCGCGAAGATATAACATCTGTCTGCCCACTCCACCTAATTCCAAGCAACTGCAGTGGTTTAGTGGTTAAGTGCTTGGTTCGAATCCTGCCTTCGGCATATGTCATTGGTTAAACTACTTGTACTGTTACAAATATCTGCTTGTCTCCTGAAAGAGCCAGTGAGTTCCATGGGTAAAGGGGTGGGTTAAAGGGCACCCTGGGAAGATAGACTAAGGTAAAGGGGAGCATCTGGAGAGGAGCTGTGATAGGGGAAAGGGGGTACTGGTTGGGTAGGGGGGCAGGTTAAATGGCATATGTGGGTTGGGGTAGAGCAAGGAAAGGGGGGCCTGTGGAGAAGCAATGGCAGGGATAAGGGGGTACTGGTTGGCTAAGGGTGACCAAAAGGGGGTTAGGTTAAAGGGCATATGTTGGGTGGGGGTAGAGCAAGGAAAGGGGGGCCTGGATTGCAGAGGAGTAGAAAAGGGGACTCTGTGGAGAACAAGTTGACAATAGGGAACCCCTTTTTGTTTTTTGTTTTTTGTCTTTTGTCTTTTGTCTTTTGTTTTTTGTTTTTGTTTTTGGTTTTGTTTAGAGAGTGCACAGAGATCGAATGGACTGAGTACTGCCTTCCAGCATTGCCTGCTGTGTGGATGCACAGTAGTAGTGCATTGCCCCTGCACTGCATGCTTTAGTAATCACACAGGATTAGGCCCTGTTTATGAGTGGCATATCCCGCCCACCTCAGCTGCGGAGCCCCCATTGCTCCTCCGATAATGCTATCAGCCTCTACTGCAACTAGAGCTGGCTATGTATCATGTTATACGCAAAGATATATTGTGTTAAACAATAGGTTCACATAACAGAGAAGACCTAGGTGTGTGCGTTGTATTAATAGATGTGCCAGAAAGCATTCAATGATGACAACAGTTTTCAAAGTGAGTCACAACATGTGTAATGTAAGTGCAAAGACTGAGCTGGAAACCAAGTAGAGTCTTTGGTGTTGCAGCAGGCAGGCAAGTAACCAGACTGCCCAGGCCTGGTGGCTCTTATCGGCCAAGAAATGTCTATTGACCTGTGCGTCTCAGGTTTCCCGACCAGCTCAGTTATACAGTTCTGCTTGCAGGTTGACATGCACACTGCCACTTAGCATCTTGCCCTGGACACTTTCCACACAGCTTCCAAGACCCTTCCCACCTGAACAACCCAGTCGGCCCTTCAACCCTTAGTATTCGACTCGCGGCACCTCCTTGGGAATGCATCTTTTGTTGGTAGATCTCCTTCATGAGGCTTAGCAAGGCCTTGCAACCTTTTCAAAGGGCCTTAGAAGAAAGGAAAAAAGTCGAAGGCATACTGGAGCGGGAAGCAGGTGGAAGTCGAGGGGTGGGGGTTTGGCAGTAAAAGAAAGAGGGTCTGGCAGAGAGTTAGAAGTTAGGCAACACAATGAGCGAGGTAGGAGGAAAGATGCCTCAGGCATGCAGCTCTCTGACTCTTCCCCACTGTGCCTGCAGAAAGAGCCTTCCTATTCCTAGCTCTCACCCGAATGGATACATTTGCCTGGAGAGCCCAGAACTAATTTCAGTCAGCCAGAGGGTAAACGGAGGCCAGTGAGAGGTGCACACCCCTTCATTTGACTAGGCTTCTCGGGCTTCTGGGAGGAAAAAAGGCAGCAGTATTCCAACAAGATCATCGTCACCAAGGGCCACCATCACTAGGGGATTAATGAGCATGCTGTGACACACTCTGGGGCCTGGTTGGCCAGGCTTATGTTGAAGAGCACATATCCTAACCCTAAGCTACCTGGGTGGCTGCACCATAGGGGCTGCACCGAACATAGGGCTGTGCCCGTTTAGGGCTGTGGTCGTGTTTGGGAGCGTTAGGGATGCGTGAAGGACGCAGGGCGCAGACCTCTGCTCGTTTCACCCCAGGATTAGGGCCTGGTTTTCAGTGGAGCGGCCAGCAAGTCCACAATGGAGGAAGTCGAAGGCAGAAAGCAGCCCCCTGCCTGACTCTCACCCCCAGGGCAAAGAGTGAGAAAGGCTCGCTACAGCAAGAGCCTGTCCATACTTTCACCTTGAAAGCAGAATGTTTACATTTAAAATTCATGAACAGGCAGCAATAAAAACAGCATACAGTAGCAGAGGACAGAAGCTTGCCCAGCGCATATAATATCAGAGCACCCCCCATGACAAAGCCAACGACTTAACTGGCCTGCTTAGCTTTGAATTGTTCACAAATCCCGATGATTAGCATTTCTCCCGGAAACTAAACATCCTCTGATTTGGGGTGAGAGATGGATCTAATGTGCCAAAGGAAGGCATGATGGAAAGTCAGTTTCTTGCTCTCAGAGGAATGGGGGGTCGACAGAACCAACAGGTTAATGCACCTAGTGCAGCCTCCCATGTGCAGTCTGCAGGTGACACTTTCAGTTGCTTGTGAGATGCTGGTACAGGTTTGCTTGCTATGCAGGGGCCTGCAGTCACCTCACAGCACGTCGAGAAGGTGTCCCGTTTGAGTCCAGGGCAATTTTCACATTAACAGTGACCGTAGATTTCACTTTTTTCCTTCATTTTTTCCAGTCAGTTGGGAGCAGAGAGACACGCTTATGTATGGGGCCTAACAAGACCAGAGTGCACACACCAAAGCCACAACGGATAATGGGAATGCAGGTATTGGTGGGGCATTAGGTATGACATGATCACTCCGTGCCTTGCATCCCCATTTCCCATAAAAAAAAATGTAAAAAAACTCTTGGGAGATACAGAACCTGGGATTAGAACTCAGGTTTCCTGCATCCCCAGTTCCAGCACTTATCACCTGTGCCACCGGTCTCTGCGCTTGCTGCAGTAGCTTTCGGGCATGTACATCTTTCTCCAGCGAGGCTATGACATCTGGCCTTGAGGATATAACATCTGTCTGCCCACTCCACCTAACTCCAAGCAACTGCAGTGGTGTAGTGGTTAAGTGCTTGGTTCGAATCCTGCCTTCGGCATATGTCATTGGTTAAACTACTTGTACTGTTACAAATATCTGCTTGTCTCCTGAAAGGGCCAGTGAGTTCCATGGGTAAAGGGGTGGGTTAAAGGGCACCCTGGGAAGATAGACTAAGGTAAAGGGGAGCATCTGGAGAGGAGCTGTGGTAGGGGAAAGGGGGTACTGGTTGGGTAGGGGGAGCAGGTTAAAGGGCATATGTGGGTTGGGGTAGAGCAAGGAAAGGGGGGCCTGGGGAGAATCTGTGGCAGGGGTAAGGGGCTACTGGTTGGGTAAGGGTGACCAAAAGGGGGGTTAGGTTAAAGGGCATATGTTGGGTGGGGGTAGAGCAAGGAAAGGGGGGCCTGGATTGCAGAGGAGTAGAAAAGGGGACCCTGTGGAGAACAAGTTGACAATAGGGAACCCTTTTTTGTTTTTTGTTTCTTGTCTTTTGTCTTTTGTTTTTTGTTTTTGTTTTTTTTTTTGTTTAGAGAGTGCACAGAGATCGAATGGACTGAGTACTGCCTTCCTGCATTGCCTGCTGTGTGGATGCACAGTAGTAGTGCATTGCCCCTGCACTGCATGCTTTAGTAATCACACAGGATTAGGCCCTGTTTATGAGTGGCATATCCCGCCCACCTCAGCTGCGGATACCCCATTGCTGCTCCGATAATGCTATCAGCCTCTACTGCAACTAGAGCTGGCTATGTATCATGTTATACGCAAAGATATATTGTGTTAAACAATAGGTTCACATAACAGAGAAGACCTAGGTGTGTGCGTTGTATTAATAGATGTGCCAGAAAGCATTCAATGATGACAACAGTTTTCAAAGTGAGTCACAACATGTGTAATGTAAGTGCAAAGACTGAGCTGGAAACTAAGTAGAGTCTTTGGTGTTGCAGCAGGCAGGCAAGTTACCAGACTGCCCAGGCCTGGTGGCTCTTATCGGCCAAGAAATGTCTATTGACCTGTGCGTCTCAGGTTTCCCGACCAGCTCAGTTATACAGAGTTCTGCTTGCAGGTTGACATGCACACTGCCACTTAGCATCTTGCCCTGGACACTTTGCACACAGCTTCCAAGAACCTTCCCACCTCAACAACCCAGTCAGCCCTTCACCCCTTCGTATTCGACTTGCGGCACCTCCTTGGGAATGCATCTTTTGTTGGTAGATGTCCTTCATGAGGCTTAGCAAGGCCTTGCAACTTTTTCAAAGGGCCTTAGAAGAAAGGAAAAAAGTCGAAGGCATACTGGAGCGGGAAGCAGGTGGAAGTCGAGGGGTGGGGGTTTGGCAGTAAAAGAAAGAGGGTCTGGCAGAGAGTTAGAAGTTAGGCAACACAATGAGCGAGGTAGGAGGAAAGATGCCTCAGGCATGCAGCTCTCTGACTCTTCCCCACTGTGCCTGCAGAAAGAGCCTTCCTATTCCTAGCTCTCACCCGAATGGATACATTTGCCTGGAGAGCCCAGAACTAATTTCAGTTAGCCAGAGGGTAAACAGAGGCCAGTGCGCGGTGCACACCCCTTCATTTGACTAGGCTTCCCGGGCTTCTGGGAGGAAAAAAGGCAGCAGTATTCCAACAAGATCATCGTCACCAAGGGCCACCATCACTAGGGGATTAATGAGCATGCTGTGACACACTCCGGGGCCTGGTTGGCCAGGCTTATGTTGAAGAGCACATATCCTAACCCTAAGCTACCTGGGTGGCTGCACCATAGGGGCTGCACCGAACATAGGGCTGTGGTCGTGTTTGGGAGTGTTAGGGATGCGTGGAGGACGCAGGACGCAGGGCGCAGGGCGCAGACCTCTGCTCGTTTCACCCCAGGATTAGGGCCTGGTTGTCAGTGGAGCGGCCAGCAAGTCCACAATGGAGGAAGTCGAAGGCAGAAAGCAGCCCCCTGCCTGACTCTCACCCCCAGGGCAAAGAGTGAGAAAGGCTCGCTACAGCAAGAGCCTGTCCATACTTTCACCTTGAAAGCAGAATGTTTACATTTAAAATTCATGAACAGGCAGCAATAAAAACAGCATACAGTAGCAGAGGACAGAAGCTTGCCCAGCGCATATAATATCAGAGCACCCCCCATGACAAAGCCAACGACTTAACTGGCCTGCTTAGCTTTGAGTTGTTCACAAATCCCGATGATTAGCATTTCTCCCGGAAACTAAACATCCTCTGATTTGGGGTGAGAGATAGATCTAATGTGCCAAAGGAAGGCATGATGGAAAGTCAGTTTCTTGTTCTCAGAGGAATGGGGGGTCGACAGAACCAACAGGTTAATGCACCTAGTGCAGCCTCCCATGTGCAGTCTGCAGGTGACACTTTCAGTTGCTTGTGAGATGCTAGTACAGGTTTGCTTGCTATGCAGGGGCCTGCAGTCACCTCACAGCACGTCGAGAAGGTGTCCCGTTTGAGTCCAGGGCAATTTTCTCATTAACAGTGACCGTAGATTTCACTTTTTTCCTTCATTTTTTCCAGTCAGTTGGGAGCAGAGAGACACGCTTATGTATGGGGCCTAACAAGACCAGAGTGCACACACCAAAGCCAAAACGGATAGTGGGAATGCAGGTATTGGTGGGGCATTAGGTATGACATGATCACTCCGTGCCTTGCATCCCCATTTCCCATAAAAAAAATGTAAAAAAACTCTTGGGAGATACAGAACCTAGGATTAGAACTCAGGTTTTCTGCATCCCCAGTTCCAGCACTTATCACCTGTGCCACTGGTCTCTGCACTTGTTGGAGTAGCTTTCGGGCATGTACATCTTTCTCCAGCGAGGCTATGACATCTGGCCGCGAAGATATAACATCTGTCTGCCCACTCCACCTAATTCCAAGCAACTGCAGTGGTGTAGTGGTTAAGTGCTTGGTTCGAATCCTGCCTTCGGCATATGTCATTGGTTAAACTACTTGTACTGTTACAAATATCTGCTTGTCTCCTGAAAGAGCCAGTGAGTTCCATGGGTAAAGGGGTGGGTTAAAGGGCACCCTGGGAAGATAGACTAAGGTAAAGGGGAGCATCTGGAGAGGAGCTGTGATAGGGGAAAGGGGGTACTGGTTGGGTAGGGGGGCAGGTTAAATGGCATATGTGGGTTGGGGTAGAGCAAGGAAAGGGGGGCCTGTGGAGAAGCAATGGCAGGGATAAGGGGGTACTGGTTGGCTAAGGGTGACCAAAAGGGGGTTAGGTTAAAGGGCATATGTTGGGTGGGGGTAGAGCAAGGAAAGGGGGGCCTGGATTGCAGAGGAGTAGAAAAGGGGACCCTGTGGAGAACAAGTTGACAATAGGGAACCCCTTTTTGTTTTTTGTTTTTTGTCTTTTGTCTTTTGTCTTTTGTTTTTTGTTTTTGTTTTTGGTTTTGTTTAGAGAGTGCACAGAGATCGAATGGACTGAGTACTGCCTTCCAGCATTGCCTGCTGTGTGGATGCACAGTAGTAGTGCATTGCCCCTGCACTGCATGCTTTAGTAATCACACAGGATTAAGCCCTGTTTATGAGTGGCATATCCCGCCCACCTCAGCTGCGGAGCCCCCATTGCTCCTCCGATAATGCTATCAGCCTCTACTGCAACTAGAGCTGGCTATGTATCATGTTATACGCAAAGATATATTGTGTTAAACAATAGGTTCACATAACAGAGAAGACCTAGGTGTGTGCGTTGTATTAATAGATGTGCCAGAAAGCATTCAATGATGACAACAGTTTTCAAAGTGAGTCACAACATGTGTAATGTAAGTGCAAAGACTGAGCTGGAAACCAAGTAGAGTCTTTGGTGTTGCAGCAGGCAGGCAAGTAACCAGACTGCCCAGGCCTGGTGGCTCTTATCGGCCAAGAAATGTCTATTGACCTGTGCGTCTCAGGTTTCCCGACCAGCTCAGTTATACAGTTCTGCTTGCAGGTTGACATGCACACTGCCACTTAGCATCTTGCCCTGGACACTTTCCACACAGCTTCCAAGACCCTTCCCACCTGAACAACCCAGTCGGCCCTTCAACCCTTAGTATTCGACTCGCGGCACCTCCTTGGGAATGCATCTTTTGTTGGTAGATCTCCTTCATGAGGCTTAGCAAGGCCTTGCAACCTTTTCAAAGGGCCTTAGAAGAAAGGAAAAAAGTCAAAGGCATACTGGAGCGGGAAGCAGGTGGAAGTCGAGGGGTGGGGGTTTGGCAGTAAAAGAAAGAGGGTCTGGCAGAGAGTTAGAAGTTAGGCAACACAATGAGCGAGGTAGGAGGAAAGATGCCTCAGGCATGCAGCTCTCTGACTCTTCCCCACTGTGCCTGCAGAAAGAGCCTTCCTATTCCTAGCTCTCACCCGAATGGATACATTTGCCTGGAGAGCCCAGAACTAATTTCAGTCAGCCAGAGGGTAAACGGAGGCCAGTGAGAGGTGCACACCCCTTCATTTGACTAGGCTTCTCGGGCTTCTGGGAGGAAAAAAGGCAGCAGTATTCCAACAAGATCATCGTCACCAAGGGCCACCATCACTAGGGGATTAATGAGCATGCTGTGACACACTCTGGGGCCTGGTTGGCCAGGCTTATGTTGAAGAGCACATATCCTAACCCTAAGCTACCTGGGTGGCTGCACCATAGGGGCTGCACCGAACATAGGGCTGTGCCCGTTTAGGGCTGTGGTCGTGTTTGGGAGCGTTAGGGATGCGTGAAGGACGCAGGGCGCAGACCTCTGCTCGTTTCACCCCAGGATTAGGGCCTGGTTGTCAGTGGAGCGGCCAGCAAGTCCACAATGGAGGAAGTCGAAGGCAGAAAGCAGCCCCCTGCCTGACTCTCACCCCCAGGGCAAAGAGTGAGAAAGCCTCGCTACAGCAAGAGCCTATCCATACTTTCACCTTGAAAGCAGAATGTTTACATTTAAAATTCATGAACAGGCAGCAATAAAAACAGCATTCAGTAGCAGAGGACAGAAGCTTGCCCAGCGCATATAATATCAGAGCACCCCCCATGACAAAGCCAACGACTTAACTGGCCTGCTTAGCTTTGAGTTGTTCACAAATCCCGATGATTAGCATTTCTCCCGGAAACTAAACATCCTCTGATTTGGGGTGAGAGATCGATCTAATGTGCCAAAGGAAGGCATGATGGAAAGTCAGTTTCTTGCTCTCAGAGGAATGGGGGGGTCGACAGAACCAACAGGTTAATGCACCTAGTGCAGCCTCCCATGTGCAGTCTGCAGGTGACACTTTCAGTTGCTTGTGAGATGCTGGTACAGGTTTGCTTGCTATGCAGGGGCCTGCTGTCACCTCACAGCACGTCGAGAAGGTGTCCCGTTTGAGTCCAGGGCAATTTTCTCATTAACAGTGACCGTAGATTTCACTTTTTTCCTTCATTTTTTCCAGTCAGTTGGGAGCAGAGAGACACGCTTATGTATGGGGCCTAACAAGACCAGAGTGCACACACCAAAGCCACAACGGATAGTGGGAATGCAGGTATTGGTGGGGCATTAGGTATGACATGATCACTCCGTGCCTTGCATCCCCATTTCCCATAAAAAAAAATGTAAAAAACTCTTGGGAGATACAGAACCTGGGATTAGAACTCAGGTTTCCTGCATCCCCAGTTCCAGCACTTATCACCTGTGCACCGGTCTCTGCGCTTGTTGCAGTAGCTTTCGGGCATATACATCTTTCTCCAGCGAGGCTATGACATCTGGCCGCGAGGATATAACATCTGTCTGCCCACTCCACCTAACTCCAAGCAACTGCAGTGGTGTAGTGGTTAAGTGCTTGGTTCGAATCCTGCCTTCGGCATATGTCATTGGTTAAACTACTTGTACTGTTACAAATATCTGCTTGTCTCCTGAAAGGGCCAGTGAGTTCCATGGGTAAAGGGGTGGGTTAAAGGGCACCCTGGGAAGATAGACTAAGGTAAAGGGGAGCATCTGGAGAGGAGCTGTGGTAGGGGAAAGGGGGTACTGGTTGGGTAGGGGGAGCAGGTTAAAGGGCATATGTGGGTTGGGGTAGAGCAAGGAAAGGGGGGCCTGGGGAGAAGCTGTGGCAGGGGTAAGGGGCTACTGGTTGGGTAAGGGTGACCAAAAGGGGGGTTAGGTTAAAGGGCATATGTTGGGTGGGGGTAGAGCAAGGAAAGGGGGGCCTGGATTGCAGAGGAGTAGAAAAGGGGACCCTGTGGAGAACAAGTTGACAATAGGGAACCCTTTTTTGTTTTTTGTTTCTTGTCTTTTGTCTTTTGTTTTTTGTTTTTGTTTTTTTTTTTGTTTAGAGAGTGCACAGAGATCGAATGGACTGAGTACTGCCTTCCTGCATTGCCTGCTGTGTGGATGCACAGTAGTAGTGCATTGCCCCTGCACTGCATGCTTTAGTAATCACACAGGATTAGGCCCTGTTTATGAGTGGCATATCCCGCCCACCTCAGCTGCGGATCCCCCATTGCTGCTCCGATAATGCTATCAGCCTCTACTGCAACTAGAGCTGGCTATGTATCATGTTATACGCAAAGATATATTCTGTTAAACAATAGGTTCACATAACAGAGAAGACCTAAGTGTGTGCGTTGTATTAATAGATGTGCCAGAAAGCATTCAATGATGACAACAGTTTTCAAAGTGAGTCACAACGTGTGTAATGTAAGTGCAAAGACTGAGCTGGAAACTAAGTAGAGTCTTTGGTGTTGCAGCAGGCAGGCAAGTTACCAGACTGCCCAGGCCTGGTGGCTCTTATCGGCCAAGAAATGTCTATTGACCTGTGCGTCTCAGGTTTCCCGACCAGCTCAGTTATACAGAGTTCTGCTTGCAGGTTGACATGCACACTGCCACTTAGCATCTTGCCCTGGACACTTTGCACACAGCTTCCAAGAACCTTCCCACCTCAACAACCCAGTCAGCCCTTCACCCCTTCGTATTCGACTTGCGGCACCTCCTTGGGAATGCATCTTTTGTTGGTAGATGTCCTTCATGAGGCTTAGCAAGGCCTTGCAACTTTTTCAAAGGGCCTTAGAAGAAAGGAAAAAAGTCGAAGGCATACTGGAGCGGGAAGCAGGTGGAAGTCGAGGGGTGGGGGTTTGGCAGTAAAAGAAAGAGGGTCTGGCAGAGAGTTAGAAGTTAGGCAACACAATGAGCGAGGTAGGAGGAAAGATGCCTCAGGCATGCAGCTCTCTGACTCTTCCCCACTGTGCCTGCAGAAAGAGCCTTCCTATTCCTAGCTCTCACCCGAATGGATACATTTGCCTGGAGAGCCCAGAACTAATTTCAGTTAGCCAGAGGGTAAACAGAGGCCAGTGCGAGGTGCACACCCCTTCATTTGACTAGGCTTCCCGGGCTTCTGGGAGGAAAAAAGGCAGCAGTATTCCAACAAGATCATCGTCACCAAGGGCCACCATAACTAGGGGATTACAGAGCATGCTGTGACACTCTCCGGGGCCTGGTTGGCCAGGCTTATGTTGAAGAGCACATATCCTAACCCTAAGCTACCTGGGTGGCTGCTCCATAGGGGCTGCACCGAACATAGGGCTGTGGTCGCGTTTGGGAGCGTTGAGGATGCAGGGCGCAGACCTCTGCTCGTTTCACCCCAGGATTAGGGCCTGGTTGTCAGTGAAGAGGCCAGCAAGTCCACAATGGAGGAAGTCGAAGGCAGAAAGCAGCCCCCTGCCTGACTCTCACCCCCAGGGCAAAGAGTGAGAAAGCCTCGCTACAGCAAGAGCCTGTCCATACTTTCACCTTGAAAGCAGAATGTTTACATTTAAAATTCATGAACAGGCAGCAATAAAAACAGCATTCAGTAGCAGAGGACAGAAGCTTGCCCAGCGCATATAATATCAGAGCACCCCCCATGACAAAGCCAACGACTTAACTGGCCTGCTTAGCTTTGAGTTGTTCACAAATCCCGATGATTAGCATTTCTCCCGGAAACTAAACATCCTCTGATTTGGGGTGAGAGATAGATCTAATGTGCCAAAGGAAGGCATGATGGAAAGTCAGTTTCTTGCTCTCAGAGGAATGGGGGGTCGACAGAACCAACAGGTTAATGCACCTAGTGCAGCCTCCCATGTGCAGTCTGCAGGTGACACTTTCAGTTGCTTGTGAGATGCTGGTACAGGTTTGCTTGCTATGCAGGGGCCTGCAGTCACCTCACAGCACGTCGAGAAGGTGTCCGGTTTGAGTCCAGGGCAATTTTCTCATTAACAGTGACCGTAGATTTCACTTTTTTCCTTCATTTTTTCCAGTCAGTTGGGAGCAGAGAGACACGCTTATGTATGGGGCCTAACAAGACCAGAGTGCACACACCAAAGCCACAACGGATAGTGGGAATGCAGGTATTGGTGGGGCATTAGGTATGACATGATCACTCCGTGCCTTGCATCCCCATTTCCCATAAAAAAAAATGTAAAAAAAACTCTTGGGAGATACAGAACCTGGGATTAGAACTCAGGTTTCCTGCATCCCCAGTTCCAGCACTTATCACCTGTGCCACCGGTCTCTGCGCTTGCTGCAGTAGCTTTCGGGCATGTACATCTTTCTCCAGCGAGGCTATGACATCTGGCCGCGAGGATATAACATCTGTCTGCCCACTCCACCTAACTCCAAGCAACTGCAGTGATGTAGCGGTTAAGTGCTTGGTTCGAATCCTGCCTTCGGCATATGTCATTGGTTAAACTACTTGTACTGTTACAAATATCTGTTTGTCTCCTGAAAGGGCCAGTGAGTTCCATGGGTAAAGGGGTGGGTTAAAGGGCACCCTGGGAAGATAGACTAAAGTAAAGGGGAGCATCTGGAGAGGAGCTGTGGTAGGGGAAAGGGGGTACTGGTTGGGTAGGGGGGGCAGGTTAAAGGGCATATGTGGGTTGGGGTAGAGCAAGGAAAGGGGGGCCTGGGGAGAAGCTGTGGCAAGGGTAAGGGGCTACTGGTTGGGTAAGGGTGACCAAAAGGGGGGTTAGGTTAAAGGGCATATGTTGGGTGGGGGTAGAGCAAGGAAAGGGGGGCCTGGATTGCAGAGGAGTAGAAAAGGGGACCCTGTGGAGAACAAGTTGACAATAGGGAACCCTTTTTTGTTTTTTGTTTCTTGTCTTTTGTCTTTTGTTTTTTGTTTTTGTTTTTTTTTTGTTTAGAGAGTGCACAGAGATCGAATGGACTGAGTACTGCCTTCCTGCATTGCCTGCTGTGTGGATGCACAGTAGTAGTGCATTGCCCCTGCACTGCATGCTTTAGTAATCACACAGGATTAGGCCCTGTTTATGAGTGGCATATCCCGCCCACCTCAGCTGCGGATACCCGATTGCTGCTCCGATAATGCTATCAGCCTCTACTGCAACTAGAGCTGGCTATGTATCATGTTATACGCAAAGATATATTGTGTTAAACAATAGGTTCACATAACAGAGAAGACCTAGGTGTGTGCGTTGTATTAATAGATGTGCCAGAAAGCATTCAATGATGACAACAGTTTTCAAAGTGAGTCACAACATGTGTAATGTAAGTGCAAAGCCTGAGCTGGAAACTAAGTAGAGTCTTTGGTGTTGCAGCAGGCAGGCAAGTTACCAGACTGCCCAGGCCTGGTGGCTCTTATCGGCCAAGAAATGTCTATTGACTTGTGCGTCTCAGGTTTCCCGACCAGCTCAGTTATACAGAGTTCTGCTTGCAGGTTGACATGCACACTGCCACTTAGCATCTTGCCGTGGACACTTTGCACACAGCTTCCAAGAACCTTCCCACCTCAACAACCCAGTCAGCCCTTCACCCCTTCGTATTCGACTTGCGGCACCTCCTTGGGAATGCATCTTTTGTTGGTAGATGTCCTTCATGAGGCTTAGCAAGGCCTTGCAACTTTTTCAAAGGGCCTTAGAAGAAAGGAAAAAAGTCAAAGGCATACTGGAGCGGGAAGCAGGTGGAAGTCGAGGGGTGGGGGTTTGGCAGTAAAAGAAAGAGGGTCTGGCAGAGAGTTAGAAGTTAGGCAACACAATGAGCGAGGTAGGAGGAAAGATGCCTCAGGCATGCAGCTCTCTGACTCTTCCCCACTGTGCCTGCAGAAAGAGCCTTCCTATTCCTAGCTCTCACCCGAATGGATACATTTGCCTGGAGAGCCCAGAACTAATTTCAGTTAGCCAGAGGGTAAACAGAGGCCAGTGAGAGGTGCACACCCCTTCATTTGACTAGGCTTCTCGGGCTTCTGGGAGGAAAAAAGGCAGCCGTATTCCAACAAGATCATCGTCACCAAGGGCCACCATCACTAGGGGATTACAGAGCATGCTGTGACACTCTCCGGGGCCTGGTTGGCCAGGCTTATGTTGAAGAGCACATATCCTAACCCTGAGCTACCTGGGTGGCTGCTCCATAGGGGCTGCACCGAACATAGGGCTGTGCCCGTTTAGGACTGTGGTCGCGTTTGGGAGCGTTAGGGATGCGTGGAGGACGCAGGGCGCAGACCTCTGCTCGTTTCACCCCAGGATTAGGGCCTGGTTGTCAGTGGAGCGGCCAGCAAGTCCACAATGGAGGAAGTCGAAGGCAGAAAGCAGCCCCCTGCCTGACTCTCACCCCCAGGGCAAAGAGTGAGAAAGCCTCGCTACAGCAAGAGCCTGTCCATACTTTCACCTTGAAAGCAGAATGTTTACATTTAAAATTCATGAACAGGCAGCAATAAAAACAGCATACAGTAGCAGAGGACAGAAGCTTGCCCAGCGCATATAATATCAGAGCACCCCCCATGACAAAGCCAACGACTTAACTGGCCTGCTTAGCTTTGAGTTGTTCACAAATCCCGATGATTAGCATTTCTCCCGGAAACTAAACATCCTCTGATTTGGGGTGAGAGATCGATCTAATGTGCCAAAGGAAGGCATGATGGAAAGTCAGTTTCTTGCTCTCAGAGGAATGGGGGGTCGACAGAACCAACAGGTTAATGCACCTAGTGCAGCCTCCCATGTGCAGTCTGCAGGTGACACTTTCAGTTGCTTGTGAGATGCTGGTACAGGTTTGCTTGCTATGCAGGGGCCTGCAGTCACCTCACAGCACGTCGAGAAGGTGTCCCGTTTGAGTCCAGGGCAATTTTCTCATTAACAGTGACCGTAGATTTCACTTTTTTCCTTCATTTTTTCCAGTCAGTTGGGAGCAGAGAGACACGCTTATGTATGGGGCCTAACAAGACCAGAGTGCACACACCAAAGCCACAACGGATAGTGGGAATGCAGGTATTGGTGGGGCATTAGGTATGACATGATCACTCCGTGCCTTGCATCCCCATTTCCCATAAAAAAAAATGTAAAAAAACTCTTGGGAGATACAGAACCTGGGATTAGAACTCAGGTTTCCTGCATCCCCAGTTCCAGCACTTATCACCTGTGCCACCGGTCTCTGCGCTTGCTGCAGTAGCTTTCGGGCATGTACATCTTTCTCCAGCGAGGCTATGACATCTGGCCGCAAGGATATAACATCTGTCTGCCCACTCCACCTAACTCCAAGCAACTGCAGTGGTGTAGTGGTTAAGTGCTTGGTTCGAATCCTGCCTTCGGCATATGTCATTGGTTAAACTACTTGTACTGTTACAAATATCTGCTTGTCTCCTGAAAGGGCCAGTGAGTTCCATGGGTAAAGGGGTGGGTTAAAGGGCACCCTGGGAAGATAGACTAAGGTAAAGGGGAGCATCTGGAGAGGAGCTGTGGTAGGGGAAAGGGGGTACTGGTTGGGTAGGGGGAGCAGGTTAAAGGGCATATGTGGGTTGGGGTAGAGCAAGGAAAGGGGGGCCTGGGGAGAAGCTGTGGCAGGGGTAAGGGGCTACTGGTTGGGTAAGGGTGACCAAAAGGGGGGTTAGGTTAAAGGGCATATGTTGGGTGGGGGTAGAGCAAGGAAAGGGGGGCCTGGATTGCAGAGGAGTAGAAAAGGGGACCCTGTGGAGAACAAGTTGACAATAGGGAACCCTTTTTGATTTTTGTTTCTTGTCTTTTGTCTTTTGTTTTTTGTTTTTGTTTTTTTTTTTGTTTAGAGAGTGCACAGAGATCGAATGGACTGAGTACTGCCTTCCTGCATTGCCTGCTGTGTGGATGCCCAGTAGTAATGCATTGCCCCTGCACTGCATGCTTTAGTAATCACACAGGATTAGGCCCTGTTTATGAGTGGCATATCCCGCCCACCTCAGCTGCGGATACCCCATTGCTGCTCCGATAATGCTATCAGCCTCTACTGCAACTAGAGCTGGCTATGTATCATGTTATACGCAAAGATATATTCTGTTAAACAATAGGTTCACATAACAGAGAAGACCTAGGTGTGTGCGTTGTATTAATAGATGTGCCAGAAAGCATTCAATGATGACAACAGTTTTCAAAGTGAGTCACAACATGTGTAATGTAAGTGCAAAGACTGAGCTGGAAACTAAGTAGAGTCTTTGGTGTTGCAGCAGGCAGGCAAGTTACCAGACTGCCCAGGCCTGGTGGCTCTTATCGGCCAAGAAATGTCTATTGACCTGTGCGTCTCAGGTTTCCCGACCAGCTCAGTTATACAGAGTTCTGCTTGCAGGTTGACATGCACACTGCCACTTAGCATCTTGCCCTGGACACTTTGCACACAGCTTCCAAGAACCTTCCCACCTCAACAACCCAGTCAGCCCTTCACCCCTTCGTATTCGACTTGCGGCACCTCCTTGGGAATGCATCTTTTGTTGGTAGATGTCCTTCATGAGGCTTAGCAAGGCCTTGCAACTTTTTCAAAGGGCCTTAGAAGAAAGGAAAAAAGTCGAAGGCATACTGGAGCGGGAAGCAGGTGGAAGTCGAGGGGTGAGGGTTTGGCAGTAAAAGAAAGAGGGTCTGGCAGAGAGTTAGAAGTTAGGCAACACAATGAGCGAGGTAGGAGGAAAGATGCCTCAGGCATGCAGCTCTCTGACTCTTCCCCACTGTGCCTGCAGAAAGAGCCTTCCTATTCCTAGCTCTCACCCGAATGGATACATTTGCCTGGAGAGCCCAGAACTAATTTCAGTTAGCCAGAGGGTAAACAGAGGCCAGTGCGAGGTGCACACCCCTTCATTTGACTAGGCTTCCCGGGCTTCTGGGAGGAAAAAAGGCAGCAGTATTCCAACAAGATCATCGTCACCAAGGGCCACCATAACTAGGGGATTACAGAGCATGCTGTGACACTCTCCGGGGCCTGGTTGGCCAGGCTTATGTTGAAGAGCACATATCCTAACCCTAAGCTACCTGGGTGGCTGCTCCATAGGGGCTGCACCGAACATAGGGCTGTGGTCGCGTTTGGGAGCGTTAGGGATGCGTGGAGGATGCAGGGCGCAGACCTCTGCTCGTTTCACCCCAGGATTAGGGCCTGGTTGTCAGTGAAGCGGCCAGCAAGTCCACAATGGAGGAAGTCGAAGGCAGAAAGCAGCCCCCTGCCTGACTCTCACCCCCAGGGCAAAGAGTGAGAAAGGCTGGCTACAGCAAGAGCCTGTCCATACTTTCACCTTGAAAGCAGAATGTTTACATTTAAAATTCATGAACAGGCAGCAATAAAAACAGCATACAGTAGCAGAGGACAGAAGCTTGCCCAGCGCATATAATATCAGAGCACCCCCCATGACAAAGCCAACGACTTAACTGGCCTGCTTAGCTTTGAGTTGTTCACAAATCCCGATGATTAGCATTTCTCCCGGAAACTAAACATCCTCTGATTTGGGGTGAGAGATAGATCTAATGTGCCAAAGGAAGGCATGATGGAAAGTCAGTTTCTTGCTCTCAGAGGAATGGGGGGTCGACAGAACCAACAGGTTAATGCACCTAGTGCAGCCTCCCATGTGCAGTCTGCAGGTGACACTTTCAGTTGCTTGTGAGATGCTAGTACAGGTTTGCTTGCTATGCAGGGGCCTGCAGTCACCTCACAGCACGTCGAGAAGGTGTCCCGATTGAGTCCAGGGCAATTTTCTCATTAACAGTGACCGTAGATTTCACTTTTTTCCTTCATTTTTTCCAGTCAGTTGGGAGCAGAGAGACACGCTTATGTATGGGGCCTAACAAGACCAGAGTGCACACACCAAAGCCAAAACGGATAGTGGGAATGCAGGTATTGGTGGGGCATTAGGTATGACATGATCACTCCGTGCCTTGCATCCCCATTTCCCATAAAAAAAAATGTAAAAAAACTCTTGGGAGATACAGAACCTAGGATTAGAACTCAGGTTTCCTGCATCCCCAGTTCCAGCACTTATCACCTGTGCCACCTGTCTCTGCGCTTGTTGCAGTAGCTTTCGGGCATGTACATCTTTCTCCAGCGAGGCTATGACATCTGGCCGCGAGGATATAACATCTGTCTGCCCACTCCACCTAACTCCAAGCAACTGCAGTGGTGTAGTGGTTAAGTGCTTGGTTCGAATCCTGCCTTCGGCATATGTCATTGGTTAAACTACTTGTACTGTTACAAATATCTGCTTGTCTCCTGAAAGAGCCAGTGAGTTCCATGGGTAAAGGGGTGGGTTAAAGGGCACCCTGGGAAGATAGACTAAGGTAAAGGGGAGCATCTGGAGAGGAGCTGTGATAGGGGAAAGGGGGTACTGGTTGGGTAGGGGGGCAGGTTAAATGGCATATGTGGGTTGGGGTAGAGCAAGGAAAGGGGGGCCTGTGGAGAAGCAATGGCAGGGATAAGGGGGTACTGGTTGGCTAAGGGTGACCAAAAGGGGGTTAGGTTAAAGGGCATATGTTGGGTGGGGGTAGAGCAAGGAAAGGGGGGCCTGGATTGCAGAGGAGTAGAAAAGGGGACCCTGTGGAGAACAAGTTGACAATAGGGAACCCCTTTTTGTTTTTTGTTTTTTGTCTTTTGTCTTTTGTTTTTTGTTTTTGTTTTTGGTTTTGTTTAGAGAGTGCACAGAGATCGAATGGACTGAGTACTGCCTTCCAGCATTGCCTGCTGTGTGGATGCACAGTAGTAGTGCATTGCCCCTGCACTGCATGCTTTAGTAATCACACAGGATTAGGCCCTGTTTATGAGTGGCATATCCCGCCCACCTCAGCTGCGGAGCCCCCATTGCTGCTCCAATAATGCTATCAGCCTCTACTGCAACTAGAGCTGGCTATGTATCATGTTATACGCAAAGATATATTGTGTTAAACAATAGGTTCACATAACAGAGAAGACCTAGGTGTGTGCGTTGTATTAATAGATGTGCCAGAAAGCATTCAATGATGACAACAGTTTTCAAAGTGAGTCACAACATGTGTAATGTAAGTGCAAAGACTGAGCTGGAAACCAAGTAGAGTCTTTGGTGTTGCAGCAGGCAGGCAAGTAACCAGACTGCCCAGGCCTGGTGGCTCTTATCGGCCAAGAAATGTCTATTGACCTGTGCGTCTCAGGTTTCCCGACCAGCTCAGTTATACAGTTCTGCTTGCAGGTTGACATGCACACTGCCACTTAGCATCTTGCCCTGGACACTTTGCACACAGCTTCCAAGACCCTTCCCACCTGAACAACCCAGTCGGCCCTTCAACCCTTAGTATTCGACTCGCGGCACCTCCTTGGGAATGCATCTTTTGTTGGTAGATGTCCGTCATGAGGCTTAGCAAGGCCTTGCAACCTTTTCAAAGGGCCTTAGAAGAAAGGAAAAAAGTCGAAGGCATACTGGAGCGGGAAGCAGGTGGAAGTCGAGGGGTGGGGGTTTGGCAGTAAAAGAAAGAGGGTCTGGCAGAGAGTTAGAAGTTAGGCAACACAATGAGCGAGGTAGGAGGAAAGATGCCTCAGGCATGCAGCTCTATGACTCTTCCCCACTGTGCCTGCAGAAAGAGCCTTCCTATTCCTAGCTCTCACCCGAATGGATACATTTGCCTGGAGAGCCCAGAACTAATTTCAGTTAGCCAGAGGGTAAACAGAGGCCAGTGAGAGGTGCACACCCCTTCATTTGACTAGGCTTCTCGGGCTTCTGGGAGGAAAAAAGGCAGCAGTATTCCAACAAGATCATCGTCACCAAGGGCCACCATCACTAGGGGATTAATGAGCATGCTGTGACACACTCCGGGGCCTGGTTGGCCAGGCTTATGTTGAAGAGCACATATCCTAACCCTAAGCTACCTGGGTGGCTGCACCATAGGGGCTGCACCGAACATAGAGCTGTGCCCGTTTAGGGCTGTGGTCGTGTTTGGGAGCGTTAGGGATGCGTGGAGGACGCAGGGCGCAGACCTCTGCTCGTTTCACCCCAGGATTAGGGCCTGGTTGTCAGTGGAGCGGCCAGCAAGTCCACAATGGAGGAAGTCGAAGGCAGAAAGCAGCCCCCTGCCTGACTCTCACCCCCAGGGCAAAGAGTGAGAAAGCCTCGCTACAGCAAGAGCCTGTCCATACTTTCACCTTGAAAGCAGAATGTTTACATTTAAAATTCATGAACAGGCAGCAATAAAAACAGCATTCAGTAGCAGAGGACAGAAGCTTGCCCAGCGCATATAATATCAGAGCACCCCCCATGACAAAGCCAACGACTTAACTGGCCTGCTTAGCTTTGAGTTGTTCACAAATCCCGATGATTAGCATTTCTCCCGGAAACTAAACATCCTCTGATTTGGGGTGAGAGATCGATCTAATGTGCCAAAGGAAGGCATGATGGAAAGTCAGTTTCTTGCTCTCAGAGGAATGGGGGGTCGACAGAACCAACAGGTTAATGCACCTAGTGCATCCTCCCATGTGCAGTCTGCAGGTGACACTTTCAGTTGCTTGTGAGATGCTGGTACAGGTTTGCTTGCTATGCAGGGGCCTGCAGTCACCTCACAGCACGTCGAGAAGGTGTCCCGTTTGAGTCCAGGGCAATTTTCTCATTAACAGTGACCGTAGATTTCACTTTTTTCCTTCATTTTTTCCAGTCAGTTGGGAGCAGAGAGACACGCTTATGTATGGGGCCTAACAAGACCAGAGTGCACACACCAAAGCCACAACGGATAGTGGGAATGCAGGTATTGGTGGGGCATTAGGTATGACATGATCACTCCGTGCCTTGCATCCCCATTTCCCATAAAAAAAAATGTAAAAAAACTCTTGGGAGATACAGAACCTGGGATTAGAACTCAGGTTTCCTGCATCCCCAGTTCCAGCACTTATCACCTGTGCCACCGGTCTCTGCGCTTGCTGCAGTAGCTTTCGGGCATGTACATCTTTCTCCAGCGAGGCTATGACATCTGGCCGCGAGGATATAACATCTGTCTGCCCACTCCACCTAACTCCAAGCAACTGCAGTGGTGTAGTGGTTAAGTGCTTGGTTCGAATCCTGCCTTCGGCATATGTCATTGGTTAAACTACTTGTACTGTTACAAATATCTGCTTGTCTCCTGAAAGGGCCAGTGAGTTCCATGGGTAAAGGGGTGGGTTAAAGGGCACCCTGGGAAGATAGACTAAGGTAAAGGGGAGCATCTGGAGAGGAGCTGTGGTAGGGGAAAAGGGGTACTGGTTGGGTAGGGGGAGCAGGTTAAAGGGCATATGTGGGTTGGGGTAGAGCAAGGAAAGGGGGGCCTGGGGAGAAGCTGTGGCAGGGGTAAGGGGCTACTGGTTGGGTAAGGGTGACCAAAAGGGGGGTTAGGTTAAAGGGCATATGTTGGGTGGGGGTAGAGCAAGGAAAGGGGGGCCTGGATTGCAGAGGAGTAGAAAAGGGGACCCTGTGGAGAACAAGTTGACAATAGGGAACCCTTTTTTGTTTTTTGTTTCTTGTCTTTTGTCTTTTGTTTTTTTTTTGTTTTTGTTTAGAGAGTGCACAGAGATCGAATGGACTGAGTACTGCCTTCCTGCATTGCCTGCTGTGTGGATGCACAGTAGTAGTGCATTGCCCCTGCACTGCATGCTTTAGTAATCACACAGGATTAGGCCCTGTTTATGAGTGGCATATCCCGCCCCCCTCAGCTGCAGATACCCCATTGCTGCTCCGATAATGCTATCAGCCTCTACTGCAACTAGAGCTGGCTATGTATCATGTTATACGCAAAGATATATTGTGTTAAACAATAGGTTCACATAAGAGAGAAGACCTAGGTGTGTGCGTTGTATTAATAGATGTGCCAGAAAGCATTCAATGATGACAACAGTTTTCAAAGTGAGTCACAACATGTGTAATGTAAGTGCAAAGACTGAGCTGGAAACTAAGTAGAGTCTTTGGTGTTGCAGCAGGCAGGCAAGATACCAGACTGCCCAGGCCTGGTGGCTCTTATCGGCCAAGAAATGTCTATTGACCTGTGCGTCTCAGGTTTCCCGACCAGCTCAGTTATACAGAGTTCTGCTTGCAGGTTGACATGCACACTGCCACTTAGCATCTTGCCCTGGACACTTTGCACACAGCTTCCAAGAACCTTCCCACCTCAACAACCCAGTCAGCCCTTCACCCCTTCGTATTCGACTTGCGGCACCTCCTTGGGAATGCATCTTTTGTTGGTAGATGTCCTTCATGAGGCTTAGCAAGGCCTTGCAACTTTTTCAAAGGGCCTTAGAAGAAAGGAAAAAAGTCGAAGGCATACTGGAGCGGGAAGCAGGTGGAAGTCGAGGGGTGGGGGTTTGGCAGTAAAAGAAAGAGGGTCTGGCAGAGAGTTAGAAGTTAGGCAACACAATGAGCGAGGTAGGAGGAAAGATGCCTCAGGCATGCAGCTCTCTGACTCTTCCCCACTGTGCCTGCAGAAAGAGCCTTCCTATTCCTAGCTCTCACCCGAATGGATACATTTGCCTGGAGAGCCCAGAACTAATTTCAGTTAGCCAGAGGGTAAACAGAGGCCAGTGCGAGGTGCACACCCCTTCATTTGACTAGGCTTCCCGGGCTTCTGGGAGGAAAAAAGGCAGCAGTATTCCAACAAGATCATCGTCACCAAGGGCCACCATAACTAGGGGATTACAGAGCATGCTGTGACACTCTCCGGGGCCTGGTTGGCCAGGCTTATGTTGAAGAGCACATATCCTAACCCTAAGCTACCTGGGTGGCTGCTCCATAGGGGCTGCACCGAACATAGGGCTGTGGTCGCGTTTGGGAACGTTGAGGATGCAGGGCGCAGACCTCTGCTCGTTTCACCCCAGGATTAGGGCCTGGTTGTCAGTGAAGCGGCCAGCAAGTCCACAATGGAGGAAGTCAAAGGCAGAAAGCAGCCCCCTGCCTGACTCTCACCCCCAGGGCAAAGAGTGAGAAAGCCTCGCTACAGCAAGAGCCTGTCCATACTTTCACCTTGAAAGCAGAATGTTTACATTTAAAATTCATGAACAGGCAGCAATAAAAACAGCATACAGTAGCAGAGGACAGAAGCTTGCCCAGCGCATATAATATCAGAGCACCCCCCATGACAAAGCCAACGACTTAACTGGCCTGCTTAGCTTTGAGTTGTTCACAAATCCCGATGATTAGCATTTCTCCCGGAAACTAAACATCCTCTGATTTGGGGTGAGAGATCGATCTAATGTGCCAAAGGAAGGCATGATGGAAAGTCAGTTTCTTGCTCTCAGAGGAATGGGGGGTCGACAGAACCAACAGGTTAATGCACCTAGTGCAGCCTCCCATGTGCAGTCTGCAGGTGACACTTTCAGTTGCTTGTGAGATGCTGGTACAGGTTTGCTTGCTATGCAGGGGCCTGCAGTCACCTCACAGCACGTCGAGAAGGTGTCCCGTTTGAGTCCAGGGCAATTTTCTCATTAACAGTGACCGTAGATTTCACTTTTTTCCTTCATTTTTTCCAGTCAGTTGGGAGCAGAGAGACACGCTTATGTATGGGGCCTAACAAGACCAGAGTGCACACACCAAAGCCACAACGGATAGTGGGAATGCAGGTATTGGTGGGGCATTAGGTATGACATGATCACTCCGTGCCTTGCATCCCCATTTCCCATAAAAAAAAATGTAAAAAAACTCTTGGGAGATACAGAACCTGGGATTAGAACTCAGGTTTCCTGCATCCCCAGTTCCAGCACTTATCACCTGTGCCACCGGTCTCTGCGCTGGCTGCAGTAGCTTTCGGGCATGTACATCTTTCTCCAGCGAGGCTATGACATCTGGCCGCGAGGATATAACATCTGTCTGCCCACTCCACCTAACTCCAAGCAACTGCAGTGGTGTAGTGGTTAAGTGCTTGGTTCGAATCCTGCCTTCGGCATATGTCATTGGTTAAACTACTTGTACTGTTACAAATATCTGCTTGTCTCCTGAAAGGGCCAGTGAGTTCCATGGGTAAAGGGGTGGGTTAAAGGGCACCCTGGGAAGATAGACTAAGGTAAAGGGGAGCATCTGGAGAGGAGCTGTGGTAGGGGAAAGGGGGTACTGGTTGGGTAGGGGGAGCAGGTTAAAGGGCATATGTGGGTTGGGGTAGAGCAAGGAAAGGGGGGCCTGTGGAGAAGCTGTGGCAGGGGTAAGGGGCTACTGGTTGGGTAAGGGTGACCAAAAGGGGGGTTAGGTTAAAGGGCATATGTTGGGTGGGGGTAGAGCAAGGAAAGGGGGGCCTGGATTGCAGAGGAGTAGAAAAGGGGACCCTGTGGAGAACAAGTTGACAATAGGGAACCCTTTTTTGTTTTTTGTTTCTTGTCTTTTGTCTTTTGTTTTTTGTTTTTGTTTTTTTTTTTGTTTAGAGAGTGCACAGAGATCGAATGGACTGAGTACTGCCTTCCTGCATTGCCTGCTGTGTGGATGCACAGTAGTAGTGCATTGCCCCTGCACTGCATGCTTTAGTAATCACACAGGATTAGGCCCTGTTTATGAGTGGCATATCCCGCCCACCTCAGCTGCGGATACCCCATTGCTGCTCCGATAATGCTATCAGCCTCTACTGCAACTAGAGCTGGCTATGTATCATGTTATACGCAAAGATATATTGTGTTAAACAATAGGTTCACATAACAGAGAAGACCTAGGTGTGTGCGTTGTATTAATAGATGTGCCAGAAAGCATTCAATGATGACAACAGTTTTCAAAGTGAGTCACAACATGTGTAATGTAAGTGCAAAGACTGAGCTGGAAACTAAGTAGAGTCTTTGGTGTTGCAGCAGGCAGGCAAGTTACCAGACTGCCCAGGCCTGGTGGCTCTTATCGGCCAAGAAATGTCTATTGACCTGTGCGTCTCAGGTTTCCCGACCAGCTCAGTTATACAGAGTTCTGCTTGCAGGTTGACATGCACACTGCCACTTAGCATCTTGCCCTGGACACTTTGCACACAGCTTCCAAGAACCTTCCCACCTCAACAACCCAGTCAGCCCTTCACCCCTTCGTATTCGACTTGCGGCACCTCCTTGGGAATGCATCTTTTGTTGGTAGATGTCCTTCATGAGGCTTAGCAAGGCCTTGCAACTTTTTCAAAGGGCCTTAGAAGAAAGGAAAAAAGTCGAAGGCATACTGGAGCGGGAAGCAGGTGGAAGTCGAGGGGTGGGGGTTTGGCAGTAAAAGAAAGAGGGTCTGGCAGAGAGTTAGAAGTTAGGCAACACAATGAGCGAGGTAGGAGGAAAGATGCCTCAGGCATGCAGCTCTCTGACTCTTCCCCACTGTGCCTGCAGAAAGAGCCTTCCTATTCCTAGCTCTCACCCGAATGGATACATTTGCCTGGAGAGCCCAGAACTAATTTCAGTTAGCCAGAGGGTAAACAGAGGCCAGTGCGAGGTGCACACCCCTTCATTTGACTAGGCTTCCCGGGCTTCTGGGAGGAAAAAAGGCAGCAGTATTCCAACAAGATCATCGTCACCAAGGGCCACCATCACTAGGGGATTAATGAGCATGCTGTGACACACTCCGGGGCCTGGTTGGCCAGGCTTATGTTGAAGAGCACATATCCTAACCCTAAGCTACCTGGGTGGCTGCACCATAGGGGCTGCACCGAACATAGGGCTGTGGTCGTGTTTGGGAGTGTTAGGGATGCGTGGAGGACGCAGGACGCAGGGCGCAGACCTCTGCTCGTTTCACCCCAGGATTAGGGCCTGGTTGTCAGTGGAGCGGCCAGCAAGTCCACAATGGAGGAAGTCGAAGGCAGAAAGCAGCCCCCTGCCTGACTCTCACCCCCAGGGCAAAGAGTGAGAAAGCCTCGCTACAGCAAGAGCCTGTCCATACTTTCACCTTGAAAGCAGAATGTTTACATTTAAAATTCATGAACAGGCAGCAATAAAAACAGCATTCAGTAGCAGAGGACAGAAGCTTGCCCAGCGCATATAATATCAGAGCACCCCCCATGACAAAGCCAACGACTTAACTGGCCTGCTTAGCTTTGAGTTGTTCACAAATCCCGATGATTAGCATTTCTCCCGGAAACTAAACATCCTCTGATTTGGGGTGAGAGATCGATCTAATGTGCCAAAGGAAGGCATGATGGAAAGTCAGTTTCTTGCTCTCAGAGGAATGGGGGGGTCGACAGAACCAACAGGTTAATGCACCTAGTGCAGCCTCCCATGTGCAGTCTGCAGGTGACACTTTCAGTTGCTTGTGAGATGCTGGTACAGGTTTGCTTGCTATGCAGGGGCCTGCAGTCACCTCACAGCACGTCGAGAAGGTGTCCCGTTTGAGTCCAGGGCAATTTTCTCATTAACAGTGACCGTAGATTTCACTTTTTTCCTTCATTTTTTCCAGTCAGTTGGGAGCAGAGAGACACGCTTATGTATGGGGCCTAACAAGACCAGAGTGCACACACCAAAGCCACAACGGATAGTGGGAATGCAGGTATTGGTGGGGCATTAGGTATGACATGATCACTCCGTGCCTTGCATCCCCATTTCCCATAAAAAAAATGTAAAAAACTCTTGGGAGATACAGAACCTGGGATTAGAACTCAGGTTTCCTGCATCCCCAGTTCCAGCACTTATCACCTGTGCCACCGGTCTCTACGCTTGTTGCAGTAGCTTTCGGGCATATACATCTTTCTCCAGCGAGGCTATGACATCTGGCCGCGAGGATATAACATCTGTCTGCCCACTCCACCTAATTCCAAGCAACTGCAGTGGTGTAGTGGTTAAGTGCTTGGTTCGAATCCTGCCTTCGGCATATGTCATTGGTTAAACTACTTGTACTGTTACAAATATCTGCTTGTCTCCTGAAAGGGCCAGTGAGTTCCATGGGTAAAGGGGTGGGTTAAAGGGCACCCTGGGAAGATAGACTAAGGTAAAGGGGAGCATCTGGAGAGGAGCTGTGGTAGGGGAAAGGGGGTACTGGTTGGGTAGGGGGAGCAGGTTAAAGGGCATATGTGGGTTGGGGTAGACCAAGGAAAGGGGGGCCTGGGGAGAAGCTGTGGCAGGGGTAAGGGGCTACTGGTTGGGTAAGGGTGACCAAAAGGGGGGTTAGGTTAAAGGGCATATGTTGGGTGGGGGTAGAGCAAGGAAAGGGGGGCCTGGATTGCAGAGGAGTAGAAAAGGGGACCCTGTGGAGAACAAGTTGACAATAGGGAACCCTTTTTTGTTTTTTGTTTCTTGTCTTTTGTCTTTTGTTTTTTGTTTTTGTTTTTTTTTTTGTTTAGAGAGTGCACAGAGATCGAATGGACTGAGTACTGCCTTCCTGCATTGCCTGCTGTGTGGATGCACAGTAGTAGTGCATTGCCCCTGCACTGCATGCTTTAGTAATCACACAGGATTAGGCCCTGTTTATGAGTGGCATATCCCGCCCACCTCAGCTGCGGATACCCCATTGCTGCTCCGATAATGCTATCAGCCTCTACTGCAACTAGAGCTGGCTATGTATCATGTTATACGCAAAGATATATTGTGTTAAACAATAGGTTCACATAACAGAGAAGACCTAGGTGTGTGCGTTGGATTAATAGATGTGCCAGAAAGCATTCAATGATGACAACAGTTTTCAAAGTGAGTCACAACATGTGTAATGTAAGTGCAAAGACTGAGCTGGAAACTAAGTAGAGTCTTTGGTGTTGCAGCAGGCAGGCAAGTTACCAGACTGCCCAGGCCTGGTGGCTCTTATCGGCCAAGAAATGTCTATTGACCTGTGCGTCTCAGGTTTCCCGACCAGCTCAGTTATACAGAGTTCTGCTTGCAGGTTGACATGCACACTGCCACTTAGCATCTTGCCCTGGACACTTTGCACACAGCTTCCAAGAACCTTCCCACCTCAACAACCCAGTCAGCCCTTCACCCCTTCGTATTCGACTTGCGGCACCTCCTTGGGAATGCATCTTTTGTTGGTAGATGTCCTTCATGAGGCTTAGCAAGGCCTTGCAACTTTTTCAAAGGGCCTTAGAAGAAAGGAAAAAAGTCGAAGGCATACTGGAGCGGGAAGCAGGTGGAAGTCGAGGGGTGGGGGTTTGGCAGTAAAAGAAAGAGGGTCTGGCAGAGAGTTAGAAGTTAGGCAACACAATGAGCGAGGTAGGAGGAAAGATGCCTCAGGCATGCAGCTCTCTGACTCTTCCCCACTGTGCCTGCAGAAAGAGCCTTCCTATTCCTAGCTCTCACCCGAATGGATACATTTGCCTGGAGAGCCCAGAACTAATTTCAGTTAGCCAGAGGGTAAACAGAGGCCAGTGCGAGGTGCACACCCCTTCATTTGACTAGGCTTCCCGGGCTTCTGGGAGGAAAAAAGGCAGCAGTATTCCAACAAGATCATTGTCACCAAGGGCCACCATAACTAGGGGTTACAGAGCATGCTGTGACACTCTCCGGGGCCTGGTTGGCCAGGCTTATGTTGAAGAGCACATATCCTAACCCTAAGCTACCTGGGTGGCTGCTCCATAGGGGCTGCACCGAACATAGGGCTGTGCCCGTTTAGGGCTGTGGTCGCGTTTGGGAGCGTTAGGGATGCAGGGCGCAGACCTCTGCTCGTTTCACCCCAGGATTAGGGCCTGGTTGTCAGTGGAGCGGCCAGCAAGTCCACAATGGAGGAAGTCGAAGGCAGAAAGCAGCCCCCTGCCTGACTCTCACCCCCAGGGCAAAGAGTGAGAAAGCCTCGCTACAGCAAGAGCCTGTCCATACTTTCACCTTGAAAGCAGAATGTTTACATTTAAAATTCATGAACAGGCAGCAATAAAAACAGCATTCAGTAGCAGAGGACAGAAGCTTGCCCAGCGCATATAATATCAGAGCACCCCCCATGACAAAGCCAACGACTTAACTGGCCTGCTTAGCTTTGAGTTGTTCACAAATCCCGATGATTAGCATTTCTCCCGGAAACTAAACATCCTCTGATTTGGGGTGAGAGATAGATCTAATGTGCCAAAGGAAGGCATGATGGAAAGTCAGTTTCTTGCTCTCAGAGGAATGGGGGGTCGACAGAACCAACAGGTTAATGCACCTAGTGCAGCCTCCCATGTGCAGTCTGCAGGTGACACTTTCAGTTGCTTGTGAGATGCTGGTACAGGTTTGCTTGCTATGCAGGGGCCTGCAGTCACCTCACAGCACGTCGAGAAGGTGTCCCGTTTGAGTCCAGGGCAATTTTCTCATTAACAGTGACCGTAGATTTCACTTTTTTCCTTCATTTTTTCCAGTCAGTTGGGAGCAGAGAGACACGCTTATGTATGGGGCCTAACAAGACCAGAGTGCACACACCAAAGCCACAACGGATAGTGGGAATGCAGGTATTGGTGGGGCATTAGGTATGACATGATCACTCCGTGCCTTGCATCCCCATTTCCCATAAAAAAAAATGTAAAAAAAACTTTTGGGAGATACAGAACCTGAGATTAGAACTCAGGTTTCCTGCATCCCCAGTTCCAGCACTTATCACCTGTGCCACCGGTCTCTGCGCTTGCTGCAGTAGCTTTCGGGCATGTACATCTTTCTCCAGCGAGGCTATGACATCTGGCCGCGAGGATATAACATCTGTCTGCCCACTCCACCTAACTCCAAGCAACTGCAGTGGTGTAGCGGTTAAGTGCTTGGTTCGAATCCTGCCTTCGGCATATGTCATTGGTTAAACTACTTGTACTGTTACAAATATCTGCTTGTCTCCTGAAAGGGCCAGTGAGTTCCATGGGTAAAGGGGTGGGTTAAAGGGCACCCTGGGAAGATAGACTAAAGTAAAGGGGAGCATCTGGAGAGGAGCTGTGGTAGGGGAAAGGGGGTACTGGTTGGGTAGGGGGGGCAGGTTAAAGGGCATATGTGGGTTGGGGTAGAGCAAAGAAAGGGGGGCCTGGGGAGAAGCTGTGGCAGGGGTAAGGGGCTACTGGTTGGGTAAGGGTGACCAAAAGGGGGGTTAGGTTAAAGGGCATTTGTTGGGTGGGGGTAGAGCAAGGAAAGGGGGGCCTGGATTGCAGAGGAGTAGAAAAGGGGACCCTGTGGAGAACAAGTTGACAATAGGGAACCCTTTTTTGTTTTTTGTTTTTTGTTTCTTGTCTTTTGTCTTTTGTTTTTTGTTTTTGTTTTTTTTTTGTTTAGAGAGTGCACAGAGATCTAATGGACTGAGTACTGCCTTCCTGCATTGCCTGCTGTGTGGATGCACAGTAGTAGTGCATTGCCCCTGCACTGCATGCTTTAGTAATCACACAGGATTAGGCCCTGTTTATGAGTGGCATATCCCGCCCACCTCAGCTGCGGATACCCCATTGCTGCTCCGATAATGCTATCAGCCTCTACTGCAACTAGAGCTGGCTATGTATCATGTTATACGCAAAGATATATTGTGTTAAACAATAGGTTCACATAACAGAGAAGACCTAGGTGTGTGCGTTGTATTAATAGATGTGCCAGAAAGCATTCAATGATGACAACAGTTTTCAAAGTGAGTCACAACATGTGTAATGTAAGTGCAAAGACTGAGCTGGAATCTAAGTAGAGTCTTTGGTGTTGCAGCAGGCAGGCAAGTTACCAGACTGCCCAGGCCTGGTGGCTCTTATCGGCCAAGAAATGTCTATTGACCTGTGCGTCTCAGGTTTCCCGACCAGCTCAGTTATACAGAGTTCTGCTTGCAGGTTGACATGCACACTGCCACTTAGCATCTTGCCCTGGACACTTTGCACACAGCTTCCAAGAACCTTCCCACCTCAACAACCCAGTCAGCCCTTCACCCCTTCGTATTCGACTTGCGGCACCTCCTTGGGAATGCATCTTTTGTTGGTAGATGTCCTTCATGAGGCTTAGCAAGGCCTTGCAACTTTTTCAAAGGGCCTTAGAAGAAAGGAAAAAAGTCAAAGGCATACTGGAGCGGGAAGCAGGTGGAAGTCGAGGGGTGGGGGTTTGGCAGTAAAAGAAAGAGGGTCTGGCAGAGAGTTAGAAGTTAGGCAACACAATGAGCGAGGTAGGAGGAAAGATGCCTCAGGCATGCAGCTCTCTGACTCTTCCCCACTGTGCCTGCAGAAAGAGCCTTCCTATTCCTAGCTCTCACCGGAATGGATACATTTGCCTGGAGAGCCCAGAACTAATTTCAGTTAGCCAGAGGGTAAACAGAGGCCAGTGAGAGGTGCACACCCCTTCATTTGACTAGGCTTCTCGGGCTTCTGGGAGGAAAAAAGGCAGCAGTATTCCAACAAGATCATCGTCACCAAGGGCCACCATCACTAGGGGATTAATGAGCATGCTGTGACACACTCCGGGGCCTGGTTGGCCAGGCTTATGTTGAAGAGCACATATCCTAACCCTAAGCTACCTGGGTGGCTGCACCATAGGGGCTGCACCGAACATAGGGCTGTGGTCGTGTTTGGGAGTGTTAGGGATGCGTGGAGGACGCAGGACGCAGGACGCAGGGCGCAGACCGCAGACCTCTGCTCGTTTCACCCCAGGATTAGGGCCTGGTTGTCAGTGGAGCGGCCAGCAAGTCCACAATGGAGGAAGTCGAAGGCAGAAAGCAGCCCCCTGCCTGACTCTCACCCCCAGGGCAAAGAGTGAGAAAGCCTCGCTACAGCAAGAGCCTGTCCATACTTTCACCTTGAAAGCAGAATGTTTACATTTAAAATTCATGAACAGGCAGCAATAAAAACAGCATTCAGTAGCAGAGGACAGAAGCTTGCCCAGCGCATATAATATCAGAGCACCCCCCATGACAAAGCCAACGACTTAACTGGCCTGCTTAGCTTTGAGTTGTTCACAAATCCCGATGATTAGCATTTCTCCCGGAAACTAAACATCCTCTGATTTGGGGTGAGAGATCGATCTAATGTGCCAAAGGAAGGCATGATGGAAAGTCAGTTTCTTGCTCTCAGAGGAATGGGGGGGTCGACAGAACCAACAGGTTAATGCACCTAGTGCAGCCTCCCATGTGCAGTCTGCAGGTGACACTTTCAGTTGCTTGTGAGATGCTGGTACAGGTTTGCTTGCTATGCAGGGGCCTGCAGTCACCTCACAGCACGTCGAGAAGGTGTCCCGTTTGAGTCCAGGGCAATTTTCTCATTAACAGTGACCGTAGATTTCACTTTTTTCCTTCATTTTTTCCAGTCAGTTGGGAGCAGAGAGACACGCTTATGTATGGGGCCTAACAAGACCAGAGTGCACACACCAAAGCCACAACGGATAGTGGGAATGCAGGTATTGGTGGGGCATTAGGTATGACATGATCACTCCGTGCCTTGCATCCCCATTTCCCATAAAAAAAAATGTAAAAAACTCTTGGGAGATACAGAACCTGGGATTAGAACTCAGGTTTCCTGCATCCCCAGTTCCAGCACTTATCACCTGTGCCACCGGTCTCTACGCTTGTTGCAGTAGCTTTCGGGCATATACATCTTTCTCCAGCGAGGCTATGACATCTGGCCGCGAGGATATAACATCTGTCTGCCCACTCCACCTAATTCCAAGCAACTGCAGTGGTGTAGTGGTTAAGTGCTTGGTTCGAATCCTGCCTTCGGCATATGTCATTGGTTAAACTACTTGTACTGTTACAAATATCTGCTTGTCTCCTGAAAGGGCCAGTGAGTTCCATGGGTAAAGGGGTGGGTTAAAGGGCACCCTGGGAAGATAGACTAAGGTAAAGGGGAGCATCTGGAGAGGAGCTGTGGTAGGGGAAAGGGGGTACTGGTTGGGTAGGGGGAGCAGGTTAAAGGGCATATGTGGGTTGGGGTAGACCAAGGAAAGGGGGGCCTGGGGAGAAGCTGTGGCAGGGGTAAGGGGCTACTGGTTGGGTAAGGGTGACCAAAAGGGGGGTTAGGTTAAAGGGCATATGTTGGGTGGGGGTAGAGCAAGGAAAGGGGGGCCTGGATTGCAGAGGAGTAGAAAAGGGGACCCTGTGGAGAACAAGTTGACAATAGGGAACCCTTTTTTGTTTTTTGTTTCTTGTCTTTTGTCTTTTGTTTTTTGTTTTTGTTTTTTTTTTGTTTAGAGAGTGCACAGAGATCTAATGGACTGAGTACTGCCTTCCTGCATTGCCTGCTGTGTGGATGCACAGTAGTAGTGCATTGCCCCTGCACTGCATGCTTTAGTAATCACACAGGATTAGGCCCTGTTTATGAGTGGCATATCCCGCCCACCTCAGCTGCGGATACCCCATTGCTGCTCCGATAATGCTATCAGCCTCTACTGCAACTAGAGCTGGCTATGTATCATGTTATACGCAAAGATATATTGTGTTAAACAATAGGTTCACATAACAGAGAAGACCTAGGTGTGTGCGTTGTATTAATAGATGTGCCAGAAAGCATTCAATGATGACAACAGTTTTCAAAGTGAGTCACAACATGTGTAATGTAAGTGCAAAGACTGAGCTGGAATCTAAGTAGAGTCTTTGGTGTTGCAGCAGGCAGGCAAGTTACCAGACTGCCCAGGCCTGGTGGCTCTTATCGGCCAAGAAATGTCTATTGACCTGTGCGTCTCAGGTTTCCCGACCAGCTCAGTTATACAGAGTTCTGCTTGCAGGTTGACATGCACACTGCCACTTAGCATCTTGCCCTGGACACTTTGCACACAGCTTCCAAGAACCTTCCCACCTCAACAACCCAGTCAGCCCTTCACCCCTTCGTATTCGACTTGCGGCACCTCCTTGGGAATGCATCTTTTGTTGGTAGATGTCCTTCATGAGGCTTAGCAAGGCCTTGCAACTTTTTCAAAGGGCCTTAGAAGAAAGGAAAAAAGTCAAAGGCATACTGGAGCGGGAAGCAGGTGGAAGTCGAGGGGTGGGGGTTTGGCAGTAAAAGAAAGAGGGTCTGGCAGAGAGTTAGAAGTTAGGCAACACAATGAGCGAGGTAGGAGGAAAGATGCCTCAGGCATGCAGCTCTCTGACTCTTCCCCACTGTGCCTGCAGAAAGAGCCTTCCTATTCCTAGCTCTCACCCGAATGGATACATTTGCCTGGAGAGCCCAGAACTAATTTCAGTTAGCCAGAGGGTAAACAGAGGCCAGTGAGAGGTGCACACCCCTTCATTTGACTAGGCTTCTCGGGCTTCTGGGAGGAAAAAAGGCAGCAGTATTCCAACAAGATCATCGTCACCAAGGGCCACCATCACTAGGGGATTACAGAGCATGCTGTGACACTCTCCGGGGCCTGGTTGGCCAGGCTTATGTTGAAGAGCACATATCCTAACCCTGAGCTACCTGGGTGGCTGCTCCATAGGGGCTGCACCGAACATAGGGCTGTGCCCGTTTAGGACTGTGGTCGCGTTTGGGAGCGTTAGGGATGCGTGGAGGACGCAGGGCGCAGACCTCTGCTCGTTTCACCCCAGGATTAGGGCCTGGTTGTCAGTGGAGCGGCCAGCAAGTCCACAATGGAGGAAGTCGAAGGCAGAAAGCAGCCCCCTGCCTGACTCTCACCCCCACGGCAAAGAGTGAGAAAGCCTCGCTACAGCAAGAGCCTGTCCATACTTTCACCTTGAAAGCAGAATGTTTACATTTAAAATTCATGAACAGGCAGCAATAAAAACAGCATTCAGTAGCAGAGGACAGAAGCTTGCCCAGCGCATATAATATCAGAGCACCCCCCATGACAAAGCCAACGACTTAACTGGCCTGCTTAGCTTTGAGTTGTTCACAAATCCCGATGATTAGCATTTCTCCCGGAAACTAAACATCCTCTGATTTGGGGTGAGAGATAGATCTAATGTGCCAAAGGAAGGCATGATGGAAAGTCAGTTTCTTGCTCTCAGAGGAATGGGGGGTCGACAGAACCAACAGGTTAATGCACCTAGTGCAGCCTCCCATGTGCAGTCTGCAGGTGACACTTTCAGTTGCTTGTGAGATGCTGGTACAGGTTTGCTTGCTATGCAGGGGCCTGCAGTCACCTCACAGCACGTCGAGAAGGTGTCCCGTTTGAGTCCAGGGCAATTTTCTCATTAACAGTGACCGTAGATTTCACTTTTTTCCTTCATTTTTTCCAGTCAGTTGGGAGCAGAGAGACACGCTTATGTATGGGGCCTAACAAGACCAGAGTGCACACACCAAAGCCACAACGGATAGTGGGAATGCAGGTATTGGTGGGGCATTAGGTATGACATGATCACTCCGTGCCTTGCATCCCCATTTCCCATAAAAAAAAATGTAAAAAAACTCTTGGGAGATACAGAACCTGGGATTAGAACTCAGGTTTCCTGCATTCCCAGTTCCAGCACTTATCACCTGTGCCACCGGTCTGTGCGCTTGCTGCAGTATCTTTCGGGCATGTACATCTTTCTCCAGCGAGGCTATGACATCTGGCCGCGAGGATATAACATCTGTCTGCCCACTCCACCTAACTCTAAGCAACTGCAGTGGTGTAGTGGTTAAGTGCTTGGTTCGAATCCTGCCTTCGGCATATGTCATTGGTTAAACTACTTGTACTGTTACAAATATCTGCTTGTCTCCTGAAAGGGCCAGTGAGTTCCATGGGTAAAGGGGTGGGTTAAAGGGCACCCTGGGAAGATAGACTAAGGTAAAGGGGAGCATCTGGAGAGGAGCTGTGGTAGGGGAAAGGGGGTACTGGTTGGGTAGGGGGAGCAGGTTAAAGGGCATATGTGGGTTGGGGTAGAGCAAGGAAAGGGGGGCCTGGGGAGAAGCTGTGGCAGGGGTAAGGGGCTACTGGTTGGGTAAGGGTGACCAAAAGGGGGGTTAGGTTAAAGGGCATATGTTGGGTGGGGGTAGAGCAAGGAAAGGGGGGCCTGGATTGCAGAGGAGTAGAAAAGGGGACCCTGTGGAGAACAAGTTGACAATAGGGAACCCTTTTTTGTTTTTTGTTTCTTGTCTTTTGTCTTTTGTTTTTTGTTTTTTTTTTGTTTTTGTTTAGAGAGTGCACAGAGATCGAATGGACTGAGTACTGCCTTCCAGCATTGCCTGCTGTGTGGATGCACAGTAGTAGTGCATTGCCCCTGCACTGCATGCTTTAGTACTCACACAGGATTAGGCCCTGTTTATGAGTGGCATATCCCGCCCACCTCAGCTGCGGATCCCCCATTGCTGCTCCAATAATGCTTTCAGCCTCTACTGCAACTAGAGCTGGCTATGTATCATGTTATACGCAAAGATATATTCTGTTAAACAATAGGTTCACATAACAGAGAAGACCTAGGTGTGTGCGTTGTATTAATAGATGTGCCAGAAAGCATTCAATGATGACAACAGTTTTCAAAGTGAGTCACAACATGTGTAATGTAAGTGCAAAGACTGAGCTGGAAACTAAGTAGAGTCTTTGGTGTTGCAGCAGGCAGGCAAGTTACCAGACTGCCCAGGCCTGGTGGCTCTTATCGGCCAAGAAATGTCTATTGACCTGTGCGTCTCAGGTTTCCCGACCAGCTCAGTTATACAGAGTTCTGCTTGCAGGTTGACATGCACACTGCCACTTAGCATCTTGCCCTGGACACTTTGCACACAGCTTCCAAGAACCTTCCCACCTCAACAATCCAGTCAGCCCTTCACCCCTTCATATTCGACTTGCGGCACCTCCTTGGGAATGCATCTTTTGTTGGTAGATGTCCTTCATGAGGCTTAGCAAGGCCTTGCAACTTTTTCAAAGGGCCTTAGAAGAAAGGAAAAAAGTCGAAGGCATACTGGAGCGGGAAGCAGGTGGAAGTCGAGGGGTGGGGGTTTGGCAGTAAAAGAAAGAGGGTCTGGCAGAGAGTTAGAAGTTAGGCAACACAATGAGCGAGGTAGGAGGAAAGATGCCTCAGGCATGCAGCTCTCTGACTCTTCCCCACTGTGCCTGCAGAAAGAGCCTTCCTATTCCTAGCTCTCACCCGAATGGATACATTTGCCTGGAGAGCCCAGAACTAATTTCAGTTAGCCAGAGGGTAAACAGAGGCCAGTGAGAGGTGCACACCCCTTCATTTGACTAGGCTTCTCGGGCTTCTGGGAGGAAAAAAGGCAGCAGTATTCCAACAAGATCATCGTCACCAAGGGCCACCATCACTAGGGGATTACAGAGCATGCTGTGACACTCTCCGGGGCCTGGTTGGCCAGGCTTATGTTGAAGAGCACATATCCTAACCCTGAGCTACCTGGGTGGCTGCTCCATAGGGGCTGCACCGAACATAGGGCTGTGCCCGTTTAGGACTGTGGTCGCGTTTGGGAGCGTTAGGGATGCGTGGAGGACGCAGGGCGCAGACCTCTGCTCGTTTCACCCCAGGATTAGGGCCTGGTTGTCAGTGGAGCGGCCAGCAAGTCCACAATGGAGGAAGTCGAAGGCAGAAAGCAGCCCCCTGCCTGACTCTCACCCCCAGGGCAAAGAGTGAGAAAGCCTCGCTACAGCAAGAGCCTGTCCATACTTTCACCTTGAAAGCAGAATGTTTACATTTAAAATTCATGAACAGGCAGCAATAAAAACAGCATTCAGTAGCAGAGGACAGAAGCTTGCCCAGCGCATATAATATCAGAGCACCCCCTATGACAAAGCCAACGACTTAACTGGCCTGCTTAGCTTTGAGTTGTTCACAAATCCCGATGATTAGCATTTCTCCCGGAAACTAAACATCCTCTGATTTGGGGTGAGAGATAGATCTAATGTGCCAAAGGAAGGCATGATGGAAAGTCAGTTTCTTGCTCTCAGAGGAATGGGGGGTCGACAGAACCAACAGGTTAATGCACCTAGTGCAGCCTCCCATGTGCAGTCTGCAGGTGACACTTTCAGTTGCTTGTGAGATGCTGGTACAGGTTTGCTTGCTATGCAGGGGCCTGCAGTCACCTCACAGCACGTCGAGAAGGTGTCCCGTTTGAGTCCAGGGCAATTTTCTCATTAACAGTGACCGTAGATTTCACTTTTTTCCTTCATTTTTTCCAGTCAGTTGGGAGCAGAGAGACACGCTTATGTATGGGGCCTAACAAGACCAGAGTGCACACACCAAAGCCACAACGGATAGTGGGAATGCAGGTATTGGTGGGGCATTAGGTATGACATGATCACTCCGTGCCTTGGATCCCCATTTCCCATAAAAAAAAATGTAAAAAAACTCTTGGGAGATACAGAACCTGGGATTAGAACTCAGGTTTCCTGCATCCCCAGTTCCAGCACTTATCACCTGTGCCACCGGTCTCTGCGCTTGCTGCAGTAGCTTTCGGGCATGTACATCTTTCTCCATCGAGGCTATGACATCTGGCCGCGAGGATATAACATCCGTCTGCCCACTCCACCTAACTCCAAGCAACTGCAGTGGTGTAGTGGTTAAGTGCTTGGTTCGAATCCTGCCTTCGGCATATGTCATTGGTTAAACTACTTGTACTGTTACAAATATCTGCTTGTCTCCTGAAAGGGCCAGTGAGTTCCATGGGTAAAGGGGTGGGTTAAAGGGCACCCTGGGAAGATAGACTAAGGTAAAGGGGAACATCTGGAGAGGAGCTGTGGTAGGGGAAAGGGGGTACTGGTTGGGTAGGGGGAGCAGGTTAAAGGGCATATGTGGGTTGGGGTAGAGCAAGGAAAGGGGGGCCTGGGGAGAAGCTGTGGCAGGGGTAAGGGGCTACTGGTTGGGTAAGGGTGACCAAAAGGGGGGTTAGGTTAAAGGGCATATGTTGGGTGGGGGTAGAGCAAGGAAAGGGGGGCCTGGATTGCAGAGGAGTAGAAAAGGGGACCCTGTGGAGAACAAGTTGACAATAGGGAACCCTTTTTTGTTTTTTGTTTCTTGTCTTTTGTCTTTTGTTTTTTTTTTTTTTGTTTTTTTTGTTTAGAGAGTGCACAGTGATCGAATGGACTGAGTACTGCCTTCCTGCATTGCCTGCTGTGTGGATGCACAGTAGTAGTGCATTGCCCCTGCACTGCATGCTTTAGTAATCACACAGGATTAGGCCCTGTTTATGAGTGGCATATCCCGCCCACCTCAGCTGCGGATACCCCATTGCTGCTCCGATAATGCTATCAGCCTCTACTGCAACTAGAGCTGGCTATGTATCATGTTATACGCAAAGATATATTGTGTTAAACAATAGGTTCACATAACAGAGAAGACCTAGGTGTGTGCGTTGTATTAATAGATGTGCCAGAAAGCATTCAATGATGACAACAGTTTTCAAAGTGAGTCACAACATGTGTAATGTAAGTGCAAAGACTGAGCTGGAAACTAAGTAGAGTCTTTGGTGTTGCAGCAGGCAGGCAAGTTACCAGACTGCCCAGGCCTGGTGGCTCTCATCGGCCAAGAAATGTCTATTGACCTGTGCGTCTCAGGTTTCCCGACCAGCAGTTATACAGAGTTCTGCTTGCAGGTTGACATGCACACTGCCACTTAGCATCTTGCCCTGGACACTTTGCACACAGCTTCCAAGAACCTTCCCACCTCAACAACCCAGTCAGCCCTTCACCCCTTCGTATTCGACTTGCGGCACCTCCTTGGGAATGCATCTTTTGTTGGTAGATGTCCTTCATGAGGCTTAGCAAGGCCTTGCAACTTTTTCAAAGGGCCTTAGAAGAAAGGAAAAAAGTCGAAGGCATACTGGAGCGGGAAGCAGGTGGAAGTCGAGGGGTGGGGGTTTGGCAGTAAAAGAAAGAGGGTCTGGCAGAGAGTTAGAAGTTAGGCAACACAATGAGCGAGGTAGGAGGAAAGATGCCTCAGGCATGCAGCTCTCTGACTCTTCCCCACTGTGCCTGCAGAAAGAGCCTTCCTATTCCTAGCTCTCACCCGAATGGATACATTTGCCTGGAGAGCCCAGAACTAATTTCAGTTAGCCAGAGGGTAAACAGAGGCCAGTGCGAGGTGCACACCCCTTCATTTGACTAGGCTTCCCGGGCTTCTGGGAGGAAAAAAGGTAGCAGTATTCCAACAAGATCATCGTCACCAAGGGCCACCATAACTAGGGGATTACAGAGCATGCTGTGGCACTCTCCGGGGCCTGGTTGGCCAGGCTTATGTTGAAGAGCACATATCCTAACCCTAAGCTACCTGGGTGGCTGCTCCATAGGGGCTGCACCGAACATAGGGCTGTGGTCGCGTTTGGGAGCGTTAGGGATGCAGGGCGCAGACCTCTGCTCGTTTCACCCCAGGATTAGGGCCTGGTTGTCAGTGAAGCGGCCAGCAAGTCCACAATGGAGGAAGTCCAAGGCAGAAAGCAGCCCCCTGCCTGACTCTCACCCCCAGGGCAAAGAGTGAGAAAGCCTCGCTACAGCAAGAGCCTGTCCATACTTTCACCTTGAAAGCAGAATGTTTACATTTAAAATTCATGAACAGGGAGCAATAAAAACAGCATTCAGTAGCAGAGGACAGAAGCTTGCCCAGCGCATATAATATCAGAGCACCCCCCATGACAAAGCCAACGACTTAACTGGCCTGCTTCGCTTTGAGTTGTTCACAAATCACGATGATTAGCATTTCTCCCGGAAACTAAACATCCTCTGATTTGGGGTGAGAGATAGATCTAATGTGCCAAAGGAAGGCATGATGGAAAGTCAGTTTCTTGCTCTCAGAGGAATGGGGGGTCGACAGAACCAACAGGTTAATGCACCTAGTGCAGCCTCCCATGTGCAGTCTGCAGGTGACACTTTCAGTTGCTTGTGAGATGCTGGTACAGGTTTGCTTGCTATGCAGTGGCCTGCAGTCACCTCACAGCACGTCGAGAAGGTGTCCCGTTTGAGTCCAGGGCAATTTTCTCTTTAACAGTGACCGTAGATTTCACTTTTTTCCTTCATTTTTTCCAGTCAGTTGGGAGCAGAGAGACACGCTTATGTATGGGGCCTAACAAGACCAGAGTGCACACACCAAAGCCACAACGGATAGTGGGAATGCAGGTATTGGTGGGGCATTAGGTATGACATGATCACTCCGTGCCTTGCATCCCCATTTCCCATAAAAAAAAATGTAAAAAAACTCTTGGGAGATACAGAACTTGGGATTAGAACTCAGGTTTCCTGCATCCTCAGTTCCAGCACTTATCACCTGTGCCACCGGTCTCTGCGATTGCTGCAGTAGCTTTCGGGCATGTACATCTTTCTCCAGCGAGGCTATGACATCTGGCCGCGAGGATATAACATCTGTCTGCCCACTCCACCTAACTCCAAGCAACTGCAGTGGTGTAGTGGTTAAGTGCTTGGTTCGAATCCTGCCTTCGGCATATGTCATTGGTTAAACTACTTGTACTGTTACAAATATCTGCTTGTCTCCTGAAAGGGCCAGTGAGTTCCATGGGTAAAGGGGTGGGTTAAAGGGCACCCTGGGAAGATAGACTAAGGTAAAGGGGAGCATCTGGAGAGGAGCTGTGGTAGGGGAAAGGGGGTACTGGTTGGGTAGGGGGAGCAGGTTAAAGGGCATATGTGGGTTGGGGTAAAGCAAGGAAAGGGGGGCCTGGGGAGAAGCTGTGGCAGGGGTAAGGGGCTACTGGTTGGGTAAGGGTGACCAAAAGGGGGGTTAGGTTAAAGGGCATATGTTGGGTGGGGGTAGAGCAAGGAAAGGGGGGCCTGGATTGCAGAGGAGTAGAAAAGGGGACCCTGTGGAGAACAAGTTGACAATAGGGAACCCTTTTTTGTTTTTTGTTTCTTGTCTTTTGTCTTTTGTTTTTTGTTTTTGTTTTTTTTTTTGTTTAGAGAGTGCACAGAGATCGAATGGACTGAGTACTGCCTTCCTGCATTGCCTGCTGTGTGGATGCACAGTAGTAGTGCATTGCCCCTGCACTGCATGCTTTAGTAATCACACAGGATTAGGCCCTGTTTATGAGTGGCATATCCCGCCCACCTCAGCTGCGGATACCCCATTGCTGCTCCGATAATGCTATCAGCCTCTACTGCAACTAGAGCTGGCTATGTATCATGTTATACGCAAAGATATATTGTGTTAAACAATAGGTTCACATAACAGAGAAGACCTAGGTGTGTGCGTTGGATTAATAGATGTGCCAGAAAGCATTCAATGATGACAACAGTTTTCAAAGTGAGTCACAACATGTGTAATGTAAGTGCAAAGACTGAGCTGGAAACTAAGTAGAGTCTTTGGTGTTGCAGCAGGCAGGCAAGTTACCAGACTGCCCAGGCCTGGTGGCTCTTATCGGCCAAGAAATGTCTATTGACCTGTGCGTCTCAGGTTTCCCGACCAGCTCAGTTATACAGAGTTCTGCTTGCAGGTTGACATGCACACTGCCACTTAGCATCTTGCCCTGGACACTTTGCACACAGCTTCCAAGAACCTTCCCACCTCAACAACCCAGTCAGCCCTTCACCCCTTCGTATTCGACTTGCGGCACCTCCTTGGGAATGCATCTTTTGTTGGTAGATGTCCTTCATGAGGCTTAGCAAGGCCTTGCAACTTTTTCAAAGGGCCTTAGAAGAAAGGAAAAAAGTCGAAGGCATACTGGAGCGGGAAGCAGGTGGAAGTCGAGGGGTGGGGGTTTGGCAGTAAAAGAAAGAGGGTCTGGCAGAGAGTTAGAAGTTAGGCAACACAATGAGCGAGGTAGGAGGAAAGATGCCTCAGGCATGCAGCTCTCTGACTCTTCCCCACTGTGCCTGCAGAAAGAGCCTTCCTATTCCTAGCTCTCACCCGAATGGATACATTTGCCTGGAGAGCCCAGAACTAATTTCAGTTAGCCAGAGGGTAAACAGAGGCCAGTGCGAGGTGCACACCCCTTCATTTGACTAGGCTTCCCGGGCTTCTGGGAGGAAAAAAGGCAGCAGTATTCCAACAAGATCATTGTCACCAAGGGCCACCATAACTAGGGGTTACAGAGCATGCTGTGACACTCTCCGGGGCCTGGTTGGCCAGGCTTATGTTGAAGAGCACATATCCTAACCCTAAGCTACCTGGGTGGCTGCTCCATAGGGGCTGCACCGAACATAGGGCTGTGCCCGTTTAGGGCTGTGGTCGCGTTTGGGAGCGTTAGGGATGCAGGGCGCAGACCTCTGCTCGTTTCACCCCAGGATTAGGGCCTGGTTGTCAGTGGAGCGGCCAGCCAGTCCACAATGGAGGAAGTCGAAGGCAGAAAGCAGCCCCCTGCCTGACTCTCACCCCCAGGGCAAAGAGTGAGAAAGCCTCGCTACAGCAAGAGCCTGTCCATACTTTCACCTTGAAAGCAGAATGTTTACATTTAAAATTCATGAACAGGCAGCAATAAAAACAGCATTCAGTAGCAGAGGACAGAAGCTTGCCCAGCGCATATAATATCAGAGCACCCCCCATGACAAAGCCAACGACTTAACTGGCCTGCTTAGCTTTGAGTTGTTCACAAATCCCGATGATTAGCATTTCTCCCGGAAACTAAACATCCTCTGATTTGGGGTGAGAGATAGATCTAATGTGCCAAAGGAAGGCATGATGGAAAGTCAGTTTCTTGCTCTCAGAGGAATGGGGGGTCGACAGAACCAACAGGTTAATGCACCTAGTGCAGCCTCCCATGTGCAGTATGCAGGTGACACTTTCAGTTGCTTGTGAGATGCTGGTACAGGTTTGCTTGCTATGCAGGGGCCTGCAGTCACCTCACAGCACGTCGAGAAGGTGTCCCGTTTGAGTCCAGGGCAATTTTCTCATTAACAGTGACCGTAGATTTCACTTTTTTCCTTCATTTTTTCCAGTCAGTTGGGAGCAGAGAGACACGCTTATGTATGGGGCCTAACAAGACCAGAGTGCACACACCAAAGCCACAACGGATAGTGGGAATGCAGGTATTGGTGGGGCATTAGGTATGACATGATCACTCCGTGCCTTGCATCCCCATTTCCCATAAAAAAAAATGTAAAAAAAACTCTTGGGAGATACAGAACCTGAGATTAGAACTCAGGTTTCCTGCATCCCCAGTTCCAGCACTTATCACCTGTGCCACCGGTCTCTGCGCTTGCTGCAGTAGCTTTCGGGCATGTACATCTTTCTCCAGCGAGGCTATGACATCTGGCCGCGAGGATATAACATCTGTCTGCCCACTCCACCTAACTCCAAGCAACTGCAGTGGTGTAGCGGTTAAGTGCTTGGTTCGAATCCTGCCTTCGGCATATGTCATTGGTTAAACTACTTGTACTGTTACAAATATCTGCTTGTCTCCTGAAAGGGCCAGTGAGTTCCATGGGTAAAGGGGTGGGTTAAAGGGCACCCTGGGAAGATAGACTAAAGTAAAGGGGAGCATCTGGAGAGGAGCTGTGGTAGGGGAAAGGGGGTACTGGTTGGGTAGGGGGGGCAGGTTAAAGGGCATATGTGGGTTGGGGTAGAGCAAGGAAAGGGGGGCCTGGGGAGAAGCTGTGGCAGGGGTAAGGGGCTACTGGTTGGGTAAGGGTGACCAAAAGGGGGGTTAGGTTAAAGGGCATATGTTGGGTGGGGGTAGAGCAAGGAAAGGGGGGCCTGGATTGCAGAGGAGTAGAAAAGGGGACCCTGTGGAGAACAAGTTGACAATAGGGAACCCTTTTTTGTTTTTTGTTTCTTGTCTTTTGTCTTTTGTTTTTTGTTTTTGTTTTTTTTTTGTTTAGAGAGTGCACAGAGATCTAATGGACTGAGTACTGCCTTCCTGCATTGCCTGCTGTGTGGATGCACAGTAGTAGTGCATTGCCCCTGCACTGCATGCTTTAGTAATCACACAGGATTAGGCCCTGTTTATGAGTGGCATATCCCGCCCACCTCAGCTGCGGATACCCCATTGCTGCTCCGATAATGCTATCAGCCTCTACTGCAACTAGAGCTGGCTATGTATCATGTTATACGCAAAGATATATTGTGTTAAACAATAGGTTCACATAACAGAGAAGACCTAGGTGTGTGCGTTGTATTAATAGATGTGCCAGAAAGCATTCAATGATGACAACAGTTTTCAAAGTGAGTCACAACAAGTGTAATGTAAGTGCAAAGACTGAGCTGGAATCTAAGTGGAGTCTTTGGTGTTGCAGCAGGCAGGCAAGTTACCAGACTGCCCAGGCCTGGTGGCTCTTATCGGCCAAGAAATGTCTATTGACCTGTGCGTCTCAGGTTTCCCGACCAGCTCAGTTATACAGAGTTCTGCTTGCAGGTTGACATGCACACTGCCACTTAGCATCTTGCCCTGGACACTTTGCACACAGCTTCCAAGAACCTTCCCACCTCAACAACCCAGTCAGCCCTTCACCCCTTCGTATTCGACTTGCGGCACCTCCTTGGGAATGCATCTTTTGTTGGTAGATGTCCTTCATGAGGCTTAGCAAGGCCTTGCAACTTTTTCAAAGGGCCTTAGAAGAAAGGAAAAAAGTCAAAGGCATACTGGAGCGGGAAGCAGGTGGAAGTCGAGGGGTGGGGGTTTGGCAGTAAAAGAAAGAGGGTCTGGCAGAGAGTTAGAAGTTAGGCAACACAATGAGCGAGGTAGGAGGAAAGATGCCTCAGGCATGCAGCTCTCTGACTCTTCCCCACTGTGCCTGCAGAAAGAGCCTTCCTATTCCTAGCTCTCACCAGAATGGATACATTTGCCTGGAGAGCCCAGAACTAATTTCAGTTAGCCAGAGGGTAAACAGAGGCCAGTGAGAGGTGCACACCCCTTCATTTGACTAGGCTTCTCGGGCTTCTGGGAGGAAAAAAGGCAGCAGTATTCCAACAAGATCATCGTCACCAAGGGCCACCATCACTAGGGGATTACAGAGCATGCTGTGACACTCTCCGGGGCCTGGTTGGCCAGGCTTATGTTGAAGAGCACATATCCTAACCCTGAGCTACCTGGGTGGCTGCTCCATAGGGGCTGCACCGAACATAGGGCTGTGCCCGTTTAGGACTGTGGTCGCGTTTGGGAGCGTTAGGGATGCGTGGAGGACGCAGGGCGCAGACCTCTGCTCGTTTCACCCCAGGATTAGGGCCTGGTTGTCAGTGGAGCGGCCAGCAAGTCCACAATGGAGGAAGTCGAAGGCAGAAAGCAGCCCCCTGCCTGACTCTCACCCCCACGGCAAAGAGTGAGAAAGCCTCGCTACAGCAAGAGCCTGTCCATACTTTCACCTTGAAAGCAGAATGTTTACATTTAAAATTCATGAACAGGCAGCAATAAAAACAGCATTCAGTAGCAGAGGACAGAAGCTTGCCCAGCGCATATAATATCAGAGCACCCCCCATGACAAAGCCAACGACTTAACTGGCCTGCTTAGCTTTGAGTTGTTCACAAATCCCGATGATTAGCATTTCTCCCGGAAACTAAACATCCTCTGATTTGGGGTGAGAGATAGATCTAATGTGCCAAAGGAAGGCATGATGAAAAGTCAGTTTCTTGCTCTCAGAGGAATGGGGGGTCGACAGAACCAACAGGTTAATGCACCTAGTGCAGCCTCCCATGTGCAGTCTGCAGGTGACACTTTCAGTTGCTTGTGAGATGCTGGTACAGGTTTGCTTGCTATGCAGGGGCCTGCAGTCACCTCACAGCACGTCGAGAAGGTGTCCCGTTTGAGTCCAGGGCAATTTTCTCATTAACAGTGACCGTAGATTTCACTTTTTTCCTTCATTTTTTCCAGTCAGTTGGGAGCAGAGAGACACGCTTATGTATGGGGCCTAACAAGACCAGAGTGCACACACCAAAGCCACAACGGATAGTGGGAATGCAGGTATTGGTGGGGCATTAGGTATGACATGATCACTCCGTGCCTTGCATCCCCATTTCCCATAAAAAAAAATGTAAAAAAACTCTTGGGAGATACAGAACCTGGGATTAGAACTCAGGTTTCCTGCATCCCCAGTTCCAGCACTTATCACCTGTGCCACCGGTCTGTGCGCTTGCTGCAGTATCTTTCGGGCATGTACATCTTTCTCCAGCGAGGCTATGACATCTGGCCGCGAGGATATAACATCTGTCTGCCCACTCCACCTAACTCTAAGCAACTGCAGTGGTGTAGTGGTTAAGTGCTTGGTTCGAATCCTGCCTTCGGCATATGTCATTGGTTAAACTACTTGTACTGTTACAAATATCTGCTTGTCTCCTGAAAGGGCCAGTGAGTTCCATGGGTAAAGGGGTGGGTTAAAGGGCACCCTGGGAAGATAGACTAAGGTAAAGGGGAGCATCTGGAGAGGAGCTGTGGTAGGGGAAAGGGGGTACTGGTTGGGTAGGGGGAGCAGGTTAAAGGGCATATGTGGGTTGGGGTAGAGCAAGGAAAGGGGGGCCTGGGGAGAAGCTGTGGCAGGGGTAAGGGGCTACTGGTTGGGTAAGGGTGACCAAAAGGGGGGTTAGGTTAAAGGGCATATGTTGGTTGGGGGTAGAGCAAGGAAAGGGGGGCCTGGATTGCAGAGGAGTAGAAAAGGGGACCCTGTGGAGAACAAGTTGACAATAGGGAACCCTTTTTTGTTTTTTGTTTCTTGTCTTTTGTCTTTTGTTTTTTGTTTTTGTTTTTTTTTTTGTTTAGAGAGTGCACAGAGATCGAATGGACTGAGTACTGCCTTCCTGCATTGCCTGCTGTGTGGATGCACAGTAGTAGTGCATTGCCCCTGCACTGCATGCTTTAGTAATCACACAGGATTAGGCCCTGTTTATGAGTGGCATATCCCGCCCACCTCTGCTGCGGATACCCCATTGCTGCTCCGATAATGCTATCAGCCTCTACTGCAACTAGAGCTGGCTATGTATCATGTTATACGCAAAGATATATTCTGTTAAACAATAGGTTCACATAACAGAGAAGACCTAGGTGTGTGCGTTGTATTAATAGATGTGCCAGAAAGCATTCAATGATGACAACAGTTTTCAAAGTGAGTCACAACATGTGTAATGTAAGTGCAAAGACTGAGCTGGAAACTAAGTAGAGTCTTTGGTGTTGCAGCAGGCAGGCAAGTTACCAGACTGCCCAGGCCTGGTGGCTCTTATCGGCCAAGAAATGTCTATTGACCTGTGCGTCTCAGGTTTCCCGACCAGCTCAGTTATACAGAGTTCTGCTTGCAGGTTGACATGCACACTGCCACTTAGCATCTTGCCCTGGACACTTTGCACACAGCTTCCAAGAACCTTCCCACCTCAACAACCCAGTCAGCCCTTCACCCCTTCGTATTCGACTTGCGGCACCTCCTTGGGAATGCATCTTTTGTTGGTAGATGTCTTTCATGAGGCTTAGCAAGGCCTTGCAACTTTTTCAAAGGGCCTTAGAAGAAAGGAAAAAAGTCGAAGGCATACTGGAGCGGGAAGCAGGTGGAAGTCGAGGGGTGGGGGTTTGGCAGTAAAAGAAAGAGGGTCTGGCAGAGAGTTAGAAGTTAGGCAACACAATGAGCGAGGTAGGAGGAAAGATGCCTCAGGCATGCAGCTCTCTGACTCTTCCCCACTGTGCCTGCAGAAAGAGCCTTCCTATTCCTAGCTCTCACCCGAATGGATACATTTGCCTGGAGAGCCCAGAACTAATTTCAGTTAGCCAGAGGGTAAACAGAGGCCAGTGAGAGGTGCACACCCCTTCATTTGACTAGGCTTCTCGGGCTTCTGGGAGGAAAAAAGGCAGCAGTATTCCAACAAGATCATCGTCACCAAGGGCCACCATCACTAGGGGATTACAGAGCATGCTGTGACACTCTCCGGGGCCTGGTTGGCCAGGCTTATGTTGAAGAGCACATATCCTAACCCTGAGCTACCTGGGTGGCTGCTCCATAGGGGCTGCACCGAACATAGGGCTGTGCCCGTTTAGGACTGTGGTCGCGTTTGGGAGCGTTAGGGATGCGTGGAGGACGCAGGGCGCAGACCTCTGCTCGTTTCACCCCAGGATTAGGGCCTGGTTGTCAGTGGAGCGGCCAGCAAGTCCACAATGGAGGAAGTCGAAGGCAGAAAGCAGCCCCCTGCCTGACTCTCACCCCCAGGGCAAAGAGTGAGAAAGCTTCGCTACAGCAAGAGCCTGTCCATACTTTCACCTTGAAAGCAGAATGTTTACATTTAAAATTCATGAACAGGCAGCAATAAAAACAGCATTCAGTAGCAGAGGACAGAAGCTTGCCCAGCGCATATAATATCAGAGCACCCCCCATGACAAAGCCAACGACTTAACTGGCCTGCTTAGCTTTGAGTTGTTCACAAATCCCGATGATTAGCATTTCTCCCGGAAACTAAACATCCTCTGATTTGGGGTGAGAGATATATCTAATGTGCCAAAGGAAGGCATGATGGAAAGTCAGTTTCTTGCTCTCAGAGGAATGGGGGGTCGACAGAACCAACAGGTTAATGCACCTAGTGCAGCCTCCCATGTGCAGTCTGCAGGTGACACTTTCAGTTGCTTGTGAGATGCTGGTACAGGTTTGCTTGCTATGCAGGGGCCTGCAGTCACCTCACAGCACGTCGAGAAGGTGTCCCGTTTGAGTCCAGGGCAATTTTCTCATTAACAGTGACCGTAGATTTCACTTTTTTCCTTCATTTTTTCCAGTCAGTTGGGAGCAGAGAGACACGCTTATGTATGGGGCCTAACAAGACCAGAGTGCACACACCAAAGCCACAACGGATAGTGGGAATGCAGGTATTGGTGGGGCATTAGGTATGACATGATCACTCCGTGCCTTGCATCCCCATTTCCCATAAAAAAAAATGTAAAAAAACTCTTGGGAGATACAGAACCTGGGATTAGAACTCAGGTTTCCTGCATCCCCAGTTCCAGCACTTATCACCTGTGCCACCGGTCTCTGCGCTTGCTGCAGTAGCTTTCGGGCATGTACATCTTTCTCCAGCGAGGCTATGACATCTGGCCGCGAGGATATAACATCTGTCTGCCCACTCCACCTAACTCCAAGCAACTGCAGTGGTGTAGTGGTTAAGTGCTTGGTTCGAATCCTGCCTTCGGCATATGTCATTGGTTAAACTACTTGTACTGTTACAAATATCTGCTTGTCTCCTGAAAGGGCCAGTGAGTTCCATGGGTAAAGGGGTGGGTTAAAGGGCACCCTGGGAAGATAGACTAAGGTAAAGGGGAGCATCTGGAGAGGAGCTGTGGTAGGGGAAAAGGGGTACTGGTTGGGTAGGGGGAGCAGGTTAAAGGGCATATGTGGGTTGGGGTAGAGCAAGGAAAGGGGGGCCTGGGGAGAAGCTGTGGCAGGGGTAAGGGGCTACTGGTTGGGTAAGGGTGACCAAAAGGGGGGTTAGGTTAAAGGGCATATGTTGGGTGGGGGTAGAGCAAGGAAAGGGGGGCCTGGATTGCAGAGGAGTAGAAAAGGGGACCCTGTGGAGAACAAGTTGACAATAGGGAACCCTTTTTTGTTTTTTGTTTCTTGTCTTTTGTCTTTTGTTTTTTGTTTTTGTTTTTTTTTTTGTTTAGAGAGTGCACAGAGATCGAATGGACTGAGTACTGCCTTCCAGCATTGCCTGCTGTGTGGATGCACAGTAGTAGTGCATTGCCCCTGCACTGCATGCTTTAGTAATCACACAGGATTAGGCCCTGTTTATGAGTGGCATTTCCCGCCCACCTCAGCTGCGGATACCCGATTGCTGCTCCGATAATGCTATCAGCCTCTACTGCAACTAGAGCTGGCTATGTATCATGTTATACGCAAAGATATATTCTGTTAAACAATAGGTTCACATAACAGAGAAGACCTAGGTGTGTGCGTTGTATTAATAGATGTGCCAGAAAGCATTCAATGATGACAACAGTTTTCAAAGTGAGTCACAACATGTGTAATGTAAGTGCAAAGACTGAGCTGGAAACTAAGTAGAGTCTTTGGTGTTGCAGCAGGCAGGCAAGTTACCAGACTGCCCAGGCCTGGTGGCTCTTATCGGCCAAGAAATGTCTATTGACCTGTGCGTCTCAGGTTTCCCGACCAGCTCAGTTATACAGAGTTCTGCTTGCAGGTTGACATGCACACTGCCACTTAGCATCTTGCCCTGGACACTTTGCACACAGCTTCCAAGAACCTTCCCACCTCAACAACCCAGTCAGCCCTTCACCCCTTCGTATTCGACTTGCGGCACCTCCTTGGGAATGCATCTTTTGTTGGTAGATGTCCTTCATGAGGCTTAGCAAGGCCTTGCAACTTTTTCAAAGGGCCTTAGAAGAAAGGAAAAAAGTCGAAGGCATACTGGAGCGGGAAGCAGGTGGAAGTCGAGGGGTGGGGGTTTGGCAGTAAAAGAAAGAGGGTCTGGCAGAGAGTTAGAAGTTAGGCAACACAATGAGCGAGGTAGGAGGAAAGATGCCTCAGGCATGCAGCTCTCTGACTCTTCCCCACTGTGCCTGCAGAAAGAGCCTTCCTATTCCTAGCTCTCACCCGAATGGATACATTTGCCTGGAGAGCCCAGAACTAATTTCAGTTAGCCAGAGGGTAAACAGAGGCCAGTGAGAGGTGCACACCCCTTCATTTGACTAGGCTTCTCGGGCTTCTGGGAGGAAAAAAGGCAGCAGTATTCCAACAAGATCATCGTCACCAAGGGCCACCATCACTAGGGGATTACAGAGCATGCTGTGACACTCTCCGGGGCCTGGTTGGCCAGGCTTATGTTGAAGAGCACATATCCTAACCCTGAGCTACCTGGGTGGCTGCTCCATAGGGGCTGCACCGAACATAGGGCTGTGCCCGTTTAGGACTGTGGTCGCGTTTGGGAGCGTTAGGGATGCGTGGAGGACGCAGGGCGCAGACCTCTGCTCGTTTCACCCCAGGATTAGGGCCTGGTTGTCAGTGGAGCGGCCAGCAAGTCCACAATGGAGGAAGTCGAAGGCAGAAAGCAGCCCCCTGCCTGACTCTCACCCCCAGGGCAAAGAGTGAGAAAGCTTTGCTACAGCAAGAGCCTGTCCATACTTTCACCTTGAAAGCAGAATGTTTACATTTAAAATTCATGAACAGGCAGCAATAAAAACAGCATTCAGTAGCAGAGGACAGAAGCTTGCCCAGCGCATATAATATCAGAGCACCCCCCATGACAAAGCCAACGACTTAACTGGCCTGCTTAGCTTTGAGTTGTTCACAAATCCCGATGATTAGCATTTCTCCCGGAAACTAAACATCCTCTGATTTGGGGTGAGAGATAGATCTAATGTGCCAAAGGAAGGCATGATGGAAAGTCAGTTTCTTGCTCTCAGATGAATGGGGGGTCGACAGAACCAACAGGTTAATGCACCTAGTGCAGCCTCCCATGTGCAGTCTGCAGGTGACACTTTCAGTTGCTTGTGAGATGCTGGTACAGGTTTGCTTGCTATGCAGGGGCCTGCAGTCACCTCACAGCACGTCGAGAAGGTGTCCCGTTTGAGTCCAGGGCAATTTTCTCATTAACAGTGACCGTAGATTTCACTTTTTTCCTTCATTTTTTCCAGTCAGTTGGGAGCAGAGAGACACGCTTATGTATGGGGCCTAACAAGACCAGAGTGCACACACCAAAGCCACAACCGATAGTGGGAATGCAGGTATTGGTGGGGCATTAGGTATGACATGATCACTCCGTGCCTTGCATCCCCATTTCCCATAAAAAAAATGTAAAAAAAACTCTTGGGAGATACAGAACCTGGGATTAGAACTCAGGTTTCCTGCATCCCCAGTTCCAGCACTTATCACCTGTGCCACCGGTCTGTGCGCTTGCTGCAGTAGCTTTCGGGCATGTACATCTTTCTCCAGCGAGGCTATGACATCTGGCCGCGAGGATATAACATCTGTCTGCCCACTCCACCTAACTCCAAGCAACTGCAGTGGTGTAGCGGTTAAGTGCTTGGTTCGAATCCTGCCTTCGGCATATGTCATTGGTTAAACTACTTGTATTGTTACAAATATCTGCTTGTCTCCTGAAAGGGCCAGTGAGTTCCATGGGTAAAGGGGTGGGTTAAAGGGCACCCTGGGAAGATAGACTAAAGTAAAGGGGAGCATCTGGAGAGGAGCTGTGGTAGGGGAAAGGGGGTACTGGTTGGGTAGGGGGGCAGGTTAAAGGGCATATGTGGGTTGGGGTAGAGCAAGGAAAGGGGGGCCTGGGGAGAAGCTGTGGCAGGGGTAAGGGGCTACTGGTTGGGTAAGGGTGACCAAAAGGGGGGTTAGGTTAAAGGGCATATGTTGGGTGGGGGTAGAGCAAGGAAAGGGGGGCCTGGATTGCAGAGGAGTAGAAAAGGGGACCCTGTGGAGAACAAGTTGACAATAGGGAACCCTTTTTTGTTTCTTGTCTTTTGTCTTTTGTTTTTTGTTTTTGTTTTTTTTTTGTTTAGAGAGTGCACAGAGATCGAATGGACTGAGTACTGCCTTCCTGCATTGCCTGCTGTGTGGATGCACAGTAGTAGTGCATTGCCCCTGCACTGCATGCTTTAGTAATCACACAGGATTAGGCCCTGTTTATGAGTGGCATATCCCGCCCACCTCAGCTGCGGATACCCCATTGCTGCTCCGATAATGCTATCAGCCTCTACTGCAACTAGAGCTGGCTATGTATCATGTTATACGCAAAGATATATTGTGTTAAACAATAGGTTCACATAACAGAGAAGACCTAGGTGTGTGCGTTGTATTAATAGATGTGCCAGAAAGCATTCAATGATGACAACAGTTTTCAAAGTGAGTCACAACATGTGTAATGTAAGTGCAAAGACTGAGCTGGAAACTAAGTAGAGTCTTTGGTGTTGCAGCAGGCAGGCAAGTTACCAGACTGCCCAGGCCTGGTGGCTCTTATCGGCCAAGAAATGTCTATTGACCTGTGCGTCTCAGGTTTCCCGACCAGCTCAGTTATACAGAGTTCTGCTTGCAGGTTGACATGCACACTGCCACTTAGCATCTTGCCCTGGACACTTTGCACACAGCTTCCAAGAACCTTCCCACCTCAACAACCCAGTCAGCCCTTCACCCCTTCGTATTCGACTTGCGGCACCTCCTTGGGAATGCATCTTTTGTTGGTAGATGTCCTTCATGAGGCTTAGCAAGGCCTTGCAACTTTTTCAAAGGGCCTTAGAAGAAAGGAAAAAAGTCAAAGGCATACTGGAGCGGGAAGCAGGTGGAAGTCGAGGGGTGGGGGTTTGGCAGTAAAAGAAAGAGGGTCTGGCAGAGAGTTAGAAGTTAGGCAACACAATGAGCGAGGTAGGAGGAAAGATGCCTCAGGCATGCAGCTCTCTGACTCTTCCCCACTGTGCCTGCAGAAAGAGCCTTCCTATTCCTAGCTCTCACCCGAATGGATACATTTGCCTGGAGAGCCCAGAACTAATTTCAGTTAGCCAGAGGGTAAACAGAGGCCAGTCAGAGGTGCACACCCCTTCATTTGACTAGGCTTCTCGGGCTTCTGGGAGGAAAAAAGGCAGCAGTATTCCAACAAGATCATCGTCACCAAGGGCCACCATCACTAGGGGATTACAGAGCATGCTGTGACACTCTCCGGGGCCTGGTTGGCCAGGCTTATGTTGAAGAGCACATATCCTAACCCTGAGCTACCTGGGTGGCTGCTCCATAGGGGCTGCACCGAACATAGGGCTGTGCCCGTTTAGGACTGTGGTCGCGTTTGGGAGCGTTAGGGATGCGTGGAGGACGCAGGGCGCAGACCTCTGCTCGTTTCACCCCAGGATTAGGGCCTGGTTGTCAGTGGAGCGGCCAGCAAGTCCACAATGGAGGAAGTCGAAGGCAGAAAGCAGCCCCCTGCCTGACTCTCACCCCCACGGCAAAGAGTGAGAAAGCCTCGCTACAGCAAGAGCCTGTCCATACTTTCACCTTGAAAGCAGAATGTTTACATTTAAAATTCATGAACAGGCAGCAATAAAAACAGCATTCAGTAGCAGAGGACAGAAGCTTGCCCAGCGCATATAATATCAGAGCACCCCCCATGACAAAGCCAACGACTTAACTGGCCTGCTTAGCTTTGAGTTGTTCACAAATCCCGATGATTAGCATTTCTCCCGGAAACTAAACATCCTCTGATTTGGGGTGAGAGATAGATCTAATGTGCCAAAGGAAGGCATGATGGAAAGTCAGTTTCTTGCTCTCAGAGGAATGGGGGGTCGACAGAACCAACAGGTTAATGCACCTAGTGCAGCCTCCCATGTGCAGTCTGCAGGTGACACTTTCAGTTGCTTGTGAGATGCTGGTACAGGTTTGCTTGCTATGCAGGGGCCTGCAGTCACCTCACAGCACGTCGAGAAGGTGTCCCGTTTGAGTCCAGGGCAATTTTCTCATTAACAGTGACCGTAGATTTCACTTTTTTCCTTCATTTTTTCCAGTCAGTTGGGAGCAGAGAGACACGCTTATGTATGGGGCCTAACAAGACCAGAGTGCACACACCAAAGCCACAACGGATAGTGGGAATGCAGGTATTGGTGGGGCATTAGGTATGACATGATCACTCCGTGCCTTGCATCCCCATTTCCCATAAAAAAAAATGTAAAAAAACTCTTGGGAGATACAGAACCTGGGATTAGAACTCAGGTTTCCTGCATCCCCAGTTCCAGCACTTATCACCTGTGCCACCGGTCTGTGCGCTTGCTGCAGTAGCTTTCGGGCATGTACATCTTTCTCCAGCGAGGCTATGACATCTGGCCGCGAGGATATAACATCTGTCTGCCCACTCCACCTAACTCTAAGCAACTGCAGTGGTGTAGTGGTTAAGTGCTTGGTTCGAATCCTGCCTTCGGCATATGTCATTGGTTAAACTACTTGTACTGTTACAAATATCTGCTTGTCTCCTGAAAGGGCCAGTGAGTTCCATGGGTAAAGGGGTGGGTTAAAGGGCACCCTGGGAAGATAGACTAAGGTAAAGGGGAGCATCTGGAGAGGAGCTGTGGTAGGGGAAAGGGGGTACTGGTTGGGTAGGGGGAGCAGGTTAAAGGGCATATGTGGGTTGGGGTAGAGCAAGGAAAGGGGGGCCTGGGGAGAAGCTGTGGCAGGGGTAAGGGGCTACTGGTTGGGTAAGGGTGACCAAAAGGGGGGTTAGGTTAAAGGGCATATGTTGGGTGGGGGTAGAGCAAGGAAAGGGGGGCCGGGATTGCAGAGGAGTAGAAAAGGGGACCCTGTGGAGAACAAGTTGACAATAGGGAACCCTTTTTTGTTTTTTGTTTCTTGTCTTTTGTCTTTTGGTTTTTGTTTTTGTTTTTGGTTTTGTTTAGAGAGTGCACAGAGATCGAATGGACTGAGTACTGCCTTCCTGCATTGCCTGCTGTGTGGATGCACAGTAGTAGTGCATTGCCCCTGCACTGCATGCTTTAGTAATCACACAGGATTAGGCCCTGTTTATGAGTGGCATATCCCGCCCACCTCAGCTGCGGATCCCCCATTGCTGCTCCAATAGTGCTATCAGCCTCTACTGCTACTAGAGCTGGCTATGTATCATGTTATACGCAAAGATATATTGTGTTAAACAATAGGTTCACATAACAGAGAAGACCTAGGTGTGTGCGTTGTATTAATAGATGTGCCAGAAAGCATTCAATGATGACAACAGTTTTCAAAGTGAGTCACAACATGTGTAATGTAAGTGCAAAGACTGAGCTGGAAACTAAGTAGAGTCTTTGGTGTTGCAGCAGGCAGGCAAGTTACCAGACTGCCCAGGCCTGGTGGCTCTTATCGGCCAAGAAATGTCTATTGACCTGTGCGTCTCAGGTTTCCCGACCAGCTCAGTTATACAGAGTTCTGCTTGCAGGTTGACATGCACACTGCCACTTAGCATCTTGCCCTGGACACTTTGCACACAGCTTCCAAGAACCTTCCCACCTCAACAACCCAGTCAGCCCTTCACCCCTTCGTATTCGACTTGCGGCACCTCCTTGGGAATGCATCTTTTGTTGGTAGATGTCCTTCATGAGGCTTAGCAAGGCCTTGCAACTTTTTCAAAGGGCCTTAGAAGAAAGGAAAAAAGTCAAAGGCATACTGGAGCGGGAAGCAGGTGGAAGTCGAGGGGTGGGGGTTTGGCAGTAAAAGAAAGAGGGTCTGGCAGAGAGTTAGAAGTTAGGCAACACAATGAGCGAGGTAGGAGGAAAGATGCCTCAGGCATGCAGCTCTCTGACTCTTCCCCACTGTGCCTGCAGAAAGAGCCTTCCTATTCCTAGCTCTCACCCGAATGGATACATTTGCCTGGAGAGCCCAGAACTAATTTCAGTTAGCCAGAGGGTAAACAGAGGCCAGTGAGAGGTGCACACCCCTTCATTTGACTAGGCTTCTCGGGCTTCTGGGAGGAAAAAAGGCAGCAGTATTCCAACAAGATCATCGTCACCAAGGGCCACCATCACTAGGGGATTACAGAGCATGCTGTGACACTCTCCGGGGCCTGGTTGGCCAGGCTTATGTTGAAGAGCACATATCCTAACCCTGAGCTACCTGGGTGGCTGCTCCATAGGGGCTGCACCGAACATAGGGCTGTGCCCGTTTAGGACTGTGGTCGCGTTTGGGAGCGTTAGGGATGCGTGGAGGACGCAGGGCGCAGACCTCTGCTCGTTTCACCCCAGGATTAGGGCCTGGTTGTCAGTGGAGCGGCCAGCAAGTCCACAATGGAGGAAGTCGAAGGCAGAAAGCAGCCCCCTGCCTGACTCTCACCCCCAGGGCAAAGAGTGAGAAAGCCTCGCTACAGCAAGAGCCTGTCCATACTTTCACCTTGAAAGCAGAATGTTTACATTTAAAATTCATGAACAGGCAGCAATAAAAACAGCATTCAGTAGCAGAGGACAGAAGCTTGCCCAGCGCATATAATATCAGAGCACCCCCCATGACAAAGCCAACGACTTAACTGGCCTGCTTAGCTTTGAGTTGTTCACAAATCCCGATGATTAGCATTTCTCCCGGAAACTAAACATCCTCTGATTTGGGGTGAGAGATAGATCTAATGTGCCAAAGGAAGGCATGATGGAAAGTCAGTTTCTTGCTCTCAGAGGAATGGGGGGTCGACAGAACCAACAGGTTAATGCACCTAGTGCAGCCTCCCATGTGCAGTCTGCAGGTGACACTTTCAGTTGCTTGTGAGATGCTGGTACAGGTTTGCTTGCTATGCAGGGGCCTGCAGTCACCTCACAGCACGTCGAGAAGGTGTCCCGTTTGAGTCCAGGGCAATTTTCTCATTAACAGTGACCGTAGATTTCACTTTTTTCCTTCATTTTTTCCAGTCAGTTGGGAGCAGAGAGACACGCTTATGTATGGGGCCTAACAAGACCAGAGTGCACACACCAAAGCCACAACGGATAGTGGGAATGCAGGTATTGGTGGGGCATTAGGTATGACATGATCACTCCGTGCCTTGCATCCCCATTTCCCATAAAAAAAAATGTAGAAAAACTCTTGGGAGATACAGAACCTGGGATTAGAACTCAGGTTTCCTGCATCCCCAGTTCCAGCACTTATCACCTGTGCCACCGGTCTGTGCGCTTGCTGCAGTAGCTTTCGGGCATGTACATCTTTCTCCAGCGAGGCTATGACATCTGGCCGCGAGGATATAACATCTGTCTGCCCACTCCACCTAACTCTAAGCAACTGCAGTGGTGTAGTGGTTAAGTGCTTGGTTCGAATCCTGCCTTCGGCATATGTCATTGGTTAAACTACTTGTACTGTTACAAATATCTGCTTGTCTCCTGAAAGGGCCAGTGAGTTCCATGGGTAAAGGGGTGGGTTAAAGGGCACCCTGGGAAGATAGACTAAGGTAAAGGGGAGCATCTGGAGAGGAGCTGTGGTAGGGGAAAGGGGGTACTGGTTGGGTAGGGGGAGCAGGTTAAAGGGCATATGTGGGTTGGGGTAGAGCAAGGAAAGGGGGGCCTGGGGAGAAGCTGTGGCAGGGGTAAGGGGCTACTGGTTGGGTAAGGGTGACCAAAAGGGGGGTTAGGTTAAAGGGCATATGTTGGGTGGGGGTAGAGCAAGGAAAGGGGGGCCGGGATTGCAGAGGAGTAGAAAAGGGGACCCTGTGGAGAACAAGTTGACAATAGGGAACCCTTTTTTGTTTTTTGTTTCTTGTCTTTTGTCTTTTGTTTTTTGTTTTTGTTTTTGGTTTTGTTTAGAGAGTGCACAGAGATCGAATGGACTGAGTACTGCCTTCCTGCATTGCCTGCTGTGTGGATGCACAGTAGTAGTGCATTGCCCCTGCACTGCATGCTTTAGTAATCACACAGGATTAGGCCCTGTTTATGAGTGGCATATCCCGCCCACCTCAGCTGCGGAGCCCCCATTGCTCCTCCGATAATGCTATCAGCCTCTACTGCAACTAGAGCTGGCTATGTATCATGTTATACGCAAAGATATATTGTGTTAAACAATAGGTTCACATAACAGAGAAGACCTAGGTGTGTGCGTTGTATTAATAGATGTGCCAGAAAGCATTCAATGATGACAACAGTTTTCAAAGTGAGTCACAACATGTGTAATGTAAGTGCAAAGACTGAGCTGGAAACTAAGTAGAGTCTTTGGTGTTGCAGCAGGCAGGCAAGTTACCAGACTGCCCAGGCCTGGTGGCTCTTATCGGCCAAGAAATGTCTATTGACCTGTGCGTCTCAGGTTTCCCGACCAGCTCAGTTATACAGAGTTCTGCTTGCAGGTTGACATGCACACTGCCACTTAGCATCTTGCCCTGGACACTTTGCACACAGCTTCCAAGAACCTTCCCACCTCAACAACCCAGTCAGCCCTTCACCCCTTCGTATTCGACTTGCGGCACCTCCTTGGGAATGCATCTTTTGTTGGTAGATGTCCTTCATGAGGCTTAGCAAGGCCTTGCAACTTTTTCAAAGGGCCTTAGAAGAAAGGAAAAAAGTCAAAGGCATACTGGAGCGGGAAGCAGGTGGAAGTCGAGGGGTGGGGGTTTGGCAGTAAAAGAAAGAGGGTCTGGCAGAGAGTTAGAAGTTAGGCAACACAATGAGCGAGGTAGGAGGAAAGATGCCTCAGGCATGCAGCTCTCTGACTCTTCCCCACTGTGCCTGCAGAAAGAGCCTTCCTATTCCTAGCTCTCACCCGAATGGATACATTTGCCTGGAGAGCCCAGAACTAATTTCAGTTAGCCAAAGGGTAAACAGAGGCCAGTGAGAGGTGCACACCCCTTCATTTGACTAGGCTTCTCGGGCTTCTGGGAGGAAAAAAGGCAGCAGTATTCCAACAAGATCATCGTCACCAAGGGCCACCATCACTAGGGGATTACAGAGCATGCTGTGACACTCTCCGGGGCCTGGTTGGCCAGGCTTATGTTGAAGAGCACATATCCTAACCCTGAGCTACCTGGGTGGCTGCTCCATAGGGGCTGCACCGAACATAGGGCTGTGCCCGTTTAGGACTGTGGTCGCGTTTGGGAGCGTTAGGGATGCGTGGAGGACGCAGGGCGCAGACCTCTGCTCGTTTCACCCCAGGATTAGGGCCTGGTTGTCAGTGGAGCGGCCAGCAAGTCCACAATGGAGGAAGTCGAAGGCAGAAAGCAGCCCCCTGCCTGACTCTCACCCCCAGGGCAAAGAGTGAGAAAGCCTCGCTACAGCAAGAGCCTGTCCATACTTTCACCTTGAAAGCAGAATGTTTACATTTAAAATTCATGAACAGGCAGCAATAAAAAAAGCATTCAGTAGCAGAGGACAGAAGCTTGCCCAGCGCATATAATATCAGAGCACCCCCCATGACAAAGCCAACGATTTAACTGGCCTGCTTAGCTTTGAGTTGTTCACAAATCCCGATGATTAGCATTTCTCCCGGAAACTAAACATCCTCTGATTCGGGGTGAGAGATAGATCTAATGTGCCAAAGGAAGGCATGATGGAAAGTCAGTTTCTTGCTCTCAGAGGAATGGGGGGTCGACAGAACCAACAGGTTAATGTACCTAGTGCAGCCTCCCATGTGCAGTCTGCAGGTGACACTTTCAGTTGCTTGTGAGATGCTGGTACAGGTTTGCTTGCTATGCAGGGGCCTGCAGTCACCTCACAGCACGTCGAGAAGGTGTCCCGTTTGAGTCCATGGCAATTTTCTCATTAACAGTGACCGTAGATTTCCCTTTTTTCCTTCATTTTTTCCAGTCAGTTGGGAGCAGAGAGACACGCTTATGTATGGGGCCTAACAAGACCAGAGTGCACACACCAAAGCCACAACGGATAGTGGGAATGCAGGTATTGGTGGGGCATTAGGTATGACATGATCACTCCGAGCCTTGCATCCCCATTTCCCATAAAAAAAAATGTAAAAAAAACTCTTGGGAGATACAGAACCTGGGATTAGAACTCAGGTTTCCTGCATCCCCAGTTCCAGCACTTATCACCTGTGCCACCGGTCTCTGCGCTTGCTGCAGTAGCTTTCGGGCATGTACATCTTTCTCCAGCGAGGCTATGACATCTGGCCGCGAGGATATAACATCTGTCTGCCCACTCCACCTAACTCCAAGCAACTGCAGTGGTGTAGCGGTTAAGTGCTTGGTTCGAATCCTGCCTTGGGCATATGTCATTGGTTAAACTACTTGTACTGTTACAAATATCTGCTTGTCTCCTGAAAGGGCCAGTGAGTTCCATGGGTAAAGGGGTGGGTTAAAGGGCACCCTGGGAAGATAGACTAAAGTAAAGGGGAGCATCTGGAGAGGAGCTGTGGTAGGGGAAAGGGGGTACTGGTTGGGTAGGGGGGGCAGGTTAAAGGGCATATGTGGGTTGGGGTAGAGCAAGGAAAGGGGGGCCTGGGGAGAAGCTGTGGCAGGGGTAAGGGGCTACTGGTTGGGTAAGGGTGACCAAAAGGGGGGTTAGGTTAAAGGGCATATGTTGGGTGGGGGTAGAGCAAGGAAAGGGGGGCCGGGATTGCAGAGGAGTAGAAAAGGGGACCCTGTGGAGAACAAGTTGACAATAGGGAACCCTTTTTTGTTTTTTGTTTCTTGTCTTTTGTCTTTTGTTTTTTGTTTTTGTTTTTGGTTTTGTTTAGAGAGTGCACAGAGATCGAATGGACTGAGTACTGCCTTCCTGCATTGCCTGCTGTGTGGATGCACAGTAGTAGTGCATTGCCCCTGCACTGCATGCTTTAGTAATCACACAGGATTAGGCCCTGTTTATGAGTGGCATATCCCGCCCACCTCAGCTGCGGATACCCGATTGCTGCTCCGATAATGCTATCAGCCTCTACTGCAACTAGAGCTGGCTATGTATCATGTTATACGCAAAGATATATTCTGTTAAACAATAGGTTCACATAACAGAGAAGACCTAGGTGTGTGCGTTGTATTAATAGATGTGCCAGAAAGCATTCAATGATGACAACAGTTTTCAAAGTGAGTCACAACATGTGTAATGTAAGTGCAAAGACTGAGCTGGAAACTAAGTAGAGTCTTTGGTGTTGCAGCAGGCAGGCAAGTTACCAGACTGCCCAGGCCTGGTGGCTCTTATCGGCCAAGAAATGTCTATTGACCTGTGCGTCTCAGGTTTCCCGACCAGCTCAGTTATACAGAGTTCTGCTTGCAGGTTGACATGCACACTGCCACTTAGCATCTTGCCCTGGACACTTTGCACACAGCTTCCAAGAACCTTCCCACCTCAACAACCCAGTCAGCCCTTCACCTCTTCGTATTTGACTTGCGGCACCTCCTTGGGAATGCATCTTTTGTTGGTAGATGTCCTTCATTAGGCTTAGCAAGGCCTTGCAACTTTTTCAAAGGGCCTTAGAAGAAAGGAAAAAAGTCAAAGGCATACTGGAGCGGGAAGCAGGTGGAAGTCGAGGGGTGGGGGTTTGGCAGTAAAAGAAAGAGGGTCTGGCAGAGAGTTAGAAGTTAGGCAACACAATGAGCGAGGTAGGAGGAAAGATGCCTCAGGCATGCAGCTCTCTGACTCTTCCCCACTGTGCCTGCAGAAAGAGCCTTCCTATTCCTAGCTCTCACCCGAATGGATACATTTGCCTGGAGAGCCCAGAACTAATTTCAGTTAGCCAGAGGGTAAACAGAGGCCAGTGAGAGGTGCACACCCCTTCATTTGACTAGGCTTCTCGGGCTTCTGGGAGGAAAAAAGGCAGCAGTATTCCAACAAGATCATCGTCACCAAGGGCCACCATCACTAGGGGATTACAGAGCATGCTGTGACACTCTCCGGGGCCTGGTTGGCCAGGCTTATGTTGAAGAGCACATATCCTAACCCTGAGCTACCTGGGTGGCTGCTCCATAGGGGCTGCACCGAACATAGGGCTGTGCCCGTTTAGGACTGTGGTCGCGTTTGGGAGCGTTAGGGATGCGTGGAGGACGCAGGGCGCAGACCTCTGCTCGTTTCACCCCAGGATTAGGGCCTGGTTGTCAGTGGAGCGGCCAGCAAGTCCACAATGGAGGAAGTCGAAGGCAGAAAGCAGCCCCCTGCCTGACTCTCACCCCCAGGGCAAAGAGTGAGAAAGCCTCGCTACAGCAAGAGCCTGTCCATACTTTCACCTTGAAAGCAGAATGTTTACATTTAAAATTCATGAACAGGCAGCAATAAAAACAGCATTCAGTAGCAGAGGACAGAAGCTTGCCCAGCGCATATAATATCAGAGCACCCCCCATGACAAAGCCAAAGACTTAACTGGCCTGCTTAGCTTTGAGTTGTTCACAAATCCCGATGATTAGCATTTCTCCCGGAAACTAAACATCCTCTGATTTGGGGTGAGAGATAGATCTAATGTGCCAAAGGAAGGCATGATGGAAAGTCAGTTTCTTGCTCTCAGAGGAATGGGGGGTCGACAGAACCAACAGATTAATGCACCTAGTGCAGCCTCCCATGTGCAGTCTGCAGGTGACACTTTCAGTTGCTTGTGAGATGCTGGTACAGGTTTGCTTGCTATGCAGGGGCCTGCAGTCACCTCACAGCACGTCGAGAAGGTGTCCCGTTTGAGTCCAGGGCAATTTTCTCATTAACAGTGACCGTAGATTTCACTTTTTTCCTTCATTTTTTCCAGTCAGTTGGGAGCAGAGAGACACGCTTATGTATGGGGCCTAACAAGACCAGAGTGCACACACCAAAGCCACAACGGATAGTGGGAATGCAGGTATTGGTGGGGCATTAGGTATGACATGATCACTCCGTGCCTTGCATCCCCATTTCCCATAAAAAAAAATGTAAAAAAAACTCTTGGGAGATACAGAACCTGGGATTAGAACTCAGGTTTCCTGCATCCCCAGTTCCAGCACTTATCACCTGTGCCACCGGTCTCTGCGCTTGCTGCAGTAGCTTTCGGGCATGTACATCTTTCTCCAGCGAGGCTGTGACATCTGGCCGCGAGGATATAACATCTGTCTGCCCACTCCACCTAACTCCAAGCAACTGCAGTGGTGTAGCGGTTAAGTGCTTGGTTCGAATCCTGCCTTCGGCATATGTCATTGGTTAAACTACTTGTACTGTTACAAATATCTGCTTGTCTCCTGAAAGGGCCAGTGAGTTCCATGGGTAAAGGGGTGGGTTAAAGGGCACCCTGGGAAGATAGACTAAAGTAAAGGGGAGCATCTGGAGAGGAGCTGTGGTAGGGGAAAGGGGGTACTGGTTGGGTAGGGGGGGCAGGTTAAAGGGCATATGTGGGTTGGGGTAGAGCAAGGAAAGGGGGGCCTGGGGAGAAGCTGTGGCAGGGGTAAGGGGCTACTGGTTGGGTAAGGGTGACCAAAAGGGGGGTTAGGTTAAAGGGCATATGTTGGGTGGGGGTAGAGCAAGGAAAGGGGGGCCGGGATTGCAGAGGAGTAGAAAAGGGGACCCTGTGGAGAACAAGTTGACAATAGGGAACCCTTTTTTGTTTTTTGTTTCTTGTCTTTTGTCTTTTGTTTTTTGTTTTTGTTTTTTGTTTGTTTAGACAGTGCACAGAGATCTAATGGACTGAGTACTGCCTTCCTGCATTGCCTGCTGTGTGGATGCACAGTAGTAGTGCACTGCCCCTGCACTGCATGCTTTAGTAATCACACAGGATTAGGCCCTGTTTATGAGTGGCATATCCCGCCCACCTCTGCTGCGGATCCCCCATTGCTGCTCCAATAATGCTATCAGCCTCTACTGCAACTAGAGCTGGCTATGTATCATGTTATACGCAAAGATATATTGTGTTAAACAATAGGTTCACATAACAGAGAAGACCTAGGTGTGTGCGTTGTATTAATAGATGTGCCAGAAAGCATTCAATGATGACAACAGTTTTCAAAGTGAGTCACAACATGTGTAATGTAAGTGCAAAGACTGAGCTGGAAACCAAGTAGAGTCTTTGGTGTTGCAGCAGGCAGGCAAGTAACCAGACTGCCCAGGCCTGGTGGCTCTTATCGGCCAAGAAATGTCTATTGACCTGTGCGTCTCAGGTTTCCCGACCAGCTCAGTTATACAGAGTTCTGCTTGCAGGTTGACATGCACACTGCCACTTAGCATCTTGCCCTGGACACTTTGCACACAGCTTCCAAGAACCTTCCCACCTCAACAACCCAGTCAGCCCTTCACCCCTTCGTATTCGACTTGCGGCACCTCCTTGGGAATGCATCTTTTGTTGGTAGATGTCCTTCATGAGGCTTAGCAAGGCCTTGCAACTTTTTCAAAGGGCCTTAGAAGAAAGGAAAAAAGTCAAAGGCATACTGGAGCGGGAAGCAGGTGGAAGTCGAGGGGTGGGGGTTTGGCAGTAAAAGAAAGAGGGTCTGGCAGAGAGTTAGAAGTTAGGCAACACAATGAGCGAGGTAGGAGGAAAGATGCCTCAGGCATGCAGCTCTCTGACTCTTCCCCACTGTGCCTGCAGAAAGAGCCTTCCTATTCCTAGCTCTCACCCGAGTGGATACATTTGCCTGGAGAGCCCAGAACTAATTTCAGTTAGCCAGAGGGTAAACAGAGGCCAGTGAGAGGTGCACACCCCTTCATTTGACTAGGCTTCTCGGGCTTCTGGGAGGAAAAAAGGCAGCAGTATTCCAACAAGATCATCGTCACCAAGGGCCACCATCACTAGGGGATTACAGAGCATGCTGTGACACTCTCCGGGGCCTGGTTGGCCAGGCTTATGTTGAAGAGCACATATCCTAACCCTGAGCTACCTGGGTGGCTGCTCCATAGGGGCTGCACCGAACATAGGGCTGTGCCCGTTTAGGACTGTGGTCGCGTTTGGGAGCGTTAGGGATGCGTGGAGGACGCAGGGCGCAGACCTCTGCTCGTTTCACCCCAGGATTAGGGCCTGGTTGTCAGTGGAGCGGCCAGCAAGTCCACAATGGAGGAAGTCGAAGGCAGAAAGCAGCCCCCTGCCTGACTCTCACCCCCAGGGCAAAGAGTGAGAAAGCCTCGCTACAGCAAGAGCCTGTCCATACTTTCACCTTGAAAGCAGAATGTTTACATTTAAAATTCATGAACAGGCAGCAATAAAAACAGCATTCAGTAGCAGAGGACAGAAGCTTGCCCAGCGCATATAATATCAGAGCACCCCCCATGACAAAGCCAACGACTTAACTGGCCTGCTTAGCTTTGAGTTGTTCACAAATCCCGATGATTAGCATTTCTCCCGGAAACTAAACATCCTCTGATTTGGGGTGAGAGATAGATCTAATGTGCCAAAGGAAGGCATGATGGAAAGTCAGTTTCTTGCTCTCAGAGGAATGGGTGGTCGACAGAACCAACAGGTTAATGCACCTAGTGCAGCCTCCCATGTGCAGTCTGCAGGTGACACTTTCAGTTGCTTGTGAGATGCTGGTACAGGTTTGCTTGCTATGCAGGGGCCTGCAGTCACCTCACAGCACGTCGAGAAGGTGTCCCGTTTGAGTCCAGGGCAATTTTCTCATTAACAGTGACCGTAGATTTCACTTTTTTCCTTCATTTTTTCCAGTCAGTTGGGAGCAGAGAGACACGCTTATGTATGGGGCCTAACAAGACCAGAGTGCACACACCAAAGCCACAACGGATAGTGGGAATGCAGGTATTGGTGGGGCATTAGGTATGACATGATCACTCCGTGCCTTGCATCCCCATTTCCCATAAAAAAAATGTAAAAAAACTCTTGGGAGATACAGAACCTGGGATTAGAACTCAGGTTTCCTGCATCCCCAGTTCCAGCACTTATCACCTGTGCCACCGGTCTGTGCGCTTGCTGCAGTAGCTTTCGGGCATGTACATCTTTCTCCAGCGAGGCTATGACATCTGGCCGCGAGGATATAACATCTGTCTGCCCACTCCACCTAACTCTAAGCAACTGCAGTGGTGTAGTGGTTAAGTGCTTGGTTCGAATCCTGCCTTCGGCTTATGTCATTGGTTAAACTACTTGTACTGTTACAAATATCTGCTTGTCTCCTGAAAGGGCCAGTGAGTTCCATGGGTAAAGGGGTGGGTTAAAGGGCACCCTGGGAAGATAGACTAAGGTAAAGGGGAGCATCTGGAGAGGAGCTGTGGTAGGGGAAAGGGGGTACTGGTTGGGTAGGGGGAGCAGGTTAAAGGGCATATGTGGGTTGGGTAGAGCAAGGAAAGGGGGTCCTGGGGAGAAGCTGTGGCAGGGGTAAGGGGCTACTGGTTGGGTAAGGGTGACCAAAAGGGGGGTTAGGTTAAAGGGCATATGTTGGGTGGGGGTAGAGCAAGGAAAGGGGGGCCTGGATTGCAGAGGAGTAGAAAAGGGGACCCTGTGGAGAACAAGTTGACAATAGGGAACCCTTTTTTGTTTTTTGTTTCTTGTCTTTTGTTTTTTGTTTTTGTTTTTTTTTTGTTTAGAGAGTGCACAGAGATCGAATGGACTGAGTACTGCCTTCCTGCATTGCCTGCTGTGTGGATGCACAGTAGTAGTGCATTGCCCCTGCACTGCATGCTTTAGTAATCACACAGGATTAGGCCCTGTTTATGAGTGGCATATCCCGCCCACCTCAGCTGCGGATCCCCCATTGCTGCTCCAATAATGCTATCAGCCTCTACTGCAACTAGAGCTGGCTATGTATCATGTTATACGCAAAGATATATTGTGTTAAACAATAGGTTCACATAACAGAGAAGACCTAGGTGTGTGCGTTGTATTAATAGATGTGCCAGAAAGCATTCAATGATGACAACAGTTTTCAAAGTGAGTCACAACATGTGTAATGTAAGTGCAAAGACTGAGCTGGAAACTAAGTAGAGTCTTTGGTGTTGCAGCAGGCAGGCAAGTTACCAGACTGCCCAGGCCTGGTGGCTCTTATCGGCCAAGAAATGTCTATTGACCTGTGCGTCTCAGGTTTCCCGACCAGCTCAGTTATACAGAGTTCTGCTTGCAGGTTGACATGCACACTGCCACTTAGCATCTTGCCCTGGACACTTTGCACACAGCTTCCAAGAACCTTCCCACCTCAACAACCCAGTCAGCCCTTCACCCCTTCGTATTCGACTTGCGGCACCTCCTTGGGAATGCATCTTTTGTTGGTAGATGTCCTTCATGAGGCTTAGCAAGGCCTTGCAACTTTTTCAAAGGGCCTTAGAAGAAAGGAAAAAAGTCGAAGGCATACTGGAGCGGGAAGCAGGTGGAAGTCGAGGGGTGGGGGTTTGGCAGTAAAAGAAAGAGGGTCTGGCAGAGAGTTAGAAGTTAGGCAACACAATGAGCGAGGTAGGAGGAAAGATGCCTCAGGCATGCAGCTCTCTGACTCTTCCCCACTGTGCCTGCAGAAAGAGCCTTCCTATTCCTAGCTCTCACCCGAATGGATACATTTGCCTGGAGAGCCCAGAACTAATTTCAGTTAGCCAGAGGGTAAACAGAGGCCAGTGAGAGGTGCACACCCCTTCATTTGACTAGGCTTCTCGGGCTTCTGGGAGGAAAAAAGGCAGCAGTATTCCAACAAGATCATCGTCACCAAGGGCCACCATCACTAGGGGATTACAGAGCATGCTGTGACACTCTCCGGGGCCTGGTTGGCCAGGCTTATGTTGAAGAGCACATATCCTAACCCTGAGCTACCTGGGTGGCTGCTCCATAGGGGCTGCACCGAACATAGGGCTGTGCCCGTTTAGGACTGTGGTCGCGTTTGGGAGCGTTAGGGATGCGTGGAGGACGCAGGGCGCAGACCTCTGCTCGTTTCACCCCAGGATTAGGGCCTGGTTGTCAGTGGAGCGGCCAGCAAGTCCACAATGGAGGAAGTCGAAGGCAGAAAGCAGCCCCCTGCCTGACTCTCACCCCCAGGGCAAAGAGTGAGAAAGCCTCGCTACAGCAAGAGCCTGTCCATACTTTCACCTTGAAAGCAGAATGTTTACATTTAAAATTCATGAACAGGCAGCAATAAAAACAGCATTCAGTAGCAGAGGACAGAAGCTTGCCCAGCGCATATAATATCAGAGCACCCCCCATGACAAAGCCAACGACTTAACTGGCCTGCTTAGCTTTGAGTTGTTCACAAATCCCGATGATTAGCATTTCTCCCGGAAACTAAACATCCTCTGATTTGGGGTGAGAGATAGATCTAATGTGCCAAAGGAAGGCATGATGGAAAGTCAGTTTCTTGCTCTCAGAGGAATGGGGGGTCGACAGAACCAACAGGTTAATGCACCTAGTGCAGCCTCCCATGTGCAGTCTGCAGGTGACACTTTCAGTTGCTTGTGAGATGCTGGTACAGGTTTGCTTGCTATGCAGGGGCCTGCAGTCACCTCACAGCACGTCGAGAAGGTGTCCCGTTTGAGTCCAGGGCAATTTTCTCATTAACAGTGACCGTAGATTTCACTTTTTTCCTTCATTTTTTCCAGTCAGTTGGGAGCAGAGAGACACGCTTATGTATGGGGCCTAACAAGACCAGAGTGCACACACCAAAGCCACAACGGATAGTGGGAATGCAGGTATTGGTGGGGCATTAGGTATGACATGATCACTCCGTGCCTTGCATCCCCATTTCCCATAAAAAAAAATGTAAAAAAAACTCTTGGGAGATACAGAACCTGGGATTAGAACTCAGGTTTTCTGCATCCCCAGTTCCAGCACTTATCACCTGTGCCACCGGTCTCTGCGCTTGCTGCAGTAGCTTTCGGGCATGTACATCTTTCTCCAGCGAGGCTATGACATCTGGCCGCGAGGATATAACATCTGTCTGCCCACTCCACCTAACTCCAAGCAACTGCAGTGGTGTAGCGGTTAAGTGCTTGGTTCGAATCCTGCCTTCGGCATATGTCATTGGTTAAACTACTTGTACTGTTACAAATATCTGCTTGTCTCCTGAAAGGGCCAGTGAGTTCCATGGGTAAAGGGGTGGGTTAAAGGGCACCCTGGGAAGATAGACTAAAGTAAAGGGGAGCATCTGGAGAGGAGCTGTGGTAGGGGAAAGGGGGTACTGGTTGGGTAGGGGGGGCAGGTTAAAGGGCATATGTGGGTTGGGGTAGAGCAAGGAAAGGGGGGCCTGGGGAGAAGCTGTGGCAGGGGTAAGGGGCTACTGGTTGGGTAAGGGTGACCAAAAGGGGGGTTAGGTTAAAGGGCATATGTTGGGTGGGGGTAGAGCAAGGAAAGGGGGGCCGGGATTGCAGAGGAGTAGAAAAGGGGACCCTGTGGAGAACAAGTTGACAATAGGGAACCCTTTTTTGTTTTTTGTTTCTTGTCTTTTGTCTTTTGTTTTTTGTTTTTGTTTTTTGTTTGTTTAGAGAGTGCACAGAGATCTAATGGACTGAGTACTGCCTTCCTGCATTGCCTGCTGTGTGGATGCACAGTAGTAGTGCATTGCCCCTGCACTGCATGCTTTAGTAATCACACAGGATTAGGCCCTGTTTATGAGTGGCATATCCCGCCCACCTCTGCTGCGGATACCCCATTGCTGCTCCGATAATGCTATCAGCCTCTACTGCAACTAGAGCTGGCTATGTATCATGTTATACGCAAAGATATATTGTGTTAAACAATAGGTTCACATAACAGAGAAGACCTAGGTGTGTGCGTTGTATTAATAGATGTGCCAGAAAGCATTCAATGATGACAACAGTTTTCAAAGTGAGTCACAACATGTGTAATGTAAGTGCAAAGACTGAGCTGGAAACCAAGTAGAGTCTTTGGTGTTGCAGCAGGCAGGCAAGTAACCAGACTGCCCAGGCCTGGTGGCTCTTATCGGCCAAGAAATGTCTATTGACCTGTGCGTCTCAGGTTTCCCGACCAGCTCAGTTATACAGAGTTCTGCTTGCAGGTTGACATGCACACTGCCACTTAGCATCTTGCCCTGGACACTTTGCACACAGCTTCCAAGAACCTTCCCACCTCAACAACCCAGTCAGCCCTTCACCCCTTCGTATTCGACTTGCGGCACCTCCTTGGGAATGCATCTTTTGTTGGTAGATGTCCTTCATGAGGCTTAGCAAGGCCTTGCAACTTTTTCAAAGGGCCTTAGAAGAAAGGAAAAAAGTCAAAGGCATACTGGAGCGGGAAGCAGGTGGAAGTCGAGGGGTGGGGGTTTGGCAGTAAAAGAAAGAGGGTCTGGCAGAGAGTTAGAAGTTAGGCAACACAATGAGCGAGGTAGGAGGAAAGATGCCTCAGGCATGCAGCTCTCTGACTCTTCCCCACTGTGCCTGCAGAAAGAGCCTTCCTATTCCTAGCTCTCACCCGAGTGGATACATTTGCCTGGAGAGCCCAGAACTAATTTCAGTTAGCCAGAGGGTAAACAGAGGCCAGTGAGAGGTGCACACCCCTTCATTTGACTAGGCTTCTCGGGCTTCTGGGAGGAAAAAAGGCAGCAGTATTCCAACAAGATCATCGTCACCAAGGGCCACCATCACTAGGGGATTACAGAGCATGCTGTGACACTCTCCGGGGCCTGGTTGGCCAGGCTTATGTTGAAGAGCACATATCCTAACCCTGAGCTACCTGGGTGGCTGCTCCATAGGGGCTGCACCGAACATAGGGCTGTGCCCGTTTAGGACTGTGGTCGCGTTTGGGAGCGTTAGGGATGCGTGGAGGACGCAGGGCGCAGACCTCTGCTCGTTTCACCCCAGGATTAGGGCCTGGTTGTCAGTGGAGCGGCCAGCAAGTCCACAATGGAGGAAGTCGAAGGCAGAAAGCAGCCCCCTGCCTGACTCTCACCCCCAGGGCAAAGAGTGAGAAAGCCTCGCTACAGCAAGAGCCTGTCCATACTTTCACCTTGAAAGCAGAATGTTTACATTTAAAATTCATGAACAGGCAGCAATAAAAACAGCATTCAGTAGCAGAGGACAGAAGCTTGCCCAGCGCATATAATATCAGAGCACCCCCCATGACAAAGCCAACGACTTAACTGGCCTGCTTAGCTTTGAGTTGTTCACAAATCCCGATGATTAGCATTTCTCCCGGAAACTAAACATCCTCTGATTTGGGGTGAGAGATAGATCTAATGTGCCAAAGGAAGGCATGATGGAAAGTCAGTTTCTTGCTCTCAGAGGAATGGGGGGTCGACAGAACCAACAGGTTAATGCACCTAGTGCAGCCTCCCATGTGCAGTCTGCAGGTGACACTTTCAGTTGCTTGTGAGATGCTGGTACAGGTTTGCTTGCTATGCAGGGGCCTGCAGTCACCTCACAGCACGTCGAGAAGGTGTCCCGTTTGAGTCCAGGGCAATTTTCTCATTAACAGTGACCGTAGATTTCACTTTTTTCCTTCATTTTTTCCAGTCAGTTGGGAGCAGAGAGACACGCTTATGTATGGGGCCTAACAAGACCAGAGTGCACACACCAAAGCCACAACGGATAGTGGGAATGCAGGTATTGGTGGGGCATTAGGTATGACATGATCACTCCGTGCCTTGCATCCCCATTTCCCATAAAAAAAAATGTAAAAAAACTCTTGGGAGATACAGAACCTGGGATTAGAACTCAGGTTTCCTGCATCCCCAGTTCCAGCACTTATCACCTGTGCCACCGGTCTGTGCGCTTGCTGCAGTAGCTTTCGGGCATGTACATCTTTCTCCAGCGAGGCTATGACATCTGGCCGCGAGGATATAACATCTGTCTGCCCACTCCACCTAACTCTAAGCAACTGCAGTGGTGTAGTGGTTAAGTGCTTGGTTCGAATCCTGCCTTCGGCATATGTCATTGGTTAAACTACTTGTACTGTTACAAATATCTGCTTGTCTCCTGAAAGGGCCAGTGAGTTCCATGGGTAAAGGGGTGGGTTAAAGGGCACCCTGGGAAGATAGACTAAGGTAAAGGGGAGCATCTGGAGAGGAGCTGTGGTAGGGGAAAGGGGGTACTGGTTGGGTAGGGGGAGCAGGTTAAAGGGCATATGTGGGTTGGGGTAGAGCAAGGAAAGGGGGTCCTGGGGAGAAGCTGTGGCAGGGGTAAGGGGCTACTGGTTGGGTAAGGGTGACCAAAAGGGGGGTTAGGTTAAAGGGCATATGTTGGGTGGGGGTAGAGCAAGGAAAGGGGGGCCTGGATTGCAGAGGAGTAGAAAAGGGGACCCGTGGAGAACAAGTTGACAATAGGGAACCCTTTTTTGTTTTTTGTTTCTTGTCTTTTGTCTTTTGTTTTTTGTTTTTGTTTTTTTTTTTTGTTTAGAGAGTGCACAGAGATCGAATGGACTGAGTACTGCCTTCCTGCATTGCCTGCTGTGTGGATGCACAGTAGTAGTGCATTGCCCCTGCACTGCATGCTTTAGTAATCACACAGGATTAGGCCCTGTTTATGAGTGGCATATCCCGCCCACCTCAGCTGCGGATACCCCATTGCTGCTCCGATAATGCTATCAGCCTCTACTGCAACTAGAGCTGGCTATGTATCATGTTATACGCAAAGATATATTGTGTTAAACAATAGGTTCACATAACAGAGAAGACCTAGGTGTGTGCGTTGTATTAATAGATGTGCCAGAAAGCATTCAATGATGACAACAGTTTTCAAAGTGAGTCACAACATGTGTAATGTAAGTGCAAAGACTGAGCTGGAAACTAAGTAGAGTCTTTGGTGTTGCAGCAGGCAGGCAAGTTACCAGACTGCCCAGGCCTGGTGGCTCTTATCGGCCAAGAAATGTCTATTGACCTGTGCGTCTCAGGTTTCCCGACCAGCTCAGTTATACAGAGTTCTGCTTGCAGGTTGACATGCACACTGCCACTTAGCATCTTGCCCTGGACACTTTGCACACAGCTTCCAAGAACCTTCCCACCTCAACAACCCAGTCAGCCCTTCACCCCTTCGTATTCGACTTGCGGCACCTCCTTGGGAATGCATCTTTTGTTGGTAGATGTCCTTCATGAGGCTTAGCAAGGCCTTGCAACTTTTTCAAAGGGCCTTAGAAGAAAGGAAAAAAGTCGAAGGCATACTGGAGCGGGAAGCAGGTGGAAGTCGAGGGGTGGGGGTTTGGCAGTAAAAGAAAGAGGGTCTGGCAGAGAGTTAGAAGTTAGGCAACACAATGAGCGACGTAGGAGGAAAGATGCCTCAGGCATGCAGCTCTCTGACTCTTCCCCACTGTGCCTGCAGAAAGAGCCTTCCTATTCCTAGCTCTCACCCGAATGGATACATTTGCCTGGAGAGCCCAGAACTAATTTCAGTTAGCCAGAGGGTAAACAGAGGCCAGTGAGAGGTGCACACCCCTTCATTTGACTAGGCTTCTCGGGCTTCTGGGAGGAAAAAAGGCAGCAGTATTCCAACAAGATCATCGTCACCAAGGGCCACCATCACTAGGGGATTACAGAGCATGCTGTGACACTCTCCGGGGCCTGGTTGGCAAGGCTTATGTTGAAGAGCACATATCCTAACCCTGAGCTACCTGGGTGGCTGCTCCATAGGGGCTGCACCGAACATAGGGCTGTGCCCGTTTAGGACTGTGGTCGCGTTTGGGAGCGTTAGGGATGCGTGGAGGACGCAGGGCGCAGACCTCTGCTCGTTTCACCCCAGGATTAGGGCCTGGTTGTCAGTGGAGCGGCCAGCAAGTCCACAATGGAGGAAGTCGAAGGCAGAAAGCAGCCCCCTGCCTGACTCTCACCCCCAGGGCAAAGAGTGAGAAAGCCTCGCTACAGCAAGAGCCTGTCCATACTTTCACCTTGAAAGCAGAATGTTTACATTTAAAATTCATGAACAGGCAGCAATAAAAACAGCATTCAGTAGCAGAGGACAGAAGCTTGCCCAGCGCATATAATATCAGAGCACCCCCCATGACAAAGCCAACGACTTAACTGGCCTGCTTAGCTTTGAGTTGTTCACAAATCCCGATGATTAGCATTTCTCCCGGAAACTAAACATCCTCTGATTTGGGGTGAGAGATAGATCTAATGTGCCAAAGGAAGGCATGATGGAAAGTCAGTTTCTTGCTCTCAGAGGAATGGGGGGTCGACAGAACCAACAGGTTAATGCACCTAGTGCAGCCTCCCATGTGCAGTCTGCAGGTGACACTTTCAGTTGCTTGTGAGATGCTGGTACAGGTTTGCTTGCTATGCAGGGGCCTGCAGTCACCTCACAGCACGTCGAGAAGGTGTCCCGTTTGAGTCCAGGGCAATTTTCTCATTAACAGTGACCGTAGATTTCACTTTTTTCCTTCATTTTTTCCAGTCAGTTGGGAGCAGAGAGACACGCTTATGTATGGGGCCTAACAAGACCAGAGTGCACACACCAAAGCCACAACGGATAGTGGGAATGCAGGTATTGGTGGGGCATTAGGTATGACATGATCACTCCGTGCCTTGCATCCCCATTTCCCATAAAAAAAAATGTAAAAAAAACTCTTGGGAGATACAGAACCTGGGATTAGAACTCAGGTTTCCTGCATCCCCAGTTCCAGCACTTATCACCTGTGCCACCGGTCTCTGCGCTTGCTGCAGTAGCTTTCGGGCATGTACATCTTTCTCCAGCGAGGCTATGACATCTGGCCGCGAGGATATAACATCTGTCTGCCCACTCCACCTAACTCCAAGCAACTGCAGTGGTGTAGCGGTTAAGTGCTTGGTTCGAATCCTGCCTTCGGCATATGTCATTGGTTAAACTACTTGTACTGTTACAAATATCTGCTTGTCTCCTGAAAGGGCCAGTGAGTTCCATGGGTAAAGGGGTGGGTTAAAGGGCACCCTGGGAAGATAGACTAAAGTAAAGGGGAGCATCTGGAGAGGAGCTGTGGTAGGGGAAAGGGGGTACTGGTTGGGTAGGGGGGGCAGGTTAAAGGGCATATGTGGGTTGGGGTAGAGCAAGGAAAGGGGGGCCTGGGGAGAAGCTGTGGCAGGGGTAAGGGGCTACTGGTTGGGTAAGGGTGACCAAAAGGGGGGTTAGGTTAAAGGGCATATGTTGGGTGGGGGTAGAGCAAGGAAAGGGGGGCCGGGATTGCAGAGGAGTAGAAAAGGGGACCCTGTGGAGAACAAGTTGACAATAGGGAACCCTTTTTTGTTTTTTGTTTCTTGTCTTTTGTCTTTTGTTTTTTGTTTTTGTTTTTTGTTTGTTTAGAGAGTGCACAGAGATCTAATGGACTGAGTACTGCCTTCCTGCATTGCCTGCTGTGTGGATGCACAGTAGTAGTGCATTGCCCCTGCACTGCATGCTTTAGTAATCACACAGGATTAGGCCCTGTTTATGAGTGGCATATCCCGCCCACCTCTGCTGCGGATACCCCATTGCTGCTCCGATAATGCTATCAGCCTCTACTGCAACTAGAGCTGGCTATGTATCATGTTATACGCAAAGATATATTGTGTTAAACAATAGGTTCACATAACAGAGAAGACCTAGGTGTGTGCGTTGTATTAATAGATGTGCCAGAAAGCATTCAATGATGACAACAGTTTTCAAAGTGAGTCACAACATGTGTAATGTAAGTGCAAAGACTGAGCTGGAAACCAAGTAGAGTCTTTGGTGTTGCAGCAGGCAGGCAAGTAACCAGACTGCCCAGGCCTGGTGGCTCTTATCGGCCAAGAAATGTCTATTGACCTGTGCGTCTCAGGTTTCCCGACCAGCTCAGTTATACAGAGTTCTGCTTGCAGGTTGACATGCACACTGCCACTTAGCATCTTGCCCTGGACACTTTGCACACAGCTTCCAAGAACCTTCCCACCTCAACAACCCAGTCAGCCCTTCACCCCTTCGTATTCGACTTGCGGCACCTCCTTGGGAATGCATCTTTTGTTGGTAGATGTCCTTCATGAGGCTTAGCAAGGCCTTGCAACTTTTTCAAAGGGCCTTAGAAGAAAGGAAAAAAGTCAAAGGCATACTGGAGCGGGAAGCAGGTGGAAGTCGAGGGGTGGGGGTTTGGCAGTAAAAGAAAGAGGGTCTGGCAGAGAGTTAGAAGTTAGGCAACACAATGAGCGAGGTAGGAGGAAAGATGCCTCAGGCATGCAGCTCTCTGACTCTTCCCCACTGTGCCTGCAGAAAGAGCCTTCCTATTCCTAGCTCTCACCCGAGTGGATACATTTGCCTGGAGAGCCCAGAACTAATTTCAGTTAGCCAGAGGGTAAACAGAGGCCAGTGAGAGGTGCACACCCCTTCATTTGACTAGGCTTCTCGGGCTTCTGGGAGGAAAAAAGGCAGCAGTATTCCAACAAGATCATCGTCACCAAGGGCCACCATCACTAGGGGATTACAGAGCATGCTGTGACACTCTCCGGGGCCTGGTTGGCCAGGCTTATGTTGAAGAGCACATATCCTAACCCTGAGCTACCTGGGTGGCTGCTCCATAGGGGCTGCACCGAACATAGGGCTGTGCCCGTTTAGGACTGTGGTCGCGTTTGGGAGCGTTAGGGATGCGTGGAGGACGCAGGGCGCAGACCTCTGCTCGTTTCACCCCAGGATTAGGGCCTGGTTGTCAGTGGAGCGGCCAGCAAGTCCACAATGGAGGAAGTCGAAGGCAGAAAGCAGCCCCCTGCCTGACTCTCACCCCCAGGGCAAAGAGTGAGAAAGCCTCGCTACAGCAAGAGCCTGTCCATACTTTCACCTTGAAAGCAGAATGTTTACATTTAAAATTCATGAACAGGCAGCAATAAAAACAGCATTCAGTAGCAGAGGACAGAAGCTTGCCCAGCGCATATAATATCAGAGCACCCCCCATGACAAAGCCAACGACTTAACTGGCCTGCTTAGCTTTGAGTTGTTCACAAATCCCGATGATTAGCATTTCTCCCGGAAACTAAACATCCTCTGATTTGGGGTGAGAGATAGATCTAATGTGCCAAAGGAAGGCATGATGGAAAGTCAGTTTCTTGCTCTCAGAGGAATGGGGGGTCGACAGAACCAACAGGTTAATGCACCTAGTGCAGCCTCCCATGTGCAGTCTGCAGGTGACACTTTCAGTTGCTTGTGAGATGCTGGTACAGGTTTGCTTGCTATGCAGGGGCCTGCAGTCACCTCACAGCACGTCGAGAAGGTGTCCCGTTTGAGTCCAGGGCAATTTTCTCATTAACAGTGACCGTAGATTTCACTTTTTTCCTTCATTTTTTCCAGTCAGTTGGGAGCAGAGAGACACGCTTATGTATGGGGCCTAACAAGACCAGAGTGCACACACCAAAGCCACAACGGATAGTGGGAATGCAGGTATTGGTGGGGCATTAGGTATGACATGATCACTCCGTGCCTTGCATCCCCATTTCCCATAAAAAAAAATGTAAAAAAACTCTTGGGAGATACAGAACCTGGGATTAGAACTCAGGTTTCCTGCATCCCCAGTTCCAGCACTTATCACCTGTGCCACCGGTCTGTGCGCTTGCTGCAGTAGCTTTCGGGCATGTACATCTTTCTCCAGCGAGGCTATGACATCTGGCCGCGAGGATATAACATCTGTCTGCCCACTCCACCTAACTCTAAGCAACTGCAGTGGTGTAGTGGTTAAGTGCTTAGTTCGAATCCTGCCTTCGGCATGTGTCATTGGTTAAACTACTTGTACTGTTACAAATATCTGCTTGTCTCCTGAAAGGGCCAGTGAGTTCCATGGGTAAAGGGGTGGGTTAAAGGGCACCCTGGGAAGATAGACTAAGGTAAAGGGGAGCATCTGGAGAGGAGCTGTGGTAGGGGAAAGGGGGTACTGGTTGGGTAGGGGGAGCAGGTTAAAGGGCATATGTGGGTTGGGGTAGAGCAAGGAAAGGGGGTCCTGGGGAGAAGCTGTGGCAGGGGTAAGGGGCTACTGGTTGGGTAAGGGTGACCAAAAGGGGGGTTAGGTTAAAGGGCATATGTTGGGTGGGGGTAGAGCAAGGAAAGGGGGGCCTGGATTGCAGAGGAGTAGAAAAGGGGACCCGTGGAGAACAAGTTGACAATAGGGAACCCTTTTTTGTTTTTTGTTTCTTGTCTTTTGTCTTTTGTTTTTTGTTTTTGTTTTTTTTTTTGTTTAGAGAGTGCACAGAGATCGAATGGACTGAGTACTGCCTTCCTGCATTGCCTGCTGTGTGGATGCACAGTAGTAGTGCATTGCCCCTGCACTGCATGCTTTAGTAATCACACAGGATTAGGCCCTGTTTATGAGTGGCATATCCCGCCCACCTCAGCTGCGGATACCCCATTGCTGCTCCGATAATGCTATCAGCCTCTACTGCAACTAGAGCTGGCTATGTATCATGTTATACGCAAAGATATATTGTGTTAAACAATAGGTTCACATAACAGAGAAGACCTAGGTGTGTGCGTTGTATTAATAGATGTGCCAGAAAGCATTCAATGATGACAACAGTTTTCAAAGTGAGTCACAACATGTGTAATGTAAGTGCAAAGACTGAGCTGGAAACTAAGTAGAGTCTTTGGTGTTGCAGCAGGCAGGCAAGTTACCAGACTGCCCAGGCCTGGTGGCTCTTATCGGCCAAGAAATGTCTATTGACCTGTGCGTCTCAGGTTTCCCGACCAGCTCAGTTATACAGAGTTCTGCTTGCAGGTTGACATGCACACTGCCACTTAGCATCTTGCCCTGGACACTTTGCACACAGCTTCCAAGAACCTTCCCACCTCAACAACCCAGTCAGCCCTTCACCCCTTCGTATTCGACTTGCGGCACCTCCTTGGGAATGCATCTTTTGTTGGTAGATGTCCTTCATGAGGCTTAGCAAGGCCTTGCAACTTTTTCAAAGGGCCTTAGAAGAAAGGAAAAAAGTCGAAGGCATACTGGAGCGGGAAGCAGGTGGAAGTCGAGGGGTGGGGGTTTGGCAGTAAAAGAAAGAGGGTCTGGCAGAGAGTTAGAAGTTAGGCAACACAATGAGCGACGTAGGAGGAAAGATGCCTCAGGCATGCAGCTCTCTGACTCTTCCCCACTGTGCCTGCAGAAAGAGCCTTCCTATTCCTAGCTCTCACCCGAATGGATACATTTGCCTGGAGAGCCCAGAACTAATTTCAGTTAGCCAGAGGGTAAACAGAGGCCAGTGAGAGGTGCACACCCCTTCATTTGACTAGGCTTCTCGGGCTTCTGGGAGGAAAAAAGGCAGCAGTATTCCAACAAGATCATCGTCACCAAGGGCCACCATCACTAGGGGATTACAGAGCATGCTGTGACACTCTCCGGGGCCCGGTTGGCCAGGCTTATGTTGAAGAGCACATATCCTAACCCTGAGCTACCTGGGTGGCTGCTCCATAGGGGCTGCACCGAACATAGGGCTGTGCCCGTTTAGGACTGTGGTCGCGTTTGGGAGCGTTAGGGATGCGTGGAGGACGCAGGGCGCAGACCTCTGCTCGTTTCACCCCAGGATTAGGGCCTGGTTGTCAGTGGAGCGGCCAGCAAGTCCACAATGGAGGAAGTCGAAGGCAGAAAGCAGCCCCCTGCCTGACTCTCACCCCCAGGGCAAAGAGTGAGAAAGCCTCGCTACAGCAAGAGCCTGTCCATACTTTCACCTTGAAAGCAGAATGTTTACATTTAAAATTCATGAACAGGCAGCAATAAAAACAGCATTCAGTAGCAGAGGACAGAAGCTTGCCCAGCGCATATAATATCAGAGCACCCCCCATGACAAAGCCAACGACTTAACTGGCCTGCTTAGCTTTGAGTTGTTCACAAATCCCGATGATTAGCATTTCTCCCGGAAACTAAACATCCTCTGATTTGGGGTGAGAGATAGATCTAATGTGCCAAAGGAAGGCATGATGGAAAGTCAGTTTCTTGCTCTCAGAGGAATGGGGGGTCGACAGAACCAACAGGTTAATGCACCTAGTGCAGCCTCCCATGTGCAGTCTGCAGGTGACACTTTCAGTTGCTTGTGAGATGCTGGTACAGGTTTGCTTGCTATGCAGGGGCCTGCAGTCACCTCACAGCACGTCGAGAAGGTTTCCCGTTTGAGTCCAGGGCAATTTTCTCATTAACAGTGACCGTAGATTTCACTTTTTTCCTTCATTTTTTCCAGTCAGTTGGGAGCAGAGAGACACGCTTATGTATGGGGCCTAACAAGACCAGAGTGCACACACCAAAGCCACAACGGATAGTGGGAATGCAGGTATTGGTGGGGCATTAGGTATGACATGATCACTCCGTGCCTTGCATCCCCATTTCCCATAAAAAAAAATGTAAAAAAAACTCTTGGGAGATACAGAACCTGGGATTAGAACTCAGGTTTCCTGCATCCCCAGTTCCAGCACTTATCACCTGTGCCACCTGTCTCTGCGCTTGCTGCAGTAGCTTTCGGGCATGTACATCTTTCTCCAGCGAGGCTATGACATCTGGCCGCGAGGATATAACATCTGTCTGCCCACTCCACCTAACTCCAAGCAACTGCAGTGGTGTAGCGGTTAAGTGCTTGGTTCGAATCCTGCCTTCGGCATATGTCATTGGTTAAACTACTTGTACTGTTACAAATATCTGCTTGTCTCCTGAAAGGGCCAGTGAGTTCCATGGGTAAAGGGGTGGGTTAAAGGGCACCCTGGGAAGATAGACTAAAGTAAAGGGGAGCATCTGGAGAGGAGCTGTGGTAGGGGAAAGGGGGTACTGGTTGGGTAGGGGGGGCAGGTTAAAGGGCATATGTGGGTTGGGGTAGAGCAAGGAAAGGGGGGCCTGGGGAGAAGCTGTGGCAGGGGTAAGGGGCTACTGGTTGGGTAAGGGTGACCAAAAGGGGGGTTAGGTTAAAGGGCATATGTTGGGTGGGGGTAGAGCAAGGAAAGGGGGGCCGGGATTGCAGAGGAGTAGAAAAGGGGACCCTGTGGAGAACAAGTTGACAATAGGGAACCCTTTTTTGTTTTTTGTTTCTTGTCTTTTGTCTTTTGTTTTTTGTTTTTGTTTTTTGTTTGTTTAGAGAGTGCACAGAGATCTAATGGACTGAGTACTGCCTTCCTGCATTGCCTGCTGTGTGGATGCACAGTAGTAGTGCATTGCCCCTGCACTGCATGCTTTAGTAATCACACAGGATTAGGCCCTGTTTATGAGTGGCATATCCCGCCCACCTCTGCTGCGGATACCCCATTGCTGCTCCGATAATGCTATCAGCCTCTACTGCAACTAGAGCTGGCTATGTATCATGTTATACGCAAAGATATATTGTGTTAAACAATAGGTTCACATAACAGAGAAGACCTAGGTGTGTGCGTTGTATTAATAGATGTGCCAGAAAGCATTCAATGATGACAACAGTTTTCAAAGTGAGTCACAACATGTGTAATGTAAGTGCAAAGACTGAGCTGGAAACCAAGTAGAGTCTTTGGTGTTGCAGCAGGCAGGCAAGTAACCAGACTGCCCAGGCCTGGTGGCTCTTATCGGCCAAGAAATGTCTATTGACCTGTGCGTCTCAGGTTTCCCGACCAGCTCAGTTATACAGAGTTCTGCTTGCAGGTTGACATGCACACTGCCACTTAGCATCTTGCCCTGGACACTTTGCACACAGCTTCCAAGAACCTTCCCACCTCAACAACCCAGTCAGCCCTTCACCCCTTCGTATTCGACTTGCGGCACCTCCTTGGGAATGCATCTTTTGTTGGTAGATGTCCTTCATGAGGCTTAGCAAGGCCTTGCAACTTTTTCAAAGGGCCTTAGAAGAAAGGAAAAAAGTCAAAGGCATACTGGAGCGGGAAGCAGGTGGAAGTCGAGGGGTGGGGGTTTGGCAGTAAAAGAAAGAGGGTCTGGCAGAGAGTTAGAAGTTAGGCAACACAATGAGCGAGGTAGGAGGAAAGATGCCTCAGGCATGCAGCTCTCTGACTCTTCCCCACTGTGCCTGCAGAAAGAGCCTTCCTATTCCTAGCTCTCACCCGAGTGGATACATTTGCCTGGAGAGCCCAGAACTAATTTCAGTTAGCCAGAGGGTAAACAGAGGCCAGTGAGAGGTGCACACCCCTTCATTTGACTAGGCTTCTCGGGCTTCTGGGAGGAAAAAAGGCAGCAGTATTCCAACAAGATCATCGTCACCAAGGGCCACCATCACTAGGGGATTACAGAGCATGCTGTGACACTCTCCGGGGCCTGGTTGGCCAGGCTTATGTTGAAGAGCACATATCCTAACCCTGAGCTACCTGGGTGGCTGCTCCATAGGGGCTGCACCGAACATAGGGCTGTGCCCGTTTAGGACTGTGGTCGCGTTTGGGAGCGTTAGGGATGCGTGGAGGACGCAGGGCGCAGACCTCTGCTCGTTTCACCCCAGGATTAGGGCCTGGTTGTCAGTGGAGCGGCCAGCAAGTCCACAATGGAGGAAGTCGAAGGCAGAAAGCAGCCCCCTGCCTGACTCTCACCCCCAGGGCAAAGAGTGAGAAAGCCTCGCTACAGCAAGAGCCTGTCCATACTTTCACCTTGAAAGCAGAATGTTTACATTTAAAATTCATGAACAGGCAGCAATAAAAACAGCATTCAGTAGCAGAGGACAGAAGCTTGCCCAGCGCATATAATATCAGAGCACCCCCCATGACAAAGCCAACGACTTAACTGGCCTGCTTAGCTTTGAGTTGTTCACAAATCCCGATGATTAGCATTTCTCCCGGAAACTAAACATCCTCTGATTTGGGGTGAGAGATAGATCTAATGTGCCAAAGGAAGGCATGATGGAAAGTCAGTTTCTTGCTCTCAGAGGAATGGGGGGTCGACAGAACCAACAGGTTAATGCACCTAGTGCAGCCTCCCATGTGCAGTCTGCAGGTGACACTTTCAGTTGCTTGTGAGATGCTGGTACAGGTTTGCTTGCTATGCAGGGGCCTGCAGTCACCTCACAGCACGTCGAGAAGGTGTCCCGTTTGAGTCCAGGGCAATTTTCTCATTAACAGTGACCGTAGTTTTCACTTTTTTCCTTCATTTTTTCCAGTCAGTTGGGAGCAGAGAGACACGCTTATGTATGGGGCCTAACAAGACCAGAGTGCACACACCAAAGCCACAACGGATAGTGGGAATGCAGGTATTGGTGGGGCATTAGGTATGACATGATCACTCCGTGCCTTGCATCCCCATTTCCCATAAAAAAAAATGTAAAAAAACTCTTGGGAGATACAGAACCTGGGATTAGAACTCAGGTTTCCTGCATCCCCAGTTCCAGCACTTATCACCTGTGCCACCGGTCTGTGCGCTTGCTGCAGTAGCTTTCGGGCATGTACATCTTTCTCCAGCGAGGCTATGACATCTGGCAGCGAGGATATAACATCTGTCTGCCCACTCCACCTAACTCTAAGCAACTGCAGTGGTGTAGTGGTTAAGTGCTTGGTTCGAATCCTGCCTTCGGCATATGTCATTGGTTAAACTACTTGTACTGTTACAAATATCTGCTTGTCTCCTGAAAGGGCCAGTGAGTTCCATGGGTAAAGGGGTGGGTTAAAGGGCACCCTGGGAAGATAGACTAAGGTAAAGGGGAGCATCTGGAGAGGAGCTGTGGTAGGGGAAAGGGGGTACTGGTTGGGTAGGGGGAGCAGGTTAAAGGGCATATGTGGGTTGGGGTAGAGCAAGGAAAGGGGGTCCTGGGGAGAAGCTGTGGCAGGGGTAAGGGGCTACTGGTTGGGTAAGGGTGACCAAAAGGGGGGTTAGGTTAAAGGGCATATGTTGGGTGGGGGTAGAGCAAGGAAAGGGGGGCCTGGATTGCAGAGGAGTAGAAAAGGGGACCCGTGGAGAACAAGTTGACAATAGGGAACCCTTTTTTGTTTTTTGTTTCTTGTCTTTTGTCTTTTGTTTTTTGTTTTTGTTTTTTTTTTTGTTTAGAGAGTGCACAGAGATCGAATGGACTGAGTACTGCCTTCCTGCATTGCCTGCTGTGTGGATGCACAGTAGTAGTGCATTGCCCCTGCACTGCATGCTTTAGTAATCACACAGGATTAGGCCCTGTTTATGAGTGGCATATCCCGCCCACCTCAGCTGCGGATACCCCATTGCTGCTCCGATAATGCTATCAGCCTCTACTGCAACTAGAGCTGGCTATGTATCATGTTATACGCAAAGATATATTGTGTTAAACAATAGGTTCACATAACAGAGAAGACCTAGGTGTGTGCGTTGTATTAATAGATGTGCCAGAAAGCATTCAATGATGACAACAGTTTTCAAAGTGAGTCACAACATGTGTAATGTAAGTGCAAAGACTGAGCTGGAAACTAAGTAGAGTCTTTGGTGTTGCAGCAGGCAGGCAAGTTACCAGACTGCCCAGGCCTGGTGGCTCTTATCGGCCAAGAAATGTCTATTGACCTGTGCGTCTCAGGTTTCCCGACCAGCTCAGTTATACAGAGTTCTGCTTGCAGGTTGACATGCACACTGCCACTTAGCATCTTGCCCTGGACACTTTGCACACAGCTTCCAAGAACCTTCCCACCTCAACAACCCAGTCAGCCCTTCACCCCTTCGTATTCGACTTGCGGCACCTCCTTGGGAATGCATCTTTTGTTGGTAGATGTCCTTCATGAGGCTTAGCAAGGCCTTGCAACTTTTTCAAAGGGCCTTAGAAGAAAGGAAAAAAGTCGAAGGCATACTGGAGCGGGAAGCAGGTGGAAGTCGAGGGGTGGGGGTTTGGCAGTAAAAGAAAGAGGGTCTGGCAGAGAGTTAGAAGTTAGGCAACACAATGAGCGACGTAGGAGGAAAGATGCCTCAGGCATGCAGCTCTCTGACTCTTCCCCACTGTGCCTGCAGAAAGAGCCTTCCTATTCCTAGCTCTCACCCGAATGGATACATTTGCCTGGAGAGCCCAGAACTAATTTCAGTTAGCCAGAGGGTAAACAGAGGCCAGTGAGAGGTGCACACCCCTTCATTTGACTAGGCTTCTCGGGCTTCTGGGAGGAAAAAAGGCAGCAGTATTCCAACAAGATCATCGTCACCAAGGGCCACCATCACTAGGGGATTACAGAGCATGCTGTGACACTCTCCGGGGCCCGGTTGGCCAGGCTTATGTTGAAGAGCACATATCCTAACCCTGAGCTACCTGGGTGGCTGCTCCATAGGGGCTGCACCGAACATAGGGCTGTGCCCGTTTAGGACTGTGGTCGCGTTTGGGAGCGTTAGGGATGCGTGGAGGACGCAGGGCGCAGACCTCTGCTCGTTTCACCCCAGGATTAGGGCCTGGTTGTCAGTGGAGCGGCCAGCAAGTCCACAATGGAGGAAGTCGAAGGCAGAAAGCAGCCCCCTGCCTGACTCTCACCCCCAGGGCAAAGAGTGAGAAAGCCTCGCTACAGCAAGAGCCTGTCCATACTTTCACCTTGAAAGCAGAATGTTTACATTTAAAATTCATGAACAGGCAGCAATAAAAACAGCATTCAGTAGCAGAGGACAGAAGCTTGCCCAGCGCATATAATATCAGAGCACCCCCCATGACAAAGCCAACGACTTAACTGGCCTGCTTAGCTTTGAGTTGTTCACAAATCCCGATGATTAGCATTTCTCCCGGAAACTAAACATCCTCTGATTTGGGGTGAGAGATAGATCTAATGTGCCAAAGGAAGGCATGATGGAAAGTCAGTTTCTTGCTCTCAGAGGAATGGGGGGTCGACAGAACCAACAGGTTAATGCACCTAGTGCAGCCTCCCATGTGCAGTCTGCAGGTGACACTTTCAGTTGCTTGTGAGATGCTGGTACAGGTTTGCTTGCTATGCAGGGGCCTGCAGTCACCTCACAGCACGTCGAGAAGGTTTCCCGTTTGAGTCCAGGGCAATTTTCTCATTAACAGTGACCGTAGATTTCACTTTTTTCCTTCATTTTTTCCAGTCAGTTGGGAGCAGAGAGACACGCTTATGTATGGGGCCTAACAAGACCAGAGTGCACACACCAAAGCCACAACGGATAGTGGGAATGCAGGTATTGGTGCGGCATTAGGTATGACATGATCACTCCGTGCCTTGCATCCCCATTTCCCATAAAAAAAAATGTAAAAAAAACTCTTGGGAGATACAGAACCTGGGATTAGAACTCAGGTTTCCTGCATCCCCAGTTCCAGCACTTATCACCTGTGCCACCTGTCTCTGCGCTTGCTGCAGTAGCTTTCGGGCATGTACATCTTTCTCCAGCGAGGCTATGACATCTGGCCGCGAGGATATAACATCTGTCTGCCCACTCCACCTAACTCCAAGCAACTGCAGTGGTGTAGCGGTTAAGTGCTTGGTTCGAATCCTGCCTTCGGCATATGTCATTGGTTAAACTACTTGTACTGTTACAAATATCTGCTTGTCTCCTGAAAGGGCCAGTGAGTTCCATGGGTAAAGGGGTGGGTTAAAGGGCACCCTGGGAAGATAGACTAAAGTAAAGGGGAGCATCTGGAGAGGAGCTGTGGTAGGGGAAAGGGGGTACTGGTTGGGTAGGGGGGGCATGTTAAAGGGCATATGTGGGTTGGGGTAGAGCAAGGAAAGGGGGGCCTGGGGAGAAGCTGTGGCAGGGGTAAGGGGCTACTGGTTGGGTAAGGGTGACCAAAAGGGGGGTTAGGTTAAAGGGCATATGTTGGGTGGGGGTAGAGCAAGGAAAGGGGGGCCTGGATTGCAGAGGAGTAGAAAAGGGGACCCTGTGGAGAACAAGTTGACAATAGGAAACCCTTTTTTGTTTTTTGTTTCTTGTCTTTTGTCTTTTGTTTTTTGTTTTTGTTTTTTTTTTGTTTAGAGAGTGCACAGAGATCTAATGGACTGAGTACTGCCTTCCTGCATTGCCTGCTGTGTGGATGCACAGTAGTAGTGCATTGCCCCTGCACTGCATGCTTTAGTAATCAGACAGGATTAGGCCCTGTTTATGAGTGGCATATCCCGCCCACCTCAGCTGCGGATACCCGATTGCTGCTCCGATAATGCTATCAGCCTCTACTGCAACTAGAGCTGGCTATGTATCATGTTATACGCAAAGATATATTGTGTTAAACAATAGGTTCACATAACAGAGAAGACCTAGGTGTGTGCGTTGTATTAATAGATGTGCCAGAAAGCATTCAATGATGACAACAGTTTTCAAAGTGAGTCACAACATGTGTAATGTAAGTGCAAAGACTGAGCTGGAAACTAAGTAGAGTCTTTGGTGTTGCAGCAGGCAGGCAAGTTACCAGACTGCCCAGGCCTGGTGGCTCTTATCGGCCAAGAAATGTCTATTGACCTGTGCGTCTCAGGTTTCCCGACCAGCTCAGTTATACAGAGTTCTGCTTGCAGGTTGACATGCACACTGCCACTTAGCATCTTGCCCTGGACACTTTGCACACAGCTTCCAAGACCCTTCCCACCTCAACAACCCAGTCGGCCCTTCACCCCTTCGTATTCGACTCGCGGCACCTCCTTGGGAATGCATCTTTTGTTGGTAAATGTCCTTCATGAGGCTTAGCAAGGCCTTGCAACCTTTTCAAAGGGCCTTAGAAGAAAGGAAAAAAGTCGAAGGCATACTGGAGCGGGAAGCAGGAGGAAGTCGAGGGGTGGGGGTTTGGCAGTAAAAGAAAGAGGGTCTGGCAGAGAGTTAGAAGTTAGGCAACACAATGAGCGAGGGAGGAGGAAAGATGCCTCAGGAATGCAGCTCTCTGACTCTTCCCCACCGTGCCTGCTGTTAGGCAGAAACCTGTGCAGTTCCCTGTGGGACCACTGCAAAAGATTTAAGACTACAGGTGGTTGGCAGGGAGGCCTGGCGGACACGGTGCCTTAAAATGGTGAGAACGCTCCAGCGGGGGCAGTTGTTCCTGGCAGCGGGTGCAAGTCGGTGCTTCGTCCGGAGGAGTCTGTTGCACTGCCAGGGAAGAAACCAGCCGCGGAGTTCTCAATTAAAATGAGTGGTCCTCTTATTCGCGGTCCAGTGGTAAGTGGCTATCCGGTTGCCAGGGTGCTTGGCACGGGCAATTCGACCACAAGACGCCGTGGGATGCGAGAAAGGAAGGTAAAATGGTTGTGCCCACCAGTCAATTGAAGAAGACTCTCCAGCCGGGAGATCTCCTCTGTCGTTGGGAAGTGGTGAGTCGGTTCAGCAGGGCTCCACTGGTGGTGTCGTCGTAGCAGGTCGGCTCAGCTTCTCCCTCGTCGGATTTTCAGGTCCTGTGGCGACTTCTGAAGTTCCAGTCCCAAAAGCCCTGCTTTTATGCAGCACACACCCATTCACTCAGCCTAGCTGTCAATCAAACATGCTAAGTGGTGAGCCGGCCGGCTCACCACTTGGGCCAATCACACAAGAGTGCGACTTGAGTTACCAAGGTAACTCAGTCCAGGATGCCTAAACCCCCTCCCACACTCCCTGCGGTACCCAGACAGAGTGGCACCACTTTTGGAGGCTTCTGTGGAGAAGCCTGCCAAAAAGTGGAACAAAGGGCTCGACCTTTGGTTTGGAGTTACAGAGGCGAACACAAACGCCATTTTAAAACCGAGTTCTGGCCGAAAATACAAACTGGTGAATTAATATTAAATAAATAAACCAGCGGTAGTTTAGAGGCTATGTTAAAAAGTATTAGCCCCGAACAATGGGAAAATCCCATAGAGATATATTTGCGGTTGAATATAAAAAGTAGTATCCACTGCCACCAGCCAAAACTCGACGAGGGGGGATGGGACAGTGCCCCCTCGAATAACAGACCCAGGGGCAATCGAATTGCCCCTACCAGTATGTCCACAATATGATGGTTTGTACTGGTTCTGTTAGTAATTTGGGACTAGTAAAGCCAATGGTGACTTTACATGCCCTGGGAGACAGTAGGCAGTCCCAGGGTATGGAGTCTATGGTGGGGGCTCACTATGACACCCCGGTGTTACTGCACGGAGGGTGCGGTGTAACACACATAAAAAACATATGAGACCCTATGGAGTAAAAGACCCCACAGCCCATGAAACACATTAACATTCAAAGGAACACCATAAATCATGTCCAAGAGTGGGAGAAAAAGAGTCTCTCTCTTGGCTGGAGAAAAAAACAAACTCCAGAAATCCAGCAAAGCTGCTGGGGGACTCACTAGGTTAGGAAATTCAGCCTAAACAGAGAATTCTCCCTAACACTCGCCCCCCCCCCCAGACTAAGGAACAGGAGGATTTAATCCACTCCTGGATGAATCTCATACCTCTAGTCGATGGCATACATCCTAGAGAGACCATCAGCATTTTGGTGGTGACACCCTGACCTCTGCTCAATGGTGAAATCAAACCCTTGCAGGCAGATAGACCATCTCAGTAGTTTTGGGTTTTCCCCTTTCATTTGCATTAACCATCTCAAGGGTTGGTGGTCAGTCTGAATGACAAAAGTAGAACCATACAAGTATGGCCTAAACTTCTTCAGAGCCCACACAATGGCAAAACACTCTCGTTCAATGGTTGCCCACCTTGTTTCAGGATCCTTCAGTTTTCTACTGATGAAGCAAATGGGGTGCGCCCTACCTTTCCCATCCAGTTGACTGAGGACTGCACCTATTCCTACATTTGAAGCATCTGTCTGTACAATGAAAGTTTGGTGGTAGTCAGGAGCTCTGGCTACTGGGGCTTGGCAAAGAGCCTTTTTCAGGGTTTCAAAGGCCTGATTGCATTCGTCATTCCACCTAACCTTTTTAGGGAATTTAGGAGAGGAGATGACATTCAGTGGAGAAGCTATGGGCCCATAGTTCTCTATGAAATTCCTGTAGTACCCAGTGAGGCCTAAGAAGGCTCTCACCTGGGTCTGAGTAGTAGGTGTTGTCCAATTTTCCACAGCTTCAATCTTACTGGGCAAAGGCCTTATTTCTCCACCTCCTACCTCATGTCCAAGGTAGACCACTTTACTCTGTCCAATCTGGCATTTACTCGCCTTTATGGTCAGATTGGCCTTTCCAAGAGCCTGCAAAACATATCTCAAGGGGTCCACATGTTCTTCCCAGGAATTTCTTAACACTGCTATGTCATCCAAGTATGCCATGCAGAATTCCTCCATCCCATTCAGAACCTGGTTTACCATCCTTTGAAATGTAGCAGGTGCATTTTTCAATCCAAAAGGCATAACCTTAAACTGGTATAAGCCAACTGGGGTAGAAAATGCAGTTTTCTCCTTGGCATGGTCTGTCAGGGCTATTCGTAAATAGCCTGACGTCAAGTCAAATGTGCTGAGGAACTTGGCTGCACCAAGTCTATCCACCAACTCATCTGTCCTTGGCAAAGGGTGGGCATCAGTCTTAGTGACTGCATTAAGAGCTCTGTAATCCACACAGAATCTAAGTTCTTTAGATCCTGCCTTTGGTACTAACACAACTGGGCTAGACCATGGACTAGTAGAGGGCTCTATTACCCCGAGATCAAGCATCTTGTTGACCTCACCTTTGATGTGGGTTCTTACATTCCCTGACATTCGATATCCTCTGCTTTTGACTGGCAGACAGTCACCAGTGAGTATGTCATGCTGTCCCCAAGGGGTCAAGCCTGGTGAAAGTGAGAACAGAGAGGCAAACTGATTTAACATAGATTTGCACTCTTCCTGTTGTTCAGGTGTCAGATTTGAAGAGAGATTTACTCCTTCAATCTTTTCGTCTAAAGGTAAGCCTCTGAGGAGATCAGGAAGAGCTTCACTCTCTTCTTCTTCCTCTGATGATGCTAGAAGCAAAGCTCCTACATCAGGTCTGGAGACATAGGCTTTTAGTCTGTTAGTGTGGAAGACTGTTGGAGCCTCCTTGGGATTACCCAAGTCCACCAGATAGTTGACCTCTCCAAGTTTACCCACAACTTTGAAGGGTCCCATCCATTTGTCTTGCAAGGCCCTCTACCTTGTTGGAATCATAACAAGAACTAGCTGGTCTTGAGTAAACTCAACCATGTTAGCCTTTTGATCATGCCAGTGCTTGACCAATACTTGTCCAGCTTTCAAGTTGTCACTTGCTTCTGCCATCATGTGCGACATTGTCCTTCGGAGACCTATCACATAGTCAGTTACTCTGACTGGCTTGGGGGAAGGAGCCCTCTCCAAACCCTTCTTGATCAGGGACAATGGACCTCTGACCGGATGACCATAAAGAAGTTCAAAGGGAGAATAACCTACTCCCTCCTGAGGGACTTCTCTATAAGCAAAGAGAAGGCCTGGCAGTAGAAGGTCCCGCTTTCTTTTAAGGGGGTCCTCTAAAGCACTTATCATGCTCTTCATGGTTCTGTTGAACCTTTCAACCAATCCATTTGTCTGAGGGTGGTATGCTGTTGAGAACTTGTAAGTAACGCCGCAGGTTTTCCACATGGCTTTCATGTAGTGGGACATAAAATTTGACCCCCTGTCAGAGATTACTTCCACAGGAAACCCAACCCTGGTAAAAATACCAAGGAGGGCCTTAGCCACAGCCGGAGCTGTAACAGTCCTCATAGGAATTGCCTCAGGGTACCTAGTAGCATGATCTACTACAACAAGTACAAACCTGTTGCCTGAGGAGCTTGGAGGATCAAGAGGACCAACAATGTCAATCCCTACTCTCTCAAATGGGACTCCCACTACAGGGAGAGGCACTAAAGGTGCCACATTCTTGGAGCCAACCTTACCAGAAGTCTGGCAGGTGTGGCTGTCATGTACAGGCGTGCAAGCAGGGCTAAGCAACGGATGCATGGCCCTTTAAGAACACTACAACCAGGTGCTTGGAAGTTGGCATGGCAACGCTGGCGTCCTCTTGGCGTTTCCCACGGTCGACGCCGGAAGCCGCGGAACGCTGTCATGTGACCTCTCCTTCTTAGTCTCCGCCTTCACTTCGTATCGGTGCTTCTGATTGCGAGTGGTGGCCCCTCGTACCTAGCTCATTGTATCCTGCTCCCTTGAATCCCGGTCTCTGTAACCCTTCCCCCCCGTTTCCTCCTGTATACCTGATTGCCTCGTTTCCTTGACCCGGACCGTTACCTGGCCTTGTTTTTGGACTGCTTGGTTCTTGTCTACTGCCTGCATCGTTCTTCGACCTCGGACTGCATACGGACTTCTAGCCTTCGCCCTTCTGTTGTGGTTGCTCTTCGTTTTTGTCTTCTGGATCATCAATCACCTGGACTGCGTGTGGTCAATATTGTGGGACTTTTGAAACTTTCGAAATTTGGATTCTTGACCTTGGAACACTTGGAGTTTTGGATTGTTGAACTTTGGAACTTTTCGAACTTCCTTGCGACGCACTCTAACAAGTGTGCCCTAGGCGTCCTCGTGCCGGCGGGATAGGTGGTTGGGTTCTTCTTGGACTTTGCATCGTGGACTTCGGAGTTCCTTCCCTTCCATGTCCCATCTGGTTCTCCCCGGTGTTGATCCGGATAAAACACGGTAAGCCATAGTCTCGTAGGGGAAAGGGGTGGTTATCAGAATTGGTGGAACGTATTGCAATTTGTCACTATTTTTCGGGTCTTCTTCAGAAGGGCGGTTGGTTATACTTTCTGTATTGTGTTAACTCCTCACTTGCAGATCCAACGCCTGTCCTCGACTACCCGTACCACCCATACTTCTGCATTTACAACTCCTGCGGCATGTGTCTACTTCTGGGTCATCTGGGTCTCATCAGGTATTCTTTCTTTCCTCTGATCGATCGCTCTGGCTGTCCATTTCTGGAGCCAGAGGGTTTCATCAGGTGGAAGAATTCTTCGGCTACACGACGTGGGCAACTGGATTCTGACATAATCAGAAGCCTTTAATATGGATACCAATGAGACGCTGTCCACTATTTTACAATTGGTGGCCGATTTACGTAATAACATGACTGCGGCTCACTCAGCCACGCAGCGACGCATTGATGAGTTGCAGGCAGGGTTCCAACCCCTTGGGGCAGCAGCGCCTTCCTTGGCTAGTGTCTCTGGGGCAGGTGCTGGTCCTCCCCAACAGGGTGCTGGACCGGTTTATGTGACTGCCCAGTTCCCTTTGGCTCCGCCGGAACGGTTCAATGGAGACCCTAAGACATTTAGGACCTTTTTGAACCAATGTAGACTGCAATTTCTGTGCCGTCCTGCTTCTTTTCCGGATTCCACTACCAAGGCGGCGTTTCTGTTATCCCATTTAGGGGGTACCGCAGCTGCTTGGGCTAATCCGTTGTTGGAAGACGGCAGCCATCTTCTTTACAATTGTGATGCCCTAATTGAGGCTATGAGTCGTGTGTTCGACACACGTTATGCCACACAAGCTACTGATTTGGAACTGCTCGGTCTCCAACAAGGCAGTTCGCCTCTTTTGTCCTACCTAGCCAAGTTCAATCAGTTGGTGGCGGAAACCAGTTGGCCCGAAGAGAAGAAGGCCTCTCTCTTCTATAAAGGGCTATCCGATTCCCTAAAAGATACACTGGCCACCGTTCCGGTAATACCTACAGCTTTTTCGGAACTATTGGATTTGGTTCTCCAGATTGATTCCCGACAAGCAGCACGGCGGGGTGAGAAGAGAACGGCTCCCCCTGTTGCTCTTTCCGTCCCTTTACCTGCCGCCGGGTCCTCGGAGCCCATGCAGATCGGGGCACTTAGATCTCCTCTGTCGGCTGAAGTTAGGGAACACCGGAGAAAGAATGGTCTATGTTTCTACTGCGGAGGATCCGACCACTTACTCCGAGAATGTAGCAAAAAACCTACTAAGAAACAGGGAAACGCCAAAACCCGGTGACTGGAGGGGTCCAGATGCCGGGTATTTCTTCAAGAGACCCCACAGGTTGCAGTCCTTATTGTCTTTCTGTTTCCCTGTCGTTCCCCGGTTCTGAGAAATGGGCCGTGATGATGGTCCTGGACTCAGGAGCCACGGGGAATTACGTGGATTCCGCCTATGCCCGGGAGTTGGGTCTGCCGGTTATGCACAAAACATGTCCTGAAGTGGTGAATTCGGTGGATGGCTCTTCCTTGGTCTCTGGGTTAGTGACGAAGCGAACTACTGACCTCACCATGATCACAGACTGCGGTCATCAAGAGGACATATACTTCGATCTCATCGCAGCACCACAGTTCAAGTTCATTCTTGGCTTGCCATGGTTAAAGTTGCATAATCCCTCTGTGGATTGGCATTCTGGGGAGGTATGTTTTCCGTCAGAATACTGTGAAAGCAAATGCCTAACTATCAGCTCAGTGATCACCAGCCCTAGTCAGGCTCTTGCTGAAACCACCCGTACTGTGGGGGCAGTAGTCAACACTGTCCTTCCTATGGTGTACAGGGATTATCATGACGTATTCGACGCACGTGGGGCAGAGATACTTCCACCACACAGGCCCTATGATTGCCCTATTGAATTGATTCCTGGAGCCAAGATTCCATCTGGGCGCATATATTCCCTAACCCCTCAAGAGGACGTGATTTTGAAGGAATATATTGACAAATCCTTGAGTACTGGCTTTATTCGTCCTTCTCGCTCACCTGCTGCCTCACCCATGTTCTTTGTCCCTAAGAAGGAGGGGGACCTGCGTCCTTGCATCGATTACCGTGCTTTAAATGCCGTCACGATCAGGAATCAATATCCGATACCTCTGATTTCAGTCTTATTGGACCAATTGGGTGCAGCTAAGGTATTCACTAAATTGGATTTGAGGGGGGCCTACAATCTCGTACGGATTCGCAAAGGCGACGAGTGGAAGACGGCCTTCAAAACCAAATATGGCCTCTTCGAATACTGCGTGATGCCCTTTGGCCTGTGTAACGCTCCAGCGACCTTTCAATACTTTATCAACGACGTATTTCATGACAAGCTAGACCAGTATGTAGTCGTTTACTTAGACGACATCTTGATCTACTCTCCTTCAGTTGACACTCACGTCGTCCATGTATCTAACGTTTTGCAACGTTTAAGGGAGAACCATTTGTATGCCAAGTTGGACAAATGCAAGTTTCATGAAACCGAGGTGGAGTTCCTAGGCTATGACATCACTAGCCGGGGAGTGCAGATGAGCCAGTCTAAGATTGCCGCGATATTGGAGTGGCCTTGTCCTAGTACCTTGAAGGCTCTGCAATCCTTTTTAGGCTTTGCGAATTTCTATCGGCGGTTTATCCAAGACTTCTCAGCCATTGCCTCTCCACTCACTAAACTAACCAGCACCAAATGTGTGTTTAAATGGAACAAGGACGCTCAACGGGCTTTTGAGACCTTAAAGTCTGCCTTTACCACTGCTCCCGTCCTTCAACATCCGGATCCGTCTTTGCCTTTCATTGTAGAAGCAGATGCGTCAGATGTTGCACTGGGAGCTATCCTGTCCCAGCTTTGCCCGGAGTCCACTGGTTTACATCCTGTTGCGTATCACTCCAGAAAACTCACCTCTTACGAGAGGAACTATACGATCACCGAACGGGAATTGTTAGCAGTGAGGGACGCCTTTATGGTATGGAGACATCATCTTTTGGGGTCCTCCGAACCGGTTCCAGTGTTTACTGATCATCGAAACCTCTTGGCGCTGCAATCGGTGAAGTGTACCACGGCGCGTCATGCCAGGTGGCATGAATTCTTTGCCATGTTCAACTTCACTATTACCTATCGCCCCGGTTCCCTGAACTCGAAGGCGGATGCTCTTTCCCGCATCCATGGAGTCCCCGAACCATCCAAGCTTAAGGGCGCTCTTCTACTGCCCAATCAAGTGGTGTGTGGGTGTACCTTGCGCACCTCTCTGAAAACAAGGATCCAAGACTGGGTGAGAACCAACCCCTCCGAGATTGCTGGCCTGGGATTGGAGATCATCCATACATTGCCTTATAAGAAGGATACAATATATGTACCTGATTCCGACACAAGACACACAGCCATACAATGGTGTCACGATTCAGCGATAGCTGCACATCCAGGTACTGGGAAAACTATTGACCTTTTGAGAAGGTGGTGCTGGTGGCCCTCCATGTCACGCGACGTTAGGGAATACATCGTTTCTTGTGCCACTTGTGCACAGTGCAAACATCAACCGGGCAAACCTGTGGGCCTACTCCAACCCATGCCTATACCAGAGAGATCTTGGCTTATGGTTTCTATGGATTTCGTAGTAGAGCTTCCAGTGGTCGACGGCTACGACACTATATGGGTGGTCGTGGACTATTTCACTAAATCAGCCTTGTTTGTACCCTGCCAGGGGATTCCTTCTGCTCCAGTGTTGGCGGAACTGTTCTTGAAGAACATCTACCGAAGATTCGGTCTGCCCTCCATTCTCGTTACTGACCGGGGACCACAGTTCACTTCTCGTTTTTGGAGAGCAGTGACTTCAACGTTGGGTATAGACGGCAGGTACTCCAGTGCATACCATCCACAAACCGATGGGCAAACTGAGAGGCTTAATGCCACCATGGAGCAGTATCTACGATGTCTTACCCACCAACGCCAAGATACGTGGGTTTCCGTTCTTCCTCTGGCGGAGTTCGCCTACAATAACTCTATGCACACAGCGACAGGTGTTTCTCTGTATTTTGCCCTGTATGGCCAACACCCCCGTTCTTTGCCCAGTATTGCTGATTGGCCGTTACAAAATCCGGCTGCCTCTGGTTGTCTTAGGAATCTATCCGATACCCACACTATGGTCAAGAATCAGCTGTTACTGGCCCAGTCTCGTACTAAGTCTTCTGCTGATGCACATCGCTCCCCGGCTCCTAGCTACCGACCGGGGATGAAGGTCTGGCTGTCCACAAGGAACCTACGTTTGACTGGTCGACGAGCCCTGTTGCCGCGGTTTGTGGGTCCCTACAGCATCCTGCAGGTTATTAACCCTGCTGCCCTCCGATTGGCCCTTCCTGCTAAATGGAAGGTACACCCGGTATTCCATGTCTCTCTAGTGAAACCATGCCACCCATCTACCAGACTACCTGCTCGTCCCCCGCCGGTTAAGGTGCGCGGTTTTGATGAATTCGAGGTGGGTGCGATCTTGGATACCAAGGTTCGAAGGGGCAGGCGACTCTATCTGGTCGATTGGAAGGGCTATGGTCCCGAAGACCGTACGTGGGAACCTGCGGTAAACATCCATGCTCCGGCCCTTCTGTCTCATTTCTGGTCTGCTCGGGGGGTGAGACCCCCTTTGAGGGAGGATACTGTCATGTACAGGCGTGCAAGCAGGGCTAAGCAACGGATGCATGGCCCTTTAAGAACACTACAACCAGGTGCTTGGAAGTTGGCATGGCAACGCTGGCGTCCTCTTGGCGTTTCCCACGGTCGACGCCGGAAGCCGCGGAACGCTGTCATGTGACCTCTCCTTCTTAGTCTCCGCCTTCACTTCGTATCGGTGCTTCTGATTGCGAGTGGTGGCCCCTCGTACCTAGCTCATTGTATCCTGCTCCCTTGAATCCCGGTCTCTGTAACCCTTCCCCCCCGTTTCCTCCTGTATACCTGATTTCCTCGTTTCCTCGACCCGGACCGTTACCTGGCCTTGTTTTTGGACTGCTTGGTTCTTGTCTACTGCCTGCATCGTTCTTCGACCTCGGACTGCATACGGACTTCTAGCCTTCGCCCTTCTGTTGTGGTTGCTCTTCGTTTTTGTCTTCTGGATCATCACTCACCTGGACTGCGTGTGGTCAATATTGTGGGACTTTTGAAACTTTCGAAATTTGGATTCTTGACCTTGGAACACTTGGAGTTTTGGATTGTTGAACTTTGGAACTTTTCGAACTTCCTTGCGACGCACTCTAACAAGTGTGCCCTAGGCGTCCTCGTGCCGGCGGGATAGGTGGTTGGGTTCTTCTTGGACTTTGCATCGTGGACTTCAGAGTTCCTTCCCTTCCATGTCCCATCTGGTTCTCCCCGGTGTTGATCCGGATAAAACACGGTAAGCCATAGTCTCGTAGGGGAAAGGGGTGGTTATCAGAATTGGTGGAACGTATTGCAATTTGTCACTATTTTTCGGGTCTTGTTCAGAAGGGCGGTTGGTTATACTTTCTGTATTGTGTTAACTCCTCACTTGCAGATCCAACGCCTGTCCTCGACTACCCGTACCACCCATACTTCTGCATTTACAACTCCTGCGGCACGTGTCTACTTCTGGGTCATCTGGGTCTCATCAGGTATTCTTTCTTTCCTCTGATCGATCGCTCTGGCTGTCCATTTCTGGAGCCAGAGGGTTCCATCAGGTGGAAGAATTCTTCGGCTACACGACGTGGGCAACTGGATTCTGACAGTGGCAGCTCCTGCAGTACTTATCTACTTCAGCCCCCATCTTTGGCCAATAAAAGTAGAGTGAGAGCCTTTCCTTAGTCTTCTTGAAACTCAAGTGACCAGCCAAAGGAATCTTATGGGCTAACTGCAAGAACTGTGGTCTGTTCTCTTGGGGTACTACAAGTCGTTTGTTGTCCCCAGGTGCAGACTCCGTTGGTTCACTGTAGAAGAGGCCATCTTCCCAGTGTAAATTATATTTCCCAGTCTCTTTCCCTTCAGCCTGAGCATCTGCCTGGTGGCGAATACCTTCCAGAGTTGGACATTCTCTCAGTCCCTTACTGAAGTCTGCCCTGTAGGGTCCACCTTCTGCCAGTAAAGACTGCAGCTCAGGATGGTCAACAGGATCCAGATCTCCAATGAGTTCCTGGCCTTCCACTAGCTCTTCCTCAGAGTCTAGTTCAACCACACAGGGTTGTACCTCCCTCTCAGCCTCAGCTGGAGGGGGAGTTACTGCTGTAACTTTGGACAACCTAGGGGAAGTCCTTGTTGGCCGCACTGGAGTGCTGGCTGTGGGGTTCTTTTTGAAGTTTTAGGTTTCCCTTTTTCTTTGAGTTTCTTAGATACAGCAGCTGACATCTCCAGTGGAGCAGGAGTGATCTCTTTCTTCATCATCTCCTTGGGAGCACCTCTCATGGTTCTCTCCCTTGCAGGTCTGGTGAGCTCCTGTAACCTTTTACTAGGAGGTCTGGGGGTATGTGACACTACTCCAAGAGTTTTCAAGTCATTACCCAACAGAACCCTTCCTGGCACCTCACTTTGTATGCTGACAGGTATTTTCACAGTCATGTCATTACACTGGATGAGAACTGGTAGTTGGGGAAGCATCTGCACAGGCCCTCCAGCTAACTTGGTGAGGCGTTTGGGTGCCTTAGCAACATCCTCAGCCTGAAAAAACGATTAGTCCACCACAGTTATGCTGGCCCCAATGTCCCTAATGGCAGGAGTCTCCTGACCATTCACCTGGACACTCTCCTTATAATACTCTTTAGTATTATCTGGGATAGAATTATAGACATCTAAGTTCTGTTGTTCCCACAAACCCAGAGACACTAAAGAAACACTGGCTGAGACTCCAATGGGTTCATCAGCCAGTAATAGAAAGTTTCCACTTGCCATTTGTACTTCCTCCTCTGGAGCGAAGGCTAAGGAGACAAGCTGGACCCCTGAAGGTTTACCCTTACATCTGGGGTCTCCTTTCACATGTCCAGTAGAGCCACAAACAAAGCATTTACCAAATGCTTTCTGGAATGGTGGCTTGTTCTGACCTCCTTCTGGTTTGGCACCAGAAGGTACACGAGCCTGATTTGGTGTCCCTTGTGGCTTACCCTTTTGGTTTTGTTTGGGGCCCTCTTTGGAATTGGAATTATTAGAATTCTCTTTGGAGTCCTTTTTTGGCTGTTTTCCCTCATCCTTTTACTGAGTAGACCCAGAATCCTTGTGAGTGGCCCTGTTGGCAACCTACAAGTCAGCAGCCTTAGCTAACTTCCTGGAATCCAATTCCTTTGAATCAGCCAAGTGCTGTCTGAGCTCAGGAGAGCAGGCATCATAAATTGACTCCAACATTACAAGATTCTTTATTCCTTCATAAGTGGTAACCCTGTAACGCTTAATCCATCCCTCTAAGTTTTTCAAACTTTCACTCACCCAGGTAGCCCAAGGGGTACCATCATGCTTTTTGAGGGTCCTAAACCTCTTAAGGTACTGGGAAGGGGTCTTCCCAAATCTAGCTATTAAAGCTAGTTTCACACATTCATAATCCTTCTTATCCACCTCCCCCAACTCCATTACCACATCAGTTGCAACAGGGGGAAGCCTAGAGAACAACCAGGGAAGTAGTTCATTCCCTGTGATGTCCTGGAGCCCATGATTATACTCAAACATTTTTAACCAATCCAACACATCCAACTTAGGTTCATACATACCCACTAATTCCCTAGGCATCCGGGGTCTTTTGGGACTGGGACTCCTAGAGGAACCAGAGGAGAGAGAAGCATTTTCCACAGGCAACTTTTTCATTTCTAGTTCATGATTAAGCTCTATTTCTCTGAGTCTCAACTCAGCTTGCTTCTGCTCAGCCTGGGCATTCATTCTTCTGAACTCTAGCTCTTGGTTTCGTTCAGATTGAGCAATAAAACGTTTGTACTCTAATTCAAGCTTCATTTTTTCAAGTTCAAAATAAGCAGGGTTACATGTAGGACCTGGTATAGGCCCAGTAGGTACAGTAGGTAAGGCAGACAGAGGCTCAGAGTGGCTAACTTCATTAGGTTCACTTTCCTCTTCTGACTCATTATCAAGACTTTGATTAAGATCAATACCATCACTGTTGTCTACATTTGCTGGGGGGGGGGGGTAGATTGCTCTGTACCACCCAGACTTTGGTTTTCTAACAATCTTTCTACAAGTTCAATTTTCTTGCCCTTCTCAGAGAGATTCTTATGTCTACACAATACTTTTAAGCAATCAGCTGTTTTGGCAGACAATGATTCTAGGGTATAACTCTCCATAGCAGACATAGTTAGAAAATCAGCTTTTTAGTGCTAAGCTTTGTAGTTAGTTGTCCTAAAGTATTCAAAAAGCACACTAAAGTGTATACTCAATACAAATCCCACCGCTGTACACCAGTGTTAGGCAGAAACCTGTGCAGTTCCCTCTGGGACCACTGCAAAAGATTTAAGACTACAGGTGGTTGGCAGTAAACCCAATTGGTAGCAGTCTGTACCAACCAGATTTACCTGGTAGCTGTGGCTGAGCAGTCAGCCTTCTCTCAAGAAGAGTTAGGCAGTATACAGAGTATTCACAATAGGTCAAAAGAACACAGTAGAACAAGCAAACACTGACCAGAGCTTGGTGTAAAAGAGATATAATTATGTATTTAAAAACACATCTAGTTAAACACACTGGCACTAATATCAAGCACACGGTCACTAAAAGATATACACTCCCTTCAACGATTATTAGACAAGTCTTAAGTAAAGCAACACTTATTTTCAGACAGCGGTGAGCCCTTAACGAAGATGGCACTCTAATCTATCAGTTTAAAAGGGAGAGAAAGGCAGACCAAAGATAGGAACAGATCTCAACACTTTCGGAAGAACACAGTAGGAGAAGAAGGCAGGTTAAAACCGTAAAGTCAAAGTCAAAAAGGCCGGTCCCACTTTAAGAGGCTCTGGTCGAAATGTGTCCAAGGTCACATGGTTAAAAGTGCCCAACAGTCTCGCAATAGTTTCAGAAGGAGTTGGATCAAAAAGAAAGGGACCAGTTGGATGGTCAAGGCGGCCAGGCCAGTCCAGAAGGTTAAGGGATTATTGTTACCTTGTAGCAATCTTTAGAAAGGGAGGCCTGGTGGACACGGTACCTTAAAATGGTGAGAACGCTCCGGCGGGGGCAGTTGTTCATGGCAGCGGGTGCAAGTCGGTGCTTCGTCCGGAGGAAGAGAGGATCTCGTCGGGGAGGAAAGCAGGAGTCCGTTGCACTGCCAGGGAAGAAACCAGCCGTGGAGTTCTCAATTAAAAGGAGCGGTCCTCTTATTCGCGGTCCAGTGGTAAGTGGCTATCCTGTTGCCGGGGTGCTTGGCACGGACAATTTGACCACAAGACGTCGTGGGATGCGATAAAGGAAGGTAAACTGGTTGTGCCCACCAGTCAGGGGAAGAAGACTCTCCAGCCGGGAGATCTCCTCTGTCGTTGGGAAGTGGTGAGTCGGTTCAGCAGGGCTCCACCGGTGGTGTCGTCGTAGCAGGTCGGCTCAGCTTCTCCCTCGTCGGATTTTCAGGTCCTGTGGCGACTTCTGAAGTTCCAGTCCCAAAAGCCCTGCTTTTATGCAGCACACCCCATTCACTCAGCCTAGCTGTCAATCAAACATGCTAAGTGGTGAGCCGGCCGGCTCACCACTTGGGCCAATCACACAAGAGTGCGACTTGAGTTACCAAGGTAACTCAGTCCAGGGTGCCTAAACCCCCTCCCACACTCCCTGCGGTACCCAGACAGAGTGGCACCACTTTTGGAGGCTTCTGTGGAGAAGCCCGCCAAAAAGTGGAACAAAGGGCTCGACCTTTGGTTTGGAGTTACAGAGGCGAACACAAACGCCATTTTAAAACCGAGTTCTGGCAGAAAATACCAACCGGTGAATTAATATTAAATAAATAAACCAGCGGTAGGTTAGAGGCTATGTTAAAAAGTATTAGCCTCGAACAATGGGAAAATCCCATAGAGATATATTCGCGGTTGAATATAAAAAGTAGTATCCACTGCCACCAGCCAAAACTCGACGAGAGGGGACGGGACAGTGCCCCCTCGAATAACAGACCCAGGGGCAATCGAATTGCCCCTACCAGTACGTCCACAATATGATGGTTTGTACTGGTTCTGTTAGTAATTTGGGACTAGTAAAGCTAATGGTGACTTTACATGCCCTGGGAGACAGTAGTCAGTCCAAGGGTATGGAGTCTATGGTGGGGGGTCACTATGACACCCCAGTGTTACTGCACGGGGGGTGCGGTGTAACACACATAAAAAACATATGAGACCCTATGGAGTAAAAGACCCCATAGCCCATGAAACACATTAACATTCAAAGGAACACCATAAAACATGTGCAAGAGTGGGAGAAAAAGAGTCTCACTCTTGGCAGGAGAAAAAAAAAAAATCCAGAAATCCAGCAAAGCTGCTGGGGGCCTCACTAGGTTAGGAAATTCAGCCTAAACAGAGAATTCTCCCTAACACCTGCAGAAAGAGCCTTCCTATTCAAAGCTCTCACCCAAATGGATACATTTGCCCGGAGAGCCCAGAACTAATTTCAGTTAGCCAGAGGGTAAACAGAGGCCAGTGAGAGGTGCACACCCCTTCTTTTGACTAGGCTTCTCGGGCTTCTGGGAGGAAAAAATGCAGCAGTATTCCAACAAGATCATAGTCACCAAGGGCCACCATCACTAGGGGATTACAGAGCATGCTGTGACACTCTCCGGGGCCTGGTTGGCCAGGCTTATGTTGAAGAGCACATATCCTGACCCTAAGCTACCTGGGTGGCTGCACCATAGGGGCTGCACCGAACATAGGGCTCTGCCCGTTTAGGGCTGTGGTCGCGTTTGGGAGCGTTAGGGATGCGTGGAGGACGCAGGGCGCAGACCTCTGCTCGTTTCACCCCAGGATTAAGGCCTGGTTGTCAGTGGAGCGGCCAGCAAGTCCACAATGGAGGAAGTTGAAGGCAGAAAGCAGCCCCCTGCCTGACTCTCACCCCCAGGGCAAAGAGTGGGAAAGGCTTGCTACAGCAAGAGCCTGTCCATACTTTCACCTTGAGAGCAGAGTGTTTACATTTAAAATTCATGAACAGGCAGCAGTAAAAACAGCATACAGTAGCAGAGGACAGAAGCTTGCCCAGCGCATATAATATCAGAGCACCCCCCATGACAAAGCCAACGACTTAACTGGCCTGCTTAGCTTTGAGTTGTTCACAAATCCCGATGATTAGCATTTCTCCCGGAAACTAAACATCCTCTGATTTGGGGTGAGAGATCGATCTAATGTGCCAAAGGAAGGCATGATGGAAAGTCAGTTTCATGCTCTCAGAGGAATGGGGGGTCGACAGCCCAACAGGTTAATGCACCTAGTGCAGCCTCCCATGTGCAGTCTGCAGGTGACACTTTCAGTTGCTTGTGAGATGCTGGTACAGGTTTGCTTGCTATGCAGCGGCCTGCAGTCACCTCACAGCAAGTCGAGAAGGTGTCCCGTTTGAGTCCAGGGCAATTTTCTCATTAACAGTGACCATAGATTTCACTTTTTTCCTTCATTTTTTCCAGTCAGTTGGGAGCAGAGAGACATGCTTATGTATGGGGCCTAACAAGACCAGAGTGCACACACCAAAGCCACACGGATAGTGGGAATGCAGGTATTGGTGCGACATTAGGTATGACATGATCACTCAGTGCCTCGCATCCTCATTTCCCATAAAAAAAATGTAAAAAACTCTTGGGAGATACCGAACCTGGGATTAGAACTCAGGTTTCCTGCATGGCCAGTCCCAGCACTTCGCACCTGTGCCACCATTCTCTCTGTGCTTGTTAGGGTAGCTTTCGGGCATGTACATCTTTCTCCAGCGAGGCTATGACATATGGACGTGAGGATATAACATCTGTCTGCCCACTCCACTTAACTCCAAGCAACTGCAGTGGTGTAGTGGTTAAGTGCTTACATTGCGGCTCTGGGGATGTCGGTTCGAATCCTGCCTTCGGCATATGTCATTGGTTAAACTGCTTGTACTGTTACAAATATCTGCTTGCCTCCTGAAAGGGTCAGTGAGTTCCAAGGGTAAAGGGGTGGGTTAAATGGCACCCTGGGAAGATAGACTAAGGTAAAGGGGAGCATCTGGAGAGGAGCTATGGTAGGGGAAAGGGGGTACTGGTTGGGTAAGGGTGACCAAAAGGGGGGATAGGTTAAAGGGCATATGTGGGGTGGGTGTAGAGCAAGGAAAGGGGGGCCTGGGGAGGAGCTGTGGCAGGGGAAAGGGGTACTAGTTGGATAAGGGTGACCAAAAGGGGGGTTAGGTTAAAGGGCATATGTGGGATTGGGGTGGGGGTCGAGCAAAGAAAGGGGGGCCTCGGGAGGGGGGGGCAGGGCCCTGGATTGCAGAGGAGTAGAAAAGGGGACACTGTGGAGAACAAGTTGACAATAGGGAACCCTTTTTTGTCTTTTGTCTTTTGTCTTTTGTCTTTTGTTTTTTGTTTTTGTTTTTGTTTTTGTTTAGAGAGTGCACAGAGATCGAATGGACTGAGTACTGCCTTCCAGCATTGCCTGCTGCGTGGATGCACAGTAGTAGTGCATTGCCCCTGCACTGCATGCTTTAGTAATCACACAGGATTAGGCCCTGTTTATGAGTGGCATATCCCGCCCACCTCAGCTGCGGATCCCCCATTGCTGCTCCGATAATGCTATCAGCCTCTACTGCAACTAGAGCTGGCTATGTACCATGTTATACGCAAAGATATATTCTGTTAAACAATAGGTTCACATAACAGAGAAGACCTAAGTGTGTGTGTTGTATTAATAGATGTGCCAGAAAGCATTAAATGATGACAACAGTTTTCAAAGTGAGTCACAACATGTGTAATGTAAGTGCAAAGACTGAGCTGGAAACTAAGTAGAGTCTTTGGTGTTGCAGCAGGCAGGCAAGTAACCAGACTGCCCAGGCCTGGTGGCTCTTTTCGGCCAAGAAATGTCTATTGACCTGTGCGTCTCAAGTTTCCCGACCAGCTCAGTTATACAGAGTTCTGCTTGCAGGTTGACATGCACACTGCCACTTAGCATCTTGCCCTGGACACTTTGCACACAGTTCCAAGACCCTTCCCACCTCAACAACCCAGTGAGCCCTTCACCCCTTCGTATTCGACTCGTGGCACCTCCTTGGGAATGCATCTTTTGTTGGTAGATGTCGTTCATGAGGCTTAGCAAGGCCTTGCAACATTTTCAAAGGGCCTTAGAAGAAAGGAAAAAAGTCGAAGGCATACTGGAGCGGGAAGCAGGTGGAAGCAGAGGGGTGGGGGTTTGGCAGTAAAAGAAAGAGGGTCTGGCAGAGAGATAGAAGTTAGCCAACACAATGAGCGAGGGAGGAGGAAAGATGCATCAGGCATACAGCTCTCTGACTCTTCCCCACTGTGCCTGCAGAAAGAGCCTTCCTATTCCTAGCTCTCACCCGACTGGATAAATTTGCCTGGAGAGCCCAGAACTAATTTCAGTTAGCCAGAGGGTAAACAGAGGCCAGTGAGAGGTGCACACCCCTTCATTTGACTAGGCTTCTCGGGCTTGCTCTCAGAGGAATGGGGGGTCGACAGCCCAACAGGTTAATGCACCTAGTGCAGCCTCCCATGTGCAGTCTGCAGGTGACACTTTCAGTTGCTTGTGAGATTCTGGTACAGGTTTGCTTGCTATGCAGGGGCTGCAACGCTCACCTGGCTCCCACGGAGGCGCTGGTCTGGTCTGGGTTGCTGTGGCCTCTTCAAGCTTGATGCGCAGAATTCGGACCACCGATTGAACAGGACCCCCAAATCTTGCTTGTCTGGCCCGTAGGAATACCCTTCTGCAGATGAGAAAGGGGATTAACTGTCTGCTGAATAGTGTGCTAGCTCCCCCTTTTCCCCCCTTCGTTCTTCTCGGACTTCCTCCAAAACCCCCGGTTTAAGCTCACCTTATGGTTTGGAGGGATAAACTCTCCATCCTGCGTCTGGTGCAGGGGCGCGCGTTCGTCCAGTTACTTCACTGGTTTTCAGAAAGGCGCTGGCACATCCACTTGACTTTTCTGAGCGATACGCCGTAAGTATGAAGATGCAAAAGTTCAAGTGTGTTGTGTTCCCTTGCTCACCTTTTGGCTCTTCTTCTCTCCCCTAGGTGCAGAGATGTGGCGACCGGTGCTGAGAACCGCGATGGAGCCGGGCGGCGTCTCGGGAACAGGTGAGTGAAGCGCGGCGCTGCAGCGAGCAACGCGGTGCTTTAAAATGGAAGTCTTACTTCAGGAATGCTGGCGTGAAGATTCCGGATGCAGGTAAGAAGGTTGAATAAGTTCTTGGTTTTCACCTTTCTCTTCTCTTATTCCCTTACAGGTGTTCCAGGTTCGAGGCGGGCGTGGCTGGAGTCCAGGTGCAGGAGCAGACACGGTGAGCGTTCAGCTGCTGGGATGCAGAACAACGCGAAGCACGTGTGGCTGTCCGGGCGTGGCTTAAATAGCTTTGGAAGAAGTTCCAGGTGAGTATTCTTCCACAGCCCCACCCAAGTAACAAAATAGTTCCTTCAGAAAAATAGTCCCTCCTAAGCCTCATTTGGCTTGGTTCTTCATGCAGCATGGTCTGCATCAGGTGAGTGTGCAGCATGGTCTGCTTCAGGTAAGTGCACCAAACACTTCCCCTTATGAGCCTGGCGCCTATGGCGTCAGGACTGATATCCAACATGAGCCTGGCGCCAACGGCGCCAGGACAGAGTCCAAAGAGCCCCTATAAAGGGCCGCTGGGCTTTTACCCGGGGGCGTGATGCCTGCTCCCGGGGGTGCTGGGCCTGGCCTGGTGCTCGGGGGGTAGGCATCATGACAGCACTCCCCCCCAAGGCCCCTCCCAAGGTCGTTTCCCCAGGAGGTTTCGGTTTGTTCGGGAAATTTCGATGGAACCTTTTTACTAGCCGAGGTGCATGTACGTGGTCGCTGGGTTCCCAAGATCTTTCCTGAGGACCATACCCCTTCCAATCAATTAGATAGAAAAGTTTTGATTTTGAGATCTTAGAGTCCAAAATGTTCTTCACCTCGAATTCAGGCTCCCCATCTATCTGGATTGGTTCTGGTGGCTTTATTAATCTGGTTCCTGTTGCACTGGTTTCAAAAGCGACACATGAAAAACGGGGTGAATCCGCACTTTAGCTGGTAGATCTAGCTTGACTGCCACTGGGTTAATTATAGCTTTGATCGAGTAAGGGCCTAAATACCTTGGATTAAAAGTCTGAGGTCCCTTGAGCGATAAGTGTTTGGTAGCCAACCATACTTGATCCCCTATTTGGTATGGAGGTGCCTCCTTTCGATGCAGATCCACATTATTTTTGTATTTCCCTTTCGCATGTTGTAAGTGTGCAGTAGCATCCTTGAAGGCTTGAGTAATAGTAGAATGCAAATGGTCCACTGTGGGCATTTCGAGGCTCAAAGGTGAGTCCAAGTCTGAAGTACGAGGGTGATGTCCATATAGGGTATAAAAGGGGCTCTGACCAGTTCCAGAGTGTATCGAGTTATTGTATGCATATTCAGCCACCCATAAAATATCCTTCCAATTACCCTCCGATTGGTTCAACATACATCGTAGATATTGTTCAAGGGTCTGGTTCGTTCTCTCCGTCTGACCATCGGTCTGTGGGTGGTGGCTGGTTGAGAGTCTTACGTCGATTTGTGCCAGTTGACAACACTTTTTCCAAAAATGAGAAATAAACTGGCTTCCCCGATCAGAGATTAGTATGGACGGGAATCCATGCAGACGGATGATATTTTCGAGGAATTCCTTGGCAAGAACAAAAGCTGAAGGTAATCCTTTCAACGGAATAAAATGGGCCATCTTGGAAAATAAATCCACCACAACCAGAATAGTATTGTATCCATTACAAGAGGGTAGGTCTGTGATAAAATCTAGTGACAAGGTGTGCCAAGGTGCTGGTGGAATGTCTAAGGGTTGAAGAAGACCGGCGGGTTTTGTTTTTTGACCTTTGTTTTGGGCGCAAACTCCACAGGACATCGTGAAAGATTTAATATCCTTTCGCCAGGACGGCCACCAGAATTGTCGTTTAATTTTTTCCTCTGTTTTGGTAATGCCAGGATGTCCTTCCATCAGAGTATCGTGATGACGGGAAATAACCAGTTCTTGCAATTCCTTTTCTGGCAAAAATAAACGTCCTTGGAAGTAAGGTATGCCATCGTTGATTGAAAAGGCAGACCCCCTTTTGATCCAATCCTGCAAGGCTGAAGAGTCCAGGAATAGTTTTACCCGTGCTTGAATGTCTTCAAGGGTTTGTAAAGTGGTTATCCCCAAGATTCTTTGTTCGGGAATTATCGGCACAGGTTCAGAGTTTGTGTCCATTTCTCCCATTCCAATTCGAGATAGCGCGTCCGCTTTGCCATTCTTACAGCCGGGACGGTAGGTGATTACAAAATCGAACTCAGCAAAGAATAAAGCCCATCGGAGCTGTCGTGAAGACTGAGCCTTGGCAGTTTTTAAATATTGTACATTTCGGTGATCAGTGATCACGGTGGTGGTATGCCTGGCGCCAAGAAGATAATGCCGCCAAGCCTTAAAGGCGGACTTAATGGCTAATAATTCATTATCGGTGATTGCATAATTTATCTCCGGCGGCGAGAACTTTCTGGACCAAAATGCTACGGGGTGCAGTTGGTTGGTTTCGGGGTCTCTCTGAGACAGGACAGCTCCCATGGCTAAGCTGGATGCGTCGGTTTCGACTATATATGGGAGAACAGGACGCGGGTGTTTCAAAATAGGTGCGGACGTAAATTTAGCTTTTAATTCCTGAAAGGCCTGTTCAGCTTCCTCGGTCCATTCAAAACGTTTATTCTTCCGCAAGAGTGCAGTGATGGGTTGCACCACCCGTGAAAATTCTGGGATAAACCTGCGATAAAAATTGGCAAAACCAAGCATGCTTTGGACACCTTTCACCGAACTAGGTGATGGCCATTTGAGGATGGCATCCACTTTCCGTGAGTCCATTCGGACCCCTTTAGGTGTCAGGATGAATCCAAGAAACTAAACCTCGGTGGTATGGAAAACGCATTTTTCCAGCTTTGCAAACAGTTTGTGCTGGCGCAATTTCTCAAGGACGGCCCAGACATGTTTTCTGTGATCAGATTCCGAAGAGGAGTACACCAGAATGTCATCGATATACATGACAACACAGACATCGATGAGTTCCCGAAGGACATCGTTCATGAAGAATTGGAAGGCAGCAGGCGCGTTGCACAACCCGAAAGGCATCACCTGGTATTCGAATAGTCCATATTTTGTACGGAAGGCTGTTTTCCATGCGTCGCCTTCTTTTACTCGTACCAGATGATAAGCCCCCCGGAGATCTAACTTGGTGTATATGCAAGCGTCCTTCACCTGGTCAAGGAGTTCAGGGATCAAAGGCAGAGGGTAACGATTTTGAACAGTTATCTGGTTCAATGAGCGGTAATCGATACAAGTTCTAAAGTCGCCTTCTTTTTTTGGCACGAAGAACAAAGCCGAGGATGCCGAAGACTTTGACGGGCGAATGAAACCATTGGCTAGGTATTGATCTAAATATTGTCTCAAATGCAGATTCTCCGGCTCAGTAAGGGCATAAATCCTGCTACAAGGGGGTTGTGCACCGGGCACCAGATCGATTTGGCAATCGTACGATCTGTGAGGAGGTAACGTGTTGGCCTGTTCCTTTTGGAAGACGTCCTGAAAGTCTTGGTATTCCGGAGGTAGTTGCATGGAGAGAGAGGTTGCTGATGCTAGACTGATCTTCAGATTTTCTGGGTAGCAGGTTCGTGCACACTCCGGAAAGGTTATTCTCTTCGCTCGCCAATCAATTTGAGGATTATGTGTCTCTAACCAAGGGATTCTGAGAATAACCTGAAACTGTGGAGCCTTGATTACATCAAACACAACTGCCTCCCGATGGCCGTCCGGACCTACAAGTGTCACCTCAGCTGTGGAATGTGTTACCGGTCCCAAGGCAATTTCGGTTCCATCAACTGTGGTGATGACATCTTTGCTGGTTTTAGGACGCAGGGGAAGGTTAATCCTGGAGACCAATTCACGATCCACGTAGTTTCCTATAGCCCCACTATCGATGTATGCCTTTATTGCATGCAACCGCTTAGGCTTTTCCGGATCTACGAGGACCATTGGCACAGTGAAATGCGAGGTCTGAGAGTTTGTTTTCAAACTCGCCAAGCGGACCCCTACGCTTGTCAGGCGGGGTCGTTTCCCGATACAGAGGTTTCATGGATTTTATCAGCGGCTCCTACCACCTTCCTGGGCGGCCTTGCCGGGCAATCTCGTAGAAAGTGTCCAGAGGATCCACAATAAAGACATAAGTGCATCTGCCGTCTCCTTTCACGTTCCTTTTGCGTTAAAGGTCCTTTAACTCCTCCGATTTGCATTGGCTCAGAGACTTCAGCCCCCTTGAGGTTAGCGTGGGTCTTGACTAACACCCGGGTCTCAAACTTGGACCGATCTGCTTTTCTGTTTTGCAGTCTGTGATCCAATTGGACCACTAAGTCTATATATTCTGAGCATGCTTGGGGCGGATTTACAACTTGGGCCAGGACATCTTTAAGTTCTCTAGCGTAGACCTCGATAAAATAACGTGATTCTTTTATCCTCTGGCCACCCAGTTTCCACAATTAGTCTATTAAAGGTTGCAATGTAGGAAAGGAGTTCTTGATTGCCCAGTCGCAGAGATAGAAGTTTGTCATCTAAAGCCTGCCCCTGGGAGTGACGAGCAAATAACCTTTCCATGCTTGCTTGAAATCTTTGAAAATCACGAAGAATCGGGTCATCTTGAGTTACCAGTGGAACTGACCAATCGGCAGCACTGCCGCTGAGATATGACAATACAAAGGCTACCTTGGTCTGGTCATTAGGGAAGGCCCCAGGTCTGCACAGGAAATGCAAACGACACTGATTCATGAATACGGCGAATCGTTTGGGGTCCCCAGCAAAGCATTCGGGTGGGGCCAGCGGCATGTTTCCAGGTAGATTAATCTGCACCGGGTTACTGGAAAGCACAGGAGCGGGGTTCCCTCCGGAACCGGGTAAAGGAGTTTGTCCAGCTTGACCTTGCAAAAGCTGTCTAGTCAGGTCATCAGCTCTTTCCTTTGTTACAATCACTTCCCTCCTGAGAGCATTAGTCTCTTGACGAGCTGCGTGTACTTCGGCCCGTAATTCCCCCAGTAGTTGGGCCAACTGGTCAGTCTCGGAAGTTTCCATAGCGCCTGGGTGGGAATTTGTAGGAAGGCTTTGCGTTCTGTAACGCTCACCTGGCTCCCACGGAGGCGCTGGTCTGGTCTGGGTTGCTGTGGCCTCTTCAAGCGTGATGCGCAGAATTCGGACCACCGATTGAACAGGACCCCCAAATCTTGCTTGTCTGGCCCGTAGGAATATCCTTCTGCAGATGAGAAAGGGGATTAACTGTCTGCTGAATAGTGTGCTAGCTCCCCTCTTTCCCCCCTTCGTTCTTCTCGAACCTCCTCCAAAACCCCCGGTTTAAGCTCACCTTATGGTTTGGAGGGATGAACTCTCCATCCTGCGTCTGGTGCAGGGGCGCGCGTTCGTCCAGTTACTTCACTGGTTTTCAGAAAGGCACTGGCACATCCACTTGACTTTTCTGAGTGATACGCCGTAAGTATGAAGATGCAAAAGTTCAAGTGTGAGCCTCCTTTTATGTTGGTTTTTTCTGTCCTTTATTTCAGGTGCAGAACAAAGGCGATGCGTTGAGGGGTTAAATTGCCGGTGGTAAAATCAGGTGAGTTAGTGATGAGGGCGACCCCTCTAAATGTCTTTATAATTCCCCAGTAATGTCTTTTGTCCTTTCCCCATAGGGGCCGGGGTACGGTACCTGCCAAAGATGCGGCGCCGACCCGAGATGTGGAATGGTTCACCAAGAAAAGCCGGTAAGTAATATGGTTGAAAATTCGGCTTTCCTCTTGTGTTCCCTTGCTCACCTTTTGGCTCTTCTTCTCTCCCCTAGGTGCAGAGATGTGGCGACCGGTGCTGAGAACCGCGATGGAGCCGGGCGGCGTCTCGGGAACAGGTGAGTGAAGCGCGGCGCTGCAGCGAGCAACGCAGTGCTTTCAAATGGAAGTCTTCCTTCAGGAATGCTGGCGTGAAGATTCCGGATGCAGGTAAGAAGGTTGAATAAGTTCTTGGTTTTCGCCTTTCTCTTCTCTTATTCCCTTACAGGTGTTCCAGGTTCGAGGCGGGCGTGGCTGGAGTCCAGGTGCAGGAGCAGACACGGTGAGCGTTCAGCTGCTGGGATGCAGAACAACGCGAAGCACGTGTGGCTGTCCGGGCGTGGCTTAAATAGCTTTGGAAGAAGTTCCAGGTGAGTATTCTTCCACAGCCCCACCCAAGTAACAAAATAGTTCCTTCAGAAAAATAGTCCCTCCTAAGCCTCATTTGACTTGGTTCTTCATGCAGCATGGTCTGCATCAGGTGAGTGTGCAGCATGGTCTGCTTCAGGTAAGTGCACCAAACACTTCCCCTTATGAGCCTGGCGCCTATGGCGCCAGGATTGATGTCCAACATGAGCCTGGCGCCAACGGCGCCAGGACAGAGTCCAAAGAGCCCCTATAAAGGGCCGCTGGGCTTTTACCCAGGGGCGTGATGCCTGCTCCCGGGGGTGCTGGGCCTGGCCTGGTGCTCCGGGGGTAGGCATCATGACAGGGGCCTGCAGTCACCTCACAGCAAGTCGAGAAGGTGTCCCGTTTGAGTCCAGGGCAATTTTCTCATTAACAGTGACCATAGATTTCACTTTTTTCCTTCATTTTTTCCAGTCAGTTGGGAGAAGAGAGACACGCTTATGTATGGGGCCTAACAAGACCAGAGTGCACACACCAAAATCACAACGGATAGTGGGAATGCAGGTATTGGTGGGGCATTACGTATGACATGATCACTCAGTGCCTTGCATCCCCATTGACCATAAAAGAAAAGTAAAAAAACTCTTGGGAGATACAGAACCTGGGATTGGAACTCAGGTCACCTGCATCCCCAGTCCCAGCACTTATCACCTGTGCCAACTGTCTCTGTGCTTGTTGGACTAGCTTTCGGGCATGTACATATTTCTCCAGCGAGGCTATGACATCTGGCCGCGAGGATATAACATCTGTCTGCCCACTCCACCTAACTTCAAGCAATTACAGTGGTGTAGTGGTTAAGTGCTTGCATTGCGGCTCTGGGTATGTCGGTTCGAATCCTGCCTTCGGCATGTGTCTTTGGTTAAACTGCTTGTACTGTTACAAATATCTGCTTGCCTCCTGAAAGGGTCAGTGAGTTCCATGGGTAAAGGGGTGAGTCAAAGGGCACTCTGGGAAAATAGACTAAGGTAAAGGGGAGCATCTGAAGAGGAGCTATGGTAGGGGAAAGGGGATACTGTTTGGGTAAGGGTGACCAAAAGGGGGGTTAGGTTAAAGGGCATATGTAAGGTGGGGGTGGAGCAAGGAAAGGGGGGCCTCGGGGGAGAGGGGGAAAAGGGCCATGGATTGCAGAGGAGTAGAAAAGGGAACCCTGTGGAGAACAAGTTGACAATAGGGAACCCTTTTCTGTTCTTAGTTTTTTGTTTTTGTTTTTGTTTAGAGAGTGCACAGAGATCGAATGGACTGAGTACTGCCTTCGAGCATTGCCTGCTGTGTGGATGCACAGTAGTAGTGCATTGCTCCTGCACTGCATGCTTTAGTAATCACACAGGATTAGGCCCTGTTTATGAGTGGCATATCCCGCCCACCTCAGCTGCGGAGCCCCCTTTGCTCCTCCGATAATGCTATCAGCCTCTACTGCAACTAGAGCTGGCTATGTATCATGTTATACGCAAAGATATATTGTGTTACACAATAGGTTCACATAACAGAGAAGACCTAGGTGTGTGTGTTGTATTAATAGATGTGCCAGAAAGCATTCAATGATGACAACAGTTTGTAAAGTGAGTCACAACATGTGTAATGTAAGTGCAAAGACTAAGCTGGAAACTAAGTAGAGTCTTTGGTGTTGCAGCAGGCAGGCAAGTAACCAGACTGCCCAGGCCTGGTGGCTCTTATCGGCCAAGAAATGTCTATTGACCTGTGCGTCTCAAGTTTCCCGACCAGCTCAGTTATACAGAGTTCTGCTTGCAGGTTGACATGCACACTGCCACTTAGCATCTTGTCCTGGACACTTTGCACACAGTTTCCAAGACCCTTCCCACCTCAACAACCCAGTCAGCCCTTCACCCCTTCGTATTCGACTCGCGGCACCTCCTTGGGAATGCATCTTTTGTTGGTAGATGTCCTTCATGAGGCTCAGCAAGGCCTTGCAACCTTTTCAAAGGGCCTTAGAAGAAAGGAAAAAAGTCGAAGGCATACTGGAGCGGGAAGCAGGTGGAAGTCGAGGGGTGGGGGTTTGGCAGTAAAAGAAAGAGGGTCTGGCAGAGAGTTAGAAGTTAGGCAACACAATGAGCGAGGTAGGAGGAAAGATGCCTCAGGCATGCCGCTCTCTGACTCTTCCCCACTGTGCCTGCAGAAAGAGCCTTCCTATTCCTAACTCTCACCCGAATGGATACATTTGCCTGGAGAGCCCAGAACTAATTTCAGTTAGCCAGAAGGTAAACAGGCCAGTGAGAGGTGCACACCCCTTCATTTGACTAGGCTTCTCGGGCTTCTGGGAGGAAAAAAGGCAGCAGTATTCCAACAAGATCATCGTCACCAAGGGCCACCATCACTAGGGGATTACAGAGCATGCTGTGACACTCTCCGGGGCCTGGTTGGCCAGGCTTATGTTGGAGAGCACATATCCTAACCCTAAGCTACCTGGGTGGCTGCACCATAGGGGCTGCACCGAACATAGGGCTTTGCCCGTTTAGGGCTGTGGTCGCGTATGGGAGCGTTAGGGATGCGTGGAGGACGCAGGGCGCAGACCTCTGCTCGTTTCACCCCAGGATTAGGGCCTGGTTGTCAGTGGAGCGGCCAGCAAGTCCACAATGGAGGAAGTTGAAGGCAGAAAGCAGCCCCCTGCCTGACTCTCACCCCCAGGGCAAAGAGTGGGAAAGGCTCGCTACAGCAAGAGCCTGTCCATACTTTCACCTTGAGAGCAGAGTGTTTACATTTAAAATTCATGAACAGGCAGCAATACAAACAGCATACAGTAGCAGAGGACAGAAGCTTGCCCAGCGCATATAATATCAGTGCACCCCCCATGACAAAGCCAACGACTTAACTGGCCTGCTTAGCTTTGAGTTGTTCACAAATCCCGATGATTAGCATTTCTCCCGGATGCTAAACATCCTCTGATTTGGGGTGAGAGATAGATCTAATGTGCCAAAGGAAGGCATGATGGAAAGTCAGTTTCTTGCTCTCAGAGGAATGGGGGGTCGACAGCCCAACAGGTTAATGGACCTAGTGCAGCCTCCCATGTGCAGTCTGCAGGTGACACTTTCAGTTGCTTGTGAGATGCTGGTACAGGTTTGCTTGCTATGCAGGGGCCTGCAGTCACTTCACAGCACGTCGAGAAGGTGTCCCGTTTGAATCCAGGGCAATTTTATCATTAACAGTGACCGTAGATTTCACTTTTTTCCTTCATTTTTGCCAGTCAGTTGGGAGCAGAGAGACAAGCTTATGTATGGGGCCTAACAAGACCAGAGTGCACACACCACATATGGGGCTTATATATGCAGCGTAAATAACCAAACAAGAGGCAGTATCATTAGCAACTGTGTATAATCTACATGATTGTATTCACGCACAAAAATGATTGCTGTGTTTCAGGCCTGCTTCTTCCCCTATATATGTACATCATAAGATGTGATTAAATTCTATGGAAATTAGTGTAAGAACATGTGAGAATAGCAATATCTATAAATGCAATACCTTTTGAAAGTTAAGTTTCTGACTGTCAGTAAATAAACCCACCTGGCCTAGATATGGCAGTGAACAAAAAAGAAGGGGCTAGACATGTGATGTCATCAGTGATGTCATCAATGATATTTGTGATGTCATCTTTGATGTCCTGGGTGTTAGTCTTAACAGTGCACGGTGGTAGCGTGAGTTGTGGTTGCTTAGCTTACCATAACTGGCGAATTTCAGGGGGTTTTCGATTTTACTTGTAACCATAACGTCCTTTTAACAATGTTTTTTTTACTGAATTTCATAGGTTTTTATTAGTGCACTTAACCATAAAGTCCCTTTAACAAAGTTTTTTCATTGAATATATATATATATATATATATATAGGGTCAATTGTGCAAAGGTCAATTTGGACCCTTGACTTTCCGTCAATGAGGTCATTCGAACAATCGTGTTCGAACAATTTGGGTAATACCTATAATGCTATCTGCCACTACTACAACTAGAGCTGGCTATGTATCACGGTTATACCCAAAGATATATTGTGTCAAACAAGAGGTTCACATAACAGAGAAGGATATCAGGTCATATTATCCCCACCAAAAATATCGCCGTATATATGGTCTTCGGGAACGGCCATAGGTGATATTTTTAGTGGGGATAATATTAGGGTTTTTTGGGAGCAGGAGTTGCGGGGGTGTCCCCCGCTCCTTTTACAATAATACACGGGTTGCAGGGGTGTCCCCCACGGGTTCCATGCCTTAATATCGCCGCAAAAATATGGCGATATTTTTGTATGGCGGTATTTTTGGAGGGATATTAACACATGGAACCCAGAGAAGACCTAGGTGCGTGCGTTGTATTAATAGATGTGCCAGAAAGCATTCAATGATGACAACAGTTTTCCAAGTAAGTCACAACATGTGTAATGTAATTGCAAAGAGTGAGCCAGAAACTAAGTAGAGTCTTTAGTGTTGCAGTAGGCAGGCAAATAACCAGACTTCCCAGGCCTGGTGGCTCTTATCGGCCACAAAATGTCTATTGACATATGCGTCTCGAGTTTCCAACCAGCTCAATTATACAGGGTTCAGCTTGCATGGTGACATGCAAAGTGTCACTTAGCATCTTGCCCTTGGACACTTTGCACACAGCTTCCTTCTTCCAGGACCCTTCCGAACCCCACCAACCCAATCACCCCATGCTCTTTTTGCTTTCAGGACTGCTGATTTGTACGTTAGGATTTGTAATCAGTATTTGATTTTGTCCAATTGGTTGTAGTGTTTTCTCCAGTGTTTTTCAGTTTGCATTTTTTTTTTATTCCTTAGTTCTTCTGTGAACATTCTTGATGCAATTTTCTTTGAGGTGGGATTGAAGAGTTTTGCAGGTGCTAATTAGTCTAGGGCGTCTGTGATCCAGGTATCAAGTTTCTCTCCTGCTGAGCCCAGTATCGTTCTATTTAGCTGGGAGGTGTTTGGTTTGGTTGATTCCAGTAGATTTGTTAATGTTTCCATGTCAAGACTCTTCTGGTTTCTTTTGTTTTTCACAGGGAGTTTTATGTTTCTGGGCACCGTGCGTCTTGGGATTTTGACAGTGAATCGGATCATATGGCTTGCTACTGGAGGGGCGGCGAACGAGAGTCCATTTTTGCAGAAGCATGCATCTAAGGTGTGTCTAGCACTGCTGCAGGACTGTTTACTATTTGTTTGAAGTGGAGGGTTTCCAGTAGGGCATTGAGGGAGTTTGATGTGTTTTCATTTTCTCTTTCGAACCAGATGTGAAGTCCCTCAAGACGACTACGTTGTCATTACACGTGAAGAGGTTGGGAATGGCATCAGTGAGATTCATTGCGAAGTTGGGCTTATAGGATGGCAGTCTGTAGATCAGGTGGAACAGTATATTGGATTGTTCATTCAGCTTGATGTTGATTAGGAGTGATTTTCATTCTTCTATGTCGGTTGAGGGGAGCGGAGAGGAGAGGAGCAGATCCGGCTTTGTGCGCTTGTGTTTCCCCTCCTCTTCAGTTTTCTCTGTTAGAGTGTATTAGTTTGAAGCTGTTGGGTGTGGCAGTGTGGGTGATTATTATGTAGTTGTACGATAGCCATGTTTCTGTGAGGAAGAGCACATCAGTGCTGCCTTCACTTAAGAGGTCATACATTTCTGTTTTATGCTTAGCCGGGATCTTATGTTGAGTAGACTGCAATGTAGAGTGTGTGTTTTTTCTTGTTCTATGTTACGTATCATTTGGCGTATCTCTGTTGGGATGGTGCCTGTCGGATTTCCGATTCCTTCTTGGGTGATGCTTTTATTTGCTGGTTGTGTAGTTGGGGCCTCGATTCCTTCGTTGAGGAGTTCTTTTAAATTGAGTGATGGGTTTCTTTGTTCTGATTCATAGAAGCCTGGTGCTTGGTTGTCCGTGTGGTCTTTTTTTCCAGTCTCTGGTTATGTAAGGGGTGTGTATGGTTAGGGGTTCTAGCTTAGCTCTGATTCTTGTTGGGGTCTTTCAGAATTTCTTTTGGGAGTTGCTGAGTTCTGTGTGTTGTGGTGTGCAGTTTGGTAGTCTGGTGGGGTCGACTCTAGGATTCATTGGGTCCTTAGTTGCAGGTTTTTTGTTTTCCATAGTGGCAGGTTTGTAGGTTGTTCTTGTCTTAGTCCATATCTTTTGTCCTCTGAGTGGTGGTTGGTGGGAATTTTGAAGTTTTGGAAATTCTGGTAAGTGATTCCAGTTTAATGGGGGTGTGATTATGTTTTAAATTCTTGTTTCTTTGTCCTTCTTGTATCGTGGCATGTTTGTGGTCTTGATGTGTAGGGCTTTTGTAGGGCTTTTGTGGCTCAGTGTCGTACGGCGGGTTTGGTTGTGTGATTATGTTGTTTTCGGTGGTAGGCTTCCTGCTTGTGCAGTTCTCCGATGTTTGTTTCGTGTGGTTTTGATCTGACTAGGTGAGTCGTGGTGTTACATGATTTTTGGCGGGGCAGATTGATTTTAAATGCAGTGGTGGGTGCCTCTCTGTGGTTCTAGGTTTGCACCTGAGCCACACCTGAGACAAAGATACCTTGCCTTGTCTCAGGTGTGGCGAATGTGTCCTTTGTTCTGCCTGTGAGGCCCTCCTCGGGTGACTTCTTTCTTTGTCTCGGTGGTAGGTCAATGTGTTGTAACCCACAGTGGCATGTGCCTCGCTGTTGTTGTAGGATTGTGGCAGCATGCTTTTTCTCCTCAGTCTTGGGTTCGGGTTTGTGATATATTGAAGGGGCGGGTGCCCTCCTGGGTTTATTTCTTTCCTGGTCCCAGGGGAAAGTCCATGTGCTGCAACACACAGAGGCATCTGCGTCGCTGTGGTTGTAGGATTGTGTTGGCTTGTTTCTGTCCTTGGTCTTGTCTCATGGTTGTATTATTTGGTTTTGATTGATTGGGTACTGAGATATGCACCGTTTCAGGGTCTGCAGGGGTGGAAGTCTACCTCTGGAACTTGTCTCATTGTTGTGTTATTGATTTGGGTTGGTGCAGTAGATTTAGGTCAGGGTAAGGTTCGTTTCGGGGTCAGGGTTCCGAGTGGACGGATTCCATGTGGGTTCAGTATACGGGCACAGCCCAGTCAGAATCTTGAGGTTCGGGTTGGTGTATCCAAACACTGTGGGATTTAGATTCAAAAGTGATCTCTGCATTAACAGTGCCTGTCTGTGACAATCCATCTGAAGTGCCCAGTGGAAGCATGGTGAAAGAAACAAAGGTCACACATCCTGTGAGTAGTGTTAGTAAAATACCACAAGACCGCAAAAACAAAAAGAGGATAAGGACAACAAAAGTTAATCTTAAAGTTTTTATTTTTATTGGTATTTAGTTTATTTCAAACATTTACCATCCAAAATGAAATAGCCCAAAATAAACAAAAACAAAAAATAGACTTCACAAAATTCATCCTGCTTAACCATTAAGTTAAAAACCCAAACAATTGCATTGAACCATAAAATCATTATCCTGTCATGACATCACACAATTAATCAGTTCCCGAACTACTTACAAAAAATCTACTTATTTATTTATTTGAATTTATAAAATGCACATCGGCCCAGAGGCATCGAGGCGCTGTTACAGAGGATTCACTTGGATACAGTAAAAAAGAAAAGCAAACTGAAAGGATAGGAAACATTACATGGTTCATTGCATTGGTACAGTCGGTATGTTCCATAGTTACAGGGGAACCCCCTCATGAACAGTCTAATTGAAGAGGTTTGTTTTCAAGGCTTTTTTAAACACTGTGAAGGAAGTTTCATTTCTAAGCTGAAGAGGTAGTTTTTAGATTGTCACCTAGAAGGTGTAGGAGATTGTCTTGGAAGTCAAGAGCGGGGCCCGGAGGGCATTAGACGAGGTGGAGAGTTATTGTGTCGGTAGGTGAGCGGGATATTTTAACAGAAAGGGCATCAAAGTTTCCTGCAGATTTGATTTGAATTGTCTAGAATTTAATGATTCCTTGACAATGAGGGCGACGCCTCCCCCTTTATTTGAGGTTCTATCTTGATGGAATACAGTGTATCTGGTGGGAGGGCTTGGCAGATGGCTGTTCCAGATGTTCCGTGTAGACAGGTTTCAGTAATGGCTAGGATATCAAGATCCAGCTCAGAAATCAGATGATGAATTTCTGTGGCGTGGGCTGGTATGGACCGTGCATTGATGAGAGCACATTGAATTTCGCTGGTGATGGGGAGTCTGGTATTTAGGTTTAATAGGGTTTTTTGAGCATTGCTATCCTTATGGATTGTATAAGGAGTTGTGGGACAAGGTGTTGTGGAGGGTGAGGGCACAAGGTGAGTTTACCTTCCCAGAAGCCTTTTGGGAGTGGATGAGAGGTGTCTCGAGCGGGCTCCTAGCTGCTGGTTCCTCAAATGGAGAGACATAGGGTGGGTAGGGACCAGTGCGCCTGCTTGTAGCTTAGGTAGAGGAGTGGTTCAGTGAGGTGAAATGGTGGGATCTATGGTAGGTGGCCTCCCCAGTGGGACCGGTATGCCTTTGAACAGTGCAGGTAGGAAGGGTATAGGGGGAATCATGTTGGTGCAGCACCTTATATGGGGGTTAAGCATTTACAGGGCACAATACAGTGACTGGCACAGAAGTGTGGTAAGTGGTACCTGGGTCAGGCTACCTGCTCCTGTGGCTTTAGGTTAGCATATTACAAGTACTAGTACTGAGTCATAGTATTGTGACCGAACACTAACTTAATTGAGAGCTTACCAAAGGTCTGTGCTAGACCTGTAGTATTCACAGTGCAAGCAACAAAGTTGGCGTACCTACACGTTACTAACAACGGGCCAAAAGTTAACAAAGCATATTACGCATGGTGAAAGCTACCAATTACATGTGCTAAATACTTTGTGAGCGCTGCAGCATTTAAGGCTTTACTTGAACAATTTCATTTGAACAATATCAATTTACACACTTTAATAATGCTTACACATGCTGAGTGCGGGGAGGAAGCGGTGGGTACAATGTATGCTATGGGTTGGCTACTTGCAGGATCATATATGGAGAGTCGACTTGTACAGTAACTTGGGCACGTGTAAAGAACCACTTAACAATAGATATGTTCTTTCGCCAGCCAGGTACATGTGATGAGGGAGATAGGACTTACGTGCTCATATCATACCGTGTAGTTCCAGGCCGGGTTCTGTGGGGATCTTGGTCATGCGGTGTGCAGTTCCGGGCGGCTACAGGTCCAGTATCATCTTCCGGCGGCCAGTGGGTGGGGACATAAAGTTGAGCCGATGTAAAGGGCCGGTGCCGTAGAAGGGGGGAAAGGCGGAATAGACAAAAAATAGATTTAAATATCTCATCCAAATATGTGGCTAAAGCGAATATTAATTTAAATTCCCCCCGCCCCCCAACATAAAAGCTCCCACCATTCCTCTGCATTTATTGATGGCATCTCTATTATGAATTCACCCAAATAATTTGTTCTCAGGTGTCTCAGGGCTGGGCAGAAAAGAGTTAAATGCTGTAGTGTCTCTGTTGCACTATTACACAATCTACAATCCTCATTTGTAACGCCTCCTTGGTATATAATACATTAATTTGGAATCTCATATAAGTCACGATGATGCGGTCTAGGACATTTCATCAAATATTTTGGTAGTACAATCAAGGGTTTAGTTTCCTTGTTTAACTGCACAAGGAGCTTCTACTCCTTTTTCCTTGTTTCAGTCTCAATCCAGTCTCTACACCACAGCCTTTTAATTACAGCAGTTTGGTTGGTCTTTAACAAGTGTTCTGTTCTATCCAACTTCATTAGAATCTCTGAACACAGATCAACTAACGGTTTCCGTGCCTAGTCATAATTATCCCCCTTCTTTTCACATAGAACAGCAACTTGGGTGTACATTCTCCCGTAATAAGTTTACGGTACAGGGAGAGGGATTAACAGGCTACCATAGCATAGATTGAAAGAAGCCCCAATTCGTGTCTTATATCGGAAATTGGCACACAGTTGCAGGCCAATTAATGAGAAGAAGGCGTAGAGCAGCAGTTGTAGGTGGAGGAGTTGTGAACTCAACAGAAAATGATATCAACACACCATTCAACTATAAGAAATCTGGTTCATAAACTGTACTATGCCAAAAGTCCTGCTTTAGCACTAGCCAATTTAAATAACAATCTTCTTCATGGTACAGCCAAAGAACTACTCGAAGAAATAGAGCTATCCAGAGAAAATATTTTGGAAGTGAAAGCCACTTACAAAATGCAATAGCTTTACAACAGACTAGCAACAACTTTCCAATGGCAACCTTCTACTACACACATACAAAAAGAAATATTAAAGTTTAAAAGTACATCTGCTGAAGTACCAAACCATGTGTATGTATGTTGCTACAGGACCTTTTATAAAAATAGCACAAAAACTGTAGACGTAACGTACAAAATAGAAGACAATGAAGATTCCAAGTGGTTCCAATTAGCACTCTATCTTATAGCAGAAAACAAATATGAAATTACTGACCCCTTAATACTTTGCAGTTACTGCACTGCAAAAGTTGACAACAACCAAAGACCTTCACTTGCTTTCACAAATAACTTGGAATTATTACCACTACCAAAACCCCTGCAACAACTTAACTTATATGAAAGCATCATAATTCAAACAGTGCACCCATTTCAAGCAATAATACGCCTTCAACCAAAAACAGCAAAATTACCTCCCTCTGAATTAGTGAAAGGCATTTGTGGCAAAGTAGTTTATTTGCCATTAGATCTCAAAGGAAATGTACACACTCTGGGAGTGCAACGTCCAATAGATCAATCTTTAATTATCTGAGTATATGCCGTACCTACAAAAGACAAAAAAGTTGGCAATAACTTGTGAACTTACATAAAGTTAGACAAGCCCTGCAATTGCTAAAAGAATACAAAGAATACTACAAAGAAATTGATATTGAAGAAAACCTGAGGCAAATCACTGAAATAATTCAAGACTCATCAGAAACTGGTACATTTCAACTTCTAGATACTTCTACAGAATGCAATATTTTAGACCATTATACAATTCACCCATTACACTCTAAAGACACCATAGATTATGCACTGGAAATGTACTAAATACGACAAGCCAAAGGATCTCCAATCAGCATATGGGAAAAAAGTATAGAGGCACATGCCTTTCCTCTACTCTTTCCTACTGGAAAAGGAGGAAGGTTCGATGATAGACCCACACAGATAACAGCATCAGAATATCGCTCTTTACAAATGTATTCTGAAGACCCCAGATTCAGACAAAACGTGGAATACATATTCCACCGTCTCTTTGAAAGTGAACTAGCAACTCTATGCTACGGAGTTGCACATACATTGAAATCAGGTACCCATTTTCAAAATATGTCAGCTACACAATTACTACAAATAGTGCAAGAAAAAGATGAGGTTTTACAGTCAAGCATTACAAATATTTTAACAAACATGCATGGTACAGAAGAATACTGGTTCCAATGTCATGGAGATGTACGCTGTATGATAAGAAACCTTGGCCCACCCACTTGGTTTGTGACATTAAGTTGTGCAGAATATGCATGGGAAGATTTACATGAATTCCTACACATAGCAAACAAAAACAAAACAAACATAGATATAAAAACACCAGGCAAACTCTGCTCTCTAGATCCTGTAAATGTATCAAGATATTTTCATCATGCTTCATTGCTATGCTACACTTCATTTGCAATAAAACTGTTCCTCCCCTCAGAGAAGTGCAACACTTCTTTTGGAGAAAAGAATACCAAGAAAGAGGAGCACCACACATCCACATGCTTTTGTGGATTAAAGATGCTCTTAAATTTGGTCAAGACACTGATGCCACTGTTTTACAGTTCACCCAAAAAATATGTCACTTGTGAAATCCCTTCACAAACAAGACATAGGGCCTCATTACGAGAATGGAGGTAGCCATGGAGCTATAAACTCCATGACTGCCTCCGTTCCAGGCTCCATTACCGGGTTCCTACAATGGGGATTTACCGGGTTACTCTGACATAGGAGTTCCCGGTAATTCCTCCTTGCAGGAACCCATCCCCCACAGGGCTCAATGGGAATGGGGAGGGAGATAATAACGGGCAGATTACATCTGGCCCGTTATTGCCTCCCTCTTCCCCTCGCGGGACCCGGTAAGCACACCTGGTTTTACCAGGCATGCGATCCGGGTCCCTCGATGGGAAGCTCATAATCGGTTCTCCTGGAATGAAGGGGGCCGGTCCCGTACCTGCCCCCTTCATTACGGGAGCGCCAGCCTTATAATGAGGCCAATAGTGACCTTCATGTACAAATTTTACAATTTCAAAGACACAGATGTTTGAAGTATTGTCGTCGCAAATATAAAAACAAAGGGAAATACTACACCAAATGCCGCTTTGGTTTCCCTAGACCAATTTCAACAACAGGTCAAGTAAACAACTTCATGTCTTCAGTTAGACATAGTGTCAAAGGTAAATCACCTAAGAACACATATTACATAAAAGGAAAAGAAGAATCAAAACACACCAATGATTACAACGCAATCATTGCCCTTCTATGGAATGAAAATATAGATGTGCAGTACATTGCAGACAATTCCACTGCAGTTGCACGATATGTCACAGCCTACTTAACCAAAGCAGAAAAAAACAGAGCTTCAAGACCTCTGGGATGACATATCATCTGACAAAACACTATCAGAGAAATTGTACAGTTTAGGCATAAAAATGCTCTCCCATAGAGAATGTGGCTGCTATGAAGCTGCAAACTGTTTAACCGGTACTGCCTTGTATGGAAAATCTGAAAATATAGTATGGCTAAGTCTTGGTCCAGCTAAATCTACAAAAAGAGTTTTCAAATCATATGAAGACACAGAAACAATAGCCAAAAATGATCCCAACAGCCAAGACATTTTGAAAAACAATTTACTGGACACATACTACCCAAACAGAAGTACCACTTTGGAAACCATGTGTCTATACCACATAGCCCAAAACTTCACATACAAAAATAACATTAAACCAGATGAAAAGAAAGGTAGATACAGAGTGGAAAATTGTGAAGGCAGCTTAGTGAAACTTACCAAATGAAGCTTACTTAATCATATAAAATTGTCATTAAAAACTACTCGACATAAAGAACTGTAATATATATCCCTGCTACAACCAAGGAGAAAAGAAGAAGATTTGCTAGATACCTATGACTCCTATGATGATGCTTCCAAAGCAAATGAGAGCATTATATCAGATGTAAACTTCACACAGTACAATACAATGTTGCACAATGAACAGCAACATGAGGAAGAACTCCAGGCCCAACTAGATGTGGACACTCCTGACAGTAGTCAAACGTCTGTAACAGGAAGCCAAGAACCAGTTGGACAGCCACTAATAGCAAATGAGGCAGAATTAGCCATGACAGAAGTAGAAAACACCATGTGTCAGTATGAGCAATCTACAGAAGACTTTGCTGTACTAAAATCACAACTAAACAATGAGAAGCGTAGCATTTTCCAAGAAGTAACAAAACAAATTGAACATGGTGTGCAACATGAAAGTAAAAATTGTGTCTGTCAAGACTATAAACCTATACTGCTATATGTGAGTGCTCAAGCTGGTTCAGGCAAAACGTTCTTAATCAAAATCATCAGCAAGTTACTCCAACAATTACAAACAACAAACTGTCAGCTGTTGTAAATGCCTCCACAGGTTTAGCTGCCTACAACATAGGCGATGTCACTTTACACTGATTACTACTCCTTCCACTAGAACACCAAACAAATTAGACTATTACAAACTTTCTCCAGAAGCTGCAATGGAACTACGCAGAGTTTTAAAACAAATGAAAATGCTGCTAATAGATTGGTTTCCAATCTAATGTTAGCCTTCATTCACCTCAGATTACAAGAGGTACTGAAAACAGACTATGAAGAACTCTTTGGAGGAAAACACATTATAGTTTTCGGAGATCTTCTTCAATTAACAGCAGTTAAAGGTGAACCTATTTTTTTTTTTAACTTTGTTTATTTTAAATCAAGGCAGGATGACAAGTACAGACATTATAAGCAGTGGTTATTTAGGCATGTTGATCCCCAGTCTCTTATCCCCCCCTGAGTTTCCTCCCTCCCCTCTCCCCTTGGTCCAACTGTCCCATAGGCCTTGTAGGCGGGCTCTCCCCTCCCGAGCTGTTCGGATAGGGCCTCAGCGTCTATGTGTCTTCTTCCGGGAACTCCTGATTTTTTAAGATCCAGCGGGCCCCGGTAGGTTTATAGGTCAGGGCGGGGAAGCGCTGGTCGAATTCCAGCACTGGGGCGCAGATATTCTGGAAACGGTGAAGAGTACCCGCTTGCGCTGCCGTCACCTTCTCCGCCACCAAAATGTCCCAAAGTTTGATCCACCATTGGGCTATGTGAGGGCCTTCCGGGGTTTTCCAGGCTCGTGCCACCACCGTATTCCCAGCAAGTAGGCAGTGGGTTAGTAGTTTCGCTCTGGGTCCGGAGCGCGGGTAGGTCCCGGGAATTGGAGCTACCAGCAAAACCGGTTCTGTTTCCAGGGGAATCGTTGTTCCGGTAATTTGTGTGATGGACCCTAGGCAAGCTTTCCAGAATGGTTGGATCTTCGGGCAAGCCCACCACATGTGGAAGAAGGAGCCTGGGTGGCCGCATCCTCTCCAGCAAGAATGATCCACCTGGGGGTTCATATGGTGAAGTCTGAGGGGCGGATAGTACCACCGCAGCGTGATCTTGTACGCACATTCCCTATTGGTGATGCAGGTGGACGAGGTGTGTGTTCTGGACTATATGTCGATCCAGGTTTGATCCTCTATCGGGTGACCCAGGTCCGCCTCCCATTGGGCCATGCAGCGAGTTCTTGTGGTCAGGAAGTCGCTTAGGAAGCGCCTGTATAGGGTGGATATTCTGCCGCGGGTTGGAAGGTCTCCCAGAGTGAGTTCTAGGGCAGTAGGAGGGCGTGTCGCTGCTTGCAAAGTTTGGGGATGTGAGCACCAGTGGCGTAGTTGAATGTATGTGAATCCATCCCGTTCCTGGAGTTGGAATTTCTCCTTGCATTGGGCGAATGTGAGAGGTCTCCCCCCCGTATATAGCTGGTCTATGGTCTCCAGCCCGCCTTTGATCCAGTTACGAAAATTGCGAGGATTCGTTCCCGTGGTGAACGTTGGATTATGGAAGACTGGGGAACGTGGGCTCAGTCCTCTTGGCACTCCCTTTCGCTTTAGCGCCCAGTCCCAGGTGCTAAGGGTGTGTTTGGTTGATAGCAGGAGCTCTCCCCATTGGGTTCTGAGGGGGGGCGGGATGTGTGGTAGAAATCGTAGGGGTAAGGGCGTCCGTGATTGTTCCAGCTCTACCCATCTGGGGCGGTTTGTCGTGTTTTGCCAGGCCTGGACCTGGGCCAGTTGGGCTGCAACTCTGTAGGCCTGCAAGTCCGGGACCCCCAGCCCTCCCAATTTGGAACTCCCCAGCATAGTTCTGAGAGGGATTCTTGCTTTCTTACCTCTCCAGATAAAGTTCAGCATTTTTCTCTGGATCCCTCGAAGAGTCGGCGTGGGGATTGCTACTGGTAGGGAGGCACAGGCGTATAGGAATCTCAGAAGGAGGTTCATCTTGCATGCAGTGATGCGCCCAAGCAGTGAGATCTCTTGGGTCTCCCAGCGCTTCAGATCGCCTTCCAGTTCTTTGAAGAGTCGGGGGAAATTGGCTTTATACGTGTCTCTTGGGTCAGCCGGGATGTGGACCCCTAGATAGGGGATGGCACTCTTTTCCCACTTTATCGGGCACATCTTCGTCAACGGTTCTTGTTCTGCTGGGGTGAGGCTGATACCCAAAGCGGATGATTTATCAAAGTTTATGGTGAGGCCTGAGACTTCGCCGTAGCTGGCGATTTCACGTATCGCGTGTTTGAGAGATGAGTGGTCCTCCGAGATCGTAAGCAGAATGTCATCCGCGTATAGGGCGAGTTTGTGATGCGTGGGGCCACTTTGCACGCCCTTGATTTGGTCATTTCGCCTGATCTTTTGTGCGAAGGGCTCCATGGTGAGTGCAAAGAGCAAGGGCGACAGTGGACAGCCTTGCCGGGTTCCGCATGACAAGGGGATTGGGGCCGAGTTATGACCGTTAATCCTCAGGCTTGTTTTAGGGCTATCATAGTTGGCTAGAACCATCGTTTGGAAAGCTGGCCCGAAGCCGAAGGCCCCTAGGGTGTGTCTCATGAACGTCCAATCCACCTTGTCGAACGCCTTAGCTGCGTCTAGGGCCACCAAGACTAGTTTTTGGGAGCTCCGGGCGGCAAGGTCTACCAGGTTCAGCGTTCTCCGGATGTTATCACCTTCTGTCCGGTGTAGGATGAAACCTGCCTGGTCGGGGTGAATGATCTTCGGCAAGATGCGGTTTAGGCGGGTTGCTAGGATTTTTGAGTATATGTTCGCATCGATGTTTAAAAGTGCGATCGGTCTGTAGGATGTTATGCTTCTTGGATCTTTTCCAGGTTTAGGCAGGAGGATGGTGGTTGATTACTGCATCGATGGGGTCACCGCTCCTGTTTCCCTGAAGGAGTTGAATAGGGTAGCCAGGTGGGGGGTCAATTGTGCTCTGAATAGTTTGTAAAACCTGGTTGAGAAGCCGTCCGGGCCGGGGGCCCGTGTTTTAAGTGATTTGATGGCCTCCTCAATTTCCTCCCCTGTAATGGGCTCCTCCAGTTCGTCTCTCGTTGCGTCGGAGAGCCGGGGCACTGCTGCCTGCTGCAGGTATTCCTTCTGCTGTGGTGAGTTTCGTGGGGTTGCCTTCATGATTTGAGTCAAGAATTCTATTGCGAGGCGTTGCTTTTCGGGCTCTGAGTATAGTGTGACCCCGTTGGAATCACGCAGGCCCGTGATTGCGTTGACGCGTCTCTGCTTGGCTAGTTTGGCCACCAGAAATTTGTTCGCCTTGTTACCCTTTGCGTAATATGACTGTTTGGCCTTCGCCATTAGTTGGGCGGTTTGTTCCGCATAGTGGGCTTCCAGTTTTTTCCGAGCCGTACGAATGATCCGTTGCGTTTTTGGGGACCAGCCTTTCTCCTTATGGAGTGCATCGGCCTCTCTTAGTTCGTTCTCTAGGGCCGTCCGGGTCTGGCGCCTGTCTCGGTGGTAGGCCGCACCTTGGGCTATCAGGGAGCCCCTGATTACTGCCTTCATGGCGTCCCAATTGTTCGCTAGTGAGGTGTCTGAGGCTGGGTTTTCGTTAAAGAAATGTCTTATTGCTGTTGCGATCTTGTCCCTGGTGGCCATGTCGTTGAGAATCGGGTCGTACAGCATCCATTTACGTGGGTTATTGGGGTTAGGGTTATGAACCCGGAGATCCAGGAGCACTGGGGCGTGGTCGGAGATCGCTCTTGTGCCTATGGGGACTCCTTTGACCGAGGGGAACGTTTGCGGGTAGATCAGGAATAAGTCGATCCTTGAGAAGGTGCGATGGACGTAAGAGTAAAAGGAGAAGTCTTTTTCGTCAGGGTGGAACACCCGCCATGAGTCTATTATCTCCAGGGTCCTGAAGAATCGGAGGAGGCTGAGTGCTTGGGCGAAGTCGCCTGGGGTCGGGGGGTGTGACCGGTCTTTGGTAGGGTCGGGAACCCCATTGAAATCTCCACTGACAATTGTTTGGCCCTCCACAAAGCTAGCGAGAGATGTGCCCAAGGTGTCATAGAAGTGTGACTGTCCAGAGTTTGGGGCGTACACTGTGATGAGGGTATATAGGTCTCCCATCAGGAGGCATTTGACCGCTGTAGATCGGCCTTCTGGGCATGTTTTCGTTTCCAGAATCTGTGGGTTCAAGTCTTTCCTGAAGAGGATCGCCGTACCTCCTTTTTTGTTTGCGCCAGAGGCGAAGAATTGAAGCGGGAATAACCGGGATCGGAGACGGGTTACATCTGCCGGCAGCAGGTGAGTCTCTTGGAGCATGGCAATCGCTGCGTCTTTGTCCCAGAGTTTCAATAGCATTGCCTTTCGCTTGTTAGGGGAGTTCAGGACATTAACATTCAGGGAGAGGAGGATCCGGAGCGTCTGGAGGTCCACTGAAGACTCACTCTCCTTTCCTTGGGTTAGGGGGGGGTCGTGAGGCGGTGGCTCAACTGCCATGTATGTTCAGGAATCTCTGGATATCATCCTGCACTTGAGGTTTTAACACGGGGCCCCAACGGGGGGCCCCAACTTTAACAGGGGGGTAGACCGACATTATAAGTACGGTCGTACCTAAGGCCAACAGGGCCAACTGTCCCATCATGTATCGTGTACTGTGGGTTTCCAAGGAACAAGGGATGGAAAGTATCCTTGGAGTGGGTATGAACCATGGGTATGGCCAGCCGCCACCGCATTCAAGGTTCCTTAGCTCGAAATCTAGGTGGCGGATCCTACTTTAGGTAGGGGCATCTGTGTCCAGGCTTAATCGCTGACGGAACCTAAGACCGTGGAAGCGTCCCCGTTCATCTCTTTCTGTTGTTCCGCTGGGTTGACGACCATGGCGTGTGTTTGGGCTTTGGAGAGGAAAGCGGTCCAGAGTCTTCGGTCCCCTCTGGGTTTGGCGTGGAAGGATCTCGGGGTGAGGTTGGGTGTAAAATTTTCTCTGCGTCTTCCAAGTGGCTGATACGGCGTAGGGTGCCATTATGTGTAAACTGGAGAGCTGTCGGAAACAGCCACCTGTAACGGATCTGTTGCTCCTGGAGGAACGCTGTCAGAGGCCGAAGTGCTCTTCTTTTCTGGAGAGTGAGTGGTGAGAGGTCCTGGTATATTTGAAGTGGGGTGCCCTGAAAAGTGATCTCATCTCCTTGGCGACTGATCGCTGATATTGCCTCTTTAGTTGTGAAGAAGTGGACCCTGGTGATAACATCTGGGGGGGGTCCGAATCTGTCCCACGGCGCGGGCGGAGTCTGTGGGTCCGGTCCAGTAAGAGCTGGGATTTGTCCAGGTCCGGGAGTAGGGCCTCAAAGAAGCTTCCCACGTAGTCCGCTAGCTTGTTGTCGGGGATAGAGGGTGGGACGCCCCGAATGCAGAGGTTATTGCGGCGTGCCCTGTTTTCAAGGTCTTCATGTTTCAACTCCAGGATCTCGTATTTATGATGCAGGGAATCGATGAATTTTTGCACTTCCCCCAGAGTGGTAGCGTGATCCTGAGAATGGTCCTCGATCTCTCCGAGCCTCTGTTCGATTTCTGTGACCCTCTGATCCGTTTGATCAACTTTAGCGGTGAGTTCCGAAAGGCAGGCGCGAAACTCCGATTTGATGTCCGCCATGAAGGCTATCAGGTCTCCTTTGGTGGCGAGAGCGCCCCTGTCTTCTTGTGGCTTCTGTGGGGTCAGTTTAGGAGGGTCCTGTTTCTTGGGTTTTTCCGGTGCAGTAAATATGGCGGAGATATCTGTGCCCTTGCTCACCTTCGTTTGCCTCGACATGCTGCTCGTATCAGGCGGTCTTGGTTGAGAAAGTAGCAGCGAGGCCTAGGGCGGCGGGAGACTGCACTCGGGGTGAATCTCGCACTCGACCTCCGCTCTGGGCTAGATCTGAGCGAGTGGGCAGGGGCGCCCCAGGAAGAGTTGGTGTGGAGAGGGTCTCCGTCGGGGACGGTGCAGGCTGGCCGAATGTTGCTCGAGGGGGGGGGTACGTCGCTAAGATGAGGCCAACAGATTCAAGGCCTCTCTGGTTGAAAGCACGTCTTCCGTTGTTTCCCCGCCCCTCCTCCGGTCTCCATTGGCGATCCCTCGCTGGTGGGGGTTCCAGGTCCCTCTGTGAGCTTCTCGTGTGCGGTTTTGGGATGGTATAGGCTGTCGTTGAGCGGGGGTCTCGACTTGTTCTGCGTAGTGGGGGGAGGGGTGGAAGCCCACTCTCCCGGTCCCTCGGAGCGTGTGCCGGGAACCAAGCCCTAGTCTGGGCCGCCTTGGTATAAATCGGATGATTCTGTGCTAGGGTCCGTCCCCCCTCTTCAGCTCTCCAGCTCCCCAGAGTTCTAGGGCCCCGCTACCGCCGAGTGCGGAGTGTGCTGCCGGGTTCCGGCTTGGCGGCCATCTTGATTTCTTCGGTTGAAGACGGGGGAGAAGTTCGGCCGCTGAATTCTGGTAGAACGCCTCCTCGGTCGCAGGTTATGCTTGGCCTGGTTGTGCCATGTCGGTTCCGGTCGCTGTAGATGGCATTGGCGACGCGGAACCCTGCTTAGAACCGCCGGAATTCGGCGGCGGGCATCCCACAGGTGGCCTCAGAGGAGCGACCACATCGATGGCGCTCCAAGCCACGCCCCCAAGGTGAACCTATTTTTAAAACCTTAGGGCACAAACTATGCCGTAAAACTTTTGGCAGCATAAGAAATGTCAACCTTTGGCAACATTTCCCATACAGAGAATTAACTGAAAATATGTGTCAGTCTGCAGACCTCACATATGCCAACATTTTAAAAAGTATTAGAGTTGGTGTAGTATCTCAAGAAGCACAAACTATATTAAAAACCAGGCACATCCATGCACTCTATGGCCATTACTCATGTGCTACTGATGTCATGGAACAATTAGCACACAAAAATATCAATTGTATGTCCTTGATGCCAACTCTTGCAAGCTGTTCAAAATTTAATGAAACAATATTAAAAAAAGAAATGCAACCAATAGTTCAAATTTGCTCCACAGACAAACTGGACATACATGGTATGACACTACCCATGTGTCATCAAGCCACAACAAGGCTAAACACTTTGGAAAACTCAATCTCTAGCACAGCTGGTTTGGAGAAAATATTAAAAGTATCTTTACACTGTAGAGTAATGCTTAGACGTAACCTTGACGTGGACCAAGGACTAGGTAATGGAGCAATTGGTACAGTTGTTGGCTTTCAAACATACCCACGTGACAACAACATTCAGTTTGTCAATATTCTCTTTGACAAACTATCAGAAGTTAAAAGGATAGGACGCTTAACAGCCCGCTTCCTTCTTTTCAAAGACATGTATGTACGCAGAGAACAGTTTTCTCTAACTCTAGCATATGCAGTCACCATTCACAAATCACAAGGTCTTACCCTAGATAAAGCATTGATAGATATTGGTAGCACAGTCTTTAAAGAAGGCATGAGCTATGCAGCACTATCACACTTATGTACACTTGACGGACTATTTCTAATCAACTTTGATGCAAGTAAAGTAAATGCTGATATTCCTTGCATTCTAGACTACAAAAGACTGCATTCACTCTACACCCCCTCTAAATACCTATCCTGTTCCGCAAAAAGGAAAACATTGTAAAAGAAAACTACTTCAGACTTAAACTATGCAGGATCTCACAGCAATTCCTCCAAAGAAAGTAAAAGAAGCTAATACTTCATCAAGGACCACAAACAAAGAAAAATCTACTGCTCAAACTAACTCACCTACCTCTTCAAAGAAACAACGCACACTCTGAACAAATGACTTGGACACAGAACTGTAATGTCCATTCAAATTTTCAAATACAACTAGTGTAAATTGCTATGCAAATGTAGCAACCAATATTATATTCCAATTACCAACAAATATTGACAACATTTACTTACACTGGACAGACCAATTGTGTTTGCAAATGTTAGTCCTTTACAGAAATGCAACCAATAATCCTGACAACACTTCCAGTGTTTCTGGAATAAGGCAGGAATTGGACTACTGTGCTGGAATGGTCATATTCACTATAAACACACAAGAAGATCCACAAGAATTTCGAATGTACTTACTACAAGTACTAGAAAACAAAAACATACCTATAAATGAAATCTTCCAGATTTCATACATGTGGAAACATACATGCACTCTTTGCAGCCATGTCGCACAAGAAGAAGTTCCTAATGAACGCTTTGTGTATGTATCCATACCTAACTGTGAATCCATTCCATTTCAGCAACTTGTACAAAATGCAAACCATGGCAGATTATGTACTACCTGCAATTCCGATAATCGTTCCACCTTACAAAAACAGACACATAGTAAATACGTAATAGTAATGCTTTACGTTATAATGCAGATGGTACCAAAAACAACTGCAAGCTGACTGGATTCACACATGGTCAAATATCACTTTCTAAGAAAACCTTCTCAACAATAGGTATAATCTACCACGCAGGAGCCACAACCAATGCAGGTCACTACACTGCATATATAAAAAAGAATTGTGGATGGTTCGAATGTAATGATACTACCATTACTCTAAAACAGAGATTTCCCACAAATGTTGTAAATGTTTACTTAATATTCTTAAAACCAAAATGTAATAACTAACCTGTGTATGAACATAAACAAAACTTCAACTTCAAAACTATGAACAGTTAGAATACGCCAACAGGTATCTGCCCCAAGATTCTGCAACAAGCAAACCGATAAATGAATACCACTAAAATAAAACAAGAAATATACAGTTAGAATACGCCAACAGGTATCTAACTGCCCCAAAAATCTGCAACAAGCCAACAGATAGATGAATACCACTAAAATGGAAAAATAAATAAACAAATAGAATACAACTGCTATCTAATTGCAACAATACTACCACCACTTCCAAATCAAAAACCATACACCTATTCAATTCCTCCTATTGAAATCAATGAAAGAAATATATTGTACCACAACGTAGAAAGTTTTTTTTTAAATCCAGCATGGATTTTTTTTCCCACAGACCCAATGATTTAATGAACAAACAAAGAAACTGAGCAAATTGCACAGTACACTGGTTTGAAATATAGTACTTCTAAAGTACTAAATATGAGGGTCGACAAAATACAGAAATGTCTACTATGCAATGCAATACTCATTATAAACTACCTACACTAACATGTGATTTCTTCTTTTATCACAGTGATTGAAAAAAATGTCTGCTCCAACTACCCATGTCATAAAAAGAAACTGCATAAAACCACACAAAAAGTCAAACAGTAAATATATAATGATTGGACTCACAAACACCACAGCATAACACACCCATTCAAGCAAAGACCTGACCATAGACCACAATCCAAAATGTTTGCTTCCATGGGTATCCTATGCTGCAGCGCTTGTTGCCAAACACTACAATCTTGACTGCATGGCCTGGCCAAAACTCTACATACAGCCTCAACAAAGGAAACAATAAGTATATAATAATTAGACTCACAAACACCACAACATAACACAGCCATGTAAATGAACACCTCACCAATAATTTCAACCCAAAATGCCTAGAGTCTTCAATACCAACATTCTGAACACAATTCAACAAACAAACTAACACACATCATCTCACTATCCTATAAACACTATTACACTACTGTCAATCAGTACACACATTTTTGAAAACATATCCCCTAAGCAGCCCACATACCACAGTCAAAATGTTTGGTAGCATGGGTGTGTTAGGCTGCGGTGGTTGTGGCCAGGGCCTAGAATCTTGGGTGCATGGCTGAAGCACCCAAGACTCTAGGCCCCGGCCACAACCACCCCAGCATAACACACCCAAAGAAGCAAACATCTAACACATGACCACAACCCAAAAACATAATACATCCACCTCAAAACATATCCACTTCAATTAACATTCTAAAAAATAATTACAACCAATGCACAAACTCTTAATACATACCCTCTTCACCCAATGCTCTACTAACGAGCCAAAACCAACATCATACTAAAGTAAAATATTCAGTAGTGCGCCCAGTGTTTGGTATGTCCGTGGACAACCGCGGTGACCGCGGACACCACAAACACATCAAGGCTTTCTCCCACCTAAACAAATACAGCATTTGACCCATCTCTTACTCCCCCACGCTCTCCAAGCATTCCTACACACCAAAACACTCCCCAAAATTGGATTTATGCTCACTTCCACGCCGCGCTGTCCACGGATCGAATATGGCGGGTGCATCGAAACAATGTGACGCACCTCACACTTCATCCCAGCCAATCAGAGGACATGCTGCATGTCCGCGGACATGATGCAAGCTGATTAACCAATCGGTATCTTGTCCGCAGAGCGAACAGGGAAGTGTGTCCGCAGAGCGGACATAGATATCACACATTTTTTTAGACCTACTTTTTGGTCCTTTTAAAAAGAACTACTGGACGGATTTTCACCAAATTTACAAAAGCATGCTTTCAGGACCGACCAAGCCGCCATTCCTAACGCAAATTTGGTGAAAATTCGTCCAGCGGTTTGGGCTGTAGGCACAACAGAAATGTTTTCTCCATTCAGTCTATGGGAAAAAAAAAGACATTTTGGGACCCCCCCTATAACTTTGCCCCTCCTGGACCAAACCTCACCAGACTTTTCAAAAATATTCAGAGTGGGCCATATACTTCATTTGCAAAGTCTGGTGATGATTCGTCCACAGGGAGCGATGTTATAAGCCACCCAAAAAGTGCTCTTCCTATGGGTTTAGCAACTTAACCATAACTACATGCCCGCTACCACAGGCCATGTAATATATATCATGGCATTTATTGATAAATTACAAACTTTTGCTTTGTAGCTTCTTTCTGGCTGAAATGGACAAAGAAATAAATGTGAATTTCAAATAGGAGTTGCAATATTTCTGTTTTTGACTCCTGAACCAATCCTTAGAAAGGGGCTGGACTTGGGGGTTGGACGAAATGTGAAAGACCAATCAAAGGTGCAAGAATTCTTGCAGGGCACTGCCCAATATTGAAGGGTTGATTGTGTCATCACTGGTATATAAAGTGAATGCACTATGAGAGAAGGGGGAGCTGCTAAAAAGATTACCAAGAAACAGCTGCCAAAAATCACAAAAGGAGATCTACTGAAATTTCATCTGAGGGAAATATTGGAAGGGTGCTGGAAATATTGCTGCAGAGATTAGAAAAGCAGAGCCTGCGATTCTTCACTGGAGCCAGAGAGAAGTGCTGTGGGATCCAATTGACTGAAGTGCTGGCTAGAATCCTGTTTTTCCTCTCGAGCAAAGCTGCTCAATCCCCGAGTGCCAAGTCCAGAGATTTGACTGAGTATTATTTAATAAATTCCCCTTTAGCAAAACACTCTGGGGTGATTTTTGTTAATATTCAAAATTAACAAAGCTCATTCCCTGTGTACGCTAAAAACTATAGCCTGTAATGTAATTGGGTAATTCTATTTTTCTAGTGAAACCTGATTTCTCTAAGGAAGAGGGGTGTCCTTGTCCCTAAACTAAAATCCCTAAACTGTCTAACTGGCGAACGCCGGATTTAAAGTGAAGGGGGGTCTGAAAATCTAACATTCCTAATCATCCCCATTTTTTCTGTCCAACTTCCACAACACAGGCCTTTAAGTGAGGGTGGTCTGAAAACAAACTTCATAACTGTCCTTATTGCCTACACCTGGCCTTTGAATAGAAGGGTACTGTATGTAATTGATGCATGGGTTTTTGGGGCTGTGGGGATAAGTGCTTTGCAAAAGTGAGACCTCAAGTATCTAACACTGAACATATGCATTTGGATACATCTGTGAACCAAGCTGCTAGTCTTTTTAAGCATGCAGGAAAATCAAAATTGCACAGCACTCCATATGTAAATTGATTTTGTTAATTGACCAGTGTTGATAATTCCTTAAATTGAAATCGGCATAAAGTAAAGTACTGTGATTTGTGTTTCCAAACCAACTTGTGAAATGTATTTATGTAAAAAGAAGTTTCATTGTGAGCCACAGAGAAGATGACATGTGTAGCTTTAGTGCGATCTCCATTACCTATAATTCAAATAAATATAAATATATTTTCTGTACACCGGCCTGGTTCTTGGCTTATTGCTGGCACAGGTGGAGGGAGCCAAGTGGTATGATATGCGTCTTAAATAGGGCTGAACAAAGAATCCATTAAGCAGTTTGCTGTGTGACTCCTTGATTGGGGAGGGAAGGAACTCTGTGTTGAGGCTGGCCTCTCAATAAACTGTTACAAATTGGGGGCTCATGCAGGGATTTGGATGGCTATTTTTTACTCATAATAAGTGCATCGTGACAGACTATATATTCTGATGTAATTTCATTGGGGTGGATGGAAAGTCATCTTTACTTTGTTTAAGTGCTGCAAACTGAGTTCCAAGGAGGTGAATAGGCGAACATTTAAGATTGGGTAGTATTGACATTTGATTTGGCATTGACTGTGGAAAGCTCATAGAAATAAGAGCGTAGGTGGTTTTGTCATTGTGAAGAAAGGTACAAAATTGCAAAAAGGCCATTTATAAAATGAGTGTCATAGAAGTCGGTGATGCCAGGAGACATCTCCTCACCAAGCTGTTCATTCGTGGGGTGTGGACACAGGTGGATGAGGGGAGCTGGTAGGCTAAATGATGCAAGAGATTATATCAGAAGGAATTGACATTTGGCTTGAAGGTGGAGGTTACACAAAGTGTTAGAGGCATTTTACATGACCCAAACTACACATGAGGAACAGACTCAAATGGCTAAACTCAAGGCGCATTTATATTTATAGCTGAAGAGCGGTTGCAGATAAAAGAGACCAGTGTCTTGAATCAAACTGAGGCCCTAAAAAAGGCTCATCACTCAAGTGAACAAATGAAGGAGAAATTGCAATACGGCCACATTTTGGAGTTAAAACATGAAAGTCTTATAGAACAACTGCAACATGAGTTAAAAACCCATTTGCAGAGGCCACCAGGGGGTGCAGGAAAGATGGATGCCTGATCAGGCAGCTTCGGTCCCTGCCTTATAAAACTGAAATTTGGAGGCGGACAGCGAGCCCCTGGACCCAAGGCCGGAGGGCCGCCTGGATGGCGCAATAACAGTGGCACACCCCGGCCAGATGAGAGAGACCCGCACCCCGAGGGGACTGTGAAATCTGCTTCCGAAGCAGAGGCCTGCCACACCGAGTGGGAGAATCCAGAGTGATCGATTAACGGCAGCGCAGCGACCAACGGCCACAGTGGTGAGTCCCCTGCTGGGAGGAGCCATAGTGGCGGTGAGAGGCAGCGCTAATTAGAGGGAGCTCCAGCGGTCCCCCGGGGGGCGAAACAAGCAGCCGTATAGTGGGACGGCAGCAATAAAGCCGGAAGCAGCGCAGCAAGGTGGAGGAGGAGCAGGAGAGAGGTGCCCCCCCATGCACCTGCGTGGAACGAGGGCCCAAAATGGAGACAGCCCTCCCCCCAGAACACAATGAAAAATGGAGAGTGAGGGAAGAGAGGCAACATACAGCAGAGTAGTGCGAAGGCCTGGCATTAACCCCCTAAGTGGGCTGAGGGCACGCAGGCGGCACAGGTAGCATACAGGTCCCCAGCAGTGGAGCACATAAGTGAAGGGAGTCTGGGAGCCCCTCACCCATGGGATACTGGTAAACGTCCACGGAGCGGACCCCGGGAGAGAACTGAGTGAACAGGACCGCTGTCTACCTCCGCAACGTGGGCCTTTAAGTGAAGGGGGATCTGAAAATCTAATATTCTGAATCATCCCCATTTTATCTGTCCAACTTTTCCAACACGAGCGTTTAAGTGAAGGGGGGTCTGAAAAACCCAATTTTCTACAAATCTGTAAACCAAACTGCTAGCCTGTTTAAGCACGCAGGAAAATCGAAATTGTGCAGCACTGCATATGGAAATTGATTTTGTTCATTGACCAGTGCTGATTATTCCTTAAATTGAAATCGGCCTAAAGTAAAGTATTGTGATTTGTCTTTCCAAACCATCTCGTGTGATTTATTTATGTAAAAAGAAGTTTAATTGTGAGCCACAGAGAAGGTGACGTGCGCAGTTTTAGTGCAATCTCCATTACTTATAATTTAAATATATATATATATATATCTGTATACTGGTCTGGTTCTTGCCTCATTAGTGGCACAGGGGGAAGGATCCAAGAGGGATGATATGCATCGGAAATTGGGCTGAACAAAGAATCCATTAAACAGTTTGTTGTGTGATAACTTGGTTGGGGAGGGAAGGAACTCCCTGTGTTGAAGTTGGCCTCTCAATAAACCGTTACAATGCAACATAGCAAATAAGGGGGTTAAGAACACAAAATGGTTTTCACCTGAGCGTAAGGCAATGAAAAATCACAAAAGGGCCTGTTAGCAGATCTGGCCATTAACATATCACATAGATGCCAAATGATATATTGAATCAGAATCTACATTTTAAAAGGAAAGGTATAGCAGCAACAAATGTCTATGCTGGACAGCTTCTGAACACCTCTAAAATTCAACATGGGATTTACCCCATTACTGAGAATTATAAATCACCCCTGCTGTTTCCAAGGATGTCCCTGCGTCCACTGGGCTTTGCAATCACAATACAACTTTTTTTTTTTTTATAAGATCAGGGATATTCACAAGCATATTAGTAGCCATTCAGTTTCTCCTCTTTTATCTCGAGATGTGTGCCTTCCTCTAGTAAAGAGTCCCATGTTTGCTGAATTTCTCCCTGTTTTGTAACTGGCCAGTGGGCCTTGGATAGCCAAGATTAAATCCGGCCCACCTGTTGTACCAGAACTGACCATGGCCTCATGTCTATACTAGCACCTGCATTAACCCACATCATGAATAGCTCCCTGAGGACTGGTCAATAACTCTAGATTTTGAAACTGGCTAGAGTTAAACTCTTATTGGAATATCCATCTTTAGATCCTTCAAATCCTGTCAACTTGTGCCTGATATCTGCACTCCCCTTGGGAACTAAGATGACAGAAGGAGCTGTTACATGTCAGTTACATTGATTCATCAAGGCTTGGGTATATCTTGATGAATGGCAGGTGGTTTTTCAACTCTCAAGAGACAGAATCAGTCATTCTTCTGGCCCTGGATGATTTGAGACGAGAGGTGGATGATGGCAGTGTTGTTGCATTGCTGCTATTAGCTCTTCTAGCACCATTGATGGGCAACTGACCTTCCCCTGGCATGAGGACTTTGGTTTTTTGAATAGATAATTCTCTATCGCTGACTCCTCTGAATAATTCTTGCAGTGGGGCTTGTTCTAATCAGCCACATATTTTATATTTCTTTCCTTTTTGTCATATGGTTATTTATTAACTTTTAACAAATCGACAAAAACATTTCATTTACATTATTTCAGAATATAGCGAAGAAGAATACAATTACAACCAGATTACAGAAAATACAATAATAAAACTGATTAGATCTTGATTAGGAATTCAATAAAAAACCAAAATTGAATCACATTTGATTTAAAAAACAAATTATTAAAAGATCACTCAATATCAGTCAGATATCAGACAAAAAAGTGAACATTAAAAAACAATCTAAACCTCACTCCAATTTCAATGAGAATAAAAAGCCTGTAACCGCTAAGACCAAAGAAGTTGTTCGAGCTGCAAAATTGCCAAAGGTGTCATAGGACTCCGAAGCAAACAAAGATGCAAATCACCTAAAGTATAATTCTCATTTGCTTAGGAGTACAGGGCAGAAAATTAACAGCCCACTCCAGTTCGCCAGGTAACTACCTGCAACATGGATCACCCACGCTCCAGAATGAAAACTACATATCCAACCCCTAACTCAATATTTCTGCCTTGATAATGACCGCTGAGGTCAAAACACATGTTGGCAAAATCACAATAAATATTATAGTACTAGAAACCATATTCTCATAAACACCTTGAGTGTGTGGCGAGAGGGTGTCTGGTCTTAAAACACCAATCTCGATCCCCCATCCAGAAACAGTCTGGCACTGTTTCTATTAGACCAAGTATACACGCAGCAGGACACGATCAAAATCTTACCTGGAAGCGAGGCAACCTATTGCTCCCCCCTACTATTACAAACTTTGAGTATAGAGTCACGGTCAACAGAGAGGGACATTTGTCATTTACAGTGTTAATTGATGTGACTGAGTTATCATTGTCCTCATCAATCCTAAGAAAAAACTTTACTAAGATATGTAACCCATTGTTGTTCGGATACAGAGGAAATTCTGTGTTCGGGTTAGGTGCTTTCCATGTCATTCATCAAGTGCCAAAAAGACCAAGTATCTCTGTTTCTCAAACCTGAATCATGCTCTCTGCATCCGGTTGGATACGGAGAGCACGGCTACCCCTCAGTCAAGTTCTATAAGATTTTTCATTTTTCTAATCAGAAAAGGTTTCTGATCTATACAAAAACTCACTGAGGATTTCAGAGCTCTAATTTCTGCACGCACACGCTTTTTCCTATTAGCTCCATTATAGTCAAAAGAGTGAAGATGTTTCTTAATAGGTTTCTTGGCACAGTTATGCCTCGATAAACAGCTAAAAAGATCCTTCACAAAAGTCTCAAACTTCTCAACCCAAAAAGAGCAATACTGCCAATCCATCGAGGAAGCAATTAGACATGCTAAAGCCGTCTCATTAACTTTTTGGACAGAAACTTGATTCCAACTGATATGATTGCCAGCCGCTCTTAGTGGCAGAGAAACAGAGGGAAATGTACAGTAGACTTGGCCAAATGCCGAATTATCTACGAGGTCTGATTTCTAATAAATCAAATAGCCGTCCCCTCAGATCTAGCTTTCAGAACTTAATGACCATTCCCAGAAGCAAATCTGGCGGCCTGGCCTGCTCTTCCCTCCGATCTGCAGGATCAAGTATTGCTTACTAGCTTCAAGAAAAAACTGAGGACCTGGCTTTTTTCATAGATCCCACTCTGACTCGGGTTTTTCTGGCTTGCTCTCTATTAAGATTCCTCTCTTTGTGTTTCATGTTGCTGTCTGGGTTATGTCCTCGCCCTCACGGCCAAGGATCCAAGGATGCGCGGTATAAATGATGTAAAGTAAAGTAGTTGACTCAGTCTGAAAGAAACACAGTTGACCAATAGCAATAATCGTTAAATCATTGCCAAAGATGGGCAATTAAGTGCACATATCTAACAGCCCACTTCTCACAAAGATATAGTCAATTGTTGAATGTAAGGTCCCTTTACTCCATGTAGATTTACTTGGAACGTTTCCATTCACACAGCATGGTGAGACCAAGGCCTTTTAAATGTTTTGCCCAGATTTTCCCGTACTGTTTTTTACCATGTGAGATTTGGTGGGGGGTGGTCAGTCACCGACTGGATAAATAGACAGCAAGCATTTAAATCTCCTAAAAGAATTAGCTGCCCCCTCTGTTCCTATCAAGCCAATCATAAGCATAAATCGGAATTGATTCGATAAATGTCTCCAGGTTGCCAAGGCCATTGTGCCAACAGATGTTAAATAGCAATATGTCGAAGGCAATATTAAACCTGAACCTGAAGTGGGTTGCTAAAATCCCAAACATTAATATAGTAGAGTTCACAACAAATGCAAACATAGATGTTCGAACCATAGTGAGTAAGCCAGCAAATAGCCGTCCTAAAGCTCCTTTTTTAGCAGGCTGAAAACTGACTGCATAACTGTCAAATGCTGGACAATGCAACAACCATGTTTCTTGAAGGGATATCAAAACATGGTTTTTCAACATTTTCCAACGTCAGCATTTGTCAACAGGACAGAATGACCCCTAGTATTCCAAGAAAGGAGGGTCAAAGGAACACTCTCAAGCTGAATAAAAGTACAAAATAGTAGAGTGTAAATCCTTGTTGGCCGTCAAGGCCCCCGAGAGGCAAGACCAGCCCCTATGCTGTTCTTTGACCATCAGTAAACCTTTAAACTGCGGATACTCTCGTAGTTTGTTATTGGCCCTACGAAGAGAGAGTATTTCTTTAAGGGACTTTTCTTCCCCATTCAGTCCTTCTCCACTCAGCCTTGAGTCTGTGCACAAAGAAATATCCAAGAATAATGATCCAATTGCATGCAATTCCTTCATTAGCAAATCAAACAAGATCTTGGATTTAAGATATAATCTAGCACGATCTGTTCTAAAGTGATCCATGAAATAGACACGGTCAATATCAGAAGATGTTATAGCTTGAAGCGAGGGTATGGAGCATAACAGCCTTATGATGTTCCTGTGATTAAGGACAACGTTCCTGTTTTCAGGAATAAAACTTTCCAGGAGCACTTGTAAGCCCTAGGAGTGTCCTTCCTGTTGTGAAGTAGAAAAACTTTGAACAGCCTGTGGCCTTTTCCAGGCAGCAGATGCATTATCTAATACGGGGATGAAGGGTTCTCCCATATGCTCACTTCCCCTAGACACCATAAGAACATTAAAGACTCCATTAGTGCATTTGGGCAAAAAACTATCTTCTACATGAGGATCATTAGCCTGAGCTATTGGAAACTTAGCAACAGGCACTCCTGGAGAGAAAGAAAAAGGTTTGAAAATTACTAATGGTTCTTTCTGTCCACCTGTTTGATTAAAAGCCGGAGCATGCAAAGGAACGACAATAGCCGGCAGTGGGTTAAATACCAGAACAGTTTGGGCAATAATATTAGACAACCCCGATTGTAAAGTAATTCTTGAGGAGCCATTTGATGGAACCCCCACCTCCCTACGATAGCAGTGTTTATTTTCTTGATTCCAGATGACGCCAGTAATTCAACTGGTTTATCCTTCAACGCTTGCTCTGCAGTCAAATGAAATGCAAAACCTACCCAAGGCAAACCAGAGCCACTGGTGTCTTAAGTCAGGGGTTGAGTAGACTGGTACACATTAGAAACAAAACAATCCAACTGCCCCCCCCTGTGGCACAGAATTAGACACTGCAGCCCAGAAAAACTGATTTGATGTCCGAGGGATAGTTACTCCAGTGTATGTTACCTCCAAGACTTCAACTGTGTCAAAATGCACATGTTTAGATTTCAATTTAGCATTACCTCGGGTTTCTTAAGCAAAGTGGGAAAGAAATGTTACAACACTTGCCTATTTTATTTTAATGCACTAATATATTTTTTGTCTTCCTGAGTTGTTTACGGGGAAGATTTCTCTTGTTTGTTACAGGCAAAAGAGATTCACTAATCCCTGCCGCAGTAACATCCGTGGCCAGATTCCTTGATGATAGGGGCTGTACATTAGAAATATTTGAAACAACATCTTCTACCAAAGTTATATCGACCACCATAGGTATTGGAAGGACAAGAAGAATGACAGACAGAATTGTTCGTAGGCAGTGCCATCTTAACAACTTTTGGGGCCCTGGGCACGGACATCTTTGGGGCCCCCCTCCACCAAACCAAAGGAATTAAGTGATCAAGAATATCTGTCCCTCCACCCTCCTATCGCGATTACATCCCAAAGGTTGATATGCTGCCTTGCAGCATTCAAAAAAAGCATGTTTAGTCCCTTTATGTCCCCTTGCCCTCCTCATTCTTGCTCTAATCAGAATAATAAACATGTAGCATTTGAAGGCCAACATTAGCAGTCTAGCAGAAGTTACTTCTGTTCTAGTATAGATACAAGATACTTTTTTTTAATCAATGCAGCCTGTAGTATTAATGCAGGACCGTATGTAAAAGATACATGTAACCCATGTAACCCAGAATAGACAGAGCTCTATATAAAGGCCAAATAACATAACATAACATAACAGAACATTACATAACATAACATAACATAACATAACATAACAGAGAACTCACATTAACTGCTTCACAGCATGGATAGAGGATACCAATTGAAAGGAAGGAGAAATCTACACATAGCATGGCATGGATAGTGGATGGAGATTAGAAGCTACCAGAAAGGGGTCTGTATCCAGACAGACTGCGATTAAAAGTGGGATATGGTTTTCAAATAGTGTTTCCATTAGAGATGAAAGGAACATGTGATGTGGTGTGCAATATATCAATGCTCACTATTACAGTGGAAGGAACACTGTAGCCAGTGAATTTATGAGTGAGGCTTTTATGAAGATCATACCTTGTGAAGGAAATCACTCTGAAGGGCTGACAATTTTAATAGGTTTAGGGACTGGCAATTCTGAGAGGTTAGGCAATACAGGATTAAATGAAAAGCCCAGGATCCCACATTGGTTAAGGAGTGGATTTGTGCCAACTCTGCAATTTCTGCATTTGAACACTTTCTTCTCCAGTTCTTATTATGAAGCAAAACCATCTCATTTTATAAAACTGACTTGGAGAGTACACAAATCACATTAGCAAACAGGACCATTTATAAAAACAAAATATTATAGAAGGGTGTTACGCAAAATGGGAATGATTCTAGCTTCATTCTCTCCATCATCAAGGCAAGTATATAATTACCGGCATACCAATCGATGCGATTTAACACATTTAATCCAGGCTTTTCTTTTATATTTTAATGCTTTAAATACTTCCAAAACAATGGCTTGTGACATTGTCATTTATAAACGTGCATAAAAAACTTTAACATTTTACAAAAAAGCAAACCGTTTTTTGTGTCAAACGAGCAGACTTTAAAAAAAGCTTGCCTGAGGCCTGCAACATCTGGTCTGCTCTCTTCTGTCTACCACCCCTTCCACTCAAATGGCCTACATAAGAAGAAAGATCAAGTAATGGGCTAAACAATGTCACTGCATGCAAGAAGGCACACCTCGGAAAAGACAGCATAGTAATATAAAAGATATTAAATGAGTTGACCAGGATCACTGTATCGTCTGCTGACAAAGCCAGGATACAAGCATGAACACTTTTGTTCCACAGTCTTGAATTTGGATACTCATTCACCTCTTGGACTAACAGTTTATACTCATTGTTGGAGGTGATTGCCTAGGTTTTACAACACCCCATCTGAACAAACCAATTTCTATACCTTTACCATAGCAATACAAATGATATGTTAGTGTTTATAGCAGTTCCTATCTGGTGCAGGTACATTGCTGGAACGGATGAAGTGGATGGTACGGATTGAGGGGATGGAATGGATGGAGTGGACGGAACGGATTGAGCGGATGGAACGGATTGAGTGGATGAAACAGATGAAGTGGATAGAACGGATGAAGTGGATGGAACGGATGAAGTGGATGGAACGGACGATGTGGACGAAACGGAAGAAGCTGTTGGAACGAATGGAGTGGACTGCAATGGATGGAACAGATGTAGTAGATGGAGTATTTGGATCAGGTGAAATGTATAGAACAGATGGAATGGATGGAATGGATGGAGCGGATGGAGTGGACCGAATTGATGGAACGGATCGAACGGACGGAACGGATGAAGTAAAACGGATAAGTGGATAGAACTAATGAAGTGGATGGAATGGATGAAGTGAATGAAGCGGATGAAGCGGATGGAACGGATGAAGTGGACGGAATGGATGAAGTGGACGCAACGGATGAAGCAGATGGAATGGATGAAGCTGAACGGATGAAGTTGATGGAACTGATGATGCGGATGGAACGGATGAAGCGAAACGGATGAAATCGATGGAACTGATGGAGCAGATGGAACGAATGGAGCGGACAGGAGTGGATGGAACAGATGTAGAAAATGGAGTAGATGGGGCAGGTGAATTGGATAGAACAGATGGAATGTATGGAACGGATAGGATAGATGAAATAAATAGAGCGGATGAAACAAAGGGACGGAACAAATGGAGTGGATGGAACAAATGGAGGAGATGGAACAGATGGAGTGGATAGAACAGATGGACAGATGGAGTGGATGGAATGGATGGAACGGGTGGAACGGATGGAACGGATGGAACAGATGGAACAGATGGAGTAGATGGAGTTGATGGATCAGGTGAAATGGATGGAACAGATGGAATGTATGGAACAGATAGAACAGATGAAATAAATAGAGCGGATGAAACAAAGGGACAGAACAAATGGAGTGGATGGAACAAATGGAGTGGTTGGAACAAATGGAGTGAATGGAACAGATGGAGTGGATGGAACAGATGGAATGTATTGAACAGATGGAATAGATTGAACGGATGGAGTGGGTGGAACGGATGGAGCAGATTGAACGGATGGAGTGGATGGAATGGATGGAGTGGATGGAACGGATGGAGTGGATGGAGTGGATGGAACGGGTGGAGTGGATGGAACGGATGGAGTGGAAGGAGTGGATGGAGCGGATGGAATGGATGGAACGGATGGAACGGATGGAGCGGATGGAGCAGATGGAGCGGATGGAGCGGATGGAGCGGAAGGAGTGGGTGAAGCGGGTGGAGCAGATAGAACGGATGGAGTGGATAAAGTAGGTAGAACGAATGGAGTAAATGGAACAGATGGACTAGACAGGACGGACAGAAGAGATGGAGTGGATGGAACTGCCGGAAGGGATGGAACGGCCTTAATGAAAACCACTTTATCACACTAGCACGCTAACTCTCTCCCATACACCACCACTCAACTAGAACACAGCAACACTATGACACATTCGGTATAGCTGTTCTCATACTAACACTTGCCTCTTACTCCTCAACATCCTAATTAAACACAGCTAGCAGAGCACACACTGCTAGCCGAGGCGTCTCCTCAGGCCTAACGCAGCCAAAATCAGTCTAGGTGTCAATCCTCCAGAATGAACACATATTCCCGACCTCCCAAACACCTCACCTACTGCTAAGAAGCAGCTATCATGCAAATGCCGCACCAGCTGCACACATATTTGGTGCACCCATGCACCTTACGACTCTCTATCTCTCTCTCTCAATTGACTTGAACTAAGGTTCCCAAGGGCGTTCAACCTACCAACGCTTTGAGATCATAACAATGATACATAAGGCGCTATATAAATGCAAAGTAACATAACATAACATAACCCTGATCCGTTGTGCATATGTTTATTTCAATGCTAAGGGGTCCGCCGCAATGTGCCACAATTCTAAACTCCTAGAGAATGAATGTATATATTCCTAGGTTTTGAAGAAAAATAATGGGTGGAAGGGCCTCCTCTGTAGAGGCTCCTCACTTCTGGATCCCTCATGTGACATCACATGACCCTTGACCTCTGATGACATCACAGGAAGTGATGTCATGTGACCACACCCTGCCGTGGCATCACGGGAAGGGAACACGACCTTTCAAACCCTTGACAAAACAGGAAGTTCAAAAATGTCGATGAACGGCAGTGGGGGTTGCTGGGGTGTCCCCCGCTCCACTTGATCAACATTCCGGCCCTTGGGAGTTGCAGGGGTGTCCCCTGCTTCCATAAAAAGGAAAGCAATTGACAAGCAAAAAATGTAATATAAATAAATCAATAAAAGGAAAGGACCCTGAGGCGCTTTATCCCTTCCACATGCGTGAAGGGAACCGGAATCGGAGGGGATTGCAGAGGCGGCGACACACTTTACTGCGTGCCGCCAGATGTTAAGTAAGGGGGTGTTGGGGGGAGGGGTTTCTTCCGAAAATTGTCCCTCGGTCATATCTCGGTACCTTGGTTACGATATCACTGTAATGGAATGTGATATCCATTTCATACAAGATTGGATCATCATATGTATCATTAATATCGGTGTGTATAGGTCCATATTACGAAATTGCTGTCAATGCAAGGAGACGCCCAAGGCCAAATGATAAGTTATCATATAGCACTTAGAGTATTTTGTTATATAGAACAAATATACACACAATATCACCCAACCCGTGTTGGTACACTTTTATCACACTCACGTTGTAGCAACTAGCGCTCAACCCACTGACCTAGCTTACCGGCTATAGCTATCGTACCGCCTATAGCAAAAAAAAGCGATTACATGACTGAATGTTCTCATAGTCAGAAAGCAAATTACACTCTGTAGTGGATACCATTAAACTGTTAACTGAGATTTAACAGCAGGCCAGTTCATCTGCAGGTCTGGTACAAAGTTGGCCACACGTCAAGCCTGCGTGATTCTACATTTCAGGCTTGAGAGGTTGGCAAAATACAAACCATCAGGAGTATTCATAAGTGTGTATTAAAGAATGAAGTGTAGCGCAGGGAAAGCAGCACACTCACACAACATTGAGTACTCTGGGCAGTCGTTACCCCATACATGCAAACAAAGATCCTTAACAGCATGCCATGGAGATAGGAAAGATAGACACATTACAGCAAAGCATCAATAGTGGCACAATTAAATCAATTAGCACTTTATGTGCTATATACAAACATTGGGACCACATTTAAATCCCAATTTGGATGAGGATTGCGTACAGGTGGAAAAAGATGTAATAAACCTGCAAAATGCCTTTTAATGACTGGGTTCGTCAGAGAAAAGGAACAGGCGTCAGTGGGCATGCAGGCGGCAATAACCGACAAATAAAGTCCTACAAGACAAGACATGAATACCCGAAAGCAGCCAGATGAGAAATTAATGAATGGACAGTGTCAATTGTAGCATGTCTGGGGTCTAGTTGCTTAGCTAAACACCAGTGACAAAACCGGAGCCACTTGCTCCTATACTGAGACCTCGTAGAAGGCTTCCTGGTCGCTTGGATAATGCGCATATTGGCCTCAGACAGGTTAAACTGCACTAGGGATTTGAATTCAGGCACCAGGCTGCCAAGGTGAATGATTGTGGGGAGGGGTGAAGCAGGTTGGGAATCAACGGCAGTCTGATCGGAGGACAAATCGACAGATGCTGAAGTTCCGAAAACTAGAATCTGGTTGTACACCAAGGCGCTATGAACAGTAGAGTGCAATTTCGATGCATTCATGAGCTTGCGGAGTGACCGATGAATCAGAGGAAGAGGCAGGAAGGCATATGCCCTCATGTTGTGCCACAGAATCTCAAGGGCAACCCCTAGAGAGGAAGCCTGAGACCGTTCCTGGATGCATAAAGAGGAAGTTTCCTGTTTGTGGCAGTCGCAAAAAGGTCCACTTCTGCAGTGCCCCATTGACAAAAGATGTTGGAGAGGACCTCCATGTTCAGTTCCCACGCGTAGCCGGCCGCTGTCTGTCGGCTGAGTGAGTCTGCAGTCACATTGAACTGCCCCGGAATGTGTACCGCCAGTAGCCAAATGCTGTGCTGGATGGCCCATTCCCAAAACTGAATGGCAACGTCCACAAGAGGTGGTGACTTGGTAGCACCCTGCTTGTTGATGTAAAACATTGATACCGAGTTGTCCGTGCAGACGCGGACCACCCGGTTCCTGATGGATGGTTGAAAAGCTTTCAGCCTGACCACAAAAGTGATGGGTGGAAGGTTTCGAATGAATCTAAACCACTGGCGATTGCTCTGGGCAACCTTCCACACCACCGTTTTTTAGCCCGTCTGCGCCATAGCAAAAGGGGACCAGCCATGTGCAAATCAGTCAGCAGCTGCCGCCACCGAAGGTAGCAGCCCAGCCCGAACTGCTAGGCCAGGTCCCCTCTGCACAGAAAACCAAGCAACCCCAGACATGTTTCGGCCTTGTTGGACCTCCTCAGTGAGGTGCAGCCTGGTTCCCTGTGGCGCAGCGAGCAAGGGACCCACGTCTGGGCATACCCTCTCTCATAAGGAGAAACAAACTGACCACAAAAGTGATGGGGTAGGACCATGCCTGATTTGCATATGGTTTTTCCCCTTCTGTAATGGCTTGGCAGACTGAAAAACGATGGTCTGGAGGGTTGCCCAGAGCTTTGCCCGTGGTTATGATTTATTCAAAACCTTCCAGCCATCACCTTTTCGTTTTGCTAAAGTCACCCCGAGTGGGACGGGTATGCCCAGACGTGGGTCCCGAGTCTGCCGGGCCTAGAGACCCAAGCTACTCCTCACTGATGACGCCCAACAAGGCTGAAACATGTCTGGGGATGCTTGTGGTCTCGTGCAGAAGGGATGTGACCTAGCAGTTCGGGCTGGACTGCCCCTTTTGGGGTAGGACCATGCCTGATTTGCATATGGTTTTTCCCCTTCTGTAATGGCTTGGCAGACTGAAAAACGATGGTCTGGAGGGTTGCCCAGAGCTTTGCCCGTGGTTATGATTTATTCAAAACCTTCCAGCCATCACCTTTTCGTTTTGCTAAAGTCACCCCGAGTGGGACGGGTATGCCCAGCGTGGGTCCCGAGTCTGCCGGGCCTAGAGACCCAAGCTACTCCTCACTGATGACGCCCTACAAGGCTGAAACATGCCTGGGGATGCTTGTGGTCTCGTGCAGAAGGGATGTGACCTAGCAGTTCGGGCTGGACTGCCCCTTTTGGGGTAGGACCATGCCTGATTTGCATATGGTTTTTCCCCTTCTGTAATGGCTTGGCAGACTGAAAAACGATGGTCTGGAGGGTTGCCCAGAGCTTTGCCCGTGGTTATGATTTATTCAAAACCTTCCAGCCATCACCTTTTCGTTTTGCTGAAAAGCTTTCAGCGCCAGAAAAACAGCCAGGAGTTCCAAATAATTTATATGAAACTGCCTGTCCCGCGGCGTCCATAGATCGAAAACCTGGAGATGATCCAGCGGTGTGCCCCACCCCAGAAGGGAGGAGTCCGTGGTAATCATCACTTGTGGGCAGGGTTCCTGAAAGGAGGCCCCTATGTTAGATTGTTGGTCAAGGACCACCAGAGAAGGGCCGCCATCATGCAGGATGGAACTGGAATCATCTTAGAATCTGAGTCCGAAGCCTGACACCAGGAACTCTGAAGAACTAGCTGCGTACACCGCATTTTGAGACGCGCAAGAGGAAGAGCAAGCACACACAAGGCCATGAGGCCCAGAAGTCTCTGGAACTACCAAGCCATCATGTGCTCTGATTGGATGAAGAGTTGACACGTGGCGAATAGATCCGTAATCCTGTCTGCCATCAAATAAACCCTGGAGTCGATCGTGTTCCAACGGAAACCCAGGAAGATCAGGTCTTGGGAGACCGTCATGGAAGATTTCCATCAATTCACAGGCAGTCCAAGATGGAACAGGAGCTGGAGGAGAGACTGGAGATTGCTCCAAGCCATCAAAGGACAAGGGCAGCGCAGGAGCCAATCGTCCAAGTACGGATATACATGAACACCCTGTAGTCGAAGGAAAGCTGCGATGACAGACATCATCTTCGTAAAGATGCGCTGCGCCAAGCTGAGACCAAATGGGAGCATACAGAACTGGAAGTGCTCCCCTCCCAGGGAGAATCGCAGATACTTTCAATGCTGTCGCCATATCAGCATGTGCATATATGTGTCCTGAAGGTCCACTACACTGAGCCAGTCGCCCTTCCGAAGAGAGGATTTTATTTGGCAGGGTGTGATCATCTTGAATTTCTCTTGGGGAAACGAAAGGTTGAACTGGGTTGAGGATGGTGCGCAGGCCAACCTGGTTGGGTTTGGGCACTGTGAACAGTCGAGAGTAGAAGCCCTCCCCTTGCTCCCTGAGGGGAACAGGTTCCACCGCCCTGAGGATTGAAGGGTGTGACAGGGGGGGGCAAGCGAAAGCCCGCCCGAGCGATGGACAAAACCCATCGATCTTCGTGATGGTCTGCCACTCCTCCACATGAGACGAGATTCATCCTCCCACCGGAGTCTTGTGAGACCGACAAAAAATATAATTTTGCAGACTTGTCGGCAGGTAGACTACCTGCCACTGGAGAGGGGGCTGATGGCCGAGAGAAAAAACAACCACGTTGCTGTTTTTCGACGGGTGCTGCCAACCAGAGGTTCAGTCCTGCATGCCCGGCAGTCCTGGAACCCCCTGAAGCCAGAGAAGGATCGAGACTGATACCCTGCCCTCTGTGTATAAGGGGCCTTAGCTGGAGCCTTTGCCAGGACCAACAAAGATTTGGCGGTTTGAGTGCTCGTCTTAGTCTTTGTAAGTTCATCATCTGTAGAGGAATGGAACAATTTCTTGCCATCGAAGGGAAGTTCCAGAACTTTATCTTGCACCTCCTTCGAAAACATCGTTGCATGGAGCCACGCATGGCGGGAGGTGTCAATGCCCACCATCAGGCCTCGAGCTGAGGTATCCACATGGTGTGCTGCAGCTTCCAGGAGATGTTGTGCCAACACCCTGGCGTCCGACAAACCAGCCTTGAAGTCATCTAGCCTATCGGCAGGAATGCACTCTTGGAAATCAGCCAACTCCCTCAACAGCTTCATATTAGCTGCCGTCAGGATCAGCTCGGTATTTGCTTGGCGAAGTTGCAGTGCTGAGTTGGCAAAGACTTTCTTGCCCTCAGCTACTGGAATGTCGAGGAGGGCCATCATATCCAGAACCCGGTCATGGAATGCTCTGACGGAGCAGGGCTGCTCATCGCTATCCTGATCTCCTTGGGGGTCATCCAGTGAATCGGGAGCAGGCAGCTGGGCCGCCACAGGTTTTAAAGTGCTATTTTGCTCTACCGGTGTCTTCTCTATGGGAGACAGCAGAGTTAGGGGAGGAAGCACTGGAGGTGGACCGATAGGAAGAGGTGGTACCACCGCAGGAGCCGCCGGGGCAGAAGGGGGAGCCAGAGGTTCAGGGTAGATTTCCTTGAAAAGACCCTTAAAGTACTCTTTCATGGGGTGAAAATGCATGAGCCTCTGAAATTTCCCAAAAAATACATCCTCTGATGAAGGTTCAGGCGCTGGGGTAGGCAGAGGCCTCTCATATGGGGCATACCCCCACAAACGCAATGAGGATGGTTGCCACGAAGGCCCACCACCAATCGGGTCTGCATAGATCAGCGGTGAAGAAGTAGGCGGAAGCAAGACAGTATGTGGCAGCGGCATCCGAGCATGCCAGTCATAAGAAGGGCGGAACAGATTTTTACATTCCACCTGAGATGAAAAAGGCTGCTCAGCCCCACAATGAATATTTCCAGCACCCGCCGTCGAGAACGTAGGTGTAAGGGTAGAATCTAAATTGGCTGCCGTGGACCATGAGAGTTGGGACGCGATTTTGTCGATGGCTGACGCAAACTGCATCACATGTGTACATGAGGCAATCGTCTCCTCAGGCTGGTTAGGGGACTTAAATAACATCTTAGCCTTGACACAAGGATCCTCGGCAGAGCCGGTACTGGGGTTTCTCGGATGTTTACTTGACATCTTGGAGGTGGCACCAAAATTAGCCTCCAGAGGAGGAACCTCGGCAGAGCGGGTAACATAGGAGTTACATGCATGACCGCCCTCTTTGCCCCCTTGACAGAACAGGTATCACCACGACCCTGAGCAAGGGAAAGCTGAGGAATCACCCTTACAGACAAGACCTTAGGAAGAGGTCTCTCGGTTTTGTCAGCACAGACCTTAGCCTCAAAAAGGGGAAACTCAGGTTTTGTCCCGGTATGTGTAACTCCCTCATGAGGGGCCTCAAGCTGTGGCTTAGTACAGAAAGCTCCAGAAAAGGAGGCCCCGGGCGTGCCCCGGTGTCTGTATGGAAAGCTCCAGAAACGGAGACCTCGGAGTGAACCCCAGTGTCCAAACCCACAGATGAACTGGGCTGACGTTTAGCACCTGACAGGTGAACCTCGGAACGTGTTCTGGTCTTAGCAGGTCCGTCGTGGGAACCATCAGAGAAAACTCTGGAACACCTATTAGGCCTGCGAGGCACCTCAGGAGAAACCCTGGTGGTACAGCTGCTCGAGCCCCTCCCAGACCGAGAAAACCCTGGGAAGCAGTCCCCTGGCCGAGCATCCTAAAAAGTAAGGAACTTACCAGCCGTCTCTTCTTTTCGTTGATGAAAAGCTGAAGATGAAGTGGAGGAACACGCTGAAAGACGTCCTCCCACCGAAGAAGACAGTGCTGGAGTGCCTGGACGGAAAGGGAATCGCCATAGAAATACGAATCCCAGCGGTGGTCTGGCCTGAGACACTCCAACACAGAGAATGGGGATCCGCCAAGCAAAGTGACATTCGCATGAAGAACAGGACACAAATCCCAGACGCTCCGACATAGACGGACAAAGCGACCGCAGAACCAAAGCAGGAGAGAAGGATGACGGGAACAAGAAAATGTTTTCCCGGGGATGCAAGTGCATCCAGCCCCGACCGAGTGGAGAAAAGGACTGAAGGACTGAAGGCCGATGCGCGGGTCGGAGCTAAGGAGGGCAGGGTTACAGCCAAGTGCGGTACCGCGCATAAAAAGAGAAGAAGGACAAACATGTTTTCAATTTTGATGCTTTTTATCAAAAGTGCTCCGGTCCCGTCCCGAAGGACGGAATGTCCCACAAGTATGGAGGATAGGGGACGGTATGTAGGAGTTGAGGTGTTTCAGAACAGACTAAATCAGTGACTCACCCCCTGAAGTGTCCCTGAAATAAACCTTTGATGAGTCTAGCAATTAGTGTATAGAATTCCAGAAAGACAAATTATTTGTTATTCCTATTCTTTCTTATTTATGGGCACTGCTCAAAGTGTTACACTGGTGGAACCCTCTGTTTTTTTTAAAGAGGCCTGAACAAGAAACCCAGCCACTCCAGAAACAAAGTGCCACATAGCACTGGCCACAGCCCAGGAACTTCCCACACATTTTTTGTTAGGAGTAGTGAGGGAGACAACAGGGGTAGCAAGGGAGACCTCAGGGATCGCAGGAGCGCCCCCTGGCGACCACTATATGACGTCCCTGTAGCCTTAAATCAATTTCCATGGCCTAAGAAGGGCAGAAAGTGGTGGAAGGCCAGGTGTTATAATGTGTTTCTGGTTCTTAGAAGAAGAGTCTTATTCGTTATTGGCCGTAGTTCAAAATTGTTTGTTTCAATAACACAAGATATTGAGTAGCTACCTAGATTGTAATCACATGGCTTCCTTCATCTTCGTTTTTTACTTGCCATAAAACTCGAAATCAACAGAAAAATAATATATTGCCCTTTCCCCATTGTACAGTAGGGGGCGCCAAAGGATCATGGAAGGATATGCCCATGTGTTCCTTTTCTTTTCTGAAGTTCGTGTAGGTAGATTTTCTTTCGCTTCTCAAAAGACGCTTTTCTTCTTGACACCCTACGACAACAAACATATGCGTGAGTGGGCTCCAATAAAGGGCCCGCCCCGTAGTACGATTGAGAGGGCCTACTGACGCTTTACCAATAGTCGGTTGTCAATTGGGCCGATTTACAGATAATAATAACCAGAGCAAGAAAATTCCAGGGGTCACCAATACTACAAAGACGACCCCCGAATTTCATTGAGACGTTTATCTGTGGCTCCTTTCCAAAAGACGCCAGGTCACTTTGTAAATGCAAAGGTTGCGATTATTTGTAAAGAAACCGGAGGACGAAAGCACCTTATTGTACAGATGTACGTACGTCGAAATGGCGCCGGCAGGCGAGCGATGATAAGGAAGCCCGCGCCCTCCCTCCCCTTTCTAGCTCTTTGCCAGCCGTCATTTTCAGGGGGTCCATTTTGTATTCCCGTTCCGGCTGTGCAGCAACTCCCTCCGGCCCTCTGCTGTCCCACTTACCACTCCCAGGGTGAAGCGCTTTAATTTATTTATTTATTTATTTATTTATGTTTTTAGTTCAAATGAACTTTTACAACAGTACAAATATATTTACATAAGATCATCACTAGCAAATTGCATTCGATATCAACAATATCAATTCATCAAATTAGGAAATCATTAAAATATCACATTTTGGAATAATAATATAATTACATACATCCACCCAAACATAGATCGTATCGCTAACATCAATTCTCATAACTTACAATATCATTCTGTATTTGCATCATATGTCCATACCAAGATGAATATACACTTCGACATATGCTATCAGTTGAAATACGCATAAAATCATTCTCAAGTAATACCAGTACATAAGGCGGGGGGATAGCAGGACAAAGAGTGTGGCAGCGTTTTAAGTGTATACACCAGGTTTGATCATTGAGTGAGCCATGGTCCATACATGATATAAGGCAATGGTCAAGGCTTCAGACGGTGTATTTAAACATAGGTACCAAAAGTGAATGGTGGCAATGGAATCGAGATGAGGTACATATCGGCCATACATACTACTATAAAGGGATGCAAGATTGGGGCACTCAGCTAATATATGCCTCACAGTCTCCAAGTTGCCCTTAATTTTCCATATTCGGCAATGCCGTTGATTGGAAGCCAATTTCCATTGGGTTCCATACGTTGCTCTCACCGGCGATTGGTTAAGCCGCATTAATAGCCAGAATTTACATACGGCAGGGCAAGGGCATCTTACTAGATAATTTTGAGGACAGTGCTATGTATAGACAATGCCCTCCAAATGTACATAGTTGTGAAGTCTACTCATGTGGCTAAAATTGTCTTCCAAATCTTTTTTCTGAGATGCATTTTTAAAAGCCCTTTTAATGGCCTTCCACAAATTGAACGCTCCAATGACCAATTAAGAGCAGCATAGGCGTCCATACACAGCGCATCATACTTTTTTAAATCATTACTTTTTTTTAGTTCAATGACATTTTTCCCCATGATGCTAAGCATTTGGCTAACCGGATGACACAGTGCTTTCTAGGGAAGTACATCTCTTTGGTATTGAAGGGGCGTCAAACCGAACTCAACTCTTATATATTGTACGGGGCAGGTAGGTGGAAGGCTCAATAGGGTGCGCCAAAAATAACCTTCAACTTTGGCTAGCCATAACAGATTTTCAAGTGTGAGGGCTTCAAGCCCATAGGCCAGCACTGGTATAAACCAGGTTCCATGTAATAATGTCACCACAAAAATCTCGCCATGCAAAAATATTGCCGAAAAATGGCCGTTTTTTGTTGCGACATTATTGCATAGAAAATGCGGGGGACACCCCCGGAAACCCCAAACATTTTTATTTGTCTTTATTTTATTTCTTTTTTTTTTGCCCCTGTCCCCATATATATGGTCACCCATATAATATCGCCACGACCTTTTCCCGGCGATATTATTTACGGCGACCATATATATGGGGATAATATTACCTGATACCATAAACCATTGAGTGTACAACAACAGAATGCCCTTCAAAGAGTACCCGGCATATTGGGAGACATAGTTTCGCACTAGCATATTAATTTGCCTGGCACGTTGTATCTTACTCGCCATTAAAGGCAAGTAACCAGTTTTACTATCCATATCTAATCCAAGATATTTATAGTAGTTTGTATATTCAATCGTTCTGCAGCTTATTCTCATTACAGGCCTATTAACTTTCCTTGATGTGAATAGCATGGTCTTAGTCTTTTTTAAGTTGATAATCATACCATGTTCAATCGAAAAACGGCCCAGTTCTTCCAGTATGGCCTTCATGCCCTTTATTGTGTGATCAACTATCACAAGGTCATCCGCATACAATAATTCTGTGACTGTGGTAGTTCTAAATCTAACTGGGCAGTGACCATGTTTTTCAAGACGTCTAATTAATTCAGTGGTGCACAAATTAAATAGGAGTGCCGCCAGTAGACAACCCTGTTTGACACCCTTATTCATTTTTGTGGTGCTAGTGAGTCTACCATCATTCTCAAGTCGTACACGGGCAGTATTGTTCTGATGTAATTTGATTAGAATTCCCAATAACCATGTAGGACACTTTAATGTGGCTAAAATCTCCCATACGTTATTGCGGTTTACCCTGTCAAATAAGCGCTTTTACCCTAACGGCCTCCAGGCGGCACACGTATTATGAATTTCCCCCCGTGGTCGCACTCTCAGTTTAAGGTTGTACCCATGCCCATCCCCATTTTTATAAAACACCCCTTTCCTATTTTTCAACATTCGTTTTAAACACTCCTTATTGCCATAAACAAGGAGTCCGTAAACAATTACAACACCCTGATGCTTGAAAATGTCTTACCTGCACAAGACTACCAGACATCTGTGTGCATTGCCCTACTTGTCTTCACATCACATAATTGTTTCACACAAGCATCTTCTGAATAAAATGTGCAAGTATGCATGCATTGCACTGTTTCAGGCTCATGTGATGCAGGCATTTACTGTGGAGAATATACCTAAGGCGGGGCTTTGGAATGTCAATGACCCTTTCCCAGTGACCTGCGACTTGTCAGGGAAAGGGGCCATTAACACTCACAATTTCACACTTGTGTCTGCTCCAGCCCAGTAACAAAAGAGAAGACAAAGAAACAGACTTGGAGAATGACCTGAGGCCCCTGAAGCCCAGCTGTGGCATTTGCCATTAAGGTACTTCAAAGCCCTGGTTAGTACCAACCTGCAGCATGCAAAAAGAAAAAAACCTTTTGTTAGGTTTTCAAGGAGGCAGACATCCATTTTATACTTTAAAAAAGCACCCTTTTGCGCTTTTTTGGGGAGGAGGATGTGTGCCACCAGCAGGGCATTGCCGAAGTGAGGCATAATACCTTTACCATTAACTGTTTTCTCCCAAGTCACTTCCAAGTTAACTATCAACTTCAAAATGACTTCCAAAAGCATGCATTTGGCCAGACGAACAGATCCCTCCCTTTTTGATCAGAAATAATTTCTGATGAGAAATGCAAATCCTCTGTTAATGATGTGTACTGCAACATGTACTTTTATAAATATAAATCTTAGTTTTAACTGAACCAACGACCCTCACAATGCGTTCGTCTATCATTGTATTACAGTTCCAAGGACACCTTGCTATATATATTCATAATTGTGTTTTCCCATTACTCTAAAGAACAAATGAGCACAATGGGCTTCATTTTAACCCTGCTGGTGTGGTAATAAAGTGCCACTATTTACGTATATCAGCACTTTACTAGACCGGCAGAGTACAACTATGCCGGTGGGGGTAACCAGACTTACCTCCAGCCAGCGGCTGGAGGGAACTCAGACACCCACGGGCATACATACAACAGCCGGTATTTTCGGAACCAGTATTGCCAGTGCTGAAAATGCCAGCAAATCCATCCATGGAGTCCTATGGGAGTCCATGGAATGGGTATTTACTGTCCTTTCTGCCACCTGTAACGGCGGTGGAAACGGTAGGTACGTTTGCCGGTAATCCTGGCGGATTTTCTGCCAGGATACCGGAAATCTTATATTGGGGCCCAACGTTCAATGCACAGCTTGTGTCCCCTCAAAAAAAGATATTTCACGCAAAGGCAATCCATGATGCTGCATTCTGGCCATGCTAGGGGAGTTATGAATGACGTGATACATGCTTGTATTAATTAAAGACATTCCGGCTACTATAGGAACATTTGCTAGAAAGATGTCTGAGATACTGAGCTTAGACACTACCGACCGGTCATGTTGTTTGTAAGAGTATCAACCAAATTGTCGGCCATCTATGCATTTGCATGTTGTTTGAGGAAGGTGTGGGTAAGGAGAGGATGATTGCTGGAGGTAAAGGTTTGAATATTGACATTGGGCCTCAATACGAATGTGGCAGTAAGGCCACAATGGCGCCGGTAGTGCTTACTGGTCAGACCAGGCGTGCAGTGCGGCACCTGCGACCAGAACTCGTGATTGCACCAGCACCGTTATAAACGGTGCAACTATGCACCCCACCCCCATTCTACCCTATAGGTGCAGAATGGGGATCAGGAGCCCGGCCATACCGGCACCCACGAATGGGCAATTACTGGACCATTCAACTCATAATGGTCCGGTAATGGCCCATTCACGGGTGCCGGTAGCGAGTTTGGCGGTAGCCGTGCCCTTATTAAGGGCACGGCTACCGCCAAACTCGTAATGAGGCCCAGTTTCCCTCATACCATGATCCGTCGATGTATTGTAATTGTATAGCTTTGGAAGCACTTTGTTTAACTGATGCACATTCTTGGGTCTGTGATTTTTTAAATTTTATATATTGATGTTTTTATTGTATGCTTTTAGGGTATCCTGGTTGCCATTTTGGTTTTATGACCTTTTTCTTCTGATGTATTGTAGTTTTCTGTGTGTTTTATGCATACCAATCCGAAATCAACTTGATGATGTATGTTGTGACATTGATTCGGAACATACACATCGATGGCAATGCCTTACCTCGGGTAGTGTCGTAATATCTGGTGCCCGAATCTATATAAAGCTTGGAGCATGCTGAGCTGGATATGCCAAAGATGGCATACACATAATATAAACCACACCTCTTACGAAGTGAGGCACATAAGTCTAATGACATATACCTTGGATGAAACAATGATTGTGGGGTCTGATAGGCCCATTCAAATTAGTAAATAAAATTAACGTGTCGCATAAGTCAAGCAATTTTAATTAGAATACTGTTCATGGAATTCAAAATCAGGACGCTAATCACAATTGAAATAGTGTGAAAAGAGAGTGGATCAGTCAGCGTCAGTCTGCACCAGCACGCAACAAAAGAGTGAATCAAATAAAAGGCTGTGCTGTCGATAGTATGAACACTTAACCCCTAGTGTCAGTGTAGCATGAGAAACAGGTTACAGCAGAAAATGTAGCGCACCCATCAAAAAAAGAAAAATGATTTATTGAACATAAATCACAAGCGTTATTTAGAGTTTTATTGCGGGTGGTTGAATCTGTTAGAGATATAATTGCAATTTAGATAAGTTTGAAAGGAATGAATGCTAAACCTATCCTCATTCTACACATGTTTCACTCTAAAGAAAAGCTTCTTCAGGGCTGTTATTATCACAATTGCATGATTAGGCATAATTCCTTACCAGTTAGATGTCAATTTTCAATACTGAGGTCTGTGTGTATACATTTCTTAATCTGGTTGGTTGCTAGCTGGGTAGGACTATTGGATGAATTAGTTGTTGAGTTACTAAAATAAGCAAAAGAGGGCACATTGTTACGTGCAATCATTTGTTTGTAGCCTCATTCTGTGACAAGCTCCATTAGTATGGATACAAAGCTGCATAGTTTCTCTTGATTTGGCGTCTGTCTTTTTCATCAACCCAACAACTCATTCATCCAATTGTGCAGCTCAAAGCTGGGGGTAAATGCACCAACTTAACGCCCACTTTCGGGCACTATTAGCGTGCGCTAATTGCGCCGAAGATGCCCCATTGGGTCCGGCGGGCCCAATGGGAATACCCATTACCGCCCAACCCTTGATCCGACGCTAATAGCGCCGGACCCGGTGGCGGTAACGGTTTTAGCCCAGGCAGTATCCCGGTGGTAATACCGCCGGGATACCGCCCAACTCATAATGAGGCCCTTAGTGTAGTAGATCTTTAATTATTTCATACAGCTATATCATTGAGCAAAAAACTTATTTTTAGTGGAATAGGCCTCTAACATCATGAACTGAGTAAGGAACATAAGCCACGTATCACAGTTGACCCAGTAGGTACATGAATAAGCCATGTGACCATAAAGCACTCCAGCAAATGTTATATATCACATATCTTCAGTAAGTCAAAGAGCAATTAATTCAAATAGACAAAAACAAGTAACACACCAAAATACAGTGTATTCTCTGTTCTTAAACTAGCCTTAATGGGATATATTTCCTAAAAGGCAAGAGAGAAGAAAGAAAACGATTGGGTTTGAGTAAAGTGCTTAGCCTAATATGAGGCGAGGGGCAGATGCTGGTACTTATTTAGAAGGGAAGATCTAAGGAAAAGAGGATTAATATGGGGAGGTTTTTTTTAGCGTTCTCAAAATCTGGCAATTCTTTAATACATTTGATGATGTGAAGTTGTGAGTTGCAAATCTGTGAGGTTAGGGTGGAAAAGGAGGAACCCCCCCCCAACCATTTGATTGAGAACATTTACATATTGGCTGTAGGTGGGCAGATGATCTCTGGTTTCTGCTAGGAATTTTGACTGGACTGCAGGTCTTGTCTTCTGCATTGCGTGAAAGGTGATACATGGTACCTTCAAAGCAATTCTATGGTCTCCTGGAAGCCTTTTTAGAGATGATAGCGCTGGAGTCATATGTTCCCTGCGCCCCAGTCTCACGAAAAACGAGCAGCTGCATTTTGTGCTCATTTCAATCTTGACAGCAGGTAAGCAGCGGTGCTCAGTAATTGGCTATTAGCGTAGTCTAATTTCGACATAATAATGGTAATGATAGTTGTGTATGTTTGTGATGAGGTAAAGAAAAGTAATATTCTTCTCAGGCTTTTGAGATGGCCAAAAGCTTGTCTGGCTAAAGCCATGATCCAGGGCACTAGAGTCAGTTCTAAGTGCATCACCACGCACAGGTTTTTGACATCGGTCGGAGGCACAAACACAAGAGCAGAGCTCTGCAAGTCAGCTAGAAACAGAGGAAATAAGGAGAGGTTGCTCATAACCTTGACCTCTGTTTTTTCCGGGTTAAGGAGTACGTGGTTGATCGCCATCCACTCATCAATGTGGAGGTTACAGGGGGTAATGTTGGTCTTTGGGAGTTTCAAGATTAGTTGAATGTCATCGTCGTAGTTATATCAAGAAAGATTATGAGATTTCAGAAATTCAGGGCGTGGCGATAGGTAGAGGTTGAACAAAAGAGAAGAGAGAGAGGAGCCATGTGGTACGCGAAGGAGACTTTGGATTAAGAAATAAAAGGTTTGAAAATGTCCTGTTGTTATTGGTTTGTTTGGAAGGAAATAGTTATTTGTAGTGCTAGATCCCTGATGCCCTTATCAAATTAACAGGTCATCAGAGTCAAAGGCTGCCAAAGATCAAGCAAGTTAATCACTAAAGCGCTGACCTGGTCCCGGTTTGATATCATGTCAGCTCAGATAGTCATAAGACCAAATTGAGTACTATGCCTGGGACTGAGGCCTGCATTTGCCAGTTCCAGCAACTTTTTATTTTCAGAGAAAGCCAGGAGCTGGTTATGAGCGAATATGTCCATGAGTTTGGCTATAAATCTGCAATTTGATATTGCCCTGAAGTTTTTTATGGTGGATGGAATCTGGATCTACTTTTTTAAAGAGAGGTTTGTCAACGGCTTCCTTGAATTTAAGAGGTATGATCCCCGAAGAGAAGGAGGCCTCTGTTATAGCTCTGGTAGCCTAGACTAGTAGGTGGAATTTGGCAAAGTCCTTGAAAAAAATGTAGAGGACAAGGGTTAGCAGCAGATCCAGCCAAAGAACATTCGGCAAGTAAATGTCAAATTCCTCTGTAGACCTTATGCTGAAAGATACAAAGGAATCCTTTGCATGTACTGGAGGGGGGATGGAATTCCGAATTTCTGAGATGATTTTGAAAGCCTCTCTTTGAGGTTTCTTGACATTCGCTAGGTTATCAGAGTAGCAACAGCATTCGCCTTTTTTAATGTCTGCATGATGTCCTTTTCTATGAAGCATGTACACAGTTTTGACTTCTAATTTGTGACTGTGCCTCCAACCATGTTTAAGAGCCCGGATGGTTCTTTGTGCTTTGTTTAAACGTTTGTCAATCCAAAGAGGCATGCCAGGCTTTCTTGTAGAGATTCAACATTTAGAATGGGCAATAAGGTTCAGAGGATCTATGCACCAGCCATGAACAATCTCACTTCCATTGTTAGGGTCACCTTGGGTACGGGTTAGTGGAATCAACTAGCTTTCCAGTTTCTGGAAAGTTACGTGTATCCAGCGTTGTTTTGGGATGAACGGGATGGTGAGATGATAATGAAAGATAGATCTGAAGCTGAGTGATCGACCCAGGACAGGTTCACTAGAGAAAGAGAGAGGAAACAATGAAAAAGGGAAAAGCTGGCATTAACCATATACCCTAGCGTATTAGTGAAACCGAGACTTTCCAGGGTGGGTATCAGCTTTCTCGTGAGACTGTTCTGAAGCTGCTTGCGTGATGTGTTAAAGTCACCAAGGAGGCAGTGATTCGGGTGACAGCAGAGATCAGTGGAGTTGACGGTGGATAATTTCTCCGCGAATTAAGCATTTTACCCGCAAGGTCTGCAAATGAGGTGAAATGGAAGGTGGAAAGATGAAGTGATCGGACACCTAATTAGCAAGGACTCACAAAAGACTGTAGCAGTGTCTAGGAAGGAGGTTGTAGAGAGTGTTTCCTTATGGCGTCCTTATACATGAGAGCCATGCCTCCTGCTCTTTCTGTCCTGTTCTTCAGAATAATCTTGAATACAGTCAGGAGAGCTTCAGGCACAATGGCTGAGCAGTCATCCTTGATCCATGTTTTGGTCAGGAATAGTAAGCCAGGATTGTATTTAGAGATAAAGCTTCAGAATTAATGTTTGTGTTTCCCCGTGGACCCCACATAAAGAAGGCTATAATGAAAAAGTGAACATTCTCAGGTGGGTTATCTGCCCTTATATGGTAATTGTTGTCTGACCCTTCAATTAAGGGTGTGCCCAGATTAGTGTTATATTGGAGCAAATGATTTAGGCTACCCGGGGAATGGTGCAGTTTCATCAGAGAGTTCCTTATGCTCATTAACTCCTCACGCATCCCCCATTTCCACAGAGCTGCACTGACTACCCCTACAAACAAGCATGAAGTTCTGGACAGTCTGTAACACCATCAAATCAGTCACAACCAAAACAACACTATACATGGCATAGGAAACCACCATTTAAGGAAGCCGGCATACCACCTGAAGCTGCAACATCACCATGATGTAAACAAAGAATTGCAAGAGTGAAAAAAATAGGAAACAGCACTCGAGGCAGTACCTGTTATGCACCTTGTCTCTGTAAGAAGTTACCAATACATATAAGACAGGCCCCTTCCATCCTACACTTTAGGAAGAACCTGAAGAACATGCACTTCAAAGAACATATTGCAAATCACTTACACCCACTCCACACACATTTCCCCTCTCTGGAGTTCTCTCTGCCCCTGCATCCTCTCTCCATAACAGCCCCTCTGCTTCATCTTCATACTTATAACTCCTCCGTGCTTCCCTTTTGTACAACACTCCGTTGCCCACACCGAGCTACAATAACATTGTTAGTGGAAGTAGCCCGTTTGCATATTCACTTACCCACCACATTGCTTACTTCTTGATATACAGATGACAGGTAGGAAAGCATCACCACGCCACATGATACAAAGGAGTCAGTGATCCACTCAATGCAGAACATTATCCCTCCCATGGAGCCAACAAACTGGGTGACAGGGTAGGGAACACTACCACAGCCACAGGAAGACAACACTCCCAAGCCCAGTATGCCGATCCAGGGAACGCCCAGGATGGCTAGGAAAATCTGGGAGGACCTCAACCACATTCTAGACCAATTCAGTTAACTAGTCATATGAATCTTGCGTGGTCATCAAAAACAACAAAATGTAATGCACATGCTGGGGCGGTGGGTGGTGAAAATTGACAGCCCGTTGATGGCAGAATTGTGTGGTGTGAAACACAGAGTACACACAGTATGCCAGGCAGTACAGGGTGTCACAGAGGCTGAAGGCAGGGCATGACTAAGCTTAGGGAGACATGATGGATGGATACCATAGAACTTGTGGATGCAGTAAGTTGGCGAGCTGATTGGCAAATGAAACTGCAATGCTCAACCGACATACTGGCACACTACACGTTGACAAGAGTTGCTTCAGTGCAGACATGGGTTGGGCACTGGTGCAGGGGACATCAGCACTTGGAAAGTAACTGCACCATATGCAAGAATGGGGGCTGCCAACATTAAGAGTCACGTGCCAAGTTAGAGTAGTGTAGTTCCCCCACTAGGGGGTTACTAAGGTGTATTGAGAATCTGAGGAGAACCCCTTTCCATGAACATATATAATGTATAAGTAGTGGAAGGACAGAATGTATATGCAAAAGAATGAAGGGTAATAGGAGTAGAGTGTTAACTTTTATAGAAGGGAGAAATATTCTATTTCAAAGGACATGGTCTTTCAAGAAAATAATTGTATTAATCACCAGTGTATAGTGATATTGTTTTCCAACAATTGTGTTCCACTGGTCATCAGAGTTATTGTGGGTCTTGCTTACCTTTAGACCAGCCATCTGAGGGTGGAATGGGACGACTAATCCAACAATGGTAACATGGAAGGCGTGGAAGGGAATCCCGCACCATGCTTGCCAATGTGACCTTTGGGGATCTCGGACCTGTCTGTTCTGGAGAGCCACGCAAGAGTGATCGTTTGGGCTTAGCTCTTACAAGAGCCACCGAAGGGGATTTGGCACCCAAATAAGCCAGGCGACACATTACTGGGCTAAAGACTAGTTGAGATAGAAACAATGAAAAAGTAGCTTTCTAGGCTCTCAAATTAGTGAATCTGGCTAACCCGAAAAAGAATAGAGGAGTAAAGGAGAAGGTATAAGAGAAGAAAGCAAGAGGGGATTTAAGAGGTAAGTGTAGGGACCGCCTAACGGGTATTCTATAGGCTGGCCAGTTGTAGATAGGCCATAGTGATTCGAAAGCAACTGAGACTGCTCTCCCAGGTCCTGATTCTATATAAACACTGATTTGCTTTGTTCTCCCACAGAAGCCCAGAAGAAATTGGTTTCCTCATCCATGTCTTCTAGGTAGATCTCCCATAATAATTCAACGCATCCTTTAGGCTGGGTACAGGTGTTCCTCTTGTGTAATATATATTCATATTGGTCTCACCCTGAGGCCCAAGCAGTGTATTAGAGGAGGGAGTGTTAATAATTTGTAGGAAAAAGGGAATAAGATGATTTGAAGGAAGTAAAATCAGCAAACTCAATGCATTCACTAAAGAATGAAGCAGTAGAAAGAAAAGATTTCGGTGACATTGTTGGAGTCAGAGTCAAAGTGTATTTGGTTGTGTATCTTGAAATTGAGTGTGAAATCTAGTATTGACATATGTGGTCCTGTCCACACGAATGGGACAGGTGGACGCATTGTAGCACTTAAAGACTTGCAACACGCTGAAAGCAAGAGATAACTACAATTTACAGCAGAGGTGTTCAAACTGTGGGGCATGCCACCAGGGCGGGGGGTTGCGGCTGCATTCCCAGGGGGGCGCAAGAGTCAAGCCTGAAAGTTTTTTTTTAGGGAGGAAAGAATAAGCGGGGCAGGGGGAGCCCTGGGCAGGTGCAGCTCGTCCATAATTGGCGAGGGGTCATCAACCCAGTGGCCTCTTCACCCATTATGGAGGAGCTGAGGACCCACCCCAGTGAAACACTGAGCTCTCTCTCAGCTGCTTTTTCCAACTGAGGGAGTGCTCCTGGGGTGGCTGAACTGTCAAACGGAAACACTGTTTCACTTTGACAGTTCAGTTCCCCAGCCGCACATGCTCAATGAGCCATGCAAGGCTTGTGGGGCTTTGCTTCGCCAGCCTTGCATAGTTCACAGGAAATGCTGGCTGGGGAACTGCATGTCTGTATGTGCGAGGGGGAGCCCCTTGATTGGCTCAGGCTCCCTCGCTATGCTCGTTTGCTGTGGCATATCTGGGAGAAATTATTATGCCCCTCCAATGAAAAAATTCACCAGCCACCACTGTCCCTGGGACTGTGCTGGGAGCAGGGTGGGGTGAGCCTAGGGACTGTGGTAGGAGCAGGATATGATATGATGAGGTATTTATAACGCGCCTTAACACACGTGTTTCAAGGTGCCACAAGACAAGGAGGGGAGACAGGGAGAACAAGACAAAAACCTTACTAGACCTTGTGAAATTCAGATGTTGCAAGTGTAACAAGGAGGGTGAGGGGAGAAGTGCAGGGAAGGGGTAAGTGCAGTCAGGGTAGTAGGGCTCTGCGTAAGTGCAAGGACGGCAGAGGACTACACGGGTGCAGTCTCAGACCTGAAGTGCTGGGTAGGCCAGGAGGTAGTGCAGTGCGAATCTGTGGAGAACCATGCCAAAGGTCAGAATGAGCAGACAGGTAGATTAGCAGAGGAGAGCGAGAGAGAAGGAAGAAGAGGAAGGTTTTGAGCAGCTTCCAGAACTTTAGGTGATCTGGCTCAAATCTGAGAGGGGAAGGGAGGCCATTCCAGAGGGAGGCCCCTGCAAAGGAGAGAGATCTACCCCCCACTCTGTTTGGAGAAGCGTCTCACCCGCAGAGAGTTTGAGATAGCTGAGCGGAGGGCTCTAGAAGGAAGGTATTTGGGACAAGAGATTTCGATATAGAGAGGACCACGCCCCAGAAAGCCTTGTGGATGATGCAGAGGGTCTTGAACTTCATCCTGACGGCCACCCTGGGGAGATTTCAGAGCTGGAGAGATGCGGTTCCTGGGCTTGAGGCCAAGGATAAGTCTCACAGTCCCATTCTGGATTAGTTGTAGACGGTGAAGAGAAGAGTTAGGAAGATTGAGAAAGAGGCTGTTGCAGTAGTCCAACATGGAGAGAACCAGAGCTCTGGAAACAGCAAGTGGGCCTTCTTTGCAAGGTCTGTGATGTGTGGAGAGAAGGAGAGAGTGTAGTCAAAGATGACGCCTGGGTTCTTTGCCTCACGGGAGGGTGAGGGGAGAGGGCCCAAGTAGGGCAGCCAGAGGGAGAGAGGAAAGGCGGGAGCAGGGGTCCCAATGAGAAAGATCTCTCTCTTGCCGGCATTAAGGCAGAGGTTGTAAGAGGCGCACCATCCCTGAAGAGTGGATGGGCAGTCAGGAATGAGCGAGTAGGGAGAGGAGGCTGAGGGTAGCTTGAAAGAGAGCTGTGTGTCATCCGCATAACACAAAGTTAGAGGAGAAAGTAAAGATCAGTTGGGCCAGATAGACATTTAAGAGCGAGGGTGAGAGGATAGAGTCCTGGGGAACACCACATGTGGAAAGAGAGGTGGTGGAGAGAAAGGACCCAAGTTGAACCTGGGATGGTCAATCCAAGGGGAAGGAGGTCATCCATGCCAGAGCCTGATCAGTGATGCCAAGGTTCACAGTGAGATGGTTGATCAGGGTGGCGTGATTGACCGTGTCAAAGGCATAGGAGAGGTCAAGCAGGATGAGGACAGAGTGAGAGCTGGAGCCAAGGGTGGAGAACAGATCCTCAAAGAAGTTCAGGAGAGCAGTTTTGTTTGCCTCTGGCTGATCTGAAACCAGACTGATGGTCATGGAGATAACCAGCAGATTCAGTATGGAGAGTAAGCTGGGATATGGTCAGCTTTTCCGGGAGTTTGCCCAGGAAAGGAGTGATAGAGATCGGGTGATAGTTGGCCAGGCAGGAAGGATCAGCAGATGGTTTTTTCAGGAGGGGGTGCACAAGGGAGTGCCTGGGAAGAAGGGGGAAAGATCCAGTAGCAAAGCAATGATTGCATAAATCGGCCATGGCTGGAGTGAGGAAAGAAATGTTGTCCTTTATGGTTCTGGAGGAGCACCTGTTTGGATGAAACTTTCATAGACCGGACTTGTCTAGAAACATCATCAGGTGTTATAGGAAAGAGAGAGAGGAGAGAAGAGGGAAAGGTGGCCAGAGGGGGCCTGATAGAGGTAGAAGGAGAGAGGTGAGGAGAGGAGGATAGCGTGGACTGGATGTCCTGCGTTTTAGTGGTGAAATGATAAGCCAGGGCCGTACAGAGGGCCAGGGAAGGAATAGGAGAGGTAGAGACTGCAGTTGGATGGGGGGAGCCATGGCATAGTGGTGGGAGCACGGTGGGGAGACCCCAGGGACTTGGTGCAAGCAGGATGGGGAGAGGCAGGGTCTGTGATGGGGTGGAGATAGCCCAAGGACTGGGTTAGGAGTGGGATGAGGGAGCATAGAGACTGATGGGAGCAGGTGGGGGAGCCCAGGCACTATACTGCTGTGAAGGCACACAATAGTTCATAGCCATTTGGACTTTGGCATTTTTGGGGGGTCCGAGGGCCCGGCCTGTCCACATTTTGCTCAGGGGGGCCCAGGCCCAAAAAGTTTGAAGACCACTGATTTACAGGGAGATGGGGGAATGCAGAAGGACGTGCAGGCGTAGTGCCTCAGAAGGGCATTCACTCAGAAACCTTTGGACTGTTGATGGATGCTGGTAGTAGCAGGTCCCAGAATCAATCAAAGAGAAGGTTGCATTAGTGCACCCTACAAGGGACCGGCCGTAAAGTATTGAGACACACAAGCAGCATGGACACTGGAGGAGTGTGGCATGATGGTGTGGGTCAGAGGCTATAGCAGAAAGTGAGTTGGTGTCCATGTGTTGTGCATACAGAATTAAGGTAGCATTCTTAGTTGTCACTGTTGGGCAGAGATATCTGAGGGGAGGCGTAGTACACGATGCCAAATAGATTCTTTTTTAAAGTGTCTGTGAGCAAAATAGAAACACATCTATGTTATTTGTACTTGGTACATCTCGGCCGAGAATTCCAAAATCTTTGCAAGTGGAAGCCTTCAAAAGCAACACTACTTAAAATTCATATGCATCACCACGTTTTTATTACCGGGGCGTTACAATATTTTTTGAAGGAAAACGCATTCAGAAAGTTGCTAGTGGAAGGCTCGTGGTGAGGAAAGACATTTCTTCATCTGTTTGAAGCAGGCTCACTGGAAGCCTCCGATGTCCACGTGCGCCGGGGGCAGCTGTTTAAGAGCTCAGCGCTTTGTAGTTCTCTGTCCTACGCACGCGTGATCCCGTCGCAGCTTCACTGTCGAAGCCGACTTCCGCTGGGCACTTCCGTTTAGCCGCAGGCCAGTTTTGCCCATTAGTGAGGACGCTGTCTTTATCTGTATGTATCGCAACCTGCGAAATGCACGACTGCGGTTTAACATCAAACAATTCATTTGGACAAACACCACTTCTCCCTATTCTTGCATTATTGATATGTTTTTCTTGCAGGGGCAGCATTGACTTGACCCCCTTCTGCAGCTCTATTTATACACATATCTCTATGTCAATTCATATACTTTATTTCAGACCGCTGAGCTTTCTATGCTAAAAGGGCTCTTCAGATAGGTTGGAAGCCATCACAATGTTCTGATTGGGCACACAGTTATTATTTTGATTCATAAAGCACATTTCCCTGGTGCCATTACCAAACAACAGCACATGTATTTTTTCATGACACGGAAACAGTCTGTTTCCATAATAATGGAAGCCTTTACTTGTTTGTTAAATTCTTTTATACGAATTCAAATGATTTTGCTTTGCCAAAGGATTTGAAGAGAGTGCTTCAGTTCTCTGGTTTCCATTAGATGAACAAACAATTCTCTGCTGACTCAGCATGTTAGATGGCGGTTCCTCCTCTAAGTGCCTGGTTCCATCTCTCCACACAATCTTCGTCAGCAGGTATACCTCCTTACCAGTTTACAAGTTCACGCGTCTGTTATTCTTGGTTGGCAGGTGACTTTCAGTCATATTTGTATTTTCTTCAGATGTCTGCCTTCTGGGATGCCAACGGTTGGAATTCTCTGCCTGAAGTTTCCCTTCCTTGGTAGTTTTGGTTTGTAGGGGGTCTCTCCATTGTATTCCCTTTCTGCAAGTCCCCACCTCTTCTATAAATCATTTGAAGGATACATTCTATAGTTTACTCTGATGTTTCTTGACTATGGTTTTCCTTCTTTGCTATTGCTCGTTGGCAAGTTTCCTTCTCAGATGTGCTCGTCGTTAATATTCCCTGTTTGCTAGTTTTACTTTCTGATGTCCTTTGTTCTTAAGTTTCTGTTCTGGTGTTTTCTCGTAATGGTATGATTTGACTGTGGCATAATTGTTCGCGGCGGATTTGACCGTAGTCAATTTTGCCGTTAACGCAATTTTGCTGCAGACAAAATCATACCAATCCATCCCTCCCCCCTACCCCAATACATCACCACATCCCCTCCCCTCACCTCCCCCAATACATCCCCACCTCCCTCCCCCCACTTACCTTTCACCGTCCCCTTTACGTCTGACCCTGCAGCATCAGTTCCATCCCTGAAACGCAGGTCGAAACTGATGCTGCAGGGTCCCTTGCTCTGTTTTTTTATTATTTCTTTTTTTTTAAGTCCCCTTGCTTCCAATGTCCTGGAAGCGGGGGATCCCCTTGTTCGCTATAATGGAACCGTATGGCCCATTTGACCAATTTTTGGTACGATCATTTTACTGCAGCCTAAATTGGGTCAAATGAGCCATACGGTCAAATAAATGAGGTCAAATTGGCCAATACTGTTTTCTCATCACAAGCTTCTTTTACCTTCAGTTTGTGTGTTTCCTTCTCTGATATTCTCTCTTTGCAGGTATTTTTCTCTGCAGTTCTCCGTTTGCAGGGTTCCTTCGCTGATACTTTCTTTTTGAAAATGCTCTTCTATATTACTGGATGTTTTCAGATTTAATTCTCTGGAACTCCCCGTTTGTGGATTCCCTTCTATAATATTACCTGTTTGCAGATTCCCATCATCAATATTTCCTATTTGATCATTCTCTTCTCTGACATTCTTTTTCAGCTATTCACAAATTGTAAGCTTCTTTCTATTCCCCTTCATAAACCTATGCTCTGGTTTAGGTGAAGGAATACATCAACCGTAGTTTGGCCCTATTCAATTGGCCTTGTTTTATTTCTTTTGTACCTTTTTTCTGTGTATATATAGCATTGTCTCAAGTTATACTTTACTTGGGGTACTATGTTCTTTGAATGCAAAAAAAAACATCAAGTACACAGACATCAGTGCAAAAACATACTTTTGAACAACATAATTTTGAACACAGAATCGCATTTACAGTGAAAACTTTTTAGGGCAAAAATTCCATTAATCAATTTTCATTTCATCAAGAACATATCGTGACCCAGGATTGGGTAATTAATTAATGGGATTTGTGTTCTAAAAATGTTGACTGTAAATTAGATTATTTGATTTTCCACAGCATTACGAAACTAAATGTACCTATGTTGTTCAAAACCATGTTTTTGCACCAATGTCTGGTCACTTAATGTCTTTTCTTGCGTTCAAAGAACATAGTCACCCAAGTAAAGTATAACTTGGGACAATGCGATATATACACAGAATAAAGGTATAGAAGAAAAAAAACAAGGCCAATGGAATACGGCCAGACTATGGTATCACAGCTTGTGATGTATTCCTTTACCTAGACCAGAGTATAGATGTATGCAGGGTGCAAGGGATTTAAGCACCTCAGTTAATGTGAGACTCACAAATATGCTGAATTGATGCATGAGAAACCTGACAATGGCAGGACTTTCTCTGTCATAAGTATCATTATATTGCCCATAGTCCTTGCCATTTAATGGGCCACCTTTTTGTTTCCAAAATACCTGCCCCGCTATGGCAGTACTTCCTGGTATTAAAGTAGAGAACAACATCAATGCCATGCAGGCTGGCTTGAGCTGCGTGTGAGCTTGGCCAGCAGGAGAGCTCAGCATTGTCATTCCTTAATCAGTGTTCTGTCTGAAAATGGATAACTAGGATGTGTGTCATCTGGTGCACGAATAACAATGAGCCAGCCCAAAATGCAAAGCCATGTGGCCCCATGTGCATAGTGTTGTTGCATGTTGTGTTTCTGCTTGTGCAACTGAGTGTTAAAATAATGCAATTGGCAAAATACTGCATCATGATCAAACAAGTTGATGACATACTAGCACTCCTTGATTAGCATAACCAGGGACTTAGCAATGGGGCATACATGTCTATTGTGTCCCTGATGCATTCCAGCATTTCACTTTGTGCTGCACGGTTCTTGAATTTCACTCTGGCCAACTAGAGTAGATTTGGTGCTTGATGAAAGTGTATTGGCCTGGTGTAGGGACAGTTGCAATAATGAAGGTGTAGGTTGGGTAGAGGCCATGCCACGATGGCCCTGTCCACTTCTGTGTCCTCTTTTGTGAGCAATGGAGCTTGTGGATGTTCGCAGGATGAGAGATTGACGTAATAATGTTCCCAAAATAATGTTCCATCGTAAAAGTAAAAAAGTAAAAATGAACGAGGCAAAAGTAATGAATGTATGAGTACAATTGTATAGTTGAATGGTAAAAAGGCCAGTAGTTGCAAACAAAATCTAAATACCTCATATTACTGTGAGGAAAAATGACAGTGAAGAAAATCAAATGATAGCGGTAAAATATGGAGTGCAGTGAAAAAGTTAATGAACAAATAATAAATTATTCATTAGTCAAGGTACTTTTTCCAAGTGCTAGTGACATGTGCCTGCCTGGTATAGTCACTTGATAACTTAGAAATAAATTCACTGGCTTTTGATGTGCTGCACACTGTGAACAGGCTGGGAAGGGGGCAAGTAGGCAATTGCCCCTCTCCCCACAGGCTGGCTGAGCTGCTGTTCCCTGGGCCAGAGCTGCAAAATATAAAAGAAATAAAAAAAAGGTACAATCTTTCAGAACCCGGCCTGCCTTGAAGGAACCAAGTGCTGCTAGGCCTGCTCGGCTTATATTTAGAGGAGGAGAGACACTCTTCTTGTTTTCAGCAATGTTGTTGATGTGCCTGGGTCAGCCCCCACACATGCGCCTTCACAGTGAGTGAGAAGGAGAAGACCCTCAGCACAGGGACATGTTCATACCGCCCTGCGGCTATCTACGCACTTAACATACAGATTCTATGATCGAGTATGGTGTGAAAGAAAACCAGTCAGAGCCTTTTATTTCGGAGATGGCAAACAGCAGTGATTTGTTCATTTACTTGGAAAGGGCCTTCAGAGCTGAAGTTCATGTGGGGATTCCAAATACCTTCTGCTGAGGAAAAACTCCCTACCCTCATCACATCCCTATTGCTTATGTTCATGAGTACACTCTAATATAAATCATTATTATTATTCATTTAAAGAATGACCATCCACTTCCACATCCCCCTTTTTCTGCTATTAGTGCCACTATATATTTCATTTGTTTTATTTTTTTTTCCTTATGAACGTTAGTCATTTTATTGCAGAAAATTGTATTATGGGGTCCAGGCCAATTCTGACAGGTATTTAATATCCCCCTTGATTACAATCTAAAACACTGAAGTATAATAAACGTGAATAGTCATCAAGCTCTCAATCCCAGCCCGTAAAAACCTTTATTCTTCATGCAGACTCTAGATCATGAAGATAGGATACATCTGCTCAGGTTCTATTTCCGATCTGGGCCTATTTACTATTGTTATCCCATTTACTCTACAGTAGCATCTTCAGCAGCAGAAAATCATCCCTAACAGGAATTAGGAAGCCAAAGAAAAGGGTCAGACACCCAGCACCAGCGAGGTAAGTTTTCACAGTCATTTAATTACCAACAGAACATATGAAATCATAGGGAGTACATAAAATGGCAGTGCAAAGACCATCTGGAAGGATTTTTTCTCCTTGTTATATGTATTGCTTCTAATACATGTAGACTCTTCTTCAGATCTGTAATTCCTATAACCTCAGGCAATAAATACAACAAATTATCAAACTGCTGTGGAAACACTTTAGGCCACTTTGACTGTATTTTCAAATGCAGTGTTCTCAACCTCCTTACCCAGGCAAAAGACATCAAACTGGTGTATTTGTGTCTGTACGACAAATGGATGTTCATTGAGGAAAGATAAACCAGTTCCAAACAGAAAACCCTTTTCTAAAATAACAGCTTACCATGTAGAGTAACCCCTGATGCCATTCTGTCCCAAAAAACCCTTTGCCCAATGAGAGCACTTGTCCGATTGTTAACTTGTTAAAATACTGCAACTGGGGAGGTTGCACGGCCACATTTTCCAACTGGAACCTATCCCTAGCCACATATAAGGAGTTGTCTCTGGGGCAGAGGTGAAATACCGGGAAGGATTTCCAGTGGGTCAAACTTTCCACACATCTCTGTGGGTTGCCCAGTGCCGGTTGCAGCATGCGCATGGACCAGGAGCAATCTTGCTTGTTGGACCCATAGTCCTTCCACATAGCCCTTTACTTTAAAGATGCAAAGCCATCTCTCACAGGAGCAGCCACTGTATGTGCAAAGGTCTCAGCAGGGCCAGAGGCCAGCAGGAATTCTAGAGTTGTTATGAAGGATCCTTGACCAGCTGTTGTGCAAAACATCCTACTTGATGGCCATTAAGGTAATCTTGCTCTTCTTCACAGGCAATGTCCCAGTCCATTATTCAACCTGCCACAAGAGTCCCTTTCACCAATTGGACCAAGGCATCTCCAGTAATTGTACAATGATTTGGAGCTCCCTGATGTTAGTGTCTGTATTTTTCAACTGTGCCCCAGTGATAAGTCCTGCTGCTCATTCTAGTTGACCCAACTGGTCATTAAGCCCTTGGCCCTGAGATATTGCCCATGCTTTAAGGGCTGTGTTTGCACCATCTCACAACCGTTCCAAAGTTTTCCTCTGACCCCTTCTGGCAAAACGTTCCTCAAATCGGATCTGGGCCTTTCGGAGCAGTTAGGGAACTGTGTGGTAATCTGGGCAGCAGATAAAGAGGGAAAATATCATAGTGCCTAGGGTGGTATTTATAATAACATAGTGGAATCCCAAACATTCTATCTTACTTACAGGATCATACCACAACAACTGAGAACGTGCTCTTTTTAGTATTACAAAAACGACTCTGTACCCCCATGGGAAAACAAGCATTGGAACAAAGTACACAAGGGGCCTCATTACGACCCTGCCGTTAACCAATGGCGCTATCAGCGCCATGGTTAACGCCGATAATTTACCGGATCCGCCCTGGTGACATGGGGAATTACCGCCCCATTCCAAGGTTGGCGGGGCGGTAATTCCCCATTTACCATTGGCCCTTCCCCATTCCCATTTTTGCCCCATAGGGCTCAATGGGAATGGGGCAGGCGGTAAATACGGTACCGCAAAATGCGGTACCATAATCACCTTCAAGGCCCCTATGCGGGTCCTTACCTTAACGGCTGGTACAGACCAGCCGTTAAGGTCGGGACCCGCAAACGGACCTCGTAATCAGGCGTTAAGGGATCACCGGTACCCTTATCGGTACCGGTAATCCCTTAACACCAGGGTCGTAATGAGGGCCAATGTATTACCTTCTCCTGTTGCGTATTCACATATTACCTGTGATTAAAATGAACACCTCCATGTTGCCACTGTGTTGTTCCTAGAATCCAATGTTATAAAAAACAAAACAAGCCAATGTGATTATTAAATCTCACTCCCATTTAATTTTCCAGTTTCTCCATTCTACAGCTCTCTAGCAGTGCTCCCTGACGAAACCCATTCGATATTGCAACTAATTTGGTATAAATGTCATAGTTCACTCTTTGGATGAGAAGGCTAATCTCTGCTGTAGTTACTGACCCATTTATGAACTTGTACACTGACCTCTGCATCCACTGAACCCTTATTCTAAAATGCAGAACAGAAAAACAATATTGTGTTAACTGTTAATTCAGGTAGTACAACAGACTCCTCAACTGGATAAGATATGTTTCTTCTCATAGTAGTGGCATGCAATCCCACAGCAGTCGCAATATATGAAGGCTGCTCGGCAGACAAAGCATGGGCGGAGTCCTCATCCAAAACCCAATTAGTAAGTGATTCACACGCATGAGGGACCAAACCCCGTTGAAAAATTGTGCTGTCTTCAGTAGAAATCCTAGAAAGAGGTCAGTTCGACCATCCCAGCTTTCACTAAAAGCACACGTCCCACCTTGCCACGCCACAAAATTTCTACTTTGATACAAGGACCCCGGATTCAACATCTGACGTTTTGAACATTTGTGACAGATTAAACACTTTCCCTCAGCCATAATGTGTTTGAACCGGTTGCAGATCTAGAAAAGAGAGGTGCCAAATAGACAAGACAATGTAGATGGTAACTAGTCAAAAAACATTTGTTCCCATTGTTACTCACTTGCTGACATTACCGCCCCCTTTCACAATGGCTATTATGAATCCAGGTAGGAAACGTGTGTACCTTGACCACTGGGTTGGTAGTCAGGACTAACTGCAATGGCCTCCTCCATCTGGGTGCAAGCATCCATAGGGGTTTTTGGAAGTGCTTCCTTCACCTGCAAATGGATATGATTGACAGAATAAATCAGTCTCTTAACATAGTCAAGTAAAACATGATCTGATAGGTTGATGTTTATCTGAGAAACTTCAACTGGAGGAGAGAATGGTAGTCTACAGGGCCTCCCAAACAAGACTTCATGGGGACTTAGTCCTGATTTGCGATGTGGTGCACTTCAAATGGAGAGTACGACCAGAGAGAGGGTGTCTGATGAATTGACAGGGATGAAGTGACCAGAATTTCATCCCTGTCTCTTGTCACAGCTTAGACCACTGATTCCTAATGACACTATTTTGGCTTTCTACTGCCCCTGCAGATAAAGGGTGGTGTGGACAACGGAGGTTATGTTGCACAATCAAGGCTCCAAGGATGTCTTTGATGATATAGTTGATTAAATGGGTCCCTGAATGATGTTAATGGTAACCGGGACCCCAAATCATGGTATAACATTTTTCAACAGGGTCTTTGCTACAGTTATTGTGCCTGCACGTCAGCACATGTACCCTTCCACCCAGCTGGAGAAGATGTCCAAAACAACAAGCACATACTGAAAGCTATTGCAGTGGGGGTAATTGGAGAAAATCGACTTGGATATTCATGAAAGGTCCATAAGGGAGAGGGTGTGCTCCTGGCATGGTTAGGAGAAGCTTGCCAACATTGTTCTGGAGACAGATAACACACTGGGCCTCATTACACGTTATGCAGTAAACCATGGTGCTATCAGCACCATGGTTGCCGCCGGTACCATACCGATACCACCATGGAGAAAAGGGGAATTACCACCCTATTCCAAGGTTGGTGGGGCGGTAATTCCCCCTTTCTCCATGGCCCTTCCCCATTTCCATTTTTGCCCCTTAGGGCTCAATGGGAATGGGGAAGGGGCTAATTACGGTACCGCAAATTGCGGTACCATAATTAGCACCAAGGTCCCTTTGCGGGTCCCTACACCAGCCGTTAAGGTCGGGTCTCGCAAAGGGACCTCGTAGTAAGGCGGTAAGGATTTACCGGTACCAGTGTCCTTACCGGTACTGGTGAACCCTTAAAGCCTACCGTGTAATGAGGCCCACTGTCTGAAATAATCCTGTGCAAGGGATGCAAAGTCAGGGGCAAAACAATATTTTCTAAGAGTGAAGATCCTGCCACTTTTCCCACATGTGTCCGTCCACGATATATCCTGACTAGATGTGAAAACAGGATCTTCGGTGCTACCAGTCAACCCTGCACATCTCTCCATGCAGAATCATCATTAAGCTTGCATACCTTAAGAACCTAGAAGGGGTGATTTTAATGCATGAGGGCCAGTTCTTCCAAAAATGTAAAGGGAGACTGTTTCTGGACTTTCCTTATAGGCAATATTTATTTGTATTGAGAATCAGCTAGTGTGGTCAATTTGGCAGTATAATGAGCAATGTTACCAAAACTAAATACTTAATAAATGGCTGGTGGACAGCACACTTAATTATAGCAATCTGTTTCCAAAATGGTAGCAGGAGTCAGTATATATATTCATTTTCTGTTGTTCTGCTAGTTTACATGTTTTGGTGAAGGTATACAGTGTGTGCCCCTGGGGAGATTGTGGAAAGAAGAATGGTGCCCCATTTCACCTCAGTACAAGTTCTGCTACTTGTACTGAGGTGACATGGGGCAGCTTTCCTCTTTCCACAATCTCCACAGGGGCACACACTGTATACCTTGCTACCAGAAACCCCCTTTGATCTCAGAAACATGACCAATAAGCAAAGTAAATAGAGTTTGCATTATGCAAATATCCCTTTGAGGAGTACAAAGATAGTCAGTGATTGCAACACAGTCATGGGTCTTAATCACACAGTCTCATGTGACTCCCCAACATAGGGATTAGAAAGCAGGGATGCTGGATTCCAAACAGTACACGGGTCAGAGCGATTTTAGAAGAATTTGACAATAATACCTAATATTTGTTAGCTTGGGAAATAAACATGTGCTGGGTTTTGGTTTTAAACAGTGTTAGAGCCCAAGGCCTAAATCCAGTTGTGGTGGCTTGACATGTCGAGACACAATTTGGTCTTTCTGACAATATACCCCTCAAGAGTACAAAAGGACAGATTGAGGTGAGTATTGCCCGAAAATGTTTGTACACCCTGGTACTCAGACAGCTGGCTGCAGGAAAAAGTAACCAAGTATTAACATTTGGCTAGAGGTACTCTTATCTCAAAACAAGATGAAGAACTGATACTCACAAGCAAGAAACTCAAAATGGGACTGTATACTTCGGAGCTAGATGGGTGACTACCCTAAAACAAGAAATGCAACAATTACCGGAAGGACAGTAGTGGAAGGAAACAAAGCATGAACCAGAGTGTATGTGCTTACCAATTGAGTGGACAGGTGACAAACAGCAGATGAATTCTGGTGAATGAAGCGGTAGTCCTGGAAACCCAATGTCCTGTTTCCTATTCCTACCGGCACGAGGACGCCTAAAGAGTCATTTGATCCTTGCGGCGTTGCGCTGATGTTCTTTGATCCTTGCGCCGATGCACGATAGTTCGTTATGTTCCTTAAAGTCTTTGAGTAGAAAAACGGAGGATGAAGAAATTACAGTAGCTGGGATAATCCAAATGGCTTTGGCAGGGGGGGTAAGACGTGAAGAGGACCAAGCAGTCCGTGAGAGTTCCAATGTAAGCAGTTAACAGGTAAGACTTGAAGAGTGATGCAAATGCAGTCCGTGGACGTTCCGGGTCTAGTAATGAGCACGTTCCGGGTCTAGTAATGAGCAGGTAAGACTTGTTGGAGGAGACGATGCAGTCCGTGGACATTCTGGGTCTAGTAATGAGCAGGTAAGACTTGTGGGAAGAGACGAGGCAGTCCGTGGACGTTCTGGGTCTAGTAATGAGCAGGTAAGACTTGTGGGAAGAGACGAGGGAGTCCGTGGACGATCCAGGTCTAGTAATGAGCAGGTAAGACTTGTGGGAAGAGACGATGCAGTCCGTGGACGTTCCGGGTCTAGCAATGGGCAGGTAAGACGAAGGCAATAGACAAGAACAATGCAAGAAGTCACGTAGAAAAACAAGGAGTCAAGGAACCAGGAGACAGAGTAACAAGATGCGTAGCTTAAGAGTTTTTGCAAATTCAGAAGCACTGCTATGCGCGGGGCGGGGCTTAAATACTGGTCAGGTGACCGCACGCACAGCGCAGCGTCATAGGCCTGACAGCCTACGCCAATGCAAAGGGCACCAACGTCTCCATGGCAACCCATAGCGTTTCCTTAAAGGGAGCGTGTAAACAAACGAATCATGATTTCGAGGAGTTACAGAGCGTCCCGCTTTGGAGTGAGAACCGTTCACCCTACTGTGTATTCTGGAATATTTGCATTTACGCTGAACTTCTTTATGATCAGATGCAGAACCATGTAGTGGAACCCTGACAAACAGTAATGATACAACCAAATGTGGAACTGACACATTCCTTATGGGGAACCTAGTACCATGGCTTCTGGTTGTTGCACTTGTATGGCTGCTGCAGCTACCGACCGCAAACAAGGTGACACACCGGCAGCTATTGGATCAAGTTTTTTACTGTAATATTTGATAGGCTGATGAAAGCGACGATTCTGCATCAACACTGCAAGAGCAAGCCCCACCTTTATGGGCAAAACAGGGTGAAATGTTTCTTGCAATCAGGTAGACCAGTCATTCCGCCATCCTTTTTTTTTTACCTCAAAGAATAACTTCTCAGCTTCAGTAGGCCAGTGTAAAGGTTCATCAGTGTTCATTCGTGTGTACATTTGCAAGGGTTTCACTGACTCAGCATACCCTAGAATTCACTATCTACAGCCCTACGATGCAGGGAATTTTGTATACTAGCTCTTTGCTAGAGGAGGCTATGACTTGGTGCCCTCCATCATGATCTAGATAAACCACTAGCAAAACAAAGAGGTGATGGTTGGAAAATTAAGAATTAATCTTAATCCTCTATCAATTGCTCTGCACAACCCTCCAGACCATGGTTCTTCGTCTGCCAAGACATTATAGAAAGGGGAAACCATATGCTACTCTTCACTGATGATGCCCAATGTGGCTGAAACATGTCTGGGGATGCTTGTGGTCTCCTGCTGATGTGATGTGTGCTGCTGGCACCTGGTTTAACATGCTTGTATCAAGGCAGGATTATGTCCATATACCGCAACTCTCCTCATCACAGACAGGAAGTGAGAGAGAGAGGGGGAGTCTGCATAATCGCCATCTCAGGGTCACCAAAGGCGCTTGCTCGACTGCATTTATGCAACAGATGTTGACATTTACTACAGCGTGTGGTAGGCACCTGTGAGACAGCCAATGTGGTTTTTTTTGGGCCTGCCGCTTGCACCACAGATTTCATGTAACAAACATTAGCATACATATCAATAATGTTCTCCAAGGATTAATTAACTGGCTTCTTGTGTCCCTTCCCCTCTATGATCTGTGTGTGATTCTTCTGCCCCATCTGTCTTCTTAGTACTAAAATCTCTCCCCATAGTCGTTCATTGGTGTTTTTCAGTTCACTAAGTTTGATGTGTTGTGTCTTACCGTAGCTTGCTCAGGCCACATGGTATACGCCCCCCACTGTCTCGGATTTGATTTCCCTGCTGGGGTTTTCATTGCTATTAGTTTGTACAAATTAAACATGCCCTCTAAAGGAAATTGGGTATGTCTGTTGCTTTGGCCTAATAAATGCCAGACTTCAACAAGAAACTGTCATGCAAAACTACTATAATTGGCATGCACAAAATGTGCAAGTGAGAACTTAGGCAGTGTTTTCAGCCGTTTGCTATGTTCTCTGCCCATTTTCTGTCCCTAGTTTGAATTCCACTCACCATGTAGAAGGTGCTCCTCTACCACTCGTACTTTGACTCCACTTGTTTGCTGTCCAGATAAGCGAGGGTGATTTACAGAGATTCCGCTCAGTAGTCAGGAAAAGATTGTGGTTGTGGAAACTGCCCATGGGTGCAATATGTGGGGCTGGTAAAAGGTACTTAAGTTACAGAAAGGGAAAAGTGAATGTGGGCCCAGCTTTTTTAAGGGGGGGGTGTAAAGTTGCCTTTTGTACTTGGCAGTATGCAGATCGTTTGGGGTATTCAAATCTAAGTGATCACTGCGCCGCCCATAACTGCCTCGACAAAATGTTGACAGCAATTATGGCATGGCGCAGTAATCAAATAGATCACTTTACCCACCTCTCCCACCCCGCATACCCTTACCCGACTCCCCCACCGGAATTACCTTCACGGTGGCACACTTCTGTGTGTGCTTCCGACTCCCCACTATCCCTGCGGCGTCGGTTCATCTCACTTGCGTGGGTCACAGCTGACGCCGCAGGTGCTTTTTCTTTAGTTTTATTTTAGGTTTCTTGTCCCCCGCTTACACCCCGCAACCCCCAATTCCCAATACTGCCCCCAAGGAGAGGAGGGGACACCTCTGCATCCCCTGCTCTGCTTGGGGCAGTAATGGGAGTCGGTATTTTGTGTGCCCCCAAAGTCGCAATGACTGCAGGGGCGCACAAATGAGGGCGACATTATGGTATGGTTCGGGGTATTCTGCTTTGGTATGTGGGGCTGGCCATGCTCTGAACAATTTGGAAGCTGACCATGCCTATGAGGGAAGATATGTGGGATTGATGTTGGCAGTGGGCCTGGCCTTTTGCAAGGGGCAATGTGTAGTTTGAGATAATTAGTGGTTTTGTCATATAGTATGGGGTTAAAGTTCACACTGTGAATAAGCTGTTAAATAGGCAATGTGTAGTTTGAGATGATTTAGTGGGGTTTACAAAATGATTGAAGGCCATGCCCCAGGGAATGTAAGGAGTGGGCAAATGTGTAAGATGTATTGGGGTCATAATTGGGAGTGGTCATATGCTTTGATCATCTGCAAAGAAAATAAATATAATTAGTAGTAGAACATGATATGTAAAATATACATACATTAACTTTTACAGATAATTTGGGCCTCATTCTAAGTTTGCCGGTCCGGAAACAAGGGTGCCGGTAAGCTCCCCGGCACCCTTGTTTCCGGACCAGCAAACTACGTGTTTGCCTGCCATGGCCGCTGTGCCCGACAGGTCTTACGCTGCTCGTGCAGCGGCCACGGTAGGCAAACACTTCACGTAAGCGCCGGCACCATTAGCAACAGTGCACGCGCTTCTGTGTACCCACTCCCATGGAGTCCTATAGGAATCTATGGGAATGGGGACTTAAAATATACAGGCGCCTGACTTCCCGAGCTACCGGACTCGTAATGAGCTGGTGGCTCCAGGAAGTCAGGCGCCAGTAAATTGTTACAAATCCATCAGCAACTCGCTGGTAGCCCCGGCAGGGTTACAGCGGGCTCGTAATGGAGCCCATTGACTTTGTTTTAACCTCATAGGCAGTACCTTGTATGTACTATGTTCTGTACAACATTTGTGTGTAGTACGCTGTTGTTGTATTAACATATTTGTAATCATCGGGTCAGGAGAAAAAAAATCAGAGGTGGATTGAAAAAACATATCTTACTTGACATTTTTGTACATTTATGCAATATTACCAGAGCAGGGGGGCCACTAACGGGACAGGTAATGCTCCAGGCCACTTAGAAGCTCTATCGAAGCAAGGGCTTTAGCAATAGCCCACGGCATTATCTGCCCCAGTATTGCCCCCTCTGTGAGGGTAATATTGCTATTAGTATTCTGGCATGATCTAAATATCCACCTGATGTGCAATTGCCAGTGAATACCTTTTACAAAAATGTTCATCATAAAGGATTGACAATAAATGTTTTAAAATAAAGTGCACAGATTTACACACAAGAAGATCCCTGAAATTAGTCTACACTTGGATAGAGAATTGAGAAAAGTGCCATTCTTTGATTATCTGAGTGCGCACTTTAGTGAAAACTACCAATAAAACCAGCAGATTAAAAAGTTGATCACAACCCCCTCTAAATCAGGCATCTGCAACCTCGGCTCGCCATATGTTTTAGACTACAACTGCCATGATCCTGCACCATTGACTATGGTGGCAAGATTAGCAATTATACTTTTACAATTTGTGTGTTATTCCTACTGTGCACATTCGCGTTTACTGCGCATGGCTACTAAACACGGCTAGTGCCCTAAAATGGCCAGGCATGAGATTTTCACTTTTTCTTTGGCTGTATTGTTGTTTGGCCTTCTTTCTTCTTTGCCAGGACAGGAAACCCCATATAAGGTCATGCACTTGTCTGGGAAAGCATCTGCTTTGGCAAGCTAGTGATGCCCTTGTGTGTGTGTGTGGCTCAGGAAGGGGGTGGGACTGTCTGATCCCACTCCACATCCGTGGTGCCTGATGGTGCCTGAGAATCTGGGTGTGGAACATGATGAAACCCACAGTGGTCCCTGATTGGACCACTGCTGGCTATTTGAATGGTGCAGACCCTTACCATTGGTGGGCTTGGACTTGCTTCCAGATGGAATTGTGGATAAGGGGAGGACTCCTGCAGCCATTTCTTCAGATCTGCGTTGGAGCCAAGAATCATCAAGAATCCTGTGTAGAAGAACACCTGACTGAAGATCCGAAAAAGATGTCTAAAGCTGCCCCGCATCCCTTCCTGCATCTGGCCCGGTGAAGGTCTGTTTGACTACGTGATCTGCAAAGGCCCTGCCCAGTGCATCAACCCCTGGTCTAGTGGAAGCAACCAGTCTGAATTTATTCTAGAGGCTCCAGCCATCCTGAGCCTTTCGGAAGTGCCCCTGGACCACCTGGTGGACTGACCAACTATCCAGTGTGCTACCTCACTAGAAGAGGCACCGCTCTGCATTTGCAGCCAGAACTTTGGTGGCCGCCAGCTTGTGGTGAAAGTCTTCTTTTTGCTAAATTTCAGCCTCCTAGCTTCAAGGGATCCTGCTCTGGAAAGTCTTCTTTAACTGCGACTGGAAGGATGCTTGCCATCGACTGTGTACGGTGGCCATCGCTGGAGCTCGACTTCCACTGTCTTGTGAAGTGTCCTGAAGAGTTCAGCATCTGTGATTTCTGCACTTCTCCACACCAAGGGTTGCACTCTGCCCCTAGATCCAATCGGATGAAAACTTGCACCCGCAGCTCTTGGACACCTCTCACGGGAACCAACAGCGGGAAATTCAACCTCAAGTGACCCCCCCAGTCGACCCATCCAGTGCTCTGGGAAAATCTGATTGAGGGGACAAGTAAACGCAACGCATTTGTCTCTCCCTGCCCTCCATAGTACAACATTGAAAATAAGTCTCTTTGTACCCTTCCATTCCACTACTTTTGGTCGTCATACCTGAGCAGTGAAACCTGAAAGATAAGAACACATTTTTACTTACCAGTAACTTTGCTGAATCTCTTCTCTTGAACATTTCACCAGCACAAGTACTTTACATGCATCAGATAAATTCTGGGGAGAAGCATTGTGACTTTTGGGCACCACTCTTCATAGGGATTGGTAGAGTCAGTACTTCCCATGTGAGGTACTTTTTAAAGCATAATAATGCCTTACATTTTACAAAGATGTGCAAACAAAGAAAATGCAATTATTGGGTTCATTCAAGTAAACTATTTCTGTATCTCTTACACAGGTGAAACAGACTTGTGGCATATCGTGCCTTTACATGCTGGATTCAAAGAAGACTGGAATTTCGCATTCGACGAGTAAAACCTGCCTGTGTGGTTGTCTGTTTGAGCCATTCGGGATGAATTCCCCAGTGACCACGGACAATACCGTGGATTTATTGAGAGAGTACCTCAACGGCAGCAGTATAATTTGTAGTGTCATCACCATCCACTTTACCAAACTAAATATAAAAAATAAAAAATGAGTTTATCTGAACAGTTGTTACAAATGTTTTGTAAGTCCACAACATGTCCAAACATCTAAGAGTATCGTAAAAGATTGGTGTGCTTTAACAAGTTTACTGGCCTATCACGCTCCCCTCCTCCACATTCATCCCCCCTCTCCTATCAATGGCTGGCAGGGGGGCTGGGAGGATGGGAAAGTTCAAGGAACCCAATACCATGTACAACACATGGTCACCCCAGAACCAGTGTGTCCAGACTCCCCTTTCAAGACCCCGTCCCTTCAATCAACACAAGTCTGTGTCCTTTGTCTGTGTTCTGGACCTATTGCACTTGCCTCATCCATTTCCATTCCCCTTTGCTATCAATGACAGTTCGCACCTGTTGACGTGCACTCACAAGGGGCTGCGAGGATGGGAACGATCAAGGTGCCCATACCATGTACAACACAAAGGGTTCTTTCACATGGGCACCCATATCCACATGGTCACCCCAGAACCAGTGACTCCAGACTCCCCTTTCAAGACCCTGTCCCTTCAATCAACCTATGTCTGTGTCCTTTGAATGTGTTCCAGGCCTATCGCGGTCGCATCTTCCAGATACATCCCCCTCCGCTATCAATGAGAGTTTGTCTAGTGATGTCAGCATTAGGGGCGTTTGATCTGAATTAGTGCCGCGAGGGGACTTGAATTTAGGGCGATGGATCAACAGATAAGATTAGCACAAGATGGGGGTATGCAACACGTTTTTGCATGTGTTAAAGTGAGGAAAGCTGTGTAAGTTGCATTGGAATTTTATTTTAAGAACGATCGATGTATGCTATAAAATACATGTCCGATCGATTGGGCCAGTAACATTTCTGACCGAACTACCCATTTAATGAGTGGGCCATTGAGAGCCATTAAGCCTGCAAAACTATGAATGGTTCATGTGTAAATGCCCTAACTACAAGAAATTGTTTAAAGTATTCAGATGTCATTTTGTTGGTTCTGGCACATAAAATTGTTTTTGTGTCAGTATAAGGTCTACTGCAGAATTTGCAGATTTTATGCAGGCTAATATTTTGCACACCCCTACTTAGCTTGCAGTTCATCATCATGCAGAATAATACACTTTTTCTTTTGAAAATAAATAAAAAACACACCAATGTTTTACCACATTGCACTTACACTAAATTGAGTGATGTAAATATATCGACTAATATTATCAAAAGGTTTTTACCAAATAGGAGAAGCATATATAAAAGAAAGATAAAGTCAGATTAACTGTGCCGCAAACAACTCACAGGCCCATTATTAGTAGACAGATTTCTTTCTAAACATAAAACTACAAGCTTTCACACTAGCCAGCTACAATATGTGAGGATTCTTCTTGGCGCAATATATGTAACAGACATACATACTCTTTCAAACAAACAGCAAACCAATGATAAGATTAACTGCAGCAGTAGGTGACTAGTCGTGTTCCATACCTTGCGGTTCTTCAGCTGCTTCAAAACAATTGGGTGGTCATCAATAGGGCACGAGGAGTCGGATGTCACCTTGGGCTGTGAAGATTTCCACATAGTGTTCACAGATATGTCTGTTCAATTTCCAAACCTCGTTCAGGTCAATAAATTGCATCTCAAATTGTGCTTGTGTGTGCTGATTATTCAAGTTCGTCCAGTTAACAACATGCAGCAACTCATTAAATATCCACTGATCACCTTCCATTTTTACAGAGTCCATTGTCCATTTTCAGCACCCCTCGATTGCCTAATGTTCCTAATCCACAGAGAATGTAGGTTATACTCTAAATGTAATACTGCTTTCTGCTTACTCAACTCAACTTGCTCCCAGGTCCAACAGACATTGGGCTCCAACCAGCAAGATTGTCTCAACCATGCCTCAGTGCACTCATTGAGGACCCTCAAAAGGAAATTAAAAGTGTTAAACAGGTTTTCATCACCATGCTGTTGTCCTTTCCTGCCTGCAGGATTCTCACTGGGGGACAGGCTGGGGGTAGACCGGTTTTCCAGGTCCTTCCTAGGTCGGACTAGATGGTAGAAGGCTCTGGGGGTCTGGTTCCTTGGAGCGTAACAAACGCAGACCTGTAGACCAAGGCACAACCAAAGGCTTTGCAGAAATAGCAGACGGCTTCCATCTAGCCTGAGGTTTGAAAGGAGAATCTTGCACAGACCTCAGAGGTGGCAATTGTTAAGCTATGGTACCATCACGGCTACTCAATATTTTGACCTTGTCTAGTTGTATTGCTGCAGTCTGGACAACATGGGGGGCTCCACAGTGCAAGTGTGGTCCTAATACATGCCTCGTGATCATACCCTTGAATAGACTGAAGTGAGGCTTCAGACACACTGTCACTCTCCTCAGTTGTCTTGACTGCAGGCACAGGCGACCAAGACTGTACATCAGTTGTGGACTGGGTGAACTCAGACACATATTCTGCATGTTCTTCCCACATGGTCTGGGCGTCTGATCTGCATCATCTCAGCTATTCTGTGTGGCATGGTTTGGATGTGCTCTCCAGCTCATGCTCCCTCGCAGTCTCAAAGACTTCACATCCTGAGCCTGGAAACTTCTCTAACTTTCATCGGGTGGAGCTTGATATGTGCCAGAGGGGAAGGAAGTGATGTTTTTGAATGCAATGGTTGTCAAAGGACAAAGAATATTTGGAGGGCGGGACGCAGAACCTACAGGAGAGTGGATGATAATGATAATCGTGCGCACAAAGAAACTTTCAGAAGGTTAGCAAAAAGATTCTCTCATGAAGAAAACACTGCATTGACTTCAATTCTACACACGGAAACAAGGAATGAAGGAACAAGTGGATGACTACATCATCAGAATCCGAGAAATGGTGGTGCAATGTGAATTTGGAAACAGCACAGAATATATTAGGAGCGATATGCTAGTTGTTCACAAGAACACTAGCAAGGTACAGGAGAAACGTATTCAAGAGAACAAAATTACACTGGACAAGGCAATTCATATTGCAAAAGAGTCAGAAGAAACACAGTTAAGCGCAAGGAAATGGCAGAAAGCAAACCTATTGATGAAATACACACTTTGCACATAAGTAGAAAAGGGATGAAGTGAGACAATATGGTGATGCCAAAGACAAAATATAAAAATAAATGATTTCATGAGGTGTCACAGATGTGGCAGTTCCAGACATCTGGCCAATGACAGTCCCCAGCCAAGGGTAGAGAATGCAGCAAATTGAGGAAATGTGGTCATTTTGGGAGGGTATGCAAAATGAGAAGTGGAAAAGTAAAGTCAGTGGAATCAAAAAAGAACAGAGAGAATGAAGTGTCTTCTGAAGAAGACAGTCTCACAACATTGTCAGTAAGCATGGGAAAGAACAGAACAGAGAAAAACCACTGCATAGTCAGGGTGGATGGAAACAAGGGTGATGGCTTACTCTGGGCCAGGTCTAAACCTACTGCCTTTGAGTACATACAAAAAGGTTGGTGGGACAAAATAATACCACAGTGATTAAAACCAAGGAAAATCAAAGGTTTTTGATGCCAGCGTCCAACTATTAGGATATCTCAAATTATGGATTGAATTCAAAGGAAGAAAAGGCAGAAACATAATATATAAAATGGAGAAGGGACTTGCTGTCTTAGGCTGGGATGACCAAGCAAAGCTCAACATCAAATTGGACCCCAATACCACAGATCAAGTGCTGTCTATGCCTGCGGGGAGGCGCTTTTCCATCTCCCACTCCTACGACATTTTTAAAGTTGTATTTTTGTGAAAAGCTTTCTGGCAGCTTAGTTTGTCCCTGCAACATTCACTGCATCACAGCCTTGAGCCTCCCTTCCCCTTCCTGTTGCTCCCGCCCTCCCTCTTCTCACCCATCCCCAACCCATTATTGGGCATGCTGTCCTTTTGTTTTCACACTGGTGTGATTGTACCTTTGCCGGCGCTCGGCGTGGCATTCTCCAGCTGTCTATGCCTGCGGTGAGTCACTTTTCCATCTGCCCGCTCCTCCGACATTTTTAAAGTTGAATTTGTGTGAAAAGATTTCTGGCAGCTTAGTTTGTCCCGTCAACATCCTCTGCATCGCGGCCTTGAGCCTGCCTTCCCATTTCTGTTGCTCCCTCTCTACCACCTCCCACCCCTTCCCGGACTCTTAATTGGGCATGCTGCCGGTGTATTTTCACTCCGGTGTGATTGTATCTTTGCTGGTGCTCGGCGTTGCATTCTCCAGCTGTCTATGCCTGAGGTGAGTCACATTTCCATCTGCTCGCTCCTGTGACATTTTTGAAGTTGTATTTGTGTGAAAAGCTTTCTGGCAGCTCAGTTTGTCCCTGCAAAATCTGCTGCATTGTGGCCTTGAGCCTGCCTTCCCCTTCCTGTTGCTCCCTCCCACCTCCCACCCTTTGCCCGACCCCTGACTGGGCATACTGCCCCTTTTAGTGAACCTGACAGGGCAGCCCCTCTGCCTATGGCAGCCCCCTGTGGGAAAGGACCCTGAGGCAAAGGACAGCTCTCTTTGAAGCATCTCTAGATCGTGTCTGCCGGTGTTAGCCGGGGAAGCAAGAAGCCGGCAGCCGTCAACCTGCTGCGACTACTAAAGTAAGTGTGGTGGGTTGGGGGGCAGAAATCACTGCACACCACTAAATTGTCCCACCCCTCTTAATACTCTATTTCCTCTTATCGCACAACGCATGAGTATCTCAGTGAATTGTATTGCTTGGCCATCTCTCGCACCTCTCTAGGAAAGTCGATTTTCCTTCCACATTGTTGTTTGTGTTAATACTGGACCTTAACCCCGCTTTTTAGGAAAATCAAATGTGGATGTTTTTGCATTGCTGTTTCTGATGAAAGTAGGCCTTTTTCCCTCTTTTAGGAAAGTCGAATCTGGGGGTATCCAGGCAGCACTAATTAGAGGTATGATATCATACTTAAAGTTAAGAACTATTAGTAAAAGGAGTGTAGCTAACATGCACTTTGTTTATTGTTTTTTCCTCCACAATGTTATGCAGCTTTTACAGATCCAATTCTGAAAAGGAATATGAAATATGAATACTAAATGAAATATTGCTCCTGACTAAGGGATTTCCATCCCGAAACGCGTAGCGCTCATTATTATTCAATTGAAAAATGAAGTATATGGATATATGTGCCATGAACAATGTGAATGAAATATTGTAGAACATTTATCATGGTATCATTATATTGTATATGATAACCTATTATCATTTCTTCAAAAAAACACTTAAAAGTAAATCCACTAAATTATTTGTGTATGAATCACGTATGTGCATATTCCACATTCCTAAATTTACATTAATTAACATTAAATATTGTTTGTTTTGATAAAAACACAGAGTGTGCATGGGACGCAAGTGTTCCACAGACCGTGGACACTGTTTCTCTCTGTTTTGGGTATGTCTGTATTCTCATAAGAAATGATACAGGACTTGCTCAAACGGCTTGCAAGTGTCTTGGGTGATCTGTAAGGTCCTCTTGATGCTTGACATGAACCGTTATGCCATGCCGTTGGTCTGAGACCAGAGTGCAGTTATTTTGCGGTGTTTGAATCCCATGTACTCCAGGAAGTGTGCAAAGTCATGGCTTGTGAATGGTGGTCCGTTGACTGACCTGATGACCTTCAGGATGCCGTAAGTTGTGAGTATATGGTCCAGCGCTGGGATGACGACCGTGGCAGCATTCAAGGGTATAATTTGTACTTCTGAGAATTGTGAGTATTCATCAATCAGGATGAAGTACATAGGAGCTGTCTCTCATAGGACCAAAGAAGTCGATTGCCAATTCCTCCAAGCCAGCGTCTTGGTAGGCTGGACATTTGCAGCAGATGAGGTTTTGGCAGAGGGGCCACTGTTCTGTAGCGTGGTTTCCACTCTGCTGTTGGGGAAACCATACTTTCCGGAGGAGTCATTTTTTGGTCGACGCTGTGCCCTTATGACCCTCATGAGCGAGGTCAATGACCCTTTGACAGTGTTCTGTGTAGTACAATCTTGCACCCTTTGAGGATGATGTCTTTCGTGACAGTGAGTTCGTCCTGGACAAGGCATAGGCTGTCTACATCTTCCTGGCCGGATTGATCCAGATGTTTTGCTATTTCTTTGGCATGCCCCCCCCCAGATGCATGGAGCCACAATGCTGAGGGCCTGGCCTGACTCTGAGTCACGCTGGAGCGTTGCCCAGGGGATTGGGAATGGCTTCATTTGGTGGATGACATAGCTCAGGCACTCTTCATCGATGCAGAGTTCAGGTTGTGTTGTCCCTCTCGGGTGACATGACAGTCAGCTGGGTTTTTGTCTTTCCCCGGCCTGTGTTGAATTGTGAATTTATAGTGTTGGAGCCAGAGGCCCCATCTGGCGATGCATGGATGCATCCTGGCCTTCAGGCTGCCATAGATTGTGAGGAGTGTCTGATGGTCTGTGATAATGGTAAACGCCTTGCCATACCGAAAGAAGTGAAAGTACTCACATGCCCTGACCACCGCTAGGCTTTCATTCTCTGCCTGAGAGTATTGCTGTGCTGTGTTTGTGAGACTGCGGCTGGCGTAGGCGACAATCTGCTTGATATGAAGCTTCTTGAGGTCAAATTGAGACAAAATGGCTCTGAGCCCCACCAGGCTGGCAACTACCGTAACTTCAGTGTCCTTTGCAGGATTGAAATATGCCATGCCGGCTGCAGCAGCAATGACCTTGAAGCTAGTTTGGCACTCTGATGACCAGATGAATGCCTTTCCTTTTTGGTGCCTTAATGGAGAGGTGCGACGATGGTGGCGTAGTTTTCTAGATACCTGGCACAGTAGCTGGCCATACCAAGGAATGATCTGAGGTCAGAGACAGTGGTGGGCCTGGACGTTTCAGTCAGTGCTGCTGCTTTTTCAGGCTCAGGTCTCATCCCTTGCTCTGAAAAGGTGTGTCTTAAGAATTTTAATGTGTGCTTCTGGAATTTGCATTTGTCTTTGTTTAAAGTCACTCTGGTGGCATCTAGTGCCATACAGACACAGTGTAAGTTGTCGTCATACTCAGTCAGAGATTTGCCGAAGACAAGAATATCATTGCTGTAGTTTAGGCAATTAGGCATGTGCTTTATGACCTGGTGTATTTCATCTTGGAAGATTTCTGCGCCGAAGATATCCCAAAATGAAGTCTTTTGTGCCAGAATAACCCCATGTGTGTTGCAAAGGTCGTAATGTAGAGGGACTCTTCTGCCAATTCCAGTTGGTGATAGCCCTTATTAAGATCAAGAAGAGTAATAAGGGATCTAAGAACCCTTCTCCACCTAATGGGCAGTGCCAGCTCAAAAATACTCAACACAAGGTAGTTATGAGAGATAAGAGTATATTAGGTGTGCCCTTTTGAGAGACGTGTTTCGGCAAAAACGTTGCCTTTTTCAATCAGGGCTACATATATTGAAATAAGAATAGCTTAGGCACAGAAATTAGCATAACATTGTAGGATCAAAAATTAAGCAAACAGTCAGTCACAAATGGGAAAGGATTATATCATACATTGTAGCACAGAAAAAGAGGAGGGGGCAAGGGGAGGATTGTTTTAGGTGAAGAATAGAAAGAAAAAGATAACCCTAAGGAAAAAGAAAAAAATAAGAAAATAATACATTAGTTACAAAAACACACATCAGTTTTGAGCTTGATAAGCAAACAAATATATATATAAAGCAAAACCCAATGTTGGTTCATGTTTCCCATTAGATGAGGGTATGGGTCTTACCTAATTGGTGTGACAATGATTGTCTGTCTGATTTACAATGTGCTGGTTGCCCTGTTTATGGGTTAAATCCCACCTGTAGAAAGGATAGTTTGTTTAGCTGTTGGTGTCCGGATTGAAAGAAAAATATTCTAAGGTAAAGATATCATGGTTGGCAATTGCGGCTGTGCATTGCGAATGTGTGTCATTTTAGGTCCTATGTGCCCTTCACTTATGTTGATTGACCATGTTATTCAAAAATATAATGCGCGCACTGTGTCCAAACGTCAGAAATGTGTATTTTAAGAGAAAACAGGTAATCAAAGGTACATGTTATTAGTGATACTAATTTGCGAGCGGAATGCCTGTCCTACAACCCGATCCCCGCGATTATCTATTGTTCATATCTTGTAGAATTGATTGCAAATACATAATATCAGGGAACGTACGTACTTCAAGTTCTGCACAATGCATCCGTGTGCACATTTCCCTTTATAAGTAGTAAGGCATGCTTGCAGAGATTAGATATAGTCACAGCGCCACTTGCGTGACGCTGTTTGCATTGCGAAATACGCTGCTGATACTTGTCTGACTGCGGTGTATAATCCGATACTACGAGGGGTTTAGGGCTTACCTCGAAAGAGACGATTCAGTCTTCAAGCGTCGGCAACAGTTTCTCAGACGCCGCGCTCGGATTTTGTGTTGTGATGTGGGTACCATGGAGACCATAGTCCTTCTTTGCTGGCCATTGTTACGAGTAAAAAACGAGCGCCATGTTTTGGGAACTAAAGTAACGTGTTTCTGGTTTGTAAACAGGCTGATGCCCGGTTACTTTTAGAAATATGAATTAAATGTTGGCAAATTAAATATGCACAAACTACAAAAGCGCTCAAATCAGTATTGAAGGTGACCATCTGCATTTAGGTATTCAGAGCGCTAGTGCAAAGCTAATTTTAGTAAGAAATCAAATATTAGCCCATCCATGCTGCCGGAAGAAGAAAAACCCAAAATGAGAACATGGCTAGACACAACAACGTCCGGCTTTAGAAAATGTGCGATATGTACAATGTGTAAACATGCACATGACCCGACTATCAAGTTTACAGATCCCTTTGGCACAAAAACAATTATTCAGGACAATATTAACTGCAAATCCAAAATTGTGGTGTATGCAATTATCTGCATATGCCGTAAGATTTACATTGGAAGTACCATTCGCAAACTAAGGGTACGGATACGAGAACATCTCTTCACAATAGGCTGCCAAGATGCAACATTGCCCCTTTCGGTGCATTGGCAAACACACCACCAAATGGACGACAAATGCAATATCAAATTCATTGGATTAAGAAAAATAGGTCCTGGCAGACGAGCAGGAAATCAAGAATTACGCCTCAGGCAACAAGAAGCACGAACTATATGTCATTTCAGATCCACCTTGGTGGGTCTGAACTCTGACAATGAGATGGGAGCCTTTTTGTGACAAGAAATGTACCAGAGTTCTTTAGTTGATGTATGATGTATTAGGATATTACTGAAACAACCATCTGTGGGCTAATATCACCTAATTATCTCGATACACGTTTTAGGTATCCCTACAGATCATTCTTATTTGGGCACTTTGTGACACTCGAGATAAATAGGTGGCCTTTATTTATTTCATCACCCCAGCAGGGTGATCGATCTCTTTTTTCTAGCAGTTACACATTAATGTCACTTAGTTAATATGTTCCTCATACATGATACTTTTTTGTGATCGTGCACTCTCTAGTTACTTCTTTGATGAGAACTTGCTCGTATTTTTGAAATACATCATTACATATGCCACCATTCCTTTTTTGATATTGTCTTTTAAGTCTTGGGGCCTCATCACGAGTTTGGCGGTAGCCCTTAAATGCGGCGGTAACGCTGTTACCGCCGCATTTAAGGGTCCACCAAATCACGGCTATGGCTGAGAAATCCGCTGAGAATTTGCCAATTTTCGGCGCATTTACCACCGGCAGGAAATCCGCCAGCAGTAAAAGCACGAAATTTCCCCATTGAGCCCAATGGGGAATGGGGAATCCCCGAATGGGCTCAATGGGGAATGGGCAATACCTGTTCCGCCAAACCCGTGATCCGGCGCTAATAGCGCCGGTGGGTTTGGCGGTAGGGCTAATAACGCCAGCGCTATTAGCGCCGACGTTACCGCCCAACTCGTGATGAGGCCCTCAAATGGACCACCGGCATTGGAGCGTCTCTGCTCCATAATCCTGTCATGTATATTATTAATTCCTATCCAAGGTTATATAACAACAGCTATCTCAACATGGCGCCTTTGTCCTCCTGTATTTTTGACAGTCTACATTCATAACAATGTTTTACTAACATTAGCTCTGCACTAGCGCTCTGAATACCTAAATGCAAATGGTCACCTTCAATACTGATTTGAGCGTTTTTGTAGTTTATGCATATTTAATTTGCCAACATTTAATTTGTATTTCTAAAAGTAACCGGGCATCAGCCTGTTTACAAACCAGAAACACGTTACTTTAGATCCTAAAACATGGCGCTCGTTTTTTACTCGTAACAATGGCCAGCAAAGAAGGACTATGGTCTCCATGGTACCCACATCACAACATAAAATCTGAGCGCGGCGTCTGAGAAACTGTTGCCGACGCCGACGCTTGAGGACTGAATCGTCTTCTTCGAGGTCAGCCCTAAACCGCTCGTAGTATCGGATTATACACCGCAGTCAGACAAGTATCAGCGGCGTATTTCGCAATGCAAACAGCGTCACGCAAGTGGCGCTGTGACTATATCTAATCTCTGCAAGCATGCCTTACTACTTATAAAGGGAAATGTGCACACGGATGCATTGTGCAGAACTTCAAGCACATACATTCCCTGATATTATGTATTTGCAATCAATTCTACAAGTTATGAACAATAGATAATCGCGGGGATCGGGATGCAGGACAGGCATTCCACTCACAAATTAGTATCACTAATAACATGTACCTTTGGTTACCTGTTTTCTCTTAAAATACACATTTCTGACGTTTGGACACAGCGCGCGCATTATATTTTTGAATAACATGGTCAATCAACATAAGTGAAGGGTACATAGGACTTAAAATGACACCCATTTGCAATGCACAATCGCAATTGCCAACCGTGACATCTTTACCTTAGAGTATTTTTCTTTCAATCTGGACACCAACAGCTAAACAAACTATCCTTTCTACAGGTGGGATTTAACCCATGAACAGGGCAACCAGCAAATTGTAAATCAGACAGACAATCATTGTCACACCAATTAGGTAAGACCCATACCCTCATCTAATGGGAAACATGAACCAACATTGGGTTTTGCTTTATATATATATTTTGTTGCTTAGCAAGCTCAAAACTGCTATCTGTTTTTAACTAATGTATTATTTTCTTACTTTTTTCTTTTTCCAAAGGGTTATCTTTTTCTTTCTATTCTTCACCTAAAACAATCCTTCCCTTAGCCCCTCCTCTTTTTCTGTGCTACAATGTATGATATAATCCTTTCCCATTTGTGACTGACTGTTTGCTTAATTTTTGATCCAAGAATGTTATGCTAATTTCTGTGCTCATGCTATTCTTATTTCAATATATGTAGCCCTGATTGAAAAAGGCAAAGTTTTTACCGAAACACGTCTCTCAAAAGGGCACACCTAATATACTCTTATCTCTCATTAACTACCTTGCGTTGACTATTATTGAGCTGGCGCTGCCCATTAGGTGAAGAAGGGTTCTTAGATCCCTGATTACTCTTCATATTTATCTGGAGTAGGGGGTAATCTCTGTTACTCCACTTGGCAGTCGACACCCACTCTAAGCGCAGGGCATCAATAGGTTGATATATCAAGACCCCCTCTTTCATGCTTATTAAGATCAAGCTTAGAGAAGACTGTGGCGCTATTTAGGAGGTGGATCATGTCAGTGATTCTGGGTGCCTGATGCCTTTCTCTCTGGATGGCTTCATTAGGCCTGCACATGTCCACACACAGGTGGAGGGATCCCTTCTTGGGCACTGGGACTATCAGGGAGACCCCCGGTGTGGGGCCACTTGCCCGCTTAATGATGTTAAGGTCTAGTAGTCAGTGGAGTTCTTCTTTGACCTGTTTCTGAATGTTAATAGGGGTTCCCTTATTGTGTTGAGTGACTGGTTTAGCGGTGGGGTCGATGTGGAGTTTGACTTTGAAGTTTTCTGTTTTTCATGGTCTTTGAATAGGTTCGGGAACATTTTGACCATGTCACCATCTGGAGCCAGGTATTGTGCGCCATTGAATGATACAGGATGTGGACTAGGCCCATGTCCAGTGCCATCATGAAACTCAAAGTGCATCCGCTGTTTTCCACCGTGGACAAGACATGCAATTGAATCTTTGCTGTGTGAGATTTGGGTGCACACACAGTGGTAAATACCCCTTTGCATGGGGGTGGGGTGTCAGAGCCGTAAGGGTTGACATTGACCATCAAATGCTCCAGTTTTGGGGGCTGCAGGAGTTGGTTATATGTCTCTTCGCTCATGACATTGACAGTTGCCCCTGTGTCAATGAGGAAGTTGTTGATGTATTAAGAATTTTTTGCGTGAGCATTGGGCTGTGTTCTTTGGTAGTGGTGCTGTGCAGGGACCACACATAGCCGCTCTTGTGGTGGTCAGTGAACGAGGCGGACGAGTCACTTTTCGATTGAGAGTCTGCTTGCACACATCTCATTTCGTCTCAGGCAGCGCAATGTTCTCCTTTCTGGGGACCTGTGGGGCTTCCGCTCGTAGTGTTTTTTATGGTCCCCTTCTGTTGGTTTGTGCCTTCTGGATTTGTGGACATTCCTGCCCTCCTCCTTATGGTACTTGTGTATGTTGCCTGCTCCCCGTCGGTGAGGAATGTTGTGGCATAGGGTGTAGCGCATTCTAACATACTGATTGGAAATGGTCTTCGCCGCCACAGACTGCACACTTCTGCCCCAGAGCAGGGCGCGAACCTTCATGTAGGTATTCTTATCTGCAACAATAACAAGTCATGTTGGATTTTCTTGTGCTTCCCCCTCGCTCAGGTGACAATTTCCAGATGGATTTACGGTCTTTTGTTGAGGATGTGATTTTGACTTTCCCCATATTCTGGACTTGCAGGCCGATGGCAGAGTCTGATATGGCTAAAGCTAGAATTTCGTCCAGTGATCTTTGTTTTTGTAACTGTTTTTTTCATAATTCGGGCGACTCGCACCCTGATATTACTTGGGATCTGAGTGCTTCATCGTTAGAATAGCGGTGGAAAGCGCAGTGTTTCATGCAGATTTGTAGCCTCATGACGAAATTGAAGAGTGTCTCCCCTGGTTCCTGGGTTGAAGACATGTCTTTCGTAATCGACATTTGTGTCCAGTGCGAAATATGTGGTTAATGCCGCCTGGATTTCTTGGAATGTCACTTTCTCCTCATGTACCAGCTCATGTAGAATGTCCAGAACCGCTGTCCCTACAGCCAAAGTCAACAGGTTCTTCTTTCTTTTGTCATCAACATGTCCCACGGCCCCTATGTATACTTTAAAATCATTTATCGATCGAGCCCACCTTGGACCACGGATGCTTGTGTCAGTGTGGTCAAAAGCTATTGGCACTTGCCACGGAATAGTGTCACCCTGGGCAGTGTGGAACGTCTCTGAAAGGAGTGCCGATACGGTGGCCGGTATGTCATCTGATGACAGGTTGTGTGGCCTCCTGGGCGTGTGCCTCCATGGAATCACTTGATCAGATGGATCCTCTGCCCTGAGTGGGTGTGGGGAATCGTCTGTGTGTAATGAGGCTGCTGACAAGCAAGATCTTTGTCCTGGGATGCCACCCCCCCCTCGGGTTTCTGCACTTTCACCTGCCCGGTGTTGCTTCTTTAAGCTGGGCATTTGTGTGGGGCAGTGCAACACTCACTGATGTGTTGCAGGGTGGCCGGGGCTCTATGCGACCCTAGATCCAGGGGTCATGCTATGTGCGAGTGGGCTCATTGGGTCTTGCACTTCAGCCAGTGATGCGTGTGGGGGTTTGTGAGGCTAACACTCCGCGCTCCCTCGTCTGGAGAGTGTGGATGTACCAGCTGCCTCGCTCATGCGGCCGCGCTTCTTAGCGTTGGCAGACACGGCCATGTTGCAGCGCGGTGCAGAGTTTCATCCCAGCATGCTGTAGGTGGGCACGTGTGAGGGAATCCTCATCACCAGTGTAAATGCCAGCATGGCTGGCCGCAAGTACTACGTGGCGGGCCTGACAAACAAAGGAGAGACGCAGGGATGCGCGTCTCGCCTAAATGCTTTATTCTAGCATACTATTCATAACTTCCCTTGAATCCCTGTCACTGTCCCGCACCCCAAACTGGCTGCTCCCACATAACGAGGCCAATGGGCTTCGTACCACCATGACACCCAGCTTCACTGAATTTCTTACAGATGGTGGACATTTTGGTAAAATTATCTTGATTGCGTTAGAGGATCCACGTCAAAGCTTGACAACTGTCCCTTCTGGTCTTGAAAATGTATTTTAAAAAACGAGCACGTCACTGATGTTTTTATTTTACAAAGCACCTAGAGTTTTCACTTAGTATTATGGTTGAAGGTAGACTTTTTTTTTAACCACTTTTGCTCAAATAAGGCCTGAAATATCCATGCTTGAACTTCTTTATATCTTACCCTCCACTTGTTTTTTTACCATCCTGTCTATTGAGCCCTCGTTCTTAGAGTATTTTCTTTTCTTGCGTTTGGGGTTTCTGCATGGCAATTTGAAGGTTGCACATTAGAGTCCAACTTTATACCAGTCCGCCTCTGACATCAAATAATTATATGCTATTATGGGTCTCCGGTTGGACCCCGGCTCTAGTTAGGGAAACACTGTACCTACCAGTTACATGTTTCGCTGTCTGCAACTGAAAGTTATTCTGTCTTCACAGCAGTGTCTTCGAATTCAAATCAAGCAGAAGTGCTGCTCTGAACCCTATTACCATCTCTGCTTTAACAGGTGCCGCCGCGAACGCACATGTCACAAGTCAGAAATAGGAAACAAGGCAGTCATTAAAAGCATGTGCGGAGATCACGGGGCTCGGCGCGAGCCTAGGTGCAAGTACCAGCTTAAGTAATGAAGGCGCTCAGCAGCAGGTGCAACTGCATATTTTGATCCACTGCCGGAAAGGCAGACTGACCTGCAAGATGATTCACTGAGGCTTCTCGAGGGTTCTCTCGCATTTATTACCATACAAAGCCTATCACTTCAGAGACAAGACAGGAGGCGCACATTATTCCTTTTTTACATTTTCTTTGATCTCGCTCTCTTCGTAAGCCAATCGTTAAAAATCGACATAATATTCAGAGTATCGGTTTCAATCCTTCCGATGCTTGTGGTGGGACATAAATGACTTGCTGTTAGACATTCTGCCTCGTTCTTTTATGCTTTTTGGTAGGAATCAGTGGCGACTGGTGAATTTCTGAACTGGAGGGACCTAAATGTATGTGCCTAATACGCAGAGGAAGGGCCAAATGCATTGAGGCAGCCCGAACCAAACAAGTGGGTTTTTTTTGGATTCTCCAACCAAGGAAATATTTGAATTAATGGGTTAAAATTGAAAAAATGTTCTATGAAAAATTGGGTAAAAAGCCTCACAGTTTGCAATCCGTTTTATATGGTAGTGCATGAAAAAACACAATATATACAAGTCAATAAGGGTGCTAAGGACCCTTTTCCAATGAATTTTCATGACGCCTTTGCCCACAATATATAAAACATTTTTATGCTGGCTGTGCCAATATATGCCAATATTACCATATAAGGACTCCTGGCCAGTAACAAAATGCCATGCCACAGAAAGAGTGTATATATGGACTGCTATACCGAGATAGGCCAGTATATCACGTAACCACACTGCAATGTTTACTTTTAACCTTGATGCAAAGTACAAAAATGCCATTACCCACAAAGAATATATGACCAGACTGCAGCCACCAATGTAAGCCCATTTATTCATGTAATAACTTTTAGCATGTTTGCTTTACTATTGGTGCAAAGTAAAAAAATACCATGTCACTTTAAGAAAGTATATGCAGACTGGTACTATTAGTATCAGTGTTATTATATGGCTAGACTGGCCTACATTAGTATTGAGTGTGTGTCTGCATTTACTTTCTTAACGTTGTTTGCCATTTTTTACTTGGCATCAGAAGTAAAGCAAACATAAGTGTTATTGCATGGCTAGACTGGCTGAATTGTTGGTCATATAAAATGATGAATCATTAAAACGTTTTTTAACTGATTTCTGCTAAAAGGGCAGATGATGTATTCTATTATAGCTCAGAGCATAGCTCTAGGTCATTATAAGCGTGGACAAGGGAGGGGTAGCCTGTTCTCCTAGGTTTTGTCTCAGATGATATTGTTTATTCCCCTAAGGAGACAGGCCTCCGATATCAAACAAGGTGGGAACTACCCATAGTCTTTCTCTATGGCTAGACTGGCTTACATTGGTGGCTCCAGCCTGCCCATATATTCTTTGTGGGTCATGGTATTTTTGTGCATTTTTGAACTTTTGCATCAAAGGCAAAAGCAAACATAAGTGTGGTACACTGGATAACTGTGACTGATGATGTACCCTTAATGCACCATAACAGTGCATCAATGGTAAAGCAAACCTGATAAGTGATATTATGTGGCTAGATAGTCTTGCCACATAATAATACTTATTACTGTGCATCAAGAATAAAGCAAAAAAGAATGCCTTGATTTAGCAACCCAGGGTCGCTGAAATTAGGGGTCGGGGACTGACACACACACACACACGCAAGTAAACAACACTTTCACCAACCATCACCGGTCAGCAGGGTGCCCAGCTTCACTGAATAATTTCTTACAGATGGACATTTTGGAAAAGGCTCTTGATTGTGTTACAGGATTCACATCAGAACTTGGTTATTGTCCTTGTCCTTGCCGGTATTGAAAATGAATAAAAAAACGACCACGTTACTGTTTTTTTATTTTGCTTAATACTTAGTATTATGGTTGAATGTATACTTTTTACCACTTTTGGTCAAATAAGGCCTCAAATTATCATTCAAACAACTTCATGCATGCAAGCATTCATAAAAACAAATACACCAACATACACGTGCACACACATACATACATACATACATACATACATAAATAAAAGGTATCCAGTTATATTTTCGAAAAAATTGTTTATACATACAAAAGCTTCGAATACAAAGTTTAGAGAAAAAACATTTCGGATGCATTTTTCTCATGTTACAGGTTTTATTTTAGTTTCGTATAGAAATAAAAGTTTGTTTTAAAAAGAAAACGGGAGGTTGGTGGGGAGCCCCCATTAAAATAAAAAATAAAAAATGCATTCAAAACTTTTTTCGATGCTTTTGTGTCGAAACCTTTGTATGTGGAAACTTTGACTGTCGAAAAAATCACTATAAACCACATAAAACACGTACCATCCCAGCTCACACTTCCCGCATGTGCTGTGCTACCAAGTAGGAACAGAGGGCCCTCCTCTCCCCAAGGTGAACCTGGTGACCGACAGGAGTGGACTTCTCCCCTTTCAGTCAGCGTGTCTAGACTGTATCTTCCTCATTCCTTATCAGCTGAGAAAGCTATAGTAATTGTTGCAGCAGTTTCTGATGGGTAGCTCGGGAGTAATGACAGCCCTCCCCCCATTTGCCAGTCAGTAGGTCGCCATTTGTCTTCAGCATCAGCAATCCCAAACAGTACCAAAGTAAGTAAAAAAGTTAAAATATGAAAAAAATTAAAAAGGACAGCTTTAGGAACTGGCGTGTGTCTGCTTTCTTTGTCTAGTACTATAATTCATGGCATCAAGTATCCTCTGGCTAAAGAGTACACTTATCTGTGCTGAGCATGAAGGATCTTGGCTTGATGAGAGGGAGACAGGGAGTGCAAAGGTAAGAAGCACAACAAAACACACTCAATGACGGGGGCAAGGTGTAGGGCAATTTAGACGCAAGGGCAGAGCTGGGGAGAACATTAAAGCTTGGCATGCATGCAATGATGGTGCAGTGAAGCTGTGCTTTGACCCTATGTGCATGCACCAACATTTGAGATTTAAAAAGTAGGAACTTTGAAAATAGATGAGTACAACACTTTGAATGTGAAAGTCTAAGAAAGCTACTACTTTTTATAAAGTATTATAATCATAAACCACATATTCATATATTCTTTCTTTTAAATTGCTCACAAAATAAGGAAATGCACGTCGAACCTTTTAGTGCAGTTTCCATTCACTATTAGCAATACAAATATAGTGTTACTTGCGAACAGTGGCGCCCCCAGCCATTTTTCATAGGGGTGGCCTGATGAGGCCACATGAAATCTTGGGGTGGCACACCAAAACAAACACATAACTGAATTTCAGGAAATCTCTTATGGTGATGTAGTATATTGTCTAGTTGAAAACTATGTGTATATGAGAGAACGAATTGCACATTGATATAGTTCCATGGATTATTTAACAGTTAACTAATTAATGTATCTGATGAGCATAGACTAATACCAGTACCACATTCAAGCATGCACACAATCCCAAAATACAGCCCACGAGACACCAAACTCTAAAAATCCTTATGCTACAAGTAAAACACTCCACACACACATAGACCAAAAAATAAACTAAATTATAACAACGCTTGCTACCACTAATAGGGAATCCACATAGTTTCTCCTCTTGTATTCATGCACAGCCCATCCAAAGTGCAAAGAAATATGATATGCCATATGTGCAACTAGTCAACGTGAATTCACTAAACATAACGCAAAAACATACAGATGTTACATGTTGCTACCACACCAGGAATAGACCAGCCAAATCTGAGTGGCTACTCAAGTAGATGTACTTAGTCTACAAATTGAGTGTGGAGCCACTAAAGACCCAGCTAGCAGAGAATGTTCCACGTGGAGTAAAGATCGTGGAAGAGAACAGCCGAATTATCCTGTTTTGTGGAAAGGGACAGTTGTAGAAAAGGAACAAAGAATGGCGAATCTGGGAATAACACCTCCAGCCAAGTTGTTGGACAGACCGGGAGAACCCATTAAAGAGTGGGAAGACTTGTTCAAGTTTTATTTACTAGCAATGGGTGGCAACACATTTTCGGATGGACCCAAACATACCACATTAATGAACTGTTCGGGCAAAGAGGCAGTAAGTAAGCCTTATTAAGAATACCTTGGATCCACTTCCAGCAGCGCAAGCTATAAAAGCAGTGGTGACCAAGAAGAACAAAGCTCCAAGTGCTCGAGGAAGTCCATTAGTGGGAACAAGCTTCAAATGTGCTTGTTTCCTGTATGAATTCATAGGTCACATGGTGTCGGACCCAGGTTGTTCATCAATAAAAGGGGTGTGCTGGAAATATAGCAGGAGAGGACAGTTTGCTAAAGTGTCACAATCATATTATTCAGGGAGGAAGCAACCCGGACAGAAAGCTCGAATAAACATGGATGAGGCAAGAGAATATTCTAAGGTGGTGGTCAGGGGAGTATCCAGCAATTGCAAGAGTGGGGGTGTGAGCCACTAAAAAAGTCCTGCTACTTTCCCCCCAAATGCAGTGCACGCAATTCTGTACGGTCTCATTCGCACCCCCAATCCACCCACACCTGCCCCAATCTACTTTTTTGGTAACATTAGTGGCAGATGGCATTTTAACGCAACAAAAAAAAGAAAATTGCAGAATCATTACAGATGCAGGGAACTCATCTATTAGAGCTCTGTCCAGGCTCTCTGGGGCAAAATACATGCAAACCTCCAAATGTGCATAAGGATTGCACCAATAGAAATGACTTGACAGAAATGGAAATTTCAAGGAATATCATCAGTCTTTGATACTTGGAGGCACCATGGAAGTGCCTTTAGAATAAGGTGCCATAAGCAAGCACCTGCTGAAATGGAAAGAACTGTACTCATGTTTGTATTAAGTAAAATGCATATCGTCGTTACAGAAACACTATTTTCAATTCAACAACAAAATAAAACCTCTACCTTTGGCGATGGTGAACCGAAGACGTAAACCACTGGCCAGACCCTGCACAATTGTTCCTAAAAGCCTTTTGCGCACAACAACCTACATGCAGTCTAGTCGAGGATGGAAACTCGGAAATAAACACAGCCTGGCTGGAAGCATGAGCCAATGCAGAAATGCGCATATCCAGGCTCAGGATGTGTTTATTTCCGGGTGCGTATGCTGCCATTTTACTAAGGCCTGCGGTCTGCTTGTCTGCGTTTCTGCAAGATGAGTGCCCGTTCAAGTGTTCTCACCTTTCGGCTTTGTTTAGTGTCACAGTGGCCTCTCATGTTCTGAGGATCTAGGTATGCACAGTGTGCTTATTCAGATACTTATTGGGAAGCATTGCAGGATAGTGGCTGTCATGGGTAGGCATTGCATGCACAGCCATGTCTGCAGTGAAAGCAAGGCTTGTTTCCTGCAGCCATCTGTGGGTGGAAGGGCAAATTCCCAATTTTGAGATATACTGTACAGATGTTCCAATTTTTAAATGGAATTGAATTGAATCGCTTTATCCCTCTTATATATCTTAACTTGTGTTTGGTCAGTTATTGCTTATAAATAAATCAACAAACATACATGCATTTTTCCTAGTACGTGCAGTGCAGACGCAGCGTGGTAATAAACATGTTCTTATAGTGCTCTCAGCATCACTCTTTGGTTCCAGTTCTGAACTGTTTTCACTTGGGTTCCCTACCCAAACCCAAAAGAATTAAATATCCATTATCCTTCATGATGGACAGGTACTGCATATCTATATTGTTTGGGGGATAGGAAAAACTCTATAGTAAAATGTACTTTTTAGTTTTCATGTAATGCTTGATACAGGGTTTAAGTTATTTTGAATGCTCCCAATTGTGCCAATTTAGGGGATTTAGGACAAGCGATATAAGGTGATTTGCCAAGAATCACACAAATTGCTTCAGTGGAGCTGGCATTAGAACTCTGGCCTCCCTGTTCATACATCAATTTAGCAGCCCTTTGTTGAGTAAAGGTACAAATAGGAGACATCAATGCTATCATTTACATAGGCCGGGTGGATAGCTCAGGGGCAACTTGACAACATACATAGCAACACAGGTTTGGATCCTGGTCTTGCACTTAGAATACCTCTCTGGTGTAAAGCGCGTTATAAAAGAATAATTATAAAGATACCCTGGTAACACATGCTCCCCACAGTCACCCAGGGATCTTTTTATTTTCCCAAGGGTATCATGAATTCAGCTATGCTATACATTTTGTGGATAGGTAGGTGTACAGGGGCCTTCACTACATGTTGAGTTGTAGTATTCGTGCTGAAGAATCTTTATGGTCCCGTTTGGCAGGGTAGATTGCAGTTTTCAGTGCTTGTGACTAATGGTGCCTCCCCTGTTCAATGGGCTAAAGGTTTGCACAGCTGAAGCAATGACGACCTGCTCAATGCGTGTGCGTGAGTGTTTGGGGGCAGAGGTGCATGGGGGTCTTCACTTTTAATCTTTCCTGCTATAGTCATTTCATAATCTTTCCTGCTATGTTTTAAAAAGATAGTTTAAAACCTGAGAGGGAAATAGTCCACGTGGCTGTGGTGCTTGCGCCATGCAAGGGCCTGTGTCTGGATGGGATGACAAAATGGCCTTTCGCCCAGAGCAACAACAAAAACGTTCAGTGCCACAGCTCCAGTGCTTATTCTCGTGTGAACTCAGTACTAACAATAATGTGTAGCGTGGAGTGAAGGGTTTCATGTTCATATATCTCTATGTAGTGGGCTGAGAGAAAGAGAGTGTTCTGGAAGGACATCATAAATTCAAATCTCAGCAAGTTTTTTGCTTGTTTGTTCAGAATATAGAGGGACCCAACTCGAAAGGAAAATGTAACTAATTTAAGCCGTTACTTGGATGGAGTGGGGACAGTCACTTTCCCTGCTCGTGCTTTCTCTCCCCCCCCCGTCCTCTGTAGTCGCTGAATCCCCAGTCCACTTGCTCTTGCTTCCTCCCTCTCATCATCTTTTGTGTCCTCTCTCCCACATGATGCCTTTCTACTTCTCCACCTCAGGCCCTCACTCGGGGTTCACTGACTGAGCATGTGAGATCAGTCAGCAATGGGGGGGCCACCATCATACGTGCCACTCTAACCCTGTGGCAAAAAAGCAAAAAAAAAAGACATTTCTTTTCGCACCGAACTGTGCATGTTATTTGTCCATGCACACAGTGCGGAAAAAAAAGTATTATTTTGTTTGCTTTTTTGCAGGGTGGCCAATGGGGGGGCCAGCATTTTTATAAAGGTGGCCATGGCCCCCCTTGGCCACCCCCTGGGGGCGCCCCTGCTTGCGAAGGAAGAATGATTACAAAGTTGTTTCTAACAAAGATTATTTTGGACAAGTAGACCAAAAGGGCTGATTTTGGGGCTAGGGGAGAGGGGTGGGAGGCAGAGTGGAAGTGTTGGGGGGGCCAGGAGAGGTGCACTAACACGTAATTTTAATGGGCATCCATGATAATGCAAGAATTATATGTGTTATTAGTGGCTATTTTTTTTTATAACGCGTCTAATACCATACCAGAGTTTGGTTTCTAAGCACCGATCCGGGATTCAAATCTCTGTTGCTCTGCAGTTGCCCCTGTGCTATGTTCACGACTATATTCTTATATGGGAATGCTGGCATGTATAGGTGCAGCCATCATGGACATGTATGGGCACACTCAGCGTGAAAGTGGTTTAGTACTGGCATATATTGTGGGCAAAGGAATCATGGCAATGTGTTGGGGTATGCTCCTGTACATTATTGGTGACTTGCATCTATTGGATTTCTTTGATTAGATTTACCCACCAAAAGCAATTATTAACTATCTGCTTGCTCTTTTCCAGCTACTATTCAACTTTATCGAGAGCTGACAGGATCACTCCCTTGTCCCTCTTCTAATTTGACAGTGCATATTCTCTCAGGGCATAGTAAATACTGGGGAGTGTGCATGTTCGTCTGCTCATGGTAGTATCCAGCCGAGGAAATCTTCTCAGTTATCTGACAGCGCAACAGATGATTGTTGGAGTTCCAGGGTCCATTTTTCATGAGATAGCAGGATTCGGCTAGGGCAGAATTTTGATTTGAACATAAAACAACCATTATAGGCAGACTTCACATGGAGGTGCACAACGCACAAAGTAAACTGAACCCAATTTTAATCATTTGATTAGCGCCAGGAGGCCAATTTTAATGGGATCAGTAATTATTAGCTAGCAGCCAATATTCAGAGGACTGATGTTTTTATTTCCTGTTGGTCCATCGCAGAACGTGGTCTGCATGCAGAGGTTCAAAAGATGTGTACACCAGTCAATTAACTGGTTCATAATCTGGGGAAAATGGGTTTACTGGCACACTTAAACATCAGAGGTGTCCATATTTATTGATAAGAGGATTAAAACAATATAAGACAAATGCCACAGACATCATGAATAACAGCCAAAATCATCTTCTCAGCCCAGTATTAAACACAAGCACACACACAATTTAACTCTACATTCGCTCACTCATTTACACGTGCACCCATTCACCATACACTCACAGACATGCAGACCTAGCCACCCATATATTATACACTCACTCATTCACACACATTACACAATATATAAATGGCCCACCCCCCTTTCTTCCCACCCACTGCCAAAATCAGCTCCTCAGCCCAACATTAAAGACAAGCACACACACCATTCACTCACTCATGTACATGTGCACCAATTCATCATATAGTCCCACACACGCATACCCACCAATCTATATATAATACACTCACTCATTCACACACATAACATACTTTACATATCCCATCCACAGAACCACTCTCCCTTTCACACCACAAAATCAGCCCCTCAGCCCAGCATTAAACACAAGCACACACACATTCACACACCATTCACTTACTCATTTGCATGTGCAGCCATTCAGCATACACTCACACATATGTGCAACCAACCACCCATACATCATACTCACTCACTCATTCCCATCAAATATCCATATGCCCTCCAAACGTCCCCTCTCCATCCCACCCCCAAAAATCATTCCAGCATCAAGCACATCCAGATTAACAGACCATTCACTTGCTCATTTACATGTGTATCAACTCACCAGTCACACCTATGTAAACTCAGCCACCTATAGACTCACTCATTCACACACATTACATAAAATACACATAAACACACCCTTGCATGCACGCAGGAACAGACTTTAAACTAAAGAAATATTTCCTACCTTTTTTCAGCTTATCTGTCGCTCCAATGGGACTCTGCAGTTAGGCTTCGGCTCCTTGTTGCACAAAAACAGGAGTAGTTCCTGTTATGTGCAGAAGTGAGGAGCCGAGGCCTCCTCCATGTCCTGCAGGAACCCTCTGACTTCAAAAAAGAAATAATGTATTTCTGAAGTCTGAGAGACTACAAAAATAAATTATTTCCTCTTGAAGCCTGACCGGCTCCCACCCCCTTAGATATGGCGCGGCAGTGTCTGAAGATGTCCTTGGTATGCCAATTGTTAAGGGAGAGGTAGAACATTGAAATAAGACTGAGTTGAGGGAGAGTTAGGAAATCAAATTGGGATAGGCCATCTTTTTGTCACTACATCTGACTCTACTACAACCCAGTGACCACCTTGTATGACATAAATATATGTTACATTTATTTTCAGTGTGAGATGAAGAACACCAAGGACTTGTCTGGAGTCAGGTAGGCGTTTGCATTACATTCAGTGGATGTAAGTGACTGCGTCATCCTTTTAGTAGTCACACTGAATTTTACTGCTAGAGACAAAGTCTAATATCTCTTGATAAGCAGCAGCACATTATTTCCTGTGTTACAAGAGAGTTTGTTGTCTTTTAGTTGCCATTCCATATACTAGTTTCAGGGAAAAAATGCCTTAGACTTCTTTTATAGACATGCAGTGATTATATTCATTGGCTGTAGCTGATTGCATTGCCATTTACTGGCTTTATCAAGTAATAGTTGCAGTGAAAACATCCTGTACTTCTTGGTAGATGGGAATGGTTTGCAGTCAGTCCCTGCAAAAGAGTGTGTTGTCTTTTAATGATAATACCAAATATTTGTTGCAAAAAATAAAGTCTTATAATTCCTGGTAGGCAGTAGGAGATTATTTTCAGTGCAAGTGAATACATGTGTTTTGTCTTTTTGTGCCATACCAAATACTAGTTGCATTGAATTGTATACTTCTTAGTGTGTAAGAAGAGATTATTTCCAGTGTTTGTAACTGAGCGCTTTCAGCTTTTTGTGCCATTACTGAATGCTAGCTGCAGAGAAAACGTCTTGTAATTCTTGGTAGGCAGGAGGAAATTACATGCAGCAGCTGTAATTGACCGAACAATTGTTTAGTTACTATTCCAAATACTACTTGCAGAGAAAAAGTCATATATTTCTTGACAGGCAGGAGGAGATTATATTCAATGGTTATAACTGAGTGGGTTGTCTTGTAGTTGCAATACCAAAAACTAATTGCACAGAAAAAGCTGTATATTTCTTGTTAGGCAGGAGAAGATACTCTTTATGAGCTGTAACTGAGTGGTTTGTCGTTTAGTGATTTTACTAAGTACTAGTGGCAGAGAAAAAAGTGTTAGGACAAAATTATGTTAAGTGTCTATAACTGTGCTTTTTGTATATTAGTGGCCATATCAAATATGAGTTGCAGATAAAAAAGTTTTACATTTCTATGAAGACAAGAACATATCATATTCAATCCTTGTAAGTGACTACACCATCTTTTTGTGGCCATGCCAACTACTAGTTGAAGACAGATACTTTTATTTCTTGGAAGGCATGACTACATTATATTCTGCAGCTGTAAATGACTGTGCCATCTTTTAGTGATCATACCAAATACCACTTGCATAGAACAAATCGTATATCTCTTGGAAGAGATTATATCGAAGACTGTAACTGCATATCCGTCTTTAAGTGCCCATAGCAAATGCTCCATGCAGTGAAAACATCTTATATTTCCTGCAAGGTAGGGGGAGATTATATTCAATGTTGGCAACTGGATTTGTTGTCTTTTAGTAGACATACCAAATATTAGTTGCCCGGGAAAAAGTATTTTTCGGTAGGCAGGATGGGATTACAATCAGCGGCTTTAAGTAAACGCACCATCTATTAGCGGTAACAACAAATGCTAGTTGCAGAGAAAATATTTTATAGTTTTTGTTAGAGATTATATTTAGTGGCTTTAGATGATTGCACTGTGTTTAGTGGCCATACAAAATACTAGTTGAAGTGAAAAGGTTTTATAGTTCTTGGTATGCAAGAGGAGATTATATTTTGTGGTTATTAGTGTCTATGCCTTCTTTAGGGGCCTCACCAAATGCGTGTTCCTTTCTGAGCTGTGAATAGGAAAACTTTAAATTATTTTAAGATAAGAGAGTGCATTTAATGTCACAGCTGAATCTGCAATGTACTACAGCATCCTGGTTGTGGAGAAGTCAACATTTCGAGTGTCATCTCTGTATAACCAAAGAGAAGGGCAGGCATATGGAGGAAGTTTAACCTACTGTCACTGGGGCCAACAGGGGAGTGGAGGTAAAGACTGTATCTACTGATGAGCTGGTAGAAAGGTACAGATTGTGTGTTGTTTCTGGTTTCCTCCATCATCACCCACATCCATTGATGATGATGAGTCTGAAGATAATGATGCTGATGATGACCAAGATAAAGGTGGTGACCAGTGAACAGAGGAGGTATATAATGCTGCAGTTATATGGCTAACAGAAGAATAAAGCTGACACGCTGTCTTTGAAAGACCCCCTCGAAGGTCGAAGAGCTACAATCATGTTTTAGCCCCTGTACGTTTGACAGAGGAGAAATATCCATTTGCATATCCGTCTGGTCCCACCCACTCGGGCATTCCAGCACTGAAATGCTAGGCAATTCTCATTTGAACAATAGTACCAAGGGCAACCCCAGACATGTGTTTTGGCCTAGTCAGGCCTCATCAGTCAGGCAAAGCTTTTGCTCTCTAAGCACAGTGAGGGAGGGGTCCACTTCTGGATTACACTTGGTAAATTAGGGTGAAAACCCAAGTTCCTAAGAAATTCAATAAACGTCTGGGAGACCCTCTACCGTGAACGAACATGGCCAAATAACCTGTTTTCTGTGAAGGTGCCCACTTGCGGGGGTCTACACCCACGGTTTAGCTGATATACCTTTCACAGATGATAAATATCTATTTGCATATCAGTCTGGTCCGACCTACTTGGGCAGTCCAGATCTGAAATGCTAGGTGATTCGACTCTAAACAAGAGTACCATCAGCAAACCCCAGACACAGGTTTCGGCCTAGTCCGGCCTCATCAGTGAGATGAAGATGTGCCTCTCTAAGCACAGTGAGCAAGGGTTCCACATCTGGATTACCCTGGGTAACCTAGGGTGAAACCCCAAGTTCCTAAAAAATTCAAAAAAGTTATGGGAGCCCATCTACCAAGAACAAACACAGCCAAATAACCAGTTCTCCGGTAATTTGCCCACTCGGAAGGGTCTACAACCACATTTTAGCTTCACATAGGAGAAATTACCATTTGTACATCAGTATGGTCTGTGAGAAACCTAAAGGTGTCTCACCCACTAGTCCCCGGAGATCTGTTGTCCAGGTGGCCAGGACGCAGCCATCGCTATTGGATCCAGTTCTTGGGGGTGGACCAGTGGAGCAGGATCACCTGGGCGAGGGTTCTTCAGAGAGTGGAAGTGGGACATGAGGGTATTCCCTTCCCCGGAACACCTTTTCCCCATCCTACCCTGTAGGATATTTAGAAGCTCTACCCCCTCCCCCTTTTCCCACACAAACACTTTCTTACACAGCAACAGACAACAGACTAACACAAGAGCCGTTTACCTGACATGTCACAACACTCAGGCAGAGTCAGCCAATCAACAATAACAGCGCACACCTGACAGCCCTTTACCTTCCCCACAGGGATAAAAGGCAGAGCACAAAAGCACACTTCGAGCAAGGCCGAACGCACGAGGAGACAGCTACACAAAACCGGCAGAACAAAGAGAGGAGAAAAGCGGTGAGCCCTGGAAGGACGACAAAGGGGGAATTGCTTGTGCCCTTTTCAACTTAGACCTGCAAAGCCTCCAAAAGGAAAATCATGAGACCGGGCGTTACAGCTGGCGTGCAGAGCAGCAGATGTCAATGGTTCATGGGGGCCTCCCGCATTGATAATGCAGGCAGAGAGGCAAGCTGGCTACCGTGGTACTATCCTTAACTCCAGAGAACAAAGAAGTCAGCGGGTTCAGCACAGCCAGTGAGTCGGGGGAAACTGATAGAAAACCGAACTGTGTTGAGCCCAAGTTTGCAATTAGCAACATTTTTGAATTCAAGGAATTTACAAGAAGAAGAACTTGCGTGTATGTTTGAACTTTAAAGAAAGCCCAGTTGAGGTCCAGGTGCATAGGGGTCCAGCGCCACGTGGGCGCACCTTTGAAAGGCTCTGACCAGCACCTGTTTTTGAAACTACAAGAAACAGAAGGCCCTAGGAAAGGGTGGCATAAGGCATCAGAGCCATCCTACAAGGGTCACGTCAAATCCCTTGTACAATCGAAAGCCTCTGATCAGTTGCCAGAGGAAAGCTAGGGGAAGGGAACCCCGCTTTGCACTACGATTGTGAACTGTGATAATTGGCAAATGTGAACCTGATAAAGGGATGCCGAAAGAAAGCTAGGAGAAAGAAACCCTGCTCTGTGATTGATCAAAATGAGCACTAGATGAACTGTATTAGGTATACATGAACTATGTTGAAGAAAGGACATAGTGAACCCGACGAAGGAAGGCCCGTTTTTGTAAGGAGGTTCTGAGCTTGGCGGAGGGAGATCCTATTGGCGAAGAGCAATCGGCCAAGGTACAAGATCACAGAGAGAACTTTTGTTTGTTTGTCTACTTTGAATCAGCAAACCTTCTAAGGCAGGAGACTTTTGCAGGAAAGAGACTTTGCATCTGAAGGAGTTTTGATATCGTTGAACTGAACTGTGAACCTTGTGCTGTCTAGGCCAATAAGTGTACTGTGCTTGAGAGTTCTGCCTTGTCCCGTGTTTCATACGTGGGGAAGGGAGACCCAGTCATACCACCCTGATTTATCATTTTGTGAAACCCCTTCTTTCTAGGCAATTTTGCTCTGAGCAAGGCTACCAACATCAACCCCAGACATCTGTTTCAGCCTAGTCGGCCTCATCAGTGAGGTAAAGCTGTGCCTCTCTAAGCACACTGAGCAAGGGTTCCATGTCTAGATTACCCTGGGTAAGTTAGGATGAAACCCCAAGTTCCTAAATAATAAAAAGAAAGGTCTGGGAGCCACTCTACCAAGAACAAACACAGCCAAATAACCTGTTCTCTGGGAAGGTGCCCACTTGGGAGGGTCTACAACCACGTTTTAGCTCACTGTACCTCTGATAGAGGATAAATATCCATTTGCATATCAGTCTGGTCCACCTACTTGGGCCGTCGAGCACCTAAATGCTAGGCAATTCTCCTTTGAACAAGAGTACCAAGATCAACCCCAGACACACATTCCCGCCTAGTCGGGCCTCTTCAGTGAGGTGAAGCTGTGTTCAAAGGAGAATTGCCTAGCATTCTGGTGGTGGAGTGGCCAAGTGGGTTGTGGTATATTTTCAGCCCAGGGAAAATGAACTGAAAGTCCAGGTTAGGCCTCTAATGTGAAATACACTGTTCTTATGGAAAGGCCCACTGGCGAATGAATAGCCTTCCTTAAAACTTCAACACTAATGAATGTGCCTAGCAAATCCAAAGACATGCATTTCTGCAGGTGGCACAAGGAATATGGGAAATGGAAAGGGCACCTTGTGAGATGACAAACGAAAGGCAGTCTGTCATTTTTTGCTGCCACATTAAAAAGGCTGTGTGCAAAGCAAGGGAAAGACAAAGATTCAAAATGGCCTTCCATGTGGATTTTGCAGTTGGAAATAAAGATATGGACAACAATATTCCTTTGCCAAAAATGAACATATCATGATGATAAAATGAACAGAAATGGCGAGATGGAAACATGTTAACAGAATTTTGGTCATTGGGGCAGACTCCAACACTGAGATTTAAAGCTACCTTCCCCCATGACATGCTATGCTCTACTGTCCCTCTGAAAGACCATTGCTTTGAAGCTCGAGAGGAGGGCTGCGTTCATGCGTGACAAAAGCCATTTATTGGTTCTGGATGAACAGAGGCTGCCATTAAGTGAGTTGAACTTTCTAAGAAAAAAACAAATTCAAGAAATTATGTGGACTATCCCTGGACTGGTGAGGGGATGGCTGGCTATCAAGTTTGTTACAGGAGACCAGTGACCATCTGGTCAGAGAGATAAAAACCTTCAGCATCCATTAGCCCTAAGAGAACAAAAGCTAATGAATTTACCCCAGGCTTAAGTCAAGATTCAGCGGCAGAGACTGGAGAAGCTGCCCAGAGCTTGGTGGAGGGGAAATTAAAATGAAATCTAGTATGCTGTTGATGGTCAGACTAAAATCTATGTATAAAGACGTGGCCATCGGCTTACATTAGAAATTACATTTTACCCAATAAAATTTAACCATCATACTCACAAAAATGGGACATATGTAATTTAAAAGCTTATTCCGAGCCCATGATGTTGATGCTATTAGTATCTACATTCAATTTTTAGGACTCACGTTATAATCGAAAATGGGTTTCTAGCTTCCCGAAAATGTTCGGAGTTGGGGAGCTGGTGGTTTATTAAATTAGATATGTGGTTAGAAAATGTCACATTCATAACTTTTACTCATTGTGTGCGAAGTACAAAAAACCACAGTTCGCACATGCAATATCCTGCAAAAAAAGGAGACATTTCGATAAACCCATCATGATTAGGGCAACATAAATATATAGATATTACAATGTTTATTTGTAAATTGCCAAATGTTGCAATGTTGTGACTTTAGGTGAAAATCTGAAAAAGTTCAAATAACCACTACAGTAAGTGTGTTCCACCCGCCCATCAATTCAACTTCATAATTACAAGGGGCCTATCGGTAGAGGGGGTTGTACCTGGGAGGAGAGGACCGTAAAGGTCCAAGGAAAATTCAGTGCTAATAAGTTAAAACCTCCTGATCTTAATATTTCGAGGTTGTGGATTATAGGGTCAAAAGCCCTCGCTCTATGAGGAAAGGGGGAGCTGCCTAAAAATCTGGAAGGAGATTTGCCTAAAGACATCTGAGTGAATCCTGACACTACTGCCTAATAGCACCTGGGTGGAAAGGACTAAAGATTGCTGCAGGATTATTTACCTTGGAGAAAGCAACTGGGAAAGCCTAAAAGCTGAATGGGCCCTATGGTTAAGGAGAACCAAATAAGGGATAGATGCCGGTGACTATCTTTGACTGAAATATTTGATCAGATCCCTGTGCTGTCCATGTAAGAGGCACCCTGCTGTCTTTCCTGAGAACCAAAAACAGAGATTCCCAATGTGAGCATATTGTTCAGAAAAGCCATGTGTGTGGGGGATCTATTTGCCTTAATATTTTACCTTAATAGTGGATGGGGGGCAAACTGTGTAGACCCTTAGCATATTTTTACTAAAGATTAATGTAATTAACTCCCATATAGATTGACGCAGTGGGAACTCGGGGGAGTTCAAAAACTCTGCCCTCTTTCCTAGCAGGAAGCTAAGTTATAGTCATGTAAAGTAATTGGGTACATCTTTTTTTCCTGTCAACCACAAACTTCTCTAAAGAGAAGGGACGTCCTTTTCCCAAAAAGAAAATTCCTAACTGTCCCCACTCCCCAGACCTTGCCTTTAAACAGAGGGGCGCTGAATATAACTGAAGCCTGGGCTTTTGGTGCTGGGGAGAGAAGTGCTTTGCCAAGGGAAACCAAGTGTAATCCTCCCTTCAAAAATGCACACACTTTCCTGAGAGTGAGTAAGTGACCCTGATAGCAGAAAGATATGGAGTCGAGAAGGAAGAAGGGTTCTATCAATCCAAAGTATTCTCAAACGTTTGTTGATTTAAAACTGCTAGCATTTTAAGTGTGAAGGGAAACTAAAATATGCAAGGGCTACATGAGTAATTTGCTTTTGAAAACCAAAACTGTGTAGTTGTTTTAAATAAATCAAAACCTTATCAAGTAAGATTCATGCTCTAGTAATGTGCCACAGTATTATTGAATTTTGATATAAAGAGGTTCATAGGACAAAGGGTACTCTGCCTTTCCTCTCCTTCCCCCAGAAGCTCATGGTCTCCCAAGTTCTGGTTCTCTCTAGGTTGGACTATTGTAACAGCCTCTTTCTAAATCTACCTGCCTCTACTCTCCGCCCTCTGCAACTAATCCAGAACAGGACTGTGAGACTTGTCTTTGGCCACAAGCCCAGGGATCGTATCTCTCCAGCTCTGAAATCTCTCCATTGGCTCCCTGTGGATGCAAGGATTACATTCAAAACCCTCTGCATTGTCCACAAAGCTTTCTGGGGCCTGCGTCCAAAATACCTTCAGCTATCCCTCTGCAAATACCTCCCCTCTCAAGCTCTTAGCTTCTCTACCTCTAACTCCCTCAGGGTCAGTTGTTTTTCAAAGAAATGAGTTGGGGGTAGATCTCCGTCTTGGGCAGGGGCCTCTGTCTGGAACAGCCTCCCTGCCACTCTAAAACTTGAGGAGAACCATTGCTGGTTCCGGAAGCACCTCAAGACCTTCCTCTTTGCTTCTGCCTTCGCTCCCCCTCCCCCTGCTGATCTGTTCTCTCTTGGCACTGTGCACCTGGCCACCCTCTATCATCTGGGCCAAGGTACCTGCTCACCCTGCCACCGTCCTGCATTGCCTCCAGGCCACCCCTTGCACTGGGGTCTGTATCTGTACCCATACAGGCCCCCTTTTTCTTCCTGCACTTATCAGACCTAACCTGTCTGCTGCCTTAAACCCAGCACTTGCCAATTGCTGGCTGCACTACCACTGTTTGTTGACTTTATTACTTATGTATTTATTTATTTATTATTATTTATGTTTCTCCTTTGCTCCGCACTTTCCTCTTCTCCCCCTTCCATGCACTTTTCCCCTCCCCCTCTCCCATGCACTTGTGCGTTCTCAATGTCACTTGGCCTAGGAAGATCGTTTTGTTCTCCCCTGTTCCCCTCCCTTGCCTTATCGCGTTCTGAAACACTTGTGTACAAGCGCGATAGAAATAAAATATCAATATCAAAGGGTGAACTGGTTATTTAGCCTGTGCTCCATGGACAAAAGTGTAATTCAACACTAACATTCCCAAAGGGAAAAGTGTGTTTGATATTAAAGCTTTGTTGTGTGTCAGAGAGAAGGTGGCGTGTGTAACCATTTAGTGCAAGTATTTACAGAGCCTACAATGTAAATAAATATATATTCTTTCGATACCCCGCCGGGTTCTTGCCTCATTGTTAGGACAGGGGGAGGGATCTTCCTGGTTCTATATGAGTCATATACATGGCTAGCTGAACAAAAAGAATCAATGTGCTGTGGGTCATCTTGATTAGGGGGGTACACCCCATGCTAAGCGTGGTCTCTCAATATATCGTTACAGGGTGGGACCAGATTGATATGCAAATAGTTATTTCTCCTCTGTGAAAGGTACAGTGAGCTAAAATGTGGTTGTAGACTCCCCTGAGTGGGCACCGTCCCATAGAACAGGTTATTTGCCTGTATTCGTTCTCGGTAGAGGGACACCCATACCTTTTTCTTCATTTTTAGGAACTGGGCGTTCACCCTAAATTACCCAGGTTAATCCAGACTGTGCTTAGAGAGGCAAAGCTTCACTTCACCTCACTGATGAGGCCCAACTAGGCTGAAACATGTGTCTGGGGTTGCTGTTGGTACTCTGATTCAGAGGAGAATTGCCTAGCATTTCAGTGCTGCACTGCCCGATTCGGTGGGACCAGACTGATATGCTAATAGATATTTCTCCTCTGTGAAAGGTATAGTGAGCTAAAACGCAGTTGTAGATTCTAACCAGTGGGCACCTTCCCATAGTACAAGTTATTTGGCCATGTTCGTTCTCGATATACGGGCTCCCAGACCTTTTTGGGTAATATCACCTTAGATTCTATTCGAAGTTGTACATTTGTGGCTTTTACTTTATTCTGGCCACGTAATATTGACATTTAATTTAAGTGGTGGCTTAAAGCATTTTCCATACAACTCCACTGTGTCAAATACACATTGTAATTTCTTCCATTCACGAAAGATGATTAAATAATGGAAGGGGCCCATCCGTAGCTTGAAGCGTTTTGCCAGCTGGAATTAAAAATCCAAATGTGTACAGTAAGAACAAGTGGAACATAATTCATTAGATTTCGGCCATCTGAAGATTTGATGGCAGCACCACATCAACTTGGATCACAACTGTGTGAGTCAATATGTTGCCGGTTAATTTTGTTCCCGTCTGCATTATCTCTTTTCACTAAAATTAATTGTTTAATTCCTTTCTCAATTTGCTCTTCTCTTTTCAGCTCTGCAAACAGTGGTGTAACTAAGAGATTTCTGCAACTCAAAGTGAGACTCTGGCACACACAGAGAGCTACTCCTGCAATATTAGCTTCTAGCTCAGAGGGCAGTCACCCCAAATGCCCTTTTCCCACTCTCTTGCCCATTGGCTAGTCATTCATCTATACAAGGGCTAGAGTGGTGCCAGAGCATATTTCCCTCCACAGCATCCACCACTGTCGTGGGGTTCGCCTTCCCTCAACTGCTGATCATTTGAGGGTTCAGGCAGTTCACGCTGGTATGGCACATCATTCAAACCCTCTGTGTCTTCTGAAAAAGCCACACACCAACAGGGCTACCATCAACAAGAAGCTAAGATGGTGGTGCTGGCAGTGGGAATAATACCCGGTTGTTGTATGTGCCACTGCCACACTATGCAGGGAGAGCTAAGGTGCTTGGGAAGGCTGAGAGTATGGGGGAACTGAGGGCTGCTTCTAGTGGTATTTCCGAGACCAGTGAACAACAGGTTTGCCCTCCTGTGAGAACACATCTTCATTAACATTCACATTGCTGGATGGTACAGTGGAAGAGGGGACACAAGAAATTGACCTGTCTGCATTAAACTAGTCATGAAGTGTTTACATGTCATGTGATTGTGTGTTGTCATGGAGCAATCCGTTTTTGAACCCTGCTTCATTGGTGTGTTGGGTCTATGTCCAAATCCCAGGAACGAAAGACGGATCTTGCAGATTCCAGCCCGAGAAGGCCACACACACAAGGTTCTCCTTTTGTTCCCATCCCTGTTCCAGTCTCACCTACAGGCATTACCTCATGGATATCCTTTGATGAGATAAGGCCTGTCTTCCAAGAAGGCTCTTAGTCTCCCTGAATGAAAACAGAGAGCAAATGCAGCTTAGCTTGACGCACAACACCCAATATGGAGGAAACCTAAACCGTGAGAAAAACCTCCTAAACAAGTCTATGAATGCTGGGTGTCCGCTGCGATGGAGATGACTTTGGCTGATCGAAGTTACAGACCATGAATTAGAAAAGGTTCTGAATTACAAGCAAGCTCAACGGAATGCCCCAAGAACAAAAGCAATAGCTGTATAGCAGACTGGAGAATGCAGAACGGAGATCAGATGAAGAGAGATAGCAATCCAAGTAAGGAAGGCACACAGCAGGATGAACAAGGAATGCTGCAAGGCATGAAAAAGAATGAATGTCCGGCCTCACGGAAAATAGCGAGGAACAAAGATAACAGGAGTGCCAGCAACATAAGGTCGGATTTGCGATTACCTAAATGCATCATCTTTATGTGACCGCGGCGTTCCTCCGACTCTATTCCAATGGGGGGGGGGCATCTTGGATGCATGAGGTCAAGGAAACGTGATTCACATTCCCAAGACTGTTGCCATCTTGGGATGGGATGGTAACTATGGGAATGCCAATGCTTCCATAGAGAAACAGACGTAGACAGCTTCCATGCCACCACAAGTTAATGCCTAAAACCCAGTCCTTTGTGGGAGTACTACCCCATACCCCTCCACCCTGATCACCCAACTTACCTGCTGTGGCTCCGGCTGCCTTCATTCATTGTCTGCAGGCCACATAGATGGAAGTTTGATGCACAGTACTTTGCGCTTTGGTGTGAAACCTTTTGTGCCTCTGGCTTCTGGCTTTGCAGCCTACAGACCACGAACATGTGTGTTGCATAGGTTTCATTTTATAGGGCATTCCTGCCCCTCAATGTCTTGTTCCCTGGGAACCTAAATTGCTCTGAGGCCCATGATGAGGTAGGCACAATCCAGGCCCACCTCGTGCCCCCTCTGCAAGAGGATCTACAGGTGTAGAGGTCTCAGTCTTTTCCTTCTCATAAAACATATACTGGTATACTCCTTCTGAATCTTTGACCTATTGCGCTACTGTTTCCTCCTGCTCCACCACCTGCACCCTCTTGTCTCCTGGCATTGGGAAACCCAACAAACCAGCTGCACACTCTTCCTGCATTAGCACCATCACCTCTCCAACTCCAAAGTTGGTTAAGGCATTGTCCTCCAACGAGTCTCGTGGATGGGCAGCCACAGTCTTCTTCTCCTGCATTAAGTTAGGTTTTGCCAAACAGTCCTCCCCAGTCCTATCCACCACCTCTGGCATAACGGCCTCCTTTTCCAGCCCCTGCCCTGTCCACCTGTGACACTGGCAAATCCACTGGCAAACCTACTTCAGCTCATCTTCCTGAACCATTCCCTAGAGCCACAAAATACACTCTATTCTCCTCCAAGTCCTTCACGTAGCAACCAGCATCATTGTCAAATTTGACTTCCTCCTCCAAATCCCTGCCACGCTTCATTTCAATTCCCTTCTTCTCAGGAAGCACTGGCACAAGAAACAGTAACAACACTGACAAGTGACCGACTACTGCAAATCAATTCATTCACACAGAGTTTTCAGACACACAAATGAAGGTGACTAAAACATGAAGGAATTTCTAATTCAAACACAAATGGGAAGGTCTTCAAGTTTGGCAAATAAGTCCAAATCCAAAAGGTAACTGACCCGAAGACTACAGGACCACAGGGAGAGGAAGACAGAAACCCCCAAAGCAAGGAGAGGAGGAACTTCCCTCCAGGCCAACCCAAATAAGTGATGTTGTGAAAACAAAGAAATTGATATGAGGCTGGGAAGCCCAAAGGAAACACACCAACACAGGTTACAAAGGACATACAAAGTGCTTTATTTAAAAGCTACAACAGTTACCAAAAAGTCAATTGACAAACGGATAGCTATTCGGCTCTCAGAGTAACGTAACGAACTTCAACGAAGGTTCAATGCATTAGTAGAGAGACCGTACATTGGAATACTTGGGCTTTATATACTCTTTATCCAGCCCTGGCCAACCCCCTCGCGGGTTAACCATTCTTAGGACCAGACCTAGGGTTCCTTGCCAGGTCAATCCTATAATTTATGCTTTTTGATCAGTTTCGCTGATATAGTTGTACATTTACACATAGGTCAGGGATAGGACAAGGTCTCAGTTCGCGACCCCGACAAGTGGCCTGCAGGCATATTACTTATTCATGTGTGCGGAGGTCACAACGGCCAGAATCTCACTCAGAATGTCATTCGGCCTCCATTTTGATGTTCAGGGTGACTTCCACATTACAAGAGAACCTAAAATGGCGGCTAAATCCAAGATGGCGACTTACACAATTTTTCGTTAAGGTCAAGACCTTGCCGCGGAGTCTTTTTACATGGTATTTTAGACAACTTGGCGTAGGCCAACACACATTCAAATACTGCGATAGGAGGCATAATATCTTTTTAATTCCAACAGACCCTCCTTTTGGCCTATGCCAAGTGCTAACATCATTTCTAATACTTTTGCAAATAACCCCATGTGTTGTCATCCATAAATCCCAAATCATTGTCTGTAATATCTATAGCCATTAGGCCGTTCATCAGAACCTCTTGTAACACGAATTCTTTAGATGCTGTATCTGGGGCATATATTTTATGCCCTATTGTGCTCACTGCTTGGGCACAACATCCCCCTTGCATTCCACATATACTCGGAAGACATTGAAAACAGCAACAAAGGAATAGCAGGATCCCCAGAATAACCAGAATAACAGAAAGCCCCTTCCAAACCCAAGATCGTAAATAATCCCAGAACCAGGTGCTAAGATTCCAATCTCCTACAGGGATATGTACTTCAGAACTAAGAGTATGCAAGTTCTGTATTGCTTTAAAAATTGGTGGCGAGGAATCTGGTCGAAAACACAGCCAGCGGACGCCACTAATTTGCATACTCCACCTTGGTCATGCCAAAATGATATCTAATGCCATCCGATTTTGGAGCGCTACCAATCTTATTGCTTTTTGCTCTAAGGTCATATTGTAGAGTATGTCCGTGGTCCGGTTGATCGTTCTCTCCAGTACCCTTGCTAATCCCCTAATATTCTCAGAGTTTGTTATTTGTCCCCAAAAGGGCACAACTGCTTTCGCTATATCTCCCAATACTTGCCCAGGGGTATCTCCATTCTTGTCCCGCCACGGGCGAGTCTTAGAAACCTCCAATGTACTAGCTACAAATACCCTGGGTAACAATATTCCTAAATGACAGGTTCCCTGCCAATCCTTGGGCAACCAGGGAAATGCTAAACTACCACAAACAAAATAAACAGGCCCCCCTACATACAGAGGCCTGTTTTCTCCAGTCAAATTTACAATGTTCTTACAACCTTCAAAATCTCCCATTGGCCGAGTGCCATTTCTTTGTACACAAAAGGGGACCGAGTCAGGGCTATGATTTATAGAGTAAGAAGGAGGCACAGCAACCTTATTGCCTATCGGAGCAATTTTAAAGGAAATTAAAGTTTGAAAAGGAAGGGACAGTTTATCAGACGGCCTAATAGAAGCGACATTAGGTTTACTTCTATTTGCAAAAAGCGAGCATCCCAGGGGAGTTAATTCACGTTTCTCGAAATCATTCAGATTAGTTCCATCAAAGTTCCCTGAGATGCTATCATTCCATCGGCCAAAGAATAGTGCTCTAAGAGAGGCATAGCAAGCAGTCGTTAAAGGTAAAGGATGTATATACCATCCCAGTCCCTTGTTCCCATGTTGCGGTAAATGAGTACAAATCCAACAATTACTCTTATTAAAAATGGCATGAGTTGCATTCATTACTATCATTAGAGTGTTATTATGATACTTTTGTCTATGTTTGGAGTCTCTAGGGGACAGAGTGTGAAGGTGTACAGAGGGAGTCAAAACAGTTGGTACAATCTCAGTCGGTAGTAAAGGTTTCAGAGGATAGATTTCTTCAAAATACCAAAGTCCTACAGCAGTAGTTGCAAAAATAACAATTATCATTATCAAAACACAGCAGTACGTTTTCGGGGCCCAGGCACATTGTTCATTGTCCAAGTTGGTCACCCTCTTGTTCACAAGTCCAGTGCGGGGAGCAGCAGTGGAGGTGGCAGGCATTGTAGTTCCTCAATCGACGACCCCAATGTTCGTTGCTGGCGACGCTACGGTCGCGCGATTTCTTAGTCCTTCCCAACCCTAGCCAGCAGAATCCCTTTTGCTCAACAGAACTTTCTTATACAAAAGAAAACTTCCAATCACTTCCTTTTTCCAGATGCACGGAAAAACCTGTGCCGTAGTTCTATTTCCTTCGTCGAAGGTTGTACCTGGTGGTACCCAAGATTGTCTGATCCAGAAGTAAGGTGTCGTCACTTCCTGAGGGAAGCGACGTATCGGAGGCGACGGAAGTCGCGGAGCTTGAAACAGTATTTTCCGGAAGTGATTTTTCAAGAGAGTGCGGAGATGAAATGGACTGTTCCCCAAGCTCCTCGGGCTCAGAGAAATTCCCCGACGCACTCACAGCGCTGTTTGCTACTCCAAGATCAGAGACTGTAGCATCAGCGAGGGGTTCTGCTTCTTCTGTAACGTGTGGCGTCGGGTGAGGAAGTTTCTTGACATGCGTCGCGTGGATCCAGTGCTTCTTTCCAGCCACCCGCACTGCTGTCCTGGTGACCAGCAACACCTGGTAGGGTCCCCGCCAGCGAGGCGCGAGACAGGAAGACCTCTCGTAGGCCTTCACTAGGACCCAACTTCCAGGCTGTATATCGTGTCCTGGGCCCGTGAACCGTACAGGTAAAGCTGAGTGCACCTGGTGATAAATGAAATACAGGTTTTTAGTTAACAGGTTACAGTAGTCTACAAGCAATACATTTTCCTCCTCTCTCAGGGCTTTAGGTTTTGGGAGACCCCAAATGTTAGCAGGTCTCCCCATCACTACCTCAAATGGAGAAATCTTAATCTGAGGTGTGGTACGCATAGCTAATAATACAATAGGTAAGGCATCTGGCCATTTCAGTTTGGTATCGGCACATGTTTTTGCAAGCTTATTCTTTAAGACACCATTGTGCCTTTCCACCAACCCAGCACTTTGAGGATGTCTAGCTGAGTTAAATCGTTTTTCAATACATAAGGCTGTGCATATCTGCAAAATTACTGCTGCAATAAAATGGGGACCATTATCCGACCAAATTACCCTCGGGAGCCCAAATCGAGGAAAGAATTCTTTTACCATAATCTTTGCAGTGGTCATGGCGGTAGCATCTTTAACGGGGAAAGCCTCGACCCATTTACTGAAGGCACAAATAATTACAAGAACATATTTCAGATTGTTACATCGTTCCATCTCAATAAAATCAAAGTGAATGACCTCGAAGGGAACAGAAGGGGGCCCAAAGCTTCCCCTTGGAGTTACTGTCCTCTTACCCACATTGTGCTGTAAGCAGATCATACAGTTTTGGACATGCCTCTTCGCAGTCTCCAGAATCTTGTTATTCACCCAAACTTGTTCTAACATTTTCGTGATCTGCTGGGCACACACATATGTAGGACCGTGTGCCATCGTAACCATTGCCAATACATATGAATCAGGGAGCAACCATTTTCTTTTGGATGTATCCACCCAACACCCTTCATCATCCAGTTTCCCCATTCCTTCAGCCCACCTTTTAGATTCTTCTATTGTGGCATCAGTTTGAATATCTCGCACAGACCCAATACCTTCATCCATTATGTAAGCATCTCTCATTTCCCTCAAGGCATACATGTCCGTGCTAAGGTCTGTGGCCGTTTGTCTGGCTATCAGGTCCGCAAAAGCGTTCCCTTTGCCTACATCATCTATGACCTTACGATGTGCTGCACATTTCATGATCGCTAACTGTTTAGGGAGTGAGAGTGCCGAGAGTAATTGCACTATCAAGGGGCCATGCTGGATCTTGGTCCCATGTGAGGTCAGGAACCCTCTTTCCGACCAGAGCCTTCCAAAGTTGTGAGCGACCCCAAATGCGTACTGACTATCAGTATATATATTTACTATACGCCCTTGGGAGAGTTCACAAGCTCGGGTCAACGCTATAATCTCTGCGGCCTGCGCAGAGTTACGCGAAATTCTCTTAGTTTCAACAACTTTACTCAATGTAATAACTGCATAAGCAGCTGTAGATGTACCATCTGAAAGTTTGAAGCAGGAGCCATCACAAAACAGCTCCCCTTCTGCATTATCCAAAGGAGTATCTATGAGATCTATCCTGCCCTTCGTTTCTTGTTCAGTGGTATACAGGCAGTCATGTAATTCTTCGTCACCGCAAACAGTGTTTTGCGGGAAAGGTAAGAGTTCAGCCGGATTAAGAACACAACACCTCTTAATTTGGATGTGAGGGGCAAACAGAATTAATTCATACCTTGTTAACCGCTCAGAGGTGAGGTGTTGCGTTTGGGTTTTGTTCAATAGAATATCAACAGAGTGAGGTACCATCAAAATCAAATCATGGCCTAGGACCATTCCCTCACTCTGTTTTACAGATGCGGCAGCAGCAGCGACAGCGCGCAAACATCTTGGCAAAGCGCATGCAACAGGATCAAGGGCGGAGGAGTAGTAGCCGCACGGCCTATTCTTCCCTCCGTGTTCCTGTGTTAACACAGCCAAAGCACATCCATCACATTCATGCACAAACAACACAAAGGTCTTGTCATAATTTGGAGTACCCAGAACCGGTGCAGTGCATAACGCGGTTTTGAGAAGCTCAAATGATCGTTGATGTTCCGATTTCCATGGCAGTGGCAGAGAAATGCCCTTCTTCGTCAAAGCCAACATCGGTTTTATCACTAGCGAAAAGTTCGGGATCCACAACCTACAGTAAGAAGCCATAACTATTAAGGCTCTGACTTCCTTCTGTGTATTTGGAACAGACATGCCAGAAATGTGTTTTATTCTTTCAGGTGTCAATCTTCTCCCCTCCTTTGACAGGAGGTAGCCTAAATAGGAGACCTCCTGACAACAATATTGACATTTTTTAAACGAAGCTTTATGACCATTTTTGGCTAAATGAACAAGCTATAGTACAGTGCCTTCTTTACAAGCATTCTCAGAGTCTGCAGCCAAAAGCAAATCATCAACATATTGAAGCAGCGTACAAGTAGGTGGCAATTCAAGGGTGTTGAGCTGCTCTTTCAAAGCTCTACTATAAATGCTAGGACTTTCAGTATACCCTTGAGGTGCCCTGGTAAATGTAAATGAGCGTCCCCCCCAAGGTGAACGCAAACAGATATCTACTTTCCTCATGTATAGGAATGCTAAAGAAAGCGTTTTTTAAATCCACAACGCTGAAGTGCGTAGCCGTAGCAGGGATCATTGTCAATATTGTCGTCACATCAGGCACAATTGGAAATTGTGGGGCGACGACTCTGTTAATAGCACGAAGATCAATTATGAACCGGTATGGAATTGCATTGTCGCCTTTCTTATATACAGGCAAGATCGGACCGTTACACAAACTACCTGTAATCTCCTTGATCACCCCACGATGCACAAAATCGGAGACAATGCATTTCAAAGCACGCTCGCCCTCAACTGATATTTTATACTGCGGAATGCGTGGTAGTTTCACTCCATGTTTCAAAACTATTTTAACGGGCTCAATCTGTAATACCCCGACATCATTGTCGTCTACCGCCCATAAACATTCCGGGACAATGCTAAACTCAGGAGGTAAAGGTCAAATCAGGAACTGAGAATTAGGAAGTTGCTGTGGTGAAACCGTCAGCCGTACTCCATCAGAAGAACAATGAATTACTGCATTCAATTTCTTTAACAAATTCAACCCCAGCAAATTCTCTCCACAGTTTGAAGTGAGAAGAAAAGGGCAATGGTCCGTAAAGGGACCCAAAGAAACAGACACAGGTGCAGAAACCGGACAGACAATTGGTATACCAGAAAACCCTACGGAAACATTTGTTTGCCCTGACAGTGGAATGTTTGGAACCTGAAAATGATCAATGGAGCACTTCTGCGCTCCAGTGTCTATCAAAAACTGGTGTTTCCTATTCCCTACTAATAATTCAACGTAGGGGCCTTTCTGATTGACGGGAATAGGTGAAGGTTCCAAACCCTGCTTCAGGCAATCCTAATTAAATAGAGCCTCGTCAGAAGGAAGCTCTTCAGAAAGGTAGGCAGCAGAAGGGTGATCAAATATGTTCCTCGAGTCCACACTCGAGGTCTGATTTTCCCGTGAAAAAGGTTGCTGAGGATCTTGTAAAAACTGACCTCTATCAGGGCCCCCTGCTCCAGGGCGGCCCCTAGGTCGTCTACCCATACTCCCAAACGCACTGTTTGACCTTTGTCGGAGGACGGGACACTGTGCTCGCCAATGACCTTCCTGGCGGCAATTAATATTCACAGGACCCAAAGGAGCATTTCCTTTTGGGACATACTGACCTCTGGTCTGTGTCGTGCCTCCTCTGGGGTTTCTAACAATTTGCTGTAATAATACTTTGGTTTTCAAATCTCCTTTCCTCTTTTCAATTTTTTCCTTCTTATTATTAACACGGTTCTCATAATAATGAGCCATGTGCAAAACCTCAGATTGAGATTTTGCCTGCCAAGCGCTCTCAGAGGACATAATCTGTGACTGGATGTCAGGCAACAATCCACGTACGAATTTGTCCACAAACAACCTTTTCCCAGACTCTGTACCTAAATCCTGTCCACTGAAGTCAGAAAATACCTGCTCGAATCTGTTAAAAAATTTGGTGGCGCCTTCAGTTTTTCCTTGAACACAGGCCGTAAGCTTGTCCCAAATAATTCTTTTCTCTGGAATTATAGTTTTTAATTTTGCGACAATTCTATCAGGCAAAGTATGTATTACCTGTGGTGGTTTCTCACCAGCTGGTCTTTCCCCATCAATCCTAATCATATTAGCCCACGTATCTCCCAACCCTGGCACATCGTCTACTGTCCGAACCTGTTTCCATACATCTACGGGTAGGAGTACAGGAAATAGCAAGTCAATATCACTCAAGGTGAACACAGAGGACTGCAAGACGGACTCTATTTCTTTGTAAAACCCCGTTGGGTTTTTCCTGATATCGGGAACTGATTGTCTAATAGTGTTCACTTCCTGTCGTGAAAACGGGACGTGAACGAATTGTGATACATAATGTGCAGGGATATCCACAGAGGGGGCACCAGTGCCAGCGTTGGCAGGGATCTCAACTTTTGGGACAAAGGTCGGAGGAACCTCTCTCATAGGCAACTGAGATATAGGTACCTCCGGCCGCTTACTAAGCAACAGAGCCAGGTCGAGCGCTAAGGCAGCTGAAGAAGTGTCGGGCGAAAAAGCCCTTTTACAAATCCCCAATAATTCTATGGGGCAACTAACCTTCTTTCTTACACATTCTTCTTGCAGGTACTGTACCATTACCTGAATTACCTTTCTTTGCATTTCTACTGTATACTGACTATACGTGTCATATACTTCATCTGGCGGAATCGATGAATCCGAGATCCATCTAATCGCATCTTTGGTACAAATTCGTATTTCCTCAGGTGCCTATCTACGTCACGGAAGGAACCGTTTCTGTACATATATTCTATCGTCTTCGTCATCCTCATCTCGTGACTTTTCAAAGTATTTCCTATACTCAAACAATTTTTCAACATGCCCATATACTTTCTGCTCTGTGTCCCTCGAAAGTGCCAAAGCATTCAGATCTCTCACTCCTTGTGGAAGATCCGATTTTTGTAATCTACCCCACATCACACATAAATGAGTTCCCAAACCTTCGATAAAAACATTTTTCTCGGGAAAACTATTCAAATTAGATAATGTGGAAAAAACATTAACTTGATCACCTTTCTCCATACAATGCTTAGCCCATGCAAACAATTCCTGTTTCTTATCTGCACCTGGATCAACTTCAGTCAATACGGGGCCACTCGGGAGCGGAGGTGTAGGTAAATTTAATAAAGGTGCAACTATCAGTGCAGAAGGAAGGGGCGGTGCAATAGGTGGAGGAACAACAACTATGGGACTAAGAACAATAGATTGTACAAGGGGAACAGGAATAACAGCAGGAGTAACAGCAGGAATGGGCAGAGTGCCCAAAATAGGAACATACGGAGGTGGCGCTGAGGCATCAGGCCTGCGTTCGTTTAACAATTTCTCAATAAATTCTTCGGAAACATGGAAATCTCTAGAGGGGTAAATTTTCTGGATTCCAAGTGAAAAAGCCCTATCCATATTTTTAACTGATTCTGAATGTTTTTCTTTATCATATAACAACGCTTTTTCGGCGTTTGTTTTATGACGGCGTGCATGTTTGTCCCTACTTTTAAGCTGCTGTAACGCTTCTTTTTTCCAATTCTGTAAAACATCAAAGGCTGCAGGTCTAGCCTTCTTTTTTAGCAAGATTGATTCTAGGTATTCAATACGGGGGATCTCGAAACTACCGTTGATTGGCCACTGAAATTCGGAGGCATGTCTGGTCTGTCTGTGCCAAATATCATTAAATACTATACTACCAATGCCATACTTACAGTACATAGTACATGCCAGCGACCCCTCCTGTGGTGCCGGGTGGCTAAATTCCAAAGATTTTCGATCGCTGCGGAACAGAGCCCTAAAGCAGCTAGACAATTTACCAGGCATTTCACAAAAATTTGGTGTTACCTGGTCAATAATTGTGTCTGCAGATACAATACGCCAAATTCAAATTGTCAGGGTTAAATTAAGAGCCGGGTCACGACTGCACCTGACCAAACCTAAGGAGGACTGTACGGTTTATCAAAGAACTTACCTAACGAATTTTACCTTGTGTTTGGTGGTTTCGACAAATCTGCCCGCCTCAAAAATGGACCCTCGTCAAGATGCCGTGTCAGACCACACGACTATCGTCCAAGGATCGGATCGTGCAGCGCTGCCGAGGTATCGCGTCTCGTTCGGTCGGGCCCACAGAATCACACCGTCCGATCCCGGTTCGATAGTCTGCGTCAACCTTCAATGATCCGGCATCAATCTTGAGGGTCCCTATTCGGGCGCCAACTGTGAAAACAAAGAAATTGATATGAGGCTGGGAAGCCCAAAGGAAACACACCAACACAGGTTACAAAGGACATACAAAGTGCTTTATTTAAAAGCTACAACAGTTACCAAAAAGTCAATTGACAAACGGATAGCTATTCGGCTCTCAGAGTAACGTAACGAACTTCAACGAAGGTTCGATGCATTAGTAGAGAGACCGTACATTGGAATACTTGGGCTTCATATACTCTTTATCCAGCCCTGGCCAACCCCCTTGCGGGTTAACCATTCTTAGGACCAGGCCTAGGGTTCCTTGCCAGGTCAATCCTATAATTTATGCTTTTTGATCAGTTTCGCTGATATAGTTGTACATTTAAACATAGGTCAGGGATAGGACAAGGTCTCAGTTCGCGGCCCCAACAAGTGGCCTGTAGGCATATTACTTATTCATGTGTGCGGAGGTCACAACGGCCAGAATCTCACTCAGAATGTCATTCGGCCTCCATTTTGATGTTCAGGGTGACTTCCACATTACAAGAGAACCTAAAATGGCGGCTAAATCCAAGATGGCGACTTACACAATTTTTCGTTAAGGTCAAGACCTTGCTGCGGAGTCTTTTTACATGGTATTTTAGACAACTTGGCCTAGGGCAACACACATTCAAATACTGCGATAGGAGGCATAATATCTTTTTAATTCCAACAATGTAAAGAAAGAGCTCTTTCTCTTTAAGGATACGGGGTACAGACTCTCGAGTTCACCAGAGTGAGTCTGGATACTTGTAGTCCGTTGGCTATAGCAAAGGTATTAAAGAGAGGAGTTTGCATAACCCGTAGGAATGACGTTTCAGACAAATAGATATACACTCTTATCAGAGGGTTTTGTAACTTAGAATTTACATGCTGAAAATTCAGAAGGACCCAGAGTGGATTAGACAATGGAAGCAGGGCTCTCGCGGAGGGAAAAGATAACTCAAAGATATCCAGCCGTGTACTAAAATCCCAAATGGTGACAGGGTTTGAAATAAGCTTGGGACTATCCCCCTTACAGTCCACATGACCAAGGGCACATAGCCCAATCAGTGTCAAGACCAGCCTACACTACGCAGGTGCAGCCTATCATCCTGGAGCCCACCCGGGCGATGAGCAACTATCCTTCTTTAAAAGGCCTGTGAATTCCTGTCAATCCCGCACAGAGATGGAGGGAGGAGGATAGCAGACCTTAGAAGTCCCCAAGTGTAGAGACCTAGAGCGTAAAGAACTTGAAAGGGGAGACTTGGAAGGAGATAGTGGTGTACAGTGAGGTGAGAGAAGTGTGAGGAGATTTTTGTAGAGCGAAGGAGATGGTTAGTTTTGTGAAGAAAGGTTAAGATCTCATGGAAAAAGAGGAAAGAAACATACATTTTGAGAAGGGGGATTGAGTCTAAGCACAGGATGGGGATATCTCCGGGAGATGACAGAGAAGGATATCACCTTAGAGAAGAAGGAATTGGATACCAGAAGAAAGCAGAGAGATATTGTTGGAGATAGGAAGGGTGGAGATAGGAAGGGGGAAGATACATCTGGGGGAATGAGGTGAGTTAAGACCTAAGAGGAGGAAAAGATTGTTGTAAGTGGAAGAGAGAGAAAAGAGGAAATTGGAAGCGAGTTGAGGGGTGGAAGAGAGATACTACTGGAGGTTTTGGCTAGAAAGGGGTTACAGCTTAGGCAGAAGAAAGAAAGAGGGATCACCCCAGCAGGTAGAAATGAGTAGGGTGGTTGCAGAGGGCCACGTTGGTCTAGGGAAAAGTTTAGAGGCAGATGAATGAACAAGAGAGTGCCCCTAGGCAGGGAGGCAGGGAGAACCGTACAGAAGTGGGTAGGTGCCACTAGAGGAAACAGGGAGGACAGCACAGGAGTAGACAGAGTAGAGAAGGGCCCAATAGAGAAAACTGTGTGAAAAGGTGGGTGGATGAGATTGCAGCCATAATTCCCCATTGAACCTCATTGCTAGACCAACTCAAAAGCGTCAACCTGGTGTCCAACTTTGCATGAAGGCCTTCCCAGCCCACAAGGAAAGAAACCTGTGGAAAACGCTGAAGAGGCAATGAACAGGTGGGACCTAGAAATACCTGTCTATCTGAGAACTGTGAGTCCCCAAGCCAGGGACACTCTGATACCTTGGCAGTGGGTTAAAATATCAGACAGCCACTTTCTCAGCAACTCCAGGAAAGGGAGAGATATCCTCCTTGAGGAAGGAATACTTTGTGTATGATTCTTTTTAGTTTGGCACACCATGAATACTGGGAACCTTTGTTTTGTGCCTGCCACCTGTCATTTGAATTTGTGGATTTTGGTAAATTGAACACCTCATTACAGACCCTATTTGGAGGAAGAGGAGAATCCCTTGTTTTGTCTTGTCCCCCTTTGTTGAGACTCACTGGCCCTTCCCTCACATCATACACAGACATTTGGAGATATCATCCTGACACCTTATTATATTGAGATTTACCACCATCCTAACATCTCGTGCTATTCTTGGACCACTTATAAAAATAAAACCCTTACATCCTACTACTTTGAGTCTTGTTCTCTGTTCTGCAAACACAGTGGCAGGCGGTTTGTTTAGCAACCTGTGTAAATATGCAGAGTTTTCTCAACAAGGTCCTCGCCATTCATTCATTCATTGTGTCATTTGCAATAGGGCCTTCCTCCATAATTATGGTCCCAACACACTTTGGGTTGAACGCCCTTGGAGGGACCACAGTCCAAATATTTGGGAGGGTTTGGGAGGTGCTATTATGCTTGTGTGCATTTCAGCCATTAAAGTTATGCGAGGGTGGCCAAGACCATCCTAGTCACCCATATTTAAATGGAGTGTGTATGGGCGCAGCAGAGATATACTATGGACTAAACAGGAGGATTTTTTTAAAGAGATAGGGAGTTTTGTGGGAAGCTACAGTTTTGCAGTTTTGTCATTAAAAGTAGCTTCATTCTTATGGCAGTGGTGATGCGCAATAGTGTTTCTGTTATATGTGAGTGCAGGGTGTACGGAAGTGAGCCTGTGCCTTCCGCTAGGTTGTGAAGGTGAAGTGTGCAAGAGGAGAAAAGGGTTAGCAGTAAAAACAACAATGTCTACTTCCTGGGTTCCATCTATGTAGATTGAGCAGCGCTACATTTCACAGGCGATCTAAGTGCTAGATGAATGCATAATACCTTACACAATTAGGCTAATTGTGAGATATGGCTGACTAACACAAATGGGTTAAAAGCAAGGTATGGCTACCATATACAATTAGGCTAAATGTGAGATGCTGACTAACACCAATGGGCTAAAAGCAAGGTAAGGCTAGCTTTCACAATTAGCCTAAATGCATGATACCACTATCTTAAACAAAAGCGCTAAAAGTAAGGTTAGGCTACTGAGATGATGGTACACTCACACCATGTAGAAAAGGGGTTATGAGGTTTTATTTTAGTGTAGAGTTTAGCCCACAGGCTCTGTCAAACAGCAATGATCATTCCAACATTCTTCCTAAGCATCTTTTCCCTTGCATTCCATGTTCTGTGTTCCACAGCTACAGAATACAGTCTATAGTTGCACATAAAGTAAGCAATGAGATATTACACAGCAATGAGATATTACACACCTCCCTTCCTTATACAAAACAACAGTGAAATTGGACAAATGGCCTATTATCCCTAATAACCTGTACTAAAAATTAACAACATAATATACCACACCGTAAACCGTATTAGGAAATTGAGACCACAACAAACAAATGCTACTTACAACAGAAAGCTTACTAATATTGACATCCCATATTTTTCCTCATCCGATAAAATTACATACAATTCAGTGTATAAGATGAGCATTAGATGGTACAAAACAGTCAAGAAGAAAATTGGTTATTAACTCATATAGTCTTTCAAATATGAAGGTTTCCCACATATACGTTTTGTAAGTTTGACCACTTCCTCCGGCATTACATTTAATTCTCATTTTTATTGTTCCTATCATGGTTCATATTTCTATTATTTGACTCAGCATTCTTGTATAAATGATTACAACTCTTACAAACTCTTTTGACTTTCCACACCCTACCATCTGCTACCTTCACAGAACCATGAAATCTTTCCATCACTTGTATAGGCTCTGACCACTTAGGGTATCTACCTGCAGACATTTGGGGAAGCTTAATGCGAGCCCAATCCCCTGCTTTTACATCGCATACTTCTACAGCCTTCCTGGCATCAAAATAGGTTTTGTTCTTTACTTGCGTGTGAAATATTTTTTTCTCAACATCTTTGAAATGAATGGGCCTCATTACAAGTTTGGAGGTAGCCATGCCCTTAATAAGGGCAGGGCTGCCTCCAAACTCGGGTCTGGGTCCAGGTTCCCTGAATGGGGAAATACCGGGCCATTCCGACTTTGGAGGGCCCGGTATTTCCCCATTCAGGGAACCCGGACCCAGACCATCTACATTCCCATTTGAGCCCCCATAAGACTCAATGGAAATGGGGAACATGCTAACAACGGGCCCGTTAATGACGGGCCCATTGTTAGCATGCTGGCCCCCTTGCGGGACCTTCTAAGGACGTCTCGTAAAACCAGTCGTCCAGAGCGGGTCCCGACGGGGACCTCGTAATAGGGCAGTACGGGGTTAATGGCTCCAGCGCCTTTACTGGTGCCGTTAACCCCTTACCGCCCACCTCATAATGAGGCCCAATGTATCTTATTTGAGCTCTGCTCAACCATGAAGAGCAAACCCTTGTATTGGGTTTCCTTCCCCTCAGCATCTCAAATGGCGATATACCCGAGGTGGTATGTGGAGTAAACCTATGTGCCACAATGGCCTCTTCCACAGCCCTTTTCCAATCACCATTTCTTGCTAGAGCCCCTCCTATGCTGTTCTTTATAACCTTGTTAAACCTCTCGACAATTCCATTTGTTTGGGGATGATATATCGGTCGTAATGCGTAATATAATGTCGTAATATAAACGGTCGTAATGCATGGAACAGTCTGAGTACATGGAACGGATGAGTACATGGAACTATTGGAGTGGGCCCGATCTCAAACACCTAAGGTAAACCACCATATCACATCTCCATGCTTACTCTCTTCTTACACCACCACTCAACTAGAACACAGTGATACTATGACACCATTCGGTATAGCTGTTCTCATACCATCATCTGCCACATGCTCCCCATCACTCTAACTAAACACTGCTGGTTACGCACCCTCTAGCCTAGGCGTTCTCCTCAGGCCAAACGCAGCCAGAATCGGTCTGGCTAAAACCTGCCAGAGCGAACACATACTCTTGATCTCTCAACCATCACACCTACCGCTAAGAAGCAGCTATCACACGAATGCCACACCAGCTGCACACATATCCGGTGCTCACACGCACCTTTGACTCTCTCTATTCTCTCTACTTACTTGAACTTCAGTTCCCGAGGGCGTTCAACCTACCAGCACCTTGAGACCATACCAATGATACATAAGGCGCTATATAAATGCAAATGAACATAACATAACATAACATATGGAACTGGTTTTATGTTCAACCCCATTTTCTCTTAGAAATGACTTCATCTCCTCGGATACCAACTGTACACCATTATCCGTAATAATTGTGGTGGGAAAGCTTCCCTTTTAAAAATGACATCTAAAAATGAAATTATATCTTGTGAGCACATATTTTTTTCGGTGTCCAGTCATAATTTCGAAAACATAATTTCGAAAGTCAAAAAAGTCGAATCAAAAATGTCGGAAAAAAAAATGTCGAATTGTTTTTTTTTTCGATATTTTTTTTTGGGCTCTAGTTTCTGTGAAAAAAATAGGTAAAAATAAAAAAAAAGGGGGGTTGATTTCGAAAAAAAACGTCATTAAAAAAAATTCGACATTTTTTTTTTCGACGTTTTTTTTTCAACTTTTTGACTTTCGAATATTTTGTATTCGAAATTATGTCTATGAACCATTTTTTTCCCATTGAATTTCCACCCATCTGGATAAAATGTCGATGACAACTATACAAAACTTTAAAGTTCCTTCACTTCTCACTGGACCCAGAATGTCCAACCCGACGCGTTGCTAGGTATAGTTTTTTTTTTTTAAATGTATTTATTTATTTATTGGCTACACAGTAACCTTTACAAAATATAAAGATCAGATAAGAACAAATCATAAAATTACATTACATTAAATTTCATTACATAGAATCCCATACATACAATATAACAAATCCTAGTTTTTACAAAAAAGAAAAAATTACATACACAAACTAAATCACAAAAGACAAAGCAATACTGAAAAAGAAGCCATCATTTCTATCCGAGCTACCTCCCTATAATTCACATTTAACTTTTTTAAAGCGTAATACCGCCAATTGTAGTTTAACCCTCGAGCCGTGCAACATATCTTTCCAGAGGGCTTCCAAATCCACACACTCTGGGTTAGGCACATACTTAATAAAATATTCAATACGTGCAGGTCTTAATCCTGAACATTGTGTCAACAAATGTTGGAGAGTTACTTCCCTGATTTCTAGTTCAAAGAATAGACATTTAGCTATGGGTGTAGACAGACATTGCTTTATGCTCATAATTTGGCCCGTTGCCAGGACATTAAAGCGAAAACGCATGAATTCCTGTCTGTGCCCTTTGCTGGGAAATCTTCTGAGGTAGGGTTCTGTGGTAGCAATTTTGTTTATAGTTACCAACCAGATGTGCATATAGTTTTTTGCTTTGCATTAAGTTAACTGTCCGATTCCAGTCTGCATATTGCAGAAGGATCTTCACCTTAGTTGGATTGCTAATAAGCAGCTCTTTGGAGACCCCTACTAAAGCCAAAACTTCATGAGCCTCCTTTTCCAGATCCCGCAGTACCACATAGGATTCCTTATCAGCAACCAGGCACCGTCCAAGCATTCCATACAGGGTAGATTCCTTACTCACAAGCAGTTTCCTAAACAGCGATACTCTACGCCAAAGGATTACACTGGAAAGGGAGTATAGCCCAAGTTTGAAGCGTATTGCCGCTAATGGAACACACTTCGGAAGGTACCAGATCAGGGACTTTAACAGACGTGCTTCATATTTCTGAAATTCACTCCTGAACCAAGACGGGTCCAAGTCCATCCCGTAGCAAAACTGGGAAATGGTTTTGCTACGGTACATTTTTAGGCACAGTAACATCGTAAATTTCCCGTATTTGTTATCAATTTTTAATAGTTGCGAGATCAATGGAGTTATTTTTTTATCCAGATAATTGCATAGATTGGCCCTGGTTACAGTCTCAAAAATAGGATAGCCTAGGTACCTGAAAGCATGACATATAGTAAGTTTGGCGTGATCCAAGAACCACGCAAATTTAGTTAACCTCTTCCTGTAGCTCAATTGCATAATACAAGTTTTTGTTTGATTTATGACTAGTGCATTTTCCACTGTGTTTTTCTTAAAGGAAGACAAAACTCGTTGCAAGCCCAAAGGCGTTAGCTCAAACAATAATACGTCATCTGCATATGCGGTCCACACTATCTTAGTACCCTCTACTTTTGGTGCAGCAAAGGATGCCTCTTCCAGGCATGGGCCAACATCTGATAAATACAAATTAAAAACAGTAGGCACAAATATGCACCCCTGTCTAAGACCATTTCATGTAATGATTTCCTCTGAAAGAGTTCCCTCAGTATTTAGACGTGCCCTTATTTTGGATTCTGCATGGAGATGATATAGGATAGCTAGGAGCTGTAAAGGCATATCCAGGGCAAGCATGTTACTCCATAGCGTGGATCTGTCAAATAAGTCAAAAGCGGAACAAAGGTCAATTGATGCCAAATATATAGGCTGGCTACCTCTTTGTCTGGTCTGTTGCTGCATGATGGTTAATAGAAGACCCCCCGCCTCGGTTCCCACCGCTTTCCTGAACCCAAATTGCTGCGGTGACAATACTGCCTCTTCCTCCATCCAAACATGGATATGTTCAAGGCCCAAAGACACAAAGATCTTAGAGTCAGCATCAAGCAGGGCGATAGGTCTATAACTAGTTGGTGAGGATCTATCGCCCTTTTTTATAAATCGGAACGACATAAGACATGTGCCAAGTAGTTGGAGAAAACCCTAGTTATAACAATGTTCTTAAACAATAGATACACATTTTGGCCCACAGAGTCATATTACCTTTAAAGACCACATTGGCAAGCATATTTGGACCAGGTGCACGAGAAGACGAACATCTAGAGATCAATCTTTGGACATTCTGTAAAGAAAAAGGGAAGTTCCACTGGCATGATGAAATCTCATCCGGAACCACCCAATTAGAAACCGATGGTTTATATAAAGAACCAAAATGCCCCTCCCAGACAGCCGAGGATATGCACACTCCTTGTTCTCTTGCATGTGCATCACCTCTTCTGTTTACGAGGGACTAAAAGTGTCTTGTGTTGGTTTTTGACAAAGCCTCAAGTATATTTTCTGCATCCCTCTGTACCATGTTTGCTTTCAATGCACGTGCCCTGGATTTCCATTTATTTTTTACTTTTCTGATCGTTTCTCCCAAAGGTAGGGTAAACGGGAGCTTCTGTAGTCTCCGAATCTCACGGTTTCTCTCCCTTTTAAGCTGATCTAAAGCCGGATCAAAAACGTGAGTATGAATAATACCCATTTTCTTGGGTCTCCCAATCCCTTTTGGCCCTAGGATAACATCCTTAATATAGCCGTTAAATTCCCCATGTGCATACATCAAGATCTTTTTTTCACAGCCATAATTGTTATAATCCTCAAGAAAGACCTTGTTCATTTTTTCAACATTGTCCCTGTGCCAATTAATTCTATTCCCAGCACAATTAATCTCCATCATCAGAGGAAATACTTCATGGGACACAGGGATGGTTTGAACCTGTATGGTCAATTTAAGGATACTATGATCACTGACCAATGATGGAATAATTTTAAAATCAAGTAAAAAGTTACTTAAAGACGTGCTTACAAACATAAAATCTATGGTAGAGGATTCAGTTCTATTATTCCAAGTATAATCAATCATGTGCTTACTCAGGAAATCATTTATACAAATTAGGCCCCAATTCCTCAGAAAAACATTCCACTGATGGCCCTGTACTTGTTTCCTTAACGAGCCCATGTAATTAGAGTATGTGCCCGCATAAGCATTGAAATCACCCATAACCATGATATTCAGAGTTTGACATGCTATTTGACACTCCTGTATAATTTCATACACCATGCTAATAAATTCCTTCAGATCTAACTCAGGACTCCAATAAACATTAACAATCAACAAGTATCGGAGGGTAACAGGCGAAGTGAAGTGTAATAGCATAGCAATGCAACCTTTATGCGGAGAAAAGACCTTGGGGCACTTGAAGGGCAAGGTGTTGCGTACCGCAATAAGCAAACCCCCCCAAGGGCCTTCCCCTTGACTTTTTGTCGGCTGTAATTTGGTGCAAGCTATACCCATCTAACACCAGCGGAGAGAGTGCCCAAGTTTCCTGAAGACAGAAAATACTAGCCTCCAAAAGGAAGGATAAACAGTCAGACTCCGTCCTCAAAGTTTTATTACCTCGAGAATTCCAGGAAATCACTGAAAATGATGGCCCAGTCTATAGTTTCACATTCAGCGCTTGAATCTTCGCTGATGAATCGCTCAGAGTTTGAGCCAGCAATTTTAGATCAGACTCTGAGGTTTGTTTCTGTCTGATTACACCCTCCTCCCCATTAAAGTGCGGGATGGGGTTGACATCCACCGGATAAATTGCCTCTACCTCAACCCCTAGGCTAATAAGCTGATCATGAAATGGTTCTAATACATATGAGATTTTCCGTAGATACTCTCTGGGGCAAATAGAAGAAGAAGCAAAACCCAAAAGAGGGGCCGACACATCCCTTCTGGCGCCGGTGGTTCTATTTCTGAGCCGACTAGATCCATGATAGCCTGGGAAAAGAATACCAGTCTAACACAGTCAAGTCTCAGGGGATGGATAAAATCAACTAGTTTAATATCACCTGAAGAGATCATGGAAAACCTTGGGATTTCGTTTAAAAAAATGTTAGTATTCTGTGGCGGTTCGATGAGATTAGACCCCCTTGCGGGAACATGGAGTAAAGCATAATGCTAGGGCAATCAGTAAAGGCAGGAGGTCTCCAATCCATTCTATTATGCCACCTGTTGTTTGTAGCTTGTTTAGTGGGGTTCTGGGAATTGTATTTCTCCTCCCCTAACAGGTAGTCAGAGCTGGTTTTATTCTCCACCTTTTTCTGCAGTTCGTTACCGGATACCTGTACCTCTGTCAAAAGCGTATTACTGTTTCCCCCCTCATAATGATGTGCAGCTTGTACCAAATTCATCCATGCTTTGGGTGCCTGATCATACGTATTTCTTTCAGAGCTGTGTCTCAATTCCAACTGCTCACACCTCTCACTTTGCTGCACTTTTTCAGATTCCTGGGAGGGTTGGGTTACAAATGCATTGTGAGAAGGTGGAGCCTTCGCCTTCTTGCCATGCCCTACAAGACCTCCCGAGTTCTGAGTCAGGAGGTTTTTATCTCGGCCCAACCCTGTATCAGGTGGTGGCTTAGATGGGTATGTGCCTTTGGTATCACTATCATAAATAGGTCCAAATGCAATATTGTAACCAGTCACTCCTTCTGAATTATCCTTTTTTCCACTACTTTGGAGCCTTGCTTCCATCCAATTTTGGGTGCATGAATCTGTAGCACCTGCCCTCCTAGAGTTTTTTACAGGTTGTTTACGAGCCTGTGCCTTTCCGTTGTGGGTCATGGCATCATTCAGGGTATCAGATGCTTCCCCATAATCACCTTCTACAGTTTCTGATGCGCTTGAAGGACACTGAGTTTGGGGGTCAGGCTCTCCCTGATTACCTTTTTTTGGGGTCCTCAATTTTTTCAATTCAAGGGCTTTTTTCTTTCATCATCAAGTTGGAACAGGTCAATACAACCTTCAATAGCTATTCCACATATATCTTTCAAGTTGGCGTTGGAATTGTGAATCTTACGTGCCGGTAAATTCTTACTTTTTTTCCGCAATTTTTTACATCGCAGTTTGTCCTAGCCGCCCCACGCCTAATGGTCCTGGCCCTCATTTTTTTCTCTCTTCATGATATATGTAGGTTATGGTTAGTTGGACATTCTAAGGAGGGATCCCTATCTCTGACACCCCCCTCCTCACCATCAGGCTCTCCACCCTCCTCTAGAGCCCTTAGTAATGCAGATGGACTATCCGTTTCGGGCGCATTCATAGGAACCTCTGAGATGCTTCCACAAGTTGCTAGCTTCTCATCCAATCTTGTAAAGTTTGTGTGAACCAGTTCGATCTTCTCCCTTAGACTCATAATCTGAGTACCATTAGTGGACACCAGAGCTTTAAGTTCTGCCAGACCACTCAACAGGTCAGCCAAAGAATCCTTGTTTCCTTGGGTGAGTGCTTCTGCATAAGATTTAGGACATATCTCCATCTCACAATCTGTCTGCAGTGTCTGATCGTGGGAGACTCTACAAATTTGTGATTTAACATGCCCCCCCAGAAGTGCACATCTTTCCATTGCCAAGAGGAAGCCCTCTACTTTACAGATCTTTTCTGTATTAACCAGTAATATAGCTCTGAGTTCCTGGATATCTAGATGGGTTCGTTCGTGGCCCTTGTCCAGAAGATTCAGAATCCTGGTTAATACAGGAAACGTGGCATTTGTCGTGGCCGTGTCCTCTTGATTGATGCCCTCAAATAGCGGTCCTATAGGGGGATCATTAGTTCCAAAAGACTGATTCAATATGGAGGACGTATGGGAAGTTGGGCTGGACGATTTTATCTGATTGGCCGCAAGACCACCCTGCCCCCCAAAATCCCCCATTTGTGGCTCTTTCTCCTTAGCCCCGAAACCAATGTCACATTTTTTTTTACCCAACAGGCAGAGGGGTGAGGGGGAGAAATCCTCCTAAATGGGTTTGTGAAGATGGACATTATCAAAGCCCCCCGCTCTGGCTCTAATGGGTGTAGATGGCTCCTTTGACAGCCTGACCCTTCTGTCCAGTTCTGCCCGAACCACCGGCGCCAGAAGGGATGTTTTGGCCCCTCTTTTGGGTTTTGCTTCTTCTTCTATTTGCCCCAGAGAGTATCTACGGAAAATCTCATATGTATTTGACAAACTCTTCTGTGGGGGAGCAGCTAGCGGGCCTGAATAAGAGTACTTGTCTCCCAAAATTTCTTCCACCCGAGATGTAAAGGCGCTATCCGGACAATTAGTCATACACTTTAAGTGCTTGTTCCCTGAATTTTCTTCCTCCTGAGAAGAGGTGGTAGCACCCATACATGTCACCAAGCCCTTTACTTGGGGCAGTTCTTCATTTGGTGCACTATCACCGTTAAAGCTATTTTTTGAGGAATGATCTGTGGCCCTTCCGCCGACAGGCTATGCATTTTAAACACAAAAACCGGTTTTGCCAAAGTGTACGTTTTTTTAGTTACTTGAATAGGTTTTACCAGTTTTCCGTTTCGGAGTGTACCAACCATACTCCATCATGAAAACAATGAGACTGGTCTTACGCAGTTAAAGACAGTGACGGCACAATCCCCAAGAAGCGTGAGACCTAGCTACATGCATCAATTTTAATTGCCCCCCACAGAATCAAAAACCATCTTGCACTCCATCCGATTCACGGAGGAGAGAGTACATCCAGCACTTTCCGGTACCTATTATGTGTGTAGATTAACCACCTCAATTGCAGTACACATTCAAAGTATATAACAGACAGGAAGCGAATCAAATATGTCCCATTATGCACACAAAATGACTCTAAACATAAAGCCGTCAATACGGCACTCACCGAAAAAAAGCTTTTATCTTCCAGGTTAGAGCGAGCTCCAAAAACGACCCCAAAGCCTCTCAATAGGGGCTTGCCCTATACCGTTATTGCCCTGGAAGTTTTCCCCATGAAGGAGGCCCCTGCGACCCGCGCCGCGCCCCGTGAACAGTAAACAGTACTGGAAAGTACTTCGGGGTGCGCGTGCGGGTGTGCTGGTCAATGGGCTTATGTCCACGCAAAAGGGCAGCGTAGACGCCCAGGGGGCGGAGCCAAGACCACAGTGCCTGACCTACCAAAAGAAAATACAAAAAAACAGTGTCAAGATCATAAACAGTGACGATAATGTACCTGAGACAGTCCCGATCGTGCACAAATTTGATAGTTCACAACGTGCACAAACTTAATTTCAAACGTGTACGCGAGTGCACCTTTTTCTGTGTTGTTGGGACCAGGCAGCCAGGTGTAACAAAGAAAGACGTCCTCCAGGTGGATTACAGATGAGTTTCCCTCAAGTCGCGTGCTGGTGAACAGGATCACAATGCTTCACGAGCGTCAGCTGAAAGCAACCCGCCACCCCAGTAAACAATACTTGAAAGTACTTCGGGGTGCGCGCGCAGGTGCGCTGGTCAATGGGCTTATGTCCACGCAAAAGGGCAGCATAGACGCCCAGGGGGCGGAACAAGACCACAGTGCCTGACCTTTTTCTGTGTTGTTGGGACCAGGCAGCCAGGTGTAACAAAGAAAGACGACCTCCAGGCGGATTACAGATGAGTTTCCCTCAAGTCGCCGTGCTGGTGAACAGGATCACAATGCTTCACGAGCGCCAGCTGAAAGCAACCCGCCGCCCCAGTAAACAGTACTTGAAAGTACTTCGGGGTAGGTATAGACATAACAGTCATGGGTTCTTGTCTAGAAATGTAGCCCTTGGCAGAATCTTCACACACACAACATTCTCTTATAAGTCTCTCCACTTCTAAGTCCATGCCAGGCCACCAAACATCTTGTCTGACAAGTCGTTTAGTCTTTGTCATGCCCTGATGACTTTCATGTGATAGTTCTAATATTTATTTTCTCACTCACATGGGTGGATAGACTTTGTCACCTCTCATAACTACATTTTTCTTACTATGCAACTCATCAAATATGTGTCTTCCAGCTTCTGGAATCTCTCCCTTTCTGATCTCATTACCCTTTACGCCACTCAACAGCTGCTCTTTTACTTTCCCTTAAACCTCATCAGATAACATGGCTTGCGACCATTCTTCTTCTGAAACCACCTCCTGATTGACATTAAGTATTTGTTCATCATCACTCTCATCATCATCAATGTTGTCAATTACATTGGTTAATCTAGATAAACAGTCAGCAGACTTGTTCTTGACACCGGGAACATATTCTACTTCCCAGTTATATTCTTGTAAACCTGCGACCCATTTTCTAATCATAGAGGAAACTTTGTCTAATCCTTTTGTCATAAGAATTTCCTAAGCGGTTTGTGATCTGACCTCACCACAAACTTTGTACCCCATATGAATGTGCGAAACCTTTCAATAGACCACTTTACAACCAACAACTCCTTCTCAATTGTAGAATAATTGCATTCTGCCTCCCTCAACAGTCTTGAGACAAATGCAGTGGGATATTCCACACCCTTTTCAGTCTGTGACAACGCAGCCCCTAAACCATGGTTGCTGGCATCAGTAGTAATGATGATTTTCTTGTTAGGATTGAATGATCTTAAAGTGGGAGCATTGTTCATCTCTATTTTAATCTTCCCAAACTCACATTCACACTGTTCATTCCACTCGAATTACACATTCTTTTTCACCAATTTTCTCATATTAAATGTCTTACTCGCTAGATCAGGAATGAATTTGGCATAATGCTCTGCCATTCCCAAAAATGAAACCAGTTTGTCTTTACTAGGGGGAGTGGGAAAATTAACAATTCAATCTTTGGTCTGATGCCTTTGTCTGAAATTTCATTACCTAAATATTGTATGCTGACTCTATTGAACTTGCATTTGTCCTTACTAAGGGTAAGACCAGCCTCTCTAAAAATGTCTAAAACTCTATGAATCCTACTGTCATGTTCTTCTTGGTTCCTCCCATACACTAGCACATCATCCTAGAAACATAAGACACCCTCCATATGATGAAATAGCTGATAGATTATTCTTTGAAAAACAGCTGCAGCAGAAATGAGACCAAAAGGCATCCTTTTACATTGGAATAAACCCTCTGTCGTGATAAAAGCTGTAAGATTTCTGGAACTGAGGTGTAGTTTTCTCTGGTGGTACGCAGACCTCAGATCTAAGGTACTCATTATCTTAGCATCTTTGATTGTGCCCATCATTTCTGTTATGTTGGGCAACGGATGTCTGTCTGGAATAACGCACTTATTTACACATCTGAGGTCTATACACAATCTCACTTTACCATTTGGTTTGTGTACAATGAACAAAGGAGAAACCCATTCTGACGATTCAACTCTTTCTATTACTCCCTGTGCTTCCATTTTCTCTAATTCTTCCTTTACTGCAATCCTGATGGCTAAAGGAACAGGTCTAATTTTTTGGACAAATGGAACTGCATCATTTTTCATTCGAATTTTATGATTGAAGTTCTTCAAAGTACCCAGTTCCTCAAGAAACACAGAATGTTGTTCAAGTAAATTAGGTAGAATTTCTTGTTCCACAGCATATACAGCCTCCTCAGCACTGGGATCAAGCTTTATTTTAAGTCTCCTCTGGTGTGTCCAACTGAGCAGTGGTAGTCTTCCTTTTTTGGAGACGAAGACTTTTCCTTTTGCCACTCGATCTTTAAATTTCATTATGGACCAAAGCCACCCTTCTAACTCAATTAGTTTGCCACCATAAGCAACAGGTTTAACATCCACTCCTTTTAGTGTGATATCGTTCTTGAAATTCTCCTCAAAATGTACCTTGGGTAATAGAGTATATTTTGCACCGGAATCAATAACCATACTCAGATTCTTCCAACTTAATTCTATTGTTGCCATTGGTTTTTCTAAATCAGCATCATCTTCAATTTCATTGACATTTAAGTCTTGTATTGCAAATGTACATTCTTCCATCTCATCACATAGTTCATCAATACATTCTATGTTTTCTTTTTTTGTCCTGCAACAACCAGTGCGATGTCCCTTCCTATTACACCTCTTGCACACTTCCTTGATTGCGGGACAATTTTCACTGCTCGCCAGATGGTTAGAGCTATGTCAGGATTCGTCCATGGCGCTTGTGGACAAAGTGGTGCCGCCATTAAAGTGTCCCATCACGTTGTTTCCCACATCAGCAACTAGCGGTCTAGTTTGTTTCAAGATGGCCGCTGCCACTATGAAATCACCTGTAGCAGATGGATCTGAGCGTTGTAACCGTGCTCACTCGGCAGTACGCTCGCTCTTGTATCTCGGTTACCTGTCTCCAGCGATCCTCTGTGCCTCTAGGTATCCGCTTGGCTTTTCCTACCTCTTCGTCTCACTTCATGCTCTTCCTGTCGTTCCTCCTCGATCTCCTGTTCAGCTGTTGCTCTCTTTGTCTGCCCGGCAGGTGAACAGAATTCCATCCTTCTGTTCTGTCACTGCGGGTTCCTCCTGCTTTCCCTTCTTCAGTTCTGGCTCCTACGACCAGCGACTCTTTCCCTTGTGCCTCCGACTCCTGGCTGTGCTATCGACCTCCGGACATTGCCATTTTCCGTGGGATCCTCGGCTCAGCAGCTGTTTAAGTCTACCCAGCGTGAGATTCTGGCTACACAGCAGGGATTTTTGCCTAAGGGCTTTTTCCCTGATTGGAAAGGGGCCGGCTCCCCAGAGTTTCCCCTTTTGCCCACAGTGTTCCTCACTTGGACAAGGTGGCCTCTAGGGGGCTCGCCCATATCTACACGACCGCAAGGGAAGAAAGAAGAAGATTACAGTGGAAGGAAAGAAGAAGACAAAGAAAGAATCACCAGACCACCTTTCATCGGATCCAGGTGAGGAGGGGATTGAGGAAGGGGAATCACGTCAGGACATGCTATTACATCGGTAACATTTCCTTCAAGCTTGAATCTCTTTCCTTTCATTGGGTCTTGTTGTTTTCTTCTGTACATACATCAGAGTCTTTCCAAATTATTTCTTCTTGGCTGTATTCTTATTTTGAATCAACAAAACATTTGGGTCTTGCAATGTCTCTTGTTTCTTGTTATCGGTTTTTGTTCTTTTCTCAAGTTCTCTCACACATTTGCTCATATGTTCAACTTCTTTTGCAACCCTAATAAATTCCTCTGAAGATGGATTACCTTTTGACCATAATGCTTCCCTTGCTATGCCGTCATAACATTCCAGCATGAACTGGTCCCGTAATCTTTCATCCAAATTTGTTCCAAATTCACATGAGGTTGCTAAACCCGCAAGGAAGTGATAAATTGTTCCACCGTTTCTCCAGGATCTTGTTTTCGTTTGCCAAAATGATACCTCTCAAGAACAATACTCACAGATGTTTCATAATGCAGATCAAGCATTTTAACACACTTTTCATATTCAGAGAGTCCTACTGACTGTTCTTCTGAGAGGCCTGGAAGATTCTCAAACTGTTCTTGTCCGTAATTGCCCAAACAATGTATCAGAAGGCATTTTTTCCTTTCATTAGCAAATTTAGGCTGTGAGCGGCAAGTACATATTGTTCAAAACGTTTCTTCCTTCTTTTCCAGGGTAATACAGGCTCTCCTTTAGTGTCTAAGAAATAGTGTGGAGGTGGTATTCCTTGCATGCTTGCAAAAACCGTTCAATTACCTGTTGCAGACGGTGTGAACTATGTTTATTTGTTCTGGTGTTGTTGTGCTCTTACTTATTTCTCTTTATTTATGTTGGTTTTGCAGTATTCTATGCTGCTGTCGTGTTATTGGTTTAATAGTGTCCAATATTGTGCAATTAGGCTGTGCTTTGTTCTTGCTTAGTGGATGTGAAATCTACTGCAATACCTTGATGCGGCCTGTTTGTAGTCGGTTGACCGACTGTTTTATGAATTGTCACAATTTGGAGATTTGCAGCACTATGTTTGAGGCATGGTACCACTGTGTTTGAAAAGTGGTGCTGATCTTGCTTAAAAGTTTTGCCTTTCACAATATCACAGTATCAACTTGAGTTACATTCCATAATCATCACTTTCATAAATGTAAAGTACTTGCATTACAATTATTCTTTATATGACATTAAATGCGGCGGTATGATTTCATTTCTAATGCATTAACTCGTTTTGTTGTTGTGCGCGTCGTTTAAATGCAGTAAATAGTATCAGGTTTCTATGGGAACTTAAAATGGCAGCATGTTTTCTGAACGCTATGAGGTTCTTTCCTCTAATACGGCCGCGAGTTACAACCGCAGACACTTTCAAAGAGCAACACGCTGTCTCGGGCTGGTACGTGGCGCTCTAGTTTACTTAATGTTATTTCAAATTTGCATTGCAAAGTTCCGTAGATCATAATAAAGCTGTATAACGATTCGTATGTGTAACGCTGGAGATAAACCATATACGAGGTCCAAAGCCTTTGTAATTTGCATGCATGGATTTACAGCTTAATTGCGTTTACGCACAAGTTGTTTTTCAAGTGTGAACATTTGTCGTTATACGATCTACTCAGTAGAATGGCGCTTCAGTCTTTTACATGTGAATAACTGAGTTTCTCTTGGCAGAAATCGATACTAATCCCTATCTATAAAAAAGGGGATAGAACTAATCCCAGAAATTATAGGCCGGTAGCATTATTGGATGCACCTGGGAAAGTGTTTGCCCGTTTTGTGTTGGAAGATTTTAACCAATGGACCGTAAAATCTGAAATTAATGATCCATTTCAGACGGGCTTTCGCCCGGGGCTGGGAACAGGAGTTAATCTACAGGTCCTTCATGCCATTAAAAAACACGAGCTCCAGATGAATCAAAACCTGTACATGGCATTCATAGATTTTGAAACCGCCTTTGACTCTGTTTCTAGGCCTCTGCTATTCAGGAAGTTAGAACTTAGGAGATGTCCGGAATATGTGAAACATTGGATTCAGGAGTTTCACACGAATACCTCAATTCAAGTGAGAACTTCACTCGATGGCACCCTAACTCGCAACATTCTTACCTTTAGAGGCTTGAAGCAGGGGTGCCGAATGGCCTCCTCCTTATTCAATTTCTATATAGCTAATATAGCTGAGGATTTTAAGACTGTGGTGGCGGACTCTCCACGGCTGGCTGCAAGTGTGATCCCCTGGTTGTTTTATGCGGATGATTTGGTTCTGCTGTCAAAAACAGCCAGGGGGTTACAGAGGCTGCTGGAAGTAGTAGGAACTTTTGTCAAGCAAAATGAATTGAGTATAAACTTGGCAAAGTCAAAGACTATGACGATTGAAAATAAGTACAAGAGAAAGACCGCTCATCTCTCCTGGTTTTTGCAAGCACAGCGGTTGGAAAATGTTAAGGAATATAAATACCTTGGCCTCAATGTAAATACAACTGAGGCAGACACACCTTATTATAAGGAAATTAGACAGAAAATGAAAACAGCCACTGCCCAGGCTACCTTATTGAATCATAAATATGGAATGTTTACATGGAAACCTATTATCATATTTTACTGCCAGAAAGCAGTACCAACAGTGACCTATGGTGCTGAAACGAGATCCTGGAGAGATGATAGGTTTTGGTCTGTGTTAGAGGGTATTTACTGGAAATCGATCTTGAAGCTGCCCAAATCGGTGTCAATACATTTAATTCGATATGAGTTTGGGTTGACATCACTCTACACAATATATATGTGGAAAATGTGCTGCATATATCGTAAATTTCTTATCTCAATAGTAGAAGACTCAATCATGCATATCTTGTCAACATATATTCTAACGACAGAGCACCATGCGATGGCATTGTGGAGGCGAATGGTTCGAGATTTTTTGATAAAAACTGATGTATCTGATAATATGTTGATCACTAATCCAGTGAAAGCAAAGACCAAAATTCTATTATGGGATTGGTGCAAGACTTATGACCAATGCATAAATAGTAAACAAGGAAATGTGTATAAGGTGGAGATAAAGAAGTTAAGAACAGCTGAATCATACGTAATGAAATTCCCGGGTGCGAGACATAGAGACATGTTCTTGAGATTTAGGCTTAACATCTGGCATACGAGGGATGTATTAGCAAAATGGAAACTAATCTCTGAAAAGATGAGCTATTGTAGATTTTGTAAAATTACTGGAGTGAGGGAAACATTACATCATCTAATAGTCATTTGCCCCTCTTTAATTGAGAAAAGAACTATGTTTTTTAGACCTCATTTCGAAGATTACACACTATTGTCGAAGGAATCACTGTGGTGGTATTTATATAATACCAGACTGACCAAAGTCAGAATTGCAATAGTCAACTATTTATTGGCCTTGAAATTAACTGATGACAACAAATGATCCAATGTTTGATGTGATAGTTGAGTACGATCATTAAGCAAGAATGTGTTCAATCAATGCCTTGGTTATATTAAATGTATTTAACTTTGAAATCGTGTAAGGGCGTTGGCTGCTGAATGAGTTTTCATTTTCACTTGCATTGTAAGGGTAAAGAAGACAGGAAGGAATTTTTAATTTAGTTTTCATTCTTACTTTTCTGTCCTTTTACTTTTCTGTGGGCTGTATTGTAAATAGAGAGTTGAATGAAATTTTAATAGTTAGTGTCATTAAGGATTTAGTTTGATTAGATATGATCTGAGGATCGATTTAGTCATTGGCCAAGGCTTTGGTTATGATTATGGTTCTCCTTTTTTATTTTTGTAAGCTTTAATCTATGTTGTCATGTTATCAAGGTGGAATTGAATTGATATGTAATGCTTTTTATTTCTGTATTTTATATTGAAAAGTTGATTTATCAACTGTAACAATAAAAAAAAAATAAAAAAAAATAAAAAAAATAACTGAGTTTCCTTCTAAGCACATGGCTTTTCTGAAACGCTCAAGTAGCGCAGGTGACTTACTTCTCGTGTCGTGCTGGTCTCTGTTGAGTCGCTTGGTTGTAGTCTCTCCTGCACTTAGTCAGAACTTCCAAAGTTATTGCAGTTGGTCGCAGTGCAAATTCCTAGACTGGTTCATAGAATTGTCTCTCTGTTTTATGCACTTATGTAGTCTTTGGGTTTTCTGGTGGACCAGGAACGCGCACAGGTTACTCCAATTTAAATGCTTTCACGATTGGATGGCCACTCGGTGGGCGGCCATCCATGATCCCATCCTTGTCGCCACTGAAATGATGGTACACTGACACTATGTAGAAAAGGTGTTATGATGTTTTATTTGAGTGTAGAGTTTAGCCCACCAGCTCTGTCAGTAACACAACAGCAATGATCATTCCAAAATTCTTCCCAAGCATCTTTTCCCTTGCATTCCATGTTCTGTGTTCCACAGCTACTCTGATGGTGGAGTGTGGAACACACAATACAGTCTATAGATGCACATAAAGTAAGCAATGAGATATTACACAACAATGAGATATTACTGCTACCTTACACAATTAGGCTAAATGCGAGATATAGCTAGCTAATTCGAATGGGCAATGTTATAATAGGTAATTCTATCAAATGTGACGGTGGCTAATCTTCACAATTCTATCTAAAAGTGAGGCATGGCTAATCTTCACAGATATGTCTAAGTATGACGCCTGGCTAATATACAGAAATCTATCAAAGTGTCACGCATGGCTAATCTTTGCAATTCTATCTGTGACGCATGGCAAATCTTCACACTTCTATCCAAATGTGATGCATGGCTAATCTTAACAGATCTAAGTATGACGCCTGCCTAATATACAGAAATCTATCAAAGTGTGACGCATGGCTATTCTTTGCAATTCTATCTAACGTGACGAATGGCACATCTTCACAATTCTATCCAAATGTGATGCATGGCTAATCTTTACAATTCTATCTAGTGAAACACATGGCTCGTCTTCACAGTTCTATCTAAAAGTGACGCGTGGCTAATCTTCACAGATCTAAGTGTGACGCCTGTCTAATGTACACAAATCTAAGTGTGACACATAGGCTAATCTTTGCAATTCTATCTATATGTGACGCATGGCTAATCTTCACAGTTCTATCTAAAAGTGACGCATGGCTAATCTTCACAGATCTATCTAAGTGTGACGCCTGGCTAATGTTCACTAATCTATCTAAGTGTGGCGCATGCCTAATATTTGCAATTCTATCTATATGTGACGCATGGCTAACCTTCACAATTATATGTAGTGATATGCCTGGCTAGTCTTCACAATTCTATCTAATGTGATGCATTGGCTAATCTATGTGTGATACCTGGCTAATGTACACACATTGCTAATATTGTACACATTTTTGATTCCTGGAAGTTAAAAGCAGTCCTCTCCATTCATCAATTTGTGCACACCATCTGTGAAGTAAAAACTGTGGGGGCAATAGAGATATTTGGAAATGCCTTATCGCAGGCCCATCCCTGCATACTTGCCATATTTCATGGTCATGTGGTAATTGTCTGTGAGTCAGGGATTATCTGCAAGTTGATCGCATCCTATTGGAAAGGGAATAGAGGGTCTCGCCTGACACCCAAGACCAAGCATTGTTCTCTGAGATTTGTAATTCAAATGAATACACTAAATAATTGGTGCCAGGCACGGGACAGCGTCATCGTACCACAAACACTTCTTCGCAGACATAGGCGCTGTTTCCTTTGTGACGCAACATAGAGTCTGACACACTACTGAGCCTTGAACATAGCTGTGACAGGAGAGAGCAAGAAGGATACTGGGATGTCGCTGGGGCCTCCCCATTGTAGATTAGAAAAAACAGGCTGATAACAGGACATAGATTAACTCCTGTGTGCTCTTTTAAAAGGGAACAACAGACATCAAACTGCAAGAAATCTTGCATGCAGGGCGGGTTATATGTGATCTTAGCAACCACAATTACAGAGTGGTAAATTTCATCACGGACAAAATATCGAAAAACACTGAATTGTTTTTGTTTTTTTTAATTTGGGGATTCCCCCCATAAATCCCCTGTTTTTGTATCCTTATAACGCTACCCGAACCCCATCCTGACCCATTTTAACCCCTTTACCCAATTACCCTTTATTCATTTAATCAATGTTTGTGGTCTATTTCTGTGTTATTACCACTCTGTAATGTTTTAGATTTATTGACTGGATACCGAAGGACGAAGTGGGACGAACTGGGAACCCCAGGACACTATGAATACTGCAGAAACTTTCTCCTAAAGGTACATTGGATGCCATTATACCGTTCTGCTGGCCAGCATTTCACATTAAAGCATTTCCTGTTTAAATGTTCCCCTCGAACAACCAGTCACATATTTTTCTGTTTTGCTGTGATTGCAACAGTTTAACTTCATCAGCTGAAAGCAACATCCATTCAGGAGTGCCGGAGAATATGGACAGCCAAACTTAAATGATGTGTTGCCAAAATGTTGTTAGCTTCATAGACTGTAAACCCAACACGAGGTCTCAGGAGGATAGCTCAGGGGCAGCCTGCTCGCAAACCAACACAGAGCACCACAGGCTCGATCCCCGGGTCGTGCTTAGAAACCTCTAGGTATTAAGCGCGTTATAAATAACATATCATGACATTCACAATTGAAAAATGGATCGCTGATCTCTCTATTACACATTGTGGTCTTGGATTTTATGAGTCTCCACACAATGATGTAACCCTATAGTACTCTGCTCCCTTTCATGTATCATGTAAACAATACTGGCTTTTAGGTAGGCTTAACTGGCATGACTTACTCACCCACATATATGGAACACCTGTTCCATAGGCCACTTAACCACTAAGATTCCACCATACACGTCACCTACTTGACGTGATTAGCATTGAGTACAGCAAAAGCACCACATTAATGCTCTCATTCTGAATATAGGACAAATCTGGAGAAAGAAACCTGGGCAAACACCAACTGCATATTTTAAATATAGGGAATTAGTGCATGTTTTTTTGATTTATACAAATTACGCTTCTTCTAATTCCCCCCCATGCAAATGCGTGCAGTGGTTTAAACCGCTTGCAAAGTTAGATCATGTGCAAATAAAAGACAAAACCACAGGCAACAAGTGAAGCAAGTGCATTTGGCATTACAATTTACCGCAATCATTATGAGATGGACAGACAACACAAATACTAATACTAACATGCTATTTTCTTTTATCACAGAAATTAACAAGAAATACATGTACTCCAGTTACTAAACCAAACAGTAAGTATATTATACACTATATGCCCTGGGCACAACCATCGCAGCATATCACACCCATAAAATCTTATAACTTTGTTCCTTATAAATTTGTTTTTGACCCAATGTTATAAGCAACTGTAAGTGTGATATGTTGCGGCAGCAAACTTCGGCCCATAAGACACATTTCACTGACTGCTCGATGACTAAACTGACAAAGGGGGAAGGACATCTCTGAGGATGTTACACGCGATATGATCGCAAACCTTTAGGAGTAATGACTACGCTGCACCGCAGAGGAGAGCAAGCGTTCCACATATTTACATTCGGAATACGCGCAATTGGAATCCTTCAATATTCACAATGACGTGAGCATTTAGCTTTCTATACTTATCAACAAAAAGTGAAAGGAAAAAGCACTAAAGGGTAGAAATTGCAAATCAATACTTTTGTGTGACTTATTTATTTTATGTATCATTATGTTTATAGTTGCAAAGAACTTTTACAAACTTTCAAATAAATAAGTTTATAATAAAATACATATCAGTACATTTATAGAAACAATTACACTGCATTGTCTCAATATAACAATGCAGCATCAAATTGATAAAACATCTATTAATAATAGAACCATAACAAATACATAACAAACATCGTAGTGTGCACATACTCAAAAGGGACTCACAGGCTACCAATAATTAATTGGCGGGTCTAGGATTGCATGTACACTTCGTTGTGGGCTTTCCCGTGGCCACAATTGCATTCCATCCATTATAAAGTACAACGTGCATTATTCCGAATTCAAACACTAATCCCAAAAGGAGTCTCTTCAGTTGTTATTAAAATCAGACACAATGGGCCAGCATCTTCATGTATAACAGACCGTGCTCACGGCACTCAGTAAGAACATGTTGCGCAGTTTCCATTTTTCCTTCCAGACCACAGGGCTAGTGCAGGCAGTTTGTTCAGTCGGAGGAGTGATAGAAATCTTCGTAAGTCCCGGGATGGACACAAGTTCAGATAACACTGCGGTGCTTTATATTTATGCATTAATAGATCAGCAATCAGGTGGTAGCTCTTCAATGATGCCCAATGAGGATAGTCTGAGCACCAATCCCATTGCTCCAGCTTACGTATTACCCTCACCCTGTGCTTGCTAAACCTATCTTCCCAGTTAGGTTTCCATCAACCAATCATGTCAAATATCTTATTAGCCAATGATGCTAGAGAGAGGCAATGGGAGAGGTTGGTTTGCCTTCCCAGTAATTGCAATGAGGCACACACTGGTGCTTTATGAGATTTCAGGTACAATTCTGCTCCCCTTTTCAGGGCCGTGGTGGCTAATGATGTAAGGCCCAGCTCGAGTCAGTTAATTTCTACAGGAACACTGGGTCCCCAAGCCCAACATTCTGCCCAGAATTTGCCCCCAAGCCCAACATTCTGTAGCAGAATTTGCCCCCAAGCCCAACATTCTGTGGCAGAATTTGCCCTCCAGTACATTCAACCAAGTGAAATCATCAATACATAAAGCTTCCAGACCATATCATTCAGAGGCACAAAAGCTCTGCTTATATAAAGTAAGAATCCCCAGTAGGCTATAGCCGGATGCCGCTCTAACACATCCATGAATCATGCTAATCATATCAGTTGCTTTCCGTTTCTTAGTAGCAATTGAGGCCTTATAGTCAACCTGGATAGTGGGCTCCAGATCCAGATATTTGAAACAGGTTATATGTTCAATGTGATTACGTCAATAAAAATATTGGGGACAGAGACTCGCTTGTGTGCAAAATGCATTTATTTAGTCTTCTCATAATTAATGACCAGATCATGGTCTTTGGCAAATTTTTGCAGTTCCATCAGTGATCTTTAAAGGCCGGGGAAAAGTGTGATCATACAGGACTAGATTGTCCGCATAAGAGAGCCACAACACTTTTCCTCTTGCAATGCTAGGAGGGCGGATGTCTGTCTGTACCAGATAGTTTGGTAGATCGGCAATATATATATTAAAAAGTAATGGGCCATTATACACCCCTGTTTTACACCACGCCCGGGTTCAATGATCATAGAGACCCACCCCCCACTATCAAGTCTAATCTGGACCGGGGTGTATTTTTTGCAAACCAAGAATAGCTAATAGTAGATCACATGGGCAGCCCATAATTTACTTCTATTAACAGCATCAAAGGTTGCCCGGAAATCAATCATAGCTAAATGTAGACTAGGTTGCCCTTTAGACTTGGCAGTCTTCGTTATTGAATCAAGTAACCACAAATAATGAGCCGTGCCCGTACCAGACCGAAAGCCCATTTGAACCTTGCCCGATAGATTGCTAAGTGTACCCATTTTTCAAGGCTATAAAGAAGCAGAGAAGCAAAAAAATAAATCACAAAGTATTTACCACCTCCAGAAGCCTAAAATTCTCTGGCCGTGTTCTCTTGCCACACTTGTATATTGGGACTAGTCTGGAGCAGTGCCATGAGATTGGTATGAACCCCTCTTCATACACTTTGGCATAAAAGATAAATAGTAACTTCCCTCAGAAATCAGGAGCATTCCTTACCACAACATTGCGGAGGCCAGGGAACCAGGCGCTTTACATTCTTTAAGGGAACACATTTAAGCTCAATCTCTCCCCTCTCAATGGAAATATTGAACCTATTCCCAACAGGTTCTATGAGTCCAATGGGCAGTTGCTTCCATTAAAAGTATCGTTTATGTAACACACCCACTCTTGTTCTCCAATACCACATGCTACCTGAGTAGTTAGATTAGAATTAAAAGTTCCCAGCAGCCTCCACAATTTTCGTGTATCTTTGGTCTTGGCAATAGCGATAAGATGTTGCCACTGGGTATTTCTGCCAGTGCGCAGCCATTCCTTCACCCATCTATGATGCCTATTCTTAGCAGAGCACGACGCTGTGGCTTCATCTTATATATTATCGGCTTGTTTCTTAATGTAGCCAAGTTCTTTTCTCAAGTTTCTTTTAACATCACAAATCGTTTTATCATAGTGATGTTTCCCATTTGGCTTGTTCAGAAGAGCATAATACCCTTTCTGTATAGCCAAAGTAGACGTACACTGAGCGACTCAATGCCATGAGCTGTTAAGGGAGTCACTTGGGCTAAAAGACTATCAGAGTTTACAATAAAGAATTTGCAGGTTTTCTCTATACATCGCTCAGTCCAGTGCAATTTGTTGCCACCAATATTGACATCGAGATCACCAACCTGACTAGAAGGCTTCCTCTACAGACCATCGCCCCCCCTGCTCTCTTTCGAGGAAGACATCGCACAACTCCTCTCAACCAACACAAAGCATTCCAAAACAATCATCATCATGGATTTCAACTTGGGTCTCTATGACCCATCAGACTCACAGGCACTTGCCCTTGCAAACACTATTAAATCGCAAAGCTTCCTCCTTCGAGTCACCAACCCCACGCATGACAAAGGCTGTATACTATATTAGATAGCAGACACTGACTGCCACAGCAACATATCAGTCAACACCACAAGCCCATGGTCCGTCCACAATGTCATCCTATTCTCCATCAATGATACAAACAAGCGGAACAACACGCCTCAACATACCCTGGCCACCCCCTGAAGAAACTCACATAACATTGCCCCTGACAACTTACTCCACCTGCTAATAGCTCTAACCACCTACCAGCACACCAACACCGACCCCACATCCATGGTCACACTCTATAACCAAACTCTCCTCGATGCCATTGACCAAGTTGCTCCTCTGGGCAACCGCAAACCCAAACCAAAAGCCCACCTAAACTCCCGGTACACTCCTGCACTCAAAGCCTTACGTACCGAAAAAAGAAAGAGTGTATGGAGAACAACACCCTCTCAGGCAAACACTGCAATTCAACACCCTGGCTGCAGATTACAAACAAGCCACCCTACTACCCGAAGGCAACTCATACAACGAAAGAATCACAAAAGCTAACTCGGGAATGAGAAAACTCTTCATTATTCTATGAGAACTCGAATCACGAGCTCCTTCACCCGACCACTGCAACAAAGATCTTCCTTGGTGCACAAACATCCAAAATGCCCTTTTTGGCAAAATCTCCCAGCTCCAAAGCAAAATCAATATCAAGAAATCTAAACTTGCCCCAGACGTCCAGCCCCTTAACCTGCAACCTACACTCTCTAGACCGGCGCCCATATTCCAATTCACCCCGGTAACTATCACAAAACCACCAAAATGATCAATGCCCTGAAACCATCCAGATGTCAGGGAGAATTTGCCCAGTGTCTACCATCAAAGACTGCGCCGAAGAGCTGGCCCCCTTCATCACATCCTTAATCAATAATTCCTTCTCATCTTGCAATGTACCAGAAAATCCTAAAGAAGCTTGGGTACTCCCACTTCTCAAAAAAACAACACTAGACCCCAACGTCCCTACCAACTACCGCCCCATAATCACTGTTCCCTTCCTGCAGAAAATTCTCGACAGAATGGCCTATGTACAAATTCGACCTAGTAAATCACAATATACTTTGAAAACACCTCACCCTAGCTGCCCACTTCTCACCTAATGCCACAAAATGGATTGTATCCTTTATCTCCAACTGCTCCATATTCTCAACCACGGTGGCAGCCCTACCAGCCCCAGTAACCAAGGCTCCTGCGTCTCACCAACTTTGTACAACGTTTTTACCAAGCCACTCTTCGACCTCCTAGAGAAACTGGGGATCACATATACCAACTATGCGGATGACACCCAAATACTCCTCCCCATCACTGGCAACTACAACACAGACGCCAGCGCACTAAGCAAACTATACCTAGCCATTCAAGCTTGGATGGCACAACACAAACTATGCCTTAATGAGGAAAAGACCAAACTTCTCCTCAACGGCAGCCAAACTCGCTACACAACCTATCTGACACCTACAAATTCTTTACGATTGACGGAAACAACATCACTAGCAAAAGAGTTAAAACCTTAGGAGTCTACCTTCACTCCTCTCTATCCCTAACAAGGCAAGTGAACGCAATTGCATCTGCAGCAGCCTACACCGCCAAACTAATCAATGCCAGCAGACCATTCCTGACCACCGACAACTGCACGACTCTCGCTAGGACCCTCATACTATGTTGGATTGATTACTGTAATTCCATCTTTGCAGGCTCTAGTTCCCAAAACATTACCAAACTTCAAATCATCCAAAATAAAGCTATAAGAAGTGCCCTTAGCATTCCAAAAAAGACCACATCTCATCAGCTGGATGTAATATCCACTGGCTCCTGGTCCGGGAATATATCACATTCAAAACTCTCTCTCTCCGACACACAAATGTCTGACAAACAGCGCCCGATCTACCTATCTAGGCAAATCTCTAAAGTCCAGTCCAATAGGCCAACCCGATCTGCATACTCATACCGCCTCACTATCCTGAGATACAGATGCCAAAAAGCCAGAGGGTGCAGCTTCCCCGTGATCTCTGCTAAACAATCAAAGTCCTTACCCCTGGCGTTGAGATCAGACCCCTCCCTTTGGTCCTTCCACACCGGCCCCAAAACCTGGCTCTTTTCTCAAGATATCTAGAAGAACCACAACCTATAGCTCTTCCATCGCCGCTATACGAATGATTCTTGCTTCCTGCAACAAACTGTATTTACTTTATATGTGTTTTACTATGCTGGACCCCTGATCTTGCAGCTCAGTGTAACTTGTAACTACTGTAACCTATTTTAACATGTATCTACTGTACTCTATATAAAATAGAATGTGAACCCTTGACACACAATTTGTGGATACTCACCGAGTATGGTGATTGTTTCAGAATTTTTTGGCTAAAGACAGCACATTTAAGTAAATGGCTTTATTGTTTTGCATTAAATTTAGATCCTGACGAAGTGGAGAGTGTCCCCGAAAAGCACTGAGCAAGATTGGTTGGAGACAATACATAAACCATCCGATTGACGGACGAATAATAAAAGTGAAAAAGAATAGATTTACGTTGAATTGTTGACTATTGCATTACATTTGAAAGTTGATATATACTCTCAACATCTTTGCTCAAATAATTTCATGAGGCCAGTTGTCTGGCTGAACAGTGTGCAGGGGAGGGGAGGGCCCATAGATTGGGCTCTGAGCTTTGTGATTACTGTCTCTGTCAGGGTAGTTATACCTCCCCTGCACCCAAATCTTTCTGTTTAGATTTGTGATAACCATTTAATTCAATCTATGTTCAGTGGGCATGATGACAAACGGTTCATTATGACCCCTCAATCAAATCAGCAGCAAGTTTCGATCCACTTCACCAATGTTATTTTTAATGCGTTCAGAAAACATTACTTAGTTTTTGATTCATTATTGATTTTAATGTATCCCCTGCTTTTATTCCGGGTGTGTTTTTATCTAATGTATTTTTCTTAGTTTAGGGAATAATCTGTTCACTGCTTTTTTGTTATTTCTTGTTTTTATGAGCTCCTGTATAGTTACTTTACTGTAAAATAGGATCAAAAGGGAAATACTGTCAATTTCTCAGAATCTGCTCAAGGAACCAATGGATCTCAGATCCTGGTAAAGGGTCGAGGGTTTATCAGCTGATATACCAAATGTTGATACATTCAAGAGTAAAATAGTGGGGACTCTGTAAATATAAAGTGGGGAGCTGTACATGCTTGTCTGAGAGTCATGCTGCAGGTGGGAGAAACAAGACAGTCAGAGGGTCGGCATTATGTGTCTTGGGGCTATGCTACAGTAGAGACTCTCACAGATGCATTTATTTTTCCCATTAGCACTACATATCCCAGAATGCATGGGGCATAGAGGCATATAATGCACACATAACACTCACATCCTGAGCTTGTGAAGGCAGTTGGAAAGTTATCCCAATCTGTACACAGGAACAATGTGCACTTCTCAATAAACCCTAGTCGCCACAGCACCAGCTTCTTCAAAATGGCCTCTGAACTGATGCTGCCCACCTTTTTCGTTGTACCCTTTCTCCTCCCATTTACACCTAGTGTAGTTATGATTTCCAATGCCTTCGTTTTCAGCCCACCGCAGGGCATCAAGGACACTTGGCACCGTGACACTGAAAGGCCTTCCCTGGGAAATGTGAATTCATGCCCTCAAGGTGATCACCTGCTGCAGTATGGTGGCATGTCAAACATAAACATGTATGGGATTTAGAAGATAAAACTTCTGGGGATGTTCCAATGGCCTGTGCAGTGTTTAAAGCCAAGGGTGGTAATGCCAAGTGCACCTTTCTGCTCCTGCCCTCTGGAAGTCATGCAGGTTGCAATACGGGCTGCTCCAAGTCTCCTTCAGTTTAGGAAAGAATCACCATGGAGTAACCTAGATGCTTGTCATCTTGTGCACACCTGCAGCTGTGTATTGTATTGTGAACATGATTACTAATGTGTACTTGATGACTTTTTAAATTCTCACCGCCAATGTTTTGCTCTATGACCTATACAGGACTCTGTTGCGCCCGATCTAGGTTTGCACTTTAAAATAAATACTACTAATAATATTATTAATAATACAAATATTTACTCCTGGTTCAATTGCAAACACCACATTTGGCAAGACCCTATCAGATCCGACACCCCACCCCCCCATCTCTAAATAGAGACCAGCAGGTCCTACAAAAAAGGGCTGACTGTGCCATGCAAAAAGCACCTTTGTCTATAAAGCAATGTGGGAATGTCAGGAGCCTGTCATGAAATGCAAGGGGCACCAGAAGACAAGGGACAGTCTAACCCCAAAAAATGAGAGTGCCTCCAGCAAAGGAAAAAAGGTCCCAAGTCGTAGGTTGCTCCCTTTCTATTGCAGTTTGAGGGGCTTAATAATGTCTGGGGAACAGGACTGCCTGTTGTGTGCTTTTCATTAAAGCCCGCATTTTCTTAAGCCTCAATATCCCTGCCATCACTAGGCACCATCGAGGGTGAGCGATTGCCAATGGATTACACCATAGAGTGGTAGAAAGATCAGGGTCCACACTAGCCTGCCTAGGATCTCATCAGCCGGGTGCAGGTGCAAGGTGTCGATCCTGATGATGAGGCTTATTTTCAGCTAGTGCGGGAATTTCAGCCATAGGAAGAAGGACTCATTGGCACCCTCATCAAAGGCTAGCTTCAGTGGGCATGCTCTTGCTCCTTACGTTCGTGGATGCAGATGATTAACTCAGAACTGTGCACCAGAGGAGGCATTTGTGCATCTTAGGGAGCAATGTGAACCTACGAAGAAGGAGGGTGCAAAATGAGCACGAGGGTAGCTCTCATAGACTTACAGTAAATTGTGGAGGAATAGCCCTAGCCTCAAATGGACATGACCCCAGCATTGCATAACTTGTGCCCAAGCACCCAAGTAGCTGTAAATGTTACGGCCAGTGATTCTTGAGACTCACACCCCTCCACTCCTTTACCAACTATCCCTGAACCCCCATCCTCTCATTGGCTGCCTGCCCACCCTACTTGACTGTTGCCTCCCCCTCCTAACATCCCTCAAGGCAAGCCTCATAACACCTATCCCATTGACAGCATCTCCCATGGCAGCTAACTTATTCACTGGACATCAACACCAAAGTACTCCCATCCCTTCTTGCAACCCTTTGTCATGGGGGCTCACCATAGTAGTAAGGATCTCGTGCCCATTTCATGGTTCCAAGGAAAAAGAGCACAGATGTCCTATTTGCCAACTATGCATTGTTAGTATCTAGACCTTCTACGGGCAAGATGATATGCATAATACCAAAACACCTGCTCTCATTTGAACAGTATCCAAAATGGTATAAAAAAGTCCAACTTTGATGGGTCGGACAACAATTGCTATCGTTTAATTGGAGGGCCATCATACTGTCTTCTGTCCAAGCACGCTTCACCAGGGATCACAACAAGCACAGTAAGAACCAGATAAAAGAGAGCAGGTAGATGCTCTGCCAGCTTTCTGGGCAGCTCCATGTCCCCACTTTCTTGCTACCCCACTGCCCCTTTACTCATTCAAGTTATATAATCTTAGCTTATGTGGCATTTGTATAGCGCCTAATGCCATTGGCATAGCCTCAAAGCGATGTGGGTGAACGCCCTTGGAGGACTGAAGTCCGAGGTACGAGACATGAGTAGAGGAGTTTAGAATGCGTGTGTACGAAAGGTAGGTAGGGGCGGCTAATCCCTGCGAGCGGACCATGGAGATCTGGCTAGTGGATGGCTGCTGTGATAGGCTGTCGGGAGAGTATGCGAGTGAAGAAGACTGATTATGTGCCCAGCTGGAGCACATTTCTTCATGGGACTTAGCTACATTCTGGTGGCAGAGGTGATGTGTGAAATTAGGCCGAGTAGTGAATTAGTGCCCCTCACATCCACCTCGGGCCAATACAGGACTCCCCTAGAAACACCACGAACAACCTTCTCCGTTGAATGCGTGCCGTTTCATCATGTATGCCTTTATATGTGAATCAATATCTGCAATGACGCTATGAATGTACACTGTTTCTTCATTGAGGTAAATTACATTGTGATCATTTACTTTCCGAAAATGACCCCATGGATTTTAATTAAAGGCATGTATATGTCATGGGGTAGAGCGTATAGCTGGAAAGGGTAGGAGAGGAGGTGGTTATGGAGTAGGTAGCAGGGGCAAGAGAGGAACCCATATTAAAAGAAATAAAATGAAAAGGCCACAAGGGAATTTCAGCAAAGTAAATTACCACACGGTAATCGAGGTAATTTACTATGATGAAACCATGTAAAGCCCTTTATGAATCAAGGTTTGTTTGTACCCGGATACCTTGGGCTTAGTTAATTAATTTGACGTCTTGACCTGGTTAATACAGTTGGTGGTCAGCCGACACGTGTTACGACTTCTCAGGGTCTTTATCAAGGCTAGAGTGTTTTTTCCTGGGTGCTGGTTGGCAATATTGAATTAGGTTGTTTTCCTGTTGGATTCTAAACAGCCTGGATTGGCTGAGGTCTGATGATCACCAGTAAAACATCCAGACGTCTTGCTGACGTTTATCTTAAGGTCATTAAGATTGGCGTATTTATCTAGCTTATTTATTAGGGCCTGTAAGCCTTTAGGGGTACTATGCAGGATGATCAAGCCACCCGCATTACTTGGAGCGTTTGCATATGGGTAATACAATTCATGTTGTAAGTCAGCTAGATATAAGCTGAATAAAATTGGGGCAAGTATACAGCCCTGTTTCAGGCCCACATTGGTAGGTATATAGTCTGTGTTGGCCCCTGCATGTGAGAGTCTGACGTTAATGCTGGTGTCTGAATATAGGGCAATGATCATTTTAAGGAGGTCCAAAGGGATTCCCCAAGTCATTAGCTTGCACATTAAAACGTCATGTCAAACTTTATCAAAAGCTGCACTATAGTCAATGAAAGCAGCATATGTAAAATGTCCTCTAGTGTGCCATGCTGCTTCGACTATAGAAGTTAATGCTAATAAATTGGTAGTGGTACTCATACCTATGCAGAAACCAGTCTGCTGTAAAGGAATGATGTTATGGGCGACAGCCCAGTCGTTAGGTTCCAGCAAACGTACACAGGCTGGAGCATCAAGCATTGCTAGGATGTGATAATTGTCTGTTTTACTAAGAGGGCCCTTTTTGTGGAGTGGTACCAGGATGCTTTTGCGCCAAGTCGGAGGGATACAATTCAAACAGCCGGTCACTTCACAAAGAGTAAATAATTTAGCATCAAAAGCAAGTTCTCCCCTGCTCATCCAGAACCATCAAGGGCCACATTGACACCCTTGTTCCAGCCTTGGCCGATTTCTACAATCACTCCTTTGCCACTGGAACCTTCCCCTCCCCCCCTCAAGCACTCACTTGTGACCCCCTTCTTAAGATGCCCTCTGCGGTTACCAGACATTTGGTCAAAAATAAATTGGTCGACCAGACAAATGGTCGAACCAATTTGGGCGAAAACGAAATGGTCGAATTTTTATTTTTTTTATTTTCACCCCTTTTTTTTTGGGGGGGGGTTACCCCCAACCCCCTTTTTTTCTAAAAACCCCTTTTTTTAAAAAACGAAAACCCGAAAAATATATATATAAATAAAAAAAAAATTCGACCATTTGGTTTTCGACCAAATTGCGTCGACCAAATGTCTTTCGACCAGTTTTCAGTCGACCAAATGTCTGGACACCGCCCTCTGCCAATCCTTCCACTCCCGCCAACTATCGCCCGATCTCCATAAATCCTTTCCTGGCCAAACTCCTTGAAAAGCTGGCCATCTCCCAGCTTAATCTGCATACTGAATCTGTTGGTTGTCTCCACGACCACCAGTCTGGCTTCAGAGCTCCCAGAAGCACAGAAACTGCTCTCCTGAACACCTGTGAAGACCAGCTCTCTAATCTTGACTCTAATCTTCCTTCCTCATTCTCCTCGATCTATCCTTGCTTTGATAGGTCAACCATGCCATCCTGCTCAATGGCCTCTGTGATAATCTGGGTATCACTGATCAGGCTTTCAGGTCCAACTGGGTTTTTTTCTCTCTTCTATATCTCTCTCTAATTGTGGTGTTCCCCAGTGGTCTAAACTGTGTCCCTGGCTTTTCAACCCCCTACTTGGCACCTCTTGCTGACTGCATCGCTATTTTCTGTTCCAATTTTCAGTGTTATGTTGATGACACCCAGCTCTCTTTCAGGCTCCCCTCAGCCACCTCTGCTCCTTCTCTCATACCAGACTGTCTGGCCGCAATTCAGGAATGGTTTGCCACCAATGATCTCTGCCTTAATACCAGTAAGACTGAGATCCTCCCCATCGGTACACCTCCTACCTCCTTTCCTCCATTTCTCTGGCTGCCCACTCCGGGCCTTCTTCCTGCTCCCTCCTGTAAGGCTATGGACCTTGGTGTCATCGTCGACTTCACCCTCTCCTTCTCTCATTACATCTCTGATGTCTCTAAGAAGTCACACTACCAGCTGCACCTCTTCAGAGGTATTCTTCCTTTTCTCACTTTTCCCTAGAAGTTCAATGTCTCCAGAGCTCTGGTCCTCTCTATATCTGCCTGCCTCTACTCTTCAGCCTCTATAACGTATCTAGAACAGGACTGGGAGACTTGTCCTTGGCCTCAAGCGGAGGTATCGTATTGTATCTCTCCAGCTCTGAAATCTCTCCACTGGCTCCCTGTGGCTGCAAGGATCAAGTTCAAGGGCCTTTGCATCGTCTACAAGGCTTTCTGGTACCTGGGATCACACTACCTCCAACTTTCTCTTCCTAAACATCTTCCTTCTCGAGCTCTCCGCTCATCTACCTCCAACTCTCTGAGGGTCAGACGCTTCTCCAAGCATAGAGTTGGGGGCAGATCTGTATCCTCGGCTGGGACCTCCCTCTGGAACAACCTCCCTGCCTCTCTCAAACTTGAGCAGCACCACCTCCGTTTCCGGAAGCAATTCAAGACCATTCTTTTTCCTTCTGCTTTCTCTCCCCTGCTGATGTCCCTGACTGCTCTGCGTGCATGTCACCTGGCTACCCTCTGAACTCAGGGCCAGGCTCCTGCATGTCCAGTTGCCCTTGCACTGCCTTCAGGCTCCCTCTGCAACTTAGGGTGTGTACCTGCAACCCTGCAGTCCCTTCTCACTGCACTTATGAGCAACCCGCTGGCTGCACTTATTGAGTTTCCTGCACTTCTCCCCTATTTGTTCATCTAGCGTGATTTCTTCCGTTAACTAAAGTTCTTGGAGTGCTATGATGCTAAAGAAACCGTCAGGCTCTAAAAGATGGGAGTGGCCGCATGTGGTCCAAGATAACAATGATATACCATGATTAGGGGAGGAAGAGGGCCAAACCCAGTTATGAGAAGATTGATCTTCTTTAAATGTATAGACCATATGGTTCGTTTCAATCGGACCACATTGACACCCTTGCTCCGACTCTGGCCAACTTCTGTAACCATTCCGTCGCCTCCGGAGTCTTCCACTCCCCACTGAAGCACTCTCTTGTGCACCCCCAACAGCCGACCCATCTTTCCCAGCTAACTATCGCCCGATTTCTATCACTCCTTTCCTGGGCAAACTCTTGGAAAAGCTGGCCATCTCCCATCTTAATCGTTACACCAACGTTGTTGGTTGCCTCCATGACCATCAATCTGGCTTCAGAGCTACCAGAGCATGGAAACTGCTCTCCTGAACATCCGTGAAGATCTGCCCTCCAACCTTGACTCTAACATCCCTTCTGTCCTCATCCTACTCGATCTCTCTTCTGCCTTTGACACGGTCAACCATGCCATTTTGCTCAACTGTCTCCGTGATAACCTGGGTATCACCGATCAGGCCCTGGCCTGGCTGACCTCTTTCCTCTCTGATGAACCCTCCCAGGTCCAACTTAGATCCTCCCTTTCCTCCATCTCACTCTCTATTTGTAGTGTTCCCCAATGGTCTAGCCTCTCTCCCTGGCTTTTCAACCAATACCTGGCACCCCTTGCCCACCGCATTGCCGCTCTCTGCTCCAAATTTCAGTGTTATGCGGATGACACTGAGCTCGTTTTCAGGCTTCCCTCAGCCACCTCTTCTCCCTCCCTCATCTCTGAGTGTCTTTCTGCCATCATGGAATGGTGTGCCACCAATTATCTCTGCCTTAATTTGCCAGTAAGACAGAGATTCTCCTCAATGGCACACCTGCACCCTCCTTTCCTGTCACTCTCTGGTCGGCCTCCCTTGGCCCTCTTCCTGCTCCCACTTGTGAGGCTAAGAACCTCTGGGTCATCTTCGACTCCATACTCTCCTTTTCTCCTCACATCTCTGATGTCTCTAAGAAGTCAAACTATCAACTACACTTCCTCAGAGGTATTCTTCCTTTCCTCTCCTTGGCCCAGAAGCTTACTGTCTCCAGAGCTCTGGTTCTCTCTAGGCCAGACTACTGCAACAGTCTCTTTCTAAATCTGCCTGCTGCTACTCTCTGCCCTCTGCAACTCATACAGAACAGGACTGTGAGACTTGTCCTTGGCCTCAAGCCTTTGGATTGTATCTCTCCAGCCCTGAAATCTCTTCATTGGCTGCCAGTGGTTGCAAGGGTCAAATTCAAGACTCTCTGCATTGTCCACAAGGCTTTCAAAGGCCTGGGTCCAAAATACCTTCAACTCTCCCTCCGGAAATACCTTCCCAATCGAGCTTGTTGCTCCTTCACCTCCAACTCCCTCAGGTTTAGCTGCTTCTCAAAGCAACGAGTTGGGGGTAAATCTCTACTCGGCTGGGGCTCCCTCTGGAACAGCCTCCCTGCCACCTCAAGACCTTCCTCTTTGCTTTTGCCTTCGCTCTTCCTCTCCCCTGCTGATCTGTCTGCTTCGGCTACGTGCACCTGGCTACCCTCAGATTTCGGGCCCAGGTCACTGCCCACACAACCACACACCCACACTGCCTCCTGGCAACCCTTGCACTTGGGTCTGAATCTATAACCTTACAGTCCCCTTAACTGCAGTTATCAAACACCCCTTGTCTGCGCCTCAATCCTTGCACTTGCCACCCTGCTGGCTCACTACCAGTTGTTGCTTCTCCTTTTCCCTTGCACTCTCCACCTTCTTTCTCCCCCGCACTTGCGCATTCACAATGTCACTGGGTCTAGTAAGATCGATGTTTTGTCCACCCGATGGATTATAAACATTATTGAGTGTTATATGAGGAAAAGGCTCATGACAATTAGAGGTTAAAGGAGGGTGGATGAATGAGTGACAAATCTTGTTTCGTGCTTTCTGTGATCATGAGACGATCAGAGTCTTGTGCAGAAAAAAATATGTTCTATCCCCCTCTTAAAAGACAGTACAGCCATGGTTTGCTGGTACATTCACTGTCAACTAATAACTGGGAATCATGTGAGTCAATCGAGATTTACTTGCGGGCAAATAGCGAGGAATATCACCATTGTCAAGATGTTATGTTTTATTTGTTGACCTCTTGACCATGGCAATGTTTTTATTAAGTAATTTATTCTCAGACATAATGTTGGAGCTCAATTCCTTTTGGTAGAAGGATTTACAAGGTCATAAATACCTTTTTCGTTTGTTATTAGAACCGCTGATGGTTTGTTCTTTTTTAATTTGTTAGATTTCTCATTGTTTGTCTGAGGTACCAGTCTCAAACCTTTATTCTTATCCTTGTTATTTTGTTATTGTTTCCTCTCCTTCTTTTGGTACTACATTTGTTGTTACTGGGAGATGGGAACTCCTCCTGGTAGGTTCTACCGACACCCTAAAAAATCTAGATGCCCAATTCAGCCACTTCACCATTGACTCCATCAAAATTCCAGTTTCCGTCTCTGTCAAAACTCTGGGAGTTTACCTAGATTCTGGCCTATCCATGGACAGACAAATCAATGCAATAGCCTCTGCAGCTGCATATCATGCCAAACTTATCAATGCAGTCAGACCCTTTCTCTCCAAAGAGAACTGCACCAACATAGTCAGAGCCATCACCGGCTCTAGGCTAGACTACTGTAACATACTCTTTCTAGGAACCTCCAACAAAAACTTAGAGAGATTGCAAGTCATACAGAACAATGCGCTCCGGGCAGCCCAAGGCATTGCAAAAAGAGAACACATCTATGAGGCCAGAAAACTAGCCCACTGGCTCCCAATAAAAGAAAGGATCTTATTCAAAGCCCTGACACTGACCCACAAGTGCATCCACCTCACTGTTTCTGCATACCTCTCACAAAGGATACACCCAGTCTCTTCCACCAGGCCAACAAGATCACCGTACACCAACATGTTCTCGGTGCCACTAGTGAAAAAAGCAAGAGCCGGCGGATCCAGCTTCCCTTACCTCGCGCCCTCTCACTGGAATGCCCTACCACCCACTATCCGTGGCGAGGCCTCCCTCACCACCTTACGCAAAACGCTGAAGACTGCCCTCTTCACATAAGACCTGACACACCAGCACGGTCACCTTCGTATATACTGTACTATATGACCAAAAGCAATATCTGTAACAACATTATGCTTCCCTGTAACATTCACAATATGTCAACAATCGCTATCCTGCCTGTACCATGTAACTAAGTTTATCGCAAGTAACAGCGCCTCAATGCCCCTGGGCTGCTTGCGCGCTATATAAATGTAAATAAATAAATAAATGCTAGCAAAAGACTGGTCTTATTTTTCTTAGGATTGCTGTTAGCAGTAGAAGTGCAAGGAACCAGAGTATTGTATCCCTTGATGACTATATTAGTAGTCATGGGAATGCCCAAAGGGATGGCCTCAGATAAGTGGGGATCAGAGGTTTTCCATTGTACTGATGGATTCAAAGACAATAGAGACTACATTGGACAGCAGTCTTCAGCAGGCTGTTTGTTCCAGAATGTAATTGAGTAGTATTGTATGTTCAGATGTCGTTTTATGGAGTTCTTCACAGACCCAAACTAGGGAAGTCAGGAGACAGTCAATGGCTCTGGATTGTAACCGGGCGAGGGAAGCCTGATTATCAGAAGTATCTTGTAACCCTTTCCTGTGAAATCATTTTCTGCATTTGTACTAGTCCTTGGCAAGCTGACCAATGTTTTTGTCAAGTACATACATTACGAGCTTAGAAACCCACCAACCAGTCATTATTTGTAAGCTTGAAGGGCACACAGTGAGAACCGTGCATGGTTCTGGCATCAGAAAGTCTTGGTGAGAATGCAAAGTGGTCTAAAGCCAAGCAGTCAAGAACTTAATTCAAAGAGGATTTTAAACAGAAACTTACAGTTTGAAAGACGTGTCCCAGAAATGCACAATTGTTGCACTAAAGGCTGCCATAAACTCTACCCGCTCAAAGCCTTCTACCGCTCCACCACACAGCCCCCACACTGAGCCTTTTGACTTAAATTTGCCACTGCCCGCCCCTGACCGCATCCCGTTTAGGGAGATGTGCTTGAGCATTCATCAGTTTTGGAACATACGCAGTTCCTATATTAATATATCATTTGTTCTCATATAGTGCTTCATGCTAGATTATGCTCACTTCCAAGCACTGTAGCAGTATGGGGTATACAATGAGTACCTTGTTGGTACTCAATGTATGAACCTCAGAAACATGAAGTGCTGAGTCGGTCATGCTACAGGATTCAACTTGCAAAGTGCAGGTTAACGATAGCCACATAGCTGAGGCAAACCCTTAACTTGTGAGCTATCCACCTGGATCACTATTGCCGCGATTACATATGGTAATGTTCATTATTCTGAGTCCTACTCTTCCTCGTCACATTAATTTCCTATTGAAGTTAAAACACTATCACCTCAGGCCCTAGCCTCCTAGCCCTCGGGAGCTTAAGAAGCCATCCCACTCTGCACACTTCCTCTATGGAAATACCACATGGGGTGGGTGAGCGGGACATAAACATTGTGACGAGGAAGTGTAGGACTTGGAGTAATGAGGATTACCATATGTAATCGGTGCATTATCCTCTCACTCCTCTTCCTTATCACATTCATTACTTATTGAAGGAATGCCAAGCCCTAATGACTCAGAGCTGCAATCCGATGCACAGGATGGCAAACACAATCATATTTCAGTGAACCGTACTTCTACATGAACATGCAAGCCATGGTTGCAATTAAAGATTTTCTCCCAAGAGTAGACCTCACCCTGATTATACAACAGGAATGAAAGCTAAAAGGGAAGGAGAGTTGCTGCTCCATAAACATTTGTCCAAAGCAATCCCCATTATCAAGGCCTTGGGCTGCTAATCCCCTGTGGAATACCTCTGAAGCATGATGGACAGGCCGGGGGACCCAAGCAAGTGTCCCCAATGGCCATCCCTGTCCACAACTTGTCCAGGTGGCTAACTAAACAAACTCTGGTCAATCACATATGGCGCCATGTAGACAGGCTGACTTCATGTGCTGCATAACTACCCATTTGTGTTTGAGTTCAATCGGCCACGACTGAGGTAGCGTACCCTGGTCACAAGCCATCAGTCAGCCATACACCCCGTTAAACAACCACCCTGTTGGACCCACAGCTACTAGCAAAGAATCAGGGAAGCTGAATTTGCCACTCTATCAATGTTACCGATTATGTCACTGTGATAACCCCAAGTGTGCAGTAATCCGAGGGGTGGTAAAGGTGGGAGGCAAACCCTGTCTGCTCCACATGACCCAAGCAGGCCCATCCGCAAACTTCAAGGCAGGGAGGAAAAAGAGGAGTAAAACATTCTCATATCTAAGTGATGACAAGAAGGAACATCACCATCACAGGGAACCAACCGAGAGGGCTTCTGCTGACATGTCTAATGGTGAGTATCGGAGAGCCATGAGCCCCGGCACTATGCCTCAGGGATGCGCAAAGGACCGAAAAAGCTGGATTCACTTGCTTCAAATTGTTCAAGATGTAGCAACCCACTTGTAAAATCTCCCCCCAAGGCTTATTGTAAGTCACATCGAAGTAAAAAAACGCAAGGGGTCACATTGCAATGCCGCACATGGGAAAAGCACAGAACCACGATTAGAAGGTTGGCCAGTGAATCCTGTAACACGTGGAAATAAGCTGGGAGTTGACACCATTACACTTATCCTGCTGCCGAAAACCCACTCCCTGAATCAAGCTTGAGGAGGAGGTTTGGTGCCGACTTGGATTAAAGGGGAGGGAGAGTCAATGCCCATGGAGGGAGAGCAGGACGAGCAACCTGCCATGAAACCTCAGGAAGTGGTTATCCCAAGCCCAACAGAGACCATCATGATGAAGTGCGATCATTCCAAGACACGCCCACCTGATCCTGTTGCAGCAAAACCTGGGAGCCGGGGTCAACTTTTTAAATTGCATGCTACTAGCTAGGCACCAAAAGCTATTTGTACCCTGAGCTCTACACATGCACATAGCACACCACTCGCCAACAGACTTGCCAAAAGAAAACTCCCACCAATATCGAGTGGTCAGTGTCAATTTTTCGGCCGGTTGGAGAGATCCCCAGATTTAAATTCCTAAAACAGAAAACTGGGTGGGATAGACCAGATTGGCTTGAAGGAAACTTCTGTGTTAAGAAGGTCAGCTCCTCCTCCAACTGGATGCCGTGTAACGAGGGGAAGTCTCCTAAAGGACACATGCACTGGTACTGCACCTCACAGCACTGACAGCCCTGTGACAGAGACCATGAGTGCCCTGCCATCCCCTTGGTCATAAAACTCTAAGATAGAGTGCTGACTGAGAGTGAATTTACCATAGGTTAACAAGACGCCTCTAGGGGGCAGAGGACTGCCATGTCCAAACAAGGTACTGGCCAGCCTCCCTCACGTAGCCATCAAGATGAGGAGCTGATTGTTCGGATAGTACTACAGGATAGTTCAGAGTTCAAAGGATCACAAGTTGTCATGGTTTACTTATTCCAAGACTGTTCGACCCGACCACCAGAAAATAAGAAAAGGAAGCATCTCGACCCTAAGCAGCGACTCATGCCCCAAGAAAGGCCCTCACAAACCATAGACTGGAGTAGGCACTAGAACAGAGCCCCCAACTGTTGCTGGTGGAGTCATTTTGCCGGGCTCCCCAGAAAAGAGACTCCCAAAAGGACTGGTATAACTGCAGTGAGGAGAATCCCAACCACTGCACCCCTCCCTGATCCTGATGGGAACCACAGAGTGAGACCGACGGTGAGTGGAAGGCCGAGGAACCTTTCTGCAGGGGACCCAAAGTATGCCACAAGGAGGGGCAGTGAGCCCAAAGACTATGGACGTTGAACCTAAGTGTCAATGACCTGGCCCAGTTCTTACCAACCACAATTTCAGGAATCCATTTCATTCGTATCTGTTGGAGCAGACCCTGCCCTGCGATACAAGTTGGGCCTGTGTATGGTGTTGGGCCTGTGTCACAGAAGAATAGCCCAGGGGCAACGTGCTTGCCATCGAAACAAGACGACACGGAGCAACTCAGTTTCGATCCCTGGGTCCATGCTTAGAAACCTCTGGGTATTACGCGCGTTACAAATAGCCTATCATATCATATACCCAGGGGCTGAGTGACATAATGGAAACACCACCGAGTCAGCGTGACAGTCTTGACATTGCTTGAAAAAGGTTCAGTTGTTAGACACACTGGGGAGAGGACTGATGAGGAAAGGCTGTCCTCATTTACCCCCGAGACGGTTGGCAAAACACCTCGATAGGAAAACCACCTCTAACATCAATTGTTGTTGCTCCAAGGCCTGAGATTAAAAAGCAGCAGGAAAAGGATAATTCCTTAAAATGGGCCCCAGCACAACTTTAAAACTGGACAAAACTTCTTAGACACTGCACTTCAGCCCATGTGCCATGCTCATGAGGCCCAGCCTCCACATGCCTTCTCAAACAGCTCATTCCAGGAATGGGGACTGGCTCCCGAAGTCAGGACCATACATCCAGCCTTACCTGTCAATCCTGTGGCTTGCTTTGTGGAAATGTGGCGCCACTCACAGTATCTCTAAGGGTGTGCACAAGCTGGATCCTCCATGGTGTTGCCACTGTTGATGTAGCCTCCTTCAGAGCGGGGCAGCAGCATCTGCTGGAGCAATCTTATGTTATGTTATTGGACATTTGTATAGCGCCATTTTACCATTGGTATGATCTCAAAGCGCTGTGGGTTGAATGCCCTCAGAGACCATAGTCCAGGTCAGTGGAGAGAGTCGGGTAGTAAATAGTGCTTGGGTGACTCAGTATGTGTGCAGCCAAGGTGATTTTCGTGGTGTGTAGCTGTATTCTAATGCTTGGCGTGATGCACAGGTTGCTTGAGATCAGTAGAATGTGTGCAGCAAGCCCGATTTGACTTGGGGTGGCAGAGGTGGTGTAAAGTGTAAGTGCTACTGCACCCATTTACAGGTCCCGGGTATGGAGGAGCTGCCTGCCCGCCTTGGTTCGTGAGGCCCGTGCATCGAGGTAGGGAGGGGGTTCAAATGTGTGCAGGGTGGGTGGCTAACGGCGTCTCTGCCACGATGCATGAACCCTATACTGGCCCTGCCAGAGAGGAACTGCCGCTGAAGTTGGACCGCCCACTGTGCCATTTGAAGTCTATGGGATCCGAGCCTCAGAGTCTGCCCTTATATGTTGGTTGTTTTTTGTGGCTAATAGCCACCCTGCCAAGATGCCTGAAAGGCAGTTGTTGCCACCACAGCCCTGCCATACTGGTACAAAGTGAAATTTGAGGGAAAAAAGGCAAAGCGAGGCTGCAGCTCGCAGTCCCAGCCCGGAGTCCCACGCCGGTGCAAAGGGTAGACGAAAAAAAGCAAGTGTACAGAGTGGGGCGGCATCTTAAACTCCCAGGCGCTGAGGGGCGAGGCCTGAAAAGGCTGTGTTTTAACTTAAAAGAAAAGTTTTACTATATTTTATATTTTATGGTCGTTTTTTTTCTGAGTTTGCTTTTTAAAGACGTTTCTCTTTTTAAATATGTTGATTTATAGAAGGCATTTGTAACAGCTTTTTCTTTATTCTTTGTTTTTATTGTTGTTGATTATGTGTATTGGTCAGTTGTGTCATTTCTTTTGATTAATTTACTGATGAATTTATGTAATGATTGGAAAAGTCGATTAATTTCAGCTAAATTCAATAAAAAAATAAAAAAGAAAAGAAAAGTATCCAGCAGGCAGGGAAAATGCTTGGCGAAAGGATTGAACGCCCTTCAACGCGTGAGGAACGTGACGAGGAAGAGAGACGAGGGAGAATGAGAACTCCTTCCGCCAAACCGGAGCTGTGGACAGGCAGCATTTTGTATTAGATCGGTGTGCTGCTCAGCTCAGGCTCGATAGTGGAGGCAATTATTTGAATCCTGTCTCCCTTCGGTCGCACTCTCCTATTATCTGCTCTCCTTCACACCTGAGAGCCGCCGGATTCTCCTCGCGAGTAGAGATAAGCCCGGGCTTGACCTTGCGGTCACCTCGGATGTGCTAATGCATTCCCCATTTACTTGAGCGCGTTGAGGGAAATACTCTATGGTATGCTGAAGGATTTCCCTTTGGAGCATGAGAGCTGCAGGCCACAACACAAGGCAGAGATTTATATTACACACCTGCCCAGGTACAAAAAGAAATCCCACCACGTCTGGCCAACGGTTCCCCTGGTTGCTCATTGCGAGGGATTCACAATGCCTTTCCACGCGAAGCCAATCTCTGCCGTTTCATTCCCGATAGCAGCCCAAGAGTCACAGAGGCCTTTACCGCGGTAATTGCGTTTCACTGGCAAATAGCTGAAGGAAACTAGTCATCTGACTTTGGAGAGAAGTGTGATTTAAACTGAACATTAGAAAAGCCTATAACTATAAATTTGCTACCTCTGACCCTTCAGGAAACCCTGACATCTGTGCTTTGAAATCAGAAAGGCATGTTTTAATGCACTACTATTCCACAGTGTCCAGGAAAACATTGTTCACCTACAGAAAGTCCGAAAACACGTCCCTGGATAACCGGCTCAGACAGGAGCGTGTATTCTGGCGCGTTTATGCCATGTAAACAATGTGTGATTTATTCGATCTTACCCTTGTCCTCATAACTGTCTTCACTCTATGAGGGTTTTGGCCCCTGGTGTTTCTGGTACAGACGTTCTTTACTCCGAGATAGCCCTCCCCTCCACCTCCCAGGCCATTTTTGCCGAAAACCTGTCTGCCTGCCTGTCTGGCCAGACCTAGCTGTGGGGAGAGAGGGGGGGGGTAGGAGGGATGAAGACCACCTTGCTGGCCTGCTCTCCCCACTGCCCCATATTTAACTCAGAGGACATACCTGCATCCCCCCTCTCCAAATCCCCCCCCCCCAAGCTCTCTGTTACCCTCTTCTCTCAACCAACTTCATTCTATCATTTGCGGGACACCCCTGCAACCCGTGGTCTCTCACTGGTCCCACTCACACTGCCCACTTATTTATATATTATTTATTAACATTCATAAAGCGTGCAACAGCCTGAAGGCATTGTGGCACTGTTATAAGAAGGCATACTTAGTTACATTGCAAAGACAAGAACAAAAAGAGGAAAAACAGTGGGGATAGAAAGCACGAGCCTGATAGTGGAGAACCTACTGACGGTAATATAACAGAGAACAGGCCAATGTAGACTACAGGTGGACAGATGCAGTGTGGTAGGGTTGGGAGGGTCTGTTGTGAGGATGGATATCAATTTCTGAAATGACAAGAGGGAGGACTCAGCTCTGAGTAGGTTTGGTAAGGCATTCCATAATTTGGGGGCGATGTAGGGGATGCTGATGCCGCCCGTTTTGACCCTCTTAATTAAGGCAATGAGCAGCTGGTTGGCGTGAGAAGCTCTTTTGGGACGCAAGGAGGTGGCTCTGACAATTTTCTCGGACAGGTAGGGAGGGGCTGTGAGTGCTAGGCACTTGTGAGTTAGGGTAAGTATCTTGAAGGTAATCCGTTCCTTGACAGGGAGCCAGTGGGCTGCGTGCTTGGCCTGTGAGATGTGTTCTCTTTTGGGGATGTTTAATGCTGCGCTGAGAGCACTGTTTTGAATAACTTGAAGTCTATTCAAATTTGTGGCTGAGCTACCTGCTAGGAGAACATTACAATAGTCTAGTTTGTCCCCAATGGTGGCTCTAGCTATTGAAAGACAGTTCTGTTTAGACAAATAGGGTTTTACTGCATTTATTAGTTAAATAGTGAGTGCGGAGGCAATCAAGCTTACTTGACGTGGCATGGAGAGTGTGGGGTCTAAATAGAGCCCTAGTGTCTTTACTGAGGGATAGACAGGGATAGTGGTATTATCAATGGTGAAATCGCTATATTGTTTACCAAGTTTGCTTAGGGTTTCTATAGGGCCGACTAAGAGGATCTCAGTTTTACCTCCATTGAGACAGTCCATTTGCTGCCATCCAGGCTTGAATGGTGGTGTACATTTTATGGAGAGCTTTGGCATCTTGATCATAGGAGCCGAGAGTGGCAGGAGGACCTGAGTGTCATCTGCATAGTTTCTGTATGCTATGCAGAAGGTGTCCAATTTGTCGAAAAGGGGTTTGGTGAATAGGTGTTAAAGATGGCGTCTCTAGGGCGCTGAGTACCTGGGCTTCCGGTAGTTGTTCTTGGTGAGGTCGCCAGGCTGTCCGACAGGTGATTGAAGATTATGAAACGCGAGAAACCGGCGCACCCCTTCCCCTCGAGTCAACAGGGTTAGAGGTGGACCAGCTCCCAACGCCACAAAAGTGCACCTTCCTGGTTCTTGCAGTGTTGGAGCAGTTTGCAAGATAGAACTGCGGACGGAATGCCGTGGTGTATTCAGAGGATGTAAAACTGGAGGAGGCAGGCAGGTCTTGGAAGGCAAGGTAGAAGAGCAAGACCGTAGTGGGCAAAAAACTGTAGAACAAGGCTGAAGCAGACAAAGACTGGTGGGCAGGCTGGAGCAGGCAAGGAATGGAGGGCAGGCTGGAGCAGGCGAGGACTGGAGGGCAGGCTGGAGCAGGCAAGGAATGGAGGGCAGGCTGGAGCAGGCGAGGACTGGAGGGCAGGCTGGAGCAGGCAAGGAATGGAGGGCAGGCTGGAGCAGGCGAGGACTGGAGGGCAGGCTGGAGCAGGCGAGGACTGGAGGGCAGGCTGGAGCAGGCAAGGACTGGAGGGCTGAAGCAGCAAAGGCTTCGGGAGCCAAGACACGATCCGAGAAACAAACCGCGTTGAGACGCGGTGAGTTTCGGGATCTCGCTCCTTAAATAAGACCGGCAGCACTCAGGAGGCTTGAAACGCAAGCCGTGTTATCCCCGAGTGCTGCCGCGTCCGAAACAAGGCTTGGGAAGCAAGCTTGTGGCTTCCCAAGCGCCTCGAGGACTGCGCATGCGCGAAGACCGAGACGCGGCCTTCTGCGCATGCGCAGACCCCGGGACACAGAAACCCCAGAAGCGCCGGGTGTCGCGGATAACCGCGGACCCCCCAGCCGGTATTGGGGATAACAGCGCCAGGATGGGGCGCGTCGGAACCCATAATCGCGCCCCCTCCGACAGGTAAGTGAGGTGGAGGTGGTGACACTTTGCCCCCTCCCAGAAAGCCCAGGAGCCCCAGGTTTCCATGGAAAGCGGCGATAGAAATCACGGATCAGGCAGGGGGCATGTACATAACTGCGTGGTTCCCAAGTTCTATCACAGGCTGGGTAGCCCTTCCAGTCCACCAAATACTGGAGTACCCCTCGCCTGATGCGAGAATCGCAAATTTCCTGTACCTCAAATTCGGGAGACCCCCGGACTACAACAGGTGCGGGACGAGGGGCGGAACGGCCAAACGTGTCCACCACATATGGCTTCAACAGGGAGACATGAAAAACCGGATGCACCCGCCAAGTTTGAGGCAATTGCAAACGGAAAGCCACAGAAGACAGGCGTTTAGTGATCCTGAAAGGGCCAAAGTATCGGGGAGCCAATTTGGTGGGTAAATTACGAATGGGGAGATGTTTGGAGGACAACCAGACTAGATCCCCCACCTGGAAAGCAGGTTCAGGTGTCCTTCCCTTATCAGCCTGTCGCTTCATCCGTGCCTGCACCTCCGCCAAAGTACTGCGAGCCAAGGAGTGTTGATCCTGAATGGAAGTGATGAGCCAATCAGCAGAGGGAACCGTACTTGAAGGTACAGGACAAAAGGGTACCAATTTAGGATGTAAGCCGGACAAACAGAAAAACGGACTCAGGCCCGTAGATGAATGAACTGTGTTGTTATAGGAGACCTCAGCAAAAACTAGATGGGACTTCCAGTTAGATTGAGTGGCATTGGCAAAACAGCGAAGATATTGTTCCAGAGTCTGGTTAGTCCTTTCAGTCTGGCCGTTGGTGTGAGGATGATAACCAGAACTGAGTGCACGATGGATGCCGAGATGACTGCACAATTGACGCCAGAAAGATGACAGGAATTGAGACCCTCGGTCGGATATGATCTTTTGCGGCAGTCCGTGTAACCTGTATATCTCCAGAAGAAATGCCGATGCCATCTGAGTAGCAGTTGGTATTTTAAGGAACGGAACAAAATGTGCCGCTTTGGAAAAGCATTCCACAACGACCATGATGCAGGTATATTCTTCAGATGGAGGAAGTTCTACGATGAAATCAACCGCTATGGTGTGCCAAGGGTAAGGAGGAATCTCGGTGGGATGAAGCAACCCTAGGGGCCTCTTCCTAGGAATCTTCACCTGGGCACACGCAGGACAACTCTTTACATAACGTTCAACATCATGGGCCCAACCTGGCCACCAGAACTGTCTGGATATTATTTCTCGAGTTGCTCCGATACCACGATGGCCACCAACTCGGGAGTCGTGAAACCCCTGAAGCACAAGAGTTCGAAGAGTGGTTGTGGGAACATACAGCCTATTCCGGAAGAAAAGTAGTCCATTCTCTTCAGTAACCTGTGGATGCCTCATGAGGCCTTCCCGATCAGGATCGGTAATTGTGTCTTGTAGAATCTTCTGAAGATAAGGTGATAAGGTGAACAAGAAATGCTTTGGGGATATAATTGGTTCCTCCCTGTACTGCTTTCTTGCTTCTACCTCCAAGGATCGAGACAAGGCATCGGCCTTTAAATTACGAGCACTGGGGATGTATGTGATATTGAAGTCATAGTGGGAGAAAAAAAAGGCCCATCGGGCTTGGCGAGAGGTTCGGCACTGAAGAGACTTCAAGTACTGCAGATTTCGGTGGTCGGTACGTACTTCCACTGAATGCCGGCCTCCAAGGAGATGATGTCTCCACTCTTCGAATGCAGTTTTTATTGCCAATAATTCTTTCTCGATTACTGCATAATTTTGTTCGCTAGGCGTGAGCTTGCGGGAAAAGTATGCCACAGGGTGTTCCACACCAGTTTCTGGTTCCTCTTGTAAAAGGACTGCACCCAGGGCAAGATCGGAAGCGTCGGCTTCTACTATGTATGGCGCCTCCTCATTAGGATGATGCAAAATGGGAGCAGTACTAAAGGCTTGTTTCAAGACGTTGAAAGCCTTGGTTGCTTGTGTATTCCAGTTAAAAGGTGTTTTACTGCTAGTTAGTTGAGTTAAGGGAGCCGTGAGTTGAGAAAAATGGGGTATAAATTGCCGATAAAAATTAGCAAATCCCAAAAATCGTTGTAGGGACTTTACATCAGAAGGTTGAGTCCAATCTTGAATGGCTTGTACCTTGGCCGGATCCATGAAAATTCCAGTGCCACTGATCACATAGCCCAGAAATTCCATCTTTTTCTGGTGAAAAGAACACTTCTCCACCTTAACGTAAAGGTGGTTCTGGGACAAGCGTCGAAGCACCTCTCGAACATGTTCCACATGTTGCTTCAGGGAGACAGAAAAAATGAGGATATCATCGAGATACACCCAAACTGATATCCCGATTAGATCACAAAAAACGCTATCCATAAAACGCTGAACGACAGCCGGGGCATTGCACAATCCGAATGGCATTACCCGGTATTCGTAATGCCCGAAAGGGGTCTTAAAAGCCGTCTTCCATTCGTCTCCCTCTTTGATTCGAATTAAGTGATAAGCGCCTCGTAGATCCAACTTAGTAAACACCTGGGCAGTTCGAAGGGACTCCATGATGCTTCGAATTAAAGGCAATGGATACCTATCTTTTCTTGTAATATCATTTAATTGACGGTAGTCAATACAGGGTCGTAAGGTTCCTTCCTTCTTCTTCACAAAGAATAGCGGGAATCCAGCTGGTGATTTCGAGGGAGTGATATAACCCTTCCTGATACAGTCTGACAAGTATTCTTGAAGAACTGCCTTCTCAGTAAGGGACAAGGCGTATACCTTCCCATGAGGAATTACTGAACCGGCTACCAGTTCAATAGTACAGTCAAATGTTCGATGAGGTGGCAATGGTATGTCTTCGGGTTCAGAAAACACTGGCTGATATTCGGCATATTCCTGAGGGACAGACAACAGAGCACAAAATTCAGGAAAGCCAGTACCCCTCGTGAGGGGTATGGATGGAATCTCCTTTCTTGACACACCGGCCAAACAGCAATCCTGGAGACAGAGAGCGGAGGTGAAATCCAAAAGGCGAGCTCCCCAATTGATGGTAGGATTATGGTGAAGAAGCCAAGGTAAACCCAAGACCACGGGATAAGAGGGTGATTTGATGACATCCAAGGCGATCTCTTCCCTATGTTCTTTAATCTGCATATGTAGACACATGGTTTGTTGACGGATTGGACCGGAAGATAAAGGGGTTCCATCGATGACTTCGACAGGCAAGACACTTCTCCGGGGTAACAAGGGTATTTCTTGGCTGACTGCAAATGTCTCGTCTATATAGTTCCCAGATGCTCCACAATCCAGCAAGCCCAGCACCTCTGTCTCTTTGTTTAACCACGACAACTTGATCCTCACCACCAGTAAAACAGCCGGTTGCATGGGCTGCAATGAAGAGGCGGAACTGGAAAGGACTGAATACGAATCCGGACCTGTCGTTGCCCTTCCTACTGACGACAGGCCAACTAGTTTTCCGACTTTCTTTGTGGGCGTAAAGGACAAGTACCCAAGAAATGCCCAGCAGCCCCACAGTATAGGCAAAGTCTTAGATTCCGTCTGCGTTTCCGTTCAGCTTCCGAGAGCGGACCCCTAACGGCTCCCAACTGCATGGGTTCGGGGCCGGAATCCGAAAGTCCGGAATTTCCAGTTTGAGCGTTGGGTGGTCTTGTGAACAGCCATTCAGCTCGTCGTCTCTCACCCTTCCGTTCTGCCAATCTATGGTCTATTCGCAACACTTGTTCAATTAATTGTTGCAGGGTATCAGGCTCAGGAATATGTAGCAATTCATCTTTGTACTCCTCTCTTAGACCTCTTCGGAACAAAGTCTTTTGAGTTATCTCAGGCCACTGGGAGTCAGTTGCCAACTGACGGAAACGGCCAATGTAAGCTATAATATCCATAACACCCTGTTTCAGTTCCATCAATTGATTCTGAGCTGCGGAGGCTAAATTTGGTGATTGAAAGACCTCCAGGAATGCTTTTTCGAAAGCTGCAAAGTCAGTGAGTATGGGGCTATTGGCAGACACCAATGGAGCGGCCCAGGCCAGGGCATTTCCAGTCAAATTCCCCAAAATATATCCTATCTTGGCTTTATCGGAATTAAAATGAGAGGCTCTGAAAAGGAAATGTATTCTGCAATGGTTGCAGAACTCTGCCACACGTCTCGGGTCGCCGTCAAACTTGATGGGCGTAGTCTGGGACATAGCCCCTTCTCCCTGGGACGCTACCCCAGAGGCTTGTGACACCATCTGCCTTAGACCAATGTTCTCTTGACGGAGCGCTGTCATTTCGGCCCGAAGAACACGCATCTCCTCCCGGAGATCTTGAGCCTCGTCCATCTCGAAGTCGGAAGGTAGGCGTCTCAATCTGTTAAAGATGGCGTCTCTAGGGCGCTGAGTACCTGGGCTTCCGGTAGTTGTTCTTGGTGAGGTCGCCAGGCTGTCCGACAGGTGATTGAAGATTATGAAACGCGAGAAACCGGCGCACCCCTTCCCCTCGAGTCAACAGGGTTAGAGGTGGACCAGCTCCCAACGCCACAAAAGTGCACCTTCCTGGTTCTTGCAGTGTTGGAGCAGTTTGCAAGATAGAACTGCGGACGGAATGCCGTGGTGTATTCCGAGGATGTAAAACTGGAGGAGGCAGGCAGGTCTTGGAAGGCAAGGTAGAAGAGCAAGACCGTAGCGGGCAAAAAACTGTAGAACAAGGCTGAAGCAGACAAAGACTGGTGGGCAGGCTGGAGCAGGCAAGGAATGGAGGGCAGGCTGGAGCAGGCGAGGACTGGAGGGCAAGCTGGAGCAGGCAAGGAATGGAGGGCAGGCTGGAGCAGGCAAGGAATGGAGGGAAGGCTGGAGCAGGCGAGGACTGGAGGGCAGGCTGGAGCAGGCGAGGACTGGAGGGCAGGCTGGAGCAGGCAAGGACTGGAGGGCTGAAGCAGCAAAGGCTTCAGGAGCGAAGACACGATCCGAGAAACAAACCGCGTTGAGACGCAGTGAGTTTCGGGATCTCGCTCCTTAAATAAGACCGGCAGCACTCAGGAGGCTTGAAACGCAAGCCGTGTTATCCCCGAGTGCTGCCGCGTCCGAAACGAGGCTTGGGAAGCAAGCTTGTGGCTTCCCAAGCGCCTCGAGGACTGCGCATGCGCGAAGACCGAGACGCGGCCTTCTGCGCATGCGCAGACCCCGGGACAAAGAAACCCCAGATGCGCCGGGTGTCGCGGATAACCGCGGACCCCCCAGCCGGTATCGGGGATAACAGCGCCAGGATGGGGCGCGTCGGAATCCATAATCGCGCCCCCTCCGACAGGTAAGTGAGGTGGAGGTGGTGACAATAGGTTGTAGAGAGTAGGTGCCGTGCAGGAGCCCTTGGGGAATCCACAGTGGATTGTTGTTGGAGCTGCACTCGCGTGCTTTGAAAAGACCTTCATGGCTCTCCCTTCCAGAAAGGAAGTGATCCAAGAGGTGGCTTTTGTGGAGAATTGGTCTGCATAGGTAAGATGTCTAGTGAGAGTCTTGTGGTCCACAAGATCAAATGGAGCCGACAGGTCCAGAAGTAGGAGAAGAGCTGGTTTGCCTTCATCCATAATTTCTATTATTTGGTTTTTTTGAGATCGAGAAGGGCAGATTCAGTGCCGTGACCTTTGCGGAACCCTGATTGCCTCTTGCAGAGGATGCAATTAGCCTCGAGGAAGTGTTGTATTTGGTTGTGAGCCGCCTTGTCAAGGATTTGTAGGAGAAAGGGGACTGTAGTGATGTAGGGTCTAGTGAGTTTAAAATAAAAAAGAGGGCGCCCCCATGCTTCTTTGAGGCTAAGCGGGACAGTACCAAAGCAATGAAGCATTAATGAAGGCTGTCAAGAATGGTGCAAGGGAGTCAGCGCATTCTTTAATGATGTTGGCTGGACAGATGTCCCCTTTGCAGATGGATGGTTTTAGGTTTTGGGGGAGGTCTAAGACTTCTTATTCAGTGACGTCTCGGAAGGAAAAGAGGCTGTTGTCAGGATGAGTGGTGGTGTGGCTGGGCGAAGGAGGAGGGTCAGAGTTGGGCAGGGCTTAAAGTTGAGCTTGGATTTTTTCTGGAGAAGTTCTATTTTGTTGAGCAGGGCTGCTTGTATACTGCAACACAAGGCTTCATCTTTAGGGAAATCATCTGAGCTTGTGGTGGGAGTGACTAAGTCTCTGAATATGGCTGGGACTTGGCATTAGTTATCCTCGTGTTAAAGGAATTGGACTTGGCTTTGATAATAGTTTTTTGTACTGGGCAGATACTTTTTAAAAATCTTCCTTGAAGGAGTCACTGGGGTTTGTTTGCCACTTTGGTCAATGCGCTACGTTTGCAGATGCGTAGGGCCTGAAGTTCAGCTGTGAACCATGAATTGATGTGCATAGACTTTTTCTTTTTTAAGTTGTCGTGGGACGATGGTGTCAATAGCTTTTGTAAGGGTGTCATTGAAGATATCTGCTAATAGGCAAGGGTCATTACAGAAAGGGGGCTTAAGAGCAGTTTCCAGGAAGGGTAGGAGGTTGTCCTTAGATAGTTTACGCACACTTCTAGCCCACGCTGGAGGTGCATAGGTGAGTTTTTCTAGTGGTAGAAGCTCTAGGAATGGAGAATTGTATGAGGTTGTGGTCAGTCCAAGGGTAAGAGGCTTTGGAGCTGACTGTGGCAGAGCAGTTATGGTCAGCCACCAAGTCCAGAGTGCGACCTTTGCAGTGAGTGGGGTTTGTGACTCTTTGCACAAAGCCCATGTCTTTAAGTTGTTTTGCCAATTCCGTGGCTGCTTTATCTATAAACCCTTCAGGTAAGAGGGTCCCCAGTAGGTAGTCCTGACAGTTCACAACAGCCTCAATATAGTTCCTTTTGTCTCTGTTTATTATAGAATAGAAGAAAAGGTTTGAGTGCTATTCCTCAATAAAAGGAAATCTTCCCTACAATCACCATTTTTTGGTGTTTCAGACTGTGGAAATTTGTTCCCACACTCTATAAGGTATGTAAGAGAAAAGCATATCTAGTAACCCAGGTGGATCGGTGTCTCTATTTTAGGGTCTAATGATAAGATCAAAATGAAAATAAGTAAATTCTAACAGTGTGGCCCTCATTAGGACCCTGGCGCTAAGGGGTTTGCGCCAGCGTTAGCTGCGCCGACCCCTTACCGCCAACTACGAGTTCCCATAGCGCCATGGTCATTTTTCCGCCCGCTTTTTGCGGGCGTAAAAATCCATGGCGCTATGGGAACTCGGTGTTAATTACGCCACCGTAGTGTACGGTGGCGTAATTAACACCTTCCCCACTCCCATTGAGCCCTATGGGGCCGAAATGGGAATGGGGAAGGGTAAATGGGTCAATGGGGACTTACCGCCCCGCCGACCTCGGAATGGGGCGGTAAGTCCGCCATCCGCCATGGCGTAAAGGGACTTTGCGCCATGGCGGAAAAGTCCGCCGATGGCGGAAAAAATCCGCCAGGGTCGTAATGAGGGCCTGTGTCTTTAACCCACAGGGTCGTATTATTGAACACACATGGCAGAAAAGAAGTGATAGGAAAGAAGACGTATCACCACTAAAAACACAAGCAATATTATACCCCTGATGAATGTCCTGATGAATGTCCTGCAAGTTGTCCTGCAAGTTGGTTTTAGAAAATAATAACAGCAATTGTTTAGAAAACAATAACAGCATTTTAAAATAAGGAAATTTGCTCCAGTGTGAAGTTTCATACGGAGTGCTGATTGAGATATTAGAAAAACCAACCCACATTGTTTGTACCTCTTGTGTTCTGTGAGATATGTTTTATATGTTTTTTATCAAGTTTTATGTGATGTGATCATTTTATGAGTGTCAATTTCTAAATGTGTAATTCAATTTTCAATTTTCATGCATGAATTTTGGGTATTAGTTAAACAATCTGTCATTTTACTCTTGGCTTTAGACACCTGTTAATACATCTTCTTTTTGTATAATATATATGCTTTAACTTTTGGGTCATTTAGGCCCAGGTTAAGATCGCCAAATAGAATAGTTCTGGTAGAGGTCTTGAGGTTATCTCTTAGTAGGTGGAGGAAATGCCCCTGAAAGTCTGAGCCCGGGCCTGGAGGCCGGTAGTCCAGGTGCATCGTAATAGTGCAGTTAGGGGAAGTGGATAGTTTGGCAGAGATGATCTCTGCTTTAACTTCCCAAGGGAAGTTGACCATTCTGAGAGAGAGAGCTTCTTTGGTTATAAAGGCTACTCCTCCTCATTTCATAAGTTGTCTGTCTTGTCCGAGAATGGAATATCCTGGTTGGAGAGCTAATGAGATTGCACCCACTGCAAGCCCCTACCCTCTGACAATCCTTATCCTCACCCTGGTCCTCACCCTCCACCATGCCTGCTCCTTTCTGTGTCAGTCCGACACCTCGGACCGATGCTGCCACCGTTGCTTTTTGACTACTACACCTACCTGTGATTTTTTTTGTGGGGCAGTGTGGCTCTTTATTGTGGGTCATGTAAAGTGTGGATATGGTATAATATGGCAGCTTGAAATATGGGTTGAAAAGTGTGTCAGGAATATGGATTGGTGGTGTGGAGAGCATATTTAGGTCTGAAGTTGTGAGTGTTAGAAGGCCATGGGTAGTCTGGCGTGTGGCAATGAGCATATGGTCTGTTTTTTAATTTTTTTTATTGGTTTATATCGTGCCGAAAGCCTGCGGGCATCGGGACACAACCATAAACACAAAGAAAATAAACATGTATAAAACAGGACAAGTAAAGAAACTGCCTAGGTGTCATGCATTCCTCTGGGCACTCACCTCACCATGCTCCGCACCGACCAGCAGCAGCTTCTGGGCACTCACCCAAACAGGCATCGCGCCGTCTAGTAGCAGCCAACAAAGCGGATCCACCATGGCAGCGTAGGCGGCAAGTCCAGATTAGGTCCCTTTCCACCCGGCTGGTAAGACGCTCTCTCACTCAATGGCAACGCTGGCGGCACTTGCCGCAACGACATTGGAGGTTGCCATGGTGTTTCCATGATGGAAATCCGCACTCTGTTCACGTGACACCTGCCCACAGTCTGCGTTATCAGCGCTCCGCTCACGTGACAGCGCTCACGTGATCAAATACCAGCAGAATAAAGGAGTTTCACTCACGCCGATCAAAGCATCTCAGCTGTTCTCTACGGAGTTTGGCGTTTTCTTCATGAACCTGCTTCATCTGCTTCTTGGATTTTGGACTTGCTTATGCTTCTTGGACTGCTTCCGGATTTCCCTTTGGAATAGAATAGGGGAGTCTTTGATGTTGAAGATTCATATTCTGGGTTTAGCTTGGCACAGGCCTGGTGGGATCCAAAGACCATCATCTATGTTTTACTTCCATTAAGACACATCCAATTCTTTTCCATCCAGGCTTCGATGATGGTACATAGTGCCGCCATTTTGGTGCTGTCTTTGGTGTAACAGCCACTCAGTTCCACCACCAACTAGGTGTCCTCTGCATAGTTTGTAAAATAAGCCCTAATGTTATCAAGCACTATGCAGAGACACCTAAGGTAGAGATTGAACAGGAGTCGAGGCAGACTTGCACCCTGCGCAACACCAAAGAAAGTGGGTGTCTCTTGTGAGAAGTTCTCTCCCCAGTGGATTTTAGATTTTCTATCTGCTAGAAATGAAGCCACCCAACCGGTGGCCTCTTTTGAGCAGTTAGCCATCTTCTTCAGCGCCTGTTGGAGCTGTTGATGGTCCAGATGGGTTGATGGGTTGTGAGGGGGTATGAGATGCACATGTGGAATGGCATCTGAGGGGATGAGTAAGAGGGCAGATGGTGTGTTGGGTTGTGAGTAGCTTGGGTGTGTTGAAGTCGTTACGTGGTAAAGTGATGTATAGTGTTGTGTAGCTATAATAGTGTGTGATATGAACAAGTATGGTTGGGTGGGGGTGTAAGGGATAGGTGGGTGGATGGATGAGGTTATGAGCTCTGGACTGTGTTCTATTGTATGCATGTATATATGGATGCCCATATACATGTAGGTTTCTTGTGCCGTGCTTATCATTGCCTTCAGGCCACTCCATTGATTGGCAGCATGAACAGTGACTATAGAGCGTGTTGTGCATCCGAAGGAGTAGGAAGTGCTGGAGGGGGATGTAAAAGTGTGGCTCGGGCACATGGTAATGTGTTGTGTGGGTGTATGTTAAGCTAAGGAGAAGCTAGGTATGGCGCTATGGTCTTGTGTAATGGTGAAGTTTATGGATGTGTGTGTGTGTGTGGTCTGTGTGGCATGAAAAGTGTGAATGTGCATATGAGAGTTGGTCAAGTGTCAGTGTATATAGATGGAGATCTGAAATACACTATGTGTGGGTGTTGGCCGTTATGGTGGCTTTGGAACAAGGTATGTGGACCTTGTGCCGTACGGATGTGTGCATTTGTGTGTTAATGTGTGTATTTGAGATGGCTGTGGAGCTTAATGTGTGCAACTACTATGGCGGTGTGGTCTGCAGATGTATGGCAATGTGTGACTGTTTGGAGTGTTATGTTGGCAGTGATGTGGTTGTGAGAGGTTATGTGTGTGCCCAGTGAAGGTCGAAACAGTGTGGTTGTATGAGATTAAATAGTTTAGGATCTTTTGGAGAGTGAGGGTGCCATCTCTAATGTTGTCCCAGAGAAGAGTGTGGATGGATGAGATTGTGACTGAGTTGTGTGGTGTATGTTGAGATGCAAGTAGGTATGGGTTGTCCGTTTAGGCTGTGGTGATGAGGTGTATGGAGTTTCTTTCACAATGTTTATGTTTTATTTATTGTATTTATTTAAGAAATATGATTTGAGGGCATTTTTGAAATGTAGGCAATTTTGAGAGGCTTTGAGATCTGGTGAGCAAGTTCCATAAACTGGCGGCTACTACTGAGCTGCGGTATCCCCGACACATTTCTTCTTAAACTATGGTCGCCAGGAAGAGGTTGGCAGTTCCCGATCTTTTAAGCAGGCCTCTGGGTTGGTAGTTAGACATTTAATCTTGTAGAAACTCAGGGCTCATCCCCCAAAAATCTAATTCGGTTGAATATAGTGTATTAAATTATACAAGTTGTTTTAATTAAAGCCAGTAAAGAGTATTTCACGTAGAAGATGTGTGGTCTCCGGAGCAGGATGCAAAAGCAGTCTGACAGGTACATTCTGGTCTCTGCAGTCTTCATGTTGGGTAGGTATGACAGGTACACTGTCTGGAACCCAATACTAGCCTGTGCAATACAGTGAGCCTACAAATATGACTAACATAATAACAACAAATAAAGTTAGGCGGTAATATAAAGACAAAAGAAAGGGCCAACTTCTGGTTACCAAGTTGGATCTCCAGGGGTCTTGTTTGAGTAAGGACAATGGGCAAACATTGTTCCATCCACACCATGGCCCATATCCATCTGTGACTTGAGCAGGTTTGGTCCAAAGCCCTTATTACACAACAGTGAAGCAGAATTAGAAAGGGGAGTCAGTCTAAAATGAGTGTATAATCAAGAGTGTCATGAGACTTAGCGGCTCATATTGGACATATTCAAGAAAGGAACCAGAGAACCACTGAGGGCACAAATGCTAAGAGCCCCTGATTATAAATGCATAGAAAGGGCAAAAATAGATTAAGGGAAGACCTAGAGGGAGCTAGACTTAGCGGTTGGCATTAAACAGAATCAGCTGTTTGGGCCACGATTATCCACTTTGAAAAAGGGTGTAGTGATATCAATCCCCTGGAGGCTTTTACCCAACATGTATGGTTGGATCACCTCAACTCAAGGCACTCTATCAAAAGAAAGAGATAGAAAGGGATTGTAAGCTCCATTGGCATATTAATGCTGATCTAAGAGCATTTTCCAGACTAAGGGCCTGATTACAAGTGTGGTGGTAGTGATAGATTCATCTCCAACAAATTATGAGTTTCATTTTTGAAACACATTTTTCCACCTACCTTTGTGTGGTGGATATTAACGGGTGCGGTATTAGCAAATGTGGTAATTAATGCCCCCCCCATGGAGTCCTATTGGTCTCCCAAATGGGGAATATCGGTATGGTCCACGTGACTTGTACTCGTAGTTTCACAAAATCCCAAACCTAAAGCGCCATGTTAACATAAAGAAAAACACACAATAGGTAGTTCTTAAATATAAAATATCTTCTCAATGGTAAACACCACAGACAGTTACTACGTCTCTTTTATGTCTTAAAGATACAAGACACTGAAAACCTCTTAGTAAGTACAGATTTGGAACAAACAATGGCACTGTGATAATCAAACTCAAAAACAATAGCAACACATTCACTAGGTAGCCGTTATATGGTTTGCTTGGTGTCCACTTGCAATCTTGTGGACACCAGTGAGCTTCTTCATGGCTAAACAAACAGTTTGTTCTCTTGATCAATCATCAATCTTCATGACTAAATAAATTGTTTCTTGTCTCCATCAACCATTCATTTTTAAACGTGGTCTACTCAACTTAATGAATCAGTGGGATCGCTCCGATCATAATTAGTTCTGATTGACGTAGTCTTTATTGCTTTAATCTATGTCTCAACGTCCAGACCTCTGTTGCATTCTCAGAATGCCTTCACTGGTAATGGTAGTTAATTATTATCAAACACATTCTGTCTGTGTTCCTTTCTTTCAAAACACGGAGTAGCCTTGCAGCGTTCTTTTAAAGCATGGGGTAGCCTTTCGGCGTGCTGCATGACCCAATAGTTACAGCTTGTGCTAACGCTAAACGAGTTTGGCAAGGGTGTAATACTTCCAAACTCGTAATGAGTCTGAGATTATCATCAATCAAATAAGTAACAAAGCCCAGATCTTGATTGGGTTCCTGTAGATGTATTCCTAGTAAATATATATTCATGAGCCCTGATTGTTACCAATCGTATCAAAGCAATATTTTATATGAAATGCTGCTTGGCGAAGAAGAGAGATTGTATTAAAATGTGTGAACTGCCTAGATGCTTTTTTTTTTAAAGGTTTTGTCATGTAGTTTTCTATGAATTGTAGATTGTACTATGTACTGTTTTTTAATGTTATGCCTTGATGGGTGTATATATTTTATCTGCATAAAGTGATCATTTACTATTATTATATTTATAGGGCCAGGGTCTAGGTGAATCATTATCGTGATCTTTATGAAGGGTGATCCAAATTCTCTGACCTGTTATTCACTGATTACCTGGTTAAATCCAACCATCAAAATAATGGGCAGCGTCCTTTTGGATAATTTGGAATACTGATGTAAGGAAAAAAGGTTTTGGTCAGTTGCCAATATCCCTATAGGCAGATCTTTGAAACTACGAAGCTTGGCATTAACCTTCATCGGTGAGCCAGATGTACACTCAAGTCAAGGGCGGTAGCTTGGGTCTGGCTTTATTGACCTAAGCACTGCCTTCGACTGCACGGACAGATGAGTCCTCTGGAAAGATTGTTCATTCTGGGGTCAGACAGGAATCTGGATAGTTCCAGTATGTAGCCATCTGCAGGCCGCAATCAGGTATGGGGAGGATGGTAAAATGACAGATTATTGTTTAGATCACTTGCAGTGTATGGCAGCACCCCATGCTTTTCCCTGAATCCACACTACAACAGAGAATGCTAGACTAGGGAAGAAGCAACTCTCCTCCTGCTAAATGGGGGGAAATGGTGTTTTAATGGCCAGAACACTATTTGCACTCCAGGAATTAATATCAGAATGTTACTCGCATAGCAGCAATACATATCAACATGTAATTATGTGGGTAGAGAAAAAGAAATTCACTAGGCAAACTATTGTAGCTAAAACCAAATCCTCACATTGCAGTAGTTGGTTTATTGGGCTTTACGTTCTGTTGAGATCTTAAGAGACACAGGGCAAAACCTTTGCTGCATGTGCTTCAATCAAATGCAGGGATTTGAAGGCTCTATAGGAAATTGGGAGAAATAAGAGTGGGGAATACCTTATCTATTCATAGAGCCAAAACCTTTGGCATTTGAACTATTGCAGTGGGATATGGGGTACTATGCAGTCAAGTGAATTTGCACAAGAAGCATCCAAATACCTCAAACCTTTACTAGCTGTTCCGACCTCTACAACTGAGTAACTGGTTCATTGGGAATCTAGGGTACCCTTTTGCCAAAATAATTATTGGCTCTAGCCCTGTTACAGCTTGGGGGAGAATGTGGGTGAATCTGATGGCAAGATTGATGCAGTCTGTTATAGGCTACCTCATCTCCCATTCAGAAACAGCAAAGGTCAGGTGGATGGCTTACAGTGATCAATCTAATCTAACAGCCAAGTGTTGGGCGAACTTGTTTGGCCGAAGGCACTCTGAGACAAGAACAGAGTGCCAGTAGATCGACCAATCTCGAAATAATTAAACAGTAGGGCACACTGTTTGAAAGGTTAGAATGCTTTCATCGATTCAGGCTTACCCCCCCTTTAAGAGTAGAGAGGGAATGGAACCATATCTCACCAGTGCACATGGCCTCAAGGCAATAAGGATGATTACTTCCAGCTGGGCCTTTGATAATCAAATGGAGGAGTTTAATCTGAGACATGTGACTGTAATAATATCTCAGTTGATATAACCAACCATATGCTCCTGTTTTGTAGACATTTTGACTAGGCGATAAGGAGGAGGATTATGCAAGAGTAACAGAGACTGGGTGTCAAATGCGCCAGTGACGCCATCTGCCTTATTCAGCTCTACTTGGATGAAGGTCTGTTAATACATTCCTTGTTGCCAAGGTTAGGGTCTGTACAGAAGATTAGTGAAAACAGTTTGGTGGGGTGCTGCGCTAGGAAATAAGACAATTAATATGGTTTATATACACACTGTTTAGGGATTTATTAGAGGTACCATGAGGAATAGGTACTGCGGACCAGCCCCATTTTGAGCCAACATAGACCTGGTGGTAGCACTTGCTTATGTTTCACCATTTATCAGGCCTTGTCAATGCATTGCATGGTACACCCAATGAATATGTACAGGAGAAGCTTGGTGCATGTATCACAGTTGTTTTTTCATCAATTGATATTATGTTAGTACATTTGTTACATCCGTTATATCAGGTTGCCGATTTTGTACATATCATAGCCAGGGGAGTTGATAGGTCTGGAAAAGACCCGGGGCTACGCTGATGTCGGAACTGTTGGGACTGGGGGCTAGCTAGTCTTTTGGCTGTAGCTCCTGAGATTCTATCCGGGGCTACAACCAAAAGATCAGGGGCTATAGCCCTCTTAGCCCCTCCCCCCTAGCAATGCCCCTGATCATAGCACCTCAAGCGTGCATTCATGGAGTCAAACTGGTTTGGTACATATCATTGCACTCAGTGCGTGCATTCATGCAGTCATTAACATTAGTTTAAGTTACAATGTCATCTGTGGAGATATGGAGGAAGGAAGACAGAAGGGGAGAAGATGAGACAAACAGGAGAGTTAGATAAGGAAAAGAATGGCCCGTCTATACAGTCTTACCGATATTCAATAATCGTGCCTAGTGGCGTTGAGTCATGCAGTGTTTTGATGGGGTTGATCATTGCATGACTAATCATTATTGGTGAGCTAGTATCTGTGAGTTCTGTCCATATTGTTAGAGCTGGTGGCAATGCTGTTGTATGCATCAAAGGGTGCCATTTAAGCATGCCAAGTGTGCAGCGGGAAACTGTCGTGATTTGGGTAATTCAGTATGGCCAGGTGCTCTGTATTTGATTACTGTGCAACAACCTAATGTGATAGCCTATGCCTAATGTTTACCCGTGGGCTCCTGGTTGGTGGGCTATAAGTTTGGCACACCTCTGTGGCGAGGTGTTTCTTCTTAAAATTTGCCAAAGTAGAGAATCAAACACTTTCAGTGGTTAGTACTTAAAGGGGTCACATTATATAGATAACCAATAGTGGTTATGGCCAGCAGATAAGAGATAATGGATCCTATTTACCTTGAGTCAGACGAGTTGGTGATCCTCATCATAGTAGAGTGCCTGAAATCAAGCAGGTGTATCACATTCATTACCCTTGAAAGTTAAACATGGTTTTAGTGTGTTGACCTGTTTAGGGTCAAATTTCAGGTTCTAAAATGGTTGGGGTCTAGCTCAATTATTCTTACCTTATAGGTGGAGTGGAAGGTATCTTGTTCGGGGATGACAGTGCTCTGTGCTCGTCCTAGAGCACAGCCATTTTACAGTAATTATTTATCTACTAAGTGGATGTCTTGCATAGGAAACAGAATGATGTCATACGCATAATTTGCTGCGATGCTAGCCTGCATTGGTAAACGTTGCCTTAGTACTCTGTTAGTGCCTATTAATTATTCTGATGTGTCAGTGCCAGTTCAGGTGAGAGGAGAGTGCCCAAATGCTCTCACCTTTTGGGTGGAGTGGAAGGTATCTTGTTCAAGGATGGCAGTGCTCCGTGTTAGGCCTGGAGCACCATCTTCTTGGGAGTGATTTTCTATAGTCGGTGGACGTCCACGTAAGAAACGCAATGACGTCAGACCCATGATTTGCCGCAATCATAGTCAGTATTAGTGAGAGTTTCCTTAGTATTAGGCTTAGAGCTAATTTAGGTCCGTGGTTTGCTGGGTGGAGCATCAGTCATAGGTGGTACTGTTATGGATATTCAAGTGGATTCATTCTCAGAGGTTATGAGGAGGTGGTCAGTGCCCGGTGTTTGCATTACACTGTATGTCCTGATTTGCTCATGCATTAGTGCTTGTTGCTCGGGTTCACGCTTGTTACTCATTCTACTGTCCCCAGATATAGATAATGAGCGGGGGTGGTTACATGGTATTTCAAATATATTCATGGAAAATAGTGCATTTCATTTTCCGTGTTGAGGCCTTCGCTGATGGTCTACAAGTTGCTAATCATCTTGGCCTCTTGTCGTATTCCCTTTTCTCGGTCGCCCAGTCTTGGGTCTGATTTAATGTGTCTGATGCTGAAGAATTTCACATTGTTTGTCTTGTCTCTGGAATGTTCTTTGTTCCAATTTCCTGCCAATGCCGTTTACTTCTCTGGTGCGGCTAGGCTGCTTAGGTGTTCCCTTATTCTTACCCAAAGTTCTCTTACGGTGTTTCCCACGTAAACTTTGTTACAAATGCAGATAATGATATAAAGCACATATGTTTTACAGTTTATGAATTCCTTCACGTTGATCATTCGCCCATGTCTGCTACTGTGTGACTGGACATTATTGATAGGATGTTTGCACATGCTACAGCTAGAGCATTTGTAGAAGCTATGCACTGGTTTGCCTGTAGTAATGCTGGTTTGCCTTTCTTCTGTTGTGTTGTTCATATAACCAGGACTCACTTTCATGGCAATTGTGGGAGACCTGGTATACACAATATTGGGTTGTTCTGTAATATGATCCAGATCTAGCCTCAGTGTGTGCCAGTTTCTTTGAACGTATTGGGTAATTAGTCTGACCGTGCCCTTTTTGGATTCATTGGTTTGGGTTTTAGGTGTCAGGAGTTTCACTCTATTCCGTGCTGTTATCTTTTCCATAGTTTTTCTTTTTACACATTGTTGTGAGTACCCCCTGTTGAGGAATCTGTTTTCAATAGTCTCACAGTCTCACATTCTTTTCTGTATGTAGCATCTGTGCTGCAGTTTCTCCTAGCTCTAGTGAATTCTCCTGTGGGTATGTTGTTTATGGTGTTTCTCAGATGTGAGCTGTCTGCGTGTAGTGTTACATTGGGCTTTGGGCCTCATTAGGAGGTTGGAGGTAGCCTTGACGGAATTACCTGCAAGGCTACCTCCAAACTCGCATCCGGGTCCGGCACCCGCGAATGGGCAATTACCGGGCTATTCCGGCCCAGCCAGACCCAGTAACTGCCCTTTCGCGGGTGCTGGGCCCAGTACATGCCCATTCCCATAGGGCTCAACGGGAATGGGCAGGGTGGTAGCACCGGTACCGCTAATAATGGTACCAGTGCTACCATCATGTTCTGCTCGCGGGTGCCGGTACGGCCACCAGGTCAGACCTGGTGGCTGCAAGGGCACCCGCGAGCAGAACTCCTAGTATTGCGGTATGGTAGCAACAGTGCCGGTAGCGATACCAGCGCCGTTGTTGCCTTACCGCCATACTTGTAATGAGGCCCTATGTCCTGATAGGAAGTAATGTTGTTCAATGCTGCCTGTTCTCTAGGGTTATGATTCTTAGTGCCCCTGTTTTTATTGATGTGCTCATTGTTTATTTTCCTTAATAACTGCTTTATAAAAGTAATCAATTTAGTTATCCTGAGGTATGACCAGTATACATTTGGATTTTGGTTTTAGATTACTTTCAATGAATGTGTTCGTATGTATGCCTTGGTGGTCTTTTAAGTCCTTCCTAGGTAGTTCGATGTTGTCTTCAATTGAATGGAGCATGTATGTCTCTGATATTTCTGATGATTAAAGGGTTTATGATCAGTTCATGTTTATCTTCCTCTCTGATTGGATCTAAAGTCCGAAAAAACGTTCACTTTTCAGCTTTCTAATGAACTTAAATGTGTCCATTTGGTGGTTAGTCCAGTGTATTTGTTGTGTGGTGCAAAGATAAGCCTTTGTTGAGTACTTTTAGTTCAGTGCCATTAAAGGTCCTGCCCGATAAATTGAGGACCAGTTTTATCTCCTTGGGGTTATATCCTTCCTGTGTTCTGAGTGCGTCCTCATTCCCGTTTTGTTCCCTTTGTCTCCTGTTTAGTCTTTCTCCTCCCCCTGAAAGCCCCTGGAGTGGATCTTATGGTTGAAGTACCTTGGTCTGTAGGTATTTGAAATCTTACTTGTTTTGGATTTAGTAGTTTGTTCCCGCGATCATCTCTTTATTTGCTCTAAAAAAACTTGTTTGTTGGTGATCAGATCGTCCATTTGGGTGTTTGTCATGATCTCCCCTTCGCTATCCGCATCTGAGCTATTAGGTGATACACCTGGTGTGCTGTTTCTTGAGAATGTTCTACCTTTGTCATCATATTTTTGTTGGAACGTGTAAACCCTATCTTGTCTATAGTCTCTATCATCCCGGGAGGTCTTGCATGTTTTTTTTAGTTTGACTTTGTCTTGGTGACGTTTAAGGATAGAATCCATGGTTTTAAAGTTTTTCTTTTTTGTCGCCTCTGGTGCATCCATTTTTTGTATTTCTTTTTCAATCCTTTCCATGCCTCTCTCTACTCTTTTGTGTTTATCACAATATGTGTCTGTTCCTTCCGACCCACTAGCCTCCTCCGACTCCTCACCTGTGGAGCTGGAATCTGTGGCGTATTTTGGCATCTTCCGATGCTGGCAAGTGTTGGATGCAATAATCCCTCCTCGGTGTGAAGCCACAGCGGCCACCTGTAAACTGTGGCCACTGTGGCCCTGTCACCGAAGACAGGCAAACAGGGTGAAAAGCCGCTGGCGTAAAAAAAACCTTTTTCAGAATCAGATCTGGGTTTTTGGAGTATCCGCGGAGTCAGAGACACAGCGTAGCTTTCAGACAGATCCAAGGCGGCGCTGGAATCCGCAGCAGTGGGAATGGCGGACAAGGGAGGCAAACAAAAATGGACGGAAGGGAAGCCAAGGAGAAAAAATGAATGAGAAAGAATCTCAACGGAAACCCAGGAGGACGCAACCGTAGGAGCCGGTAGCAGCACAGAGGGAAACCAAAGGAGAGACGAGAGAAGGACCGAAGTCCAAGAAGGAAGTAGGAACGGAAGGTAAGAGAGGCGGAGCGGAGGAGCGGAGGAGAGGAAGGGGAAAAAGATAGCACCGAAAGAAATGAAATAACAAACGTTGTAGCAACAAGGTAAAGTGACAGCGATGACCAAGACGTTGCAACGCGCAGGTAGCTGGGAAGCCCAGAACTAAATACTTCCCAGCTATCTGTGGCCGCAACGTAGAAAAACGTAAAAAGACTAGACTGTCACCTGTGCAATGGGAAGAAGCATGCTGGAAATGCTAATGGCCGCTCCAACGAAACCGTTGCCACATCTTCCATGCGCCCGTGCGCATGACAGTATGCCCCCGTCTAAGGGCCGCCCCCACGGTTTACCGGGATGGAACATATGGAACCTTCTGAGTAATTTGGGAGCTTGTATGTGAACCAAGGGTTCCCATGAGTCCTCTGATCTGGGATATCCCTTCCATCCAATCAGATATTCCGGTCTGCCCTTGTGTTATCTGGAATCGTATATTCGAGACACCTCGTACTCTTCTTCCTCAGAGTCAGCCCTAAGGTGTGCATAGTTTGAATTGGAGCGTCCATGAGACTAAGAAAAAGGTTTGAGTAAAGAAGCGTGAAACACCGGATGAATGCGTTTAAGATTGGGTGGAAGATGGAGTCTATAAGATACCGGGTTGATCTTGGCAAGGATAGAGAAAGGGCCTAGGTATCGGGGAAAAGTTTGGATGGGTGAGCCCACCGGGGAAGGTATTTAGTAGATAACCATACCTTTGAACCCGCATCTCAATCTGGTCCCTGCTGACGGTGTGAATCCGCCTGTCTTTTGTTGTACAGAGCTGTATCTTTGAGACTGGAAGAAGGATTCAATTGAGTCTCTTTAATTGTATGAAGACTGGTTTCAATCGCTGGCATTTGGGATTGTTCCACAGCTACTGGATGGATACTCTTCGGGTGTAGTCTGTAAGTGCAGTAGAACTGAGACATGTTGATGGCAGAGTGCCTGACATTATTATAAGAAAATTCCGCTGTGGGAAGTAGTGACACCCAATTGTCCTGTTGCTGATTACAGTAGCAGCGGAGGTACTGCTCCAATGTGGCGTTCAGTCTCTCAGTTTGACCATTGGTCTGGGGATGGAATCCTGAAGAGAGAGCTCTTTCAATGCCTAGATGCTGACACATTGGGCCTCATTACACGGTAGGCAGTAATGGTTTACCGGTACCGGTAAACCCTTAACGCCTTACTATGAGGTCCCTTTGCGGGTTGGTACATTAACGCCTGCTTTTAGCAGGCGTTAAAAAACGAACCCGCAAAGGGACCGGGGTGCTAATTACGGTACCGCAATTTGCGGTACCGTAATTAGCGCCTTCCCCATTCCCATTATGCCCTATGGGGCCAAAATGGGAATGGGGAAGGGCAATAGAGGAAGGAGGAATTACCGCCTTCCCAACCTCGGAATAGGGCGGTAATTCCCCTTTCCTCCAAGGCGGTACCGGTAAATTACCGGCATGAACCATGGCGCTAATAGCGCCATGGTTTACCACCTACCGTGTAATGAGGCCCATTGTCTTCCAGAACCTTGAAGTGTATTAGGACCCTCGATCAGAGATGATCTTGTCAGGTATCCCGTGTAGGTGGAAGATATCATGAAGAAAGACCTGGGACATTTCCTCCGCTGATGGAATCTTTTGTAAAGGGGAGAAATTATGCAAATTCACAAGGGGGGTCCTGGGAGTCCCTCTGCCAGACATTAGTCCTGGTTACGAGAGACTTACCCAGAGTCTTTAGCACACTATCTTTCACAGAGAATAAATATCCCAAACATATCGGTCTTTGTCCTGTCCTGGGGCAGTCCAGCACCGAAATGCTAGGCAATTCTCCTCTGAACAAGAGTACCAACAGCATCCCAGACACGTGTTTCGGTATGGTTGGACCTCATCAGTAGGGAGGAGCTGTGCCTCTCTAAGAACCTTGAAGTGTATTGGGACCCTCGATCAGAGATGATCTTGTCAGGTATCCCGTGTAGGCGGAAGATATCACGAAGAAAGACCTGGGACATTTCCTCCGCTGATGGAATCTTTTGTAAAGGGGAGAAATTAACCATCTTGGTGAAAGTATCTATCATCACCATGATGCAAGTGCAAGAGCCTGAAGATGGTAAATCAACAATGAAATCCGTGGTGATGGTACCCCATGGACGAGTTGGAAGGGCAGATTGTTCTAGTAGCCCTATGGGTTTGCCCTAGTGGTATTTAGCTTTAGCACATACTGAACAATTCCGAATGTATTCGGCCACATCTTTGCACATCTGGGGCCAAAAATATGAACGCTGGACAAGATCCAGAGTTCCGTTTACTCCCGGATGTCCGGCAGTGAGATTGTCATGACATAACCGGAACACCTTCTTTCTAAGTTCTTCCGTGGGAAGGTAGAACCGCTGATCCTTAAACCAGAGTCCGTCACTTTCTGTGAGTCCGTTAGACAACAGTGGTTGTTTTTGTTCCGTAGCTTGTTTAACTTGTTGTAGGAACGTGTTGACTAAGGCGGTGTGAAGATGGTTGGGGAACATGCGTTCTGAACCGATGGTGGAAGTATCATCTCCGAAACTCTTCCTGGACAAAGCATCCGCCAGTACGTTTTGACTTGCAGGATGGTAGCTAATGTGAAAGTCATACTGGGCAAAGAAGTGGGCCCATCGGGCTTGGCGCAAGTTGACACACTCCATAGTTTCTAAGACTTTAAGGTTTTTGTGATCGGTGCAAATCTTAAAAGGTTGGGCACCTCCTTGGAGCAAATGTCTCCATGTCTCGCAGGCTTGTTTCATTGCCAGTAATTCTCTCTCTAATACTGAATAATTCCTTTGGCTGGACGACAGAGTCTTAGAGAGATATGCGATAGGATGTTCTGTCCCATCAGAAGTTTGAAGCAACACTGCTCCAATAGCTGCTGCAGAGGCATCAGTCTCAATGGTAAAGGGCAGAGATTGATCCAGGTGCCGGAGAATTGGAGCACAGCAGAAGAGAGACTTTGGATGACGGAAACTCCTTTCGGCTTCGGTTGTCCGTAGAAATGGAAGTGAACTCTTCTTTAAGAGGGAAGTGATGGGAAGAACCTCTTCCGAAAAATTGGGAATGAACCTGCGATAGTAATTCGCTAGACCCAGGAATCTTTGGATATCCTTCACTGACTTGGGAGAAGGCCAGTCCAAAATAGCGGTGACCTTTCGTTCATCCATAGATACGCCTTCTTGGGATAGAATGAACCCTGAATAGGGTATAGAAGTTACTCCAAAAACACATTTCTCAAGTTTGACTAGGAGATGATTCTCTGAGACATGGTGAGTATGTAGCGTAGGTTCTTTGGAATAAATCAGTATGTCATCTAAGTATATGATGACAGTGATGAACATCAGATTGGAAAACATGCGGTCCATAAACCTTTGGAACACGGCTGGAGCGTTCACTAATCCGAAAGGCATTACCCGGTACTCGTAGAGACCAAAAGGGGTGCGAAAAGCTGTCTTCCATTCGTCTCCTTTTCGAATGCGGAGGAGATGATAGGCACTACGTAAGTCTAGTTTAGTGAATATTCTGGCCCCTTGTACTGCTTCCAAGATGTCCGATATGAGTGGCATCAGGATTTCTATCTCTGATGGTGACCTTGTTTAACCCCCAGAAATTGATGCATGGTCTCAGCTCATTCGAATCCCTTTTGGGAATAAAGAAGAGAGGAGCCCCCGCGGGGGACTTAGAAGGTTGAACCAGGCCGTTTTGTAAGTTATTATCCAAATAGACCCGGAGAGCCTTTTTCTCAGCCTGTGATAGTGAGAACATACGCCCGAATGGAACTAAAGCCCCTGGAGTCAGGTCGATGGCGCAATCCTAGGGTCTATGAGGTGGGAGTACCATTTTAGCCTGGTCGTTGAAGACTTGTTTAAATTGGACATGTTCTGCTGGCAAAGAATGATTCTGATGGAAAAGCTTGATGTAGGGTTGGTTGCCTGGATCTGCACTGAACAAGTAATCAGGTTACAGTGTTTTTTGCAGTATTCAGATTCGAAGGCTAACTGGTTTTGAGTCCAATCTATGCGGGGATTATGTCAATGAAGCCAAGAAATCCCAAGGATGATAAGGAAATGGGCGACTCTTATGATGTCGAAAGATATCATCTCTGAGTGTTTGAATATCTTGAGTTGGAGTCTTTCGGTCAAATGCGTGATTGGGCCCGAAGACAAGGGTGTACTATCCACGCCTTCTACCTTCTGATCTTCAAGCTTCTCGATCCGAGTGATACCCATCTTGGTTGCCCAGTGGGTATCGACAAAATTACCTGCTGCACCGCAGTCAAGTAAAGCCAAGGCCTCAATCCATTTGTCTTTTATTTTAAGTAAGACAGTGATCACTATTAGTCGAGAATCTTCAGTGTTTGATTGTGAAGGTGAAGAGACTGATAGAGAAACATATGGACTGGAAGGGAATAGGGCTCCTCGCAGTTCGTCCCTTTTAACTCTGAGGGGGACCGTTTCCTGACCGGCGTGATGAAAGCTCTTCACAATTATTGATGGAATGCTTTTCTGATGCACAATAGGCACACAATCCCTTTTCTCTACGCTGTCTCGTTCTTCCATTGTGAGGGGCCCGCGTGTCATTCCTATCTGCATAGGTTCTTCTTTTTGGAGGGAGGAGGGGGAGGTAGGGGCAGCCTGGGGAGGTCCACCGATAAAAGATCTGTTCCTGAACCTTCGACGTTCACTCTTCCTTTCAGCCAGACGGTGTTCAATTTGAAGAATTGAAGAGAGTAGATCCAAAAAGGTAGGAGGTCTAGGCATCCGGGCAAGTTCATCCTTGATTTCTTCTTTCAGACCTCTCCTGAAGATTGTGTATTGCGCTTGTTCAGGCCAGCCTGCCTGAGCCGCTAATGACTTGAAGCTTGAGATGTACGTTAACACTTCTATGGAGCCCTGGTGGGCATCCAATAGGTCTTCACATGACGATAAAGTGGTTTCCGGTTGTTCAAAGTTCTGTTTAATTAGGGTACAGAACCCTTCATAATCTTGAAGAGTTGGATCCTCTCCTGTCACCAGAGGAGTGACCCATGACAAAACATTGGCCATCATATTAGAGATCATGAACCCTACCCTTGCCTTGCTGGTGGCGAATAGGATAGGTCTATACGTGAAGTATATTTTGCAAGCATCTAGAAATTCTTTCACCTTCCTGGAGGACCCGTCAAATTTACCGGAAGATAAGGGCATAGGTGGTAACTCAGGATTGGGAGCATTTTCCCTTACGGTCATAAGTTGTTTGAGAACACCGTTTTCCACCTTAAGGGTCTGAACTTCTTGAGAGATCTGTTGAAGTGTCTGGTTTTCAACCTTCAAGGTTTGAACTTCTTGTGAAAGTTTCTGAATTGCCCCTACGAGTTCTTGTATTTGTTCTGGGGTGGCCATGGTTGGTTGGCATTGCAAACTCACAATACGTGTCTGTCCTTCCGACCCACTACCCTCCTCCGACTCCTGACCTGTAGAGCTGGAATCCGTGGCGTACTGTGGCGTCTTCCAATACTGGCAAGTGTTTGATGCAATAATCCCTCCTCGGTGTGAAACCACAGCGGCCACCTGTAAACTGTGGCCACTGCGGCCCCGTCACAGAAGACAGGCAAACAGGGGAAAAAGCCGCAGGCGTAAAAAAAAACTTTTTCAGAATCAGATCTGAGTTGTTGGAGTATCCGCAGAGTCAGAGACACAACGTAGCTTTCAGACAGATCCAAGGTGGCGCTGGAATCCGCAGCGGTGGGAATGGCGGACAAGGTAGGCGAACAAAAATGGACAGAAGGGAAGCCAAGGAGAAAAAATGAATGAGAAAGAATCTCAACAGAAACCCAGGAGGACGCAACCGGAGGAGCCGGTAGCAGCACGGAGGGAAACTGAAGGAGAGACCAGAGAAGGACCGAAGTCCAAGAAGAATGTAGGAGTGGAAGGTAAGAGAGGCGGAGCCCCGGAGCAGAGGAGAGGAAGGGGAAGGGGAAAAAGATAGCACCAAAAGAAATGAAATAACAAGCATTGTAGCAACAAGGTAAAGCGAGAGCGATGACCAAGACGTTGCAACGCGCGGGTAGCTGGGAAGCCCGGAACTAAATACTTCCCATCTATCCGCGGCTGCAACGTAGAAAAACGTAAAAAGACTAGACCGTCACCTGTGCAATGGGAAAAAGCGTGCTGAAAATGCTAATGGCCGCTCCAACGAAACCGTTGCCACTTCTTCCATGCGCCCGTGCGCATGGCAGTGTTCTCTCTCTGCATGATGAATCAGTAACTCTACCATTTTCTTGGAGCTGTGTACAGAAGATGTTTAAATGCTTGTATTCTGAGTAGTATGATACCTTCCTGTTTTCATTGTCAAGGATTGTGCTTTCTAGCTCAGATTGTTTTCATGGAAATGATGATGTGGGCCACATCTCACCTGGTCCACCATGAAATGCTGTGAAATCCATTGTGACACTGGCTAGTCATTCACTAACTTGGACGCTGTATCCTCCCAAGGAGGTGATTGTAAAGATGGAACCACGCCTTCTGGAATGCAACCTGGGTCGGAGTCCTCTTTAGCAGAGTTATAGGATCCATTAGACTCTTGCCAAATCAAGTGTCTCTCTCTCTTTTAGCTCCTGGCACTGCCGTGGCTTGGTTGTTGATAACTTCTTGTGGCACATGCCACTCAATGGAGCCTCTTATTTTCAGTTGTCTCTCAGTCTTGATGGCTTTGCAAGTCAGAGGCTGAACTACTGCACCCTGTAGGACCGAGTACCATTCAACTGGAGAGATATCAGCAGTACTTGTTTCTTGCCATTAAGTCCCCTCTGGCAACCCTGGTGGAGTCTCACTCAGTGGAACTTCACTCTCTCAGTCGCACCAGTCACCAGGTCCATTTGGACTTTATGTCCATGTCCTCATCGATAGTACTCATCTATTTAGGGTTTTTATGGCTGTACCTCTTGCTAGATCTTTAGCCTCTCTTATGTACGTTTTGGAAGCACACTCTTCAGTGCCTTGAACCTTTCGGGGCAGACAAGTGCTTCATGCAAAATATATTCAATTAAATTAGTCTAAAGGAAGGCATTTATGAAAAAAGCCTAGTCAGAGAGGCGCGTCTACATCAGGTGACTGACTACAAGTTCCAGTCTGTCTTTCTCACAGCAGTCCCTTATGGATATAAAATGTTCTACTATTCTGCTGCATCAGGCTTTTCCTGGTCTATTCTTTCAGTCGTAAAACCATTCACTTGAAAAACATTTGTAGGCCCAATTTCACTATTCATTTAATGGTCATATGGTAAATTGCTCTTGCCACTTCCTACCTCATTTTTTATTTATTTTAATATTTATTACACGCCACATGCCCATAGGCCTCAGAGCGCACATGAAGAAGAGACAGAAATGAGACAACAAAAGTTATTTGTCAGTCAGGGTAATCAGGCAGGAAGACGGGGAGTACAGGACTTAACCTGGGTTGAGGTTGAACAGATAAGTTTTAATTTGCTTCTTGAATAATGCCAGATTCCCAGTCAGGCGTATAAATCTGGGAAGTGAGTTCCAATGAAGAGGAGCCAGGACGTCAAATGATGTCCTCCCAAAACACACCAGCTTGTATCTCGACTGGGCAACGGTGGGGAAGGCAGAAGAGCGGAGCTGTCTCCCTGATGTGTGTGTCTTCCCTTGATCCTTTAGATATGTGGGACAGGCATTGGTACGGCATTTGAATGACAATGTCAGGATCTAGTGCGTGATCCTATGTTGTACAGGCAGCCAGTGTAACGTCCTACGCGCAACAGACACATGCATGCATTTAGACATGCCATGAATAGCCCGGACTGCGCTATTTGGTGCAACCTGGAGTGCTTGAATATTTGAGCTCGTTGTTCCAGCTAGAAGACTGGTGCAATAGTCCAGTCTGGAGTTTATTAGCCCAGAGGACAGCAGTTCACACTTCTTGATAGTGAGGAATGGGCGGATGTAATTAAGTAGCTTGGACATGAGACCACAAGAGGATCGAATATAGGAAACATGCAGTCTCATGGTCAACTCATCATCAAGAACAACCCCTAGTGTTTTAACTTTCTTAGAGACACATTGATGGTGTTACCCGCAATGCAGAAATTGGTCTAGGCTGGGTCCAGTCTGTTTAGATGGATTCAGGAGGCCACAATCAAGAGCTTGGTCTTGTCACAGTTCAAGGCAAGGGAGTTGTTTGCCATCCTTGTTTAGACTGCGTCAGATTTTATTTATGTCGTCAAATTCTGTTAATATTTCCCACTCAACTCAAGGACGACCTGAGGGTTGTCAGCATAATAAGTATACTGTACACCCAAGGCATCCAACATGTCAAGCAGGGGTCTGATTTATATGTTGAACAAGGTGGGCGACAGGCAGGAGCACTGAGGGATGCCACATGTTTGGGGAATGGGTAGAGATTTCTTCACCAACTGCTAACAACATTGCAGGAGCAATGAGCGATCTCCCCGAGCCTTGTCAGTAGTAGAGAATGATCCACCAGGTTGAAGGCCTCAGAGAAATCAAGAAGCATCAGGAAGGCAGGATGACCTCTGTCCGCTATGTCCGCCAAGGTGGATTTAAGGTTGAGCATGGTGGTTTCAGTCGCGTTCTGAGCTCTAAAACCAGATTGGCGGGAACCTAAGGCGGTCTTCGATGTGCTTCTGTAGCTGTAAGTATGCTAGTTCACCCATAATCTTAAGGACAAATGGGACATTAGTAATAGGTCAGTAATTACCAGTAAGGTGGGGATCTCTGTTAGCCTTTTTTAGTAGGGGTGTAATCAGGCCTCCTTGAGGGAGAACCGGACTACACCTTCATCAAAAGATAGTTTCTGAGTTTGGTTTTCCAAGGGGCTAGTAGCTCCCAGGAGTCTTTAAATACATCTGCTTGACAGCAGTCACTGAGGCATGAGGTAGGTTTCAGGTTAGGTATGATCTTGGAGACTTGCTCCTCTGAATGAGAGAAATTAAAGATTGGGATGTTGTTGGTTTTAGGGGGCAGGCCCTGGGGAACATTTGCTTGGATGTTACATCCCTGTGATGTTGACTGGATGTTACTGATGGCCTTTCTATGCCCTGCAATCTTAGCAAAGAATCCATTGTGGATTTCCTGATACCATGTGGAGTCTTTCATTAAATCGTGGTTGGGTGGAGTGTCCTCAAAGTCTGCTAAGATTTTAAACAGTTCACTGGTATTGGAACGTGTGTTGTTGATTCGATTATTGAAATAGATAGAATTAGAGTTAATGATGTCAGTTTTGAATTTCTTGACTGCTTGCTTATACTGGGCCAGTGTGTCTGTGCTGGGGTTCTTGCGCTAGACTCTTTCCCGTGCTGTCTTTATCTGTCTAATGGAAATTATGTCATCAGAGAACCACGTATTTTTGTGTACCTCTGGTTTGATTGTCTTACTTTTCAGTGGAGCCAGAATTGAAATTACCTGTTTCTATAGAGGTGGTAAGATGATCCACTAGTTGTGGGGACTCAGAAAAGTTGGTAAGAGGCGTAATGCTAGATGCTAAGAGGGCGGTAAATTTGGCTCGGGTAACATTCTTGAAGTTGCGTACAGGTTTCTTAGTTCTAGGTAATGTGTTCATTCTTGCAGGTGTTGTGGGGAGGTGAATGGTAGCCTGGATCAAATAGTGATCGGACCATGCACAAGGCAGGACCTTAAAACTGGACACTGATGAATGTTGGGAGACCAACCAGTCAAGTCTGTGGCCACCTCTATGTGTGGCCTCTTTCACCCATTGTGTAAACCGTGTGGATGTAAGGGTGTCAGTGAGTGAGGATACCTGTTTGTCTGGGGGATTGTCTGCCCAGTGATTGAAATCCCCTATGATAATCAGTGGGTGTTTGGGTTTGATGATATGAGTGAGGAGTTCCAAGAACTGCTCTTCAAAGAGTGACATGTCTTTAGGAGGCCTGTAGAGGGTTAGGATGCTTAAGGACGAGTTGGCTGATGTTTTAATCTTGACCCATAGGGATTCACAGTCATCTGGACTGGTGTGGGTGACAACATGGCAATCTATGTGACCTTGGCACATTAGGGCTACCCCACACCCTTTGCTGTGTAATCGATCTGAGCGAAAGATCATATATTTGGGTGGGGTTGACAAGGTGGCATCACTGGGTATAGAGGGGTTAAGCCACGTTTCGGTTAGGGCTAACTGGTCAGGTCTGAATTCAGAGACGTGGTCTGCCACTTCAGCTCCATGCTTAAACAGTGATCTTGTATTAAGGAGAGAGATAGCCAAAGTAGAATTATATGAATTGATGTTCCTAGTGGCAGTGTGGTGTATGATGTTGGAGCTATTTGGTACTTCAATTTCATGTAGGTGGGTACATTCTTCTGTATGTGACAGGGGGGCTATGGGACACATTCTAATGGTAATTTTGAGCAAGATAAAGTGGCATATAGAGTGCCTTGTGATCGAGATGATCTGTGTTACTCTGCACAATCTTTCCGTAATATCCAACCGAAGTTCTCTGGAGGGAAAAAACAGAGAAGGCAGCGAGCGGTCAGCTAATGCCAAACAAGTACTGTTAGATCAAGTAGGAGCAGAGAATAGGTACTGTGGGGCGAATAGGCGATGTTATAAAGGGCTCCTCGTTAGTAAGTTGGTGCTAAGATCTGTGCGCACCTAGGGAGATACAGAAAGCGCAGTGCGGTCACATTTGTAACAGGTCTTTACTAACTGAAACAAATTCACTGCCTGACAGAGGACTGCGCAGCTCGCAGCGACGGTCGGTGAAGACCGGCTTGTCCCAGAAGCGCCGGTGCTGAAGCGCCTGACATTTCTATATATGGCAGGAAGGATTGTGGGGAGTGTAGTTCCCACACAGAGCTTACTCCGTTAACTTCTATGAGAGTGCTTTTTTCCCTGCATTTGCCACAATAAAATCATTTCCAAAAGCAGATTACACTGCTTGTTGCACACTGGTTCAGTCTGATCTACTTAACAAGCACGCGGCACACACAGCAGGATTGACTGCAGGCACATGAGAACTCAGTTCAACAGTAAAATGCTATGGATACAGTTCAAACAATAGTGTCTGTGTAAGGCAGACCTCGCTGTAAGTGAGGCGCAAAGCATCAATAGAAATACCTACAAAGCACAGAATACTTGAAGGGCAGGGTTTAGAGGAGGAAGACGCTGATGAGTCGATTCTGGCAATGACTGGGGAAGACTGGCCTGGCCTCTGTTGCGCCAGATCAACTGATATGAGGAGCCTGGGGCTGCTGGGATATGTAGTTTCCCCGGCCAAGTAGCTCAAGAAGAGTGCACAAAGCCAAATGCTGCTTTTAAAGTGAGTAGACTAACCTCACATGCAGCCAGGCACAAAATCTTGTGATGAAATCTCACAAGTGATCACAAAAGTACTTCAATTTCAATTCAGCGCACCAAAAACACATTCAGTTTTGGTAGCAGCAAGATAAAACATACACGGATGCAAAAAAGAAAGAATCTGAAAGCGTGCCCAATAGCAGATAAGCAGCTGGGGAGGACTGGGCTTGTCTCAGGTGCGCCGGCACAGGTGTGGCAGATGAACTGATTTGAGGAGTCTGGGGCTGCTGGGAAATGTAGTTTCCCTTGCCAAGTAGGTCAAGCAGAGTGCTCAAAGCCAAATGCTGCTTTTAAAGTAAGCCCACTCTATGCCCACTCTACGTGGTCAAAGGCCTTCTCCGCATCTAAGGGCACCACCATCGCTGGTAGCTTCATTTTGTGTGCAATATCAATGAGCTCTATCACCCGCCTGGTGTTATATTCTGCCTGCCTCCTACGCCACAAATCCGGACTGGTCCTCTGTTATCAATTCCGGGAGAACCCGTTCAGAAGCGCTCATCTAGGATTTTGGCATACAACTTCCTATATATATTCAACACTGTGATGGAGCGGTACGACAAGCAGAGTCCTGGGGCTTTGCCTTCTTTATGTATAACTGACAACCTTATCTCCTCCATCGTGCCCGGACCGAATCGTCCCTCTAGACTGTATTGAACAATGCGTGGAGCAGGTCGAGAAGCTCGCCGGCTTAGACCTTGTGGAATTCCAGGGAGAACCCATCCATTCCTGGGAATGTACTCATCTTTAAGGATGCAATAGCTTTCAAGATTTCTTTTTTGGTTATATCCTCTTCTAGCGGTGGTCTCTGAGCCTCTATCGCCTTTGGCAGTTTTCACACCTCTAAAAAGGTGCCAATCGCAGCCTGCTAGGGGGAATCTGTGGAGTATAGGTTCATATAAAATCGATTGAAGGCTTCCGGTTTCTCTAATTCCGTTTTAGCCCATCTACTCAGGGACGCTTGTAACTCTCCAATTGCTCTTATATTTGCCCTTGTCTTGAGCTTCCACACCAGCAGCCTGCTCACCCTGACTCTCTCCCTTCTCATGGTAGCACTGCTTAACTTTCATCAGAGTGTATTCTACTCTGTTCTCTTCTATTGTATTAACCTGACCTCGGGTCACCTGAAGCTTCCTATAAACCTTCCAGGGCCGGAGGCTTGGCACTGGCCCTACAATTCCTTTAGCCGAGCTAGCAGGAGTGCCAGCTCCAACTGTCGTGCTTGATATAGCCCCACCCCTTTTGAGATTATCACCCCCTTATGTAGACTTTGAATGCGTCCCATCATAGCCCCTCAACCGTCAGACCCTGGTCATTGTCTGTACATACTAATGGGCTATACTCTCACCCACCTCTTCCCGGCATACAGGGTCATGTAAAAGTGACAGATTCAGCCTCCAATAGTTGGGTCTATGTTCTCTGGGGCACAAATCCCAAGTGATATGTATGGGAGCATAGACCAAAAGAGTGATTGTGCCTATCGTTGCAGTCTCAAGACGCAGCAGAATTACCCTTCCCACCAAGATGTAATCTAGTCTGTAATATATTTTGTACATGTGGGAGTAGAATGAGAAATCCCTCACCCCGGATTAACATGTCACCATGACTCCACTAATCCTGCCTCCTCCGGACCCTTTAACAGATGTTTTGAGGGCTGTGTCGCATCCATGTAAGTACTCCTGTATACATCCCAGTTGGGGTCAAACGTCATGTTAAGGTCTCCTGAGAATATTATCTCCCTACTTGCCAACTCTACGAATTCCTGCAGGACCGTGCTACAAAATTTGTTTTGGCCACTATTTGGGTTATGTACTGATGCTAATGTTAACAATGTGTCATTGAACCACCCCTCCAGAAACATGCACTCCCCTTCGTTATTTGTCTTAGTCTTCACTACAGTGAATTTGACATTTCTGTTCACCAGAATAACCACCACCTAACCCCTGGAACACAAAGTCTACTTTTGGCGAAATACATATTTACACATGTGCAACCTCTATAAAAATCACATACAGATTGCATATTTTACATAGCAGCTATTCCTCAAAATCCTGCAGCTGTGGGATCTTGTCTCCGCTTTCCCCAGAATGTTGCCCTTTTCACTATGAACACAATGGCCCTCATTACGAGGTTGGAGGTAACCATGCCGCATTTAGCGGCATGGTTGCCTCCTTACCGCATACCAGGCTCGGGTTCCTCAAATGAGGACTTACAGGGCCATGCCATGAGTGTATAAAGTTTCACAATCCTAGCAGAAATACATTTTGCATAAAATCACATTTCTTGCCATTGCTGTCCAGAACATGTCATGCAGTTCTGGCGCCTCTCCACCCGTGCAGCCAGAAATTAGATTAACAACTCTGTTATCTTTATTTTTTTCACAATTTTGAATAGTAAATAATCATTCTTTTTAAAATGTGTTCTTTGTCCATGTTAAGCAACAAATGGTCGCTTGGCTCCACCCCTTGGTCTCTCCCTGGAAGCCCAGGAGCCATCCCCCATGTTTGTTCCTTGCAAAGGCCATTTACGACCATCTTCAAACTTCGAATTTCCTGAGTTGCAGCTTGTCATTGTTCCTTTTGCCACTGTAGACCAGGTTCTTTCCCAACCCTGTAATTAACACCTCTGCGTGATTTCCTGCTGGGGGGGGGGGAAAGACCTTACTTCTGTGAGAAAAAACCTGCTATTCGAGTTTGGCAACTTCAACCAGGTTTCATTTAATTGTTAACCCTGTTGACTTTTCCTTAGCACCAAACAGCTTGTTGAATCAAATAACAGCTAGAATTCTCATTCAAGATTTTAAACCATGGGATCAAAACAATTACAATATGGGTTACTATCAGTAACAGGCCTCTTAGATTGCAAACATTTGATTTTCAGTTTATTAATGTTAAAGTTTAATCAGGCAGGCCCCTGACAGCTGTCATCCCAGTAGCCCTCTGCTGCACAGAGATTTTTTTTTTTTTACAGATCCACAGACAGGCCACTTTTGCTTTGAAAATCTTGTTATGTTCTTAGCCTTTCAGGACATTGTAAGTTCACTAAGTAAATTGTAGCACGCAGCTAGAATTATGAATATTTGGAAGGTGTTCTGTACCGGCATTCTGAAGTTTCAGCAGCAAAGAAAAGGTGATTTAAAGCAATATTGGAGTTTCATATAGCAAAGCACTGCTTTTTCCTTCTGCACTCCACTTTCATTTGTTGTGTAGTCCAGTGACACATTTCAGTAGTGAGAGCTCTGTTCCACCACTGACAACATGCGTGGCAGATTGGGCAGCCATCTTTTTGTGCGTTAAAAAGCATGATTTTCAGGGGTTTTGGCGCGCACAGGGGTCTTGCGGCCATTTCGCTGATTCTGGCCCCACCCATCATAACAGAGTGATGCAGCATAGCAGAGCAAAAGTGGGTCAAAACATCCCACAGAGCCCCCCTCCCGACTTCAGTTTGACTGCCGTCAAGGGGAAGTCGGGAGATTGGGATGTTCTTTTTTCTTTGGTCCAGGTGGAGAAAGTCAGCTGCTTCTCCCATCAGTGCTGGAGGCGACCCGCTCTCCTCGCCGGTTTTGGTTGGGAGTATTCCTGGTTCTGGTTGGGAGTATCGAGCGGCCTGAGTGGTCCTCCTTGGTGATTAGAATTTCTTAGTTCCAATGCTAGTAGACAGAACAGAGCATGCTTATGGACATTTCCCCACTACTACTCCCCAAGGGTCTAGTGGGGCAGATGCATACATTGAATACCATTTACAATATTCCCTGCCTATATTTACTAATGGCTTTAACAGGTGGATTCTTCTAGGTATCCGGATTTTCCCCCTCTGGGTTTCCGGTTGGCTCCTCTATTTGCCGCAAAGTATGCCTGGGATGGCAACTCTTCAGCTGGTTTATGTGGACCCACTTGTCTTCCCCTTCTGCCAAACTGTCCTTGGGGATGCGGATTTTGCAGGCGACTGGTGAGATTCTGTCCACAATTTCGAAATGACCCCGCCAACTTGGGATAAATTTGCGCTCTTTGACTTGGTTCCTTTGGAAATTGTACAAGTAGACCCAGTCTCCTACTTGATATTCTTTTCTAGTTGTCTTAAGATCATAGTGGGTCTTCATACTGTTTGCAGATCTTTCTAGATTCTGCTTAGCATAGGCAAAAGCATGTTGAAGGTGTTTTCCCAGATTCTCAACATACTCATGAGTTGTGGAGGCATTTATCAAGGTCTGCTCTTGGGTTCTATAGAGCAGATGCTGGGGTAGCACCATCCTTCGTCCAGTCATCAGCTCAAATGGAGACATTTTTGTTGCAGAAGAAGGGGTAGATCTGATGGCCATCCACTAGAGGATTGTCGGTAGGCAATGTGTAGTTTCCTTTTGACCCCAAGTATCTCCCACATCTTTGTCATCACTTCGCTAGTGAAGTGACTGCCTCGGTCTGACTCAATCCTTTGGGGTAGTCTAAAACGCGAGAAGATGTGATTGATCATCAGGGCAGCTGGTGTTCCTGCCTTTCAATTCGGGGCCCGGAGAAATTCCACCCATTTAGTGAACAAGTATGTTACGGTCAACATGTACTTCTTCCCCCTAGAGGAGCGCATCACAGGCCCGATAAAATCGACTTGCAAATCTGACCAAGGCAGTGTCACCCCCCTCTTTTGAGAGGAGCACGGTGTGTGAGTGATGTTGGTTGAAATTGTGCACACACAAGACACCCCTTCAAGTATTGGTCGAGGCCCTGCCCCATGTGTGGCCAGTATGCAACCACTCACAAGATTTCTAATGTCGTGTGAAAACCCCAATGACCAGCTGTCTCTGCATCAACAGGGACTCGATCTCAAGTAGATCCCCTTGGATGGCTTCGGTTTTGGCCAGCTGATCGGCTAGATCATTTCCAATTTTGTCTGGTCCCTCTGCTTTAGAATGACCCTTGATCTTCTTCCAGTAGATGGTCATCCCATTCGAGGTGACAAGATCACCAATTTTTTGTATTAATTTTCCATTTTTTAAAGGTTTATTATTAGCACATAGCATACCTCTGGTTTTCCAGTTAACCAGGTGCTCCACGAATCCGTTCCGTACATAATCTGAATCAGTGATTATGACCAGTTCGTGGAGTTGGTGTTGGACAGCAGTGAGGATGGCTTGATGCACAGCCATCAGCTCTGCCACTTGACTACTTCGGGTACCGATTTTGTACCCAGCGGAGGGTTCTGGGGCATCATTCACCCATGCATTCCCTACGCCGGCCACAAGTTCCTTTTCCCCGTTGTTGTCAACATGGTAGGAACACCCATCCACATAGATAGTGGGCATTCCGTCACACTGTTCTTCTTCATAGAGTTTGTGTGGGGAATTAAGGTAGGCCTCCATGTTGTCCTTGATTTTAAGACTTTCATCCTCGGGACAGTTTTCTCTGGCACAATCATGCAAGTCAGCCAGACATTGCGCGAGGGGACTCTTCTTGTTTTGGCCATATCTGACCTCCACAGGAAAGCCTTGCATTGACAGAATCCAGGAAGTAATTCAGGACTTACTCACTTTTCCGGCCCAGATTCTGTCACTTTGAAGATATTGCAAAGGTTGGTGTGGAGTCTCCACTATGATGTGTTCCCCCTGGATAAACGGGCGGTAATTCTTTAATGCCCACACCATTGCCAGGAGTGCCTTCTCACAATCGTCGAATTTTTCCTCCACAGAGGATAAAGTCTTACTCACATAGGAGATTACTTTATTGACATTGTCATGCTTTTGATATAATACTGCAGTCAAGCATGTATTTGAGAACCCTGTCTCCAAGAAGAACTCCTTGTTTTTGACAGGGTAAGCTTGGCAAGGCGCTTGTGAGAGGCTTCTTTTGAGTTGTCTTACTGCCTCGGCTTGTTCTGGACCGCACTCCCACTTGACCCCCCTTCAAAAGATGGATCAGGGGTCTTGTGATCTCTGCATAATCCTCAATGAACTTTCTGCTGTAGTTAGTTAGTCCAAGGAGGCTCCTTAGTTCCCGCAGAGTTGTGGGGTCTTTTATTTTCAGGAGGGCTTCTACTTTCTTTTCCTGGAGACAGAGACCCTCATGAATTATCTCATGCCCCAAGAAATTGACACAGGTTCTGCACCACTGTGCCTTTTGGAATGAGAGTTTTGCTCCGGCAGCCCTCAACTGTGTCAGAACATAACGGATCTCTGCTATGTGTTCCTCCACAGTTGAGCTTTTGACTAGAACATCATCTACATAGGCCAGGTTACCCCTCTCACCCAGGTCGGGCATGGCCTTATGTAGAAAGATGTTAAATTCATTGCTGGAGTTGACGTATTCGAAGGGAGTCCAGGTCCACGTGTACTCCTGCCCCCCGAAGGTAAAGGCCAGCTTGTATTGGTCCTCCCTACTGACAGGTACAGTCCAGCACCCATTGGTCAGGTCAATGGCAGTGAATATCTGTGACCCTTGGATCTGGGCCAGCGCTTGGTCAATGTAGGGAAGATGCCATCGGGAAGTATGGACCCGTTTGTTGAGCTCTCTTAGGTCAGCAGAGAGTCTCCACTGGCCGTTTGGTTTCAAAATCCCCAGCACCGGATTATTGAAGGTGCTGTGGACTGGACAAATTATCCCATGGGATTCAAGGTTCTTAATTATTTCAGTAAGGGACTCCATTGATGCGAGAGGCAAGTGATATTGCTTCACAAACACTCTAGTCATGCCAGGGTCCGTGGGAATTGTTGTTGTGTGGATGTCGGTGTGACCACAGTCATATGAGTCCACCGCAAAGAGATCTTGAAAATCTAAGAAAGCTTGTTTCAATTTTTGCTTTTGCTCCAGAGTCTCACAGGCATCAGCTATGCTGACTCTCTCTTCAACCATCTGCCTGAAGCCTGGAAAGACTTCCGGTTTGGTTATCTCAGCGGCCTCCTCCAGCTGGGTGAAAAAGTCCCTGGTCAAAGTGCTGATTTGGACTGATGGCTTCAGGTGGGGGAGGCAGTCCTGATGGACTTGAAAAATCACCTCATCCCTCTTGAAGTCACAGGTCACATCTTCCTTACCATAAGGGCAGGAAGAGTACACCAGGAAATTCCCCCCATGCTGGGTGAAGATCCGGTCTGGTGTTGTGTCATCGTCGCTATCACTGTCAACACAGTCCTTGGGGATTGGTCCTAACAGTTCGCTACCTAAATCTATGGAAAAATGTCAGTCATCAACCGCCATTCCAATAATGGTGCCTGCACCCAGAATGATACTCTTTAGGTCGCTTTTATCCACCTCTATTGGAATGGTGTTGTGTTCTATGTTGACTAGTGGTGTTGGGTTTACCCCCAATCCTTGCTGTTGGAAATGAACATTGAGATGAACATAGGCATCAGGATTTTTCAGTTTCTGTCCTTTTTTAATTTTTACTTCCAGTGATATATGTCGGGTCCGTTCTGGGATGGTGACATCCTCTCCAATCTGAATTTCAACTGCATATGGCAGCAGTTGAGCTGACCGAAATGCTTTCTCTGGGTCATCAAAGTCCATGACATTACCTGCTAATCGGGACCAGGCTTTGAAGTTTATTAGGTCCAAACTAATGGCAAAGCGATTGAGAATGTCACTTCCTTAATAAAATGCAGCAGGGATGTCTCACACGACCCAACAATTATGGACTATGCTCTTGTTGCCTATGGAACTTTTGAGCATAGACCTGCTGGGCAGTAGATGTTTGGAATTGGGTGTTTCCAGGTCCATTTCCCATTTGTCTAACAGTTTGAATGTGGGAATGGCTGGATCTTTTGGGAGTTTGCGGCACATGGCCTCACTGATGAAGCTCTTACCGTTGTTCACACATACTCGGGCGAGAACAGAGTCCTTCCCCTCATTTAACTGAATAGGGATGAACAACTGCTCTCCAATTTTCTGAATATTAGCCAAGCTTTGAGCTGACTTCTCATCATTTTGGATTATAGGAGTAGAATTTTCTGATTGTGAATTTGTATAGAATTTCAGAATGTTTCCTTCCAGTGTGGAATGCCACCTTAGACTGGAAGGAAGGTTGATTTTCAGAAATAGAGAGTACTCCCCATCACCAGTTTGTTGTCCTACTGCAATTACTGTCACATCTGGGATTTGGTTATTCTGGAAGTGGAATTCAATTTGGTCAGTTTTTTGTTCAACCATGTGGCATGTGCCATTTAAACTAACATGGTTGACACTCTGTTTTCATTTTATTGGTTGGTTAGTCTGGGTCCAGAGGACCTTGTTTACACAATCTATGAGGGGAGACAATCTACGCAGGATGTAATTCCCTACTAAACATGGGGTGCCCTCTGGAGTCACAACTATGACCGGGTGCTTCACCTTGTGTCGCCCAATTTTAATTTCTAAATCCGCTGTCCCCTCAACAGGAATTTCCTTCCCATCAAAGTTCTGAAGTTGTCCAGGAAGAGGGGTGAGAGGAATTTGGTATTTCTCCCCCCCTTCCCGAATTCAGCTGATCAAAGGCCCTTTTTGACAGTAGGGTGGCTTGGGATCCGGTGTCCACCAGTGCAAAAACTGTACATTACCCCTGTATTTGGATCGGGGCATAACATCTTCCCTCCTTTTCCTCAAGGGGAAAAGATAATGCACATTTTTGGCCAATTGGTGGGTTAATTTCTTTGCTTTGAATACTGACAGAGAGGTGATTTGGGCAGGATTCTGTTTGGGATCTTGGGAACCTGTATGAAAAAGGTGACAGCTAGATATGGGGGAAGTTTTGGGCTCCCCTGGTTCTGATTCTGGGCTGCCCCCCCTTTTTGGAGGATTTTCGCGCTGGTCAATCTGGGGTTTGATGATGGGCAGTTTTAACTCGGTCCCCACATCTACCCAGTCTGGATTGGGATCCTTTGGGACACATTTTTCTTTGGGAGGAGTTCCCCCATCCCTGAAGGAGAAGATCCTTTTCCCAGAATCCTCTGAGGACCCATCTCTTTCAAACTGGAAGATTTGCACCTCCTCCACAAAATGGGCCTTTTTAGGCTCTTTATTTCTCCTACCCACCCTCTGTTCCTTGGGTTGCAGACTTTCGGGGGCAGGAGATTTTGGTTCCAGTTCCTGGGTTTCCAGGGGCTTTTCACAAGTGGGGAAGGGAGCTTCCTCTTAAGGCTTCACACCCCCCTTCCCCTTGTGCCTCCTCCCTGGGATCCAGTGGGTTGTCAGGGTTCTTCCCCCGTCATTGTTCTGGAGCACCAGACCCTGGATTTGAGGAGTTCTGAGCCGCCATGCTCCTCTGAGGGTACTGTTGAGCCCTCAGCATGCGACCCAGATCCTGTGCCATGTTCTGGACTTGGCGCTCCATTTGGGACACCCGCTCTGGCTGGTACGGGGTCCTCTGGTCTACCCTTGGTTGATCACGGGAAGGGTAACTGTCCCTTCTCGTGTAATACCCCTGGTTAGGATAGTTTGGGTACCCCTCCACCCTTGGCCTCCCCTCTCCCAGATTGGGCTGTCTGGGCTCAGGAAAGTGGGGAAAGAAAGAAGGGTTGTTTTGGGGGTTGAGGTTTGGCGGGTACCGGGGAAAGAAATGTGGTCTGGCATTTGGGGGATTACTGCCCTCCTGAGGAAAGTGAGGAGGGAAGTTCCCTGGGTTGGCAGCTGTCTGGTTGGATCCCCCGCCCCCTTGGGCTGGAGGAGTCCACACATAGCCCAGGATGGGCCTGTTGCCCTTGTAGCGTGGGCTGATGTAGTCAGGGGAGTTCGGGGTCCCATTTGTGGGGTTACCTCCCTGATTCCCTGTTTGGGATTGGCCCGAGGGCCTTCTGAAATGTTTCAGGATGGCCGCCCTATAGGTGGACCATCTGGAATGGTTCTGATCTTCCAGCCCCCAAAGAAGCTGGAGTACTCAGGTGAAAATGTCCACTTTATATACTGAATACAGCTGGCTGTCCTTCAGGTGGAAAGTCTCCATCATCTCCTCAAACAATTCAAGGTGCTCCCAAACTGAATATTTGGCATTTTTGTGGTAGGGTGTGATGACGCTTTTATTTGCTTCCGGGGATCCTTGAGTAAATTTCTCTTAACTTTGTTAGCCTTTTTAGTTCTGGTCACCCTGGTCCACTCATACTCTGACTCCGAGGCACTGCTACCAGAGGTGGCTGTCTGATCTTCTATACTCTCCCGGATTCTGCGAGTTGGGAATGGCTGGCAGAATGTGGGGGCCTAGCCTCTTGGGACCTATGGCGCTCAGAAGAGTCTGCTGACTCTTCCTTGCTCCCAGGATTGGTTGAGTACCCCCCCCCACAATGTCCTAGCTGGGAATAGGTTTTTAGTATGCTCTTAGTGGGCCTAGTCTCATGGAATTCCCCACTAAATATTACTGCCTGATCCCTTGGTAAGTGATATTTCTGAGGATGCAGTTCTCTGATTCTCCCCTCACCGGAGTCTCCTGATCAGAGAAGATGGCCCTAGCATTTGGGTGCCTGTACAGAGATGCCCGCCCATCCATTTCTGGGAGGCGCTGACCTGTCAGTCCCATATTTCCCATTGTGTTGAAGTCTACCATCCCTGTGGCCCTTGGTTCATATGAGCCAGTGAACATGGGGTGGCAGAGTCCATGGAATTGAAGGGATTAAAGTCCCTGATGCCATGGTTCCTGAGGTTATTCTCAGGGGTTTCCCTCTCCCATCTGACCTCATCTCTTTCAGCCCTTACTCCCTGATAACCTGCCAAAATCAGATCCTTTTGTTCCTCTATTAAGGCCTTACTGCATGGCTATCTGTCTATGGAGCCTGTCACTCTTTTCACAGAGAGCCTCATTGTCTCTCTGTGCTTCCTGCCTGAATTGGGAGTATTGGGCCAATTTTTGCTGCAGGAGACTCACCTCCTGAGTTTGATCCTTACTGGCCTGATTATTCTTTGTCAGAGCATCTTCCACCCTCCTGGTATGCTCTAACAGCTTTTCATAGTCCATTTCGAGTTCACCCAGTCTCTGAAGGGCCAGGTGATTTTCTTCTAACTTGGTTTTTAAATGGCTGACTTCCTGGCCTAAGGTGTCCCTTTCCTGAGTTAGAGTGTCCCTCTGTGCAGCCATGTCTTCCCTTTGTTTTCTAATGGCATATAATTTCTGGCGCTCCTCATCAAAATCTGTTTGAGTGTGGAGATCCTTCACTATTCATTTATTATTTTCCTCCTTTAGTTCATCAATCTGACTTTCTAGGGCAATTATCTGCCCTGCGCAGGCTCTATTATAATTTAATTGCTGCTTCAGATTTTGTTGGTTCTGTTGTAGAGAATCCAACCTTTCTCGACACTCTTTTTGCAGTATCAGTAATTTGGTATCTTGCTTTGCCTTCTCTTGCTGCAGGAGATCCAGATCTTCCTTTACTTTTGTCAGGCACTGTCTGGTTTCTCTCTCTGATTCTTGGCTCTTTTGTAGCCTTTGCTCTGCAGAGTCCAGATCAGTTTTGGTTTTCTCTAGGAATTGTACTTGCCTCTTTGCCAGATCTAGGCTTTTGGCATGTTTTTTCTGTATTACCCCAATGTGGAGGTATAGGTAAGCTGCTATTTTGTCAATTTTACATTTCTCTTCTTTTACTTTTGGGGCCAATATACAATTCGGCCAATATACAATTCACTAAGTGCCTGGTGTAATGGACCCTGGTCCTGCTATGTATCTAATTCTGTGGCAGTGACTTGTTGTTTGATTTCCTGCAGCCGGACTTTCTCATCCTGCTGTACCCATTCACCCCTGACAAACAATTTGTGCAGTAGGTGTTCCCTTGCAATATTGATTTCCAGTGGGTTCGCCATTCCGGAAATTAATTTCCTTCTGACTTATCTCAGGGTTACTTTACTTTTGCAAAACAGGCCCAACTCCTTTGAGTATTTCTATTGAAGGGTGTTTTTACAGCACGGGTGCACAACATACGGCCCGCGGGCCAAGTGCGGCCCGGCATGTTATTTTTTGCGGCCCGCGGCAATTAAGGACTTTTCTAATGGAGAGCAGCCTGCAATTAGCAACGGCCTCCCTCCATTAGGAAAGTCTTTGTTTGACTTTCCTTTCTCATTTAAACTCAGCAGGGCTGCCAGAATGCAGGTTCTGCTCCCTGGAGTGAAGTGTTCAAGTTGGCTAGATTGCCCAGGGCAGTTGGCTGCTGTCTCTTGTAAAGGAGGGGGAAGAGCCATAAACATGTAAATACCCAATAAAGTAGTTTGGGGCGCCCAAATGCGCCTGGGGTGATGGCTGCTTTCCTGCCTATAAAGTGCTTTGAGAGTCAAAGTCACATCCCTTTGTGTGCCGAGAAAGACGCATGCAGAATGGGCTTTCATGCAGCGCCTGCTATGGTGTATACATGTGGTGTGCACATCACTTGGCCTCAAGTATACATAGCTAACAGCGGGACGGCTCCAGTAATTAATAAATATTCCCCTGCAATAGACATACACACGATCCGCGCACACACCTAAAAGCATTGTGCTTTCATTTAAAAAGGAATGCACATATATATAACTGGGATATATACACAATAGCGGACAGCTAGCATTATCCACGTATGTGTTCTGCATAACAGACAAACCTACTGAACAATAGACAGTGAATGGCACCGACAGCGGATATATGTATAAAAAGTAAACTATGTCAGAAATCGAAGTGGGCGGGAACGGTGATCCCAAACTTTTTGCTTTTAACTTTCACTGTTCCTATACTTTTATTTTAAAAGTAAACCTTTCTGGAATGGTTTAGTTTTAAAATAAAAGTATAGGAAGAAGTTAAAGCTTGCACTTCAGTGCACTGCACATTCCCATACATAGCAGGTGTGTTTGGTTGGGGGTTTGGATTGTGTGTGGGAGGGGGCGCAGGGATGTAGTTTGTGCTGTGCAGACCATCAGGGAACATAGTTTTGATTACAAACAAATAAATACAAAAAAATAGTTCCACTACTTCTTTTCATACACTTCGACCAGTGAACAATGTAGGATGCACAGTGCAGAGATATTTTGATGCCAATGCCATTTAGCCGACTCCCAAAGGAACAGCCATCTCTGCTTTTCTGATCTGCATCCTTGAATTGTTTTTGCCCTAATCCCCTCACCTCTCTTGTGTATGCACAAATGGAAGAGTTCACGATTCGCATCACCTGTTTTATAGCAGACCCCTCATAATCCACACTTATGTGTGTTGAGGGCTGCCACCATGGCATTCTAAGCATCCTCCTCAGTAAGAACACTAACTACCAAAGGCATGGGGATGATGTTTGTTGTGGGGGTGAGGAGGCATGGGGATGGTGTTTTGTTTGTGGGTGCATCGTGTTTGCTTGAGTGGTGGGTGTCTTGGGGCATAGTGTTTGGTGAGGGGTGGGTGTCGTGGGGCATAGTGTTTGGTGAGGGGTGGGTGTCGTGGGGCATAGTGTTTGCTTGAGGGGTGGGTGTCTTGGGGCATAGTGTTTGGTGAGGGGTGGGTGTCTTGGGGCATAGTGTTTGCTTGAGGGGTGGGTGTCTTGGGGCATAGTGTTTGGTGAGGGGTGGGTTTTGTAGGGCATAGTGTTTGGTTGGGGTGGGTGTCATGGGGCATAGTGTTTGCTTGAGGGGTGGGTGTTGTGGGGCATAGTGTTTGGTTGGGGGTGGGTGTCTTGGGGCATAGTGTTTGCTTGAGGGGTGGGTTTCTTGGGGCATAGTGTTTGGTGAGGGGTGGGTGTTGTAGGGCATAGTGTTTGGTTGGGGGTGGGTGTCATGGGGCATAGTGTTTGGTGAGGGGTGGGTGTCATGAGGTATAGTGTTTGCTTGAGGGGTGGGTGTTGTGGGGCATAGTGTTTGGTTGGGGGTGGATGTCGTGGGGCATAGTGTTTGGTGAAGGGTGGGGGCCATGAGGCATAGTGTTTTGTTGGGGGTGGGTGTCATGGGGCATAGTGTTTGCTTGGTGAGTGGGGGCCATTGGGCATAGTGTTTGGTTGGGGAGTGGGGGCCATGGGGCATAGTGTTTGCTTGAGGGGTGGGTTTGCTTGAGGGGTGGGTGTCTTGGGGCATAGTGTTTGCTTGAGGGGTGGGTGTCTTGGGGCATAGTGTTTGCTTTAGGGGTGGGTGTCTTGGGGCAATGTGTTTGCATGAGGGATGGGTGTTTTGGGGCATAGTGTTTGCATGGGGGGTGGGTGTCATGGGGCATAGTGTTTGGTTGAGGGGTGGGTGTCTTGGGGCATAGTGTTTGCTTTAGGGGTGGGTGTCTTGGGGCATTGTGTTTGCATAAGGGGTGGGTGTTTTGGGGCATGGTGTTTGCATGAGGGGTAGGTGTCATGGGGCATAGTGTTTGGTTGAGGGGTGGGAGCAATGGGGCTTAGTGTTTGGTTGAGGGGTGGGGGTTATGGGGCATAGTGTCGCACTCCAAGAGTGAACCCAAAAATAGAGCTAAAGCAGGCACAGTTAGGAGATGTACATCCTTTGCTTTTTGTGTAAACCTGACTCAACGAAGGCCATACTCCTCTTGGGCAATCCAAACAGCAAAGTATAGCAGTCCAAAATAATGCAATGCCCAATCAAGTGTCAATAAAATATATATAATTTAATTAAACAGACGATATGCAATAACTAAATAGAAATACATAACAATGGAAAATGTGTAGTACAAAATATAAGTTTGAAATACAAATAAAAATCATTACACCTCAAAAACGTATTCTTTTTCCATGTGTTTACTAAAAATTAGGGGTTCAAAAAGCCTCCTGCCACGCCGCCACCCACTGCACCAATTAAGGACTTTTCTAATGGAGAGCAGCCTGCAATTAGCAACGGCCTCCCTCCATTAGGAAAGTCTTTGTTTGACTTTCCTTTCTCATTTAAACTCAGCAGGGCTGCCAGAATGCAGGTTCTGCTCCCTGGAGTGAAGTGTTCAAGTTGGCTAGATTGCCCAGGGCAGTTGGCTGCTGTCTCTTGTAAAGGAGGGGGAAGAGCCATAAACATGTAAATACCCAATAAAGTAGTTTGGGGCGCCCAAATGCGCCTGGGGTGATGGCTGCTTTCCTGCCTATAAAATGCTTTGAGAGTCAAAGTCACATCCCTTTGTGTGCCGAGAAAGACGCATGCAGAATGGGCTTTCATGCAGCGCCTGCTATGGTGTATACATGTGGTGTGCACATCACTTGGCCTCAAGTATACATAGCTAACAGCGGGACGGCTCCAGTAATTAATAAATATTCCCCTGCAATAGACATACACACGATCCGCGCACACACCTAAAAGCATTGTGCTTTCATTTAAAAAGGAATGCACATATATATAACTGGGATATATACACAATAGCGGACAGCTAGCATTATCCACGTATGTGTTCTGCATAACAGACAAACCTACTGAACAATAGACAGTGAATGGCACCGACAGCGGATATATGTATAAAAAGTAAACTATGTCAGAAATCGAAGTGGGCGGGAACGGTGATCCCAAACTTTTTGCTTTTAACTTTCACTGTTCCTATACTTTTATTTTAAAAGTAAACCTTTCTGGAATGGTTTAGTTTTAAAATAAAAGTATAGGAAGAAGTTAAAGCTTGCACTTCAGTGCACTGCACATTCCCATACATAGCAGGTGTGTTTGGTTGGGGGTTTGGATTGTGTGTGGGAGGGGGCGCAGGGATGTAGTTTGTGCTGTGCAGACCATCAGGGAACATAGTTTTGATTACAAACAAATAAATAAAAAAAAATAGTTCCACTACTTCTTTTCATACACTTCGACCAGTGAACAATGTAGGATGCACAGTGCAGAGATATTTTGATGCCAATGCCATTTAGCCGACTCCCAAAGGAACAGCCATCTCTGCTTTTCTGATCTGCATCCTTGAATTGTTTTTGCCCTAATCCCCTCACCTCTCTTGTGTATGCACAAATGGAAGAGTTCACGATTCGCATCACCTGTTTTATAGCAGACCCCTCATAATCCACACTTATGTGTGTTGAGGGCTGCCACCATGGCATTCTAAGCATCCTCCTCAGTAAGAACACTAACTACCAAAGGCATGGGGATGATGTTTGTTGTGGGGGTGAGGAGGCATGGGGATGGTGTTTTGTTTGTGGGTGCATCGTGTTTGCTTGAGTGGTGGGTGTCTTGGGGCATAGTGTTTGGTGAGGGGTGGGTGTCGTGGGGCATAGTGTTTGGTGAGGGGTGGGTGTCGTGGGGCATAGTGTTTGCTTGAGGGGTGGGTGTCTTGGGGCATAGTGTTTGGTGAGGGGTGGGTGTCTTGGGGCATAGTGTTTGCTTGAGGGGTGGGTGTCTTGGGGCATAGTGTTTGGTGAGGGGTGGGTTTTGTAGGGCATAGTGTTTGGTTGGGGTGGGTGTCATGGGGCATAGTGTTTGCTTGAGGGGTGGGTGTTGTGGGGCATAGTGTTTGGTTGGGGGTGGGTGTCTTGGGGCATAGTGTTTGCTTGAGGGGTGGGTTTCTTGGGGCATAGTGTTTGGTGAGGGGTGGGTGTTGTAGGGCATAGTGTTTGGTTGGGGGTGGGTGTCATGGGGCATAGTGTTTGGTGAGGGGTGGGTGTCATGAGGTATAGTGTTTGCTTGAGGGGTGGGTGTTGTGGGGCATAGTGTTTGGTTGGGGGTGGATGTCGTGGGGCATAGTGTTTGGTGAAGGGTGGGGGCCATGAGGCATAGTGTTTTGTTGGGGGTGGGTGTCATGGGGCATAGTGTTTGCTTGGTGAGTGGGGGCCATTGGGCATAGTGTTTGGTTGGGGAGTGGGGGCCATGGGGCATAGTGTTTGCTTGAGGGGTGGGTTTGCTTGAGGGGTGGGTGTCTTGGGGCATAGTGTTTGCTTGAGGGGTGGGTGTCTTGGGGCATAGTGTTTGCTTTAGGGGTGGGTGTCTTGGGGCAATGTGTTTGCATGAGGGATGGGTGTTTTGGGGCATAGTGTTTGCATGGGGGGTGGGTGTCATGGGGCATAGTGTTTGGTTGAGGGGTGGGTGTCTTGGGGCATAGTGTTTGCTTTAGGGGTGGGTGTCTTGGGGCATTGTGTTTGCATAAGGGGTGGGTGTTTTGGGGCATGGTGTTTGCATGAGGGGTAGGTGTCATGGGGCATAGTGTTTGGTTGAGGGGTGGGAGCCATGGGGCTTAGTGTTTGGTTGAGGGGTGGGGGTTATGGGGCATAGTGTCGCACTCCAAGAGTGAACCCAAAAATAGAGCTAAAGCAGGCACAGTTAGGAGATGTACATCCTTTGCTTTTTGTGTAAACCTGACTCAACGAAGGCCATACTCCTCTTGGGCAATCCAAACAGCAAAGTATAGCAGTCCAAAATAATGCAATGCCCAATCAAGTGTCAATAAAATATATATAATTTAATTAAACAGACGATATGCAATAACTAAATAGAAATACATAACAATGGAAAATGTGTAGTACAAAATATAAGTTTGAAATACAAATAAAAATCATTACACCTCAAAAACGTATTCTTTTTCCATGTGTTTACTAAAAATTAGGGGTTCAAAAAGCCTCCTGCCACGCCGCCACCCACTGCACCTACAGCCCCATCCACATTTACTTTTCGGCCCACTATAGCCATCATGTACGGTACTTTCGGCCCTCTGTCAAAATCAGTTGTGCACCCCTGTTTTACAGTGTAGCACAGTATAGTAGCCCAACAAGGTGTATGTACCCCATCAGTTAGCACACTGTGTTAGAATATCACAAGTGGTATGTCTAATTGAGAATCCTGGACAAGTCCCCAAGCTGTAAGTGATTTCAATCCGGCACACACCCAAGTCAATGCCTAGCATGTAGTGCACAACTGAAATCCTCATTTATTTTTGTCTAAAAGTTCATTATTCTGAACGATATACCACTCATATCACGCCCTTCTCCTCGAACCCCCCCAGTCACACTGAACCAGGAATCAGGCTGGTTTGCAAAGATAAATAGTTATTTATGCATTTAAAATGTAATCACAATATGTTTTAATAGGTACACAACAATCACCAACGGGGTGATGTAACACTGAATAATCCCTTTAATACACGAGGAGTAAGTAGTGAGCAAAACAATTCAGCACAGAAAATAATACTTTTGTGTTGGTTCAGATCAGATAGCACTGTGGTTAGAGGTTCCCCCTGCAGACCACTCGACCCCCAAAAGGTAATATAAAGAGATAGGAGGAGAGAGCAGGTATTCAGGAATGGCAGAATTCAAACAGAATATCAATCCCACTTTCCCCCCAGCAAACACAACAGAAAAACGGAATTGACTATCCAGCTGTCAGAATGGCTTTTCAAATTGTCTTTAGAATGGACTGGGCAAAACACCAAATGTGGTCAAAATGGTTTAAATTCCTCTAAATTCTTATGAGAGCTGCTTTGGATAGTTGCACACAAACACAAGCAATGATGTAATCCAAAGAAAACATTTGAAATCTTAAAATTCCAGTCGGAAGCAATTAAAAGTTGTTTGACACGTGTAACAATTAGGCAAAACGAAAATTTGCGGCAAAATTTTCACTGGGCGATGTTCGCGATAACGGGAGAATCGCATTGATTGTTCTAACAATACTGGTTCTGGAGGGAAGATAGGATGGGTTGACACAATTCTTCCTATTTATACTCACTGGATACGTTTTTAAATGGGACCGTCATTTCTGGCCAGGAAATTGGATCAGGTTTAGGAAAGACGGCTGGGAACATCAGACTGGGCAGGGTCAGCAAGGCGCTCTGGTCACAGCACGGCACAGGACTGGACAGGGTCAGCAAGGCACTCTGGTCACAGTACGGCACAGGACTGGACTGGATCTGCCCTTCTTGGTACTGAGGATTTTTCAAATCAGCAGGCAAGCAGTAACAGCACAGCCCGGCTGTATTATAATGCTTCCCCTAGGCTTGTGGGGTTCTGTTTTAGAATTTGAGGCCCAGCTGAGAATGGTTCAGCTATGCAATAGGCTTTTGCTTTGCCAGGTTTCTGGAGTCTGGAGCAAGGAAGATGTAGATTTCAGCAGCAGGGTGCTCCGCCAGCATCAGCAGAGTGAGTGAATCTATCTGTCTTTATGTGTGGTGAGCTGTCTCTATTTATACTATGAAATGACATCATAAAGGGGGTGTGTGTGGGCCGGTTTAGCCAAGTTTGCCCCTTTGAAAGGTGATTGGGTCAAAATCTACTCTCTGCTTTGATAGGAGGAGAGAAGCAGAGTGTCATCTTTATGGTGCAATTTTATGAGGTTGAGAATCCACCCCTAGCCCCTGGAACACAAAGTCTACTTTTGGCGAAATACATATTTACACATGTGCAACCTCTATAAAAATCACATATACAGATTGCATATTGAACATAGCAGCTATTCCTCACAACCCTGTAGCTGTGGGATCTTGTCTCCGCTTTCCACAGAATTTTGCCCTTTTCACTATGAACACAATGTCCCATTTTTAAGCGAATTTCTACAAGTGTGCGTGTTTAACCTGGGAATGAGTGTATAAAGTTTCATAAACCTAGCGGAAATACATTTTGCGTAAAATCACATTTCTTGCCATTGCTGTCCAGAACATGTCACTCAATTCTGGCGCCTCTCCACCCGTGCAGCCAGAAATGTTGCTATCTTTATATTTTTCACAATTTTGAATAGTAAATTATCAGTCTTTTTAAAATGTGTTCTTTGTCCATGTTAAGCAGCAAACGGTCACTTGGCTCCACCCCTTGGTCTCTCCCTGGAAGCCCAGGAGCCATCCCCCATGTTTGTTCCTTGCAAAGGCCATTTACAACCGTCTTCACACTTCGAATTTCCTGAGCTGCAGCTTGTCATTGTTCCTTTTGCCACTGTAGACCAGGTTCTTTCCCAACCCTGTAATTAATGCCTCTGTGTGATTTCCTGCTGGGGGGAAAGACCTTCATTCTGTGAGAAAAAACCTGCTATTCCGGTTTGGCAGCTTTAGCCAGGTTTAATTTAATTGTTAATCCTGTTGACTTTTCCTTAGCACCAAACAACTTGTTGTATCAAATAATAGCTAGAATTCTCATTCAAGATTTTAAACCATGGGATCAAAACAATTACAATATGGGTTACTATCAGTAACAGGTCTCTTAGATTGCAAACATTTGATTTTCAGTTTATACATGTTAAAGTTTAATCAGGCACGCCCCGACAGCTGTCATCCCAGCAGCCCTCTGCTGCACCGAGATTTTGTTTTTTACAGATCCACAGACAAGCCACTTTTGCTGTGAAAATCTCTTTATGCTCTTAGCCTTTCAGGACATTGTAAGTTCACAGTGGTTCCTTAGACTAAGTGAATTGTAGCACTCAGCTACAATTTTGAATATTTGGAAGTTGTTCTGTACCGGCATTCTGAAGTTTCAGCAGCAAAGAAAAGGTGATTTAAAGCAATATTGGAGTTTCATTTAGCAAAGCACTGCTTTTTCCTTCTGCACTCCACTTTCAATTGTTGTGGAGTCCAGTGACACATTTCAGTAGTGAGAGCTCTGTTCCACCACTGACAACATGCGTGGCAGATTGGGCAGCCATCTTTTTGTGCGTTAAAAAGCACGATTTTCTGGGGTTTTGGCGCGCACAAGGGTCTTGCGGCCATTTTGCTGTTTCTGGCCAATTCATAACAGAGTGATGCAGCATAGCAGAGCAAACGTGGGTCAATACATCCCACATCTTCACAAGAGTGAATTGGACATTCTTGTTTACCAGAATAACCACCCCCTTGCCCATGGTCTTTGCTGTCAAGAATAATTGATGAGGGTACTGCTTTGACTTCGACCTGTAGGTGTCTTTCCTTAGAAGATGCATCTCTTGGAGACATGCCACATCCACCTGCAGCCGCTTAAACTCACACAGCAATTACCCCCTTTTCTGCAGGGTGTTAAGACCCCTTACATTATTGGTCAGGGTCCTGAACCCAATCACTTAGCGTGTCGTGTGGCTTGCTGAGGCACTCTGCCTGTGTCAACCTGTCCCTTCCTTCTTATTCTCGAGAGAGTACTGTGAATGTGAACCCTTCCCCTTCCCGTTGCTAACCCTTCCCCACCTCATTTCCCCAACCCCTCCCACCCCATGAACCAGGGCAAAACTTTGAGGTATCTCCCAATCCTCACCACTACCACACACATCATGATCAGCAATGCCACCCGTTCACCTCAGGGAGTTATCATGCTCACAGTAGCTTTGCTTATGCTGAGGAGGTCCCACTGCCGGCCTCCTGTGGTGCATCGTCCAGCTTCAACACAGTGCTTGCAAGACCACTCGGCCTCCTACACAGCAGAACCTTTGACCAGGTTCTGCTGCTCTGCTCTGCTCTCCTAGCTCGGTCTGGATCTGAAGAACCAGTATCTGTACTGCTTCCTCCAGGGTAGTGCATCTTGTTTCTCAGCCATTCCACGTAAACACTAGGCAAAAGGGAAAAGTCCATCTGTAAAGCATTCTGTTCTTCTGCAATCACTGAATGATCTGTCAAAACGGCTGCCGCTTTTATAGGGGAACACCGCAATGTCTTGAAAAATCTGGAGGGATTGTCCTTGGAAGGAGATTGTTCCCAACTTCCTCAAGGCTCATAGTATGTTCTCCTTAGTACCATAGGAGTGAAAATCTATAGTAATGTGACTCGTTTGGGCTCTCAGTGTTCTTCTGAGAGGGCCCAGCCTGTGGACCCAATCTAATACTATGCCACCTTTGCCTACCTCTGGGGCCATCGACTTGAATACTTGCAGAACCCAGCTATGCAGATCTGTGCCTTCCACCCCCTCCGCCACACTTGTTATGCAGTGATTCTCTCGACGATGCCTGTTTTACAGGTCTTCTATAGTGGAAACTAGGAGGGTCATATCTTGTGTGGCATTGGTTAGCGTCCCCTGAAGATGAAGGACATCCTCCTGAAGAGACTGTACTGCAGTTTCTGTGTCCTCGACCATGGAGTTCAACTGTTTTGTCTCCTTTAATAAGTGCGCAATCGACATCTTGAGCTCCTTCGCGCTGCATTACCATGCGGGTAGATTGTGTCAGCTCATCCTTCAACTCCTCCATTAGGGTCTTCAGACAGTTTACAAAGTCTGCTTTTGAGATCCATTGCGCCGTACCATTTGTTAACGTCTCAATGGCTCATGTTTGCTGTGCAGAGTCTTGACTTTTGGGCAAGCGCTGCTTTACACTCAATTGTTGGTGGACAAGCTGCCAGTAGGTGTTCAAAGTCTGGCCTCAGCAAGCCGATCTGCACCACAACATCCGCCTCCCACCAACTCCGAGACGTGACTTCCCTCCTGGACTATAATCACCAGTTACCATCCCCGCTGTCCTCCGAGTCCCTCCAGCAGCTCCTATGTGCTGTGCGCTGTTCCTTGCCTGATGCTGCTTCGCCTGGACACAGCGCCTGGTGGTGTCGTGCACAATCTATGCATGCTTCAGGTCTGGTCAGCTCTCATTCGACTCCTCTCTTGGGCCACAATCACAGTCACCATCTAACAGCCTGGTCTCCTCCTTTTCCCCTTTGTCATTGTTTTGCGTCTGTTTGGCCATATGGAGGAAGCACTAACACAGCCTTCTTGGCAAAAACAAGTGATTGGACTCCGCCGAGCAAAAATAAAACACATAAACTATATAATATCATAAAACAAATGGCTCATTAAGCATGAGGCAGAAGAAAACTTCATCTTGGCAACCACAACACTGCTTAGTACCTCAGCAGGTAGGCAAAGAGATCACTGCGTCTAACGGGGTCTGAAGCAGATCGTCCTTCCTTTCAGCGAGACTGCATCACCCGGGGCTCCAGATTCTAACTAACTTTTGCCATACAATGCGCTCTCCTTTATGGGGGCATTTCCCCACCCATCTCGGTTGTATTTTGCCATCGGTCGAAGAGTAGATCACAAGTCGAAGGGACAGAGGGTGGAAAAATCCAGTTAGAAGTGGAAAAACCCTGCGCCCCTCTCTCTCGCATTAATTCCCAAACCCCTTATAATGCACCTGTAGTGTGCTCCGACTACCTTTCTGTATTCGTCCTTCAATGGACAATACAATAACTATTCTCCGCAGTAAGTCCACTCGGATAATATTTATGTGACCTTGCTCTGTTTTTGCTGCTAACCGCATATTCTGTGAGGCCCGCGGAAACTCAGATTTTATTACTGTGATGGGAGATGAGTATTCAAAAATGGCTGTGCATCGATGCCATGTTATTCTGGCTCACATTTGCGCACAGGAATTACAGTCATGCAGCTCCTCTATGCTGTGCACAGTTCCTCGACACTGCTGCCTTGCCTGCTCGCCAAGTCTAGTCCTGCACTGCACAGGGCATGTCCTCTTCCGGTCTGGTTGCCCCTTCAGCATGCATCACTCCACCAGGCTGCCTCTGCTGGCATAGCTGCACTCCTTCCTGATGCCTCTACCCAGCTAACACCTCTCGAGTGCTCTATGTTGCTTCCTCCTGCGCCTGTGCCTCACTCGCTGCGCCGGCCATCTCCTGCTTGTGCAGCCAGCCTTCCACACCGGAGGTCTATCATCCCCACCTCTCCCCGGAGGGCCATTCTCCTAGACGGGTGATGCCAGAAACTTGATTTTGTAGCACCAGCAACGCTTATGAGTCTGATGGTACTCTTATATCATTTGTCCAAATACGTCATTAGAGAGCTTTTATGAACACCAAATGATAGCAACTTGTACAAACTTTACTGCCCAGATTTGAAAAAGGCACACTAAGAGTGCCGAAACACGTGTCATCACTATGGGCCACTAATAAATATATGCAAAAACTGCAGAAAAAAACAGTTCTGATTGATACTTGAACTCTTTTTGTGGCGCAGTAACAGATGTGTGCAGAACTCCTTTTACCTCATTTTTGACAAACGAAGTAGGGGAACTCTGTGTCTTCGTTCCTTGCACGCATCATTGCGACACGTTAAAGCTGGTATTTCACTTTGAGTCGCAGAGGTTTAAGAGTGAGGTCAAAAAAAGCTCCCCAAGTTTACTTACTTTTGAATTTAAAATAAATGCAAAAAACACAGCTAGACAACCTTCTTCATCTTGCCACTCTCAACTCTCGCTCTGCTGTCAAACACTCCTCTGACATCTGCCGCCTCCTCGAAGAATTCAACCTCGATGTCCTCGGTCTCACTGAGACTTGATTCACAGCCAGCTCTGTCACGAACTTTGACACTCTCCTCCCTAATGGCTACAAGATCCTCTCCGCACTCAGATCCACCCGGTCTGGAAGTTGTCTAGCCCTGATCTTCCCTGAGTAGATTCTTGCCTCTATCATTCCCCGCAGATCTACTCCTCTTTCGAATGTCTTGTCTGCAGGTTTTCTCTCTCTCCTGGCCACTCTCTTACCTTGGCTACTATCTATCGGTTTCCTGGTCAGATCAACTCTTTCCTCTCAGAGTGGGTGGACCTCTCCTCCTCGCTCTTAGCCTCACCCACTCACCCAATCTTTCTTAGTGACCTCAATATCCATCTAGATTCTCCCTGTTCGTCGTCTGTACTCTTTTGTGACCTCTGCAATTCCCTCTCCCTTTCTAGCCTCCCCTCTGGCCCGACTCAATCTGCAGGGCACACGCTTGATGCTTTGATCTCCTCTGATCTCCCCCTCTCCATCCCTCTGACCACTCCTCTCTTCTGGAGCGATCACTCCCTCCTCTCTTCCCATCACATCCTCTCTACTGCCCAGTCCAAGCCAACCCCAACACTGCCACCTAGCTTCTTGTACATCCGGCCCATCCTGACACAGCCCTCTCCATGCTCCACTCTTCTATCTCTGATACTCTCGATGCTCTTGCCGCTGTCATGAGGATCCATTTGAAGCCCAAAGCCAAGTGCAATTCTTGGTACGACTCTGACCTAGCTACCCTTAAACGTAAGTGCAGGGTGGCTGAGAGGAAATGGAGGGCTTCTTGTTCATCCTCTGACAAACTGGCCTGCCTCCTGCTCCAAAGGCAATACCGACTATCTGTCCATACTAAGAAGAGAGCCCACACCCAAGCCTGTGTCTATGCGGCATCTAACAACTCGGCCGAACTCCACGCTTTCCTTTTCTGCCCACATCTCTGATGTCTCTAATAAGTCAAACTTCCAACTGCACCTCCTCAGAGGTAATTTGCCTTTCCTTTGCTTCCCCCAGAAGCTTACGGTGTCTCGAGCACTGGTTCTCTCTAGGCTGGATTACTGCAACAGCCTCTTTCTAAATCTACCTGCTTCTCCTCTCCGCCCTTTGCAACTCATCCAGAACAAGACTGCGAGACTTGTCCTGGGCCTCAAGCCCTGGGATTGTATCATTGGCTCCCAGTGGCTGCAAGGATTAAATTCAAGACACTTTGCATTGTCCACAAAGCTTTTTGGGGCGTTGGTCCAAAATACCTTCAACTCTCCCGCGGCAAATACCTTCCCTCTCGAGTTCTTCGCTCCTCTGCCTCCAACTCCCTCAAAGAAATGTACTGGGGGTAGATCTCTGTCCTCGGCTGGGGCCTTTCTCTTGAACAGCCTCCCTGCCACTCTGAAACTTGAGGAGAACCATCTCTGATTCCGGAAGCACCTCAAGACCTTCCTCTTTGCTTCTGCCTTCTCTCCTCCTCTCCCCTGTTGATCTGTTCTGCTTAGGCATTGTGCACCTGGTTAGCCTCTGTTTCGGGCCCAGGTACTTCCCACCCTTCCTCTTGGTAACCCTTGCACTTTGGGTCTGTATCTGTAACCCTACAGTCCCCCCCTTTCCCTGCACTTATCAGACACCACCGGTCTGTGCCTTAAACCTAGCACTTGCCACTTGCTGGCTGCACTACCATTTGTTGTTGTTTTTCATTCCAATGCACAGCACTTTCCACTTCCCCACACTTGCACTTCTCCCCTTCCCTCTCCCTCGCACTTGCGTGTTTTCAGTGTCACTGGGCCTAGTAATATTGTTATTTTTGTTCTCCCGTGTTCCCCTCCCCTGCCTCGTCGCGCTCTGAAACACGTGTATGAGCACGATACAAATAAAATATCAATATCAACTTCGACCACTGCATCAGGCACTGTAACGTACAAATCACAATGAATCATAAACATCTGGTCACCATTGCATATTATATTTAAATAAAATTAACTTTGATGGAACTACATGATGTGTACAACTAGGCATTCTATAGGTGGTGAATGGTAACCTCCGAGAAACACGAGGCTGAATTGAGGTAGGGGTTACACAAGTACCACCAGTCTCACATGTGAAGCAAGCCTGCAGGCCCAAAGATATGATATGATAGGTTATTTATAACGCGCTTAATACCCAGAGGTTTCTAAGCGCAGACACGGGGATCAAACCTGTGTTGCTCTATTTCGTCTGGCTTCCGAGGCGAGCATGTTGCCCCTGAGCTATCCTCCCGAGACAAGATGCTGTGGTGGCGGCAACATCTGCAGAAATCCTGTTAGTCCAGACTCCCAGGCCTTATGCTTTGTCAGTGGCCTGCTTTCAGTTTGAATGTTGTAGATTTTAGACTAAGTTACTAATGACCTGTGTTTCAAGCAGATGGGGCCAGCTTTCCTTTCAGTCCTATCGGCTTCTGGAGATTGCTACTTGGCATGTTAGGATATCTATCACTGTCTAAGTGTTCCAGTCATTAATATATGCAAATGTTTTGCTTGCATATGTGTAGCAAGATTGTGTAGAACTGTTTCGTAGAGCACAATACATATCAATTGTACTAGAAAGTTCAAGTTAAATAAGTAAGTTACATTTTGCTAATGGACACTAATCGGAGGTCAAGTCCTAAAAAAAAGAATTTGGGGGACTCATTAACATACCAATTGAATGTGGCATGAACAGAAATTAGCACATCAAGGTTCCCTCTGAAAAAAAGTGGGGGACTACGTCCACCCACGTGTAGCCTCGACTTGAGCCCTGAAATTTACTGGGAGTTATAGTGATTGTAAGTTTCATACTGCTCCAGTTTCACAGACAAAGGAGACCTACTGTTTTCTTGGAAACCATTCGATTCCCCTGTAGACCCGTGCTTCTTACTGGACAGGAGGGCTAGTGGTAAATCAGTGACATGGCTACCAAGCCTGGGCCTCAGAAAGCTCATTGAGCTAGACTAGGAGCCTGATGTTACACGCCAGGCTCTCCTGGCATGCCTATGTCATGGGTACCCAATTTTCCATTGATGTACGCTTAATTTTCTAAAATGAAAAGTTTGGTACTTAGACTTTTGCTGGCTGGGATCTGGTGACAAATATGCTCATCTTCTGTGACGTTATCCAGCAAAAGTACAGACAGGATTAAGATAGTGGGGTGAAAAGGGAGGCAAAAATGGCCTTCTGAAATACTTTTTTTAAAGGGCAGAAATGGGACTTTTGTTAGGACAGTTTGGATGAAATAGACAGGTTCTAATAAATGTGAGTCGATATACCTTTCCAAACGGATTTGTTTTGTTGTAAACAAGAAATTATCAACAGCCTAGAAAAATAAATCATGTATTTTTGCTCTCTTTGCCCTGCTCCGAGGAGCGGCGAGGTCAGTGCTTAATTTGTAAAAAAAATAAGTGCAGTGGCACAAATATTTTCGAACACGCCCATGACACGTCAGGATGGGAAGCTTCCTGCCCACTGTTGCCACCACCCACTGCTGATCCCCATGCTGTCAACATATATGGGGTTAAAGCTGCAACTCCCAACGGCTTAGTGTGGTAGATGGATGTACTCTACGGCAGATGTGTGATTTACAAATACCAATCAACAGACTTATAAAATAACATACCCATTGTGTCTTGACATGCAACAAATGTTTACTTGAGTCTTTAAACACAATCATCATTTACATTTTGCTTTGATTCTGTAGGTGGTTATTATGTGACTGGAAGTTAAAATAATAAAGTTCCCAAAACATCACATCATAATCAAACTCAGTCTGAGACAATAAGTGTCGGGGCTGAGCCCTGGCAAACACCCCCACAAATCAAGCACTGGGCAAGGTGCTAGGGAATAGAGCTGGAAATACCGGGACACTCCACACACAAACTGAGGCACTACTGCAATATCAACAGTTGCTCTGAGAGACACTCCAGCTGACCAAGAGACTTTTTGCTTCTGTGGAACAAGCTCAGAAGAAAGGGTTCAGAAACCCCCTGGAAACCTGCAATGCCACATGGAGGTAACACGTTAAAACATACAGTCTCAGAGACTTGGCTTTTGCTTCATGTTACCGGTTTGATTTCCCTAGTTAAGCACATTTTCGTTTCAATAAAAACGTGTTAAGTATCCTTGTTGATTCCAGTCTTTTGTGCATCCAGCAAAGGCCTCTTTACATCCTACATAAGCGCATCCCAAAGATGGGTGCAGCCACCTGCTAGCCATCTGTGAAATTCCCTATCTACAAGCTCAGATTGCCAAAAAGTGCCCTCTTGATCTGGGCAGTCTCCCCCCAACGCCTCCATTGTAAGTTTAGTGATTAGGTTAACATACCACGATCTGCACCCATTCACTCAAGGGAGACAAGGCTGCTTCCATATGGGAGAGCCGGCAACTGCTTGGCCGTAAACAGCCAAGGCTTCTCTGATTCCACCCACTCCTATGCTGCTAAAAATAATACTTTAGGTGTTGGGTAATAATCAATGATATTAGTGTAGCTCAAGCCCTCTTGTCCATCGGCTTAAACAATAGTGACTTTTGAGTGTGTGTGATACAGAATAGACCTCTGGAGGATCCCCCATTTGGACCTGGTCATGGGTATCAGAAGGGCCTGGAAAAGCAACGAGCAACAAGTGAATGCCCAATTTCACAACTGCAATCCAAGAGATGTAAAGGGGTTTCCTCCTGTGCAGGTCTTGCCTGATCACCTCAGAAAGGCAGGGATGATTTGCCATGCTCATATTTATAATTTCCAGCATATCATATTTCATAAAATAACAATAACGGTCCTACTAGGCCCTGTGACATTCGGATTGTGCAAGTGCAGAAACAAGAGGTGCAGGGGGTAGAGGAGTGGGGGTAGTGGGGAGACAATGGAAGGGCAGAAGATGCAGGGGGCTGGGACCTTAAACATGAGACTCTAGAGAAAGCCTCATTCTAGCATCAGCATCAGTTACTGAAAGGATTATCCCATCACTAAAGTTGAAAAGCGAATGAGTCTCTCCACTGATCTGCTCCCTGGTGTGTGCTACAAATCACTTCATAGCCAGCGTATGCAGAATGGAGGAAGCGGACACCCCAGCATTGTACTCCTGCAGAGATCACAGGTGTCCGAGAAAGCTCCATTCAGTCCCATCTTTCTCCTGGGCGTTTGATAGTTAGCCAATATTATCTCTCTAATGGCAACTCCAAAGCAAAACTTCTCCACCACTCCAGACAGGAAATCCCAATCTATGGAATGATATGCCTTCCTCCCCGTCAAGCTTGAGAAGACTTCCCTGATCTTAGTTTTTTTTTTTTTTTTTTTTTTTTTTTAAAAGTATTTTATTTTATAACGACCACACAGTGCAACAGAACATAAACACATCAGGCCACAACAAAGGCCAAACAACAGAACTTAACAATCCCCTTCCCTCCCCCCTATGAGCCTGTAGGGTGTCCACCATCATTGTCCGTTCCGTGTGGTGGGGTTCCGTCGCTCTCAGATCCAGCCGAGGTCGACCCCGTACTAAACAGTTCAGCCAATAGCACCTTCCATGCCGTGAGGGAGCCCACCTCTTCCTCCCCTCCCGCCCTGCTGGCCTCCCACCATGCTGTCGTCTCGGCGGCAGCCCATTTCTGGAGGTCATACCACCATACCTCCACCCGTGGCCTCTGACAATTCTTCCATCTCATGGCTATTCTGCGTTTGGCAAGTACATAAGCCAAATCTTTAAGCTTCTCCACGTGCCGAAGCTTGCGCGCCCTGGGGTACCCTCCAAGCAAACAGGCCCAGGCCGAATCTATCTTAAGTACAATGCCCCTCCCTGCCAGCTTCTGTGCCACTTCACTCCAGTAGGTTGCAATCACAGGGCAGGCCCAGAACATGTGTATCATATCGGCGTTCTCTGTGTTACACTTGGGACACGCCTGGCGCCCAGCGTCTCGAAATCTGGAAATTCTCAGGGGGGTCATGTATGCCCTATGCGTGATATATAGTTGAATCTGTTTAAACCTGGCATTCCTCGATACTTTTTTGTGGTATCCCAGGGCGCGTTCCCACTGCTCATCCGCCATCGGGGCCCCCATCTCTGTTTCCCATTCCAACCTCAGGTACCCCGAATCCTTCCCAACCTTTGCCATCAGCATCTCGTACAGCCTGGAGACCTCATGCCCGCCCTCGGATGCGTCATACATGATCTCCAGCGTCGCATCCGGCTCGTCAGCCAATACGGTCTCGGGCCAAGTGCTCCGGACCTCCCTGACCACTCTGTGGAACGTCATGTATTGCCCCGCATGCAGCCCCGCCCCCGCCTCTAGATCTGCGAACTCCGCCAAGGCCCCATCCTGCCAAATGTCACCCAAATTGACCAGCCCCACTGACTCCCAGTATGTTCGCAGGATGGCCCTAAGCTGTCCGTCTTCCCCTGCCAAGGCCACCAGTGGCAGCTGCGGCATGCACGGCTGGGGATCCCCCATCATCCGGCAGGCTCTCCGCCACATATTCCTGCCCAACGCTAGCATCTTAGGACGCCCCCTCATCCACGTGCTGGATACCCAAATAATCTCTCGCAAGTAGAAGGGGGAGCAGTCCTTTCCCAACAGTCTATGTTCCGGGGTTTCGTCGTCCGAAAGCCACTTGGCCACGTACTGCAGCTGCGCTGCCACATAGTAGGCCTCAAAGTTCGGCAGCCTCACGCCGCCTTTCTCATAAGCCTTCTGCAATTTCCACAGTGCGACCCTGTTACGCGTGCCCTGCCACAAGAAATCTCTACATACCCTATGCAGTCTAGCAAAAAACCCCTTGGGTATCATGTATGGGATGTTATTGAAATAATGCAGCAGCCTAGGTAGCACGACCATCTTAAGCATAGCACCCCGGCCCATCATCGCTAAGGGTAGTTTCTCCCAAAACCTCATGCACTTCTCGATCCTCCCCACTGCCAATTCAGTATTGTGCTTGTGTTCCTCCACGGTCGTGTGGTATACGTCTATGCCAAGGTACCGAAAGGTGCTTGTCGCCCAAGGAATTTGCAATACTGGCAACCTCTCAGCCGGTATCCCCACATAGCCGCCCAGCGGGAACAGAGTGGATTTCCGAGAGTTGACCGCTATACCAGAGAGCCAAGCAAACCTCTCCATCACCTCCAAGACATATTGCAAGTTCTCTTCAGGGTATTGGAGGTACAACAGCATATCGTCGGCATACAGGGATATCAGATGGCTCTCCCCCCCCACCTCTATGCCCACCGGGTCATACTGTTGCCGGAGGTAAATTGCCAAGGGCTCAAGGGCCAGGATGTACAACATTGGGGACCAAGGACATCCCTGCCTGGTGCCTCTACCTAACTGCCACCTATCCGACACTACTGCCCCCGTGCGAACTCTGGCTAGAGGCGCGCTATATAATAGTTCGGCCCACCTCCTGTACCCTGGCCCCATTCCGAAGTGATCCAGTGCCGCCAACAGCCACGGCCAACGAACAGAGTCGAACGCCTTGACCGCATCCAGCGCCACTATCGCCATTTCGCCGTCTTTGCTACAACCCCATTCGACCACTCTGTGTAGGCGTCTATGGTTGTGGGTAATGTTCCTGTCCGGGACATAGCCCGTCTGGTCAGGGTGAATCAGCTTGCCTATCACTCTCCTCATTCTGGCCGCCAAGACAGCTGTTAGGATCTTGCTGTCCTGGTTCAGCATCGACAAGGGTCGATAGGAGCCGCACCCGTGTCCCGGTGTATTGTGCTTGGGGAGTGGCACTATGACCGCTTCCCTGAGTGATTCTGGTAGCTGTCCCAGCTCAAACGCCTCATTAAACATGTCCAGCATGGGTGGGAGTACCTCCTCCCCATACGCCTTATAAAACTCGCTGGGGAACCCGTCCGCCCCCGGGGCCTTGCAAGTGGGCAGCTGTCGCACTATCTCTCTGAGCTCTTCCAGAGTGATCGGAGCATCCATCTCCTCTCGCTCTTCAACGCTGATTCTGGGCAGGCCTATATCCCCGAGTACTTCATCTATCTCCTCTCGGCTCCCCCCTTCCCGATCCTCATACAATGTTTGGTAGTATTCTGCGAATGCCCCGTTTACCCCTTCTTGCGTATCGATCTCCGCACCCCCTTCGGTGATGACCGATCGGATCGGAGCCCTAGGGGTTTCGCTCTTATATAGCCAAGCGAGGAGCCTGCCTGTCTTGTCCCCACCCGCATGCAACCTCTCTATGTACTTCCCTGATCTTAGTTATGTGAGTTTTAACAGTGATATGAAGGAGGTGGCGTATGTTGTCGAACACATGCACAATAGAAATAGATGTAGCATGGTCTGGCTCTATCAGGCAGGGAAGGTACTTTGCCAAGTAATCAACCTAAAATCTGGAGTACAACTTGGCAGCAGTATTAATTAGGGCTATGGGCTAGTGTGATGAGCACAGATCTGGGTCCTTGTCCAGTTATGATATAATCATATTATGGGACTCCTCCATGGACTCTAATACACTCAGCCGCCTGGAAATTATGAACAAACATTGGCAACGCCAATAGTTAGGCTTTTGTATAAGCATGGGCTAGGCATTTGACTGGCACTATATAATGGTACTGCCTGCCCATAAGAGGGCAACAACTGTAAATTGGTGTGAGTATCTGGCATTCAATAGCCATACCTGACAAATACCTACATTACACCTCTCAGGGGAGCCACAAAACCTACAGTTCGTGGGGAGGGGAGCTAACTGGTGATGGGAGGGGCCACTGCAGAAACTGGGCGGGGAAACTTGGAGGCCCCACCCCCTTTTTTCTACCCCAATGGTGGTCTGGCGTGGGGCTCAAGTATCAAATGGTAGTGGCCCAGCATTGCACATAAGTGCACACGTGCGTACACACACACACGAACACAATTACACATTCACTCATTTAAACATCCCATTCACCATACACTCGCTCATTTAAATGTGCACTGATGCCCTCATACATCATACACTCACACATACATGACATACACACTCCTTGCACATTGGCCTACACACATAATGAGCTAACATGCAACCCCCTTTAACACTGCTAGTTTCAGAAAAGGCTTCCTTTGCATCTCTGCGTAACACAAAGTAAGGGTGCACATCAGCCCTTCCACTTGAATGTGAATAAACATAACGTTGATATATGTTCGCTCGCATCCATGAGGAAGGGGCTGATATGTGCATTTGATTGTTGGTAGGCAGAGAGGTGAGGGAAGCCTTACTTGAAACTAGCAGCTTTATAGTTTTGCTGCGTTTATACAAATACACATAATCATAGAAAGTCTGCCCAATGCGCCAAGGCCGTTATCACATAGGAATTAATTCTTTATAAGATTTGGGATATTTCTTTAATAAGCAATCAATCATTAAAGTTTAACTATTGCCAGTTTAACCATTGCCAACACATGTTTTGACCTAATAAGCACTGGTCTTCATCAGGGCTTTGGCATTACAGTACATTGAGACACTCTAACGTGATATCTCCAAATGGATTCTCTTTTTTTAAATAATGTTCTTATAGACCTTAAATTGTCCTTTCTTCCACATCAAGTACCAACTCGTGATACCTAATGGCTCCGCACCTTTAATCAACACAATTCCCAAAACAAGTTAATTTCTGCAACTCTCTTATCCTCCGTTTTCATGGATAGAAACACATATACGGCTCACATTAGCTCCAGCACTCTTCCTAATTACACAAACAGCAGCATTCTGCAATAGTTTTGGCAATAGTTAAACTTTAATTATTGATTGCTCATTAAATAAATATCACAAATGTTATAAAGAATGAATTCCTATGTTATAACAGGCTTGGCGCATTGGGCAAACTTTCTATCATTATTGGTTTCTATTGTTAGGCTCCTGGGATTAGAGTCTTTTAGTCTTGCTATTTGCTGCCTACAAACACCAATTCTGTGTAATTTGAACACAATAGTAGAGTTAGGTCAACCAAGTTGATAAGTGGTGAGTGCAGTGGAGTATTAGCCCCAGGTTCAGTTCATACAAAAACATTTTTCTGCACATACACAGTAAATGCAATAGTTTCAGCTTACAGATGGTGCATAAATGCCACCTAATAGCAGAGATTAAAATGTAAATTTAGCCTGCAGGCTGGTATACTAGAGAACCTCTTGCAGAAGTGCCTGATGAACCCATCAGTAGCCAGACCTTTGCCGGGCTTACGTTTATTAATGTCCTGTAATACCTGATCATTTGAAATCGGATATCGAAGTCAACTCTGTTGGCCTATGACAGGGTTTGGATTGACACCTCATCGAAGTACTCAATCTGGCCGGCAGGGTTGCAATGCTCGGATTTGTCAAAATGTCTATAGAACATGGAAAACCCTTCCAAACTTCCACTCTCCAACCCCACCACTGACTCGTTGGAGCATTTGACCATCAGGACAAAGGTCCTGTGACATGCCTCCAGCAGCTCTATAGCCAGGAAAGGGCCACTCTTTTTACCATAATGAAAATAATGGGTTTTCTCCATCTTATTAGCCAAAAGTGCATTTACCTGGGCCCTGGTGATGTCAAATCTTCCTTATCATCAAGTTCTAGGGTGACAATCAATCCCCAATGTTCCTTTTCTGTGAGACCCCTAAGCTATTTGGAGGTTTCTGTGAGTTCTGTTCATTTGTCCCTAAGCACGCCTGCCATTGCATCCCAGGTCAATTTGGGCGAAGAGGCTGGCAAAGAATTGATTTCAACGTATTTCCCAATGGCCACTTTGACCTTCCCTTCATTGAGCGGGCTAGGTAAGGATATATGCGTCCAGCCTCCAAGTTCTATGTTTCTGCACAGGACTCCCAAGCCCCATCCTTAGCAAGACAGGGGCGTGATCGAAGGTGAATTATCTCAACCTAGGCATCCTTTGCTTACTTCACAAGATATCAACCACCCTCGTTAGACCGCATCGAGGATAGCAGTTCTTAGTTCTCTAAGCGAGGACCACCTCTTGAACGGGGTGTTGACACTCTTAAGTTTTAAGGACATGCCAAGCCCATCCCTATTGCCTAACCCAACGAACCATGGAGAAAGGTAACAGGCACACCCCTTTGTTACATCTAGCATAATTGGAACAGAAAGGACCACGTGCAAAATGTCGTATAACACTGATCTCCCTTCAATTGCACATTTTACCCATGAAAGATTGCTGCTCAGTATAACCTACTGTCATGTGTCTCTTCTTTGCAAAGTATTGGGACCAATGGAAACTTGGTCGCCATTGATATGTTCCGCCACGTTGGGGCTGCAACGTCAGGCTGCGTTCTAGTCTTTTTCAAGATGGCCGCCGCCTGTGTTATCAGCGCTTCGTTGCTGCCGGCATTCGCGTTGCAACTTAGTTCGCTACCCTGCTGGTTGTTGCGCTAGCGTCATTACTCTTGGCTCTGCTGAGCCCCTGCTCTCCTTCCTTGGGCTCCCTCGCCCTGCTCCTGTGTTTTCTTTCTGTTTCCTCTGTTTTCCTTTACCGTCTCTCTGACGGTCTTCGTAGTGCCTTCCCTTGTTCCGTCCTCTTTCTTCTACTCTCCTCCTACACCTTCTCTCTCTATCTCTCTCTCTCTCTCTCTCTCTCTTGGGTACCTTTGGATCCGCAGCATTTCGGTCCAGTTAGTATTTCCACTCTGTTCTTGCCATTGCCGGTTTCCGGTTTCTTCCTCAACTTGCACAGACTTCTGTTTCCTCTATGCTTCCTGGTGCGTTGTGGTTTTCTCCGACTCCCGTACGGATTTCCTGCCGTCTCGGACGTCTCGGCACTTACCTGGGTTTTCCGGAGATTCAAGGATACTCACCATCTCTCTGCTGGCATCAGGATTTCCACTCATCAGACTTGAAGAAGTTTCAGGGTTTTTTGCCTACCTGACTTTTTCCCCATTGGCTATTGCGGATCCAGGGCCACTGGTTTCTGGAATATTCCGACAACCATTGTGGCGTCGTTCCACGGTAGACCGTATCTGCTAAAAAAGAAATTCTCCCTTAGAGAAAGAAAGAAGAAGTTAACAAAGGCTCTTTCATCAGGTGAGGAAGAGGGGGAGGAGACAGAATTGGAAAGTGACTTGGATATTACCGACAAGGCAGAGATTTGAGACACCTTCACCACATCCAGTGAGGTCCACCAAATCTCCCTCTGCTAAAATCCCACAACCCTCCTAAGCTTACACTCCCAAGTCCCCATGGCAAAATACAAGAACAAAGGACCTATTAAGATACAAAAATAACATTCCAAATCTCCCCAACAAGATGAACAAATACCATTCCCCCAGGAAACTACCAGGAACAGAAATCCTGGCAACAGAATTGCAGGAGTATGCAGAGCCAGCATCATTCAGAGCTACGGAAACAACCTCTAAGGGAGAATTGGCTCTTGTTTGCCACTCGCAATCATTCCTCTGGACTTGCCGCAGAGTGTTGCTTGGTTCTTTTCTCTTGACGATCGTTATTCTGCTTCACAGTTGATCCGGAGTATGAACCACCATCTTAGACTTCTTGATCTGGAGTGTAGGAGTTGAGTGGCTCTGTGATGGTCATTGAGCCCCTCAACTCCTACACTCCAGATCAAGAGGTCTAATACACTTCTTGCAGGTAGTTGTCGTGGTGAGGCTGTCGTGGCAGTGCATGCTTCTGGATTGTAGAACTAGCACTACATGTGTACGTTCCCTAGATGGGCCGTAGTGACCAGGGCCACATCATGAAACAGCTGGACCTCACTGTCGAGACATTCTATAGCTGTTTTGCTTCTGGGTGCCAAAAGGATCTTTTCTTTCATTTGGAAGTCATTCATTTTTAACAGGACATCCCTGGGCAGGGCTTAAGGATCACTTCTAATGCATCATTCTGTATATTGTTCCAGACGGGCACCCAAAATGAAGTAGAGGCGGTGATTCATGAATTGCACACAATATTTGCCCTCTGAACCCTTTCTCAGGGATTTAATGTGGATTTATTATCTGTGACAGCAGTTCTTCTGTTTCTCCTGAAGTTTGGCACCCTACTCACATATGTATTGCAATACAATGTAGTTTGTTCGGACATTTTCAGGGAGAGTCTGAAGGCCATTTTCAAAAGATCCAATCTATCTCCCAAGGCAGCAGTTTCTCTCTTATTCTCATTTATGTTCTTAGACATGTCCACCCGCCAGGGGCCAATTTCATCTCTCAGCATGTATTTGAAGTTGTCATTTACAGCTTCTCTGATTAGGACCTGCGTGTGCACCAGTGTTGTGTCGCTATGAGTATTTCTAAAAGTCTGCCTTTTTTCTTATTTACTAAAGTCTCATTGAGCCATTAGTAAATTAGAAAAGTGGTGTTGCCATCCAGGGAAAAGGTGATGTATTTTAACTCCTTTTTTAACATTGAAAAGAACGGCTCTGCAAAGATGAATGTCCTTGCAGTGTCTGCTCTGAATTGTTGATGTGATGGTCACTAGGGCCATTTTCAGGCCATAGATCAGGCACATGGAAATGCTGAGTCTTTGATGCCTGGCTGCCATATTCTTCGTTTAACAGAATATGGTGCTTATAAGAAAAGGGTTGCTCCTCCATGGAACAACACTTTTCTATTTTTGCATGCACCTGAGGATCCGATTCTGAGGGGAATGCAAAAATAAAAGTGTCATTCCGTGATGGAGTGACATTTTGCTTACATTCTCCATATTCTCTGTCAGTATATATAAAGGGACAGAATATGGAGCAAATAAGGAAAGTGTTGTTCCATCACAGAATTACCCTTCCCTTATTTTACCTGGAGCTAAGAATCAAGCCCTCAGTGATGTGCCTTAGAACTCCTTGTGCCGTCACCTGTGCATCTTGGTAGGTCTGTAATACATTTAATGGGACACAGTCAATACTCCTCCTTAGGGATTCTATGCTAAGATGTCAGCATAGATTTAGTGGATAGTACCTGAACTTTCTCGCAGGAGGGAGCTATTTTAAGAGTAAGTAATTTTATTATTTAATTGTAAGCACTTGTAATTATCAAAAATGCACGCAACACACATCTTTAAAAGGGAAGTTTGCTCAGAAATGTTATTGGCCCAATCGACCGTGCATGTATTTTTGAGCGTACACCGACCGATCTTAAAATAAATTCCAATGCATCTTACCTTGGTTTTTCTCACATTTACATATGCGAAAATTTTGGGTCGGGTATTGCCATCTTGTGCTAATCTTATCCGTTGATCCATTGCTCTAAATTGAAGTGCCCCCTTGCATCAGTAATTCAGATCACCCACCCCTAATTCTGACATCACTAATCAAAACGATAATCTCCACCTATTTAAATGGTGTTCGGAAGCATCGTAGCCAAACTTACCCTGTCATCACCCACTCAATAATACTACCTCACGCAGAACCAGGAACATAAACCCACACATCCACACAAAAGTTTTGTTTCTTTTCACAAAAAATGAAGAAAAAAAATTATATTTTGAAGAAAACAGCAATAATCGGGAATGTGACAAGTACTTTTATTTTTGAGATAATGCTCAAAAGAGATGATTATGTCCACGACAAATTTAACACTTTTGCCAGTAGATGTTATAGCTAGCAAACATTGCATGCTTTGCATTTTTTGTATAACTGTGAACGGTGATCTTATAATGCTGATTCAGTTCTTTGATCGAATAATCCCAGTATTTGTTGTTTGTAATTAAAGTTCAAAAGATCCATCACCGATGTTTGATTGACGCACATTGCATTCCGCTGGTGTGAGTAATGGAGTACTTTCACTTTCCAATGCATCACCTTTGCATCATCACGTTTTCAGGCCCCATAGGCTGCCATGTTGCTTCTTATTACTGCAACCGCAAAAGGGCACAGATGCGTTGTTGATGATTATTGTCCAATTTCTATTGAAGAACCTGTCAATGGAAAGACTGAAACCATGGCAGGCACACGTCGATAGAATATAGCTATGTAGATGTGGGAATGCAAAATTATAATTCAGTTCTTAGTTTATAATAGAATATACACAGTACATAAATATGTTACCAATCAATTTACATTAAAATTATCATGTACAATGTCTATTCTTTGCATCTAATTGAACATTCATCCATCACAACGCTGGTTATCAAGCATATAGCTATCCTCACTCACCTACATAATATGTAAAATGATGCTTACATTATGTCCTGATTTTCCATTCTCCCTATATGATGGTGAGCAACTGATGCGGGCGACAGATCTCAGTAATAGAAACTTAACTTTCCTATGTCCACTTACAATATTGAATCTTATCAATTCTTTGTGGATATTCAACACATTCTGTCCTTCAGATTTTTAGTACAGTTGATTCAAGGACAAATAACAATGAGAGCCTTTATACTGTGTTCACTGCTAGCCACCGGTTGCTTTTGTTTTATAGAATACGTGCCACACAAATGCACAATCATATTATCTGCTTTCAATGGCAAGCTGTGCAGTGAAACAAAATGAAATATTTCAAGCATTCCATCAAAATATGTATTTATTTTAAGGTTTTTTTATACCAGGCCTAATACCATACCAGAGTTCGGTTTCTAAGTGTGGATCCGGGATTCAAACCTTTGTTGCTCTGCGTGGTCTTGCTTCCAAGACCTGCGTGTTGGCCCTGTGCTATTCTCCGTTACTTCCATTTTAGCGGTATAAAGCCACCTGTTCCCACAACATTTATGGATTCTTTCACAGATGCGCCTAGGCGTGTTGCATACAGGGTTGGACTTGTCTATAGGGCAATAGGGTAATACCTGAAACAGAAACACAAAATGCTAGTGTGGGCCAGTTTTTTTAATCAAAGTGTGCCACATTTTTGCCCAATGTGGGCCACTTCCGTGAGTGACGTCCCAATTTGGCTATTAGTTTTGACCATTGTTGCAGAATAAATATTCTTTCTATTTCATTTTATCTAAATAAATCCCCTTCGGGTACTATTCAAACAGTATGTTACAAAATAAATGAATTGCCATTTGCAAAGGTGGGACATTTTTTAATTCTGACTGGCACAATGTTATGCACCTGCCCGACCTTGTGCGTAGAACACGAACAACACACATAAACAAGCATTACTGCCCTAGGCTTGTATGTATTGTTTGATATGAATGCACCGAGTGGAGGCCATCTTAAAGCACTGTGGTTGGGGTGAAGACCTGTCTGCCCATGCAGTTTATATCAGACAAGGTGGTGATTGCATTACTGTAGAAGGAGATTTTACAAACAAGTGTCAGTCTTTCTTCAATTTTAAAGTCAAGTATTAACATCACAGCTAAACCAAAGTGTATCATTCCTGTACATGTCAAAGCCATCTTCTCACTTCTCAAAAAACAGGATTTGAAAACACATCAGGAAAACAGGCTTTTCGACCTTGACCACAATACGACTTCTGAAATTCTGTCCATTGGTTAAATAATGTCACAATTGTGACAATGCAACTTATTGCAACATTACTCAATGCATATTATTCTGAACACCTAATAAGTATGTATTGCTGTTAACCAACTAGCTATTCACTATACACATTCAGGCAGGATTAAACATCCAAAAGCTCATTTCTGAAACCATATTTGGCATTCAGAGTTGGTTACAGGGTGAACTACAGATGCATGGATATATAAATGCAACAAAAAAAACTAAATAACTAAAGTTCGAGCATGCCTAGATTGTGCATAGTTTTGAGAGGCTTACTGGCTTCTGTGTAGCTCTAGTCCAGCATCATCTTGATTTCTGAATGTTGCAGGAACACCTGGATGTCATCCACATGAGGGCCTCCACAATAAGAAAAAAATGAGCAAAGGCCACAAGCGCATGTTCATAGTGCACATTAGCAAAGTATACATTTAAATAACCCATACTTTCTCCTGTTATTTCAATGTTGGCTAACACTGTGGCCCATACACCTTTGGTATATTGCAATCCACAGCCACTTTGCACGATTCCGACTCGCCAACAAAGTTATAAAACACATTTTAAGAGTTTTTCATTTCTTTCATTCTGTAGTACTGCTTCACTTTTCTGATGAGAGTCTTGAACTCCTGTGAGTTTATTTCAAACACCGTTTGGTCGCACCTGCAATAATAACCCTGAATAATAAAACTATTGTTTATTGTGGTACTCACTTTTGTGCATTGTCCACCAACGTGCACAGAAGGATGTAACAGTCAGGTATTTCATATTATTGTAATGATACCATTACTAGTCATATTTGATGCACATAATAAACAATATTGTTCCCAAAATGTTTTTCCCTTGAAAGTACACAAGAATGTGCACATCTGAGATGCCATCCTTTTCATCCCTTTCTATGGTCCTTCTGTTTTGAAGCAAAGGTCCTCCGCTTCGTGCACAACACAAATACATATTATTGGTCACACTTACTCCCTCTCCATATCCATGGATGACACCACAGACAGTTATCTCTGCTTCCATTAATTGAAATATGCAGCAAATGTTACAAGAAAGTGCAATATGTCTGCAAAATAAATTACATTGCAAGTTATTTATTATACAATTTCTGTACAATCAAAATAGTTTCCAAACAATACGTGAAAGATTGAAACTTGGTTTGTAATAAATTGTGAAGACAGCCACACACCATTTGAATCTTGAGGTCAGCCTTTCAACAAGTTCAAGTTTTGGAGTACAAACCTCTTTTGCAATGTTCTGTGGCATAAACTGGGCCCATGGAACAAAATCTGAAACCATTAAATGAGTATGCATGGCCAGCACAGTCAATGTCAGATCTCTAACAAATTCAAAGTCCATCTGCTGGAATATTGGCTTTGCCACTCACTGTTTGTATATTTTTGTAACCACTGTGTGGCAAAGAAGCATCCCGAAAGTTCCTGCTGTTTTTGCTTGTTCCCAGCAGCGTTCTTGTTGTGTGCCAGTACAGCCAGTTTTGTTCTGGCCGCATACCGTCTATGCCAAAATGCAACGTTTTTGGGACTGGCTTGAGGCACATATTGTGGAACCAAGGACGTCATTTAGGGGTCACCAGGGTCGCTCTTGTGAGCCCTGAGGTCTCCCTTGCTACCCCTATGGTCTCCCTTGCTACCCCAAAAAAAATTCAAAAATAAAACTTACTTTATTTTTTTATTTTACTAATTGAAGCTCCTGGCCTGTGGCCAATGCCATGTGGCTATTTGAACTATTTGTCTTTCTGGAATTCCATACAATAATTGCTAGAGTCATTAATTTATGTATTATTAATGTGTTACAGTTTATAAATAAACTTTTCACATAATTACATATTATATATACATAATCCAATAACAAGAAAAGAAGAAACCAGATTACATATTCATAATTAATACTCATAAAATGTACTAAAACCATATCAAAATACCTAAAATTTAATACATTTAGTAAAATCTGCTCTAAAACGTCTCATATGTACATCCATAAATATCCAGTCTACATTTAATTCCCTATACCTCTAGCTATACACAAAGATAATTCCATTGCATTGTACTTGGCTCAAATAGAGATACCCAGTAGTCTCTCAATCTCTAACTAGACATTAAACATTGCTGTTAAGCATTTCAGATTTGTGGAATTCAAGTTCCGCCACCAGAAAATGTCCTCCTTTATCTGCCCCTTATTATGCACAAACTTCCCATAATGTCTGTAGTAAGTATTTACCATTCTCGAGCAGCAAGTCAAAACATGTAGCCCTGCCTCAATTATTTCTTTATCCTCACATAGTCTACAGCATCGCTTCTCATTCCTCATTTTATTTATTACCCCAGTGTTTTCTAGTACTGGTAGATAATTAATCTTAGTGAGTAAAATAAATCGTCAGAGTCTGATGCTTGGACATACATTTAAATACTGTTGAGGTTTTTTGTATGTTTAAAGAATATACTTCACAAAGTGGTATTTTTTCAGTTGTTCTAAATGAGTATAATTATCTATCCAGTCAGCCAAGTCAATTTTCCTTGACAAAGCAGATTTAGCTGCTGGGGAGAATATCTCCTGCTGAAAGCTCCAGTTTATAGTGTGCAGAACATTTTCAATACTGGTTTTTAAGAGCAATCTCTTAGATTCCATACGCAGTTCTTGTCACAAAGAGACCAGCAATTGGTTACTAGAGGTACTATTGAGCTTCAGAAACAGTTCAGTCCTTTTCTTAAGTACCATTGATAACAACCCCAGTTCAAGTCTGATGATGGCCATCGGGATACAGGTAGGGAGGCTCAGCACTTTTTTCCACAATTTACCCTCCACCCCCTGTAGCCACTTAAGATCAATTTTTTGAAGGGCCTCAAGGCCATATATCATCATAGGGGTGGAGACCTGCTGGAACAAGAGCTGCGCCGCCCAAATGCTAAATCCCCCATGGGTCAGAGTAAAACGATAGACTAAGGCTGTAATTTGAGCTGCCCTAATTTTGCGTACTTGAATGCAGTGCATATAGTCATTAGTCATCTCAAACTCAATGCCCAGATATCTATAGGAAGGCGTATAACAAATAACTGATTCTAGGACTTCAGGTTTTATACGCGCAATCTTTTTACTGGAGAAAACCATCACTTGAGTCTTTTCCAAATTGATTTCTAGCTCGTTCTTTTTACTGTATACCCAGTGTGCTTCCGCAGATCGTCGCAGACCACTAAATGTGTGGTCAAGAATGACAAGATCGTCTGCGTAAGCCAGTACCGGGCATCTATCCGCCCCTATTCGTGGAGCACAATTATGTACCTTGTCAAAAGCTAAGGGGAGATCATACACAAATAGATTGTATAGCGTTGGTGCAGTGACGCACCCTTGTTTAACCCCTCGGTTCTGCTCAACTTGTGCTGTCATGTTACTTTATGAATCAAGCTTTAGGCACACCATATTATTGTCATGAAGAACTCTAAGATAATACAGAAGTCCTTGAGGGCAGCCAAGCATTTCTAGTTTAGCCCAGAGTAGCTCTCTGTGTACTCGGTCAAAAGCCGCTTTAAAGTCTACAAATAAGGCATAAATAGGGGGATTCCCCTTTTTACTAGCATTCATACGCATGGTATCTAAAATAAATAAATTGTGCGTAGTGGAGTATCCCTGCCTAAAACCACTCTGGAAACGATAAAGAAGACCTCTCTGATCAATCCAAGTTTGAAGTTCTTTTAATAGGAAACTGGCAAATATGTTGCTAGTGCAGTCCAGCATGGATAATAGTCTATAATTTGTTGGCTCTAGCTTGTCCCCTTTTTTATGTATAGGGATCAGTATTGCCCTACGCCATGAGTCTGGGATTTTCCCTTCGCAGAAGACTTTATCAATCAGGGCCTTTAGGAGCTCTGCCCAGAACCTCGGCTTGTTGTCAGAGTGACATTAGCCAAGCCGTTCGGCCCCGGTGCTCGGGATGATTTGAATTCTTTTATTTTATTAATAAGTTGGTCGATCGTAACCGAGAAAGGGGGCACAGGAGGAGTAATGTTCCATATAAAGCTGCTTTTCTCTCCCATCTCGATATTACGTTCTGACAGAAATCTTTCCCATTTCTGAGCGCCGACAGGATTAATCATGGGGGTTACTCTGTTACCCCGAGCATCCCCAAGTATTGCCCAAATATTACGAATGTTCGTATTGCATAACACCTGCACCGTGTCCTGCCATTGCTTAAGTTTATTTAAGCATCTTTTTTGCTTGATTCACGTTTTATACTTGTTCTTAAGCGATCTATTCAATATATGGAAGGACTGTATATTGGGGCAGAACTTCTTAGCTTTGCGAATTGCTGTTCTAAGTGATCTTTTGGCATCCCTAATTTCTAAGTCATACGTGTTTACCTTAACTTGCTTCGACCAGGCTAGTCCCACAACTGCAGAAGCGTGTTTGATGGACAAGGCAGATATCCAGGTCTCGATATTATCTATTGTCATTTCCTGGAAAATGGCAATCTTTGGCGGACTCGTCTCCGATATATACTGGGCTGCTTTAGCTATGTTTTTTTAGGACCAGCTAATATGTGTGGCCGCATGATTTACCCTCAGAGTACCCAGGGATTTGCATGCATGTTTAATCATGTACAGGGCAACTGTCAATGAGAGTAAAGCATGGTCACTCCAATTATTCTCTGACACCACAAAGTCTCTAACAAGGCCAGCCAGTTCTGGGGTAACAAAAGTATAATCAAGAGTACTCTTACTTTTACCATTTTCCCAAGTTTCTTTGCCTGGATTATCACCCATTGATCTTCCATTAATCATTTCCATGTCCCAGAATTTGAAAAAACCCAACCATTGTAATCCCACCATATCAGTTCTCGTCTGGCGCATATTGCTCTCAGCCCTTAAGAAAGGATTACTTGAGGACCCTTTCCCTCCCCCCATGTGACAATTAAAGTCCCCCATAATCGCAATCAGTTTGTTTCCCTGCTTTATAGACCATTTTATCATAGTCTCATGCATAGATTCTTGGATTGCTTCAATATGGACCGCACCAGGCGGGGAGTACAGAGTGAGTAGTAAGATGTTTTCTATATGATCCACAGACCACAATTCAAATTCCACAGCAATAAGAAATTCGCCTAAATTAGTCTCAATCTGACAAGATTTAACATTATGGTTAATTCCCACAATCAGACCCCCATAAGGTCTTCCCCGGAGTCCCTTGTTAGCCATGGATTGATATACTGTGTAGCACAACTTGAGAGGTTAACCATGTTTCCTGTAAGCAAAAACAAGGGAACTTGGTCACTGTACACAATGAGCCTCCTGCTTGAAAAATATGGTTAAAACCCCTACAGTTCCAAGACATAATAGCAAAATTTCAATCCTTATTGCGGACCGCAGGTAAAGTTTCCACCAGCCACTTCAAAACATTCTGAATGTCCTCTATCTGGGGAGATTTCTTTTTAGTTACCACGGGCGTCAAAGTCTTATTCTTGGTCTCTGGCATCTTCTTCCAAGGGCAAATATGCTCTTCCTTTTCAGGATCTGCATCCAATTGCACGTCCACCTCAACTAAATTATCTTTATATGATCTCAGCAGTTGTATGGTAGATTGAAATTTACAATGGATAGCAGAAACGCTGGTGTTCACACAAGTCAGAGGTTCAATAAATTCAAAATCCTCATATCTTAAAACTCTCAATTGAGGAATTGAATACAGTCTAGTGAGTAGTTTGGTTCTTGTGAGCCAGTCAGATTCATTCTTTTAATAGAGGTTCTTAATGATACATATATTCCTCTTACTCCCAGCCTGGCTCATATCTGCCTCCTTCATAGTTAAATTGACATTCTCTCTTCTGGGGGAGGTCATACTTCTACTGCAAGGAGTAGAAGAGATCTTGTCAGGGTCTTCTTCCATGAATGAATCTGGAAGCACAATAGAGTTTTCTACAGCACTATTAACTTCGTTAGGCTTCTCAGTGATCAACCAGCTGGTTAAGCGCCCTTCTTTTACCAGCTTTCGTTTCTTTGCCCGTGTCGCTTTCTTCTTGGCTTTTTATGTAGTCTTGATGGGTGCAGCAGTTGATAGGGGTATTGAGGCCTCAACACACGGTCTCTTCCTCACAGTTGCCCTTCTAGCCATTCTCCTCTGTTTACGAGAGAAAAAAATCACAGTGTTTGTCGGATCCCGATTTCCTGAACCGAGTTCTCATTATTCTCTGGCTCTGCCTCCACCATACCCGCAGCAATTGAAAGATTATTCTCCACATCATCAATCTCATTGCAGTTCGCCTCATTTGCCGCAGTCATGTTAATGGTATTTACAAGAATACGCCCACACATTTTTAATAATATTTTAAGCGCAGTTGCAGTGACGCCACTGAGGCTTGTAACTCTTTAAACCCACCCGTCGAGGTAAAGGAGTCATTGGTAGGATCCACTCCAGACTGATCCACCAGTGCCTCCAAATTAGGTGAGGCAGACAGCCTAGCTGCCCCGGTCAGTGATTGCGTCAAGTTAGGAGACGGGGTATTAGAGACACGCACTTCCGTGATTTCCATTTCTGCTGGAGTCATCTGCCTTTGTATTGAGAGACACATATCCAGAAGGGAATTATTGTCTATCTCTCCATTTATAGTCTGCTCCAGAGAGTGATTTTGCAAATCAATGGGTGGTACCACATACTGTTCTTGTGTCAGGTTGCCCTCAGCTGGTGGGTTGGGTTGAAAGAAGGAAGTAATAGCTCCCGTTGTTACAGGGGGAGGGTTTTTGCTTTTACTTTTACCCATCTTATCAATTCCCACTGATAGTACTTTCTCTTTAGCTTTACGCAGATTATAACCGGCCCCCGCAGAGCAGGTACTCATTATCTCTTCAGAAGTTTCCTTAAGTGGTCCCCCCCGGAGGATAATAGAGATCTCTTCTACTTATAAAATACCGTTGATTTCAACTGTTAAGTGTACAAATTTTACTGGCTGAACACTGTGCTTAAATCCGCCTCATGTAAAGGGTTGGTAGCTAGGGACAAGCAGCGTATTCAACTGTACTGATTAGCCCAGTGGATCAAAGGATTATCTCCCACAGTCTCCCTGTAGTATCACAGGCTTTATCTCATGTACCTCAATTAAAGATTGCTTTCAGCTGCTTCTACCGACCTAGCACGGCAGTAGACTGGTGAAAAGTAGGCAATAAGTAGACTACCAAACCCGGGCGCTCACCCCCGTCAATAATATTGTACCTTAATAGGGTTATCCCTAGGTAATCTTATGATTAGCCCAGGTCAGTCTACTAAGGCCAATAATGGCAGCCAACAATGCCTACTATTTTTGCAGGCAGTTTGCTGTATACTCACACCACCTTCATTTTGCCATATTTACCTGTTGTATTTTGTAATGCCGAAATGCCGAGCCGTGTCAGACTCCAGTTCGGGGGGGCCGTCTTTGTGGCTCGATGTACTCAGCTTATCCCTGCTTGCCATCGCTACAGTCAAACACCGGCACCGCCATCAAAACAGGTCACGGCACCGCACAGCACAGTGAAGGGCTCTCCCTCTCCCTCACTCGCTCGCATGCAGTCTGCCGGCGTTAGAGCAACGGACCCACAGCGCTCCTGTACGGAAGCAGGAAGTAGGAGGCAATTGCGTACGAGGCGTCCCGCAGGCCTTCAAACGTATCGTGAAGGGGAGAGTCAAGCCGCACCTCTCAGACTCCGTGAATCAGCAGAGCAAACTGAGGCCGCCTCCGACAACTCCGTTTTCTCCAACATCTACAGATCTATGGCACGTGCCCAGCCAGAGCCTGCGCCTCAACTGAAACGAACTAGCAACAGCTGCCAAAACCAAAAGAGTCATTAAAGGTTTATTTCAGGTACACCTCAGGGGGTGAGTCACTGATTTAGTCTGTTTTTAAACACCTCAAATTCACAATGCAGACAAAATCCTCCAAAAAGCATTTCGAGTAGAATAAGCATCCATTTCGGACTATGTATTTTGTTTTTCACAAGTTGCAGTTACAGCATGTTTTTTTCTGCCGATACATATGGTGATCCATTCTTGTATGAAATGTATATCATGTCACAGTAATATTGTAACCATATTGTTCATAGTGTACTTAGAAACAATGCTATGTGATGCCACTTCCTGTTTTGTCAAGGGGTAAACAGTCATGTTCCATCGCTTCCCGTGATGTCGGTGTGGGGTCAAATGAAATCACTTCCTGTGATATCATCAGAGGTCAAGGGTCATGTGATGTCACTTCTGCTACCCCTGGCATTTTAGTGAAATGACGCCCCTGTGTGGAACACCTCCAAATCTCCAGTGTGACAGTATTCGGCGAGTACCTTCATGTCTCTTGAAAGTGTTTTGTCTTACAAAATCTTCTTGAGTGCTGTGTGAGGAGGGAAGCCTGTCACAACCACTTTTTCGGATGCTCATTTTCCTTTTCTCCCAAGATCGATGTACACATTTGTGGGAATGTTAGTTGTCTTAACAAGAGTGTTTGTTTGCACAATGGTGCAGCATTGAATGGCATTTTCAAGCAGAATATCTACAGATCCTTCACAGGTTTTGAGCTCCACGAAAGATGGTTGCTGATAGACTGTGACCAATTTTGAATGTTTTCTGTACACTTTTTTTGCCAGGTGGAAACAGGGGGGGCTTGGAGCCTTCTTTTTTGTTGAAGGGGGAACCTGACTCAGAAAGGCAAATATAGTAAGAAGAGAAGAGTCATAGGCTACCCCTGTTCTAACCGTATGTAGAAGATAGGCTTGAGAGAAGCAGGTTGCCAGTGTATAGATGCTGGCAAAGGAGGGTCAGGCGAGAGAAATTTTCAAAACAAGTAGATTTATTCAAAACATTATTGCACACTGTAAAAACAGTAAGTATATAGAAACAGAACCTATTCAAGGGTTTATTTGAGCCAAACCTCAACACAAAATTAGAACTGTTTTAAACATCACAGTTTAAAGTGGAGGTTAGTAACATATTGGCCCTCATTACGACCCTGGCGGAAAGTGACTGACCGGACCGCCACAGCGTAAATAGCGTTTCCGCCATTGCACGAAGGAGCAAAGTGCGGCCCATTCCGACCCATCGGGCACGAGCACCACGGCATGGCGGAAGTGCAAAGTCCGCGATGGCGGAAATGACCCCAAAACGGCCCACACCGCCGCCGTACGGCGCCCTAGGTGCAATACCGCCACCCATCACAGCGGACACCGCAGTGTGCGCCTACCGGAAAGTACGGTGAACGGAAATATACGGAAACGGAAGTTAAAACATGGGCCCGGAACGGGAAACATCCCGCCGAACACCTATAAAACCACTAAAACCACACAACCACTAAAAACACTAACCTGAGACACACCCCAACCCGTCATCCACCCTAGCGAAACCAAGAAAAATGGGAAAAGTAGCGAAGAAAGCGTGCGACCGCAAGCGGCAGGTCCACTTCTCCCGTGAGGAACTCACCGTGCTAACAGAGACCCTCCAGGAGAATGCTGCCGTCGTCTTCTGCACGCAAATGACCAGGACGGCACTTGCAAACAAGAAGGCCATATGGGCTCTGGTGGCACAGCGGGTAAGTGCGGTGGGGACCGCACCCCGCACCCCACAGCAATGCCGAAAGCGATGGGACGACCTGCGGATACGCGTCCGCAGCATACTCTCTGCCAACCGCAACATTGCCACAGCCACCGGGGGAGGTCCTGAATCACCCATCAAGTTGACCCCCTGGGAAGAAATCTGTGCCTCCACCATCGGAATGGAGAGCATAGAGGGAGTCGGAGGGATGGAGAAAGGAGTGCAGACATCCGAAGATTCAGGTAGGTGGGCCAAATAAAACAATGCCAAATCCACAAAGTCCATCCATGTGAAGTACCATGTGTCCACATAGTGCAACAGAAACACATGTCCAGGAGAACGTCCACACACATCGGCCTGATAGCGCACATTAAAACCCACAATAAATACATAAATAATTAAAAACCCCTAAAACACGCACTACACGTGCAGCAGGCACACCCTAACTGCAGGCTGCCAAACAACTGCACCCTCACTCCACACACAAATGAAAGCACCTCCAAGGCCCCGACCCAAAACACCCTCAGGTACCACCCCAATGCATGTGATACAATGCCATTCCAATTCCCACAGACCCATCAATAATCCTCGCCCTCCTTTACTCCACCACAGGGTCCGATCCAAACGACGAGCTTCAGGACACCCCTACCAGCACACCTGCAAAGAGGGCCAAGACCAACGGCCAAAGACCCTCCACCTCAGCTGCACGCATCAAGACACGGCAGCAGCACAAATCAGGTGGCAGCACAGAGGAGGGAACATCAACAGGCACCCCAGCAGCCAGCATGCCCACACCACCACCACCACAGGTCCCCCCAACGGATGCCACAGAAGGCACTGCCTCTGGTGGCAGCAGCACCATAGGTGACACCCCATTGATGGCAGCATGCTCCGACACAGAAGACGGGGATGTCGAAGTCAGATCCATCCATGACCTGTCCCAATCCCCCTGTCTGTCCCATCCCGTACAACATGAGGATACCACGCAGGGGCACCCACAAGACGACGACTGGCCATCCCCCACAAGCCCTGTGGCAAGGCAACATGAGGACAACAGCCCCTCTGTGACACCCCCGCAAATGGCCATGGCCCAGCAGAGGCAACAGTCCCTCGACCAGTTAATCGTGCAACAGCAGCAACTGGCCACGCTCCTCAAGGACCATGCCGATGAATGTGGGGGCACTAAGGCAGACATAGAAACATCAACTGAGACACTTAGGGCAGAAATGGAGAGAGGTACAGAGACACTAAGGGCACAAATGGAGAGTAGCACCGAGAGCCTGGGAGTCCAAATGGAGAGAAGCACCGAGAGCCTGAGGGGGGAACTGCATGCGACGTCCAAGGACGTATGTGCCGAACTTGCCGCAGTGCGCCGTGTGCTCACTGAGCTCTCACAAACCCTTAGGGACATGCATGGACGTGAGCAGGCAGAGACATCATCCGTTGCAAGTTCCGTCCAGGGCAGCCCCCAACGTAGATCTGGGAGGAACCTGCGCTCCACAGGCAGGGGTGCCCCTGATACCCGCAGAGGGGGCTTGCAATAGCGACTGCCCACTGACAATGAGCATCTTTGGACACTGGTGTTCGGGGGGGAGGTAGGAGGGTGGAGGGGGTGTGTTGGGCTCACTTGGGTGGCGGGTCGATAGGGTGTACAACATGATATCACATATGCCATAAACAGTGCACGATCAACCAATGAGATGTGTGGACATTGATCTTTGTGTACTAGGCCATCATAGGCGTACAGTCCATATTGTGCATGTCCCAGACACACACAGTGCCACGAGTCCCGTGTCCATGTATCAGCCACCAGGCGTGAGTGCTAGAAGCATACATCAATGAGATGCTGACGAATGTCACGGCCCTCCGGTGCCTCGCAGACTCCTTGAGGTGCTGCCACATCCCCACCCTCATCATGACCATCATCAGGTGCTTGCAGTTCTGCGTCAGGGGGCATGGGCACATTTCTACGTACGCACATGTTGTGGAGCATGACACATGCCATCACCATCTTTGCAACCTTCTCATGGCGGTACAGGAGTGCCCCGCCAGACCTGCTGAGGCAGCGGAAACGACCCTTCAGTAGGCCGAATGCCTGTTCAATGACTACACGGGTACGTGAGTGGGCATGGTTGTAGTCCTCCTCATGCTGGTCCCGTGGGTTCCGGACTGGTGTGAGGAGCCATCTCTTCAGTGGATATCCAGCATCACCTGTATGTGGACGATAAACGTATGATGTGGAATGCCATTGCTACGTACGCACACCCCCCCCCCTTCCTGCCAGGTCATTGCCGAATCACATACCCCACATTATCATGCATGTAATGAGACTCACCGAGTAGCCAGGATCTGTTCCCTGCGTGTCGCTCCATGTAGCGTGGTATTGTAGAGTTCCTCAAGACCATAGAATCATGGGTTGATCCAGGGAATCTGGCACAACAATGTGTAATGATCCTGTTGGAGTCACACACCATTTGTACATTCAGAGAATGAAATTGTTTTCGGTTGCGGTACTGGGCCTCCATGGCATGTGGGACGACCAATTCCACATGGGTGCAGTCGATGGCACCAATGCAACCCGGTATGCCGGCAAGTGCATGGAATCCCACTTTTGTGTTGGTAATTTCCTGCTCCGAGCGTGGTAGGGAGATGTAGTCATCTGCGTGCTGCAGGAGGGCATCGAGCACTTGCAATAGTGTCCGTGAGAACAGTGGCTGAGAAATGCCATGCAACTGTCCGACTGTGTGCTGGTAGGTGCCTGTGGCCAGGAAGTGGAGTACAGACACCACCTTCAGTAGGGGTGGGATGGCGGTTGGGCTATCTATCATGCTGACAAGGTCAGCCTGTGTCATGTCCACAATGGCGGCTATGGTGTCCCGGTCCAGATGGTAGAGGGTGTGGATCTGCTCATCAGTGAGGTTGAACGGATGTGCTCGGAGGCGTGGGATTGCGGGCTGCCTGCGTGGTGGTAGTGGCTGTGCTGGCGGCCCTTGCTGGCCCTGCCTTGCCCTCCTCCTCCTCCTGCGACTCCTCCGTGCGGCCGGTTGTAGTTGGTGTTCGTCTTCTTCTTGGAGTTGGAGTACTTGCAGTGCTATCAGGTCCCCCAGGGCCAACATCGCGAGTCCTGCCGGTAGCATTTCGGTGTGGTTGTGGGAGGAGACTGGGTGTGCAATTTATGTGTTTTCAGGCTGTATGGCCTCCACCTGTGGTGATTCATTCCACCTGTGCAAACTGCTCTCCCCTTTGGCCGAGCACGTCACGCGCACAACGCTGCAATTCGGGGAATGGCATCTTGCTATTGCAATCATGTATTTGTACCCGATGGCCGTGTAACATTGGTTGATATGTTCATTCTGCTGTGGTCCCATTGTTTCACATACTATCTGTGCAGTCGCGAACAGACTTGTGAAGGGTCAGTGGAACGTAGTACTCGAGTTACGGTGGGCCCTCATGCATCACTGTACCGAGTTGCAACGACGGGCGGGGCGTCCCATTTGTGGGTGAAGGCAGTTGCCATTTTCACACACAGCCGCACTCGATGGATTAATTAGTGATTTCAAACGGCCACAGATGCCTCTTCGACGTGATGTTGCAAATGAGGAATTCGAAGGGCGGCGCTTTCGGTTTTCAGCTAGCGGCGAGGAAATGCCCACAGGTCTGACTGCAAATATAACGTACTATTGTTCTATGTCCTTGGGACAGGGGCCATGGCGAGGATGCAATGATTGATATGAATGGTTTGGGATGCGCAATGGCGACGTGGGCGATGAGGCCGGACGTTCCCAAATACATGTTACTTCACTACACTGGAATTACGGGCTGGGGCACTGTGGATTTTGCAGGCTGCATAACGCACAGACTCAATGGATATTTCTAATGTTATGTGAGTAAATATTCAGGCGTTTTAATCCCGGGATGAGGGAATGATGAATGGATGCATGGGCAGGTGATTTGATACAGAGTTTGCCATGTACAGGGCTTCTTGGGATCTATCCGCCTCCCCTACGCTATGTGATGCAGGGCTGCCATAGTGGGACCATCGTCTATCTGGCCTTGTTGAGCCCTCCCTGTCTCGACGCGCCTTCAAACACTTGTGTCTATGCACGTTACTAATCCCATCTAATGGATTCTGTTTTGACAGACGCATGCACAGGTACACTCGTTTGTGATGGTGTTTACACCTCGATATAGATAGTTATGAGTCGCAAGTGGTTTTTGGGTGGTGATGATCCTTTGGAGTGGGCTAGCATGCATATGGCTGTGGATTTACTGTGATCATTGAAGTGAGTTGTTGGAATGTAGTTCTGATGGCCATTCTGTTCTTTTTCTTTTCTTTTGGTTGACAGGTATCTCCTCCCCTTTTGCCACTGCCATCTGTATGCCACTCCTGCAGATGGGTTTTACTCCCGACACCTGCTGCTTCGTGTTAATCAGTGGAGCAGCATTACGATCTTATGGGACGATCGCCAATGGGCCACATGCCCTTACGCAGTACTGGTGGCTCGGAGCAACATTTCGGCCTTTCAGCTGGACTAGTGCCTCCCCATTGGGACGGCCCTGCGGTTCTGTGCGCTTCCATGTTGCCTTTTCGTACGTGAATGTGGCTCTGTGTACCATGATGGAACAGGGCGTCACACAAGTAGTGGCTGGTCATTTCTTGCGGATGCAGCCCACAATGGTGAAATGTGTTTTGGAGTTCATGGCCTGATGGCTGTATGGGCTTGGTGATTTTGATGTGCATTAAATTTCTATTCTGATTTGGCCCGTGTAGCGTTCTTCTTTGCAAGTGATGTGGCATATGCCTATTTGGGGAGCGATGTATTGTGAGGAGATCTGCATTGGGTTCCAGCTTCGGAGTTTAGTTGCGTGGTACTGTACTGGGCGCGTTTGCCTACGAAGCCCGTGAGGTCAGGGATGGGGGCTGCCAATATGACTGTTTGAATGTTGTCATGCTCAGGGGCGGGGGATTGGGTTTTGTGTTACAGATGCCGGTCAGCCAGGTGGACTGGTGGAATGATGTGATTTTCGGAATATTGCTGGTCACAGGTGCCTGTGTTTGCGTGCGTTTCTTGGTGGGGGACTGTGGTCATGTCCATTGGGATGGCTTCTGTATTCGTGCCATCTGTGCCCTGCAGCTCCCATTGGCCCCTGTTGTGTTTCTTTTGTTCGTTGGCATGCATGGGTGACTTGTACATTTCAATGGTTGCATTGTGACTTCATTGCACCTACGGGGAGTTGTACTTTGTGGGCAGGGAGCGGTGTACAGGCACTCAGTGGGGCCGTTTACGGTTGATTCGCGATGCCGTACTTCTCACCATGGCGGAATGGTACATTCCGCCATGCTTGATGGCGTTAGGTACATGTCCGCTAGGGTCGGAATTGGCGTACCCTTGCGCCATGGTGGTGTTTGCGGTTTGGCATGGCGCGCGCGCGCGTGCTTGGTGCAGTTAGCGTTGGCGTTCACTACGGTGTCGCTAATGGCTTCGTACTTTGCGGTGACGGGTCATAGTCGCACCGAGCGCTATTCGATGGCGGTATTGCATTTCCGCCATCGTTTTCCGAATTCCGCCAGGGTCGTAATGAGGGCCATTGTGTGAAAAGGGTTTACATTTCTACTTTTAAACAGATAGTAGTATTGGTTGTCGACACAGAAATATGTTTCCAGTCCGGGGTGGAGTAAGCCTTCACTTGAGCGTAGTGGTGTTGTAAAATGAAGGGTCCGAACTTTCATCAGGACGTGGTTCAAGGGGGAAGTTTTCTAAAAGAAGATAGCAAAATTTGGAATAGTGTTTAAAAAGAAGGGGGGACCACAAACACTGCGGAGTCAAGGCCTACCTTTAAATATCAGCGGTTAGACTGGAAGATTTGTTTCAAAAAGGGAGCTGTGCTGTTTGCTAGGCGAAGCACTGTAGCCTGGGTCTACAGGGATGAAATGGATAACAGTAAGTTATCGTATATGTAAAATAAATTACAGCAAGGTGATAATTTTTAAAGGGAGGGGCACCTTTTTCCAGGTGTAAGGCTGGAAAACCAAGGTGGTTGTAGGCAGTACCCGGTGAGTCGAAGGCACTGAAAAAATTAAAACCAATTAAGTAGGGTTTGGGAACTAAACCGGCAAGGTGCTGTAGATAGTGCCTGCATTTAAAAGTGAAAGAGAAATAAAGTGCCTATTTGTGCTCGGCCAGAGTTGCTGTCTGAAGCGGCCAAAAGAGAGTGCTCACAACGTTGTGAACTACGGTGGTTGAGTGGAGGATTAGGAGTGTGTAGCCACAATGTAATATTTATGGTGACTTGCACAGAGTGGAAGGGCTTGGAATTTAATACGGCCATCAGTGAGGCATGGTAGCCAAATGACATAATATACCGGCAGAGTGACTCGTGCGGCGAGCGTAATACGGGTGAACCGCTCGAGGTTTTTATCAGGGTTCTAAAAAGTAAAAGAATCACCGAAAGCAAGGCTTACCTGGTGGTGTTATGAATACGGCAGTGCTGGTTGGTGCGCGGAAAAAAGAGCTGTGGATCTCTTCGAGTGGGACAACAAAGTATTGATCACGCCGCATGCGTGCAGTGGGGCCGTAGGAAGGCTACCAACACGCATGTGCGATGTAGGAATACTATTTTATGGAGCATGCGCGATGAGTGCTGTGGCAGCTCCAAAAATGCTCATATATTGGGAAAGTTGTCTGAGAGGGGGAGGGGGGGGATTCACATAAACGTCTGTGCCAGATGTACATTATTTTGCACGGTAGTCATTCGGAAAGGGAAAAAGGACAACTAGTAATAACACAGCACTAGATGTAGTCTAAAAACATTATTCCATTTTGTTGTGATTTAACAGTGTATTACTTATTGTAAAATGAAGGCAATAGGAAAAGTATACATCAGTCACATAGCCACTAGGTATTTACATGGCATAATGTGAGCACAGGTGATAGCATGTTTAAACCAATAGAAAACCAACAAAGGCATATACATATTGCGAGATAAAAAACGACGTTAATGTCCAGGTAAATACAACAGAAATTGTTCATTATTTTCAGGCATAATATTTAGAGGGTACATTTAGAATATAATATTGGCACAAGACATGACATGGTTTGAAAAATGTTGGCTTACGACATTTGGATTACTGAAAGAGGATGGATAGTCAACTAGATGCCAATCATGTTGTGTATGGGAGAGAAGAGACTTAATTAAAGGGAGGTAGTGGGGGGTAGTTATTTGAAGAAAAGGCACCATTCAATGGCGACATTGAGGCCTTGTTTCACTGAATTTAGGTGATATATCCATTGTTGCTCCAATTTTCGTAGGACCAGATCTCTATCACCTCCTCTGAATGGGTTCTTGGCGGTTTGCAAGATGAACCAGAAAATGTCATTATGTGTGTGTTTCTTTTCTTGGAAATGCGCTACCATTGGTTTGTCTTGGATGCCATTCTTGATACATGAGCGATGCTCACAGATGCGTTGTCGTATCTTGCGTTTGCTTTTGCCAATGTGGAGTAGCTTACAGGGGCATTGTATGGCATAGACCGTCCATTTACTTTTGCAGTTGGTGAAAGTGTTGAAAGTCCAAGGTTTGCCATTGAGTTCGACGGATTTCATGTCTTTTGTTAGGCAGCAAACGGAGCAAGATCCGCATCTGAAGTGGCCTTTCACCGGTGGTAGGTTCCATAAGGTATTTTGTCTTTCAATGGGTTTAGTGGATTCGGTATAGGTGTTGACCAGTCTATCCTTTAGATTTCTGCTTCCTTTGAAGGCAAATCGAGGTTTGAGAGGTTTGAAGGTTTCCGTGTGCAAGATGCTCCAATGGCGTAAGATGCTTTTCTTAATTTGGTTGCTTAAAGGAGTAAAAGTGGTGACACAGGTTATTTTTTCCATACATTTGTCCCGTGGTGTCGGTGTCGATGTGAGACAAGATTCTCTAGTCCTGTTTTTTGCTTTTTTCCTTGCCTGGCGAATGATATGGCTCTCTTTTTTGCCAGCTGCTGTAATTGTTTTATACATTGATTTTGCTATGTGCCATATATCATATTGATGCTGTATGTGTGGAAACTGCTCTCACATGGCCGTTGCTATTCCCACATGTCTGTCAGTGGCTATCAGGTCTATTTGCATTCCTCTGGATTGCAGAAGTTCAATGGATTTAATGAAACCATATTTCTCCATGGCAACAAAAGATGTACATTCAAACACTTGCACGATGACTGAACTCACTATTTTTTTGCTTGCCATGTTTTGGAAGTGGTAAATGCAGTATTTAGCAGAAAACCCAGGACTGTCACATTGTTCATCACCGGCAAGCCTGAGCCTTTTGCCCACAAGAGCATTGTCCATTTATATCTGTTCTAGATTCCAGGCATGGCTAATAGTCAGGAAGAAGATATTTTTCTGATATTTGTAGTATTGGGTTTTAGTGAGGACTTCAAGTCCCACACATGTACAGAAACCTGAAATTTCACTAAAGCAGATGAAGAAAGTACATTTCCAGCAGGCACTTTTCCAAGCATTGCTTAACCAGACCATGAAATGTTGTTATGATTGTGTACACAGCTACCCTTGATCTTCAGCTAGGTGCCTTCAGCTACACAAGTAAACTTCAACAATGGCTCCCCACAAATATGCCTACGGAATTTATGATCACATTTAATCATTTTCATAATCTCTACCAGGCAGCAGTCGAAAACAATATATTTTGGCTCCCTTAATAGCTCCCTTAATAGCCAATCGTCCTGCAGTATAGTGGTTTTGGATTCGATGGTGATGGACAGGTTCTACACACTGAGACGAGTGATGTCTAGATCATCAGCACAATCTTCTATCAATTGCAAAGATTCTTGGTTATTTCAGGGTGTGATGTTTCTGGATTTTCTGCATTTATTGGGGAAACAGGGAACATTGTCTCTTTCTTCGGTTGACATTTTTTAGAGTGTGTGTATGTATTATGTGAGCAGGACTGCAAGCAATTCAGAAACATTTTCTGCAATGTATATCTCTTCTGGGCGATGTTGTGTGCAGTAACAATGATCCATGTTTAGTTTCCAATGGGTCATTGGTGACATTCCATTCAAATTCCGGCCACTGGACATCTGCATCATGACTCTGAATTTTAAGAAGACCATTCTGAGACTCAAAATGTAGTTGCTCCAAAGTGGCATGGGTTTGGCAACCGGCATCATTAGGTTGTGTTGTTGTCTGAGTCTTTATGCTCCTCTTCTTCCTAGGCCTCTAAATGATTTTAAATAAAATATGTAAATGCTTAATTTATCACACACATACATAATATTTGAATTGAAGCCACAAAATGTAATATCAATAACAAATTCTTATTAAAAACCTTTTTATTATTTACCCTTTGTTTCTTAATTGTCCTTGAAACAGTCAATTTTGATTTGCCAAACAACTAACTCTTCCAATTCAAGAATCATACATAGATACCAAATATACGAATGGAAATCATTAAAACATATTACAAATTACACAAAAGAAAAAATTGGATGTTTACTGATATTTTACAAAATCTTATGTATGCCACTGCTCCATGTGTCTCTTCAATTTCTACCGCTCCATTTGTACATGACAAATTCAACAAAAGAAAGTTCAATTGTTAAGTAATTTCATGTTAAAACCTTTCATCTCATAAAGTACATCTTCAGAAAACTGATTTAATGATTGTCGACCTTACAATATCAGTTAAACATTGAGAAAGGATACAGTAAATCTCTGTAATACAAATTTTACATTCTTATTAAGATAAAGTTGGACATTGTAAATGTCCAATGTTTTAAAAAGACATATTTGAAATTGTACCTGATAACCTTCCGAAATGTCACAGGGAGTTGGTGTGAGATCATCCTGCAAAACATAGTGAGTTAATTGTTGCTGCCTAAAGAATGTTGCATTCTAATGTCTTTTTTAACCTATTAAGCTTTGGGAAGGCAGCTAAAGTTTATGAACAAAAACATAAACCATTCATATAAAGGTTTCATGTTATTCAGTTTCATAGTATGTTTTTGTAATGGTTTATTGTCGGTGTTGCATATGTTTGGACGATAAATACAACAAAGTTATTGATCCAATGCTTCTCCGTTCGCTGACAGTATTGTAAATTGTAAAACATGTATCACTTATCTTAATTGTAACCAAAAAATTACTAATCAACAACTATTAATACACATTCTCAATGATCATACCTAATCCTCTATACCGGTAGGAATAGATGAATAATATGTGGTAGAGTTTCCAGCATCCCCCTGTTTCAAAGCAATTGTTATAATAAAGATGTAAAAGCAAAATAAAAAATAACATTACATGCATAAGATGGTCGATTTTGACATACAAACCTACATGCCTTTTTTGCCTAAATAACTAATACAATGCATAATAATTAATAATCAACATGTTTAAAGTTGAATTTAAAGAAATAGTGCGCTCAGAAATATTATTGTCCCGAGGGTTCGGGCATGTGTTTTTAAGCATACGTTGATCGATCGTACAAACATTTCCTATGCACCTTACCGTACTTTTTCACTTTTTTACACATGCGAAATCAGGCTGCAGGGCGCGGCCATTTTGTGATAATGTGATCCGTTGCCGCATCGCCCAAGCAGGACTGCCCTGGCGGCACTAAATCATATCCCCCGCACCTAAGCCTGCCACCACTAGATGCGTACCGCCCATTTCACAACACCAAAGCACGTCTCGTGTCAATGTTCTCTGCGCTTCAGCTAATGATGTGTCATTATGAAAATGGCAGGACGCCTCTTTCCTGAATAAGTATAAACAGACCGCTTCACAACAGACAACATCAGATTTTCTTTTGAGTATTCTGTGCCTCGTTCTGTTCTCTGGTCAGCTACCTTCATTGCTTGTAGCCCGTGCAAACAGATACCAGTACTATTACTATATATTATTTTCGTTTCCCCCACAATGGCAACAATACAGCCCTACCAGTATGAGCCGGAGTATTTCGAGGCGGAATAACTCGAAAGAGAAAGATGCAGAAATAATGGGGCTTCAGAAGACAGTTAGGAGGACGATTCAACAGATCAAGAGCCTGAGCCTAGTCGCATGGATGGCGTTTCCACCTGGTGCACCTGCAGGTGTTGCGCGCTAATGCCAACCGAGGAGGAGAACTGCTGCTGCCGAGAAAACTCTGGATGCTTGTCCTATATATCGGAAGGCGAGACATTGCTTTACCGAACTGCCAGACTTCAGGGCAGCCTGCCTCACACGGTCTGTGTTGAGGATTATGATGGTGCTTATACACGAACTTCAAGCAACAGTTCACCCTCGGAGTCCAAGTAACGAGTATGTGTACTTTAGTTGTGATGTCACTTAGGCCACTACTATTCATGGTTGTCTCCTATATTGTCGTAACTTTAATATATCAATGGCAAATGAATTTAGTCTTGCAATTATCTAGTAATAGTCGTATAATAGTCGTCCAATATTGTACAGTGTCTAGGTAGCATTTGTACTGGTAACAATGTCATTGGATACAAGAATTGTCATTTGCAACTAATGTTTAATACACTTATCTTGGTCATTTAAAAACAGTTTGTATCTTTCTCTTTCACAGGTGGTACAGGCTGGTGGCCTATCGTTCGTTTACATGGTGGCTTCATGGGAGGGTTGGACACCACGTTCGACGAGTAATACCCGCCTGCGTCGTTGGTGCCATTAGAGAAACTTTCCCCAGTGACAGCGGTCAGTACAGGGGATTTTCCCACACTGTGCTGCAACCAGAACTTTACAATGTGTAGTAGTTTTGTGCCATCAAAATAAGAAACAAAATAAAACACAACATATTTTTTATCAATGGTTGTTTCCGTTTTTCAGTGAATCAAGTGTGTCTCCATTCAGCAGTGTTCCGGGCCTTTTCTGCATGCCTCATGCCCATCCATCCCCCCTCCACTATCATTGGCAGTTCACACCTGTGGCCGTGCCCTCCCACAGGGGCTGGCAGGGGTGGGAATGGCCAAGGTGCCAAACACCATGTAAACTTCATAGGTATTTTACGCGCAGGGGTCAATGTTCACATGCCCCCCTCAGACCCCGTGTCTCCAGGTAGGCTCCCCTGAAGGAGGCTGTGCCCCTGCAATCCCCATAAGTGTGTCTCCATTCAGCAGTGTGCTGGGCCTTATTTGCATGCTTCATGCCCTTCCATCCCCCCTCCACTATCAATGGCAGTTCACACCTGTGGCTGTGCCCTCAAAAGGGGGCTGGCAAGGGTGGGAACGGCCAAGGTGCCAAACACCATGTACACTTCAAAGGTATTTTTGTCACAATGCCTGCCCCCGGAAAGCCAGACCAGGCCCAGCAACCCCGGAAGCAGGCATCATGCCACTTGAAGCATGCCCAAAAACCCCAGTTAGGGGCTCTTTGGCTAGAGTCCTGGCGCCTATGGCGCCAGGGTCATAAGAATAAAGTCAGTCCTGGCGCCATGGGCGCCAGGCTCATTACAGAAATCTTACCTGTTGCAGACCATGCTGCATACCTACCTGATGCAGACCATGCTGCACGAAGCCACAAGCCAAATAAGGCTTATAGGGACTACTTTACCTCAGGGACTCCTTTCCTCTCGGGTGGGGCTGTGGAAGAATACTTACTTGGGACTTCTTCCAAGGCTATTTAAGCCACACCCGGACAGCCACACATGCTTCGCATTATTCTGCTTGCTGCAGCGTAACGCTCACTGTGTCTTCAGCAGCTCCAGTCTTCAGCCACGCCCGCTTCAGCCCTGGAACACCTGGAACAAGAAAAGGAGAAGGAGAAGAGGTCAGAACAAAACCCTTACCTGAATCCTTGATCCAGCACATCGTCGATCTGGAAGAGAGAAGCCTTCTCAGGTGTATTGCCACGCACCTCGCAGAGCCGCGCTGAACTCACCAACCGGGGCTGCATTCCTTAACTCCATCGCGAATCCAGCATCTCCAGGCCTTTCTTCAACACCTGGGGGAGACAAGAACAGATAGGTGAGCAATGGCAATACAAACCACCCCCAAAGACTTACCTGATTTACCACAGGGGGGTACTCACCTCATCTCGGGTCGGCATAGTCAATTCTGCATCACTGCCGCACCCCAGCCCCTAAGGGGAAAACAAGGACAATACAAATCACCCCCAAAGACTTACCTGATTACCACAGGGGGGTACTCACCTCATCTCGGGTCGGCGCTGTCAATTCCGCATCACCGCCGCACCCCGGCCCCTAAGGGGAAAAAACAATGACAATACAACCTACCCCCAAAGACTTACCTGATTTACCACAGGGGGGTACTCACCTCATTTCGGGTCGGCGCAGTTAATTCTGCATCATCGCTGTACCCCGGCCCCAAAGGGGAGAACCACAATAGACTTACCAGGATCTTACCAATTGCCACTTGGAACTCTTCTGGTGGTTTAAATCTGCAACCTGCAAGGAATCTGGCAGAGTGAATATCAGACTTTTGAACTCTTACGAACAATTGGACTTAGAGTCAATACTAGAACTCACCAATTCCTCCACGCCAGTGAAGTAACTGGTCGTCTACGCGCCCCTGCGCTCGACGCAGGATGGAGAGCTCATCTTTCCAAATCTTCAGGTGAGATTTAGAGGGAACTTCAGGAGTGTTCTGTGGGCAGACAAGGGGAGTGGGAAGGCGGGTTAACGCTCAGATTACGGGAGGTTAATTCCCTTTCTCCATTGCAGAAAGATATTCGTAAAAATCCAACAAACGAAGCTAAGTGGGTCTGTCCAGTCTGTCATCTCGGCTCTACGTGTTACTCTGGTGGAAGCAACAGCGGGCCAGTCCAGATCGACGCCCCTGTGGGAATCAGGTGAGCTTATCAGGTGAGCTTAACAGAACGCGAAGCCTACCCACAAATACCCACCTGGGCGTCATGGAGACCTCGGAAACCGATCAGTTGGCCCAATTATTAGGGGAACTAAGGGCCGAAGTGCATTCCGCCTGCCAGGAAACCAATGCCCTCAGGAGGGAATTGATAGTGTCAAAAGAACGAACTGATGATTTGGCCAGACAGCTATTACAAAGCCAGGCTGGACAAACACCTCTACTTGGACTCGGGGCCAGCCCAGCTCCGGTGCCACCGAGTATCCCGGTGCAGATAAACCTTCCTGGAGCCGTTCCCTTGGCTCCGCCTGAACGCTTCGCCGGAGACCCTAAAAGGTTTGCTATATTCATGAATCAATGTCGCTTACACTTTTTATGTAGACCTGGAGCTTTCCCAAACGAACAAGCCAAGGTAGCTTTTGTACTGTCATATCTCAGCGGCAGTGCAGCGGACTGGTCCATTCCGCTAGTAAATCAGGATGACCCGATTCTTCGAGATTTCCAAGGTTTTCGAACTAGCATGGAAAGACTGTTCGCCCGACATTCCCAAGGACAGGCTTTGGATAACAAACTTTTATCCTTACGGCAAGGTAATCAGGATCTTTTATCTTACATTGCAACTTTCAATAGATTAGTTGTGGAAACCGAATGGCCTGAAGCCAAGCGAATTACATTATTCCATCGAGGGCTTCGGGGAGAACTCAAGGATGTTTTAGCCCAAGTCGTGAACCCGCCTTTAGACTGTGCTGAATATATAGATTTTGTGGTCCAGTTAGATCACAGACTTCAAACCAGAAAGGCTGATCGAACCAAGTTTGAAAACAAGGTCTTGGTTAAAACCTACGTACCCTCGAAGGGGGTAGATGCCTCAGAACCGATGCAAATCGGGCGGGTTAGAGGACCCTTAACCCAGAAGGAAAGGGAAAGAAGACGGCAACAGCAATTATGTTTATATTGCAGAGCTACTGGTCATTTCCTTCGGAACTGCCCTGTAAAACCACCCAAGAAAACTATAGGAGCAGCAGACGAAAACCACTTGAAACCTGACTCGGGAAACAATCACGCCCGGCAAGCGTAGAGGTCAGCTTGCCGAGCTTAAAGAAGGACACTCTGACCTCGCATTTCACCATACCCATGGTCCTTATAGATCCAGAGCAGCCATCATGCATGCACGCGGTAAAGGCGTACATAGATAGTGGAGCCATAGGAAACTATTTGGACTACGGATTGGCTTCCAGGATGAATCTACCTCTCACCCGAAAGACCACTACCGATGTCGTCACCACTGTTGATGGAACTGAAATTGCCTCTGGGCCCGTAACTCATTCCACTGCAGAGATGACTTTGCTGGGTCAGGATGGACACCGAGAGGTTATCGTGATTGATTTAATCAAGGCTCCACAGTTTCAACTGATACTGGGAATCCCTTGGTTGGAAAAACACAATCCCTGTATTGATTGGCGAGAGAAGAGAATAACTTTCCCAGAATGTGCTAACACCTGTTACCCAAAGAGAACTCTAAATTCAGTACTGGCCCCAATAATCCCAGCTGCCATACAATTACCTGCTGAGTACCAAGACTTTCAGGATGTCTTTCAAAAGGAGCAGGCAAACACCTTACCACCGCACAGATCGTATGATTGTCAAATAGATCTCATACCAGGAGCACAACCACCTTGCAGCAGAATCTATGCCCTCACGGAACCTGAAAATTTCCACTTGCGCCAGTACCTAGACCAGTATCTCGCTAATGGCTTCATCCGCCCGTCCAAGTCCCCTGCATCTTCCGCTTTGTTCTTCGTGCCAAAAAAGGAAGGCGACCTTAGAACATGCATTGACTACCGCACGCTGAATCAGATAACTATCAAGAATCGGTACCCATTGCCTTTGATCCCTGAACTACTAGACCAGGTAAAGAACGCTTGTATATACACAAAACTAGACCTTCGGGGGGCATATCATCTGGTACGCGTCAAAGAGGGTGACGAATGGAAGACTGCTTTTCGCACCAAGTACGGATTATTTGAGTACCAGGACTGTGTAACGCACCAGCAGCATTCCAGTTCTTCATGAACGATGTCTTCCGAGAGCTCATCGATGTTTGTGTAGTCGTTTACATCGACGATATCTTAGTATACTCCCTATCAGAATCCGATCATGTAAAGCACGTCCGAGCAGTCCTAGAAAAGTTACGCCAGTATAAGTTATACGTTAAACTGGAAAAGTGCATCTTTCACACTACGGAAGTAGAGTTTCTTGGATTTATTCTGACCCCGAAAGGAATCCGGATGGATACACGGAAGTTGGACGCAATTCTTAATTGGCCTTCGCCAAGCTCAGTCAAAGGAGTTCAAAGCATGCTCGGCTTTGCCAATTTCTACCGCAGGTTTATCCCGGACTTCTCACACATTGTACATCCCATTACAACACTATTGCGAAAGAATAAACGCTTTACATGGACAGAAGAAGCCGAGAACGCCTTCCAAGAGTTAAAAAAGAAATTCACGTCCGCTCCTGTATTACGACACCCGTGCCCAGAGCTTCCCTACATAGTGGAAACAGATGCATCCAGTTCAGCTATGGGAGCGGTGCTCTCCCAAAAGGATCCCGAAACTAACCAGCTGCACCCAGTGGCGTTTTGGTCAAGAAAGTTTTCGGCTCCCGAATTAAATTATGCTATAACCGACAAGGAACTGTTGGCCATCAAGTCCGCCTTCAAGGCTTGGCGGCACTGTCTGCTGGGCGCCAGGCATACCATTACGGTCATCACTGATCACCGCAACTTACAATACCTAAAGGTAGCCAAAGCCCAATCTTCACGCCAACTCCGTTGGGCATTGTTCTTCGCCGAGTTTGATTTTGTAATAACCTATCGACCAGGTTGTAAAAATGGAAAAGCTGACGCCCTGTCCCGAATAGGAATGGGAGAAACAGAAAGAGCTTTAGAACCTGGACCCATAATTCCTGAACAGAGGATCCTTGGTCTGACATCCATACACTCTCTGGAGGACATTCAAGAAAAGGTCCATCAACTCTTTGATTCCGATGCCTTACAGGGCTGGGCAAGGAAAGGCCCAGAGTATTCTGTCACCAACAATCTACCTTATTACCAAGGCCGGCTATTTTTGCCACTAGAGGAACTACAGAAACTTGTCATTTCTCATTACCACAACACTTTGATGGAAGGACATCCTGGCATTGCTAAAACTGAAGCCAAAATCAAGAAACAGTTTTGGTGGCCCACCTGGCGAAAAGATGTCAAGTTGTTTGTCGTGTCTTGTGGCATTTGCGCTCAAAATAAAGGGGAAAAGAAAAAACCTGCTGGATTATTACAACCGTTAGACATACCACCTACTCCTTGGCATACCTTGTCATTAGACTTTATCGCGGATTTACCCCTGTGCAAAGGTTATAACACCATTCTAGTTATTGTAGATCTTTTTTCTAAAATGGCCCATTTCATTCCTTTAAAAGGAATACCTTCAGCTTCAATCCTGGCCAAGGAGTTCCTTGAAAATGTTGTCCGTCTACATGGCTTTCCTTCCGTGTTAATTTCAGACCGGGGAAGCCAATTTATTTCACATTTTTGGAGGAAGTGCTGCCAGCTGGCACAAATTGGTGTTAGACTTTCAACCAGCCACCATCCCCAGACCGACGGTCAAACTGAGAGAACCAACCAGACTCTTGAGCAATAACTACGTTGTATGCTACATCAATCTGAGGAGGATTGGAAAGACATTCTTTGGATCGCCGAGTATGCATACAATAATTCTGTACACTCAGGAACTAAACAAAGCCCTTTTTTTACCATATATGGTCACCATTCTCGAACCTCAGACTTAGATTCTCCCCAGCATTTAGAGATGCCTGCGGTGGACCATCTCCACGCTGTTATCACACAAGCCTTTAAAGAGGCGACTGCACATTTACAAAAGGCTAAGGATAAATACAAGAAGGATGCTGATCAACACAGGAGTGAAGCACCGCAATACCAAGTAGGGGACCAAGTATGGTTAGCCACCAAGTACTTACCACTCAAGGGAACACGGACTTTTAACCCCAGGTACTTGGGACCTTATTCTATTAAGGCTATTATTTACCCAGTGGCCGTCAAGTTGGACCTCCCTGGTCATATGCGTGTTCATCCTGTTTTTCACGTGTCTCTTTTGAAGCCTGTGCAACCAGGAACTAGATTAACCACCCCACCTGAACCTATCCTCATAGACGGGGAACCCGAATTTGAAGTCAAGAATATTTTGGACTCTAAAAGGGTGAGATCAAAACTCTTCTATTTCATTGATTGGAAAGGTTATGGTCCACAAGAAAGATCTTGGGAGCCTAGTGACCATGTGCATGCACCTCAATTAGTGAAAAGGTTCCACCAACAATTTCCAGACAAACCAAGGCCGAGAGGGAGAACAGCTTTAGGAGGGGCCTTGAGGGGGCGTGCTGTCACGATGCCTGCCCCCGGAAAGCCAGACCAGGCCCAGCAACCCCGGAATCAGGCATCATGCCACTTGAAGCATGCCCAAAAACCCCAGTTAGGGGCTCTTTGGCTACAGTCCTGGCGCCTATGGCGCCAGGCTCATAAGAATAAAGTCAGTCCTGGCACCATGGGCGCCAGGCTCATTGCAGAAATCTTACCTGTTGCAGACCATGCTGCATACCTACCTGATGCAGACCATGCTGCACGAAGCCACAAGCCAAATTAGGCTTAAAGGGACTACTTTACCTCAGGGACTCCTTTACTCTCGGGTGGGGCTGTGGAAGAATACTTACCTGGGACTTCTTCCAAGGCTATTTAAGCCACACCCGGACAGCCACACGTGCTTCGCGTTATTCTGCTTGCTGCAGCGTAACGCTCACTGTGTCTTCAGCAGCTCCAGTCTTCAGCCACGCCCGCTTCAGCCCTGGAACACCTGGAACAAGAAAAGGAGAAGGAGAAGAGGTCAGAACAAAACCCTTACCTGAATCCTTGATCCAGCACATCGTCGATCTGGAAGAGAGAAGCCTTCTCAGGTGTATTGCCACGCACCTCGCAGAGCCGCGCTGAACTCACCAACCTGGGCTGCATTCCTTTACTCCATCGCGAATCCAGCATCTCCAGGCCATTCTTCAACACCTGGGGGAGACAAGAACAGATAGGTGAGCAAGGGCAATACAAACCACCCCCAAAGACTTACCTGATTTACCACAGGGGGGTACTCACCTCATCTCGGGTCGGCGTAGTCAATTGTGCATCACTGCCGCACCCCGGCCCCTAAGGGGAAAACAAGGACAATACAAATCACCCCCAAAGACTTACCTGATTACCACAGGGGGGTACTCACCTCATCTTGGGTCGGCGCAGTCAATTTCGCATCACCGCCGCACCCCGGCCCCTAAGGGGAAAAAACAAGGACAATACAACCTACCCCCAAAGACTTACCTGATTTACCACAGGGGGGTACTCACCTCATTTCGGGTCGGCGCAGTTAATTCTGCATCATCGCTGTACCCCGGCCCCAAAGGGGAGAACCACAATAGACTTACCAGGATCTTACCAATTGCCACTTGGAACTCTTCTGGTGGTTTAAATCCGCAACCTGCAAGGAATCTGGCAGAGTGAAGATCAGACTTTTGAACTCTTACGAACAATTGGACTTAGAGTCAATACTGGAACTCACCAATTCCTCCACGCCAGTGAAGTAACTGGTCGTCTACGCGCCCCTGCGCTCGACGCAGGATGGAGAGCTCATCTTTCCAAATCTTCAGGTGAGATTTAGAGGGAACTTCAGGAGTGTTCTTTGGGCAGACAAGGGGAGTGGGAAGGCGGGTTAACGCTCAGATTATGGGAGGTTAATTCCCTTTCTCCATTGCAGAAAGATATTGGTAAAAATCCAACAAACAAAGCTAAGTGGGTCTGTCCAGTCTCTCATCTCGGCTCTACGTGTTACTTTGGTGGAAGCAACAGTGGGCCAGTCCAGATCGATGCCCCTGTGGGAATCAGGTGAGTGTAACAATTTTACGCGCAGGGGTCAATGTTCAGATGCGCTCCTCAGACCCTGTGTCTCCAGGCAGGCTCCCCTGAAGGAAGCTGCGGCACTGCTATCCACATAAGACCACGCCATATACACATCATTCACATACACACCCTCTTTTCAAATTCTTTATAAACCACTTGATATTTTTCCTGAAAACATCTTTGAGCACTGTAAGTCAACTTGTGAACGTGCTACCTGAGAATTTCTGTGACCACTGCGATTCAGCTCGTCGTCGTGCTACCAGTGAACATCTCCCTGTTCTCCTGCCACTAACTACCCTGCTTGCTAAAAATAACTGTTTGTTGGTCAAGGTAAGGCCAGGTCACCTAATCATATCGCCTTTATCTCTAAATTTCTATCTATTTCGAACGAACGTACACAGTAGTGTTATGTTATGTTCATTCATCTCATTGCCATTGACTTGATTTTAATTTGTTGTGTTATCGATATATATCAACTGTCATCAGTGCCAATTGGGATCGAATTGCATCCTTCATGGACCGTGCCTATAAGCATGTTTCCTTTTAATGCTCGATAGTACATTCATGGGACGATTAACATGTTCTGATTTTCGTCACATCAATGAATTGTTTATGAAAGTTATCCTATAATTCAGCTGGCCACTCTACACTGGTTATGCTGCAGTGACCAAACCATAGCTTGCATAGAAGAATGTACGGTATAATTCCTTCTTTCTCATGTTTTTATGCATAGGAATTTTTCAAATAAAGTTGACCTTTTTTTTGCAGAATTTCCAACAATGCCTGCATGTGTGATTTTCGGTTGCCCTTCTAAGACCCATGAGAAATCTGAAGGCACTACAATGCATGTATTCCCAAAGACTATAGATCAAAAAGAGAATTGGTCAGATATTGCGGATTTGTGCCGGAAGAGCTTGAAAGTAGAGTCAAAGAAGTCATGCAGGACACGAGGGGTGATCGATTCCGTGTCTGCAGCCTGCACTTTACCCCGAATATGTACCACCCATCCATGTACACAAAGAAGAACCGACTCAGAACGACTTGTAAATTGCTTCCAAATGCAATTCTGACTCTATTCGTTCACATGCTGCCTCGGGTGAGTAACGGTTCTGGATTTAGCTGTAGCCATTGGGGTAGTGAATAGGTAACTAAATGGACGGATTGGTGTCTTAGGTGTAAATGTCCCTTATAATACTTTTCATATTTACAAGATTGTATTGCTTTTTAAATAAAGACCATTTTGCTAAACATCTGTCCTTGGTTTTAGGAGCATCATAGAAAACGATTTATGGGCACAGATAACTATTCTATAGTGTTCTTTGAAGTAAGCATAATGTTTTCGTAATCTGCCTCCTTACGTGCCAATTTTTAAGATTAGCATTTCTAAATCAAATCAAATTTTCCCTTTACAACTCCATGTCTATATACTGAATATGAAGGAGCAAGATTCAACATCCATGTCTTGCTTGGAGTCAACAACCACTTCAAGCGCGCATCAGATAGTCTTAGTTAGCTATTCAGTTCCGGAATTGTTTTATGCATGGAACTTGAGATAATCTGATCACATTTACGCATCGTGTCATTCGTTTACACAATGTTTAATTCGTGGATATGCTATTGCTATGTACCAATGTCAGCGTCACAATGTGTGTGTTCAATTTCAATTTTTTCGTCCATACTAATGCAAGTACTGTGTTACAGGGAGATGCTGAAGCTTCTACTACATTTACATCATCCATCGTAGTTGATCCAGAGCCCGATGTATGCGTACTGACAGTTCCCTTGAATGAGATAATCTCTTCATATTTACATATTGTGTTGTTAGTTTACACAATGTTTAATTTGTGTTATTTTTATTGATATGTACCATTGTCTCTGTCACATTGTGTGTGTTAAATTTCTAATTTTTTCATCCATACTAATACAAGTACTGTGTTACAGGGAGATGCTGAAGCTTCGACTACAATTACATCATCCATCGTAGTTCATCCAGAGCCAGAGGTATGTGTACTGAGAGTTCCCTAGAATGAAAGAAAGTCGGTCCTAGATCTGATAATATTAGACAGTGACAATATTAGAAACAAGCAGTTTTTGCAAATTGCTTGAGTGCAACATTTCGAACAGTGTGCTTCTTACAGTCAACTTTTATCGAGTAAACTAGCCATCAATCAGGTGAAATTCAAAATTTATATTTTGACTAAATGACCTACACGATGTATGAGTTCATCTGTGTAAGCCATGTGTGCGAATGAATAATTTGATTTCTAAAAACAATGACTTATTTTAAATGGATACTCTTTTCTAGGGATGCATACAAGATCGGGATATAGAAGAGGAGGCACGTGGATCCAAGTCGGTGGACCAACTTGCTGTTGCTGACGTTACAGTATAGAAGGTTTCAAAGAAAAGCAAGAAAGATAAGGTAATTTACAAAAAAAATAATTTTTAAACAGTGCTTTGGGCTGGCGCCTTCATAACATGCTTTTTTTTAATGTAAATTGTCCAATACTGTATGTTGGATTTACATTGAACACCTTTTTCCAACCTGTCTTCTAGTTGCCTGATGGTGTACGAACTATGCAGACACAGACAGCGACATAAATGAGAGATGCTGCTTGCCAAACTGATTTCACCAGTCTAGCAATTATTGTACAGACTTCCAGAAAGACACATTATTTGGTATTACTATCCTTTCTTATTTAGGGTCAGTGCTAAAAGTTTTAGACTTGTGGCACCCCTGTTCTTATTTTTCTTCTTTTTTTTTAAGGGGCCTGCACAAGAAAGGCAGCCACTCAAGTAAAGAGCCACATGGTGCATGCCACAGCCAAGGAGCTTGCATTAAAAAAAAAGAAAGTTTTGTTTTCCATTCTTTTTTTTAGAGGAGATCACAGAGGTCGCAAGGGAGACCTCAGGGGTTGCAGTTGCGACCTCTGGTGACCCCTTAATGACGTTCCTGAATAGAAGCACTCTGACCAATATATTCATGGGGGCACGTGTTGTGGGTCGTTTCTAATGTAAGGACGGGGTCGGTCGGTTGAGCCCCCGGCCAACATACGTTATACATGAAAGTGGCGTTCTGATCTTGCACTCGCGGTGGGTGCCTCCTTTGTCAATAAACTGCCATGGGGAAGGAGGACCTGACATAAGCAGAGGTGGGGCTATTGCTAGACACGCTTTGACTCCATTTTGTGTACCCTCGACTACAATTGTGGAGTAGGGTGCATTCTGTCATTGCGAGGTTTCCCCTTCCCCTCAGCAGCGCCACGAACAGTGAGCAATGACAGCCCCCACATTTTTCCTCCTGTGCCTGCGCTTCACAATTCCAGTTCTCATTGATGCGGGGAGACAAGATGTTGCAAACTAAGAATGTATCTTCATTCTGAGTGAAGGTCACCAGCTTTGAATTTTTGCTTGCGAGCTGAAGAAGCCCACGCATCGTACACAGTATAAGGTTCAATTGTTTTTTGACCTTGAGAGAAAGGGACCATTCTGAAAGGAATTGAATTAAAGGAGGGGTGTAATAACGTAAGATATGATAAGGTTCTCCATTCTAAAACTGGACTAAGGAACATGTGTGTTCAGTTTATGAAAAATCGTTGATCCGAATGGAGTCTGCATTACAGTATGCGTTATGCCAAGAGAATGGAAATGCCGAATATAATGTAAGTTTCACTTTCGACAATTTTATACCCGAACGAGTCAACTTATCATTAGCCGACTGTTATTGCTGGGTTACATTGTACTGGTTTGCTCTGTGTAGCATTTTTCAATGAAATGCAAGTACAACCTTTATGTGTACTGGGCTTTCTACCGGGCACATGGGCAGTCCAGCATCGAGATGCATGTAGACCACCACTCAGTTCCCCCAGGTTGAACGTTAATATTTCATTAAAATGCCATCTATGTGCACCTCGAATTGTAGCGTCAGCTTCCGCATCCCGTTTAGAGCTGAACATACTCCATCGCACTATCCTCCGAAGAAAATTGTGGAGTACTTTCCACGTTGTTTTCTCTCTGTTCACATTTTTTCACTTCTCTGCTAATCGTTAGTTTTAACACGATGCCGAATTAATAAGCAAAATGATAAATTGGAATAAAGATCGGCTACTGAGACACATTTCCATTATGTTTTGCAAACAGGTACATCCTGCCTTTCTACGATTGTCATTGATTCCAGATACTAACTGATGGCTTTTTCAACCGGCAGCTGCAGATACACGTCAATAGCTGGATATCGTTGACTCTTTTATGGGATGATCGCCAAGGGCCGATATGCCCTAATGCGGTACCAGCGATTAGGAGCAACATAACATCCTTTACCGTGGTCTAGTGCCAAGTTGATGCACAAGCCTTGCAATTCACCATGCGACCAAAGCACTTCTTTTAACCAAAATGAACACCCTGTGTACCCAAAAGCAACACCGCGTGACTCACGATAAACATTTGTGGACCTAGAAAAAAGAAAAAAATTACCCATTTGATTGAATATTGCAATCGCCGGATATTCTCGGAGCGTTTATTGTGAAATAAAATTACTTTAGAAATTGTGCAGTCTTGCTATTTGATTTTAAAGTACAGTTTTATATTTCGAATTGTGACGCGCTGTGTTGTGAGACGATGTGTGTTGATTTCCGGGTTCTGCGTCACGTCACATAGGTGATGACTGGGCGTGTTTGGCTACGCTGCCCAGTAATGTCACAGAGAAAGGCAGAGAATATCACTAGGTTTGGTGATGTCAGACTTGAGGCGGGGGATATGGTTTAGTGCCGCCAGGGCAGTCCTGCTTGGGCGATGCGGCAACAGATCAGATTATCACAAAATGGCAGCGCCTTGCTGCCTGAGTTCGCATGTGTACAAAAGTGAAAAACTACGGAAAGGTGCATAGGAAATGTTTGTACGATCGATCAACGTATGCTTAAAAACACATGCCCGAACCCTCAGGACAATAATATTTCTGAGCGCACTATTCCTTTAAACTTGTCAATATATTATTTAATCGCATCTGAAGGCTTATTATGTAAACAAATTACTTGAAAGCTGATTGAGGGTGATATTGACTCCTGAATAGTGCTTGATATAGAATCTCTGTCCTTTATTCAAACAGTGTTCAATATAAAATGATAGAATGTACATTAGTGTTATAACTTTTACCACATGAAACGCTAAAAAATAAGTTTACGTGCATGTGCCTAGCCTCACTGTTTGGATATTTGACGTGTCTGTGGTTTCCTCTGGGGTAACGGTCTGTACTTCCGTTTGTGTGGTCTACGCAAAGAGATTCATGGTAATTAACACCTTTATGAAAATAACCTACTTTTAGAGTATGCTATATACATTTTTAGAAACGCTCCCATTGCACTCAATTTATTGTGACTCCTCAAAGTAGGGATACACAAAGTAGTCTAGAGTGAACAATTTATAAACAAATGTACATTGTGTCACAAATGAAACTTGTGTAATAAAATATCAATGGAAATATTCACAGAAACCTAAAAACCTTTCATCATGATACCTTTAGACACATTGTTTCAATTGATTGTTTAATCCTTTATAAGACATATGTATACAGACCAATTGCATAGAAACAGACATAGATATTTATACGTCCACTACGCACCCCAGTCAGCGTGTGCTGATATTCAGTTGGAACTGCATTGGGAAGTAATTTACGAAGGAGTATGGTGCAATGCTTTTTAGTGTACTTTGATGGTTCATGCATATCTTCTGAGAAGTGCATGCTGCAGACCCAGAATCGGTGGTCCCTCGCGTCATCCAAGACATTCTTGGCTCTGCTTTATATCTCGGACACTGGAAATATGCTGTTCAACACCCATCTTTTTATTAAATTCAAATCCTTTGGAAATACATGCATTACTGCTCCATGAGTTTTGACATGGCTGATATTCGGGCAACCAAAAACGATGCATGACGGCATTGTCTGATTGTACAGAAGATCTGTAAAATAAATAAAAATAAATGTTACAATTAATAAAGTATCACAGTGAGTAAATCAACCGTCACATAGCTTTGATAGTAAAATTTTTTAGATTAAACATGTAACAGGGTCTAACCATCACGGCAATCAAGTTAGTTAAAGATCATTGGTCTACAACAAGCAGAGCCACCTCATTGTATTTTCCCTTGTTCCATCCCTTGCCTTGAAGCGCTTTGAAACACTGTGTGTATAGGCGCTATATAAATAAACGATCATATCATATCATGTTTGACGTGCTTGTTCCCGCCAGATCTGACCCCTCTCACGTGCACGGTCACCGGTGAGAACTGTCATTGACAATATAACCTTCCATTAAGAAACTAGAACAACTGTCTTGGTGCCTGAAAGGAGAGACCATTCAAAAAAGTAAAAAGCTTCAAATATCTAGGTGTCACCCTGGATAGTTCAAAACAACACATGGCAATGCAGCAGATTCTGCATGAAAAAATGAGAAAGCTGACGTTTCACGGAAAAGTAATTGACCAGAAATTAGGCCACTTCTCCATGCTCCCAGTGATCACATTTTTCAAAAGGAAGGTCCTCCCCACGGTGACCTATGGGGCTGATGCAATGCCCAGTATACCAGGGGTGTTGTGGTCTAGAATTGAGGCCTACTTCTGCAGATCGGTCTTGATGCTCCCAAACTCTACGCCGGTAGCGTCAATTAGACGTGAATTAAGTTTACCGTCACTGCAAAGCACAGAAAACAGCAACTCTGATGCTGTATAGGAAATGTCGGATGCCGCAACCTTCTCTCATATACAGCATAATTACGAGTTACAAGGATCTGGAAGTAAAATGCTCACTAAATGGGGCAATGACAACAAGGCCTTTTTAGCCCCTTTTGAGAGTGATGAGGAGGAACTCATTAAGAACCCGGTGAAAGTCATGAAGAAACTTAAAATTCTTTACTGGATAAAGACCTTAGAGACATTCGCAACTAACAAGTTAACATATCGCCTCCCTGCAAAAACGAGCAAAGTCATTGAAGTACAAAACTTCATCAAGAGATTTCCAAGTCGTGCCGTGCGGAACCTTCTTTTAAGAGCACGACTCAATCTCTTGGAGAGAAAATGAGATCCGGGCCATTAGAGGCCTTTCTCCTACACACAGCTGTCGGTTTTGTAATCTAAAGGAAGAGAAGGAGACCGTTCATCATCTGCTCACGTCATGTTTGGGTACAAGTAACATAAGATCGCGCTACATGCAACATTTTGTTACAAATGACCATCTGAGGGAAGAAGAGGTTTGGTGGTTTGGTGGTCAAAATTGATAGCGGGTGACAGAAACTCTTGGTTAATGACCTCATTCAAAATCTTGCAATATATCACGTCGAGTTCAGTATTCGGCAGCCCAATTGATGCTGTGTGATGCAAGAACGGACAACAAGACTAATTACCTACAGCCCAAACAAAGGGAGACGTTGACAAGGTCTAACTGTATGAATGTGGAATCTGTTCAATTTTTGTAAAAATCTATTTTGATTAAACAAATAAAATAAAAATGCAAAAAGAAAAATTATGTAAAATGACCTGAAAGGTAATAAGCAAGAGGCAGATTAGAAAATAGTGTTTTTATTAATGCTCCCCAAAAACATCAGTGTCTGTAGAGATAACATTCTGAAAAGAAGTAAAGGCATTTTACTGGTTTCAAGGTACCTACAATCTGAAGATGGTGTTGAAGATGGTTTTGCCAAAGGTGTGACCACAGTAAACAGTTGATTTTCAATAGTAAGAAGAGATGGGTGTAACTGAGGTGTATGTGGGCCTACTATTCGACCAGTTATTAGGTGCATGGGTAAATGTGAGCATGGCATATTTGGAGGTTATTTACAAATGAGCATGACGGGAGAGAGGAAACAACTTCTATGGTCATTAGATTTTGAAGTGCAATATATTTTTTCAGCTTATTCAGCATTACATGCTTTCCTTGATAACATTGTATTTTTAGTGTGCTTTGTACCCGTTTTTAGTAATGCTGCGAAATTTAAATTTATTTTTAAATCATTGTGCTTAATGTTTATTTTACTCTGATTATTTCTTCTTAACCTGCTTAATTAGTAAAAAGGTCCTGGGGGATGAATCTACTCAAACGCTGACTGAAGTTTTGAAAGTGGTGATTTCACAGTCTGCTTGCTTTGTTACTTCTGACTCTGTGATCCGCCTCCAAGCCCTATTTAGATCTGGCCCTGGACCAATAGCGGAGCGGGCGTGCCTGGAGCACGTAAAAGACAAGCGCATCTGAGTGCTGGCCGGGCCTAGTGCCATGTTCCTTGATCTAAGTCCACTTGACTACTTTGTTTGTTTGTTTATTGATTTGTAGGGCGCTCTAAACCCATGGTTAGCTGGGTGCACAAAGTACGAGGATACTTGAGGCGTAGGTTACACATAAAAAGGGTAGCAATGTTATACAATTATAATACAGCAAATGGTATCGTCAAGAGGTTACATAATCATACACATAGGAAAATACATAAGAGTTAGGAGCAAAAGGTACAGCGTAATATTCAAAGCAAACACGTTAGTATATACATCAGGGTTAGAGTCCCAGAGTTCATAGGTCTTTAGAACGCAGCCAATGCAAGGCATTGCGCCTAAAGCTGTGGAAGGATTTGTTAGCTCTAAGGGCTATGGGTAGAGCATTCCAGCACTGAGCGGCTTTTACAGGGAAGCTGTTTCCACCAGATTTGTTTAGCTTGAATCTGGTTATCTCTAGACACAAGGAGTTAGCTGCTCTGGAAGGGCGGGCAGAGGTTCTCATAACCACTCTATCTGTTAGATATGAGGGTTCTGAGTTGTTGAGGCATTTGAATGTCAACAAGACTGTTTTGAGTAATATTATGTCGGTGATCTCTTCTGAGTTGAGCGACATGCTCTCTGTTCGGAATGTTCAAGGCTGTTCTAAGGGCATTATTTTGTAATATTTGTATTTTATTTAAGATGTATTTTTTGGCCCCTAGGTATAGTGAGTTGCAGTAGTCCAACTTTGACATTATAAGGGCGTTGGCGAGGATGATGCAGCTAGCTTTGGATAGGAATGGTCTGCAAGCCCTTATGAGCTTGCATGTGTAGGCGGTGGATGATGCCATAGAATTTACCAGTTTCTTTTAGTGTTAAGGTAGAATCGAGGTACAAGCCAAGGGTTTATACATCCTTGACTACCTTAATTATGTTGACGTCTATGTTAAAGGCAGAATAGTTTACGTTAAGTTTTTTTAGGTTGGCAGGAGATCCCAGGATTAGGATTTCTGTTTTGTCGTCATTCAGGCAGAGGCCATGGGAGGCCATCCATGCCTGAATGAGGAGGTATATTGTATTTACCAGGGCCGAGTCTTTGGCAAAATCGCCCGAAAGAGTAATGAGGATCTGGGTGCCATCTGCGTAGTTAGTGTAGATGACGCCCAGTCTATCCACTTTGTCAAATAGTGGCTTGGTAAACATATTATACATGGTTGGCGAACACATGAACCTTGTGGGACGCCACATGTAATCTGGATCGAGTCTGCTGATGCCGATGAGGAGAACACTCTCATTGTTCTATTATCTAAGAATGACTGGATCCAGGCTATAGCTTCGCTCGAGAAATGAGCCGCTGAAGCTAAGTGATTACAAAGGACCTTGTGGTCAACCAGGTCGAAGGCCGCCGATAAGTCAAGGAGGAGGAGCATGGAAGTTTTCCCTTTGTCCTTGAGCTAATGAATTTGTGTTTTTAAGTCAATTAAAGACGTTTCCGTGCCGTGTTGTGGTCTGAAGCCGGATTGGCGGGAGTCTAGGAGGTGGTTGTCTTAAAGGTATTTTTGTATTTGCAGGTATGATACTCTGTCGATTTATTTTGAGAAGGAAAGGCACCATGGTGATGGGCCTGTAATTTGTTGGGATGGCAGGGTCCATGTTTTTTTTTTTTTTTTTTAAAAGAGGCAAGACCCAGGACTCTTTTGGGTTGATTGTGAAGGAGGCATTCATTAGTTTTGAGATGAATGGTGAGAGGTCTCTCGCTGCGTCCTTAATTATTAGGGCAGGACAGTTGTCGCCTTGGCAATTGGATGGTTTCAAGGACAGAATCATTTTTTCGGTATTCTGGATGGATACGTTAGTGAAGCTAAATGCTTTTAGGTGGTTAAAGGGTGCACTGGTGCTGGTAGATTGCAACTCAGTCGGCAACAATGCAGCTTTTTTGATGGCAATCTTGCTTTGGAGAGAGGCTATTTTGTTGGTTAGGGCATCCTGGATGCTGGTGCACCAGTATTTGTCCTTGGGTACATTGTCAGGGGCAGGGATAGGGGATTCCAGTTCCCGGAGGATCACAAAGAGTTCCTTGGTGTTGGATTTGGCACTGGAAATTCTTTCATAGTAAAGGTTTTTTTGTGCAAATGATTTCTTTTTTGTAGTTGTTAGCGAAAAGAGTAAGCTGCAACTTATTTGCATCTGATGGGGTGTGATGTCACAAGGCTTCTAATTTTCGTTTTTGTTAAGTTGTTTGAGGTGAACCAGGCATTGAGGTGTGCACGCTGTTTGCTTTTGCGCAGTTTGAGCGTTGCAATGATGTCCAGAGCTTTTGCCATTTATTTATTCATAATTTTAAAGTGCCCAACAGCCCGAGGGCCTTGTGGCGCTGTTACAGATACACATTGCTGGTTACATTGGGAGCAAAGCTTCAGGGTTACATAAAGATTACATTAAACTTTATCTAGGGTTACATAGAATTTGCATTAGCAGTGAGGGGGGAGATACACAGGGAAGGGGTGCAGAGGGTGCATTTTTTGGGGTGCAGTGTGATTCTATGTGAAAAGCGTGGTTTTGAGGAATTTGTGAAAGGAGTACAGGGAGGGTTCAGCTCTGAGTGCATTGGGAAGGGCACTCCATAGTATGGGCGCTACGTGGGGGAAGCTAATGCTGCCAGCGTTGGCTCTTTTTATGGTGGGTACGCAGAGTTGGTTGGCGTAGCAGCTATTTTTGGGGCGGTCAGAGATGTTCCTGGATATGGTTTCAGATAAGTAGGACGGGGCAGAGAGATTGATGCATTTGTGAGTGAGGGTGAGGATTTTGAAGTTGATCCTTTCCTTGACTGGGAGCCAGTGTGCGTCCCGTCTGGCCTGTGTTATGTGGTCATGTTTGGGGATGTGAAGGGCAGCACGGAGCGCATTATTTTTGTACAGTTTGGAGTCTATTGATGTTGTTGGTAGAGGTGCCAGCCAGAAGGGCATTGCAGTAATCAAGTCCGACTCCTAAGGTTGCTCTGGCGATGGAAAGGCAGTTTTGAGTGGTTAGAAAGTGTTTTATCGCGTAGACCAGTTTGGTGTTAAGGGCTGAGGCAGAGGAGATGGCGCTAACTTGTCTTGACATTGAAAGTGTGGAGTCTAAGTAGACTCCCAGGGTTTTTACTGATGCGGAGACAGGTATGCTTGTGTTGTCGATGGTGAAGTGAGAGAATTTAGGGTTGAGTTTGGAGAAACTTTCCTTGGAGCCTAGAAGGATGTTCTCCGTTTTATGCCAGTTAAGGCAGAGACCAATGATTGCCATCCAAGTTTGGGTAGTGGCATAAATCTGGAGGAGAGCTTCTGAGTCTTCTGAGTCTTGGTCATATTCGCCTGTGAGAGGGAGGAGGACTTTGGGAGGAGGACTTTGGTATCGTCGGCCTAGTTTGTGTAGGCTATGCCGAGCGCATACAGCATGTCAAAGAGAGGTTTGGTGAACAGGTTATAGAGTGTAGGGGCCGTACATGATCCCTAGGGGACTCCACAGTTGATGGTGGTGGGGGTAGCATTGGCCGGTTCACAGAACACTTTCATGGCCCTTCCTTCAAGGAGTGATGTTATCCAGGAGGTGGCTTTGTCTGAGAAGTGGGCTTCATTAGATAGATGGGCTGTGAGTATGTTGTGGTCAACAAGATCAAACGCGGCAGAGCGATCAAGGGGGAGCAGGAGGGCTGGGTTGCCGCTGTCCCTTATTTTGCCTGATTGTCTTCTGCCTAGGATAGCGTTAGATTCCAGGTAGTATTGGATTTGGTTGTGGGCGGCTTTGTCTAAGATTTTAAGGAGAAAGGGGTCGGTTGTGATGGGGCGATAGTTGTTGGGTCAAGCAGGGTCTAAGGTGTTTTTTTTTATGAATGGGCGAACCCATGCTTCTTTTATGCTAGGTGGTACAATTCCTGAGGAGAAAGAGGCATTAATGAATGCTGTAATGATAGGGTTCAGTGAGTCTGCACATTCTTTAATGATGGTAGGGGGACAGATGTCTCCTTTACAAGTTGAGGGTTTGATGTGCTTGAGAAAGCCCATAACTTCCTCCTCTGTGACATCCCTGCAGACGAAGAGAGGAATTTGAGTGTGAGGATTAGGTGGGGCAGGTGTGGGTGGGGCGTCCTGATTGGGAAGGGCTTTATGTTGAGCTAGTATTTTTTATTGGAGCAGCCTGACTTTATTGATAAGAGCGGCCTGAATGTTGGAGCACCAGGTTTCGTCGTTGGTGATTTCGTCAGGGCTGGTGGCTGGAGTGATGAGATCTTTGAAGATCGGGAATAGTTCCCTAGTTTTAGAGTTGGCATTGGAGATTCTGTGGTTCAATGATTCTGATTTAGCTATGAATATGGCTTTTTTATAGGACGATGAGATTTCTTTGAATTCCTTTAGAGAAGATTGATTAGGCGAGGATTGGCACTTTGCTAGGGCTCTGCGTTTACTGGTGCGTAATATAGATAGCTCTTGGTGTTATTGAAGGCCTCAAAAAGGGAATTAGGGTTAGAGTCATTAGGGAGCGAGTTGAGGGATGGAAGGAGGTGTGGTAGTAAGTTATTTGAGGTCATGTCCTGGTAGGGAGAGGTAGAGCCATCACTTTATCTGAGGCAATTTGCCTATTTAGTTCAAGGGAGAAGCCTATAAGATGGTGTGCCTAATAGAGTCACTGTGGTATAGTTGAATTCAGAATGTGTGCCTAATAGCATCTCTCTGCCAAAGTCTGAATTTAGAAAGTATGCATAATATAATTGCTGTGCTAAATGCTGAATCTAGAAATCATGCCTAATAGCGTAACTGTGATATTGTTGAATTTAGAAATTGTGCCTAATGTACGCCCGTGTCATGCTCCCATGCTTGATCGCAGGCGCTTTACTGATAACCACCATATCACACTACTACGCTTACTCTGCCCTATGCACCATCATTCAACTAGAACACAGCTGTACTATGACACATTCGGTCTAGCTGTTCTCATAGCACCATACCACACTCTCCCTCTATTGACTGAACTGTGGTTCCCAAGGGCGTTCAACCTAACAGCGCTTTGAGATCATACCTATGATACATAAGGCGCTATATAAATGCCAAGTAACATAACATAACATACCAGTGAGGATGTGGATGAGACCAGCGCAAAAGGCCTGGAACCCAGTCAAAGGACACAGAGATATGTTGATTGCAGGGATGGGTTCTTGAAAGGGGAGCCTGGAGACAACAGGTCTGGGGTGGTCATGCGGACAATGGTCCCCGTGCAAAAGAACCCTTTGAGTTGTACATGGTATTCGTCACCTTGAGCATTCCCATCCACCCAGCCCCCTTGCAAGCGCAGGGTCACAGGTGCAAACTGCCATTGATACTAGAGGTGGATGGATGTGGATGAGGCGAGCGCAACAGGCCGAGAAACAATGTTCAAGGGACACATACTTTATTTATTTTATTTCTTTATTTTAAATTTGTAAAGCGCGCTAAGCCCTGGGGTATCAAGGCGCTGTAGCTGGACCAGTTACTTGCAAAGAGGTGATAGACAGTTTCATACATTGTTCACAAATAGGTACATCAGACAAATTACTTGCTTCAGTTAGGCAAACAATAATGTTTTTAATGCTTTTCGGAAAGTCCAATAGGAATGTTCAACACACAGGGTAGGCGGGAGTAGGTTCCAGTGTTTGGTCACGATGGCTGGGAAGCTAGAACCTCCAGCTTTGGCAAGTTTGTATTTAGACGGTGGGATGCGGTGGGCATAGGTGGGTCTGGTAGATGTCACCCTAGTGATATGAGATAGGTATAGTGGGGTGTCCGTGGACAGAGATCTGCGAGTGATGGAAAGAGTTTTGAAGATAATCCTCTCACATATTGGGAACTAGTGGTCTTGTTTTCTTGCGCCATGATGTGTTCACTTTTAGGGATATTCATAGCTGCTCTGAGGGCATTGGTTTGCATTTTCTGCATTTTCCGAATGTTGGCGTCAGTGGTGCCTGCAAAGAGTGAGTTGCAATAGTCAAGCCTGGACCCTACAGTTGCTTGGGTGATGGTGAGGCAGCTGTCCGAGGATAGGAAAGGTCTAGAGGCATTTATTAACTTAGTTTTGTAGGCAGCGGATAATGCTATTTTGCTGACGTGCCGAGAAAAGGACAATTTGGCATCAAGGTATACACCTAGAATTTTGATGACAGGTGAGACCGGGGTTGGGATACCATCAATGTTAAAGGATGTATATTGGGGGTCAAGCTTCTCGATCACCAAGGGGGGCCCTACAAGGAGTAGCTCAGTCTTCTTGTCATTCAGGCAAAGGCGGTGAGTAGCAATCCAGGCCTGGGTGGTCAGGTAGACAATATTGAGAGTATTGCCGTCATCATGATAGTTGCCTGAAAGGGGCAATAGGATATGTTTGTCATCAGCGTAGTTTGTATACGAGATGCCAATGCAGTCAAGGTGGGTAAAAAGTGGTATTGTGAAACTGTTGTACAAGGTTGGTGATACGCATGAACCCTGGGGCATACCACATGTGACCAGGGCTGCAAGGGCGCTGGCATTCTCGGTGAATACTCTGAGAGATCTGTCTCCAAGGAATGAGGAGATCAAAGAAGCGGCCTCTGGAGAGAAGTTGGCTGAAGAAGATAGATGCTGTACTAGAATGTTGTGGTCCACTAAGTTGAACACTGCTGAAAGGTCCAGGAAGAGCAACAGGGCAGATTTGCCTTCATCCCTGAATTCATCGATTTGAATCTTGAGGTCAAGTAGTGCTGATTCGGTCCCGTTCCCTGGACGGAATCCTGACTGACACATGCCCAGGATTTGATTGTCATCAAGAAATTGCTGGATTTGCAGGTAGGCTGCTGTATCCAGAATTTTTAACGGGAAGGGGAGAGCAGTAATGGGACGGCAGTTGGTGGTGTTGGCAGGGTCTAGCATGGGATTTTGCTGTGCAGGGTGACTAGTTTGGCGAGCATAGCGTTCTGAATCCTAGTACACTATTGAGTGTCTTTAGTGATGGTGACTGGAGGGGTGGTAGGGCTTTCCAGTTCCTTGTGAATATTTCACAGGAGTTAGATTGGCATTAGCAATGTGTGCATTGTAAGTGAGGGATTTGGCAGAGACGATTACTTTTCTATAGTGTTTGAAAGCTGTTGTGAATAGCAGCTTAGTGGCATCTGAGGGTGAGCTTTTCCAGTTTGTCTCTGCTCATTGTTTATTTGTGCGAAGTGTTATGAGTTCTGGAGTGTACCATAAGTTCTTATGTGCTGAAGGTTTAGATTTCCAGGGCTTAAGTGGGGTTATGATATCAATGGCAGATGTAAGGGTTTTTGCATACAGGTTTGCAGGTGTGCAAGGGTCATTATGAAATGGAGGTTCAGGTAGGAGTGAGTTAAGCACAGGGGTGAAGCGCTGTTTGGTAAGGTTTTTAGTACTGCGGGCAAGAGAGGGAGGTAGGGTGATTGAGATGGTAGCCAAGTGTCCTGTTGGTGTGATGGAAAACTGTATAATGTTGTCATCTGTCTTATACAGCAGCGGGTTGGGGAGGTATGGCAAGGCCCCGGGAGCAGGATCCTCTGAGAGACACCAGCGAGAGCAGAATAAGTGCGGGTCCATTACAGGCACCAGAGTACACAGGAAGCTGGGAAGCACCCATAAAAGCACCGCCCCCTCAGGCGCCAGTTCCCATCACCAACTGGCCGTCAGATATGGGCGGAGGCAGGAGCCAGCCCAGGCCATAGTGTACTACAGAAGTGGCACGCACAGACCGCACCAAGTGCTGAGGCGCACATTGCACGAGAGGAAAGCAATCCAACATCCATACAAACACGCCCTAGAGTGTGGTACAGTAAGACTAAAAAAAACCTGTTGCAGATAAGAACACTGGGAGAGCCAGACAAGGTCAGAAGCCCATCTTGAATAAACGCTGGTCAATCAATTTACCCTAAGCAGCGTAGAGGCGCTGCAAAGAGTAGGTGGTCTTCCTGACTTGGAAAGGCAACCCAGCTGGGTACTTGAGGCAAGGAAGCAAGATGCGATCCACACACGCACAACCCGGCGGCAATACACAATGAGAAGTACCCTATACATACAAAGCCCAAGATCGCAATGTTAAAGGTGACATAGGGGGTTAAGACTAGCCTCCACAATTATAGGAGGTTCCCGGAGAAAGATAGGAATGTCATACGTACCAGTAGCACACATGCCAGGGAGAGTACACTGGTCAGTGCCAGTTCACCCAGGGTTGATCACACTGGACAGCACAAAGAGTTCAACTTAAGGAAGAGCAAGAGGAGACATTCCACTGCGGCATACCGAGGTTAGGCATCTCGGCAGAGTTTGTAGTCGCCACCTATCAGCCGAATAAATATACTGGTGACACCAAGGCACCAGCACTGCAACCTAAGAATACGGCGAGCTGCCTACGGCCGACATCAACCAGGGATCAGAGGATAGATACTAAGCAAGTGTGGGGCCATCCAGCTTCAATAAGAGTCTGGTGTCATAGTCACAAAGCAGAAGTGGAACCGAAAGGGGATGAACAATGATTTAACCAATCATGGCGTCCAAGCACCACAGTAACAAGGTGAATGAGCCCACCTTAGACACATTTGTCAAACCCATGAATGCAACTGAGGGCACCACGCCACTGACCCCAACACTGCCCGGTGAGCAAGTCCAAACAAAAGGGAACCAACAGGTTCTGGATGCAATAGCAGCTCTGAAGATTGCATTAGAATCTAAAATGGATGCTGTCAGTCTAGATGTGAACCTCCTGAGACAGGATGTTAGGTCACTGGTAGAATGCACAGGTGCACTTGAAAAGGAGGTGGCAGTAAACACAAGCAACCTGAAAGATACCTCAAGAGAGGTAACAATACTGCAACAAGTGCAGAACCTCAAGGGCAGAGTGGAAAATGCGGAAGGGCGGGCCAGATGCACTAACGTGAGAATTATTGGGCTCCCTGAAGGGGAAGAAGGGGCGAACCCAACTAACTTCATAGAAAAAATGCTGCTGCAAGAAATCAGCCCGGGGAACCTCACTCAGGGTTTCACAGTAGAGAGGGTGCATAGATCCCTGACGATGAAACCACCACCGGGAGCCCCCACCGCGGCCCATAATAGCCTGGATATTAAATTATAAGGATAGAGAAAAGATTCTTGAATAGATCTGGAAAGGAGGAACGATTCAGAAAGCATCGGCCAACATTACTGCATACCCGAACTACACCTTACGGGTGCAAAAACAGAGGATGCACTTTGCATCGGTCAAGAGAAGCTGAGAGTGGTGAATCTCAAGTACATGCTGCTATACCCGGCTAGACTGAAAATTATACACAAAGGCTGAGCCATCTTCTTTGACAATCCTGAAGACATACATAAGTGGATGGACATGGAAAATGTGCCAACCGGAGCGAATAACCAAACGAGTGGCGACTGTGACACATGCAACTGACCCATGGCGGTGATGTAGGGATAGGGATGTGCACAGCCGCCTGGCTACTATTGGGTGCAACCTCTGGGCATACAAGACTCAGCCACTGAAACGGTTGAGGACTTCAGGAGGCGGCAGGGCAGTGCCCATTCAGGAACGTACTGCGAGGAAACATCCTTCGCCTAAGACTGGATTTGTTTTTTGGATACTAGCAGTTACGTATGTACCTGCTGCACTCCAGGAACCAGGGCAAGCAACTGGGGCAGGAGTGAGAAGTGGGGAAGCCTGAGCACAAGGTATTGATCTGGGCAATTGTTAGAAGCGGGGGAGGTAAGGGGAGTTGGGGTAGTTAGTTGGGGATTAGCCAATAGTTCCACACAGAGTATATGCAATATGCGTATCAGACTGTTAGAGTATGTCAGCACTTTTATGAGTGATGGGTCAACTTAAAATAACGTCCTGGAATGTCAGGGGACTGAACAGTTATATCAAACCAAATAGAATAATGGCATACCTGAGATGCCAAAAAATCGGCATAGCACTCCTTCAGGAAACACCTCACGGGGAGAAACAAGTCGGCCTAGCTTAAAAATAGGGGTGGCACAACCCTAAGCTTGTCATATTCAGCATATGCTAGAAGGGTTTTGATATGGGTTTCGCCATCCGTGCCATTCAGAATTCTCAAAACCTTTAAAGATGCAGATGGCAGGATGATTATAGTACAGGGGTGGTTAGAACAGACAAATGCATTATTAGTATGTATGCACCAAATTACGATACAGCAGCCTATTTCCATTCCCTATACTCCCTAATCTGCTCATATTGAGATTGCATATTAATATGGGGAGGGGACTTCAACTGCATACTTGACCCGGTACTGGATAGATCAGACGAGAAATTCGTACACCCACCCCCTTCGGCCAAAGCCATGAATACATTGTTACGAATCTTCAAACTGTCCGACATATGGAGGACTCTACACCCGCAGGCTCGTGGGTATTCACATAGTCTAGTCTAGTGTACAAGGACTTGTACACTAGACTAGACTATGTCTTCACAGGGCAAGAGACCCTAGCCGAATTCAAAATAGCAGAATGTTGTCATCTGTCCATGTGCAGGGACTGTTAGAGAGGATAGGCATGTTGCAGTTGAGAACAGATATCCAATCTGACATTCAACCTTTGTTGTGCGTGGGAGTACTGATGCAATGTTGGAAGCCCAAGGCTTTGAGAGAATTGGAGAGTGAGGTGGCTGCTTGGTCATTAGGGTCATTGAGACCGAGGTTGAAGTCACCCAAGAGGATGAATTTAGAGGTGTGTTTTATGAGAGAGCTCAGGGGATATATGAGACTCTATTCAAAGGACGTAGGTGGACCTGCGGGATGGTAGATGGTGTAAAGTGTGATAGATTCTGAATTGGAGAGGGCTAGTCTGGAAGTCAGAATAGCGCTGTTGTCATGCAGGGTGGAGTTAAGTACCTTGATAGGCAGTAGGTCCTTTGCTATGAGTGCTACTCCGCCACCTCTGAAGTTGGATCTGTCTGAAAGATAGTGTATCCAAGGGGGAGGGCAATAGAGAGGGCAGGGCCAGATGCGGCATGCAGCCAGGTCTCAGAGATTGCCAAGATGTCAAGGTCAGTGGTAGAGATAAGGTTGTTAATGACTAGTGCGTGTGCCTATTTGGATCTTGCGTTGATGAGCGCGCATTTCAGGGGAGTAGTGGTAGAATGCCTAGGATGTTGGATAGCTTGGGTTTTAGTGGGATTCTTATGTTGGGAGGTAGGTTTATGTGGCTTATGGCTGCAGCTGGATAAAGTAGTCTTGGTTCTAGGATGAGCAGGTGTGAACAGCAGGTCTCCTAGGCGAGAGTTTCTATTTTCAGTAGATTGCGGGAGTGAAGTGTTTTGGGGGGAAGTGACTCCTGGTGGTTAGTGCAATTGAACTCAGCCTGGTGTTTCCATGCATGTGAGTCGTGGCTGGGTATGGCCCTCTGGTAGGAGGCTGTGGGGGAGCTATACAATGTTGTACGTGCAAAGTGATCATTGTGTTTAATGCTCGAGATATCGAGTGAAGGCAGCTTGTTAGGATTTGAGCAGATAGGTGCACAGGGGTTGATGAGCCTGGGTGCAGCTACTCGGTTCGGTCTGGAATTGAGATGGGGTGGCGAGTGGGAGGTGTGTAGGATATGTGTCATGAAGGTGCGTACCAGTAGGTGTAGGAATCTAGCCAGGCCAGTACAGGGGGAGGTGTGGGCTTGGTAGGTGGTGGGAACGGTGAGTAGACTTTTGGGTGCAGGGGGAGGGTGCTATTCGCTCACCTGTCAGTTGCTGTGAGCAGCGGGTTGCTGTTTTGTCTGAGTGAAGCAGGTCCCGGGACCTGACACGAGGTTCCGCTTTAAGGGAGGGGTGAGAATCATGGTGTGTGGGGCTCTGTGAGTACCGGAAGGGCTTGCAGGGTGACAGTCTTATTACGGCTTCAGGCTTATTGATAGAAAACGTTGGGGCAGTTCTTGCGGGGAGCTGGTGGTGGCCGGATCAGGCAGACTCGTAATGTGCAGGTGTGTGGTTCTGAACTCGTGCCATATGCAGTAGCGGGGATGAGGAAGGGGAGCGTATGGGTCGGCATTCTATTGTTACGGACAGGAGGCTTAGTTCTTAACAGGATGTGTTCTTTGGGGAAAAGGGGAGTAGAAAGAGCTTTGAGGAACAGTGTTGGGGGAGGCATGGGGATAACTTGTGAAAAAATGCAATTTAACAATAGTGCCTATAGACATTTGCTTACTGGATAGACAGTCGGATGCTGGAATCGGAAATGGTTCAAGTGCTTGATGTAGGAATCGGATGCTTCATGACCATGCATTCCCTGACAGGCCCCGACAGGATGGGTCCTCAGGTGTGGTCCTTCAGGGTGGGCCGGCTGTGCCTGCTGGCTTGCTTCCTGAGCACATGACCGTACAGGGCTCCTTGGATTGGGCTGGGTGGCAGCCATAGATGCTGCAGGGGCAAGAGTGGCTCCTACTACTGGCCCAAGCTGCAGCGGGCATACAGCTGGTAGGTGAGGGACGGCAGCCATTTTTGAGCGATCTCCACGCTCATGTTGCATCAATTGGGGCATATGGTCAGCCCTCACACAGAATCCAAGTCTTCCATGAATCCACCATATAAACGCACGATATGCCACAAGCCTGTACAACCTTTGTAAGGGATACAGAAATAGTTTACTTGAATGAACCAATAATTGCTTTTATTTTGTTTGCACTACCTTCTAAGGTACCTTTTAATGCATTGTTTAAGGCATTATTATTCTTTAAAAAGTACCTTTATGAAAAAAGGATTGGCAGTACTTGTGATTTCAAGTAGGGATAAATTAGAAATGTGAATGCGCATTTCAGCAAAAACAGTTTGGGACATAGGGAAATATTGTTTTTAACTTACAAGTGAGAAAAACCTAATTGTTCGGACGTTAAATCTAATGATGGATACTTTCGTTAGAGATTAGAAAGAGAAATGTATGGCATTTACTGAAAAAAACGTTGTCAGTGATCCATCAAAGTTATGATGATGTAGGAGAATAATATAAAATGTTAACCATACAACATATGTAGAGTAAACGTACTCGTTACTTGATTACAAGTGTGAACTGTAGCTGGAAGTTCGTGCATAAGAACCATCATCATTCGCAACACAGATCTTGTAAGGCAGGCTGCCCTGACGTCATGCAGCTCGATAACACATAGCGGTGATGTGTCTTCTTCGGCATTGTAGGCCAAGGAGCCAGAGTTTTCTCTGCAACAGCAGTTCTCCACCAGAGTAAGCAGAATCTCACAACAATGGCAGGTACACCAGGTGGAAACGTCTTCCAAGCGACTGGGTTCAGGCTCTGGTGATGGATCGTCATGACTTTCATCTGATTCCTCATTGTTTGAGCTTCTTTCTATTTTGAGTATTTCCTTTTCTGAATATTCAAGCTTGCACAGATAGGTCTGAATTGTTGCTATAGTTCCTGCATATTGAAGTACAAAATCAACAGTGAGAAAATTGAAAAAGATGTTTGTATACAGTAACGAAATTCAATGTTAAAGAATGACAAGTGAAGAAACAGTCACGTTACAAAAACCCATTGTCCAAAGACAAGATGACTAGGTTTGGTAAAGACATTTGCAGGTAGCGACTACTCAGTTAATTCAATTTAGGCAGTCTAAGTACTTATTCTCACTGTGTAGCACTTGGAAGATAGCTGAACAGAGCAGAAACAAGTCATGGAGGCCTTGAAATGTAATACACTGACACGAAGGAAAAAGAAACTCCAATAATGTGTGATCATGAAGGGTTTGTTTACAGTTGTCAAGAAAAGAGGCGTCTTGGCATTTCCATGGAGACACGTCAATAGATTGCAGGCAGAGGACATTGACATGAGACGTGCATTGGCATTGTGAAAAGGGGCGTAAGCGTCTAGTGATGTCAGCTTTAGGGGCTGGTGATCTGAATTACTGCCACCAGGGCATTTGAATTTAGGGCGAGATTAGCACAAGATGCTAGTATCGACCTGTCATTTTCGCATGTGTAAATGTGAGAAAAACAAAGGTAAAATGCATTGGATTTTTTTACGATCGATTGATGTATGCTCAAAAATACATTCCCGATCGAGTCGGCCAATAACATTTCTGAGAGAACTTCCCATTTAAGATATACATGATGTAGATCAATAAATGGCGATATCCATCTTACACGCTTTTCCACTTTCATTAACACCATACTATATTTCTTTGCTATAAGCCTTCCTTTCAAGAACCTGAGTAGAGTAACTGAGTTTACAGTGACAAGAGACTCGTTGGGCCTGATTTACAAATCATTTTTGCAATGGGAAGCACCCATTGCAAAAAGCTTTGTGAATCAGGCACTTTTTTATTTTGACAGTTTGTGCATTTCACTGACTGGAGCTTGGGCCTCGCACATCTGAATGGAGCAGGCGTACCTCATTAATAAGAACATGAACCGTTTAATCAATGGATCTTGTGCACGTAGCCGAGTGACGCTTGCGCATCTCACCAGTGGCGCCGGCAGGGAGTGGCATGAGGGGCAAGGTCTGCCCTCATTGTCCAAGGGCCAAACTGTGGTTCAAGAAAGCAGGTGAGCATCTTTGCTTGTTTTGGGACCACGTGTGGGACTTTTTTTTTTGCAGAACTGCAAATTACATGCACATCAGGAATAACAATAAGAGGCATGCCTGTGTCAAAAGGAGACTACACTCCTGTCTTAGAAGTTGTTGGGCTGGATTTCAAGTTCTTCCATGCCAGGTAAGAAATATTCAACCAGTCCTGTATCCAAGGCTCACATATGATTGCATTCTGGTACTTGAAGTTCCTCCCATTTACACCTGAACAGAAATGCAAAATGACATGCTAACAATGCAAAGACGTATAGAACAAGATTCGAGTTCTTGAGCTGCGGCACATTTGCACAGAACAGGAGTGTGAACTGAAGGAGCGTTAGGAAAGAGGACAGTGGTGTGTCTGTGTTACTAGCTTTAGAATTGCAAGCATGCAGAACACTCTGGTGTGTCAGAGAATATATACATCTAAATTGCCACGTTACCTTTTCCTTTTGCTGGCCGGCACTAGTCTCTGCCTGTTATCCCTAGACAGTTGATAAAAAGAGTACCATTTACAATTAATTACATTAATTTAGCGTACAAATTCTCAAACCGTGGCCTGCTCGTGGGAAAGTACAAAAGAAAACTGACCATTTAATAACATATTTTCTTGAACGAAGAACTCCAGCCCCCAAACATCCTCTTCAGAGCTCTGCATCGATACTTGCACTGATCAGTGCAATAAACCAGCCAGACCTTCCCTTCCTAGCTCAGTGAAAGATTTTGGCTTGTCTGCCGGCATTTTCCAGGGCTGCTGCTGCTGCTTCCCAGTTCTCAGTCCAGCCCTGACTCATCTAGCTAGTCATAAGATGTTTTAAATAGAGAAAGGAATATAGTGGAATGCTATCATGAGTGTGCCATTCCCCTTTTCTTGAGCACGCTAATGCACTACAGAAGGATCTTGCTTTAGCAGCGTATGCAAACTGTGATGACAGAGGCTGCCTACGGCTGGCTTAGACAGGTGCGATTTGGCTGCTAGCCATGGCACCTGTGTTGATAACAGCTGAAGAGTAATGGGTCGCAGTCACAGAGCTTCAATATTGTCTATTGGGCACGCAGGTTCACTGGAAGGCAATACAAACGCTGGCATGAAGTACTTTCTAGCTGGAATCAAAACTGGTTGAAAGGGCTCCCTCTTGGAGGTGTTTCTGACCCCCCTCCCTTCGCTATAGAGCAGTAAGGAAGGACTTTGTTATCAAGAGACGGTAGGAGTCCCTGAGAGACAAATTGGTTCATCGTGGGGATGTGTGGAGAAAGAACAATGGACTTCTGACTTGGGTAGAGCCTAAGGCTAGGGGCAATGGAAAAGATGTTTCTTTTCTCTCATATTCACTCAAGGGGATTCTATTTTGTATGGTGCATAATGGCCGCAGCATAAAGTCAGGTTGCCATACATCTCCACTTCGCTCCACCCCATGGCTAGCACCGGACTGGAAACGCTGGATCGAGCTAATCCAGCAATATGAAACCCATGGAGGATTTGTTCATTCACTCTCGGCAGCATTTGCCATCTTCATAATTATGTCATGCATGCCAGCAGTTAACTGGAGTACACACATGTTGGCACCCTGCTCCAAGATGTCTGCCGCCTCGGTGGAGAGAATTGAAGATTTATTGCAACCTGACTATATGCCAACGCAGAGCCACCTAAGCCAACGCTAACTGCTTGATTATACTATGTAATATAATCACGTTGTTTGTAACCAAAGATCTTATGACTAAGCAACCAAAGATGTATGTATAAGATGTATGTACGCTCTGATACCTAAGGGTTTGGGTGTGTAACCAAATGCAATAAATAAATAAATAAAATAAACATGACGTGGCACTATACAAAAAGCAGTAAACAAAATAGAATCTTCTTGAAAGAATATGAGAGAAAAGAAACATGTTTCCCATTACTACTCTTCTGGTCCTGATGAAGACTGTTTGTTATCTGAATGATCTATTCATTATTTAGTTGAAACTAGAAGGGAGTATGGTTTCAACTAATGTATATTGTACAATATGACCTCTCTTAGTTAAAAGAGGAAGGCCTTGAATGTCAAACATTGTACAAATATCACCTCAGCTAGTAGACCGTGATCAGGAATATGCTTGATTGGTGAACAAGTCATTGCTTTCCTGTGTACCAGATTGTTCCATTGGTGGATTTCTTATTATGAGCTGTGATTTCATTTCATTTGTATTTATTGAATGTGGGATGCACCTTTCCTAAATTCAATAGGCTTAGAGTCACACCCCTGTTTTTCATTCAGCACTGGTTTGCACTGCATTCTTTTCTATGCACATTTGTAGGATGCAGATGTTTTTAGAATATGTGTTTTTCTATACATTGAGTCATTTTGTATGTGAGATACTGCTTTGTTTCACAATGTTATTACACAATACATTGGTGTTCAGTTTCTTTGTGCTCTGGGTCTGAGTTGGTGCCGTGCCTATTGATGGTTTTAGGATTCGAGTACATAATGATTAGTGTCACATGTACTTTTCTCATGCGACACCACCCCTGTTGTTGCCTTATTTTCTTTAGGCTGACATGTCACTATCTATAAGTGCATCATTGGCAGGTGTGCACGCTGCCTGTCAGGGGACCCAAAGACGCTAGCAGCTCAGTGCCCCAGGAACAAGAAATGGTTAACTGAGCAGTGGCTGAAAGCCCCACCCATAACTCCACCCAGAGTCTTCCTTCAACACCTCTTTTTTCTGTACCAACGTATAATTTGCTTTATTTTCCTATCCTTTGATCGTTAATGCTGGGCCTACTTCTTCCAATGTTCGTGCTATGTATCCGTGGACCATCCCATTTCTCTTTCCATGAAGTGGGTGGTGCTGGCTGAAGCCTGATCTAGGAAGTGCGCATTGCTTGTCGTTGTGATGGCCTGGCAGGGTTGATGAGTGAGGACCGTGCATTGTCTAAGATGTTGAGCTTCACACCATCGTCCTCTGATCATGCTGGTGGGTAGAAGTGCAGGGCAGAAGGGGTTCGCCTGCCCACATTCATGAGAAGAGGAAGGCAGGGGGATTCACGACCTCCACACTTTCCGGGGTAAAGCTGACATAAATGGGGGGGCTCATCAGTGTTTGGTTATTCATGTGATGCCCAAGAGTCATAGGTACACAGAGTTGTAACCATCTCCATATGCCTTTTGAAATGCAAAGGATATCAACCTGGAACCCTGCTATTTAGGGTACATCCACACTACATTGAAAAGGTCACATTAGTGTGAAGCTTGAGAGCTGTGAATTTTACTGATAGGCCTACTCACCAAGAGTTCATGAGTTAGTAGACTGGGAATCTTTCTACAATTAGCCACATCAGAGTTATTGGGGCTCATTACGGGTAACCCGACAGTAATTCTGATGGGTTACTGGCAAACCTGCCTTACCATTACCAGCGCCCGATATCCCGGTATTACCAGGATATTATAGGTGCCGGCAACGGTGGTAAGTTTCCATTCCATGGAGTCCAATGGGACTCCATGGAATGGGTTTGCCACAATCAGTGGCACTGGTAGTACTGGTACCAGTGATTGCAGCAATGATTTGCCAGTAGCGCCTGAACTACTGCAAGGTCCGGCCTGCTGGTTGATCAGATCCCCTACCGGCAAACTTGGAGTGTGCCGGTCTGGTAAAAAATGCCAGAGCTGGTATTACCAGCATTTTTACCAGCCGGCACACTCCTAATGAGTCTCAATTTGTCTGCATGGAGAATGCAATGGTGTCAGTATCCTAAGCATGATTGATTGAGCAGAAGGCACGTTTAAGTAAATCACATACCACCAGGAAACATGAGTATTTGTTATAAATCATCCTTACCGACAGCGTAATATGCAAGACAACTGCAGCTCATTTGGAGTGTAACCCTGTAAAACTGGCAGTATGTAGTGTGTTTTCAAATACATCTAAGAAAATACATGATTATAGGGCCCGTGAGGCAGTGTCCTGCCTAAAATTAAGAACGGTTGGTGGAGTTGCCAGGGGGGCCTAGTGCTGCAACAAGCCGTGTGATACTGAGCCCGGGGATGCATGCCATGAACAGGAAGTAGGGGATAATCACATGGAAGCGCCAAGACCCACTGTCCCTTTAAGGGAACCGGTTAGGAGGAATGCCATTTTCCTGTTTTACTCACTGGGAACATATCATTCCCCATGTCAGTGGGACATTATCAACCAGCTGGGAGATAGGTACCAGTGATGTAGCTCCTGTGAAAGTTCCTTTTGGATTCATGCCGGACCGTCTGGGAGAAAACCTTCCAGTATTGCCGCACACGTGTACCAGAGGGGAGAAGGCAGTCCTGCAGAGCCAGCAGCACCTGCATGCTCCGCTCTCCTCATGCAGGTATGAAATTCATATCCAAAATGGCAGTACAAGCTTTAATCTACTTGCAGAGCATAACCACGGAGGCAAGGGGTAGGGTCTGAACTTAGACAGAAAGCTTTAGCAGATAGCCAATCATCTTAGACCCTTTGCACACACATACACGTAAGGGCTGTCATGCCAAGGGTGTGGCAAGTTGAGGGAGGACCACTCGTAGGGAGGTATTAACCAACCTCAAGTGTCAGATCAAAACTGCAAGCTGTTCCTTGGGTCAGGGGTGAAGGAGCCACTGGTAGGACTTACAGTCAACTAACCACAAAACCAGTTGTAGAAGGAGACACACGACACCCCCCTTATGTGCTATAAAAGGAAGGGGATGTGGCTGGAGTTGGTTGGTGTTTGGAAAAAGAGCTCATTTTGGGATGGCTGAATAAGAGAGCAGAAGGAGCTGGTGCAGGGGAGGGGAGCTGAGGAGAGTCCCAGGAGGCTGAGGAAAGAAGGAGACGGGAGGCTGGGGCAGGGGAGAGACCCAGAAGGCTTGATTGGGAAGAAAGTGATTAACCAGCTGACCCTTGATACTCCTGTGCCTGGAGAGGATGTGATGAGTTGTGAAGAAGAGGTGGAACTTGGTATAGGGTTGCCCAAGGAGGCAGCAGTGAATAGTGGGCGAGGAGATGTCCCTTAATTGAAAGGCACCTGAGAAGGAGGTGATTAAGTTGGAGACAGTAAACAATATGTAGTAGACTGAAAAGAGATGAAATGGGAGGAGAAGGAGAAAAGAGAAGGGGTGTAGAGTAGAAATACCAGGAGGCAGAGGAAGGAGGATGTGGAGAAAATAATTGTCACGTGATGGACAGAGGAAGGTGAGATGAAAAGAGAGATGTACAGGAGGACGATCTTGTGGCAGATAAGAGCAGGAGGAGGATACAGATAATAGAAGAGAGAAGGATTCTGACAACTGCTGAGAGGGGTACAGCAGTTCTTGGAAGACTTAGATGGTAGCATGAAGAGAGGTGAACTCTGAGTATGGAGAGCGGGCGGCTGGGACAGGTGGAGCAATGAACATGTTGTGAAGTGGGTACAGATGAAGCACAATGACAGAGAAGAAAATGAGAAGGGAAAAAGGGCAGGTCGTCTGTGTATGACCTTGTGGAAAGAATTTGAGGAGGAGAGAGAGATTGGGTTGATGGGCTGTAGAACCAGGATGCGGAGAGAGGCATGAGATGAGAGCTACAACCCTACAGAAGTCTTAAGGTGGCCTCCTGTTTTCCTACAGTTCTGGGCCTTTGTTTAAGGCTGGCTCCAAGTTCACCCTGAATACAGAACTGGCTGACATACTTCACTTCAGACTTGAGACCCTTTGGGAGGTCTCACTGAGTGAAACAGGACAGATCAAGACGGATCCACCTTAAGAGGAGAACCACCTTAAGGGAAGGGAAGGAATCCAGGGGCACGAGGAAGGAAGAGGAGGAGACAAAGGGAGGATGGGCAGTTCTGATATGAGAGAGAATAAAGAAGGTTCCCTTTAACATCGCTCCGTCTCGGTCATTTATATATAAGGCTAAGTACAAGTGAGAGGGAGTCACTTCATCTGATAACCAGTACATTGCTGTGGACAAAACAACTGGCGTCAAGGGAAAACAAATCCAAAGTGCAAATAAAACAAATTCGCTGAACCGAGCTCATCAATGGCAATTCTTCAGAGGAAAAACAAACAGAAGGCAATTTCCACTGAGAGACAAAATAAGAAAATTAGAAGGCAAAATAAGAAAAACAGAAGGCAATGCTGGTGAGGAAAAAAAAAACAGAAAGCAATTCCGCGGAGAAACAAAATAAGAAAAACAGAAGGCAACTTCGCCAAGAGAAGAAAGGAAAGATGGGCCACCCGCCCTCTGCCGCGCCCAGCGTCCAAAGGCAAGGACAGAAAAAAAGACAGACCATCCGCCCTCTGCCATGACCGGCGTCCAAAGGCAATGACAGAAAAAACAAGGGCCATCTGCCCTCTGCTGTACCCGGCGTCCAAAGGCAAGAAGAGACGAGCCATCCACCATTCGCTGATCCCGGCATCCACAGAATTGCACGGCAGTCCGCTGCTCCATAGTAAAGGGAAGGAGGGGCAGTCTGCCATCAGCCATTCCCGTTGAATACAGAAACGGCGGGCGAATGCACCGCGGGACGCGGCATGGCAGGCGCCGCCCCTTAGTGGGGGCTGCCGGGCCAGAGACTCGCCCCCTCCCCCTGAGCCTCAGCTTCCTGGCGGCACACGGGGGCGTGGGGGGAGGGGCCAATTCACGAAGGCAGGGAGGGAGGGGGCCGAGGGGGAGGGGGCCGCCCCGGAAGTGGCTGGGGGTACCTGGGATTGTTTGGGGGGGGACAGGAAGCCAGGGGGGGGGAAGACCCTACAAAAGGGTAGGATCGTCGTAGGAACGATCCTTTCCTCCGGCTTCCTGCCCCCCTCCCACGTGTGGCACAAGAAGCATTTTTGCCGTGGTTCCAGTGGAGAGTTCGAGGTCGGTGTTCCGGGTTTCCTCTCTCTCTCGGTATCTGGCCCGGCGTGTAGGACGTATTTGGAATTTGCTGTCGGTGTCCAGGGAGGACGATCTTGGAAGTAGTTTGCGGTCCGTGTTCCAGGCATGCGAAAGAAGTTCAGCCATTTCCAGATTCAGGAGTTTCAGCTGCAGCAGGTCTCGGTTCCGGCCGGGGGAAAAGGTAACGTAATACCAGAAAGGAGTGCATGGGGGCTAGTTTGGGAGTTTATTGAGGGGCCGGCAGGGTTTTCAAGGGGTGATTAGGCTGCATCGCGCTGAGTTTAGTTGGGTGGGGGTTGCAATGATTGAAAAGGTTTGCTGTAAGACGCGGGCGAAGTTAGGTGCGCAAAAAAAAAAAGGGGTGAGAGAGAGCTGTGCAGACGGGGGGCCAGGGACCACACCGATGGTGCGCGGTTCGTCGACGGATGTGGTTTCCCGGTGGGGAATGGGCCCTTAACACAGGAGGCGTGGAGAGGCACAGTTGGGGAGGGGGAACCTGGTGGAGGGCCTTGCGGGCCTTGGCAGCTGGAGTAGTGCCGCAACACCCAAATGAGCCAGGGCCGAAAGCATGAGGTATTGAGTTTGAAGCCCGCAAAAGTTTTAATTATAAATACAATGTCGGGCACTGCTCTCCCGCAAGCTACATTGGGTATGTGCCTTAAGTAGCCGCAGTAACACGTGGGTGTTCGGGGGTGGAACGGGTTCAGCGAGGGATGCGTTCTAGCTCGCGTATGGTACGGTAACGGGTGGGCGCATGCATCGTCATGACGGCCTCCGAGCCTCGTGTGTTTGGGGGCTCCGGGGGACCCGGTGATTCTTGGGTTTTGGACATGGGGGACCCAAGTGAGTTATATATCAAGAAGGTTTCGCCATGGGAAGTATCTTTAATCCCTGGTAACTTTTGCTCAAAGGGTATTTCTTACCTTTATCTGCACAGTTTTGATTTTACAATTTTTTCCTAAAAGAGTTCTCCGGGGTATTATATTGGCCGCTTCTTTATTTGAACGTGTTGTGAATTGTCTGCTCTGGAAATTCTTAACTTAAGGGTTTTGCCTGATCTTGCATGTATCAACAGGCTCATAATGGGCATCATTTTCATTGTTTCCAAACGTGTATGTTTCGGCTTGGCAGGCCTCCGAACCCGTGTGCCGGTTGGGCCAGTGTGCCGAATGATACCGCGTCCCAGGGATCGCGTGTAGAGCTTCATGCGGCGGGGCAAGTTTGGCAGTGCTTGGATGCTTCCGCACCACCGCATGGGGAATGGCGGCCGCTTGAAGGCGGACCGGGCGGTTGTCTGCGGTTGGGGATGGGATGTTGGGAGGGCCCCGCAGGTTGGGAACTTTAGGAACTGTGGCAATTAATTGGCATGCATTTCGCCTCATGTGTGGTTGGGGATGGGGTGTCGGGAAGGCCCCGCAGGTTAGGACAGCGGCATTAATTAGCATTCATTTCGCCTCGTGTAACTGTTTTGGGTGGCCGTCGCGCCACGTTCTTTTTTCGAATTAAGGAGAACACTGTTTTAGCCAGGGTGGCCGCCACGCCACATGTTACAGGCACCTTACTGTGTCCCTCTTGCACCTATGTATATTTATATATGAATCTCGGGCCGTCACTGGAACTATTTATGAGGGTGTCCTCTGGCTTTGGTTGCTGCCTTCGCCCCACCTTTGCGGCACAACAGACTTCCCCGTTTTTAGTTTATGTATTCACATAACAACGCTCGGCCTATAGACGTTGTCCTGGTTATTCCTTTCGAGCACTTTTACCAACCCTGACATAATGACTTCAATTGCCAGCTACTGCCCGTTATTTATTGTGTTATTGTGTATTTGAATCATGTTGCCGTTGTGCATGAAAAATTGTGGTTGGAAAGTAGGAATAAGATGGAAGCGGGTTGCGGTGGCTCCCGCCCCCCCGCCAGTCCCTTTGTTTGGGAAGCAGGTACAGGTTACATATCGATTAAGGTTTTGAGAGGCATGGGTTTGATTTACCCCGTGGTCCGGCCTGGCCGGGATAGGCAGTAGGGTAAGGTGAGGGCCACAAGGCATGTCCAAATGGTTTTGACCTGGGATCGGGAGGGGGGGGTTAACGAGATGGCGCCAGATGCAAGTTTGCAGGCAGCGGAGCGGCAGGTATACAAATTGTGTTGCTGTAATGGAGCCCGGCGGGTGTAGTCGCCAATCGCTTGTCCAGGTGGCACTCTGGCGTTATAAATAAAAAAAAAAAAAAATAAAAAAAAAACTACCGGACAGATGAACTCATTGCTGCTCACTAGTGATACAGAGGAGTTGAAAGTCCATTTAAGGTCCAGCCCCACGGTGTGGGGGGGGGGTTGGTTAACTGACGTCCGTGAGCTATGAGCAGTTGGAAATAGGGAACGGCTCGGTGGGACGTGGATGGTTGTCACGCCACAAAGCGGGGGGTTGGAGACGCTGTGGGAGATAAGGTGGACAACATTGGATTCTACATTCTCCCAGAATAAGCGTTGGTGATTAGATTGATGCAAGTGGCTATTATCAAAGGTTTACAGCAATCAGGTAGATGGTACAATGGTTAGGTGACCGGCGCGCGAAGGAGCAACCGCAGAGTGCATTTCTGGGCTGAAATACATTCAGGGAAGGATGTTAGTCGTAGCTTTGGAGGGAGCACATGGGTGATATTCTCGGCCATGTTCCACGGACACAGATGTTATTAGAGGTATATTGGTGTAAAAGGCAGGGCAAGACAGGAACAAGGGACTCCGACCGGTGGTTTAAGGCCCATTTCGAATGCCGTGGGGAAAGCACATTCAGTATGGCGTGATGGCAACACACAAAACGCTGCGGTCTTGTTTGTTGATTTTCTGGGAATGTGGTGGTTTAAGGCACACTTAGAACATTCGGGTAGTGGTGTTATTAGGGTGAATGTTGGCGAGGGGTAACTTTGCTGAAAATGTTGGGGGGGACATGACATCTGTAGAAGGGACTGCCCTAGCCAAATGAATGGGGAGAGAGGGGAAAAAAAAAAAAAAAAAATAACAGGAAAGTGATTACGCCCATGAATGTTGGGGGCTTGCCACATACGAACGTGGCAGTCTAGTAGCAGGAATGATGGGGGACTTCGGTGGGGTTGTAAGTCAGGCGACACGGGTTGAGGGTCACGGCCATATATAGTTATAGCTGGGAAGCAAACGCATTATAAATGAAAAGGGGCTTTTCAGCTTAGTCATTGGGCACAGACACCAGTGGTTCAGGGGGTAAGGGCTGAGCCTTGAAGGCGGGAGACCCGAGTGCTGATGGATGCAAGGTTCGGAATCTCACAGGCACGTTTATGGATTGATTGATGGGATACCGCCGGGAAGCGGACAAGGAGTTGGTTATAGCGGCTCGCTGAGGGGACTTAGCTACAATGCGGCAGGGGGCAGCATGGGATCGGGCGAGTGAGATGTTGGCAGGAGTGGAGGGGATCAGGCTGTGGGAAATTGTTGCGACAATGGGTAATGTTTTGAACGCCGTGTCTGAGGTAGGTAACGTTGCTAGGTAACAGAGAAAGGGTTGGGTCACAAGAAACATGGTGCTAATATGGTTGGGGCGGTAAAGGGACAGATGTGGTGCAGACCTCCAGGCGAAGGGGGCAGGAGGATGGGATGGGGCGCACATATTGCAATGGTTTTGGAAAAGGAGTTGGCAAGCCCCCAAGATACGAAACAGCTTGGCGGGTAGGGGGCACAAAGATGGCAGGTGTCCGATAAGGGTTGGGCACGCCTCCATGCAGCGACACGGGATGGAGTGCCGAGGGCGCAGGCATGGCATGCCGAGGGCACAGGCATGGCAGACGTGTGGGGATAGGAGGTCAAGCTGGCTCCCATACTATGACGCAGGTGGACGTGCTGGGGACCACAAATGCTGCATAGGTCTGCGCTTGGTAACCCTGGGTATTACACACGTTATAAATAACCTATCATATCAGGTGCCACCTGCTCTTGATTCTCTCTGCTGGTTTTGATCAACAGCCCGGCAAGGCCAGCCCGTTCTATAGGTTTTGGATTAGTTTAATCTGAGCACTGGATTGGGGTTCGGCAGTGTTAGCCAGCAAGTTGCTCATCATTGGGTGTAGCGGGGCAACCTGCGGTAAATTTATGCATTTCTTTCTAAGGTAGTTTTTCCTTCCACGGTGTGTGTTAGCGAAAAAGACACGAGGTGCGCAGGTATAAATGAGGGATATTGAAAACAGACAGCAGTATGCAGGTTGGTTAATGTCGTACCAATTACGTTTGGGGGATATTGCATCTAATATGTGCTCTGTAAAAGGGCAGCTTCCGCACTCGCTAAAGGGGTCAAACACCAGTGTGGGGCCAGTCAATGTTTCAGGTGGATAGTATGTTTGGTTTTAAGGGTAAAGCGCAATGCAGCGGAGGGATTTCAACAAGGGGGTTGTCCACAAGGGGGGGGTGGTGGGTCAAGGGGGGCCGATTCCTCACTGTGCGCCCCCCTTCCCACAAACATTGACATGCTAGGGTATGTGTAACTTTATCCTTCCTACCAATCTGTCTCCTCTATCCATACTCAAACATGTCTGCATTCGGCGAGTACGGGCCACGATGGCACGGGTGAGGGTAGGAGATGCAGGAAGGAAAAAATGGGGGAAGTCTCTGCCGCCGGCAGCCCGCAGAGAGTCTTGGAGGAGTTACATTGCGATCCCTGTAGTAAAGCGCTGTCAGGCCCATAGGGGAATGCACAGCCAACAGATTAGACCTTACGGCGCCCCAGGAGTACTAGACTCAGGGGAGGCCCTGGGAAAAGGGGAGGGAGATAGGGGTCTTGGAAACCATTCCTAACCCAAAAGAGAGGGCCGGGGGGGGATCAAAAGAACGAAGCTCAAAATACAACAAAGGTATACAAGGGGAAGCCCCCCGGGGGGAAGGAATTGGGGGATGAGGGTCTCGAGTAGAGGCTGTGTTAGAGAAGAAGTTGGGACTGTGAGTCTAAGTAGTATGGGACACTAGTACATATGGACATCGCAGGACGATGACTTTTTAGGCAGGGAGAAAGTGGTGGTGGGTCGGCACCGGAGGTCGGGGCCGGCCCGGTGTATGTATGTGATGTTGGGACACTGTCGGTGGTGTCTGTATAGGAACTTGCCAGTCGCAAGGCGCCAAGGGGCGGCCTGCGTTAGATAGAAGGGGACCTGGGGGACGCAGAGAGGGGAGGGGGCGGGCAGAGCTGCATTTTGGGTCAATGGACCAAAGTTAAGAGGAGAAACAAACGATATGGATGGGGGCAAGCGGCAATCAACGACAGATGAACACGGGGTAGAGAGAAGATAGACAGGGCCGGGGTACCCCAGAGGCGTCTGCACGACGCCGACGGGGAGGGGGTGGGGGGCGACCCTAGGTAACCTCACACGGAGTAGAAGAACCTGTGGTGTGGTGAATTACGGATCGTATGTAAGATAACTCCAAGACTTTATGCAAAATAAAGCTGCTGTGGCATTAACATTTCCAATCGTACAACTTGTCTCCGCCTATTATTGCGTGCACAGGGAATGTGGAGGAGGGAAGGCCGGCACGGGAGAGAGGGTGGGGGGCGGGACCGGGGAGGAGCGGCTGGGGGGGAGGTGCCGGCCTACACAATACCGGGGCTACTGGTTGGTTGGGTGGTGGGCGTGCAGTGGGGGAGAGGTGAATGGCGTTAGGATGCCCCCGCTAAGAAAATGACAATAGGACCTCACGTACAACGACGAGTGCGGCCCACACAGAAAGAGCAGAAGAAAGACACAGCATTCCGCTGATCCACAGCAAGTACGCAGATCACTTCCGCTGCCACAACAGTCAGACACTCTACCGATCCCGATCCTGGCATAACTACCGTCCCACGGAAGACAAATAAATAAAGTACATTGCCACCTCTGCGTGACACTGCTTTCTACGCGAAAGCAGCACCCCTCAAGCAGCACCACCAAATCTGCCGATCACAGCGCCCACGACAAAAGAAAGAAACAATGGGAAGACATGTCCAACCAGGGTTGTTCCCGCCTGGAAACAGAAGAGAACACACTCTGCCGATCCCGACACTACTGGTTGATAATGGGGCACCTGCACGTGTCACGAACGACCTTTGTATGATAAAGGGACATATTAGGCCAATAACTAGACATTTGGTGACTGGACCTAGGCTTGAGATGGAAGTTCATGAGAACATACTTAGTCTTAATGTGCCTATAGCGGAGCATGATGCCTTGCTGTGGTATATGACGGTAGTATATGATAATATGAGGCTGATCCTGGCCCAGCGATTCTTCACTGCCATTTGTCTGGCACTCTCTCATCACCTCCCCGCCTTAGCACATTATGATATGCTCACAAGAATTGTGCAGAGTAAGCCTAAACATGATGGTAGATATTGGAATGGGCGTATCAGCCTGATTACTCTCATCCCTGTGTATAGGGCCTTACATCATATAGTACTCTTCTAGCCAAGCAGAGATTCCCGTAAGCCTTCCTGTGCTCACCTAGCAGTAGCTGTGATCATAAATTAGGACCCAGGCGTTAAGGGGTTTACGGCGCCGTAAACGGCGCCGACCCTTAACTCCTGATTCCAAGGTCCCTTTGCGGGATGGTGATCTTAACGCCTGCTTTTTGCAGGCGTTAAAACCCATGCCACAAAGGGACCTTGGTGCTAATTACGCCACCGTAATTTACGGTGGCGTAATTAGCGCCTTTCCCCATTCCCATTATGCCCTATGGGGCAAAAATGGGAATGGGGAAGGGTAAAATGGGAAATGGGGATTTACCGTCCCACTCACCTTGGAATGGGGCGGTAAATCCACCAACCACCATGGCGTAAACATAGTTTACGCCATGGTGGTAAGGGTACGACCCAGGCGGTAACTTACCGCCTGGGTCGTAATGAGAGAGGGGAGAAGGGCTGGCATGAGCAAAGTATAACACAATCTTACTTAAAATAAAGGATGATCCATAGAGATATGCTATTAAAATGTTTTCTTTATCCACGTGTGGCAGGAAAAGGAATAGGTGAACACAGAGGCGATGGAATAGAAAGATGGAAAGTCTTGGCATGCCTTTCTCACATTAATCCGCTAGTTACATGTTTCCGCAGGGCCAGAGTGGATGAAATGCTGTGACCCAAACATGTCATTGAATGACTTGCAGGGTATTGGGCATACACGCACAGTTTAGTCAGCGACATAACACTGGCGTTAAGTGCAAGTGCTGTCCATGGACTCTGCCAGTTGCCAGATATCTCTTTTTTAGGCCTGCTCCTCTCGTCTTTGACAGGGTGTTGTCGCTTAGGTGTTTATGTATGAAGAGTGCTTGTGATGTGAGGTGTGTGGAATGGGATGATGTGTGTGGATCCTGGGGTGCTTCAGGTTCCAAGGATGTCGGTTGTGGACTTGGAGTGTGAGAGGGGAAGCAGAAGGAAGCTTATGCCCTGTTTTCCTGTATTTCTATCTGCAGCTGTAACTAAGAAGAATAAAGAAGCTTTCCTTTTTACTGCATACCTGGGTCAGACTGGTTCCGGCTCCGTGTTTCTATTACCTGGCCCAGGGTGCTTCATCTGGCGACGAGTGTCTTGAAACAAGCCCAAAAGAGAAGGGGAGAGTGAAGGAGGGTGAAGAGATGTAAACCCTGATGATGCCTGACCAGCCCATGGAGAAGTGCAGATCTTGAAAGGCTTAAGAGTAGATGGAGTCAGGTAGCCATGAAGGAGTATGGCAGAAGAATGTGTGCAGTCCCAAAGGGGCCTGGAGGAGGCCAAAAGAAGTACAGTGGTCCTGGGACATACAGAAGGCGGAGGAGACAGAGCTGCTCCAAGGATGGCAACCACAGAAAGTGCATGCTGGGAGTGTCCATGGTGGGCCAGTACATGTTGCAGCTGCATTGAGCACCGTTTGCGCTTTAAGAGTCAAAAGGATTATGGGATATGTAGCCCATTTCCAGAGCTGGGGCTGTTGCCTGCGCATGCACTAAGCTGTACCCTTAGTTCCAGCCTCTCCTTTGGGCAGGACGGCAAGGAAAAAGACCCAGGGCCCGATTCTGAAGTTGGCGTAGAAAGCGTGCCAAAGAGCACAAATCACTGCGCCAAATCTGGACGCCCAGGCTCCACCACTATCCTCAAGTGGGCCTGGGCGTCCTCGTAGTGCACAACAGTGCACTGCCTTCATTGTGCTTGTTTTTGGGTACAACGGGCGCAATGGAAAAATCTCGGCATCACTTTCCTTAAATAACGACATTATCATTACTTTATGAAAGTGCTACCGAGACCCCTTCATATTCAACATGCAAAGTAGCAGTCATGTGTATGTTTCCATAAGGATTTGGTTAAATTTACAAGCGCATTGAACCCTGTCTCTCACCTGCATACTAGTACTACCTCATAAACTGCACTATCATGCTAAAATGCAGCACAAGGGTAGTGCTAGTATGCTGGTGAGAGACAGGGTTCAATGCAACCAGTGTCCCACCCATTCCACCCTCCCAAACACTAATGTTTGGCCACCCACCTGCACTGCGACTGGCTTCCTCTGGCACTCCTCCACAATACTGGCACCGAAATGGTACTGTATATGTGTGCCACTTTAACGCACATTTAAAACTGTGGAGCAGTGTCACAAGAATGCCCGTCTTAAATGGGAGGTAACTAATGTGGCGGTTGCTAGGTTGGTTTCCCACCTATCCTAGCAACCGCCACATATATTCCGAAAGTGGCAGACTCATACCAACTTCGGAAGAATGTACCACCTTCAAAATAGATCTTAAATACCAAAAAGGTTGTTAACACTTGGTACTTAACACCCAAATGAGAATTGGGCCCTCGGTGCCATTATTTCCGTCTTCGAATTCTGAGAAGACGAGGTTAGAGGAAGGGCCCTACAAACACAGATGAACGTTATGACGCACAAGGAAGTTTAGTGCTTTTTTGTCTTCCCAGTTCAAACATGTAATACTTTTCAAACTGCGCACTTTTCGAATGTGCGTTATTGAAAGGAGCAAGTCATGCAGCGGTGAGATGCGCCCATTTATGAACATGCTAATGAAAGAAGAAGTACTATAATACATGCGATGCGGATGGCATCAGTACAAAGATGTACTGTTTAGATTGTGGAGGGCAATGTGTTGGGTTTTACTTATTCTGGTCTTTCCCTGTTATGTGTGTGTGGGCTTGTAGTGTGGAATATAGAGTGTTGGCTGTGGAGTGTTATTGTGTGAAGCTGCTCTGATTCCACAGAGAGTCAGTTGAGAACTGAAGCCTAAGAGAAAGGGGACCGGTGGATGCTTCTATCCTATGAACTTATCCTGTATTATTCCTAATGTACTTACCTGTGTTCCTACAAACTTACTAAACCTACCTAAACTGAACAAGGCTCCTGAGTGGTTATTTATAACCCTAAACCCACAACTTAACACAACGCTCGGTGAAGAGCTTTTAATGGGTTTAGGCTGGCATCTGGCATAGGTTTATTTTCGGCGGCGCTGAGATAAGGCGAGAAATAACGTTCAGTGCTTGTTTGACTAAATGTGGAATATTTAAAGGATGTGCTGCGGCGCTAGAAAACGAAACTGTATGTAACCTACCGCCTGCCTGCAGGTTGTTTTGTTAAGTGAACGCGAGAACACTTTGGGGACGTTCTCATGGCAACGGAGTGCAAGCAGCTCCTTCCGTGGATGGATTGTGTTGATTGCTGCATTAATAGTGTTATGAAGCAAAACATTGACAGTGTTTTGAGCAACAAATCAATCAAGTAGAAGGCAGTATTTAAAAGATTTGTAATGGTGTAATTTAACGTGCAGACATGTGCTATATTTATTCTGCAGTGGTTTTGTGCAAAGCAGTAGTGATGAATGCGTTTGTTGGTAATGTTTAGCTTGGGAGATTAAGCAAGCATTTAATAATGCTGTTTGCTATATTTTTCATTATGTAAACACACATATACAGTATTTTAGAAATGGAATGGTGATTTTAGTACAGAATTTAGGAGTGTAATTTTTCCAATGAATATTGGGATGTTCAGAATTATATGTATTGGTCACCGTCAGAGCAGTTCTTTATCACCACTGCGCTGTGTGGTGCCGTATCACGTCCCATGCCGTGTCCTATTATTCTAGAAATTGTTATGTGATATGTGCATAAAGATTATGGGAATGGGAGTGTTCAGGAGTGATGGGCATGTTTAGAAGAGAAACGTGCATGAAGTTATTGGATAAGGTGTACATTATAGGTGCATGAAGTGTAATCAATTTATGTGGTGTGCATAAGTGTAATGGAGTTGTGTGCATGCTGAAGATGTTAATGTGTATGAAGTTGTAGTTGTGGCTCACATGCTTCCCACATATTAATCAAGAGTGTAAAATGTCAGAGGAGATATAATTCATCAGAGGTGAAGATTGAGATACATAATTGTAACAGTATCCAAGATGTTGTTGTTTACATGTGTCGCATGTGGAATCTGAGTGACCATTATTAGAGTTATTGAGATGTATAAGTGTGAGAGCCTCCAAGTTAGATGTTGGTTACATGAGTTGCATGTTGACTCTGAGCAGCCATGTTTGAAATAATTGAGATTAATAATTGTGAGAACCAAGCCAATTTATCATATACAAGTCATGTGTTGAATCGGAGCGGCTATAGGTAGAGCTATTTCATGAGATGATGTTAGTGGACACATGAGACGCACATCTGAGGGAGAGTCCATTAATGGAGTTGTATCTGTTAAGCGTCCAGTTGGAAATTGGAGTGTCCCATGAACATGACGTTTATAAAAAGGAGGTCTATAGTTGGGGTTTATGTTGCCACTTTTATAGTATTGGAAGAATTAGGATGGGAGTTCCTGTTCTTGGAGTAGAGGGAGTAGATTTTCCTATTGGCACACAATGTACTACCAGTGTTGTAGGCAGTTTTCTAGTAGGTGTTTGTAGTTTTAGAACACTGATAAGAAATATTAGAAATCCCAACTTGTTTAGAATTTTTACCTTTCAAATAATTTTATTCTGAATGCACTAGTTCTGTTCTTTTTGTGCTTGCATGAAATGTGTGCACAGTACACAGAATCTGTGCATCCTTACGCACCTTGTCTCTGAGGTTTCATCATTGTTCTGTGTGTGTTCTTTGTTTTGTGAGTTTCTTTTCTATCAACTTTTGATTTCTTTTATGTGTTCTCTTCAGGAGAAGGGATGGTTGTTGGGTGACACATCGGTCTTTAAGGTCTGAGGTAGTTTTGTGTAGTGGCCAGTGAGATAGCTCCGTTTGGTATAGCGGGATAGTTCCCAGGTGTGGCAGACCTGGTGCTAGGAGGTGGCAGTTCCTAGTGGGAGGAGTATTGTTTATTTTGATGGTTTCTTTGGTAGGCTTGCTATTTTGCTATATGTAAAGTAAAACTTGTTCTTCGGAGTGGCAGTCCTGAGATCTGGCGTGGCAGGCTAGGGTAGAAGTTTGGTTATGTTCTGGAATGTTCTTGATCATGGCATTTTATAAGTTGGCGGTGTAGCCAAGCTTTTTCCGTTTTTGTTCTCTTTAAGGAAGGAGATGTGTTGTAGCTTAGGTGTTTATTTATGATGAGTGCTTGTCATGTGAGGTGAGTGGAATGGAATGATGTGTGTGGAACCTGGGGTGCTCCAGATTCCAAGGATGTTGGTTGTTTGAGAGGGGAACCAGAAGGAAGCTTATGCCCTGTGCTCCTGTATTTCTATCTACAACTGTAACTAGAGAGATTATGAAGGTTTCATTTTTACTACATACCTGGGTCAGACTGGTTCCTGCTCCTTGTCTCTATTACCTGGCCAAGGGTGCTTCACACTAACTGAAGAAGCAAGGCTCCTGGATGCTAACCGGCCTGAAACGTCCCTCTTCACCTCAGTGAAGCTCATTTCTTCAGTAAACACCTGCTGATTAGTACCGGCATCCTTATTTTTGACAATTATACCACTTTGTGCAGGATTTGCGAAGAAATACCAGCAAAGCTCTCAGGAATTAAAAGTTCTTTGCAATAGTGGGTTGGCTGTGCCCGATGAGGAAAAATAATTAAGTACCAAGCAGGACTCACTCTGGTTGAGTTACAAAAGGTTGGTGTACCCAAACCCTCTGAGAGCTTGCCGTCATAACTGGTCTTGGAAGGATGTAGTAAAACAGAGGGTCTGTGCTATTCCTCTTTGTGTGATTTCTCAATTTTTCAGGTGTTGTTCCCAGTACTGATGTAGAATGGGTGCAGGCAATTGAGTTATAAAGGAAATTATTAGCTCAGAGTGGTCTCAGCCCCAAATTGCAGGGTTGCATTCATTTGCATATTTTGCAGTCAATCAGTAGGTGCCCCAAACTTAAATCCTGTCTGGACTTTCACTTAGGCATTGATTCCATGTCAATTCCAGACACCATTTGAGGATTTCCCCGCACCTAGATTTGGCATCTGCAGCTACTGCTCGCGGAGACAGGCAGAGGCCATGACCATGTTTGGCAACTTCAGCATCTGGCTCATCTTTGCAGCATACATCATTTGGCTGGTGGACGTGATAGTGGATTAAACAAGGTTTTTATGTTATTCCCCAATAAAATCATGGACAAATGCCTGCCTCAATGAGTGGAGCCCACAGGGCCATCATTGCGAGGAAACTCACAGGGATTATTTCATATTATGTTATGTTACTATGATGTATACCACACTGCTGCCATTTGCATGGCCCCCAGACACTCTGGTGGATTTAGAAGAGAGGGGCATGCGTTAGGTTAGTAGGAAAAGAGGACAAATACAAGATAGCTTTGTTGTTGGGTTGATGCATGTTGACTGGATGTACCATGAGCCAAGCCTGCAGGATTGCTTCCATGTGTTCTGTGTTTCTGTGTTGAGAGCAACGAGGCATTTGTGTACAGAGGGGAACTTTGTGTGCCGTGGTGCTGGAATGCGTGGTTGGGACTGTGATATGTAAGTTGAATGAGTTAGATTGCAATGTTGGTCACTATGGCGACGGTGGTGTCTGCCACTACGTGTTGTTCCATCACGCTGTTTGTTCAGCGGCATAGCTTATTTTCAAAATGGTGTCTGCAACCGCTCGCTTCTCCTACAATATGGAAACAGGAACGCCGACACCTTGCTTCTCAACTCTGAGTACCAACACTAGTTTTCTCCTTCTTGCTACTTTATTGGTTCTGCACTTCTTCCTCAGCTAGATTCCCTTTGTTCTGGTTGCCTTGCTCTTACCTCTATTCTCGCTATTCCTCTCCTGACTCCGGAGTTATTCAAGTTCTGATTCCCAGCGCTCTCTCCCACTAAGGGGCCCCCCTTCGGTTGTCCTTCCTTGCCAGAGTTGTCATGCACCTGCTGTGCCTCCTTAGATCTGGCTGCTGATATCCACCTTCAACATAAATCTGCTTCTTCTGGAATCTGCACACTCCACCTTCTGAGGGTTTTTTCCGGCTTTGCCTTCTTCCCTCTGGTTGCAGCGCTGATCGTTCTGAGGTCTGGCGAGTTGCCTTCCTGCTGCACTTCAGGCGTGAGGCACTGCATTCCAAATTCCACACAACAGCTACCCAGCACCTGAGACAGGTGGTAAGATCTTATAGATTGTAGCATTCTGTTGTTTGATATGTTATTCAAATGCCATGTGCAAGCGCTGTTGTGGATATCTATATAATGCCTTTCCGGGTGGAGGTTGAGAATGTTAGTGTTGGGAGGTCAGTGGAGTGCCTGTTGTTGAACTTGGAGGCTCCATCTGGTGTTGCCATGGCGACATCTAGGTAGGAGTGCACATTACGTGACTTACTAGTACTGCCCCTCAGGAAGGATGCTTTTGAAAGATGTCCTAAAGCATTCTGGGAAGGGCTGGTACCTCTGGCAGTGGACAGTGTGCAGCAACTTGTCCTGGAGGAGAGTGAGCGGACAAGGGGAGGAGTAGAACACATGGGAAGAATGCAGCCTTGGGTACCAAGTTGACAGTGAATGAGAATAGTTCCAGAGTACAGTTCAGAGCAGGAATTCCAGGGACGGCTGAATCCTGTGGGATCCCTAGTAACAAGTCAGCCCACTATGAGATGAAAGCACAATATGTAGAAGCTAGTCATGCAAATTACATTGGGCATTAGGGAGCAAAATCATAGTAAGGTACGAATTGCAGTGGGCATCAGGGGGCACAGTCACAGTGGGACACCAGGGAGCAAAGTCCCTGAGAGGCAAAATGATGGCACTACACCGAGGAGCAAATCCACAGCATGGTATACTAACAGTGGGTTTTTGTGTGTAGACCATAGGATGTTGGCCACAAAAATGACATACTATACTATTTAACTGTTGATAAGCACCTCTCACTTAGAGAGATTGGTAAGATGTCATTGTGTGGTACTCACCTGGTATTTAAGGTATTTCAACATTAGAACATGCATTGATTGCCGCTGTTAACTAATTATGCTCCTCTGTTTTTTTTTTTTTACAGGTGCTACACACCAGACCAACCATTTTGCCCCTGATGAAGATCCCATGAACTATTCTGTGAAATTGAACATGTAAGGCTTAGTTAAGGGTCTATGAATTTCGAACACTGACCTCTGATTTTATTTGTTGACACTTTTTTTACCACTCCAAAATTGAGGTGTTCTCCATAATTATTCTCGTTTGTATTTTGTGGTGTTTTGTTGTATTTGCCATGTTATGGCAACCTCTTTTTAAACTGCACTATATCACTTTTTTATGTTGTTCCATCTTTTGGTGAATGTATTGTTATTTGTACTGTGTATTGCACATGCACACTTCAAAATTCGTCCTGAATTGTAGTGTGTGTTTTTTTACAAAGTGTTTTCTATATGTTTTGAATACATTGATTTATCTTGTAGGAGCGAGAGAAGTATTTCTTCAGGGGAAAAAAAGGAATAATTGATTTTGCCTATTGTTTTATGGACCGCCAAGTCTTTTTACTGACAATGTTTTTTTAAGTCTATGCCATAATTACAGTGGGAAACAGGGGAAAATGACAGTGGGGCACATGGCAGAAATCCCAAGTGGGCATAGTGACCGTGGAACACCTAGGAGCAGTATAACATAACGTAGTAAGTAGAAAGCAGAGCAGATTAGTGGGGGCTGCAAACAATCAAGCTATATATTGCAAGTCATAACAAGGCCTAGCAATGCATAGTGTATGAAATGCATAACAAAGCTTTAGAAGTCATAGCAAAGACTGTTCCCATTTCCTTACTGTCAAAATCTGTCCATATTGCTCTCTCTTTTTCTCTCCCAAATAGATACATTGTGGAATACGTGCAACAAGGATCAATGAGTTAGCCGAAGACTGGAGGGGGCAAACTGAGGACCCCACACAATACCCTAAGGAACACCAATCAAGAAGAAAACACCTCATCCAAGCAACATTAGGGGCAATAGCAGAGAGACCAAACACTGATGGGCTAGGCAATAAGGTGACAAGAGCATATGTCACCCCTTCTGGTTTTTGGCTTCACTTTCTGTTTGGAACTTCACTTTCAGCTGTCATTTTGGATCAGTGACATCACTTCCTGTTGCCAGCTTGGATCAGTGATATCACTTCCTGTGGCCGTCTTGGATCAGCCCTATCTCTAGCTGAAGGCCATAAGAGGCTCCTCTGGGACACCCAATCAGGAAGAAATCACCTCATCCCAGCAACACCAGGGACAATGGCAGAGAGATCAACCACTGATGGACTAGCCGACCAGGTGACGAGATTGTGTGTCATCCCTTCAGAACTCCCTAGGGGCGTCCAGCCTGTAGCGTCCTCGTGAAAGGTGAAGACCAGATGTTGACCAACCTCATTGCCTCATAGCCTATGAGCCTTTGCTTTAGCCTTCCTCCCTGTTGTGCCTTTGAGTACCGCAAGCTTCCAAATTAATGTGCTGTCTCTGCACACTGTGCTACTCTCCCATAATGCATTCACTCCTGCTCTTTCTGCTGCTCCTCCTACTCACCTCCCCCTACTCTTTATAGAATCATGCTACAACTTCCTCTTTTCCTATCACTATCACAAAACTCACAACTCTAAACTCCCACTACTCCATCTCTCTTCCACCGCCTTCCGAAAAAGCCACAAAGCTAACCATACCTCCTCTAACACCTTTCCACCTTGCCATGCTTCTTCTGAGACTCAACTTCTCTACTCTTCCTTACCACATCAACTGAACATTGCACTCTGGAATACTCCGTCTGTATGTAACAAAACGTCAGTTATCACTGACTACTTTCACTACAGCTCTCCTCCCCTAGACCTTCTTGCTATCACTGAAACCTGGATTTCTCCATCTGCCACTGCCACTCTGGTGGCCCTTCATGACTCCAAACCATCCTTCATTCACTCTCCTCGACTGGTAGAGGTGGAGGTATCTGACACCTACTCTCTTCCTTCCCCAATACCTCACAAATCTCCAATGCCACATCCTCTTCTACCTTTTTTGAATTCACCATCTCTACTATTGCTCCACATCACTCGGTTACATCCTCTCTATCTATCGCCCTCCTGGTCCTACTTGACCGTTCTTTGTTGCTCTTGGGCAACTCCTGGATTCTCTCTCCACTAAAGATCACCTAATTCTCTTAGGTGACTTTAACGTTCCCTCTCCAAACACTTCTTAGAAATCTGAGCTTTACTCTTTTCTTTGTGACCACGCTCTCCACTCTATCGATAACCTACCTACCCACACAAGGGTAAGGCTTTCGATCGTTTATTCATCTCCGCCTCTCTGTTAGCCACTAATACTACTGTCACACCATCTATACCTGGTCACTCAATTGTTTCCACCACAATCTCCTTTCCATCCTTTGACACCTCCTCACCACTTGTCTCTCCTATTACTAAAAGAAAATGTAAACCTTCTGGCATTCCTCCCTTTCTCTCTGACGTGCTGTTCTCATTCTTCTTCTGCACACCTGATGCCTCTTCCACCAACACTGCCTTCTCCAGCTTCCAATCCCTACTTTATGACCCGTTCCCCTCTCACTTCCAAATGCTTACTGTGCGGGGTCAGACATGTGAGACGGACACAAAGGTATTATTTTCGCAATGTTTTCCATTTATTCAAATAAAAAGATTTTGATAAATGCCTATCTTTGCTATACGAAGAGAGAGGTCCCTGCTTAGCCAACTAAGACTAAAGAAAAAAGGACCTAGTGTCTAAAACAGCTCTGACACTCACACTAATACACAACAAGAGAATTATACAAGGAAAGTATGGCTAACTTTAGTTCAAAAAAACAATTTCATAATTCAAAGTTAAAATTACTTGAAAGCACTCCTTGCAACCAGGGTTTGAATCCCTTCCACTGGATCAATTCAGGAATACTTTGATTAAAGTTCTAATTCAACAAGGTTCTGTTCAAGGTAACTAAAAAGTATTTTTCAACCACTTTATCTTTCTCTGGGATACAACCAATGTCTCTTCCACAACGCTTGGTTGATAATTCAAAACAACTTGATCATTTCCACAATATTCCTCTTGAAAATATAACTGTCTTCCTTTCACATACACAAGTTCAAACCAATGCAATTGTTCTGGTATCATGTAACACCTTCTTCAAAAGAACTACTTTTTGTCAGGATACCTTTTCAAGCTTTCTTGATATGTCTGCTTGAAATAAATCACTTTTGTCGGGATAGAAAATCAACTTGTTTTAGAGATGCCACTGCTTGTCAATAATCAACACATCTTTTTACCACAAAGGTATTCTACCAAATGATCCTCTTTCCTGGCCCACTCACCTGTCAGGACTAAACACTATAAGCCTTTTCCTGGTATACTTGTCTGCCAGGAAGAAAACCCCTACAACTACTTCCAACTGGATGCCAATATTGATTCCAAGATTCTCCACGCCAATCCCTCTTGGAAGGAGGATTGAACAATAACTGCCTTTTCTTTTAGTCTCTTGACAACTTGGGTTCCATTTTTCTCCAAACTGAGAACGAAATATAGAATAATTATTCTCAAAGTGTCTTTCAATCGCTTCTAGACAGCCTCTTGACTAATATCAGTTTGGGTAACAAGCTTCCTCCAGTTGAGATCCCAAAAAGGAAGAGTTGCACCCTTGTTGCTTGTGTATGGTTTCACAGTCTCTTGGCTGTTGGCAATGTGAGATATATGCTTTCCCAAAAGTATATCTCTCATAAGGGGATTTATGCTTTGATTGCTTTATTGAGGTTTTCTGAGAACTTCTTGGCTGATACCATTACTGATTATGAGCTTTTCTCAGTGGTAGTCTTAATATGTTTTTCTCATAGCCTATTGGCTGTTGGTATTACTGGTTAAAGGCATTTCCCACTGGTTGTTCTACTTAAGTCTTTTTGCAGCCTCTTGGCTGTCTATAATGTTTAGTTTAGTTTATTTATTTATAGAGCACACCTAGCCCATGGGCAACTGGGCGCTTAACTTAAATGTTACAGAAATACAGACAATTATAATGATACGCAACATACAAAAACAGAGTATGCAGTGTATGTACACAATACACAAAACGGTCAATGAGTGGAACGCAAAAGAATATATACAGACAATTATAATAGTACACAACATAAATCCGAATATACCAAAAATATACAATATGCAGGAAGAGGTCAATGCGTGTAACGCATTAGGATATATACATCAGAATTGTATAGCAGGAGAGACTTCAAGCAGTCAATCGTCTGTCTTGCTTGTGAAACCAGTCTTTAGTCTTATTCCTAAATGTGTGTTAGGACGGTTCTTCCCTAATAAAAAGGGGGAGGTTATTCCATTTTCTGGCTGCTAGGACAGGGAAACTAGCTCCTCCTGCGCGTTGTTGCCTGTATCTAGGTATGTTGAAGCAATGCCTCAGATTGGATCTGATGGGTCGTGAGGAAGTGTAGCGAGGGATGGTATTGGATAGGGAGATGGGGGTTTGGTTAGATAGACACTTGTGTGTGAGAGATAAGGTTTTGTAAGCTATTCTATGGTTGATGTCAAGCCACTTTACAAAAAGTCTAGTTTCAGAGACATGGTGATTCTTGGGGATATTTAGGGCTGCTCGAATGCCATTGTTTTGCAGGACTTGCATTTTGTTGAGGTTTTGTTGGGACGTGCCGAGGTACAGTGCATTACAATAATCTAACTTAGAGAGGACTAGGGCTCTAGATAGAGTGATGCAGTTGGCTGGAGAGGGGTACAGTCGGCAGGCTGTGATAAGCTTACATGTATAGGCGGATGAGGAGGCTACGGCATTAGTTTGTCTGGTTAGTGTTAATGCCGAGTCTATGTAAATCCCTAGTGTTTTCACTGCCTTAGCTACTTTAATTATATTGCCATCAATGTTAAAGGAAGAAAATTAATCGTTCAGGTTATTCAGGTTGGCTGGCGAGCCGAGGAGGAGCAACTCGGTCTTATCGTTATTAAGACAGAGTCTGCGTTTCGCCATCCATGCTTGCATGATGGTGTAAATGTTGTTGAGCGTCTCACTGTCTACAGTGTAGTCACTGGTGATGGGGATGAGTATCTGGGTGTCATCAGCGTAATTAGTATAGATGACACCCAGATGATCAAGCTCATCAAAAAGGGGTTTAGTGAATACATTGTAGAGAGTGGGTGACACACAAGAACCTTGGGGCACCCCACAAGGGATGGGGGTGGGTAGGGCAGAAGCAAATGGTGTAAAGACCCTCATGGATCTGTTGTTAAGGAAGGACCCGATCCAAGCATTGGCTTGGTCTGAGAAGTTAGCAGCTGATGACAGGTGTTTGCATAAGATTCTATGGTCTACCAAATCAAAAGCTGCTGATAGGTCTAATAAGAGGAGCAAAGCTAGTTGGCCTTGGTCTTTCAACGTTTGGATTTTGGTCTTAAGGTCGATGAGGCCAGTCTCAGTTCCATGTCTAGGTCTGAAACCGAATTGCCTTAGACCTAAAAGGTTGTTAGTTTCAAGGTATTGTTGTATCTGCAGATAAGCATCACGGTTAAGTATTTAGAGACGAAATGTGGCCGTTGTGATGGGTCTGTAGTTAGCTGGGTTGTTAGGGTCGAGCGAGGGTTTTTTTAGTAGCGGGAGTACCCACGCATCTTTCAGATTGTTGGGTACTATGCTGGATTTAAAAGAGGTGTTGATGACAGATGTAATAAAGGGAGCTAGATCTTTGGCAGCTTCCTTAATGAGGGGGGAGGACATGCATCACCTTGGCAGTTAAAGGGTTTGAGTTTCTGAATGATAGTTTCAACCTCTTTGATAATGCTGGTCAGAAACTTTCCCCACTGTTAGTCCATTATAAGGGAACTTTTGTCTTTGCCATTTTTGTTCAGTTTCTTTTCTTATTCGAAATTCAGAAAATGGTTTTTGCTTTGATTCATTAATTGTTTGGAATTCAAAATTGTTATACTGTAACAATGTTCTTGAATGGAGTGCCCCAGGGTCAGCATTCATATTCAGCCAACTCACCGGTTCTCTCTAGCGGCTCTTTCTCGTTGTCAGGCTTTGCGGTGGAACTTCGGCATTCAGCCTGTTCTCTCTCTCTCTTCTGCAAACCTCCGGTAAACTGTATGTCAGTCTTGAGTGCTGATAGCTCTGTGTTGATCTACCGCAGCTTCGCCGGTCTGCTGTATTCTGCTCTGGGCGCACATCTCCCCTCCAGCTGTGCTTCTTCTCAGTACACTGCTTCCCACTGTGTGTACTCTGCTATTCAGTTTGTTTTTAACTTTTCCTGGTGACTTCTGCTCCTGCTGCACGTACTCTGCAATTCAGTTTGTTTTCACCCTTCGTGGTGACTTCTGATGGTGTCCTTCTCGCTGTGGTTGCTCCTGCACCTCTGATAGTTTTGGCTTCCTCAGCTACGCCTCTTGCATGGCCTTAAGCGACTCCTTGGCCTTCTTCCCCTGCTTCAACAGCACTCCACAGCTGGCCATTATGTTGGGATTTAAATATTAGGTGTTTTGGTCTGCAGCATAACTTTTAAATTCAGACTCCTCATTGCCTCTGATCCCTTTTTCCTCGTCCCAGTACTTCTAGCATTATGGGAAGTGAAGTCCATGGAGGATTGTATGACATTTGTTTGTTCTATGTTACTTTCAGTTAATTCAGACTGCTCTATGAACTGAAAGTTTTGAAAGTAAGGGGAGGTTGTGCAAAGAGTTTGTGATTCCACATTAGATTGGGGACTTCTATTTAAGGCAGGATTATGACAATTCAAGGTTCTCACTTTTAATTCCTGAACCCTTGAGGCACTAACTTTATTCTGTTTTTAAGACTTCTTATGATCGGTTCTTTGGGCATTTATATTAGAGGGATTGGTACACTGGTAACATGCCATTAGTTATCTGGAATGACTTAACTTTCATCCTCAGAAGAAGATGAGTGCTGTGTCTGTCTTAACTTCTTCTTGATAACCGTCTCCTCCCTTGTGATCCTTCCCCCTAAAACCACCTTAAAGGTTAAGATCAGGTAGCGGCTGCCTTCCCCTGGTCACATGGGAAGAGACTTTATGCTGGGGCTTGGTGATGACCTCACAGGAGTCATCACATTACTTTCACTGCTAAGTCTCAGCATCCTCAACCATGGGTCACCCCATTCATACGCTCTCTCTACACAGACATGCATTGGTTGCTCCGAAAATGGAGGCGTACCCACTAGCATGAGAACCACCAACTCTACTTCTCTGCCCTGAACTCTCTCACACCCCTATCCTTCTTATTAAACATATATGTTTTAACACCTGTCTTTAAATCAGGCAAACGAGGAATGGAACGTATCGAGATCGGGAACTGTTCCATGCATCAAAACTCTTGCGCCCCCAAATTTCTGCCATTTGATGTGTGACTGAAGGAGCTTATTATCTCCATTAGAGCAGAGCAGTCTCTGACTAGGAGCAACCATCAGTCGATCAGAGAGCTACCTAGGGCATTGCCAAACCTGCACTTCTGGGTCAAAGTGATAATTTTATTAACAATTCTCTACTAAACTGGAAGCCAGTGAAGTGCTAGTCTAGCCGAAGTGACATAATCCTTCCTGCCAATGCCCCGAATGGCACCACTGCCCTATTCTGGATAGTCTGAAGCTTTTGAAGATTGGCGATAGAAGTGCCTGCAAACAAACCATTATAGTCATACCGTTTGGAGTTTACTAGGGCGCAGGTCAATAGGGATCTATTTTTCTCAGATAAATAAGGTCTCATCTTTCTTGACAATTTGAGAACATATGCACAAGTAGACCTTAGATGAAGTGTATGCTTCTGCATAGAATGTTGGGAGTACATCTGCAGTTTTCTGGAGAATGCCACTGGGATGGCACAATCAGCAATCACAAATTGAATACAACGAGGCTCCAATTATTTTAGCCGAAGACCAGACCCAAAGCTCAAAAGTTTTGTCTTATTGTCATTCAGGGCACATGAATTGATAGCCATCGACAATTTAATCATTGTGTACATCTGATTAATGGCCTCTAAATCATCACTGACATAATCACCCATGAGTTTTAGAACTTGAAACAAAGGACGGGTGTAGATGTTATATAATGTTGGTGATGAACACAAGCCCTGTCGAAACCCACACAGCAGCAGAAATGGGAAGGCTTTAAAGTTGCCCACAAAGACCCTGGCAGTGCACTAAGAAAGGACTCATTCCAGGCCACAGCACTTCTTGACATATTAGAAATCTCAGCAAGCCTACGGAATAACGTGGTGTGCTCAACAAAATCAGAGGCTGATGAGAGAGCCAGTAACGTTAAAAGGGCAGTATGGCCATTCACAATAACATGTTTGGGGATGCTTTTGGTCTCATGCAGCAGGGATGTGATCTAGCAGATCGGGTTGGACTGCCCCTTTTTGGGTGGGAGCAAGCCTGATTTGCAGATGGCCTTTCCCCCTTTGTAATGGTTTGGCAGGTGGAAGAACAATGGTCTGGAGGGTTGCCCAGAGCAATGCCAGAGGTTAACATTATTTCTAAACTTCAAAAAAGGTAGCAGGTGCCCCTCTCTAGAAAGAACATGGCATAATAACCTGTTCTGTGTTTTTTTTCCCACTTTGAGAGTCCCCAGCCATCTCTTCTTGCTCACTGTACTTTTCACAAATCTCTTCTTGCTCACTGTACTTTTCACAGGAGGACTATCCATTTGCATATCTGTCTTTTTCACACCCACAAAGGCCATCCAGCACCGAAATGCCAGGCACACTTCCTTTGAACAAGAGTACCAACAACAACTGCAGACACGTGTTTCAGCCTTGTTGGGCCTCATCAGTGAGGTGGAGCTGTGCCTCTTTGAGCACAGTAAGCAAGGGGTGCATGTCAGGGTCCCCCCAGGTAATTTAGGGTGACCAACCCCAAGTTCCTTGCAAAAATACAAAAAAAGGTATTATTAAATAACGAGGCATGTTTCATTGGAAGAAATTGAAGAAACCAAGTATTGTTGGACTTTCTGTGAACTCCCTCACTACACACCTACTTCCTCGTACCATCACCAGGCTGGAAGGCTGATGATGCAAAACAGGGCCAGTTGAAATGTCTTCTCGTGGTTCACAAATCTATTCACAATGAGGCACCACTGTATTTGTCCTCCACTTTCCCTGCCTATACTCTAGCACTTCACCCATCATGGTCACATCCCGAGCACTTAAAAATGCCCATTGATGGTTGTCCTTAATCTCTGTATGTCCACTTATGTATTGTCCGCGATGACTGTTGTATTTACTTCCCTCCACCACCTGGCCCGAATGTCCCTCAAACTCACCCCATTCTAAGAAGCTCACTGCTTCCTGACAAATCTGATTTCTTATCTATTACACGTTCTTTTGTGATCAAAAAAGCATTGTTCTTTCATTTACATGTAAATAAAATAAAATAAATAAAAAATAAAAGGTTGTTGGAGGCATCACCATCCTTAGAAAACTGCTTGGCGGGATGAGCACCATTACAAACCCTTTACTTGCTCAGGTGATGTGCTCAGTAGGAGCTAGTAGAACGTTTTCCCTTCAGTTTAACACCCCTTGGGAAATCAATATCATCTGTCAGGTGTTCTTGGGGTAATTTGAGCATGGGCAAGAATCCCTGGTTGTTTCTACCAGAAATCTACAACAGTGTGTCCAAAAGACCTCAAAACCCTCTCCTTTGCCGCACACAGCCAAATCCCAAAAATGAATCCCTGTACCACTGCACCCTCAGCAGGGGTTGAGGCAGCTCCATAACTTTGATTTCATAATGATGAGGAAACCTTGCTGACGGGTTCCCGGGGAGGTAAATGACATCAGGCGCTGTGAAGAAAAAAGATGGTGTGTAGTCTCCTCAAAGTGCCTCACACATTTGGGTGCACCATCCTTGGACTGGAAGGGGTGCCACAGCTGCAGAAAGGCCAAGAGAAGAAAGCTGACAGTGAAAGAAAGTAGCCTGAGACAGTGATCAGGGGTGCCAGGCTTCGATGGTAATCCCACAACACTGTAATATATATACAGTATCTCCGTCCCTTTCCTAGGTACTTGATGTGTCTCTAGACCCAGAGACATGTAGGAATATGGCGGGGAGTCCAATAATACAAACAGAGCCACACTGGTAGTAAGCCCTTCTTTATTTCCTCTCCAGCTTTCTTTTCCCTGGCCCTAGCAGCCCTCCTCTTCCTACTTCATCCCTGACACATCCTTTTTTCTTCCTCCTTTAGGTCGTCCCCTGCTTAAAGGGGAATTTTCATTTAATCACTCCACAACATCTACCCCCTACTTATCATCAAGCTGCTCACCCAGTGTTCTGCTTGGGTGTCACTGATCTGCTCTCTTCTCTTTCTTCTCGGAGCCCCGTAGTGATCGTCTGGTGGTGCTGACAACTTCTCCAACTTGCTGGCGTGTCTATCCTTTAGTTCCATTCCCTCCCATCTCCTATCCAATCTCGCGACTGTCATGCAAGTCCTCTTTAACCTTCGTCCGGTGGTCCTACCTGTTGTCTGCCCTTCCACCAGTTTCTCTCCTTCACCCTATTTGTTTGTGGTTGAGGGAGTGGTGTATCTTTCGACAGCAAAGGAATCCCTTCCCTATACACCAGCTCAAGGGGATTCCATCTCCCACATCTGGTAAACTGACACCCCATCGCTGGTCATGATCTTCTCCGGGGTATTCAAATCCACACCTGCAACACATGCTCACCCTCCCACTCAGCTGGGGTGTGGGTTGTCAAGGTTTTCTATTGACGCCCTATTGTCCTTGATCTGTGTGCATGGCAGCTATCTTCTCTCTCTCTCTTTTGGGTATTCCATCCCAGTAGCTTTGTTGCCCACCCTTTTGTAGATGCACGCCAGTACTTCCTCGAGTGGTAGGAGTTTTCTCACAAGATGCTTTTGGAACGTTGGTGAGGAGCAGCCCTCTATTAATCGCAGACACATGGCCTCCTCATCATTGAAGTTCACAAAATTGCAGTATGTTGCCTTCTTCTGCAGTCTGATGACAAAGTCGCTGACCATCTCATGGGGAAATTGCTGGTGTGGGTTAAATGTATATCTTTCGAAATCTTTATTTTGTTGCGCCATCAATATCTTGTTGAGCAGTGATGGCCAAATCATATGTTGCCCTCCCCTGCGGCAGGATCATCTTCGGAACTCCCTTTATTTCCTTCCCGGTGAGGTTGGTAAATATCTGTAGCTATGTTGTCTATCCGTTTTCGCCCATTGCTTTAAAGAAGCAAGAAAACGTATACATCCATTCTTCCCATCAGGATTCCCTGTTCTGCTGTGGATGTTGTTTAAAAGGCTGCAGCCTTCTGAGGAATGCTCCCCTGGCAGTACTTGTCATCTGCCCCATTCCTTGGATTTCACGTCCTCTGACATGTTGGTCTGGGCATCAACCTTTCCCTTCTCTTTCGCAGCACAGTCTTCCTCTGACGTGGTTGACCTCCTTTGCCATGTGCTCTCTATTCTTGTGCTGCCCTTGTCCTATGCTCCTTGGCTCCTGTCCCCTTCAGCACTTCTTCCACCCCTATGTCTGTTGGTCCCACACCAAGGGTTTCTGCACTGCGCTTGTGTGAGATGCTGCTGTTGTAGGCTGTTGTCTGGAAGTGCTCTGCTGCCCCTCGCTGCACAGTGTTTTCCTTTTTTATGAGCCGTGATCGGCGGTAGCAAAAACGGGCTGCCTTCATGCAGGTCCCTTCTCTTTCCTGGGTGGGTAGCCCTTATGTTATTCCTGTGGGTAGATTGCCCTTAACTCCTTGCAGGGCTGGGATTGAACGCCTGATGGGTTGGGGTGCCTTCTTTTCCTCAGACGGATTGCCCTTATTGTCTTCCTTTGGGCAGATTGCCCTCGTATGAGCCCCGCCAGGCCAAGATTGAGTACTGGATGGGGAGGAGTGCCTGTGGCTGCTGGATTGAGCTGGTTGCCCTTCTTCCCTTCCTCTTCTGTAGCTGACCTGGGCGGAGTGCCCTCCTTCCACTTTGCTCCTGGGCGGATTGCCTTCCTTTCATTTGCTTTTTCCCAAGCAGATTGCCCAACTTTCACTTGTTTCTTTTTTTCCCTGGGGCCCATCCTTTTCCACGAGCCGGGATCGGCAGCAGCTGAAGTTAGAGGAATGCCCTTCTGTCTCCTTTCCACCTGTATCCTTTCCTGGCCAATCGTCCACTTAGCTGGGCGGAGTACCCTCTCCACTTTGCTCCTTTTAGTAGCCCCAATTTGCCGGTCGGACTGCTCATATGCCTACCACCTTCCTGGTCATCCTGATACCCGTCACCAGCGTCTATCACAGCACTGCGCTTGTGGGATAATGAAGGTCACTAGTGGACTGCTGTGCCAGGGCAGCGGATTGCCTGTGCAGACCTTCTCATGTGTGGACTGCCTCTATTCAGTGTGCACGTGAAGGGATTTCCCTTTCTCTCCTCTTTCTGTATGAAAATGGGACCAGCTTCCACAGAGGGCGGACTGTACTTCAGTCTCAGTGCACCATTGTGGTCGTCTCCCTATTGTCGCCAGTTGTTGTGTCCCTAGCCCCAGGGACATGGAGGAATATGGCACGGAGTCCAATAATACAACCAGAGCCACACTGGTAGTAAACCCTCTGTTATTTCCTCTCCAGCCTTCTGTTCCTGGGCCCTAGTAGCCCCTCCCCTTCCTCCGTCATCCCTGACCCCGTCCTTCTTCTTCCTTCGGGTCGTCCCCTGCTTAAAGGGGAATTGTCCTTCAATCACTCCACAACAGTGCCCGTGTTTGCCAGATATCATTGGAAGGCACTTTGAAAAAGCTAAACAACGAACCAAGGCACCTGGACAGAGAGTTCCATCGCAAGCTAGAACAGGATTTGCTACAGACAACGAATGAGAAGGCTGCGCACATCAGGGGTCAGATTATGTCAGGAGAGCAACATCATGCTGCAAAGTTTAAGGGCATACATTTGATGGTCCCTCCGCCTTCCCCTCACAAGACCTTAGATGAGTAGTCAGTGACAGAAGTCAGTGCACCAGTCAGTGAAAAGAGTCACAGTGGGCATTACATCAGAGGTACAGCTCAGTCAAAAACTCTTTTAAATTATCAGATAGTATTTGTTGACATAATTCAATAGCAACTCGTCAGCATTGCTGGTCTGTCGGATGTACAGCATTTGACATTTCACAAAATCACTTTTAAAGAGTTGTCGAACTCACTGGTTCTCATTTCATCACTGATCGGTGGATAAAAGGGTTAGTCAGGCACGCCCTCTCATGCTGCTTTATTTGGCATTTGCGAAATTCACTGCACCAACGTTTCTGGTGCTGGGCAGTGGGCACTTGCTTTGAGGCATAGCTCTCAACCTTTTTTGACACCAATGCGGGTGAAAACTATGGTGACCAGATTTAAAAAAAAGAAAACCTAGACGGGGCATAAACATATAAGTAGGACTGCCGTAAAAGCAAATAAAACAGTAGTCCTACTTGTATGTTGCTGACCTTTTGCGGGGGGGGGCATTGCGGGGGTGCTCCCAGGCACAATCCTCTCATTGGAGGAGAGCGCCGGGAAGGGGAAGGGAGAGGAAATGGTGCTTTTCACGCCCCCATTCGCGCAGGAAGAGTCCTGCTGGGACCCGGTTTCGGGATTTCGAAATCGGGTCCCGGAAAAAATTAGACTATGGCTCCAAGGCGGGTGAAACAGATGAGCTGGCGGGTGGGCGGGTGAGTTGAGAGCTATGTTTGAGGTGTCAAATGATTGCGTGCAAAGCTAGGCTTTCAGCTCAGGCTTTCATCCGGTCTGTTATGAAATCTTCATACTTTAATATTGTCAGTCCTCCGTCCCTCACTCACGTTTAGGAGACTTCCTCTCCTTCGTGCACCTCTAGATCTGGGCTGACAGTTCCAGCGCTCTTCTTCTCTTACAGTAACAGCACCCTCTTCCTCCTGTCTACATATCTTCCCCCTGCTGCAGTGCCACTGCACCAATCATTCTACACCTCTCTGCAGGGCTGGCTAAACATGTGCGGAAGCCATTTTAAAATGATGTTTGGGAGCCCACTTACTTCCGCCTGAGAAACCCCACCTGCGTACTTCAACAACAAAAATGTATTGATGGGTAGTTTCATGTACTTAAAGATGCAGAGGACTGTGGAAATAGGGTAAATACGTGTTCAAACAAAATCAGCTTCAGTTGATGCAGTTTTGTATGCTTGAGGCACATATCTTGTCACACAATATATTATAAATAACATTATGTTTCATTAATGCGAAACACGTTTTTTCAATGCAACATAGGAAAAAGACCAGTTGAGGGAGTCATCTTTGTAGTGCAAACATGAACATGGATAATATGTTTCCTAATGCAAATTGCTACGGGTGACTGCCCTGGTTTTGTTCTAGAGGCACAGCTTGAACTTCATTAACCTTTGCTGCTTGATTCTTAGGCAAAATACTATAAAAACAAAGCATATGGCGCTTGGTGTGCAGATTCTATGTCAAGACGGAGGCGAGCATTATGCTTCATCTTCAATTTATTCCTGTCTCCAGCAGTTTCAACAACAAAAACATTTTTTGTAACTCCCCATAAGGGAAAAATATGTTTTTTCTTTTTCTTTTTTCAACCAAAAAACGACATTTCCCTTTGTTCCAGGTCACACTGTAGTCCCAATGTCCTAACCAGGTGATCCTAGTCCTTCCATTTCCTGTTCTCTCCCTCTTCTTTCCTGCTCTCCAAGCAGAGAAGTAGCATTTCCATAGCTCTGTAGAGACTGGGATATACAATGATAAGCATGTATATGTGTAGTTATGAGTTGTTTGGTAGAAATGCATACGAAGAGCAGTAGGCATCTGCGTCCGAGTTTTAACATGGCAGTAGGCGGTTGGCGTGATTTTGAATAAGATTAGACTAGTGTGCTTTATTTCGGAGACGGCGGCCCCGTGACGCATTCACGGCACACTTGGGGCTCGTCGTCCTCCTCATTCAATTGTAGCATGACCCCCTCCCTTGGGAAGGAGGAGTCAGAAGCGCGCAGTTAGCCCGAGACTCTCAGTGTGGCCCCCAGTTTTTGGGAGGCAGAGCTAGGCATTTGTGTGCCGACTGGACGCGCTGCAACAGTACGAAACGAGCGCAGTTTATTGGTAGGAGGAGGTACCCTCACCCTCGGGAAGGTGGAGCCTCCCCGGAGTACTACGAGAGTGCTAGTACAATGTTTGCAGTATGCGGTTTGCTCCGGAGAGGAAAGTTAGATCGAATCAATTATAATTACACCGCAGAAGCGGGAAAAGAGCACTGGAGCCCTCGTCCAAGCATTATAACGCTCCCAACCCCTACAGCGTTTATAAGCTGTGCAATACTGACCGTAGGAGCATTATCTAGAAGCCTGCTCAGCAGGACAGAAGATGCAGCCTCACACTAATCACACAGTGAGTTACGTGGACATGCCACTATACCAGACCAGGTAGCAAAGGCACTTTACAGTACAGAAGCATTGGCAGAATTCAAATGGAGCGAGGAGGAACAAGTCTATCCTGAGAATCTAGCCTATTGCTTCAAGGAAGTGCTGGGGAACTCACGTGTAGAGGCAGTGGCTCAAGGGGTGAGACCCCTACAAGACAGACTAGAAACCATTGAGACATTTCAGAGCCAGAAAGAGAAGAGCACCATAACCAAAGACAGCAGGTGCACAAAGGTCACGACAGAGTACCCACAGGGGTGTAAGAAGACCCAGAAGAGAAAGAACTCTTCTGACCCCCCGGATCACCCAGACAGGGCAGAACCAAAGGCTTCAGAGGCTACTGACACATTTTCAAAACTGCAAGATGCCTCACGATCCCTACACAGGGGAAGATAATATGGGGAATGAAGGGCAGGACTTCCAAGAGGAGCCCACAGAGACCCCCCAAGCCCTGCACCACAACCCCCAAGTTCATAAGCAACATGTTCCTGGTACACAGGAAGGACAAGGTGAGGCCCGTAATAAATTTGAAAGAAATGAACAGCTGGGTTACTTACCACCACTTCAAGATGGAGGGAATTCAATGGCTCAGGGACATCCTCAGACAGAGCGAATGGCTCACGAAGATCGATCTGCAGGATGCATACCTTATGATACCAGTTCAAGAAGAGTACCGTCCTTTTCTAGCGTTCGACTGGGGCGGGCAATTCTGGCAATTTGCGACAATGCCGTTTGGACTAGCCTCAGCACCATGGGCATTCATGAAGCTCATTTAGCCTATAGCAGGAGCAATCAGAGGGAATAAGAATAATAATATATCTGGATGACCTCCTGTTACGCTCACCTGGTGTCCACGGGGATGACACTCAGCCTTGGTTGGTTGCCAGAACCTTCTCCCCGATTTCCGGATGGTGTCTTCGGAGGAAGTCTAGCCTGAAAACACAGGAGGGCTGGGTTCAAGACTGGCCGACTCAGGTAAAGTATCCTTCCACCACCCCTTTGGCTTCCGCCCTTAGGCCCTCTCCTCACCTTGTTGTGGTATTAGGTGTGCTCTCCGTCCTGCTTTCTTAGCAGGGGTGCGTAGTCTTCAGTGGGCGTGGGTGACTGAGTTACTTCACTGGCACGTGCCCGTTCAAGTGTGTTTAAGGTAGGTCTTATTGCAGCAGTTTTTGTATAGCGCTGTTTGTTCTTGCCTGCCTTTCTTTTGTGTTTAATAATGTCCTTTCTTTCACCCTAGGCATGCGAGAGATTCGGCGTGGCATGCTGGTTGGTTTGAGCACCACCGGCAAATGATGGCGTGAGATGTGCGCTGCAATGCGGTAAGTAATGCGCTATGCGCTGCTTTGTCTTGCCTTTGCTAACCTGTGTCTCCTCTCTTCCTTACAGGTCGCGCTGTCCTTCTTCAGCGGGTGTGGAACTCCGGAACGATGCCGGCCGGGAGGTGACAAGCCAGGTAAGCTTCTTGTGATGTTCGTGGCTTAAGCAATGCCGTAGTATGCCTTTTCTAATGTTGTCTTTCTCCTTTTCCTTTTCAAGTCGCTTCGTTCCGGTAGGTATGCGGTGCCCAGAAGAAGCTGTTCACTGGAGAGCGGATGACAGGATGCAGATTGCAGGTAAGATTCTATTAATGATGTTCCTTTTGTCTCCTCTGCAGGCTCATTGCTCCGAGGATGGCGGTTATCACAGGACACGGTGAGCGTTACGTTGCAGTCTGCAAAGTAATCCGAAGCATGCTCTGTTGATTGGGTGTGGTTTAAATAGCCTCCCATCAAAGTAGTCCAGGTTAAGTAGTCCCAGGCCACCACACCCAAAACACTATACCGCATAGCTTAGTTCTTAGGAACCAAGCTATGCGAATGCCTCCATGTTAACTGCAGGCCCAATGAAAAGTAGTCCCTCTTCAAACATGTTCTCCACAATGAATATGAGCCTGGCGCCAGAGGCGCCAGGACTGACTCCAGGAGAGTCTTGGGAGTGGATGCAAGGCCTCCAAGGCCTTAATGGAGCCCGAACCCTGACCTTACCTGGCAAGTGGGCTTGCCAGTAGGGGTCTGGGGTAAGGGTTGTGACACCTCCTGCTGATGGCGAAACAGCAGAGAGATGCTCCGATATCAGACAAACTGGGTGACAGACCTACTATCGTCCCTAGGATTACTAGTGAATCGAGAGAAATCAGAAATGATACCAGCGAGGAGAATATAGTTCCTGGGGTTCATTATAGACACCAGGACAGCTACACTAGAACTGCCAGCCAGAGAAATTAGTGACATAAAGAGAGAAATAAGAAATTGCCTGAGCGAAAGCATAATATCGCTTCAGACAATAGCGTGAGTAGTGGGCCTATTAGCAGCTTCAATTCAGGCGATATTTCCAGGGTCGCTACATTATCGAGCCCTCCAACGACTGAAGATAAAACATTTACAACAGGGCCTGAGATACCATCAGTTGATACCCCTAGATATAGAACTAGAATGGTGGTTGCAGAATGCGGATGCCTGGAACGGAAAAGCCATGTTCGGAGATTGGCCCGATCTAGTAATAGAATCAGACGCCAGCAGAGCAGGCTGGGGAGCCCGCTGCAGAGAGTTAGAGAGAGGTGGCAAATGGAGTACAGAAGAGCTCAAGTTACACATGAACTGTCTAGAGCTACTAGCCGCATCGTTTGCGATGAAGGCTTTTACAAAAGGCAAAGTGAATTCTTGTATCCTGCTGAAGATGGACAATATATCAGCAGTCAGATACATCAATCATTTACGAGGGACGAAGTCCAAATTAGTAGCGGAACTAGCCAAGGATTTCTGGCACTTCTGCCTAGAATCAAGGACCTCAGTAGTAGCGGAATATTTCCCAGATTCGCTCAACGTAGTAGCAGACTGGAACTCCGGATACCTGGCAGACTCCAGCGACTGGATGCTGGACAAGACCATCTTCCACCAGATAGAGGACCTTTGGGGGCTAATACACACAGATCTGTTTGAGTCCCGACTGAATGTGCAAAAGACCAGATATTTCAGCTGGAGACTAGATCCGACTGCAGCCAGAATAGATGCTTTTTTCCAAGATTGGAGGGGAGAGATGCACTACGCCTTCTCGCCATTCATTATGATCAACATGGTACTAGCGAAGGTTCGCAGAGAGAGAGTGACAAAGCTACGATGCAGTTTGGAGTAGATGGTCACAATGATGCAAAGGGAGAAGTCTTCATCCTGTTTCTGCACCTTTAGTAGAGATATTACATTTCTTAGCAGAGTTAATCCAAGACGGTAAAGCATACAGAACGATTGGAGTATACAGGTACGCAATTTCAGTGGATAACGTACCGATAGAGGGATTGCCCGCAGGGGAGAACTCGGCAGTAGTCCGACTACTTAGAGGAATAAGATTTAGGAAACCGCCAAAGCCAAAGTATGACACTTTATGGGACATTTCGGTAGTCCTGATGTAGTCCTGAAACTGTTGGCCAGCTGACCAGGTAACAGATACCTTTCCCTGAAGCAACTGTCAGAGAAATTGGTGATGCTTTTGTGCCTAGTATCATGTAGGAGGGTAGCAGACGTCAGAGCACTAGACGTGAATAGGAAGGTGTACGGACCAGAAGGAGTAACCTTCACCCTAGCCGGGAGAACAAAGACAGACTCCACTACAATAGTCTATCCCTACCTGGTGGACCACCCCAAGTGGTGCGTAGCAGCCGACATAAAAGAATATGAGCTTAGGACAGAAGAGATGAGGCCAATGGGGACGACGCAATTGCTTATAGCGTGTAGGAAACCTCAGAAGACGGTAGCGACTGTCACCATAGCAAGATGGTTGAAAGAATTGATGCCACTAACAGGAACAGATATGGCTGGGTTTGGAGCACATTCCGTTAGAGGTGCAATGGCTTCAAAATATCCTGCGAGCGGCTGACTGGGCCAGTGATACTACCTTTAGGACATTCTATTTTAAGCCGGTACAATCAGTGGCAGCTTTGAACAAGCATAATGCTTGCCTCCGTCTTGACACAGAATGAAGATTACCCCTGCTAATAGCGCAGGGAGTCTTGATTCTATTAAAGATAAGGAGGTGAGCATTACTTTCCCGCCCTAGATACACAGGAGAGTTAATGTTGATGTAAACTAATGTACTTACAATGGGTTTCTCCCAGAATAAGGTGTGTATCCGCCTCCCTAACGTGCTCTTTATGTTCTTTTCACTAGGAGATGATCAGAAGAACAGCTGAGCCAGGTTATTGAAAAACAAGAGCTGTATGAGAGCGAAGCCGCCAGTTTGAATGCGGAAGGTTCGCAGGACAGTGCAGTGGAGTGAACAGAGAAAATGTTTGGACTAGTTCAGAGTTCAGTTAAAGTTGGAGTGCAGTTAAGAGCATTAAAGAAGAGGTAGAGAACAGTAAATGGAAGGACGAGGATCACATGGTCGGGACTTTGGGACTAAGTGTGACCTGGAACAAAGGGAAATGTAGTTTTTTGATTGAAAAAAGAAAAAAAAACAGAATGTTTTTCCCTTATGGGAAGTTCCAAAAAATGTGTTTGTTGTTGTAACTGCTGGAGACAGGAATAAATTGAAGATGAAGCATAATGCTCGCCTCCTTGTCTTTAATAGAATCAAGACTCCCTGCGCTATTAGCAGGGGTAATCTTCATTATTAAGGGGCATGTGTATTGCGCTCTGCAGGCGAAACAAAGATAAGCATCCAGTAAGGAGCTGCAAACCTAAGTGACATTAAAAAATTTGATTAAGCTTTCTTTTTCATAATTGAGGGAAGATCATAGTTTGTGAACCCCTTACCTGCACGTCCTATTCCTCGTCCCAGTACTTTCTCTGAGAGGCTGCAGCCTCCATGACAGGAAGGATCTCACATATTTTTCTTCAGTTATGACTCTGCCCCATGTTGCAGAGAGAATAAAGCTCCCCTCTTCCCATCATGCAGTAGTTTCAATTCCTACCTTATGCCACTGACCCTGACGTGCCACTGGGCTTCACGCTGCCATGTGAAGACCTCTCTCTGTGAGGCTTTGAGGGGTAACGTTTTGTTGGCATGTCATCCTTTCTGCCACTGAAGCTGGAACCATGAGGCAGGGTCACCTCAGCACCTTGCGGGCCAGGGGCGTTCAGTTGAGGGGCAAGAAGAAATGCAGACAGCCTTGCTCAGTTAGCAAGAGCCTAGCAAGGGTGTAACCTGCCGATCGGGAGAGGGGTGGGGATGGTAAGTATTGGTAAGGCTCCAGCATGTGGAACAGAGGTAAGGAGTTTAGGGTGAAAATTATGAGCAATTATGCATTATTTGCATGCTCCAGCCTTACATTACTGGTTATGGTCAGCAGGACGGACAGGAAACCTGCCTATAAAACATTGGTGGCCATGTTGGGTGAGGTCGAGGCCCCAGCATCTCTTCACATGTGAGGGTGGGGTGCTGTACATGTGGCAGCATTCCGGGAGAAACATTGTTGCTACATTTTGTTTTTCTGGCTTGCAGATTACATCATATAATCTCAGTGAGTAACAGGAAAACTTCTCTCTAAAAAAAAGGAACAAGAAGACTACCACTTCCAGTCTAACATTCTCCTTTCCTAACAAGAGGAGAAGACTGCAAGAAATTGGAAAGGAAATGGCTAGCTTCCCCCTCTTCATGTGCAATGTGCAAAAGACCAGATATTTCAGCTGGAGACTAGATCCGACTGCAGCCAGAATAGATGCTTTTTTCCAAGATTGGAGGGGAGAGATGCACTACGCCTTCTCGCCATTCATTATGATCAACATGGTACTAGCGAAGGTTCGCAGAGAGAGAGTGACAAAGCTACGATGCAGTTTGGAGTAGATGGTCACAATGATGCAAAGGGAGAAGTCTTCATCCTGTTTCTGCACCTTTAGTAGAGATATTACATTTCTTAGCAGAGTTAATCCAAGACGGTAAAGCATACAGAACGATTGGAGTATACAGGTACGCAATTTCAGTGGATAACGTACCGATAGAGGGATTGCCCGCAGGGGAGAACTCGGCAGTAGTCCGACTACTTAGAGGAATAAGATTTAGGAAACCGCCAAAGCCAAAGTATGACACTTTATGGGACATTTCGGTAGTCCTGATGTAGTCCTGAAACTGTTGGCCAGCTGACCAGGTAACAGATACCTTTCCCTGAAGCAACTGTCAGAGAAATTGGTGATGCTTTTGTGCCTAGTATCATGTAGGAGGGTAGCAGACGTCAGAGCACTAGACGTGAATAGGAAGGTGTACGGACCAGAAGGAGTAACCTTCACCCTAGCCGGGAGAACAAAGACAGACTCCACTACAATAGTCTATCCCTACCTGGTGGACCACCCCAAGTGGTGCGTAGCAGCCGACATAAAAGAATATGAGCTTAGGACAGAAGAGATGAGGCCAATGGGGACGACGCAATTGCTTATAGCGTGTAGGAAACCTCAGAAGACGGTAGCAACTGTCACCATAGAAAGATGGTTGAAAGAATTGATGCCACTAGCAGGAACAGATATGGCTGGGTTTGGAGCACATTCCGTTAGAGGTGCAATGGCTTCAAAATATCCTGCGAGCGGCTGACTGGGCCAGTGATACTACCTTTAGGACATTCTATTTTAAGCCGGTACAATCAGTGGCAGCTTTGAACAAGCATAATGCTTGCCTCCGTCTTGACACAGAATGGAGATTACCCCTGCTAATAGCGCAGGGAGTCTTGATTCTATTAAAGATAAGGAGGTGAGCATTACTTTCCCGCCCTAGATACACAGGAGAGTTAATGTTGATGTAAACTAATGTACTTACAATGGGTTTCTCCCAGAATAAGGTGTGTATCCGCCTCCCTAACGTGCTCTTTATGTTCTTTTCACTAGGAGATGATCAGAAGAACAGCTGAGCCAGGTTATTGAAAAACAAGAGCTGTATGAGAGCGAAGCCGCCAGTTTGAATGCGGAAGGTTCGCAGGACAGTGCAGTGGAGTGAACAGAGAAAATGTTTGGACTAGTTCAGAGTTCAGTTAAAGTTGGAGTGCAGTTAAGAGCATTAAAGAAGAGGTAGAGAACAGTAAATGGAAGGACGAGGATCACATGGTCGGGACTTTGGGACTAAGTGTGACCTGGAACAAAGGGAAATGTAGTTTTTTGATTGAAAAAAGAAAAAAAAACAGAATGTTTTTCCCTTATGGGAAGTTCCAAAAAATGTGTTTGTTGTTGTAACTGCTGGAGACAGGAATAAATTGAAGATGAAGCATAATGCTCGCCTCCTTGTCTTTAATAGAATCAAGACTCCCTGCGCTATTAGCAGGGGTAATCTTCATTATTAAGGGGCATGTGTATTGCGCTCTGCAGGCGAAACAAAGATAAGCATCCAGTAAGGAGCTGCAAACCTAAGTGACATTAAAAAATTTGATTAAGCTTTCTTTTTCATAATTGAGGGAAGATCATAGTTTGTGAACCCCTTACCTGCACGTCCTATTCCTCGTCCCAGTACTTTCTCTGAGAGGCTGCAGCCTCCATGACAGGAAGGATCTCACATATTTTTCTTCAGTTATGACTCTGCCCCATGTTGCAGAGAGAATAAAGCTCCCCTCTTCCCATCATGCAGTAGTTTCAATTCCTACCTTATGCCACTGACCCTGACGTGCCACTGGGCTTCACGCTGCCATGTGAAGACCTCTCTCTGTGGGGCTTTGAGGGGTAACGTTTTGTTGGCATGTCATCCTTTCTGCCACTGAAGCTGGAACCATGAGGCAGGGTCACCTCAGCACCTTGCGGGCCAGGGGCGTTCAGTTGAGGGGCAAGAAGAAATGCAGACAGCCTTGCTCAGTTAGCAAGAGCCTAGCAAGGGTGTAACCTGCCGATCGGGAGAGGGGTGGGGATGGTAAGTATTGGTAAGGCTCCAGCATGTGGAACAGAGGTAAGGAGTTTAGGGTGAAATTTATGAGCAATTATGCATTATTTGCATGCTCCAGCCTTACATTACTGGTTATGGTCAGCAGGACGGACAGGAAACCTGCCTATAAAACATTGGTGGCCATGTTGGGTGAGGTCGAGGCCCCAGCATCTCTTCACATGTGAGGGTGGGGTGCTGTACATGTGGCAGCATTCCGGGAGAAACATTGTTGCTACATTTTGTTTTTCTGGCTTGCAGATTACATCATATAATCTCAGTGAGTAACAGGAAAACTTCTCTCTAAAAAAAGGAACAAGAAGACTACCACTTCCAGTCTAACATTCTCCTTTCCTAACAAGAGGAGAAGACTGCAAGAAATTGGAAAGGAAATGGCTAGCTTCCCCCTCTTCACCCTCTTGCTCATCCGATTCTTCCACTTCCTCATCATCAATGTCAACTCTGGAAGATACCGAGGAAAGCACCTTGATTTACAGTCACACACAAATGTTATAACACAAATTGCTGATTACATGTGTTTCTATGAAGAGATGGACTCTATATCTGGTGAACAGGGGGGAAGGGAGCTCCCCATAGGTAGTTTAAGAAATCTGGCAAATCGGGATTACCTCTTCTGCCTGCGATAAAGGAGGCCATTCTTAAGGAATTTGAGTTAGCATCAGTCCTCCAAGATTCTGCCCAAAGCTGTCTCCTCTGCAAGGGAAAGGGAAGCCAATGCATCAATCCCTTCAGATTGATGATATTCTGCAGAGTCTTTTAATCGAGTCTTCTAATACACTCAGAGAGACTGCCATCAAGAATGTGCTGGATACAAAAATGGATTCTACTCCCAAGAAGGCCTTTCTGGCACTCCCACAGGACTTGTACATATGTCTCCGACATGGCAGAAACTGTGTTTGTGGTCTGTAGGCTGTGCCCCCTAAAAGCTTTCGCATGAAAAGATACATACAGGAGAACGCCCACATTACGTAGGTCGGTAGGGGGAACAAGCCTGAAGAGTGTGCTGGAGTGCAGCAGTTAAGTGGTAGGAGTGGAGCAGGTGGGGGGGTCAGCACAGCAGAATGGTGGTGCGGAAAAGGGGTGCCCCCTGAAAGGGATCAGGAGTGTGCTGGGACTAAAAGGCCAACCCTTAAGACTGGTGGCCACCGGAGATGTCATGCCCTGCTTATACTGCCATTCTCTTTCAACTTCCAGACCATGCATAAGGGCATCTTGCTGGGACAGGACCCCACACCAGAGAGAACTGGACTCTCTTCCTCTTCAACAGCGTCATAGGCTCTGTGGCCCATTCCATTAACAGTGGGAATCGAGATCTTGCTAAACTGGAGCCACCAGGATGGCTTCCGCCATAGAGTTCCTGATCTTTGCTAACACTTTTGGTAGGAGTGTCAGAGGAGGGAAAGCATGAAAAGGCCAGACGGCCTTCTTGATGTCATGGGGTCCAGTCACCAAACCTCTTGGACTGGATACATTGAGAAAAACATGGAAACATAGGCGTTCAGGCAGAGGAAAGAGATCCAACATTGGATAATCAAACCTCCCTGATGCTTGTTGATATGCTCCCTGATCAATTTCCCAGACAGAGGATGCAGAGCTGCTTAGATGGTCTCCCGTGCAATTTCCCAAAAGGATTTCCTATGACTAGGATAAATTTTCTTTCACTGTCTAGTTCAGGGCACTGCAGTGTATGGTCCCCTTGTGTTTCACATACGCCTTGGCTTAATTTTTGTCTGCCCAGAGCCCACCCGGTCTCCTAATAATATGCTTAGCTAACATCAAGAGAGCTCTGTAGATAGTCTGCAACTCCTTCCAATTGTATGACCATGCAGCTTCCCGAATTGATCATTACTAATGTGCTTGGAGATTCCCTACAGTGGACCCCCGCGCTACATTCTGGCATCTGCAGTAATCATGATCTCTGAGGGCCTAGACAGAGAGTACCCATCCAGCTGCTTTTTAGGAAGCCACCACTGGAGTTTGTCCCTCAACTCCTGGTAAATGTGTATCCTGCCCTGGAAGGCCTTGGACTCATGAACATAGATCCTGAGAGTATAGTTCACCATATGAATTCTCAATCATGGCACACCAAATACTTTGGAAGCAAACAGAGTCACAACTTCAGCAGCAGCCTGGCCATTGCCCAATAGTTTTTGGATAAAGATTTCAAATGGTTCTGTATTCTGACTAGCCAATCCTCTGGTAAAAACACATGAGCCAATGCCATCCAAAACCTATTACAAATGAGTTGGCGATCTTGAAAAGATACAATGTTGGATTTGTTCCAATTGTCCAAGAGCCTCAATCTTTGTAACGTTTTGCACAAAATGCTAAGATTACCATCACCAACTGCCCAGACGGAGCCCTGAACAGCCTATCAAACAAGTATGGGACAACAAATAGATCCATTTTGTGCAAATTAGTAACCACCGGTCCTATCACTTTTGTGAATACCTGTTAAGCTGTGCTGAGTATAAAGGGAAGGACCAGTAATTGGAAATAACAACCAACCACCAGGAACCTCAAGAATTGGTTTGAGGGGTATATTGGCACATGATAATAAGCATCCTGAATAACGATCGAAACCAGAAAGGGTGCTTCTTAAGCAAAGGAATGATATGACACAGAATCTCCATTTAGAATTTCTAGGTGGCGACAACGTTATTGAGTCTTTTCGGGACCAGGATTAACTCACATTTGCCATTTATTTTCGGAGTCTAAAATATAGTGGAATATTAGCCTTGCCCTTGTTCCCTTCAGGTTACACACAACAGCATTTTCTTCTTCAGCAATTCCTCGACACGCTGCACCAAGGCTAGCTGTTTTGATAAGAGCCTGGGTTTTCAAAAACTCTGTCTTGTAGCCATTCTTCTCAATTCTATTGACTGTAATGTTTTTCTAGTCTTCTGAAAGGGATGTCATTTAGGGGTCAGAAAGGGTCACAACTGCGACCCCTGAGATCTCCCTTGCTACCCCTGAGGCCTCCCTTGCTACCCCTAAAAAAACATTTTTAAAAAAAAAACATTTTATGCAAGCTCCTGGGCTGTGACCAGCGCCATGTGGCTCTTCGCTTCTGGAGTGGCTGGCTTTCGTGTTCAGGCCTCTTAAAATAAAATGGACAGGGGTGCCACAAGCCTAACACTTTGAGCAGTGACCCTAAATAAGAAAGAATTGGAATACCAAATAATGTGTCTTTCTGGAATTCTATATAATAATTGCTTGACTCATTAAAGGTTTATTTCAGGCACACTTCAGGTGGTCAGTCACTGAATTAGTCTGTTCTTAAACACCTCAACTCAGCCTTTCATCCTTCTGAGGTCAATAAATGAGTAGCAACACAGTGTGGGTGATATTGTATGTATATTTTGTCTATTTAAAGCGTTTAAGTGTAAATGCTATAAAATAACACATCATTATCATTTGGCCATGGACATCTGCTTGCATTCACAGTAATTTGGTAACATGGCCTATAAACACTGATCTTAACAGTACCTATGGCGATACAAAGAAATGTATATCACATTATAGTGATATCGTAACCATATTTTTCATAGTGTACTTAGGAACATTGCTATGTGATGCCACTTCCTGTTTTATCAAGGGGTGAAAGGTTGCATTCCATCGCTTCCCGCGATATCACTTCAGGGTGGGGTCAAATGGCATCACTTCCTGTGTGATCATCAGGTCAAGGATCATGTGATGTCACTTTCGCTTTTGGTAAAAATTATGTCCCTGTCTTCTGAGGGCCATAGGAGCTGATCCCCGACTGGTCTAGCATTAGAACTTCTGTAGAGAGGCCGGTCCTGAGTGAATTTTTCATTTGAATTAAAACGAAATAAAACTATGATTTAGCAAGACCACTCAGAGAAATCCTATCTGTGTGGAAGAGGGTGGGGGTGTGATCGCCTTCTCAGAGGTTTAGGGGCTGAAGCCCAACCACAAGAGTAATAATTCCAGATTTTAAATGCTGAAATAAATCAGGGTTTTTGTGTTCGGCCTTCGAAATGTGGAAATATCACATAGAACTGAGAGGCCTCTGGACAGGGTTTTCCTGTGGAATGCTGTTTTAAAAAAAATGTGTAATGGTTTAATAAATAACCTTTATAAGTGTTACAAATAGAGAAGGACAGCTGCATGTATCTTATTACATTTCAAAACTGTACAAATATCAATTCATCACACCACTGCACAACACATCACATTCAATAAAAAAACAAATAATATTACACGTGAGAATGACCAAGATAAAACAAATAATGCTTCATACAACTTACCAATCGATTAAGTTCTAATAACGTGAGCACTTTAATACCCCAATAGTTAATAAAAAACTGATTTGCCAGAAAAAGCTGCGGTACCAATAAAGGTCAACATTTTGTGGATAACTGGTGGTGTAGTAGTACTCCCCCAAGAAACGACTGCAAACAGAGTCTAATGTCGGGCACATCGTTACCAGATGTTTCAAGGTTCCCTTAATTAACACCTCTTTACAAAATTGACACAAGGCATACAAGTAGGCTCCAGGGTTTCGAGTATGCAGGATTTCACACGTTCAAATTAAATGAAAATGAACAGTGCATGAAGAGTTGCATTTGGGAATGTTATTCAGTAATCAGACAGAACCCCGCATTTGTTGTGTTCGCTGACCAGATCATAATATAATTTGTACCTTCATACTTCAGAACAGGCACGGATCCAGTCCAGTTCCCACAGGTCTTTCTTTACTAGTTGAGGGAAATCAATGCTGTCGACCAGAGTACAAGAAGATTTCTCCAGAAGCTCCTCAGACTTGGAAACCCAAGTTAGCAGGTGCTCACACTTCTTATCCAGTAAATTAACCTTGATGTTAGAAACAAGGGATCCAGGGGGCGGTGAAAAGATGTCACTCAGCAAAAGTAACGCATTCCACTCCAATCTGCTCTGTATAAACAATACGCTTAACTCGAATCTTATCACCCCAGTGGAATACAATTAGGAAGCCGTAACACCTTACACCACAGTTTTGCCTCTTAATAATTGAGGAGGTCCCAATTTAATGATAACATTGTTTCCAAACTGTACAGTGGTTTCGGATTTACTTTCATTTTGTAGTATTTGATGCCTGGTGACAAGGAGAATCTCCCATATTTACTGGTTATTCGCCTCAATTTTGGGATGAAACACTCCACCTTCAACTGCAATGTGGATTTTACCACTGCCTTAGTATTCCCACTACTGAACTGTACACCCAAATATAGAAAGCAATCTGTAGTTGTAATTGTCATATTCTCCAGAATCCAGGTAAAACCAAATGTTCCTCGAGCCTCAGAGAACTGCATCATTTTGTTTTTTTCCCCTGTTTATAATTACGTAATCTTCCGTGTCATACCCACTCAGTGCCTTTGGCATCCTCTGAAGACCAATTTGCGTGTGATCCAGTAAAAGGATGTCATCAACATAGGCTAGCCATCAAGTTTAACATCCTCTAAACAAGGAGATCCCAAGGAATAACCAACAATGGCTTCTCCCCCATCCAAAATGTAGATGTTGAACAGACAGAGGGCCAGAACACACCACTGTCTGAGCTCTCTGGTAGTAGGGGTTGCAAATGATAAGTTCCCCCTCTAGGTTTACTCTAGAACACGTATCTGAATGTAGGTAAACCAATACATTAAGGAATTCATGCGGGAGACCGCATTTGGGGAGTTTACACCCCAACTTGCCACGATTTACCAAATCAAAGGCGTATGCAAAGACAATGAAGCCTAAATAGAGATTTTATGAATTAGTTCTACTACACATGGCCTGTAGAGTATTCAAAATAGTTATATTTAGCGTGGTGCCAACTCCTTTCCTAAATCCAGTTTGGCATATACTTAGGCTGCTTGGTTGGATTGTCTATTTCCGTTAGCATCAATGCCTAAAATATCTTACTATCAACATCTAAAGGGGAAATTGGTCGATAGTTAATCGGTCCCCCTTTTTGTAGATGGGAACTATATGTGAGAGCTTCCATGACTCCTGAGATTTCTACAGACAAATAATAGTTGTAAATAACAAACAGAATTGAGGTCCACTGAAACATTTCATTCTTCATGATATAATTTGATAGTCCGATAGAGCCCATAGCTCGTGAACTACTGGCCTTCTTGATGAGAGTCAAAATATCTTCAAACTGGAGTCTTAACGCCCAGTCACCACCCAAGACAGAACTCATTTCACAACAAGAATCATAGCCACACAAATAGAGGGTTTGAAAGTGCTAACGCCATAACTCCTCGGAAACTGGGTTAATTTGCAAATCTAACTGATTCAACTACAAGTTATGATATGATAAGTCATTTATAACACGCCTGTAAAAGTGTTTTAGGCACAACAAGGCAAGGTAGGGAAGACAGAGGGAGGACAAAACAAATGATCTTACTAGGCCTTGTGTCATTCAGATTGTGCAAGTGTGTTGACGAAGTGCAGGGGAGAGGGAGAAGGGGGAGGTGCAAGGGAGAGGGAAGTGGTGAAGTGCAATCAGGGCAGCATTGCTCTGATTAAGTGCAGCCAGGGCAGCGCGGCTCTGGGTAAGTGCAAGGAGGCAGGGAACTGTTCTTAATAAGTAACCAAAACATCCTCTCACTTTAACCCTTAATCACTGAAAGCATTATCTCTGCATCCTGTTGTTGCATTAAGTGTTTATGTTCAATAATCCAATTCTTATATTTCTGTTTGCTATGTTTTGAAAATTCATATTTCACAGCTTCATAAATCGTAGTATACTTAAGTAGGCGCAATTCTTTCTGAGGCTCTCTTTTCCTATTAGCCACCTTTGGGGTCAAAGACATGAAGGTGACCTGTAGTTCTACTCTTGGAGCACGGCCCCCAGGCCAAATGGGCTTGCATCAACAACGATCTCTGATTCCAGGGCGGGGTCGAAGAATGCCATGGTGTCTTCCGTCATGAGGGCAGCTTTAATGTCCTCGAAAGCGGCCTGCTCAAGTGGGCCCCAGTGCCACGTTGACTCCTTCTTCGTTAACGCCCGGAGTGGTTCCGATCTTGAGGCGAGGTTTTGGATGAAACACCCACAGTAGGTCACCATCCCCAGAAAGCTCCTCACATCAGACACCGATTCGGGAGGTTGCGCCGATTTGATGTCCTGGACCTTTCTTGGATCGGGCGATACACCTCCCTTCTTGAACACAAAACCGAAGAATTCAATGGAGGTGCGCATGAACTCGCATTTTTCCTTATGAAGGGTAAGGCCCAGTGACTGGGGCCGTTCCAGGGTCTTTCCCAGCCTCCTCATATGGGCCACCTCTGTTTTCGCGAACACCAGAATGTCATCGCTGATGTTGAGGACGCCCTCGAGATCTGCTAGGGCACCCCTAATGATGTTCTGGAACACCTCGGCGGCAGATGACACTCCAAAACTCAACCTCCTATATCGGTACAATCCCCGGTGGGTGGTAAACGTTATGTACCTGGACTCGGGGTGGAGAACGACCTGGTGGTAACCTGCTCGGAGGTCCAGTTTCGAAAAGAACCGAGCCCCTTGTACTTCAGCAATTATGTCGTCGATCGTGGGTGTGAGATGCCGTTCCCTCTTTATTGCCTTGTTAGGGAGTCTCATGTCGACACAGATGCGGACAGAATCAGGTTGCTTAGGCTTTCTGGCCACTACGATCGGAGACACCCAGGGGGCCGGGCCTTCCACCTTTTTGATGATGTCCAGGTTTACCAAACTGTCCAGCTCCTTGTCCACCTGCTCCCTTAGATGAAACGGTACCCTACGGTGTTTCAGGGCAATAGGTTGCACCGACTCATCAATGTGAAGCCGAACCGGTTCACCGGTCATCTTTCCAATCCCACTGAAGAGTGTTGCATACTTGTCTAGGAGATCATTAATGTCTTCCATGTAGACTGAATAGGCGAAACTGACAATCCTCAGGGCCTCGGCAGCTGCACAGCTGAGCAGGGTGTTGTCACTCACAGGAGTTACATAGAAGCGAGCCTTGATCTGTGAGCCGTCATGTTCAACACTGGCTATAAAGGCACCATCCAGTGGTATCGGTTCCAGGCCTCCAAACGCAAATATGCGAGCCTTCGGTGTGTCCAGACCTGGGAGGGGTTAAAGCGTGTCATAATGTCCTCTGGCCATTACATTGACGGAGGCCCCCGTATCCACGAGCACCGGGACTGGGGAGTGGTTGACCTCCACCACACATCTGGGCTGCCTCCGACTCTTTCTTTTCAGGATTTCCACGCTCGAGACGAAAAAGATGTTCTCCTCCTCCTCCTCCTCGGCACCCTCTGCCTGGGGATCCACTTCGCCCTGATCTACCTGGGCCACATTTGGCGGCGGGTTCTGGCCTGGCCTCTCGGCACCATCACCGGCATGGCTGCACGGCATACCCTTGAAAAGTGATCGGCCAGTCCACATCTGCCACAGGTCTTTCCCACCGCCGGACATTCTGTCGTGTGAGGAAGGTCGTACCCGCATTTCTGGCACGACTCCCCGGCTCTGCCTGCCCTGTCGCGGGGTCCTCCAATAGGACGTCTCATGCCTCTGCCACCTCGCCACAAAACGCACACCTCCTCCGACCTCACTGACCGGGATCCTACCTCCATCTTATTGGCCCGTGCCTCCGCCACCTCATGGCAACGGCCGAGCTCCAGTATGCGGGGCAGAGTGATGCCTGGCTCTCTCAGGACCTGCCTCCTGAGTTTGCCGGAGGAGCATGCGTGGATTAACATTGTGCGCATCATGTCTTCCGTGTCCGTCCACGCACATCCTAGGGAGAGGCGGCGCAAACGACCATAGAAGGTGTCCAGCGTCTCATCATCATTCTGTTTGGCCGACAGCATAACAAATCTCTCATAGTCCACATTAGCAAGGGGGAGGAAATGTGCAAGGAGTGCCGCCTTGGCTGCATCATAGGAGGCATTGGCAGGTGTGAGGGATTCAAATATTTCCTGGACCGCAGGCCCTGCGGAGTACAGCATGGTGGCCACTCTGCTGTCATCGTCCGTCACCTGAGAGGCCCTGAAATACATATCAAGGCGACTCATCCATCTCCTCCACCGGGGGCCCATGCTCGAAGGTGGCCCCGATGCGTCAAATTCCGGAATGGGCTGCAGAGCGGCGTGGGCCGCAGGTGCTCTTGCCTGAGCCATGATGGGGGGTCCAGGTTGGGCAGCTGGCAGCACTGCTGGAGGTCCTTGCAGGGGCAACTGTGGAGCCGGTATCGGCTGTTGCATTGGAATTACTGGAGGCTGCCCAGCCTGTTGAGGAATCGGTGCAGCCCCGGCCCCGTCATCTGAATCTTCAGAGTCAAACATAGGTCTGAGCGCACAGGCACCCCCACAAGTTGTCCTGGAGGCCGCAACTCAGCCACCCTTCACCATCCACAGTGTGAGTGTCTATAACAGTCAAATCCGATACCAGATACACACTACGAGCCTGACAGCTCACCCGGGACGGGCACCAGCTCCAAGGACCAGGAACAAAGCGTGCTGGTATGAAGGTATCTCAATCACAGCCTTCTCCGATGATGAAGAGGACGAAGAAGATACCACAGCCACTTGATGATGAAGGGGACGAAGAAAAATGCTGTCTCCATCCGCTGGCATCCACCAGTGTATAGGTGTTCCAAAAATTAAGCCATAAGCATGGAGTAGGCTAAGCAGGTCCAGCCATGTTAACCCTTCTCCTGGCTTTCACACGACGTAGTAACACCAAAACTACATGAAAATCCACAATCCAACCATGGGTGTGCAGATCAGGCTACCTGCAAGCAGAATTTCCAAAAATTTGGCCCGGATTCAATTCCCCCTCCAAAACGGAGCTCAGAGAACATCTGCGGCCTACCAGACAAAATGGCCGCCGGCCGCGTGTACGAGCCGCAGCCACGGCGTAAGACGGAGCATCCAGGTGCTCCGTACATGCAGAAAAAATTCGGAAGCCTTCACCGCCGGGCCCGGGCATCCGCACTCGCTCGTCGCCACTGTTGGGGGGCGGTCCTGAGCCCCCACAGCGTGCCCGCAAGCCCCCACCTGAAAGGACACGCACAGACACAGCCTTTCGGTTCGGGCTTCCCGGTGGCTCTGTCCGCGGCTGGGAACGCCCCTTTATTTATATTCGAGGCGGCGGCGTGCAACGTCACGCCGCCGCGCGAGCCCGTCATTACGGGCAGCGCCACAACACCCATCAACTTGTATTGTACCCAATGAAACTGCACGTTTGCATTTTAAACATGCACTTTTCACAGCAGTGTTTTTTTGGGGGGTTCCCACCAAAACCCACCACCAAAACTGCCCTCACCACCTACCCCTGCCTCCGACCAACCCCAACCTTCCCCAAACACCCAACACATAACTGTTTAACAAAAAAACAAAAAAATGAAAATGACCGCGGGGAAAACTGCACGTTTAAAATGACAAAGTGCTGTTTCAGCAGCGAAAATACGCCTTATGCTAAAAATACATTGCTAACTGTTGGTGAGAAGATACATTTCTCCAACTCATTTAGTTGCAAGACAGCATCTCCTAGGAGGCTGTTAAACTTTCAAACATTGCGCATTGACCAAGAAATACGATTACCAGCAAAATTGACGATTGCACTATACAATGTCAAACGTCATTTCCGCCGGAAGCATATTATGGTTGCTTAACTCAGAAACCATGAAGTTAAAACACTCGAGAAATAAATCAGCACTAACACACATGTAATCAATACAGGAAGAAAAAGCACCTTTTTTTTAATAAACATATTTTATTGGTGATTTAAACACATTCACACTAGGTGTGTCACGGTATTAGTTTTATGACGGTACAATAACCTTCTTGCCAAATGACGGTATATCATGGTTATCGCGGTATAGCAGGTGGAGTTAACTAATCTTAACAAATATTTTCTAAAAGGTCATAAATTGTCAGATTTATCATCACAAACAAAACCAGGCACCCAGTGGCAGAATTGGGCTTTTCAACATACTTTCCACTGAAATGCCACCCCTTGATTCCACCAAACACAAACACACGTGTGGAGAGGAGGGGGGTGGGGGCGAGCCCTGCTGCGACTGGCAAAGCAAACTGAATAGCTTTTCTTAAGTGGTCATTTAGGCTTTTAGCTCCCCCACTGGCTACTGGTGAAGATGAACATGTTGCCATCTCGATAACCTGCATATAACCTGCATGTCACAGATCAATGGAGTCTGATGGTAGTATACGCTTGTGCGCATGCACACGCACTCTATCTTTACGTTTCAGCCTTTAGTTTACTTGCGGGCCAAAAGGTGTTCAGTAATCACAGACATGTTACCCTTTGGTATGGCAACAAGGAATACCCACATAGATGAGTACATTTCGCAGTGTGACTTATATGTACATTCAATGATAGAACCAGGGAAATCCCCATTTTCATATGTTTAGAAAACATTATCCATTATAAATATATAAACCCCAAAGCCTCCAACCCAAAGTAAACCCTTTTCCTTCTTGGCACTGTATTTATTCTTCCTATTGCTAACATATTGATTTTGTGTCAGGTACGTGTGGTTTATGGAATGGCATTAAAAACTGCTCCAACTGAAACTACTTGGCAGACGGCACATCCAACAGTGCAAGACCAAGACTACGCAGCACTTGCTTACTGCAGCCTTTCCAAATCAGATTGAAAAGCAACGGTATTAACGGTATACCGGTATAAACAATGTGACGGTTATTATTGTTCAATTAAGTGGTTCACGGTATCTTTAAGAGTATACCGTAATACCGTTACATCCCTAATTCACACAACATGTCAACAGTTTCCCCCCCCCCTTCCACCCCCCATGCCGGGTTGATTCCTTAATCTGTTCATGTTTGTCACGCCATGCATCACCTCCAGTGGTATGTCGCCTGTAATGTTCAAGATAGGGCCTCAGTGCTCCAGCCATCGCCCACCAATAGTTCTCAGACTTCACGTTCTTCCCACTTTCCCCAGATCTTCGTAGCTTTTGCAGGGCACCCCCGTGCCGTGTATATTCTATGTTCTTTTGTCACGCAGATGTCCATTTCGTTGACCCATTGGTCGACTGTTGGGCATTCTGGTGCACCCCATTTCTGTGCTATGTCCCGCTTTATCAAGCCCATTGCTGTGGAGAGAAAAATACCCTCCCATTTGTTCGAGGCGCTTTCATCCGGAGCACCCAGTAGCATTATTGCGGGTTCTAGTGTTATTGTGCGGCCCAGCGTTCTTGTAAGTACTTGTGAGCATTGTGTCCAGAAGTTTCTGATCTCGGGGCAGTCCCAGAGGAGATGAAAAAAAGTGCCCTCCACCCCCCGGCATCTCAGGCAATTGGGGTCTGCTGCCCTCCCCCAACCGAAAAGGGCCACGCGGGGGTAGTATTCCCTGTGAAGTATTTTGAGCTGTACCAATCTTATTCTGGAGTCTATTGCAATTTCGCGAGGGTGCATGAGGACCTGAATCCAGTCCTCAGGGTCAATATCCCCAATATCCCGCTCCCATCTGGTTTTGAGGCTGGCCAGTTCCGGAGTAGCGAATGCATTGATGGCCTTATACAGTATAGTCGTTACCTTGGTGGGGATATGCTGTGGCAGTAGGTTACGTTCTAGGGGTGTATAATCTGGTGCGTCGGCAAGTTCCTGCCTGTAACCCCGGAGAGCGTGTGTTAGTTGTGTGTAGTGATATTGTTCTGCTGCCGGGATTCCAAATTTCTGTTGAAGTGTTTCAAACGGAAGGATGGCGCCATCCGCGATAACATCTCCCACTGTTGTTATCCCGGCCCTCACCCATCGGGTCCATGTGGTCAGTTTTTTAACCTCCGTCAGCATATGATTGCCCCATAGTGGTTGTGCCGTGGTGATCCTGTTCTCCCAGCCTATGTGTCTATGGGCCTGCCTCCAGACAGTCGTGATATGGGATGAAGTGGTTTGTGCGGGGGGTCTGGGTAGGCTTTGGAATAGTGTTCGGATTGGCGGGGTATCCTGGGTTATGGGTAATTCCGCTTTGATATGTGGGAGTTCCGGGTCCCTATGGAGGAGGTCATTCACTATATTTGACTGGCCCAGTAGTAGGATCTGAGATGTGGGGCTCCTATGCCCCCCTCCCAAACAGAGCGCTGCAGCGTGGCTAGTGCTATTCGGGGCTGCTATCCCTTCCATATCAGTTTCCTTAAGAGGCCCTCTACCCGGGTGAACTTCGAATTTGGTATGGCTAGCGAGGCGTTCTGCAGGACATAGAGGAAACGTGGAAGCACCATCATCTTGAATAGCGCCGCTCTCTCCATGAGTGTTAGTGGCAGGAGCCTCCAGTGCTGTATGTCACCATCGAAGCGGTCGATCAGCGGGTGTAAATTGTGCACCACATAGTTTGATAGTGCCCCAGTGACCCATATGCCCAGGTAACGAAAACCCTCCCTCTCCACTCGACATGGGGTGTCCGCGGAATTGCCAGATCATCACCTTTAATCGGAAAGAGGTCTGATTTCCCCCAGTTTACCCTGAGGCCACTGAAATTCCCGTAGGTCATCAGTATTCGGGCTATGATGGGGCATGCGTGGTCCGGGTTGCTCAAATACAACAGTAGGTCGTCTGCATAAAGGGAGAGTTTATCCTCCCGTCCGTTCGGCCATTGGAATCCGGACCATGTAGTTACTTGTCGGAGCCATCGGGCTAGTGGCTCGATTGCCAGGGCGAAGAGAAGGGGGGACAGTGGGCAGCCCTGTCGAGTGCCTCGGCCCAGCGGGAAGGTTCTAGAGGTCCAACCGTTTACTCTAACTGCGGCCAAGGGGGCCTCGTATAGAAGTTGAACCCAACTGAGAAATGTTTCGCCTATGCCCATATGTCTCATTATTGACCAGAGACTTGTCCATACCACCGAATCAAACGCTTTCTCAAAATCAATTGCAAGCAATGCGAGTGGTGTATTAAGGGTTGGGGCCCTTTCCAGGAGCAGGTGTAAATGTCGCAGGTGCATTCTGGACGATCTTTGCGGCATGAAGCCGCATTGATCCTGATGGACCAGTGCCGTTATGACCGTTTGGAGCCTATTTGCCAATACTTTGGCCAGGATTTTAGTTTCGCTATTATTAGCGATATCGGTCTATACGACTTGCATTGGTCGGGAGGTTTCCCTTGTTTGGGAATGACCACGATATTGGCGGTTCGTAGGTCCGGGGAAGGGTGCCCTGCATCTTGGCGGCTAGGAACAGATCACGAAGGGGGGCCGCCATCTTGTTGGTGCCTAACTTCTTCCAGGTCTCGGCCGGGAAGCCATTTGGGCCTGGTGTTTTCCCCGATTGTAGTTGGGTCATGGCCTCCGCGATCTCGGCTTCGTCTATTTCCCTATCTAGGTGTGCTCTTTGGGGTTCCGACAACTGCGAGAGCATGATATCTTCCAGAAGGGATGAGTCCGTGGGGGCCTTTGGAGCGGCGTAGAGCGAGGCATAAAAGTTGGCAAATGCCTCCACTATTTCTGGGTCTGTTTGCGCAGGTCTATCTGGGTTATCTGTAATTGATCTAACATGTCTGTGCCCTTCCTCCTGTCGCTCCAGCCATGCCAATAGTTTACCCGCTTTATCTCCCTGTTCATAAATTCTGATTTTGGACTCCCTGTGTGCCTGTCTGGCATTATCCAGTGCTGTATTATGCAGTGTAGCTCTGGCCTTTAACAGGGAGCGGTGTGTTTCTGGGGTAGCGTCGGCGATGTAATTGGTTTCCCACTGTTCTACCTCAGCCTCCACCTCAGTTACTTTCCTATGCTGTTCTCTCCTTTTGTTGCATATCCAGGCCGTCATCTCCCCTCTAAGTACCGCCTTGTGTGCTTCCCAAAGTGTCACTGGGTCCCCCACCGAGCCCGTGTTAATTTCGAAGAATTCGTCTGATTTTACAGTAATGTGCTCCACGAATTCAGGGAGGCCCAGGTAGTAGTTATTTAATCTCCATGTTTTGGGCGGTAGGGGGCGCTCTGTGTGGAGCGTCACCTCGAGGGGAGAGTGATCTGATATGCCGCGGGGGAGGAGCTCTGACACCTTTACCCTATATGCTTTGGGGATTGGGAGGAAAAAAGAATCTAACCTGGATAGGGATGCGTGTGCTCCCGAGTGGAAGGAGAATCCCCGGTCTGTTGGGTGTAGTTCTCTCCACACGTCGCTCAGACCGAGCGCCGATGCGAAGGACGCCAGACCCGTGGGCCGGCGCGGGTTTCGGTTGTGGATATGTGTCCGGTCGAGTGTGTTACACATAACATCATTAAAATCCCCTCCCAGGATCCACAGCTCCGTCTGTTGTTGCGCCATCAGGGCCGTCACCTCCTCCAGGAGAGCCTCCCCCAATCCCGGTGCGGAGTATATCGCTAGAATAGCCATTGTCTCCCCCCAGAGTGTACCTCGAATCATCACAAAACGGCCACTGCGGTCCTGCACCACAGTGGATAATTCAAAGGGGAGTCGTTTATGCAGGAGGATCAGGACCCCGCGGGAGCCCATAGTGTACCCTGCGTGGTATGTCGCCCGATAGTTGGATCTGCGGAAAAACTGGCAGTTTGAGCCTGCTAAGTGGGTCTCAGTTAGAAGAGCTACATCAGGGGAGCGTCTGTTAAGAAACTGTAGGATCAGTCGGCCTTTTATACTTGAGCCCATGCCATTCACATTCCATGTAAGGAGCTTAAGAGACCTATGGCGTTCGTTAGACATCGATGAGGCTTGTGTATTTTGGTAGTCGGGGTCGCTATGTTGTTGTGTAGCCATTACTGTCTAGAGGTTTATGGTGTTGTGCTCTGCGGGCGCGTGGTGTATATGAACTTAGAAACTTCGTGTTCGCATTTGGTAGGAGCATGGGAGGCGAGCACTGCGTGTTTGGTGAATTCGCTATGGACGTGTGCCTGGTATGGTTCCCCGGAAAAAGATAAACATAATACAACTTCCCCTCCCCCCTCCCCATACTCCTCCCCAACATGAAGTATCTGTCGCCCGAACACTACTGGCGCTTAAAACTATGTCGCCAGGTTAACTTAACATGAATTGTTCACACTACCCCTCCGACTTACTATACCCGTATGGGTCTGGTGTCTCAGGTCTCAAGTCGGGGGCATGGCGGCCGCCGATAGCATGGTGTGTTACTGTTGACTGCTTGCGGTTCATGTGATCCGTTGCAGGGGGACGGGGGCGAACCGCTGTCAATGATATTCCCGGAGGAGTGTTCCTTGCAGGTCGTTGCCGGGGGAAGTGACCGGGCATTGAGTACGCCATTAATCCGCCCGTTCACGTGTCCGGCCGCTGCACCTCTTTTTTCTTTAAGCATTCGTTATTCATTGGGGTCTCCGTCTGGTTCGATTGGGACCTCCGGTCTGGGTTGCTGTGCAGGTCTTTCTCCCCGTGGTCGGGGTCTTGATCTACTTCTGCGATTTGGATTCCGTCCAGTACAGTCCCCCCAATGTGAGTTTCTGCCCATCACCAGACCTCCTGCGGGTCAGTGAAATGGACAGTTTTGCCCTCATGCAGGATTTTCAGTTGGGCTGGGAACAGCAGTCCGTATTTCACGTTCATTGAGCGTAGTTTCTTCTTTAGGTGTTCAAAGGATTGCCTGGCCCGTTGGACCTCACGGGTGTAGTCTGGAAAAAAGGCTATTTTCGCTCCGTTATATGTCATTGATCCTTTGGTACGGGCCATTTATAGGATTGTGTCTCTGTCGCGATAATTAAGCAATTTCGCGATGATTGTTCTCGGGGGAGCCCCGGGGATCGGCATCCCGTGGGCATGCGGTGTGCACCCTCCACCGAGAAAAATTTTGAGAAGGTCTTTGGTGCAAAGAGATCCGCCAGCAATTCCTCCAGGAAGAGTTCCACGGTGGGTCCCTCCGCACGCTCCGGTAGTCCCAGGATACGAATTTTGTTGCGGCGGGACCTTCCCTCTCCCTCGTCGACTCGGGCCTCCAGGGTTTTCAATCGATTCAAAGTTTGCGCGAGTTGTTGGTGTACCCCGCTCAGGTCATCCTCCACTCTGGAGAGTCGTTGTTCCGTTTCCCCGGTCCGGGATGAGAGTTTCTGGAGGTCGTGGCAGAGGAAGGAAACTTCGGTGGAGATGGTGTCCATCTTCTACTCCACCGAGGCGTGCGGGTTTTCGATGGCGGCCATCACGTCCTTTAATGAGAGTGGTTTCTCTGGTTCCTTTGGTGGAGAGGGGGTCGCCCTCGAGTCCTCGGTGCTTAGTGCCGTGGGTGTGCTCGTGGCGTACTGGTCCATGGTGTATTGGGTCGAGTTTTTCTTATTCCTTTCCTTGCCCATGGTATTGCTTTGCGTGGGCAGCTTGTTGCCTGTTTGGAGGGGCTGTTTTTCCCCTGGCTTATCTTGGGCCTCTTGTAGTTTGCTTACAGTGTTATAGTCTCAGGAGCCTTGAGCAGTAGTGGTCTCGTTGAGGTTCTGTTCACCGATGAGTCGTTCGGGGTATCACCTTGTTTATCTTGCCTCCTTAGTACCTTGAAATACGTCGTTCGTATGTATTTCCGTATCAAGGAGGGCCACCTCGCCTACTCAGTTCTCCCCTCGCCTCGCAGGGGTGGTTCCGTTCAGTATTCCACAAGGTTCTCGATTATCTCCTCGCCAGGCGGCTGCAGTAGTGTGGTAGGCTGCCTCGCCAGGTTGCCAGGTGCCGTGGGATATCGGTGGTCGGGCGGGGAAAAAGGAGGAGGGTCACAGGCCCTTCACGTCTGTTCCCGTCTTTCTGGTTTGGTCCTCTTGACTGACGATGCTTTCCGCGGTATCCTGGAACAGATCTCTCGGGTTCCGCCTGCCCAAGAGCCGAATGGCACCCAGAGGCAATGCTGCCCGGGAGTGGCGTTGTTACGCGGATCGATTCCACCGTCGTGTGCCGGGGGCGGGGGAAGATCGCGCAATCCGCTCGCTCTCGGTCACAGCAACAGGATATGGTCCACCGCTGTGCAAAGTCTGTGGTTTGAGTAACGCCCAGTTGCTCCGAGGGTATCTAGTACCGCATCTGCTCTGACAGTTGAGGTTCGCCGCTGCCCACATTTGTCTTCGCACTATTTCATCGCGACTTGGAGGCGGCCATCTTGGTTGGACCCGCGCGATACGTTCTTACAGATTCCAATGCCGATATCTTGCGTTTTCCGGTGTGGATCCGATCCTTTTCACGGCTAGGTGCTGCTATCGTGTTCCGCTGCCAGGATTTATTGTTTTTTAACGATTTCACCTTTTCGTAACACAGGATATTACAGGATTTTTCAGGCGGCCGCGGGAGCACCGACGAGTCACGTCCTAATCGCTCGCTCACTGGCCACGCCCCCCCCTCAAGAAAAAGCACCTTGATGCCATGTTGCTTTAACCACCAAATACCCTTCAACATTACCATTAAGACTAAGCAGATGTCACCTCTTCAGGAAAGCCGACCATGCCAAACCACAGTGCCTTCCCTTCACACAGCATTTTCCACCTTTACACACCCCTTATCAAGGTCAACATCTTTTAATGCAGATTTAGAGTCCCCGGCCATTGGCACATTTCATAGCTTGGTATTTAGGGACCAATCTTCCATTCTTTTTTGACAGCTCCTTCAAAAAGACCCTGATGCTCTGTTTAGAGGGATTCCAGTAGATGTTAACCACCAAAATTCCAGGAAGGTTTCAATCATCTCTGGGGCTATATTCTAATGTGAGTAAGTCATGAAAGGAGTCACATACATTCACCACTGTACGGCCCAGAGGATGACTAATTGCTATGAGGAGGCTACCAGATGGCCTATCCTAGATGCCTCCTGTAGCCGATTGGGAGAGCACAAAGAAACCATCCAGGTAGATGTTATCCATGAGCCACGTTTCCTGGAAAAGTATTACATGAAATTCTTGGAGGGTCACACAAAAGCTTTCGTCGGTGCAGATATACCGGTGCCCCCTCGTTTTCCGGGAAACCATTGTAATGCTCAACCAAGGATAAAGACTGCTCCTGTCACTCCACTACTGTTTCTTAGGGTTAATCAAAGCACCTGGGAGCCAAGAGCATTCATGGTATTTCTCAAGATCACTTTTACAGACCGTAATTAGTCTACCATTATTGACAACCAACATAGTATTCATACAGGTGATGGTAAGATCATACCCTCCACCAGGACTCAGAGTTCCTCTTTGGGATTGAGGGGGGACAGGGACTGGCACCGCTCGTGATCCACAAAGGGTGCAATGTCATAACTCATTCTCTTAAAACATTCTGTTTCGGAGAGTAGCATATCCCTTATCACCCTCAATGGTATTTCAAGGTCCACACGGTCCTCTTGCAAAAATTCCACCAGTATAATTTATTGTGAGGTAGTGAGCCTTACCCTGGGAATATCATAGAGCAAGGCCAAAATGTTGAATCGGTTGAGCAAGAGCGTTTTATGGTCCAGTAAGGTCTATTCAATTGTCAGCCCTGTTGCAGGCATTTTTTGTTGTTGCTTCCAATCGATTTACGGGATAACTTTTTTTGATCCATCCATCTTGGAGGCTAGGCTGCATAGTTGCATTTTCTGAGAGACAAGGTAGAACTTTGTTTAGAGATAAAACTCCCTCTTTAATTAGATCATCCAAGATCAGAATCTTTAGTGACAAAGACAATGGGATGGGACCACTTGGTTGCTCATGTACCACAGAGTTAGAGTTATCACTTACTTTTGATGGCTTAAAAGCCACAAGGTTATCTGTTTGAACATGATTCCTGTCATTCAGCGTTCCACCACCGTCTTCCGTGTGCGAGGCCATTAAGTGATTCATTTATAACGTTTACACTTTCTACATTGTCTGATGCCTCCATGGCCTCTTGTTTTTTACTTTTCACTTTTCTCATTGTCTTAGATGATTTAGGTTGTGGTTGAGTGGAACTGAAGCTCTGTCTGCCCCAGGCTTCACATGTCAAAGTTCTCAGAAACATCCTTGAAGATTTTTTATTGGCGTTCACTTTTTATTTTTTTATTTTTAAGCCCAGGAATAGAGGAAACTCCTTTATTAACCGCTCGTGTTGCGGCTGACTACTCATCAATCGGGTCACACAGATGTTCCACTGTTGCACCACACTGATCCTTTGCCTCATCAATACCAATGCCTGTTGTTTTATCCATACCCTCTACACTTCCCACAGTGACCTGGCTAGTAGATGGAGTTCTCATACTAGCTTCAGAACCACAAGTCTTTTCCACAGAGAAGCAAATCCAGGCTGCTCTGTATACTGGTCCGAATGTACGAGTGCTGTTTTATCTCTATTCTGATGTTATTTTACAGGTTAACGATTGAGGTCAGGCCTAAGTTAAGTGCAGAAACGAAGGCCGGACACAGATTTGTCATTTCACCCGATGCCCTTACAGCTGTAGAACTGCACCTTGCTGATGTTTGAGGGAGTAGAATACTTATCACCGAGGGCATGCGTATTTGACGGTGAAAAGCTAGGGTTAATGATTACCTCTGTCTCATCCTCCAGCAATCCTGCAGATTGTTAGCTTAGATTGTGCAGGTTAAGTTCAAGTGCCAAAATGCCATTTCCAATACTGGTGTCTACAATATCACAGGTAGTCCTTCAATAGAAATCATGAGAGAAGTTGGGTTCTAATGAGTCTGTGCGCCATTCTCTAAGATGCAGATGGAGCCTTCCAGTAGTGAGAGTCGACTCCTTAACGCCTTCACATGCCAGATCTGATAGGATGGCAATTTGGGATTACATCCATTCCAGACTGGGTGCACAATCCCACCCTTCTTCAATGGCTTTGGAAAGTTGTGCAAACCCTCCAAGTGCAGTCTCTGCCACGTAGGTCCCATAAGTACACATTCCTAGGGTTGAGTGTACTCATGGGTAAGCTTTCTTCATTGTGGAGTCCGCTTTCTTGTCGATTTCATCTTTAATAGTGTCTTCTGGAGCCATTAATGCACGTCCACCCAAATTCGGGAGAATATCATGAATTTGCAAGGACTCTGGAATGCCCTAATGTACCCTTAATATGGCATCCATCTTCTCCAAAGACCTGGAAGGCTTATTTTGTCTGGCTCATTCCCTATGTTATGTTATGTTATGTTACTTTGCATTTATATAGCGCCTTATGTACCATTGGTATGATCTCAAGGCGCTGGTAGATTGAACGCCCTTGGGAACCGAAGTTCAAGTCAGTAGAGAGAGACAGAGAGAGTCATAAGGTGCATGTGAGCACCGGATATGTGTGCAGCCGGTGTGGCAATCGTGTGATAGCTGCTTCTTAGCGGTAGGTGTGGTGGTTGGGAGATCAAGAGTATGTGTTTGTTCTGGTAGGTTGTTATCCAGACCGTTTCTGGCTGTGTTAGGACTGAGGAGAACGCCTAGGTTGGAGGGTGCGTAACCAGCTGTGTTTAGTTAGGATGATGTGGAGTATGAGGCAAGTGATGGTATGAGAACAGCCATACCGAATGGTGTCATAGTATCGCTGTGTTCTAGTTTAGTGGTGGTGAAAGGAGAGAGTAAGCCTGGGGATGTGATATGGTGGTTTAGCATAGGTGTCTTCCTTAAGTTCTGGCAACAATGGCAGCCTGTGCTTTACAACCTTTTTAAACTGCTTGACCAAGCAGCATTTTGCTCCCACTTGGGCAGGCTATTCATCCTCCCGAAACCCCAAGTAATCAGCAATTTGGGTGATGGCACTGCCAGTGGACTCTTTGTTCAGAAGTTTACCGCTCTCTTCACTCTCATGCAGGGAAGGCAAGGATGAAGAAGAGGAAGACGAGGTTGACTCAGAATTGCTGAAAGAGGAAGAGGTATGATCTTCCCTCTTCCTCTCATGATCTCCCCATAATGCCCTCTTAAGTATTTTCATCAGCTCTCGCTCCCTTTTGTGCGCTCCAACGTTGCTGCACTTTCTTTTCACCCTCTATCGGGAGGAACAAGTGGAGCTTGAGGAGAACACAGCCTCTGCATTACCTTTTTTGTGTTGCTTCGCCCATGCTGCCTTTAGGTAATGTGAGCCCAGTAAAACCTGATCCTCCATTACAGAATGGTATTTAAAGGATGGACCACAGCGCAGTGTGCACATGCACACCGCTGCCTCCTTGAAAGGCACGGACTAATCAATCTGGTAACGCGTCTGTTGTCAAAATAAACCGAACCCACTCTCCTTAACTTCCGTGGGCACCAAACGATGCCCGCTCCCAGTCTACTGCAGAGGCGTTGCTGGGGAGAGGGGGTGAGAGGGCTATAGCCCCTGGTCTTTTGATTGTATCCCCGGACAGAAGCTCGGGAACTACAACCAAATGTCTAACTAGCCCCGAGTCCGGACAGTCCCAACATTAGTATAGTTTAAAGATGTGTCTTTTATTGAAGAAGACCTCAGAGACACCAGTTAAGGAAATTACTACTTTTACTTAAGTTCCAGTTGACAAAGTAATAACAAGCACATTATTTACAAGGTAAGTATAAAAGAAGGTATAGGAAACATCCACCGGCTGTGAGAGTTGTGAACCCTAGAAGCCCTTTTACTCAAGGTACCATATTATGGATGGGACAGAGAATATCTTCTCAAACTAAATAATAAGACTGACCCAGGACATTGGCAAATAACTCTGTTTTAATATCAATTGTCTAAAACAGGGAGTACAGATGTCACACAGCATAATCTCCAAGCATCTACTAAAAAACAGCACATTTATACAAAACGTTTGTCATATGTGACATCATACTACGTGGAAAACTAAGAAAACCTACAGGAGATTGTGGTTGACTCAAGTGGAACATCTAAGTATGCTTTCTATATGGGATAGGATTGTGATTGGGTCTCTATAGTCAGGTGGGCATTCATGCCCCCCACTAGTGCAGGTCATAGTGCAAGTCATCTTCAACATTAATTAGAAGCACAACACTTCATTGGCTCTCAAACTATAAGGCTCTTCATTATACAACCTTCTTTCATTGGTTGGCACGCTTGTACCCTTCTGGAACATTCGATGCTCTAGCAGCATGTAAACTGGTACCACAGGTGCTGGTGGGTGAACTTGACTGTGTCTTCCCACCCAATTTGCCCAACATCTCTCATCACTCCTGCCATCTGCGATGCACATTGTCTTTGAACTCGGCCTTGTAATAGCTTCTCGTCTCTGGGAATATCAGGGAGTGTGAGCATTCGCTATCTTCATTCTGGTGCACCAAGCCCGTCGTCTATTTTCACCCTCAGCCCACGTGATCTGAGACTGTGAATTTGCTTGTATCATAGCCTGTAATTGTCTTTAATAAAGAACCTTGGCACCCCTGGTGTTCTCTCCTTGCAATTTATCAAGGGATTCCTCGGCTTCTAATGTTTTACTGTTCTTCGCAGCTGATAACCAGTTCTTGGCTGCTTCCATTCTTTGACATCAAGCTTGAAAACCTCTTTGATTTTGCTTCGAATTTGAGCCTATTCTTTGCTGCGACAAAAATATCTTTCAATCCATCTTCCTTTATGGAGACTTGCTTACTAAAATATATCATGGAATGTCCAGAAATCTTGTATACATATATGTTGGCGGCACCGCTTGCCGTCTATATACTATGTAAAGCCAGCCTAATGATTACTTAATCTACGTGCGTTGCAGTGTCTGCACAATTGTAAAACGACTTGTGTTTTTGCAGGCTCTTCCCGCATGCAATCTTCATTCCGCACATGAAAGTCTTCTCGATTCTTTGCTTCGCCATCAGATTCTATATCACCTGTGCATTCCCTTCACTGGTCATCCTTCTCAGTGCGTCACACTCATTTCTCGTGACGCTACCAGCTTCTTCTTTTCACATCTTCACACTTCTTCGGGTGCTTCTCTCAGGAGACCATCAGTCTTTCTTGGATACTTCACATAGGGCTTTCTTAGTGGATACCTCACCTCAAAGATGCTTCGTGGTATAGGTACCATTACTGGCGTTACACATGTTGCAATTTCCGGTTTCCAGCATATAGGCAGAATAGGGGTGGGACTTCATGTAGTACTCGGCTGCTCCTCTACACTGGGAACTCTCACAGGCTCTCAGCTTCAACTGACATCCATGGAACATTCAGGGGCACTCACATATCAACATTCTCCACATCAGCATTCCATAAGGCATTCCATCTAGCGTGCATTCACTCTGCACCAGGGCAAGGGAGACACAAGACACAACACATAGACCCAGATCTTTTCCAGACCTACACCCCTGCCTACGTGACAGCTCTTGAGCACAAAGTCCTTCCTGGGAAGTGCGGGAGCCTCCATCACACACTTTGTATGATAGCAATGGACAGCACCTTTGAAAGGCATCGGAAAAGCAGAAGCCAGACTGGAATATATATGTCCCAATAGAAGAAAATGTTCTCTCAATCTCTCTTTTGTCAAACTCATCCATTCATCGTTCTTGTTTACATGCATCTCGTTTACCTCACCCCAGGGAACGCCTGGAGATAAACGTTTCTCCAGAACACAGGATGCTGGAGCACAGCCAAAACTGCCCTGATGCTACAGAGAGGGCTCTTTCGAAAATGTAACAGGGGATCAGGGATGCTGCGTCATGAGCTAACTCTCCGGCTTAGTCCCCGTGAGAGGGAAGGTGTTTGGAGTCTGTGAAGAACAGTTGGCTTCTGGTAAGGGCAGACCTTGGTTTGTCCCAATAACATTGACCTTTCCTTTGTGGAAGCTTCTGGGGCCCCCGCCCCGCTTCCCTTCCACCCCCCATGTGGGGAGAGCACCCTCCAAATAGTATAGCAATTTTTCTGGATTGTATGGCTTTTAGCTTCTGGAGAATTCCACTCAAGAGCAACATGGGACTGATTTCAGGTTAAACCTCTGGTGATAATTTGGTGCCAAAGAGCGGATATTGGTGACTAGACAGACTGACTTATGCTGAGTGAACATTTAGGAAGCTTCGTGTGCAGAGGTTTAGAAGCCTACCAGGGGGTGGTACAGAGTTTAATGTGTCCTCAGAGGTTGAGGATTCCCAAACCCCACCCACTCTTATTTATAATTTTCTGTTTTTCAAGGTGAGAGTGTAGCAGCTTCATAAAATTCCTCGACACACGTATTTATTGACTGGTCTCCGGAAAATCTGGGATCTTGGAGGGTCGAATAGACCTCATCTCCCTTTTAATGTTGGACAAAGGTACCCCAGGCTGCCGCATAGAAGGGCAGCATTGATATACTTACTATCAAGTCATTCACTGGTTGCCCGAGTGTTCCTGTGGCTCATATCAACGTGCCCCCGCAGCACCACCAAAGATTTGCAAAACGGATCGGGGTTGAAAGACCGAATTAGAAATGTTTGAGGGAGAAAAGACAGAAGATTATTTTATTCGAAATAATCTTTGTTCTTTTCTCCCCCGAACATTTCTGTCTTGGCCAAAGCCCTGCCCACACCCCCACATCTCCACCCCTACCCCCCCTAGTTACCTTGTGTCCATGCAAAACCTGTTCCTTTTCACTTCTGTGATCAGGAACCGGCGCCGCAGGGTCCTTTCCTTTTTTTTCTGGGACAGCTGTGTGGGGCCCCCCCGCAACCCCTGCTCACAACATCGTGACCAAGGGTGCGGGGGACACCCCTGCATTCCCCGGCACTGAATGTGTGATTTGGTCAAACTTGTCAGCCGGAATTTTCGAATGGACGAAATTCGGCCAAATCACAAATTCAGTGATTTTTATTCCGTCTTTTTGGATGAACCCATGCAAAATGGTGTACGTGAGGTGCCACTGTTGGCAGGGTGTGTGCAAGAAATGAAGAACCAAACATTTCTGTCAGTGTCTCTGTTTTGCCTGTCAGCGCTGAAAGGTGCTCTGGGGGGCAGGGATCGCTTTTTGTATCCTTTCGGGTCTGAGTCTGCTGGTTGTTAACACAGAACCCGGCTGGGCAGTGAGTCTGGGTGACGTTTCAGTGACTTCAATACATTCTAAGGCTGTTTATCAATTTCTGGATCCAACTTACAAACAGTTGTGCAGAACATAAACATCGTTTTTTTTTATTCAAATATAATTAAACCTGATATATGCATTTACAAGGGTATGGTCATATGCTTTTGTTGACACGTTGCTCGAGCACCTGCTGGTCCCTTATTCTTGGTGGGCAGAGTCCCTTTTTCCTGTGATATTTATATACATTGTCAGTTCTAGCTGACAAGGCCCAGGTGACATTTGTCATGCCCTGACACTTCACAGATAGCGCCTTTCGTCACCTTTAGGCCCTATGGGAATTACACATCAAAGTTAAAAGAAGGGTTACAGGTGTTTGGCATAGTGTGAAGTCTAGAAGGCGAAAAGGCACTTGAAAGGGTAGTGTGAGAGAAAGGAAGTGAGAGTGATAGAATGAAACAGGAGAGTGTGAGTGAGGTGTGTGCGTGGGATGGAGCGCAAGAAAGAATTGTGTGTGTGATTCGAGGCGTTGCTGGGGGAGCTGAGGGGGCTATAGCACTGGGTCTTTTGATTGTAGCCCTGGGTAGAAGCTCAGGGGCTACATCCAAAAGCCTAGCTAGCCCTGAGTCCCGGCAGTCCCGACATTAGCGTAGCCCCGGATCTTTTCCAGACCTAGCAACACCCCTGGGCACTGTCCCTGGATTTGGGCACTGCCAGATCCTTCTACTGCGCCACCAACAAATCACCAAACAGCTACTGATCTTGTCTACCCGTTTCCTTAACTCGGGCCCGGCTCCACAGGGAGGTCCAGGAGCATTACTCCAAAGGACCATCCGGCAGGTGGCTGGCAGGCCGAGGTGTGGGCTAGACGCCTCGTTGCCCCCAGCAAAGAAGGAAATAGAAGCAGCATGCAGCCCAGTAGCCTGTCAGAGTTGCTGCTTAAGGCAGAAAAAAGCTAAGTCATTATGGGTGAAATGGGGTTTATGCAGTGCTTTAAATGGGCCGGCTCTATCCGGCCCTCCGTACCTGCACTTCTCACTTTTGGCCATATTGAGGGCCTGGACTTCTTCAAGTTTGAAGAGAGTACTGGTACTCAATAACGTTGCCTAACGCCTGACACAAATCAGCCTTCCAAGCTACGGGGTTCACACTTTGTCCTGCGAAACGTCAAAGTACAGGAAAGCACAGGCACTCCCCCCCCCCCCCCGACGTTTTGCTTTCTGTCAGCAAAGCATTACATTAAGGGCAATTCAAGATCGTTAGCCCACGCACCTGGGAAAGAATTCATAAATGGGAGACGCGCATAACGTTGCCTGCTGTGTGAAATGCAGGCTCCAGCAGGTGACATCAATTGCATTGCATTTTCATTCAATGGGAATACAATTTAAAAACCCAGTTGCTTTAACTGTGAAAAATGTTTTTAAAACATTTGAAGCCTTTTACTGTGATCTTCTAGTTAAGATGGGTAAAAGAAACCTATAATCCTATTTTTGCTCAACATGTGTCTAAAATGATTTGTATAATGTCAGGTTCGTGTTTTATGCAATTTGTGTACTTTTAAATGCTCTAAAACTATTAAAATCTTTTGAAAACCAAACCTTAAAACATACTTACATCAAATAGATAGGAAGGTATGTGGCCAAATGCTTAGATCACTAACTGGGCTCAAATCCTGATTTCGCCATTGAAGCAAAGTTGGTGATTCTGGGCAAATCATTCATTGTTACTGCACCATGTCTACTAAAATTGGGATTCCTGAGAAGGAAATCCACCCTAAAACTGGACCAGATTTAGTGGGGCATTTCCCAATCTGCCAGAGTGGTAAATAAAGAGTAAAAACCACGTGTGCAAGATTTACGAATGGTTTTTTGCCTTATTTGTTAGTCAACGGGATGTATACGATGTTGACAGGCTTGGGTGGGTGCCCAGGACAAAACATACAAGCCCACCACCCTCTCTGCTACACCTTTCCAAACTCAATGCATATCCGTCAGCATCTGAACATGATGACGCATATATGAATTAGATTGCCATGGAATCCGCCAGCATTTAGAAACAGGTACAAGCTGGCTGGTCCCATAGGAATTCATGGAAATGCCTCACATCATGCACATACATGGCAGGGAGTATTTACGATTGCACTACAAAGTTCAAAGAATGCACAGAAACTCTGGTTCGCCTGAATTTTTATGCATTTGCGCTTCTTGGCGCATGCAATCAAATTTGCATGGTGCAAATGCTAACATGCCATTGTTAAGGAGAGCGGTCCGCTCTCTGCACATTTTTGTTTGTTTATTTTATTGTTTTAAAGCACAGACCTAGCTCGAGAGCATTGGAGCGCTGTAGAGAGTGTGGGTGTCCAGCATTTGTGCTGGCATCTTTTATCAGTGGCTGAGTACTGTGAGTGGGGGTCTGTGTGTTGCTGTGTGTGTCCATTGGAATTAGTCCTTGGTCAGTTTTTGAAAAGTCCATGTTTTGAGAGATTTGGGAAAATGGAGAATTGTGGGGGCCTTCGGAGCTGACCCTGCGGTCAAGTTCCAGAGGGTGGGTGCATGACAAGAGAAGGATGGTTTGCGGGTCCCCTTTTTGTGGACGAGTTGTGATTCAAACCAGTTGGTTGATTTGCTGCTCAAGGAGCGTGTGCCACCAGATATGTAGAGCTTAGCCGCCAGGTACGCTAGTGTGCTACTCCTGACTGCTTTGTAGATGATACATGCAGAGTGGTGAACAGTATCCTGGCCTGGAGAGGAAGCCAATGTACTTCACTTGGGATGGGAGAGATTCGGTCAAATGTCTGTGCACCCCTAATAAGACGTGCTGCAGTGTGGTGGACTGCTTTTAGGGAAGCCAAGTGAACAGCTGGGTGTCCCATCAGAAGGGCATTACCCCATCTACGTGCAAGACCACAAGAGCCTGCACTACGGTCCGGAAGTCCTGCGTCAGGATGAAGGGTTTGATTTTGCGAGGAAGGAGTAGACATGGTATGTAGCCCTCAGTAAAATCTGCAGATGTACTTGTGGATGATCAGGTTTGAAGCCAACTTACAAATCCAAAAGTTTGCCGGGCAACTCATTAGAATGATTAAGTTTGAAGCTAAGTTGTACACCAATTCATGCATTGCTTTATTTATGCAGCTGCCCTGTGTCCCTTAGCAGGATTCAATGTGGATTGTGAGAGTTTCTCTTTAAGCACCCTAGTTTAGTCATATATCCTAGTTATTCATATAGAATTAGTTGTCTTTCTGACCCTCTTTTCTTCCAAAACCTGCCAACTTTTTTACAGTGCAATATTGGGCCTAAACAGGTCAAAATCAGTCTGTGATTTTTGGATGTCTTTCAGAAGCGACAGCATTAGGCTCCTTGAATACAATTTGAAGCAAATGACTTAAAAGTACACCATTATACTTATTTTACGGTTGAAATCAATGATTGTAAGGTGTTAGTGTGTGACGGTCCCAAGGCCCAAGTTCAGAAAAGAAATGACTTATATAGCCTGAAATGGGTTGGAAATATCACTAGAGCGGGTGGTGTAAGTGCGGAGAGAGACAAAAAGAAAGGGATACACACAGAAGGCAAGACAAAAAGAGCAAGATACAGATAGAAAGTTCCTTTCATAGAACTGGGTTGGGGAGACGCCCAAGATGGCCCCAGAGCCGTTTTTGGACCTTACCGGGTCTGTGCCCCAGCCCACTTAAAGCATAAATTGGGTAGTACCTGCACTTCTTTTTATTCCATTTAAAGAACTGGGTGTATGCATTACATAAAAGGGGTGCCGCCATGAAAGAAAAAAGGTTGGAAGGGGTCCTAGCATGGAGGCTAAGCGTCATAGAGTAAGTGGTGATCCGAAGAAGAAGGGCCTGAAAGTAATGAAGATTACCAGTAAATGATCCCCACATTTCAGTTGTAAATTTGAAATGCCCCGATTCCGGCCATGCTGTCCAGTTATCCCTATCTGGCTAAGTGTGCATGTGTGGTCACACACTTCTATATACAGCATTAGCACAGACCAGCAAAGCGTGAATGACTTTGGAAATGCGTGTTATGATTTCCCACAACCTTGAGCATCTCTGGAAAGAAGAAACTTTGCAGCCCGGGGATGCAGACTGACAGCCTTCGCGGGCTGGCCTTTAATGTATGTATCTCCCGCGCGCCGCCTTCGTTCTCTCTTCCCTGACCTTGCGCGCCCTTCTACGCTCCCCTCCCCCGCGGCTCACTCTCTCCCTCCGGGTCCTCCTGCCCCATCATGGAGAACAGTACGATTAGGAAAGCTTTCATCTCCTTTTATCTCTCCATAGCCAAGAGGTAGAACGAACATCCGACCTCCCATTTTCTCCAATTTTCTGCTCTGTTTCCATCAAAGTCCCTTTTTCTTCGAAGCATTGAAAGAACCATATCTTCTCATATTTGTCTTTGAAAAACACATTTTACCTCAGTATATAAAAGAAATAGATTGTTCTTTGCCTCACTTAGTCCAGCAGCACTTTTAGTCTTTACACATTTTATTCATCGAGTGCTTTCATCCTGCTGCAGCTCCCCTCCCCCATCCGTCTGAGGAGATTCGGGGCTCACGCTGCGCACAGGCAACTGTCTGTGGGAATTTGGCGCGCTGAGCAGCGACGTAGTCACTGGCTCCCTGACACCGTGGGCCGGTGGGTAATTAATCTCGGGAGCTGCTGTAAGTGCTACCGAGAAGTTCCAACCTGTCGCACAGCGTTAACCTTTTGCAGCGTGTTAGATATGAGAGGACATAACTGGCCAACGATAAATAATTCATGCCGTTCGTTACTCTTCGGAGAGGGAACCGGGGGCCTATGAGAGTTTCGAAGCATCGCCTGTGTATTTTCTGACTGTATCTAATATGTGGTTATTGGGCCATGGGTTCTAGCGACTACAGTTTCCTCTAGGGTGTTTTAATGGGTAATCGGTCCAATTTCCCCGGAAGTTCAGTCACATGGCATAATGCCGTTGGGTTGGGGGTCACCTGTGCTAAAAACTTCAAGGGATGTGGAGAGGAAGGATATATGCGCCTGGTCCTTAAATTGCCTCTTTTTTATCCAGTGCCGAAAAAGAGTAATGCTCTACTGTTCCCCCATCCCACCTGCTAGTCCCAAATAAGGGTGAACAAAATTACCACCGTCAAAGCAAAATGGACGAAATTGGCCTCAAATTCTGCTTCTCCAGTGGAGTGGATTTCTCATAATTTTGCTGCTTTTGGGAGCAATTGATTTTTTGCTTCTTGAATACAAACCCTATTTGGGTAAAATATTCACGAAGCTTTAGCGAATGTGGGAGCAAATAGAACACGTTGTAGGTATGAAAGAGCGCCATCATGCATGGTAACTATCTGATCGGTCTGGGTGGCTCAGAAGTGTTGGCCTCTCACACAGGGCCAATACGATCTTCGCAAATTCAAATGTTGCTGCATGGGTGACTTAATTTTTCATCCTTTCAAGGTGCATACATTGAGTGCTATTAAACGGAGTAATAACTCCTATTATAGCTTTTCATCCTTCTGAAGTTGACGCTGAGTCGATCAAATGGAGTAATATTAACAGTTCTGGGAGAGCTTAGATGGATTACAACACTCATTAGCACCGGGCGGGCAACCAATCAGGTTGCTCGAATTGCGGGCTGAACCCCACGATCAAAGCCTGTGTTATGGTTGCTTCCCACTACCCTCCATCTCCCCACACCCTCCCTTTCCTTCCCCTCAGGTCTCTGGCCCCCTCCCATCCCCACTCACCTGATTTCTTTCAGCAGCGGCTGCACAACCAACGCCATTGCTGCTCCAGCCTCCTGGACCACCCTGGAAATGGAAGAGGGGCTACACATGGTGCCCTGCCTTCCAGATCATTGGCAGCCATCTTAAGTATTTTGTTTCAATGAACGGGATGTCGGAGTCATCCCGTTCATTGAAACAAAATACATTGCTCTAAGCACCACGTGTTTCTGGATGTAAAACACCTGATCTGGGCTGTTGGATCGGGTGGTAACAGCAACGGCCCATCATTAAGGCCCTTACTTGCCGGATCGGGTGTTATCGCTTAATTCTACCATACACCTGAGCAGGGCCAGCCCTACAATTTCCCGGGCCCGTGGCGGTAAACGATGTGTGCCCCTCCTTATTTTCATTAATAGTGACACCAGTGATATTACAGAAAAATCTGTCATAGAATGTGTTTTTAATACACAAGCGTATCATGGGACGTTACATTAAAAACACGTTGCCATGTGAAAGCAGGAGACAAACATCCCATGCACTCAGCACCTGAGCATATATTATTGTCAGGACATGGCAGGGATTGGGCCTGGGGCAGACAGGGCAGGTTGTGCCTACTGCAGGATTGCCTTATAGTGCGATAGAGCCCATTTACCTGGGCGGTCTTGAGGCAGAGAAGTAAACAATTGTGCACGTTTTCAAATCAATAATATACTCATAAGCACTGAGTACATGTGGGTAGAGGGTGTAGTTGCACCCATTAGCCTTGCCAGGCTCAGCTAAATCACTGGTTGTTGCAGGGTTTCTGTCTCCTCTACTGCTGGGTGTGGGATCACCCGTAGTATTGCTACATAGGTAAATATTAACAGTGATAATTCATATACTATACTGTCGAGGGAATCACTGAGGTGGTATTTATATAATACCAGATTGACTAAAGCCAGAATTGCTATAGTCAATTACCTATTGGCCTTGAAATTAACTAATGACAACAAATGATTCAATCTATGATGTGATATCTGAGCACGGTCGATAAGTAATACTATGATAAACCAATGCCTTGGTCATGTTAATTGCATTTAACTTTGCTGCCGGATAAGGGTGTCAGCTGCTGATGCAAGGAAGATTAAATTGCATTATAAGAGCAAAGAAAGGGGGAGGGAATTACTAATTTAGTTTTTCTTCTCATTTTCTCTATTCCCTTCTTTTCTCTGGTGGTTGTACTGTAAATCGAGAGTTATATTTTTGTTAGTTAGTGGCATTAAGGATTTTGATTTTTATTGTTCATGATTGAGGGGTCGATTATTCATTGTCGGCGGTGGCGTTGGTTAGGGTTTCTCTAATTTCTTTATTTTTATTTTCTGTCTTTTCTTTTTAAGTTTTAATCTATGTTGTCATGTTGTTAAGACTGAATCAAATTGATCTGCAATGTTTTAATTCTGTATTTTTATTCTGTATTTTATATTGAAAAGTTGATTTATCAACTGTAACAATAAAAAAAAATACTACTCAGTTTGTCTCCGGCCTTACAACGTGTTCTTAATGTAACTTCCCATGATACCTATGCGTATTAAAGACAAATTTTATGATCAAATTTTCTGAAATATCACTGATTTCACTATTAATGCAAATAAGGGGGGGACCCACAGATCTTTTGGCACCCAGGGACCCACACATCCTTGGGTTGGCCCTGGACAAGGCAACAAGGGTATGGCCATAGGGACCTCTTTGACGTGCCAGGCCTTCTAACAGGCTATGAGATTCCAGCAGGATGGACAAGATTGCAAACATCACCTTCCTTTGAAGCGTCTGCACTGGGAATGGGACAACCTGGGGTTCAATCCTAGCAGTCAAACACTTGAGCAAGTAAACATTTGTTTTGAATGCCAGCCTCATAAACACAGAAACGGTTTTGCCTCTGCCCTCAGCAAAAAGTGGACAGACGCTGTCCACCCACATGTATCCTCGACCTGTGACCTTAAAATCAGCACAGGGCCAGAACCAGTTAAAATAACCCTCCAGTCTCACGGACAGTAACCTCTCTGGCCACATCCTGGGCATTCATGGCTCACTTGGCCTCTCATCATTTCCGCTCTTCACCCAGATCTATGGCTTTCAGCAATACTCTGTTTTATAAAGATGACTTGAAAAGTATGCATACCATAGTAAAGTACTCACGTAAATATATAAATCATTACTGAAATATGCTTGCCAAAAAGTGCAAAATGTTGGCATTATCCCCACCCCCCCACCTTGAGAGGAAGTCTACAAATACCAGAATGCAATTCAGCTGAAAGCAAAAAATACATTAACTGTGGATTTTGAAAATGTACTTTAATAACATAAACATCCATAACAAAAGGTAATGTTTGAAAAGGTTACTTGTTTGTGTTTCAGTGTTTGACAAAGCATGTTTCATATATGATGGGAGGAAAATGTTACATTCTACAAAAAAGAAACACTTTCTGGTGTGTTAAATATGAACATGTGAAAATAAGGCATATATTTTAAAACTCCTTTGTGTGATGTATGTAACTTTCCTGGGGGAGGGCATAGATGTATGCAACTAACTGGAATTTTGTATAAATAAAAATGGCTCTGCAGTCCTTAACATGGAAACTTTAAGAACTCTTGTCCAAAACAATGGTCTCTTGAATGAGCCATCACATATAAAACACTTCTACTTTAAATGCTGTGCTAGGAGAAAGAAAATAATCAGTTCTTATGGGGACCGCAGGGTCTGATGGGCCGCTCAGAGGGGGGTATTTGTCTCTAGAGCGTCACAGGGTCTCAGTTGGACAAACAGGAGGGAGGGCCTTGTACATGGAAGCAGCTGTGATGAATCCTGTGGAGTCATCACTGAATCCCTGCCAAGGATCTCTGCCCACGTGGCCAGGAGACAGCATTTGCTACCTGATCCTGACCCTGGGCGTGGTACCATGAGGGAGGATCACTTGGGAGGAGACAGCTGTCAGGGAAAGGTGGTGACCACATCTGGAGAGATGCATGGGTCTTCCCTTCCCATACAAGAAGACCACATCATTCCTAAACATTTGATGGCTTGCCGTCAAAATACAAATCCCTCTCATTGTAAAAACCCCAAACTCCTTCCTGCAAAAAACTCTAGACAGAATACCATGCATACCTCATATACACATAACAGATGCCTAACATCTCCTGCCTCTGATGTTTTTGTTCTAAACAAAAATCCTGAACAATATCACTTTGGAAGTCCCAGAAATCTTATGGACTCCGACTCCTATAAAGCCTCAAGTACTGAGACAAGGAAGAAGGAGTTAATGTGGATTGAAGGAAACACCAAGCTAAACATGCAGACTAGTTCTAATGAAGTCCAAGTGCGTGTGACATTTAAAAATATTGTCTGGATTCAGGAAAACAGAACTGAGAAGAAGGAAGCAGAACTGAGGGGGAAGGCAGCAGTACAGGAACGAACCAGGCTGGAGAAGGCAGGAACTTCCAGAAGCTTGTTTGCAAGTGTTACATACCGGCGTGGTGTGAGGCCAAGAGAGACACAGCAAGAACTGTGGGAGAACCGCCAGAGAGCCGGAAGCAGCAGCAGAGTTACTGGGAACGCGGTCGTACTAAGAAGCAGCACTCTTGCTGGTGGGTGAACACAGAGCTACCAGGAGAGCTGAGAGAAAGACTGCAGTGTGAGAAACGCTGTCCAAGAGAAGCAGCTTCACTGCTGCAACATGCCACCGGTTGGGAACACTACCAGACACTGGTGAGTCTGCCCAGAGCCATTATGGACCCTGGGTCATATCGACAGGCATCTAAGGATATAAGAATATTTGAATGCCGACCAAGTAAAGTGAAAAGACAGAACTTGAACAAGTCTCCATGTATGAGATATCAATGTGGGGAAAGTTGGAAAAAGTAATACCTCAAGGCAAAGAAGTAGAAGCACAATGAAGTGATACACCTGTGCTATACCAAAAGACAGTGAACTTAGAGAAGAAGTCCTGATGAAAGGAGCACATCAGGCAGTGAACATTGAGGGAGAGGCTACCTGGCAGAGAAGTATACCAGGGAATCTGCAAGACCCCAGGAATACCTGGCAGGGGAGTACACCAGGCAATCCATTCTAAATATACAGAAGAATAAGACATTGTAGCAAGATACCTGGTAGGGAAGTATACCAGGGGATCTAAGAACCAGATGAAAGGAAGTCCTGGCAGTCAAAATGCCAGGAAAGTTGAAGTTTGATAAGCACATTGGATAATGTGGGAAAGATACCTGGCCGGAGAGTACTTCCGGGATCTGAAGGGCCCATAAAGGGATTCCTGGCAGAAGAGTATACCAGGAGGTCCATGAAAGTTGTTTTGTGTTTTAATAAGATTCGTTCTGTTTGTGAACTCAGTTCAGAGCTGGACATATTGCTTACATAACAACTTTTCTAAATTGAGTATAAAAATCCTTAAGAAACTGTTGTTTGAAAGAAACACTTTCCATCCTTAAGAAACCGTTGTTTGAAAGAGACATTTTTGCCATCCTTAAGAAACAGTTGTTTGAGAGAGACACTTTTGCCATGCTACCTGAATAATCCAGGGGAAGGGAACCTCCCTCTGGATACAGGGATTATTTTCTTGGAAAGTCTATTCTTTTGTTGGACCTCTCAACTTGCTTTAATTGTGAACTCTTTCTGCCAAACCTATGTCAGAGACATTTCCTACATCTGAGGGATTAACTGGAATAGGATGTTATTTCTGAGTCAATTGAGGCCACGCATGACATGTGACTGCAGCAACTCCACATGAGGCTGAACATTACATTTGGTGACTGAATGATGCATACGGGACATTTACTAGCAATTGATGGCATTCCTGTGACATTTGAGGCTGGGTGTTTATATTAGAGCAGCCCCTGCAAATGTATGCTGCACTTTAAAATATAAAGTGCTACCTAGGTGCCACACACAGAAACAATATTTAATTCAAAGCCAACCCATGTGGCTTGTCAATGCTTACTTTTTCATTATCTTACTCTCTTATGGGATATATATTTTTCATTTCTTGTCAGCTGCTCCCACTTGCTCTGTGACTGTGACGGGCTGACCTTCTGCCTTTACCCTGAAGTCAAAGTGGATGGTAATATCAATAACGCTACAAAGGTTCAGCAAAGAGGCTCCAAACCTATCAGTTAGGTCCCATATCAGCTTCATCACTGCAGTGCCTGGCGTTGCAGTGGAGGCAGAGCAAAGGTGGGCACGCAGCCTCATAATGAGTATTCTTGATATAATCCTTCTTGAAAAATCTTGCCTCGTTTTGGACACTAGAACATTTCCAATTTGATGGAGCTCATTAATTTGCAAATGTTTGGCTAGTCCTGATTATCCTGCCACAGAAGCAAGCAAACAAATTGTTGAAGGTCTCACCAGGCATCAAGAAGATATTTTCAAATTGGTGTCTTTGGATATATTGAAGAAAACAATTGAAAATACAGAGAGTGACATTAAGGAATTCAAAACATATACTGCAAATGTCAGTTAATTTAAATTGAACAGTGCATACTCTTTCACAAAAAGAGTAGACATCAGATACCAAGAACCAACAAAGATTTTTTTTAATGAACTAACAGGTGAGTTTTATCTAGAAGACTTCTTTCAGCTCCAGGGAAGACAGTACTAAAGAGTATTCTGAAGTGGAACCATGTCCCTCCACATCATCAGGCCACTTATAGCAGTGCAGGTTCCTAGAGGAAATATTAGGAGGGGGAACAACAGAAGAGGCAGTTGTGGTGGGGTACACCCAGGGCTATAATCCCAACAAGAAGTAATTTTTAGGAAAGTGGGGAACAGAAGACGAATCGCAGCGATCAACAGTCGTAGTTAACTTCTCCTTTTACACACCGAGCAACCAAGAGAGAAATGTCTTGGGAAAAGGTTTGGGTTTTGTGACTAACATTAAATACACCCCCTACAATTTACTAATCCAATTTGAAAGTTTGTTATTTACTTAGATAAACCTAAAAGAAATGTTCAAACGACCCCAGGCTATGGTTCAAACAATAGAATAGGTCTGTGAAGTTCTTCGACTAATGAAGCATCCTTTTCCATTTTCTTTCCAGCTGAATCAATTGATTTTGAATATGGAGTGCTTTGGGCGTTTCAACATCTAGAAAAATAGCTACAAAAAGTTGGAATAAGCAAGAACAAGGAGTCCTTAAATTATTCTCTGAAACACGGAGCGGATAATAAAACCAGCAGATACAGAGGAGGCAATAGTATTTATGGGTCAAAATAAAATACAAAGTGGAATATCTCTTCCAACCAGAGGATCATTGGAGATATGTGCTAATCAGAGAGCACCCTTGAAGACATTTAAATTAAATGATTTCCACACAAGTTGCAGAAGGTGTACAAAATGGTTGGCTCAGGTTGTACTCTATCAATCACACGTAACATAGTATCACTATTTACCTTACAGAGAGCAGCCATCAATATAGTGTGTGACCATTTAGAAACATGGTATAGTACAGAAATAGAGGATGTGACATACTTTATTATTTGTTGTACAAAAACATACATTAACAGAACATTCTTTCAAGTGGAATATCCATTTGTACCACCAAATTGAAGGAGGCTTTGGAAGCTACTATAGCCCCTCAAATAGCCATTTGAAGAAACACATATTTCCTGCATAGTGAACAGGTTCTCTTGTAACATGTCTTTAGGGTGTCTGTAAATTGTTGATATTTTTGTCATTTGGTATGGAAAAAAGAAAGAACCCTGTATGTTGCAGTGTGGCTCAGCACCTTGGACCCCCAGCTAAAATGTAGCAGTCTCATAAATGAGCACGAAATTGGCTTTCATCATCAGAACAAATGGTGATGTCTAAATTTACTCGAAGTACAATCATTCACAAACCCACAGCCAGTAATTCTCATTTAAGATACAGCAGCATCCCGTCTTGCTACTTACATTACAAACATTAGCTCATGGATAGGAGCCGCACGGAAAAGGAAGATTTTTAAGAGAAAGCGAAAGTACTCGCTAAGAAATTGATGACAAAGAGTTAATCACATAATATTAATTGATTCCTCTTTTATTACATGCTTAATAACTGCGCTATCTTTCTTCCAAGACAAACACGTTGCCCCTGAGCTATTCTCTGGCCCCTATATATAGTAAACAGAATCCTTAAAAAGGGTGTGCAACAGCAACAGAGTAACTCTACTACAAAAGCGAGAAAACAACATGCACAGACCCCCTGATATGTGCGAATATCTATTCATATCTGTCATAAAAACAACAACAAAATACTTTAGATATTGGGCCCTTTTAGAAAACAGGCCATCGAAGTCGAGTAATCTTTTTGTTCACTTCTAAGAGACGCACACACACACCTCTTATCCATAGGTCAACCAACCTTGATGGAATTATGGGGCGGGCCACCTGTAAAAGGGAACCATCCCTTTGATAAATGTGTAATGTGTCAATTTAAGAAAGCCAGCACCACATTTTACTTTGGCCCTCCCCAGTTTATGGACACAGGAAAAAAAATCACAAATTGCAATACCGCAAGAGTGTTGTATGTCATTGTTTATCCATGTCAAAAAGTGTATTTGGATGAGTAGGCATAGTGCAAGAGTTTGATTAGTCGAACCTCAGGGTTGCGCATTGAAAGATAATCTAAATGCCCCTTTGGTTAATCTCTATGTGGAAATGGCACACACTGAAGAAGACTTGTTGTGGTGCATTTTGAAAACCATGGTGTGGGCCCCCAGGTCAAGCACACATTTGCCCTTGATCAATGAATAGTTTTCAAAACTAACATCCATATTACAGGTCTAAATGAGGACATCACTTGGGTTTGACCATTTTTTTTTAAAGAGATCCTACTTTTTTGTGTGGTTCACTTGAAAATGAGGCTTTTCCTCCTCCTCCTTTTCTGTTCACATTGGCAATTATTCATCACAAGAAAAGTACTACTGCAGGGTGTGATAAGGACAATGACTATATTATTCCAAGCCTAATATGATCACCGAATATGGATCAAAAAGCTGATGATCCAATATTAAATGCCAGAAGGAAACACGCAGGGAGGCAAACAGGTAATGTAATTTGTAATTCATGTTATTGACTTAGTGCTAAACATTTATGACAAATGAAACAAAACAAACCCAAACAAGTAAATTTAACAAAGGAACTGGTACCTGAAAAATTAGTAGATTTTGACACCATTCCAAAAGATTGTATTGCTTTGAAATATTTATTGTCTAGAGTATTGTTTACCTTTTAAAGAAAACTTTGTCATTCACTTCATTACTGTCACTTTTCAAATTTACAAATTTTTCAGGTACCAGTTCCTTTGTTTTCCAGCCCTTATCGCTTCCATCTTCATGATGTTTAGGATGAGTAGGTTAAGGCCACATCCTACCCCTTTCACAAAGCCGGTTTGCCGAACATCAAACCGTAGGGTAGTTGTAATCCATTCCAACAATTTCTGCTGTAACATTGTGGCGTTGACCTTTCCTATAATGTCCAAGAGTGCAATCGGTCTGTAGTCTTTGGTATTCGATCTGTTGCCCTTTTTAAATATGGGCACGATAATTGCAGACTTCCATGAAGCTGGGGATGCTTGTTCTTTTGCAATCCTTGCAAATATCAATGCACAAAGTTTGGCCCATTTTTCTGGATGCTGTTTGAGGCTAAAGTTTGTAAGCCCGTCAGGCCCATGTGCTCTGGAAGAGCTGGCTCGATTAATGATGCTTAGAATTTCATTTTCGTCGAATTTTAGGTCCCATTCGGTAGTTATTATATTACATAGATCATCGTAGTCACTCTTCTTTGCATATAGCTCGTTGTTGTGTTGTTCCCAAGCATTGGCGGCTACCATGTTGACCTGTAACGCAGATTCGGGGCAGGATTCGTCTTTTATTAACCTGCAAAATTCACGCACGTCTTTGTTATCAAGTCTCTTTAGCATGGTCTCAGCGTCTTGCTCTAACTGAGATTTGTGAGCTATCAGCTGTATTTTTGTTTAGCGGCTCATGCATATATGTGTCTTTTAGTCATCTCCAGGTATACACCTTGTCTAAGTTCTTGTCGGAGAGCTCTATTCCTTTGTACGAGTAACGCATCATAAACATGTTTTGGTTTGAATGCAGTATTTTGCAATCCTTGTTTACGCACAGTGAATTGTTTTAACGTAAATGAGTATTCCACATTATTGGCTTAAGACCTGTACGTGTCAATTACGGAGGTCACTTCTGGTTCTTTTAGCGTCAGGTTAATCCTACTGGAGTCCACCACAAGTTTGGGTCTTCCGATAGTGATTTGAGTATTTCCTGAGCACACTAACTTTAACATGACAAGATTGTGATCACTTTGGGGTGTATCCTTGATTTGCATCTTCAGAGCATGTTTAGCCAGGTTTGAAGACAAAAGGAAAAAGTCTAGTACAGATCGTTGTTGATCTCTTATCCAGGTGGGTTGTACGGGTATATCACCCGTGATATTCCCATTCATCAGGTTCAGTTCTCTGAATTCCATCTCTTCACACTATCTGACAGATACCTGTTCCCTGCGATATTTTTTCTTTCCAACAGTGCGATGCCCCCAGTCAATGCAGTTGATGTTCAGGTCACCACATAAAATGATATTAGGTGTATCAAAATTCTCATTCAAGTCATCTATGATCAGAGTTATGTCATCTATAAATGTCCAGGGGTCCATCGCCTGATGTTGCCAATAGACGTTTATCAAGTAGATTTCATTCACGTCCCGATTATTGTCTCCCTGCCGCACAAGTTTATTTATTTGGATGTATGGAGACTTGTTCCAGGATTCAATTATGCGGAACCCGGATTCTTTCCTTACCATGGTCAGAAGTCCTGCCATCGGTCTTCCCTTATTTTTTTTTATGGATTGATTGCGACTTCAAAGTGATCTACCAAGGGACATACATCCAACCATGTTTCTTGGAGGCAAAGTACATCTAGTTCATCAATCCAGGTCCCGGCCGTAGTAAATAGGTGGGCAAGACCTCTGGTGTTCCAAGTGCCCAGATTTAATCTTGCGCTTTGTAAGGATTCCCAGCATTAACTGGAGCTATTTCCGGCTAGGGCTGCAGCCAACCAGCTCCAGTCTCTTGCTTTGCTTTCGGGATACCCATCTTTTGGTTGTTTCAGGATTGGTTGAGTTAGTTCTTCATTGCCGCCCACTGTTGTTATGACCCGCAAGCCCATGCAAGCAATTGTCCCAGAGGACAGGGCCTTTAAGTTTCCAACTACGTATTTCTTTTTTGTGTCCTCATTTGGCTGTACAGCTATTTCATACTTCTGAGCTGGTGTATGTTTGAACAGACCGGTTTGGGAGGGCCCCAAGTGTGTTTTATGGGCAGTTTTTAGTTGTAATTTGTCTTTTTTCCTTTCACTGATGTCAAAGCCAAAAGATAGTAGACAAGGAACCGCATCTAGTAACGTAGTGCAAATTATTTTAGAGTCGATATGAAGTTCTACTCAGTCCTTTGGCTGATCTTTAAAAAATTCAACAGTTTTGATGTCACTGGACTCAATCAACCTCAGGGTAGGCACATGATGGAATAACCGCAAGATGTTTGGTTCAATATTAGTTATTCCTTTGTTCCTTTGTTCCAAGGATCCGTTCTAATACCATTAGATATTTGGGCAGTTGCTTCGGCGCTGCAGTGTTCGAGGATCCTTTATGTTTCGTTTGAGATAAGACCTCAGTTGTTCCTGTATCAGACGCCTTTTCTAGAGTCTGATCATTGGAATGAAAAGCTTGCCGGGAGTTCACAAATCCTATCTCCAACGTACGACAGTCCTTCTCATTATATATTGTAGGACGTATATCGACGTGTTCATTGACGAGAGGTGCTTCTAGATTAAGGCAGCAGCCCCACCTTTCCTCCAACATAACCAGGGTAGCATTTACAGGTCTGGTTACCTTTGTTGGTTCCAAGTTTTGTGACATCAAGTGTGGTTTTTCACAGGGTCTGTTCAGTACGCCCAAACGATCCTCAAGTGTTGGGTTGTTTCGATTTTCTTTTGGTTGCGATAGTTTTAGCTCAGCAGAAGGTAGTTGAGGAAGATTAACCATCACCAGTTGTCTGCCATTTGATTTTGGCGTCCGGTCTGATGGCTCTGTGAGGTTGCAACTCGTTGAAGCGATTGCAGGGATTATGCAGATGTCATTGGCAACATGTGTCTGTCCCTTTGTATCCTCTGCATCATTCATGTCTTCATACAAGGACATGTTAATTATTTCATTTAGCACTTCTTCGTCCGTTTGTGTTTCAGTTAAGGGGGTGGTTATTTGCTTAGGCACATCCACCTTTTCATTAGTTTTCTCAACACGGTCGGTACATCCGGTGTTAACAGTTCACCAGTTTAAGATTTCGGAGGAACTTTCTTGAGATGTTGTTGCCACAGTTTTTCTTTTTTGCTTGATTTTTTGTTTTCTTGATTTGTGGCAATGTCACTTTTTTCTTTTCTGTCCTCTGATTCCCAGCAGAAAAGATGGGGAAAACGGCATCTGTTGTTCCTCTGTTCAGATCAATACGTTCTGACTGTGTGTGATGTGGCTCAGCAATCCCATCTCCATTTTTTGATGTAGAGGGTTTTGGTGGATTATCAAGCCCAGCTCCTTCTGTGTTCTTTACAGCGAGCTGAGTGGCCGAGATATCCGTTGCCAGCCAGTCTGTTTGTGGGGTAGCACTGTTGATGTCCAGACCACTTTGGTCATTCAGGTCATCCGGTCCCTGGGTTAGCATCAGATTTGTCTCTGCCACAGATTGTACATCAATTATGTGTGCAGATATAATCTCTGCTTCTGATGACAGAGGAAGTATCTCATGATTGCACACAGCTCGACTTTCATGTCCTTTTGTAGGTGCTGAGCGGCTGTTGCTAAAATGACAGCTACAAAAACCAAACTGTGTCGGATCATGTCGTTCAGTCGGTAAAGCTTGCTTTTGTTCTAATAGACTTATAGCTTCTCAGGCAACATCTGTGAGAAGTTTTTGTCTTCGCTATTATTCCGTTTCTGATCTGCTAGCACTTTCAAGGAACATTCCATGTTTTTGTATGTTTCCAGGATTCTTAGTACAAGAGAACTGTTGTTGTTTTCTATTTTAGACATTTTGACATTCATGAGAGCGTTCAAGGTATTTAAATCTTATAGATTTTCATTCAGATGCTCATACATCTTCAATTAGGGTGATGGTAATGGCCGACATTAAGATTGGTTGCAGCTCTTTCAAAACCACATCACCTACTGCTTCTAAGTCCTTTTTTCCCACCTTGTTTCGTCGGTAGGCGGCGGAATACGACTGCCTTACTTTTGGGAAAGCACATTCTGCAATCGAAGAGTCTGAGGAGGACTCGTTTGATGTGGTTTCAGGACTGTTGACTCACGGGGGATGAGATGCGGAGTTGAGCCTGTTGATTGACAGCTGTTTAGGCGTGGGGGTTCCTCGACCTTGTGTGTTCACCAGTTTATTTATTTGTTGATATGGCGCCGAAAGCCCGCAGGCATCGGGCGCCACATGAAGACGATAACAGACATAATATGGACAGGCTGGACAGACGAGCACAAGACGCTTGACAAGTCAAGAACAGGCGGAAGAAAGGTACTACTCGTGGTGGATTAGTTCATTTGAATAGAAAGGTTTTCAATTGCTTATGGAATGTGAGGAGGTTAGATTCAACTCTCAGGCTCGGCAGGAGTTTGTTCCAATGGAGAGCGGCCCGGTTTGGAAAGGCTTTGCCCAAACCGATTGCTTTCCTGTGGAGGTTAGTAGAAATTAGGCCATGTGCCTCAGATCTAAGGGAACAGGTTGGAGTGTAGCCCACAATCTTAGCCTTAAGGTATGCCAGTGCTTTACTGTATAAGCAAGTATGTGTGAGTGTCATTGATTGGAACATTACACGGTCTTCAACCTTAAGCCAATGTAATTCTTTCTTTGCTTCACTGATATGATCAGATTTTTTCTTATGCTTCATTATACGCACAGTGTGATTCTGAATGTGCTGGAGTTTAGTTTGACAGTGTATACTTGCACGCAATAATAGAGCGTTGCCATAGTCCAGTCTGGAAAGTATGGTCGCTCTAGCTATGGTAGCACAGTTGGATTCGTTAAGTACGGATCTGATGGCATTAAGCGATCTCAAGTAGTAAGCACAATTTCTGCTCACATTGGCGGCTTGAGCATCTGAGCTCAAACAGGCCTCCAATGTCTTGCCCAGGATTTTGACACTAGTCACTACTTGGATGAGAAATTCTTTTATTGTGAAAGACACATAGCTGGATGGAAGTTTGGCCCTGGCTTGATTGGACCCAAACATCATCAGCTCAGTTTATTTCCCATTTAAACACATCCAGTTGTGATCCATCCATTGTTCAATAGTATTGTAAAGTTCGTTCACCATTTTGTTGTCTTTCATGTAGTCTCCACTCAGTTCTACTACCAACTGCGTGTCGTCAGCATAATCAGTAAAAAAGCTGTTTATGTTGTCTAAGGCTACACACACGAGGCATAAGTATAATTTGAATAGTAGAGGAGAGAGATTAGCTCCCTGGGGGATGCCACAGAAGATGTTAGACTCACTAGGGAACTTATCGACCCAGTGTACTCTAGAGATTCAGTCTGCTACGAAGAATGTAAGCCAACCTATGGCTGCCTTAGAACAGTTGGCAATTTTCTCTAGTGCTTCTTGTAAAAGCTGATGGTCTAGTAAGACGAATGCGGCACTCAGGTCTAGCAGGATAAGCAAACCGGTATTGCCCCTTTCAATGATACTCAGCATTTTCGTCTGTAAATCCAGCATCACAGTTTCCGTGCTGTGGGCAGCACGGAAGCCCGATTGCTGGTGATGTAATATACCATTGGTCTCAACATATGCCTGCAGTTGTGCAGTAGCAATTTTGTCCATTATTTTTAAAATTAAGTTGCAGTTAGTTATGGGTCTTAGGTTCCCTGGCTCCCGTTGGTCTAGGTTAGGCTTTTTGACCAATGGGGTGATTGTCACCTTTTTTATATTCCTGGGTACCATTTGATCTCTGAAAGAGGCGTTAACCATTTTCATAAACAATGGTGCAAAAATATCCTTGTTGTCAAGTAAGATTTTAGGAGGGAGAATATTTTCTGCTCATGATGAGGATTTCATTGATGCCAGGGTGTTGAGCATGTCTGCAATTGTAATTTCTTGAAAGCAGAATTTATCAAGATGGTCTAATGACTTACTAATGTGAGGTTGTTGGTACTTAGTTTTGTTAATTTGGACGCTCGCTATAACTTCTCTAGCCTTAGTGATCTTCTTGCTGAAAGCAGCTTAAGTGTTTTCACATTCTGTTTGGGATGGTTCAAATGCAAGGGTCATCGATTCAGGCTTATCAAAGGATATGAGTATCTCGAACAGTTTAGCTGAGGTATTGTCAGCATTCTGAGTGTTGAAGTAGTTATTTTTTACTTCTACAAGGTTTCTTTTGTAGGACCTCTAAAATTCCTTCCAGCTGTTCCTGTTGCTAGAGTTAGGATTCTTCAGCCATCTGGTTTCGAGTTGTCTTTTTTCTTTTTTTTGGATTGCTAGGTCCGGAGTGTACCATTTCTGATGGTTGGTATTGGGTCTGACTTGTTTTGGGCGGATAGGGGCTTTCCTATCAAAAAGATATGAAGTGTGTTGTTCATATTTATGTATAATTATTTCGCAAGTATCTTCAACTTTGAGATCTACTAGGCTGTTATTGGTGCAGGACACAAGGTGTGCTCTTTCAATTTTTTTGAAGTTCCTACATGTCGTCTTTTTGGGTTCATTGGGACTTTTCTTACGTGGAGTGGGCATAGTCAAAGTAAAGGATATTTTATGATGGTCAGACAATATGCATGGAGTAGTCACGTAGTTGTTGGTTTCGCGATTGTTCGCGATGATCCGGTCTAGCTGGTGCCCATTGTCCATTGTGTGGTCAGAGTTTCTGACTTGAAAATCAAGGTCAGTTAGGGCCTTCTCTTTGTCTTTAGTGTCACCCCACCAGCGATTGAGGTCACCTTGGACCAGCGAAGATGAGTTGACACTTTTAAGCAGGTTGAGTAGTCCCGTGAGTTCCTCATTGAACCCTGACGAGAGGGATGGAGGTCTGTAGATAAGGACGAAATTCAGGCAATTAGTGTCAGTGGGGCAGTGTTTCAGATGTAGAATTTTTCAGCCTTATTTAAACAGGAGTCATGCCAGCGGAGTGTAATAATGTTCAATCAAAAAACATAATCCGACAAGAGAAAAGAAGAGGAGAACCTCCAAGTCCGCACCACAGATCAACCCTACATGAAACAAAAAATCATTTAAAAAACTGTATTTATTTAAATGTTTTCATGTTAAAATACATATTAAACTGTCTAGAGCTCATATTTAAGATACACCTACACACAAAGGATAAAGTGAATAATATAAAGTGCTTGTTGTGTAAAGAATGAATTAATTGAAAAAAAAGAAGAAAAAGACCATCTAATTAGTCTTACTCACTGATTCATAAGTGCAATGTCGAATGTCCCAGATGAGTGAAGGAGATCACACAAGGGGGAAAAACATCAGTCACATGAGCAGTAGTTAGATGGTGAAACAAATTCTCAAATAATGAAATAGTCACACCATAATCAAAAACACACTAGAGCTAAGCATTGGATGCCGCGTGTCAACTACTAAGGTGTCAAGGAGATAAATCACATAAAATAAAATAGGCCTGGCACTGATAGCATTTAGTAGTTTCGATGGTAAAAGCGCATCTAACTTTAATGCAGATGATGCCCATCTTCTTCAGGACGTAACATTCCCATAAACATCATGGTTCCTGATATTTCATCTGTGTCTTTGTTACACCTATAATGTTAAAACTAACAATACAGGTTTATATGTTAAAAGAAATAATCACACCTAACACAGATACAAAAAGAAGGAAAAAAGAGAAGAAAAAGAGACATAAGACAGTCAATAACAAAATTAAAAATCGGTGATCTGTGAGTGCAAATTGGGGGACTTCTCCCTCTCTCTAAATTCAGATAGGTCATGAGACATTACGAGGGAGAAAATATTATTTACTGTATTCTCAACCCAATAGGCTGGTCCCTGGGTCCTGTGTATAAATCCAGGAATATATGCTAGGGCCGTGCCGGAAATTGATCTCAATAAATTAGATTTAGGAAGCAAGGATAAACATATATGTTATGTAGCCGTGAATCATCATGGCAAAAAACTCTCCAGTCAAAATTTAGTGAAGCGAGAGGCCCTGTGCATCCGCCTGGCCCCCTGACCTAATTAGGAGGAGGACATGGGGGCATGCAGGCTAATGCAGCCCACCGAAGAGACTACATAATAGTAAAATTCGGAATTTCTAAATTTCTACGTTTCTAGAGACTAAAGTGGACCATCCGTAGAAACTCACCTGTCGGCAGTTGCTGGCAGATCCCAACAAATTAGCCATTTCCATCATTGTAGTCAGGCGAAAGTAGGCAAAGCTGGAATTGTCACACCGCCCTCAAAGCGGCGAGTGGGGATACTTTCCCAGTGGCGCTAAACCGCTGTGTTGCAAATGCGCCAGATTACGCTGTAGAAGCAACTGTGTAGGGCAAAAAACCATGAGAGTGTGTTAATGCGACGAAAAAAAGAAGAAGAGAAGAAAAGAAAAAGAAATGTTTCAGTAGTGTTCACTTGATATAGCCTTTGCAATATAATAGGGAGCTTTTGAAGTAGCAATTCTAGCGGGCTTGAACTGGTCCAAACAAGCCCATTGCAAGAAAACATGCCAGTAGCAACGGAAGAGAAAACCCCCTAGGCGGCAAGGTGCCCAGCCGAAGCAGAAGCACCAAGCCAAAAGGCAATGATGAGAGTGCCCTTCCTAAAATGTGTTAGGGTAATGTAATGGGAATAATATAAACCTGCAGGCTACGGTGGCAAGCAGCCAGCCTACAACTGTGTCCTAAAAGCCCAGAAGTCCAAACCCATCAGGCATCCCGTAACCTACAGAGGACTCAAGGTCCAATAACAAAATCGCATGTTATCTAGAATACCTAGCCCTTACCTTCTTCCAGAATCGCGTCGCCGCGGCCGAGAGGATAAACAGGAAGTAACGAACTTACGACCTCCTACGGCTTGCTGGTATAAATATCAGCGCTGTGCGTGATGCGTATTGCATCACGCATGTGGTTCGAAAGCTGGAGTGCTCACTGTGTCTTTGGACGGTGCAGCCACTTCAGTGGAACCCGCGGCGCTATATCCAAGGGCATCGGGCTCAAGCGTGCCTTAGGACAGCCCCTTTGCTACACGGATCGCTGCGTAACTCACTGGGCAGAGGCAGGGAGCCACCTTGATAGTAGGTGTTGTCAAGGCTATCAAACGATAGAAAAAATAAATAAAATGAACTACACAACATTGGGCACTGGCAATGCTGCCTGCATGGATTCTGATCCAATATATGGTGTTGTCGCAATATATGGTGTGGGTACCCTCTGTGAGACAGTCTGTCCTCTATGGTGTTAGCCAATGCCAGAAAATCTTTTTTGTCTGTGCATTTTCGTCTGGCCCTTAAAAATTGTCCATAAGGGATACTCTCCCTTATTGATTTGAGAGAGTATCCCTTATGGCCCGCAAAAGGGCACGTTACGCGCATTTTTGTCAGATTTGGCTGCCTGTTTTGCCTTTTTTGCCTTTTTTCCCCTTTTTGCCCCTTTTGTCTTTCTTCCTATTTCTATTTTTATGGTTTTAGCATCTATGCCATACACTACTCTATAATGCATGGATTAGAGCCCATGTAGGTGGCACTGCTAGTGCCTAACGTTGTATTCTCTTTATCGGGTTTGAAACTTTTGTAGTTTTAGTGCCACTTACACCATTACATACTGCATGGATCAGAATCCACACAGGCGGCATTGCCAGTGCTCAACGTTGTGTAGTTCATTTTATTTATTTTTTCTATCGTTTGATAGCCTTGACAACACCTACTATCAAGGTGGCTCCCTGCCTCTGCCCAGTGAGTTACGCAGCGATCCGCCTAGCAAAGGGGCTGTCGTAAGGCACGTTTGAGCCAGACGCCCTTGGTTATATCGCCGGGAGTTCCATTGAGATGGCTGCGCCGTCCAAAGACACAGTGAGCACTCTAGCTTTCTAACCGCACACGTGACGAAATACGCATCACGCACAGTGCGGATAATTATACCAGCAAGCCGTAGGAGGTCGTAAGTTTTTCACTTCCTGTTTATCCTCTCGGCCGCGGCGACGCGATTCTGGAAGAAGGTAAGGGCTAGGTATTCTAGGTAACATACGATTTGGTTATTGGACCTTGAGTCCTCTGTAGTTTACGGGATTCCTGATGGGTTTGGACTTCTGGGCTTTTAGGACACAGTTGTAGGCTGGCTGCTTTCCACCTTAGCCTGCAAGCTTTATATTATTCCCATTACATTACCCTAACACATTTTAGGAAGGGCACTCTCATCATTGCCTTTTGGCCTGGTGCTTCCGCTTCGGCTGGGCACCTTGCCGCCTAGGGGGTTTTCTCTTCCCTTGCTACTGGCATGTTTTCTTGCAATGGGTTGTTTGGACCAGTTTAAGCCCGCTAGAATTACTACTTCAAAAGCCCCCTATTATATTGCCACAGCTATATCAAGAGAACACTAGTGAAACATTTCTTATTCTTTTCTTCTCTTTTTCTTTTTTTCATCGCATTAACCCACTCTCGTGGTTTTTTGCCCTACACAGTTGCTTCTATGGCGTAATCTGGCGCATTTCAACACAGCGGTTTAGCGCCACTGGGAAAGCATCCCCACTCGCTGCTTTGAGGGCGGTGTGACAATTCCAACTTTGCCTACTTCGCCTGACTACAACGATGGACATGGCTAAACTGTTGGGATCTGCCAGCAACTGCCGACTGGTGAGTTTTTACGGATGGTCCACTTTAGTCTCTAGAAACTTAGAAATTTCGAAATTTAGAAATTCAGAATTTTACTATTATGTAGTCTCTTCGGTGGGCTGCATTAGCCTGCATGCCCCCATGTCCTCCTCCTAATTAGGTCAGGAGGCCAGGCGGATGCACAGGGCCTCTCACTTCACTAAATTTTGACTGGAGAGTTTTTTGCCGTGATAATTCACGGCTACATAATATATATGTTCCTTGCTTCCTAGATCTAATTTATTGAGATCTATTTCCGGCACGGCCGTAGCATATATTCCTGGATTTATACACAGGACCCAGGGACCAGCCTATTGGGTTGAGAACACAGGCCCTCATTACGACCCTGGCGGAAATCGAAAAACGATGGCGGAAATGCAATACCGCCATCGAATAGCGCTCGGTGCGATTATGACCCGTCACCGTAAAGTACGATGCCATTAGCGACACCGTAGTGAACGCCAACGCTAACTGCACCAAGTACGCGCACGCGCGCCATGCCAAACCGTAATTACCACCATGGCGCAACGGTACGCGAATTCCGACCCTAGCGGACATGCACCTAACGCCATCAAGCACGGCGGAAAGTGCCATTCCGCCATGGTGAGAAGTACGGCATCGCGAATCAACCGTAAACGGCCCTACTGAGTGCCTGCACACCACTCCCTGGCCACATTGCACAACTCCTCGTAGGTGCAATGAAGTCACACAATGCAACCAGTGAAATGTACATCTCACCCATGCCTGCCAACGAACAAATGAACCTCAAGAGGGGCCAACGGGAGCTGCAGGGCACAGATGGCACGAATACAGAAGCTACACAAATGGACATGACCTCAGTCTCCCTCCAAGAAACGCACGCAAACACAGGCACCTGTGACCAGCCATATTCTGATAATCACATCATTCCACCAATCCACCTGGCTGACCGGCATCTGTCACACAAAAGCTAATCCCCCGCCCCTGAGCATGACATCATTAAAACAGTCATAATGGCAGCCCTAATCCCTGACCTCACTGGGCTCCGTAGGCAAACGCGCCCAGCACAGTACCACGCAACTATACTCCGAAGCTGGAACCCAATGCAGATCTCCTCACAATACATCGCTCCCCAAATAGGAATATGCCACATCACTTGCAAAGAAGAACGCTACACGGTTCATATCAGAATAGAAATTTAATGCACAACAAATTCACCAAGACCATACAGCCATTAGGCCATGAACCCCAAAATATAATTCACCATTGTGGGCTGCATCCGCAATAAATGACCAGCTACTTCTTGTGTGACGCCCTGTTCCCTCATGGTACACAGGGCCTACATTCTCGTACGAAAAGGCAACATGGAAGCGCCTCGAACCGCAGGGCCGTCCCATTAGGGAGGCACTAGTCCAGCTGAAAGGCCGAAATGTTGCTCCTAGCCACTAGTACTGCGTAAGGGCATGTGGCCCATTGGCGATCGTCCCATAAGATCGTAATGGTGCTCCACTGATTAACACGAAGCAGCAGGTGTCGGGAGTAAAATCCATCTGCAGGAGTGGCATACAGGTGGCAGTGGCAAAAGGGGAGGAGATACCTGTCACCCAAATGAAATGAAAAAGAATAGTATGGGCATCAGAACTGCATTTGAATTACTCACTTCAATGATCACACAAAATCCACAGCCATATGCATGCTAGCCCACTCCAAGGGATCATCACCACCCAAAAACCACTTGCGAATCATAACTACCTATATCGAGGTGAAAACACTATTACAAACGAGTGTTACTGTGCATGCGTCTGTCAAAACAGAATCCATCAGATGGGATTAGTAACGTGCATAGACACAAGTGACTGAAGGCGCGTCGAGACAGGGAGGGTTCAACAAGGCCAGATAGACGATGGTCCCACTATGGCAGCCCTGCATCACATAGCGCAGGGGAGGTGGATAGATTCCAAGAAGCCCCGTTCATGGGAAACTCGGTATGAAATCATCTGTCCATGCATCCATACATCATTCCCTCATCCCGTAATGAAAACGCCTGATTTCATACTCACATAACATGTGAAATTTCCATTGAGTCTGTGCGTTATGCAGCCTGCAAAATCCACTGTGCTCCAGCCCGTAATTCCAGTGTTGTGAAGTAACATGTATTTGGGAACGTCCGGCCTCATCGTCCACTACGCTATTGCGCATCCCATACTATTCATATCAATCATTGCATTCTCGCCATGGCCCCTGTCCCAAGGACATTGAACAATAGAACGTTATATTTGCAGTCAGACCTGTGGGCGTCTCCTTGCCGCTAGCTGAAAACCGAAAGCGCTGTCCTTCGAATTCCTCATTTGCAACATCACGTGGAAAAGGCATCTGTGGCCGCTTGAAATCACAAATTAATCCATCTAGTGCGGCTGTGTGTGAAAATGGCAACTGGCTTCACTCACAAATGGGACGCCCCGCCCGTCGGTGAACCTCGGTACAGTGCTGCATGGGGGTCCACCGTAACTCGAGTACTACGTTCCACTGACCCTTCACAAGTCTGTTCGCGACTGCAAAGATAGTATGTGAACCAATGGGACCATAGCAGAATGAACATATCAACCAATATTACACTGCCATCGGGAACAAATACATGATTGTAATAGCAGGATGCCATTCGTCGAATTGCAGCGTTGTGTGCGGGACGTGCTCGCCCAAAGGGGATTGCAGCTTGCACAGGTGGAATGAATCACCACAGGTGGAGGCTATACAGCCTGAAAACACATAAATTGCACACCCAACCCCCTCACAAAACCACACCCACTCCGAAATGCTACCGGCAGGACTAGCGATGTTGGCCCTGGGGGACCTGATAGCACTGCAAGTACTCCAACTTCAAGAAGGAGACGAACCCCAACTACTACAACAACCGGCCGCACGGAGGAGACGCAGGAGGAGGAGGAGGGCAAGGCAGGGCCAGCAAGGGCCGCCAGCACAGCCACTACCACCACGCAGGCAGCCCGCAATCCCACGCCTCCGAGCACATGCGTTCGACCTCACTGATGAGCAGATCCACACCCTCTACCGTTTGGACCGGGACACCATAACCGCCATTGTGGACATGACACAGGCTGACCTTGCCAGCATGATAGATAGCCCAACCGCCATCCCACCCCTACTGAAGGTGGTGTCTGTACTCCACTTCCTGGCCACAGGCACCTACCAGCACACAGTCGGACAGTTGCATGGCATTTCACAGCCACTGTTCTCACGGACACTATTGCAAGTGCTCGATGCCCTCCTGAAGCACGCAGACGACTACATCTCTCTACCGCGCTCGGAGCAGGAAATTACGAACACAAAAGTGGGATTCCATGCACTTGGCGGCATACCGGGTTGCATTGGTGCCATCGACTGCACCCATGTGGAATTGGTCGTCCCACATGCCATGGAGGCCCAGTACCGCAACCGAAAACAATTTCATTCTCTGAATGTACAAATGGTGTGTGACTCCAACAGGATCATTACACATTGTTGTGCCCGATTCCCTGGATCAACCCATGATTCTATGGTCTTGAGGAACTCTACAATACCACGCTACATGGAGCGACACGCAGGGAACAGATCCTGGCTACTCGGTGAGTCTCATTTCAAGCATGATAATGTGGTGTATGTGATGCGCCAATGACCTAGCAGGAAGGGGGGGGGTGCGTACCTAGCAATGGCATTCCTCAAACATCCTTTATTGTCCACATACAGGTGATGCCGGGTATCCACTGAAGAGATGGCTCCTTACACCACTCCGGAACCCACGGGACCAGCATGAGGAGGACTACAACCATGCCCACTCACGTACCCGTGTAGTCATAGAACAGGCATTCGGCCTACTGAAGACTCGTTTCCGCTGCCTCAGCAGGTCTGGCGGGGCACTCCTGTACCGCCATGAGAAGGTTGCAAAGATGGTCATGGCATGTGTCATGCTACACAACATGTGCGTACGTAGAAATGTGCCCATGCCCCCTGACGCAGAACTGCAAGCACCTGAAGATGGCCATGATGAGGGTGGGGATGTGGCAGCACCTCAAGGAGTCTGCGAGGCACAGGAGGGCCGTGACATTCGTCAGCATATCATAGATGCATGCTTCTAGCACTCACGCCTGGTGGCTGATACATGGACACGGGACTTGTGGCACTGTGTGTGTCCGGAACATGCACAATATGGACCGTACGCCTATAATGGCCTCGTACACAAAGATCAATGTCCACACATCTCATTGGATAATCGTGCATTGTTTATGGCATATGTGAAATCATGTTACACACCCCATCGACCCGCCACCCAAGTGAGCCCAACACACCCCCTCCACCCTCCTACCTCCCCCCCGAACACCAGTGTCCAGAGATGCTCATTGTCAGTGGGCAGTCGCTATTGCAAGCCCCCTCTCCGGGTATCAGGGGCACCCCTGCCTGTGGAGCGCAGGTTCCTCCCTGATCTACGTTGGGGGCTGCCCTGGACGGAACTTGCAACGGATGATGTCTCTGCCTGCTCACGTCCATGCATGTCCCTAAGGGTTTGTGAGAGCTCAGTGAGTACACGGCGCACAGCGGCAAGTTCGGCACATACGTCTTTGGACGTCGCATGCAGTTCCCCCCTCAGGCTCTCGGTGCTTCTCTCCATTTGTACTCTCAGGCTCTCGGTGCTTCTCTCCATTTCTACTCTCAGGCTCTCGGTGCTACTCTCCATTTGTGCCCTTAGTGTCTCTGTACTTCGCTCCATTTCTGCCCTAAGTGTCTCAGTTGATGTTTCTACGGCTGCCTTAGTGCCCCCACATTCATCCGCATGGTCCTTGAGGAGCGTGGCCAGTTGCTGCTGTTGCACGATTACCTGGTTGAGGGACTGTTGCCTCTGCTGTGCCATGGCCATTTGCGGTGGTGTCACAGAGGGGCTGGTCACCTCATGTTGCCTTGCCACAGGGCTTGTGGGGGATGGCCAGTCGTCGTCTTGTGGGTGCCCCTGCGTGGTATCCTCATGGTGTACGGGATGGAACAGACAGGGGGATTGAGACAGGTCATGGATGGATCTGACTTCGACATCCCCGTTTTCTGTGTCGGAGCATGCTGCCATTAATGCAGTGTCACCTATGGTGCTGCTGCCACCAGAAGCAGTGCCTACTGTGGCATCCATTGGGGGGACCTGTGGTGGTGCTGTTGTGGGCATGCTGGGTGCTGGGGTGCCTGTTGGAGTTCCCTCCTGTGTGCTGCCACTTGATTTGTCCTGCTGCCGTGTCTTGATGCGTGCAGCTGAGGTGGAGGGTCTTTGGCCGTTGGTCTTGGCCCTCTTTGCAGGTGTGCTGGTAGGGGTGTCCTGGAGCTCGTCGTTTGAATCGGACCCTGTGGTGGAGTAGAAGAGGGCGAGCGTTATTGATGGGTCTGTGGGAATTGGAATGGCAATGTATCACATGCATTGGGGTGGTACCTGAGGGTGATTTGGGTTGGGGCCTTGGAGGTGGTTTCTTTTTTGTGTGGAGTGAGGGTGCAGTTGTTTTGCAGCCTGCAGTTAGGGTGTGCCTGCTGCAGGTGTAGAGGGTGTTTTTAGGATTTTTAATTTTTTATGTATTTAATGTGAGTTTTAAAGTGTGCTATCGGGCCTATGTATGTGGACGTTCTCCTGGACATGTGTTACTGTTGCACTATGTGGACACGTGGTACTTCACATGATTGGACATTGTGGTTTTAGCATTGTTTTATTTGGGACACCTACCTGATTCTTCGGATGTCTGCACTCCTTTCTCCATCCCTCCGACTCCCTCTATGCTCTCCATTCCAATGGTGGAGGCACAGATTTCTTCCCAGGGAGTCAGCTTGATGGGTGATTCCGATCCTCCCCCGGTAGCTGTGGCAATGTTGCGGTTGGCAGAAAGTATGCTACGGACGCGGATCCGCAGGTCGTCCCATCGCTTTCGGCATTGCTGTGGGTTGCGGGGTGCGGTCCCCACCGCACTTACCCGCTGTGCCACCAGGGCCCATATGGCCTTCTTGTTCGCAAGTGCCGTCCTGGTCATTTGCGTGGAGAAGACGACGGCAGCATTCTCCTGGAGGGTCTCTGTGAGCACGGTGAGTTCCTCACGGGAGAAGTGGACCTGCCGCTTGCGGTCGCACGCTTTCTTCGCTACTTTTCCCATTTCTCTTGGTTTCACTAGGGTGGATGTCGGGTTGGGATGTGTCGCAGGGTAGTATTTTTGATGGTTGTGTGGAAATAGTGTTTTTATAGGTGTACGGCGTGATGTTTCCCGTTCCGGGACCATGTTTTTACTTCCGTTTCCGTATATTTACGGTCACCGTACTTTCCGATTGCCGCTCATTGCGGTGACCGCTAAGAGGGGTGGCGGAATTGCACCTAGGGCGCCGTACGGCGGCGGTGTGGGCCGTTTTGGGGTCATTTCCGCCATCGCAGACTTTGCACTTCCGCCATGGCGTGGTGCTCGTGCCCGATGGGTCGGAATGAGCCGCACTTTGCTCCGTCGTGCAATGGCGGAAACGCTATTTACGCTATGGCGGTCCGGTCGGTTGCTTTCCGCCAGGGTCGTAATGAGGGCCACAGTAAATAATATTTTCTCCCTCGTAATGTCTCATGACCTATCTGAATATAGAGAGAGGGAGAAGTCCCCCAATTTGCACTCACAGATCACCGATTTTTAATTTTGTTATTGACTGTCTTATGTCTCTTTTTCTTCTCTTTTTTCCTTCTTTTTGTATCTGTGTTAGGTGTGATTATTTCTTTTAACATATAAACCTGTATTGTTAGTTTTAACATTATAGGTGTAACAAAGACACAGATGAAATATCAGGAACCATGATGTTTACGGGAATGCTACGTCCTGAAGAAGATGGGCATCATCTGCATTAAAGTTAGATGCGCTTTTACCATCGAAACTACTAAATGCTATCAGTGCCAGGCCTATTTTATTGTGTGTAATTTATCGCTTTGACACCTTAGTAGTTGACGCACGGCATCCCATGGTTAGCTCTAGTGTGTTTTTGATTATGGTGTGACTATTTCATTATTTTAGAATTTGTTTCACCATCTAAATACTGCTCAGGTGACTGATGTTTTTCCCCCTTGTGTGATCTCCTTCACTCATCTGGGACATTCGACATTGCACTTATGAATCAGTGAGTAAGACTAATTAGATGGTCTTTTTCTTCTTGCTTTTGTCAATTAATTAATTCTTTACACAACAAGCACTTTATATTATGCACTTTATCCTTTGTGTGTCGGTGTATCTTAAATATGAGCTCTAGACAGTTTAATATGTATTTTAACATGAACAAATTTAAATAAATACCGTTTTTTAAATGATTTTTTGTTTCATGTAGGCTTGATCTGTGGTGTGGACTTGGAGGTTCTCCTCTTCTTTTCTCTTGACGGATTATGTCTTTTTGTTTGAACATTATTACATTCCGCTGGCATGACTCCTGTTTAAATATTGTCTGTTGCTTCCCCTCTGTCAGCGAGGAAGGGGTAACCCATCCATTGTTCTGTTGAATTTCGCAGCCTTGGTATGTCAAGGTGGATGGAACCATAAGAAGCGCATCCCGGATTATCATTGCTACTCCACCCCCTTTTCCTGTATCTCTATTTGTGTAGTGTATGGTGTAACCTGTTGGAACCCCGGTATTGCAGGTAGAGCCTATCAGGTCTCGCAACCATGTTTCAGTGAGACCCATGATGTCAATATTATCCTCCTGAATAAAATCGTGTACGCTTTGGGCGTGTTGATTTAAGGAGCGCGTGCTTAGCAGACATACCTTTAGGTTTGTGTTTGGTATAGTCTTTGTTGGGGTATTGATAGTCTTGTTTGCTTTATGTTTATGTGCCTGTGCTTGGGAGAGTTTGCGTTTGAATAGCCAGCACTGTAGTATTTTCTGAGGCTGTGTCCTGCCCCGCTCCATGACCACCATTGCGTGTTGTTGGTTTGCTTCGAAATGCTACATGGTATGAAGTTCAACCAATAGATTGCCCATGGCTTCAATGCCCATTCTTACTGTGTACTGTGGATGAGGCAGGGGTGAAAGAAGCAGGGTTCTGGGGCGACGCCGAGAGATGGCGAGGACCGGCGCAAGACCGGCTTGTCACTAGAAGCGCCTGACATATCTAGATGAAGAGTGCCGGTGCTTCTGGGACTTGTAGTCCTGTAATACCCAAAATAGCCCAAGTAGGCTGAGGTAAGTTATTTTCTGCGCTAGGTGAGGAGTAGGTCGAGGCAAGCCCCTGACACTGATCAGTTACGCAGTTAGTCAATCAAACATTATCAGCAAAACAAAACAAAGCTCAATACAAATATCACGTGAAGCACGCGCTGCTTTATAAGATCACAGCATGTGACTTCACACAGTTTCAATGCAGTTGATTTATGTTTCTTATTTGTGAACAATTTAGAGGAGGTGTACAGCTCGCCTCAATGCTCCTCCTTTTTAGGGCCCCACCTGCCCATTTATTCACAAGTGGAGCACTTATCGGAGACGTGTTTTTGTTACTGCGCAATTGGTCTTTGCCTGGTGTAAGGTCATCATTCTCTGCTCATGTTTTTGGTTAAGTTCTTTGTATTCATCGCAGAGTTTAACTGTGTGAGGTCAATCAATAGTTTATTTACCACATCTAGAGACTTCCTCCGTTCAGTGGTTGCACCGTCAGATTGTCCATACAAACCTGATGTTTGTTCTAAAGATATGGTTTTGCACGTCTCTGTCAAACTCAGAGTCAACTCACAGGAAGTATTTGAATGCAAAACGTTTGAGGGTATCGTGTCAAAGGAGTAATAAAAGACAGAACTCTGTCTTTGGTTATTTCTTTCAGTGATTAGATCCCCTTGACTTCTATTAATCTCAGTTGTGGTCTGTTTCCTTATGTTTCCGTTTAATTGAGGGGAAGTGTTGGGTTGCCTGTTGGGGTTACCGCTACTTGCAACAGTACACCCCACATCACCACAATCACTGGCATTTTTACAGTGATTTATCCAAACGCCGTGAGGTTCCAGGTCTCGCTCCTCTGTACAGGCATCTGTCAGTGACGCCCTGTCCAGCCTCCCCGCGCGGACACTCGCCGATGTCAGAGGAGTCTCTGCCCATCGAATGAAGCCACGAGCATGGGGAAGCAAGCGTGCATTGATGCTGCATCGCCACAGAACCTACCCCCGCAATAGGGGTTGGGAGCGCGAGGGGCCAACCAGGAAAACCCTGCACGCACCCTGGTCCATCGGGCGCTGCCCCACCCGGACGAAGCCCAACACAAGCCCCCCACGTGAGGGCCCATAGGGACAGGACCAATACCAACACGCCACCAGCCGCCATCACGTCAAATAGTGCGTTTATTTGATCTATGGCGACCGAACTACCAGATTGCAAGGCATAACGCTCTTGAGACTCAAAATCTTCAAAATCTTCAGATGTGACTTTAGGTGGATATGTGTTTTGGGCATTTGAGTCTCGTTGGGTGCAGATTTCAAGGGCTTAAGATATAGATTCCGGGGTAAGTGCGGGGACGCAGCTCACAACTTGTGTCATTTGAATGTCATGCATATCACTTGAGATATTAAAAGATTTGTTGTTTGAAGTACATATGCCATTTGCACTTACTTGAGTTTCTGAACTCAGCGCTTCAAGGTCCCGTCGCAGTTGCACTTGCAACAGATGACGCGTTACGGGTTGTGTAGCTCTTGTAGATTTTGTTTTCACTGCTGGTTCTGATGCTGCCCGTAGGCGGGCTTGATTCTACATCTCTTTTTCCAAAAGGGAGCCACCTGCTCCCAAGGGCTCCCAAGATTCTCTAAGACTCGGGTCTGACTCGGCGTCTGCCCCGCAGAGGACTTTGTGTCTTATCAAAAAGGCTCCACCTCCACTTTCCTGGCACAGTGGAAATGGAAAAGTCACTGCTCAACACTCCACTCTGTAGACTCTATAAAACTTAGATCTGACTGCGCGTCCGCTCCGCGGAGGACCTTGGGTCTTATCAAAAAGGCTCCACCTCCACTTTCCTGGCACAGTGGAAATGGAAATGTCACTGCTCCACACTCCACTCTGTAGACTCTCTAAGACTCAGGTCCGACTCTGCGTAGGACCTTGGGTTTTATCAAAAAGGGTCCACCTCCACTTTCCTGGCATAGTGGAAATGGAAAAGTCACTGCTCCACACTCCACTCTGTAGACTTTCTAAAACTCAGGTCCGACTCCGCTATGTACCCAGGAAAAAGGCACCACATTATTTATTTTTTTATTACACACCTAAAACCATACCGGAGTTCGGTTTCTAAGCGCAGATCCGAGATTCAAACCCCTGTTGCTCTGCATGGTCTTGCTTCCAAGACCAGCGCGTTGCCCCTGTGCTATCCTCCGTCACTAGCATGGGGACTGAAACATGTTGGGATGTTTTTGTAAAACATTTAACCTCTGATACATTGGCAATAAGGGAATTGAGTATAGTATTGATGAAGTGACATATGGAATTATTTACCACTTCTCTACTGTTCAATGGGCCCCATGAATAGTTTGGCAATAATTCCAACAGAATTCAAGCTAAACTTGTTTACTGTTGCTTGGTCCGGCGGCATTACAGCAGATGTGGTGGTAATTCAGTGTCAATCCTCATTTTTGGAGTGCATAGGACAACGTAGGGATTTTTGCTCTTGTCTGTGAGTGGTAACTGCACTGCGGTAAATCTGGTGGTTATTGGAACTAAATAGGAGGAACCTTGAAGGACAGAATTTGGCTGGACAGTAAAACTAGTGGCAATTCTATTACTGCCAAAATATGTGTAACAGAATTACCGCCATAAATGTACAGCACCACTGATCTTAATGTGTTTTTAAGAAAATGGTCTTTTTGTAATTTATATGATTGTACTTTCATATAAATATTTCTATATGTTTGTTAAATAGTCAATTCCTTTAACTTTAGGGTTGTTTCCTACTGAGAATGGTAACTAATAATGGTTAGTGAACACAGTAAAGGAGTGAAAACACTATTTATGTCCTTTATTGTTGGACATTCTGAATCAGGCGCCATCGATATTTCACATTGCTTGCAGAACATGATCTTAAATGTTTTAACAATGGGTGGAGACCAGTGGCTGGAGACCAGTGGTGTGCGATGTATTTCCCAATAACATAATATAGCATGCCAGCATTGTCTCATTTTAGGGCATGGTCATGCTAGTTTCACATTGCTATAGAACACAACCAGCCCAGTTTCACAATCCCTATCAGAAAAGTGGCATGACAATTTCAGTAGCGTCAGGCCGGCATTGTCCAAATCAAAACATTCTAATGCTACTGTACTGTCCACATTGACGCAGAAATGATATCACAGTATTATCCAGGTGAGCACATGGTTCTTCTGAGTTCAAACGTGTAACGGAATATTACTCTCCTGGTTTTCCATTGCCTCCAAAAAATTGACCTGCCACTTCAGTCATACCATGCCAGTATTTGATTAGTTGAGATCATTGATATGAACATTTTCACATAGCACTTAGAACATGACAATGCTTACACTAAAGTGTCACATCAAATTTAACAGTTTGAAATTAGTGTTGTGTCAGTTAAGCACGTTGTCATCCTACTTTCAACATTAAACCCAGAAAATGATCATACTGTTTCACATTGCTAGAATAGAATGTCATGACAGTTTCAACAATGGCATGCCAATGTTGTCTCAGGTAAGCAATGTGTAACACAATATTCCACAGTGGTCCCCGCTCTCTGCTTCTTTGTATCTCTGCTTTGCTCCCTATATCCTCCCCGCTATGACTTGTAAAGCTCTGCTTTGTTTTCCGAACCTATGTCTGCGCTGAATAAATAGCATGATAATTATATTAATATACAAATTGCCATGCGTGTTTTGGAGTGTCCATACAAAATGCCATCATCACCATAAAATGTGCCCATGTACATTTCACGCTGCCCCAGGAGACTGTCTGTATGCCACTTTGACAATGCCCCTAGATAATTGCTCCTGGATACTTCCACTCGCACTGTCTATTCCAGACAAGTTGATGCATTAAACCTTTGCATTGCCCCTGCTCAAAATAGAGGTTTAGGATTGAAAGTGTTGTTCATTTGCACTGTGTGGGGAACTCGAGACAATGATACAACGCAACCACAAAGTATGATTTCAGCTGTATCTGTATTCCAAAAATAAAATGGTCAGGGTTGGAGAAACAGTTCATAAAGATTAGGGTAAACTGTACAGGTAAGGAGGGATTTCTGAATTAAACTGTGCAAAGATAGGCTAACCTAACCTGTGATCCATTAGTGCTCCCGATGATCCCCCTGATGTTCAAACATGAAACATGAATGTACAAACCTGTTTTAATAAGTCCTAACCCCTCCAGGGGCACGCTACCTCTAATAAAGAAAACTCCAAATGGTTGACCAACAGACACCGCCTCACACCGAACCTTTATGAGTATGTAGCCTCTTAACTAATGATATAAAAATCCAAGGTATGGCCAAAGAAAACAGTTCACAAACCTACTCATCATAGTCTGCCCCTACCCTACTTTAACAAAATCAACATGTCCCTTGGTTCTCTCAGTGTGTACAGCTGCCCCTCCCTCAACCCCCCGGACCTTAGATTTCAAAATTCATAACTAGACCTTGGACTTCAGGATCCACGACAGGCCTCTTTCTTAGGCCTTGGGCTACAGCATTCACAACTGGCATCTTTCTTATGCCTTGGGTTACAGGGCTCGCAGTATACCTCCCTCATGGGCCTCAGGCCAGCATTCACAAAGGCCTCTCTTAGGGGTCTTAGCTTCTGCTGTCACAACAGTCCTCTCTCATAGATCGTGGGTCACCATATTAACAATAGGCCTCTCTCCGAAGCCTTGGGTTGCAGCACTCACCCCAGGCCTCTCTTCTAGGCCTACAGTTACAGGCCTCTCAGTAAGCCTCTCTCTGTAACCTCAGGTTGCAACTTTCACAACAGTCCTCTCTCATACAGACTCACAGTTGGACTCTCTCCTAGGCCTTAGATTCCACTAGTCACAACTTGGCCTCTTTTCTAGGCCTTCGGTTACAGGACTCACCGTTGGCCTCTCTCATAGACGTCAGGTTGTAGCATTCACAACATAGCTGTTAGGTTCAGCCTTTACTGTAACCCTCTCTCATAGGCCTTAAGAGCCTGTAACCTCTTGTTATTGTATTTGTATTTTGCATTTTTAAAGCGCTCACACACCCCGCGGGCATCGTGGCGCTGTTACAGAAATTGTTTGTTTTAGTTGCATAGTTGTTTGTCTTAGTTGCGTATTTATAACACGCTTAAATACCCAGAGGTTTCTAAGCGCGGACCCGGGGATCGAACCTGTGTTGCTACGTGTCGTCTTGCTTCCAAGGCGAGCACGTTTTCACTGAGCTATCTTTCCCCAGAGGTCACAGGTGGAAATCCCTAAGCTTTGGCTTTCCATTTACCCTTATGAGTTGAAAGGGGCTGTTGTGTCCTTCTGTTCAACCTTCCTCCCCAGGGCTTCCAGATACCCACCTCTCCTTCCAGTATCTCTCCAGGCTTGAACTGCCTTCTTCCAGGCAGGGTCCCTCCAGTCTTCCTCTCTACCGCAATCTATACACATTATTTTTAATTTAATTTTTATTGTTTAAAGCGCAGACCTAGCTGGAGCTACAAAGTGTGGATAGCCGGCGTTTTGGCTGGCATCTTTTAACAGTAGCACAGTACTTTGAGGTCTGTGTGTCGGTAAGTGCATCCATTGGAATTAGTCCTTGATCAGGTGCTGTTGAAAGAGCCATGCTTTGAGAGATTTGCGAAATTTGGGAATTGTTGTGGCATTCAGAGCCGGCACCGGATCGAGTTCCAGAGGGTGGGTGCATGACAAGAGAATGATTGTTTGTGTGTTCTCTCTTTGCTGACGAGTTGTGATTCAAGCCGGTTGGTCAATTTGCTTTGCGAGGAGCGTGTGCCACCAAATATGTGGAGCTCAGCCGCCAGGTACGCTGGTGTGCTACTTGTGACTGTCTTGTAGATGATAGATGCAGTCTTGAGCAGTATCCTGGCTTGGATTGGAAGCCAGTGTAGTTTGCGTAAAATGAGGAATTTGGTCAAATTTACATGCTCCTGTAATAAGACATGCGGCAGCCTGGTGGACTGCTTTTAGGGGAGCCAGGTGAGCAGCTGGGAGCCCTGTAAGGAGACTATTTCCCCCATCAATGTGCGAGACCACAAGGGCCTGCACTACGGTCTGGAAGTCCTGCAGCAGGATGAAGGGTTTGATTTTTAGAAGGGTAGAGATTTTGAGCCAGGGAATTTGGGCCTTATTTTCTATGTGTTTCTGGAAGGACAGATTGATGTCAATGGTGAAGTCTAAGGATTATGCTGAGTCTGAGTGTTGTGGATCAAATCCTTCTAGGAGTATATCACTGAGCCATTGTTGGACAAGTCGTTTTTTAGGGTTTGGGTCTATTTGACCTAAAACATTTGACCTAATCACATTTGATCGAATTTATTTGACCTTTTCTTCGGTCTAAAATGTGGCAGGAAACCCCCCGCAATCCTACCACCCCATATATATATATTTAATTAAATCTGACTGAAAAAAAGGTCAAAACAATTTGGTCAAATGTTTTTAGGTCAATTATGCTAATACCGTTTTTTAGTGGGTGGACCGATGAAGACGAATTCAGTCTTGAATTGGTTTAGTTTGAGGTTGGCAGTAGACACCCAGAACTGGATGATCGCTAGGTAATCCCGGAGACCAATGATGTCCTGTGCGCTATTTACTGTCATGTACAACTGAGTATCGTCTGCGTATTGGTGGATGGTTATATGGGGATCTTTGAGAAGAGCGCCTAAAGGCTCCATGTAAAGGTCAAAAAGGATTGGTGAGAGGATGGAGCCTTGGGGTACTTTGCAGGATTCCTGGAGTCACTTAGAACTAGAACGCAACTATTTCATTTGGACACCCTGGTGTCTGCCTGAGAGGTAGGAGGTAAACCTATTCAAGACAGTGCCAGAGAATCCCATCCTATTAGCAAGGAGGGAGTGAAGGATGCAGTGGTTGATGGTGTCGAATGCAGCTGAGAGGTCAAGGAGGACGAGGAGGCATGAGTCACCCGTATCTATGATTTGAAGAGCACATCACCACCTGGATGGTGGCTGTCTCCATACTACACTTTGGGCGGAACCCTGACTGATAGTCACTTAGGAGGTGGTGTTATTCTATTCTGGCGAGCAGTTGTGTAGCAACTTTTTCCAAGATTTTGCCAATTAACAGGAGTTTTGTAATGGGCCTGTAGTTCGCCAGGTTGTCTGGATCTAGGGTTGGTTTTTTCAAAAGAGGTCGTTTGAGACTAGTCTTGATGGTTTACGGGAATTATCCTTCTGCGAGGGAGGCATTGATGGTGCTGAGGCGAGCATTGAGCGCCGGGCCCGTCAATTGTTTAATGATGGAGGCAGGAATTGTATCATCAGAGTAAGAAGTAGGTTTGAGGGAGTCAATCATTTTGAGGAGATCTGGAGGAAAGAGAAGAGAGAATTCGTTCAAGAGGGGAAGTGTGCGTGTCAGGGTGCAGGAGATGCTAATGCTGTGGGAGGTTGATTTGATGGTCTCGCGGATTTCGTCTATTTTTTCAATAAAAAATGTGTTGATTCTGTAGCTTTTTTCCTGAGTAACTGGTACCTCTGGGACGGGTGACGGTTTGGTACAATGCCTTACTACTTCAAAGAGGGCTTTTTCTCCTGTTAGAGGCTGCCGTAATGGTGGTGGAGTAGTAAGCAGCTTTCGTCTTGGTAATCAGAATCTTACGGTCTGCATGCAGAGATTTGAGGTTGGTGAGGTCTCCCGAGTTATGGTTTTTGCACCACCGTTTCTCTAGGGCTTTGATTGTGCATTTGTTGGAGGCTAGCTTGGGGTGTACCACGGGGCAGATGGTTTGGTCTTTGCCGGGCGGGATCTTAGTGGGGCATGCGTGTTCACCAGTTTCATAGCAGTTATATTCCCTGTGGTGGGGAAGTCTGCAAGGTTTGCCTCTAGCTCATTGACTGGGAAGGTTTGAAATGAGCAGCGTTGAGTGAGGGGGCGTTTAGCCTGACCTTTGTGAGCCATAGTCGAGTGAGTGACTGATAATGGGATGGCGGCATGGTCAAACCAGTCAAGTGGGTTAGGGTTTGCACAGGTGATGCATGGGGATGATTTGAATACTAAGGGCCTCATTACACAATAGGCGGTGAGCCATGGCGCTATTAGCGCCATGGCTCATGCCGGTAAAATACCGGCACCGCCTTGGCGGAAGGGGGATTTACCGCCCCATTCCAAGGTTGGAGGGGCGGTAAATCCCCCTTCCACCATTGCCCTTCCCCATTCCCATTCCTGCCCCATAGGGCTCTATGGGAATGGGGAAGGCGCTAATTACGGCACCGCAATTTTGCAGTGCCGTAATTAGCTCCGAGGTCCCTTAGCGGGTTGGATTTTAACACCTGCAAAAAGCAGGCGTTAAATCCCCCAACCCGCAGAGGGACCTCGTAGTAAGGCGGTAAGGATTTACCGGTACCGGTATTTTACCGGTACCGGTAAATCCCTACCGCCATCCGTGTAATGAGGCCCTAAGTCTAGGGTGTTGCCTTTGGGGTGCATGGAGGAGTGTACAATTTGCTTAAGGTCCATGGAAGTGGTCAGTGTGAAAAGCGTGCTCCGAGTGTGGTTGTCAGACTGTGGGCCTCATTACAACCCAGGCGTTAAGGGGTTAACGGCGCAGTAAAAGGTGCCAGCGCCGGTAAACCCTTAACGCCTGATTACGAGGTCCCTTTGCGGGTTGCACTTTAACGCCTGCTTTTAGCAGGCGTTAAAAAACCAACCCGCAAAGGGACCTAGCAGCTAATTACGGCACCGTAATTTACAGTGCCATAATTATGCCTTCCCCATTCCCATTGAGCCCTATGGGCCAAAAATGGGAATGGGGAAGGAGCCATGGTGAATGGGGAATTATCGCCCCGCCAACCTTGGAATGGGGCGGTAATTCCGCCATTCACCATGGCGGACCCCGTCATGGACCATTGTGCTAATAGCACCATGGTTTAGCGCCGGGGTCGTAATGAGGCCCTGTGACTCAGGGACGTTAAAATCACTGAGAAAAACATTATTTGAATGTGTTAATTAGGAGATGTCTGCAATGAAACCAGTGTTCCTGCCATGGGAGGATAGCTCGGGGCAACACGCTCGCCTTGGAAGCAAGACGACGTGGAGCAACACATATTCGATCCCCGCATCTGTGCTTAGAATCCTCTGGGTTTTAAGCGTGTTATAAATAACCAACTATAATAACATCTCAAGTCTACACTATTGTACCTGAATTTACATAAACATTTCATGTTCTACACATTTGAGGCAATCTATTCTGAAACGGAGTTTATTTACTATGGTGAGTTTTGTTTTCCCACTATAAGAGCAGGTGTACAAGTAGAATAATGCAAATAAATTATCAGCCCCACTGGCCTTAGAAGGGGTTACTATCCCTTTGCCATTGGCAGATAGCTGGCCATTCCTCTACATCTTTGCCTCCTCTGTCTCCTCCTTCTGGTTAGTGTACTGGGAGTGCTCTGGTATTTAGGCCCCTGATTTTGGCCAACAGTCAATCCCTTTATAAGGATACAAGTGGCTGCCCATCTCTCAGCTAAAACAGGCAAATCCCTGGGAGATTGTAGATTACCATCTAGCAAGTGACTCTACAGGTAAGGACATGCTTCTTTGTTACCTAGGTCAGATGCCCTGCAAATGTGTACGGCATTCACCCCTGTACCAGGCTATCAAAAGTCATTTCTATACATCGAAGCCTCCCAAATCAGAGCACTCTTCTTGAGAGACACGTTAGTACATCAGAAGTAATCATTGCACCTTCTCCTATGCTCCCTAAGTACAGCCACCTTAATTTGATCAAATGCACTCCTTTATTACCGGGTCAAGTCCATAACAACATTGGTCTGCTTCAATAACAGTTTACAAATTAGCAGACACTTCCCTCAGCCTCAGTCAGGTTTTATCTATTTGAATTCATTTATATACAGGAGGAACAATGCTCTTTTGATCACCAAAGAACATTCAATAGCAAGAAATCAGATTTGTTAGGAAGCTTTTAGTTTACAGAATCGACTTTTCCATTTATAGTACCATGATATCTTTCTCATTAAAAATATCTCTCTTTGGACTTCACTTTACAATTTTGAATCGCATACAAAGAAAGTAAAACAGTAGCGAAATACAATGGGGGTCATTACAACCCAGGCGCTAATTGCACCAACTTTACCACCATGGTGTAAACTATGTTTACACCATGGTGGATGGCGGATTTACCGCCCCATTCCAAGGTGAGTGGGGCGGTAAATCCCCATTTCCCATTTTCCCTTCCCCATTCCCATTTTTGCCCCATAGGGCATAATGGGAGTGGGGAAGGCGCTAATTACGCCACCGTAAATTACGGTGGCGTAATTAGCATCATGGCAGGTTAGCGCCATGGATTTTAACGGCTGCTAAAAGCAGCTGTTAAAATCAGAACAGGCGTTAAGGGTTAACGACGGCGTTAACCCTTAACGCCTGGGTCGTAATGAGGCCCAATGTCCTTTTCCAGGCCTTGTTTATAGTTTGAGAATATTTCTTATAAATTGTGATATCATGTAAATTGATCTTTTGTCTTGGCCGCTTAGCAATAGTGACCAGCTTTGTTCCGCCGAAGATTGTGTGAATTAAATCTTAAAGAAACTACCCTGTAGTCTTCTTTTTTGAGACAAATATGGACAAACCATTATCAAATGGTAGAGTGTTTCAGGAATCGTGGGGTCTTTGTATAACAGACAGCAGCTATCTATCATCGGAATCTGTCGGGTTTTGGCAAGCCTTGCTCTCGTCGGAAGTGTATTCAATCGTATTCTTAAGAATGTTTGGCCAACCGATGGGTCAGGGAAGAGCTGCAGGTATTTTGGAAGTTCATTAATAGCACGTATATCACCATCACAGTGTATATTCATGGAGTATTTTTCTTTGTCTTCAATAGTCTTTTGCCAGTCGTTACGTTGAACCTTTTTCTTGGCATGTTGCGGTCGTTTTACCAGCATTTCCAGAGAGATGTCTTCATTCTTCAGTTTTTGTTTTAATGTTCCAATCCACTTTAGCAATATCGTGTTGTTCATAGTATTATCAGTGCACTGCAGTATTTGTATGGCTGGTGTTGATTCATCGGCAAGCACCTTTTGGAGGACATCAAACTATTTCCAAAGAACTATTGAAGCCATCGACTGAATGGCGATACCATGCCTTATTGTAGGCATTGGGTAATTGGAAGGTAGTCATAGGACTTTCTGCCAAACGGCGGCTTCTATCCTTTGCCAATTTACGGAACCCACGTTAATCATGGCTTCACTTCCATACGTTGTACACAGGATCACCTTTTGTCTGAAGAACGCCATTATCGGTTTCAAGGAGAATTTCCCATATTTTTATTTAATAGGCATCCTTGTCTTGCTAGTACTTGCATTTTTCCTTCGACTGTAGCCACCCATTACTTTTTGTTCTTCGATTGATTGATTACTAGACCAAGATACTTGAATGTGGTAACTTCTTCCAGCAATTTGTCGTTCACTAATATCTGATGGCAAGTTTTCTTTGTTCCTCGTTGTTTCGTTAGTCATGTATTTAGTTTTGGTCGCATTAATCCGTAATTCATTTTTGTCCATATATTCACCCATTTTTCTCAAGCTGATTTTTAAACTGGATAGCGTTTTATCTAACAGTATAATATCATCAGCATACATCATCGAAATAATGGGTGTTGAATTAAGTTTTGGTGGATTTGATGCAATATCATTAACATGTTCGTCAAAGTCAGCAGTATATATGTTATAGAGAGTTGCGGCCAACGGGCAGCCTTGTTTGAGTCCGTTCCATGTTGGAATTGATGTGGAAGTGGTGCCATCTTTTGTAAGTCGAATGTTGATAGACGTATTAGAATACAGGAGTATGATTGGTTCAATTATATTTGTCGGGCAATTCCAGGACTTTCATTTCTGCCATAATTTTGCTCTGTTGATAGAGTCAAATGCCATTGTGAGATCGATAAATATAACATGGACTGTAGCGTTGGTCCTTTGGGCTTCATGTTTAAACAGATTCAGAATTAGGAGATTGATATTTGTGCCTACATTAGCTGTGAAGCCGGTTTGTCTGACAGCAAATCGATTATTTTGTGTCGCCCATTCTTTCAGTTGTTTCATTAAAAAAGTAGCAAATATTTTGCCCAAAGGATCAAGAAGGGCGATGGGCCGGAAATTCGAGGGATCTTCTCGGGGGCTCTTCTTATGTATGGGTATCATAGTGACCCTTCTCCATGAGGTCGGAATCTGATTTAAATTGTTTATCAAAGTAATTAGTTGGTCTAGTAAATTCGCCCATATTTCTGGTGTTTGTTTTATGATGGCGTTGGACATGCCATCCGGTCCTTACGATGGCGTTAGACATGCCATCCGGTCCTGGGGCCCGTGATTGATTAAGTTTTAATATTATTTCCATACATATCTGTTTGTCCAAGAGTAAATTCCACTTTTCCATGCTGATTGTTGTTTCCGCTTCTACATCCGATTGTCGTTTGCTGTAGAGCCTGGTAAAATGCTTTATCCAGTTTTCTTCAGTTACATTGCTCACCAGCGAGGTTCGGTATTGTGAATTGGTGTTTAGGAGGTTCCAAAGTTCTCTCACATTCCTGTTTTTGTAGGTGTCTGGTATTGTTTCTGCATCCACTTGGGGCATCATCATTTGATGAGATTTTGTCCAATTTGTGTACGTCTGCTTTGCTGTTCTTATGTTTTCTTTAGTGTCTTCAATATTAGGTTTTTTCGCTTTTCCCATAGCTGCAGTTAGTGCTTTCTTTTTCACAGCCAATTCTTTGTCATATGTATGTTTGTGGATCTTGGTGTTACCTACTCCGCCTGGCTGCATAAATGGCGAGAGAAGCCATCCATAGTTTAGCTTCTCTATATCCGTCATAGCTCTATCTTGAAAAAGAGTCAGGAGTTTGTTAAGTTGCTTTGCACTAATCCTCCGCCTTGTTGCTTTGTTAGAAAGTTCAAGATCTATTGGTACACAACTCATTTGTTCATGTGACAGAGCAGCTCCTTTAATCGATAGTATCTTGTGATCGCTTTTTGATGATGGTATGATTTCGATTTCCCTAATAGAGTTATGAAGTGCCATTGTCATGTATACATAATCGATGGTTCCTGTCGAGTTTACCCGGGCCCAAGTGAGCTTCTTATAATGGGGTGAGTTTGAGGGACATTCTAACCAGATTGTGCAGGGGAGTAAATAGAACAGTCACCAGGGCCAATACATAAGTGGGCATACATAAATTAAGGACAACCACCATCAGGCATTTTTAAGTGCAGGTAGGTGGCACGCCCAGCTGTGTTCAGGATGTGACCATGATGGGTGAAATGCTAGAGTGGAGGCAGAGGAAGTGAGGGAGAGAGGCAGGTTAGAGTCATGGGAAAAATGTTAGCTAGCAGGCAGAAGAGAGGTAGATTAAGAGGGTAACTCTGAAGCAAGGAGTTAGGCTTTTAGTTTGATTTTGAACACATCCGTGTGTCCTGTTTCTCGTGTGTCTTGGGGGAGAGAATTCAATGCAAGTGGAGTAAGAGGAGACAAAGAGCAGAAGTTAGAAGTACAGGCAGGGCGAGGAGCCACAAGGGTAAACAAGGAGGCAGAGCAGAGATTATGAGAAGGCTTGTAGAGGTGGATAGAGGAGCATAGATACAGTGATGCCTTTGAACAGATTTGTGATCTAGGAGAAGAAATTGAAATCTGACCCTGTTTTGCATCATCAGCCATCCAGACTTGTGATGATACAAGGAAGTAGTTGTGAAGTGAGGGAGTTCAAAGATAGTCCTGATAGTGAAGTTAATCATCTTGTTGAGAAGAAAGAAAGCATATTTGGGGAGACGAAAGAGAAAGCTGGCACAGTAGTGCAGTTCAGAGAAGACAAGAGTGATACAGAGATTCTTGGCGGTGTTGAAAGGAAGGATGTGCCTGATTTTCCTAATATTTAGAAGTTTGAGGTGAGCTGCTGTTCCAGTTTTGGTGAAGAAGTAGTGAAGGTGTGAGAAAGGGCATTGATGACGCTGAGGTTTCTAGCTGAAGAAGAGGAGGGTAGAGTGTCGGGTGGGAATTGGATAGGCAGAGGAAGAGATGAAAGATAGCTTTGGGCAAGGAAGAAGAGCATCTCTGTTTTGGTAGAGTTTAACATCAGAGAGTGCAAAGCCATCCAGCATTTAATGCCCGAGAGACAGTTGGAAATGTTGATAGAGAGATCAGAGGAGAGTTCAGGAAAAGATAAGAATATTTGGGTGTCGTCCGTGAAGAGGTGGTATGAGAACCCAGTGAAGTAGATCAGTGCCCCAAGAGCCGAGGTATAGAGTGTAAAGAGGAGTGGAACTTGTGGAACACCAACAGTTAGAGGAGTGAGTTGAGAGGTGTTTTTGTTCCAGGAGACAGAGAATTGGCAAGGTGCAAGGTAGGATTCAATCCAGGCAAGGGCTTGAGAGAAAATCCCAAGAAGAAAGAGAATATTAAGGAGATCCGAGTGATCAACAGTGTCAAACGCAGCAGAGAGGCCAAGGAGAATTAGGATAGAAGATAGGGTGGAGTGCTTAGTAGAGGCAATGAAGTTGGACACATTCATGAGAGCAGTTTGCATGTTCTGTTATGTATTGTTATGTTAACTACACTTCTAAAGCGCACTATCACACAGAGGCATCATGGCGCTGGAGTGACAGGCGTGGAAACCTTCTTTTAGGGGGTCTCGAAGGTTGTGGGTGTCTAAGACATTGGTAAGACAGTTGAACACAACACTTTCGAGCACTTTGAGACACAGGGCGAAAGTTGGCCGGTCAGTTGGGTCATCCCCTCGCATTTGTAGGAGAGGGATGATGTGGCTGTTTTGAAAACAGGGGGAAAGCAAACAGAACCAAAGAACAGGTTGTAGAGTTCAGTGAGGTGAGAGGCCACTAAAGGGCCAGAGACATGACTAGCTGAGGAGCTAAAGGGTCTGATGGGGCGCAGAGCGGTTAGGCTTCATTAGCAGAGATAAAATACACAAGTGGGTTCGCTCTGACAACTAAATTTAGAAGGGGTACTCTTTTTTTATATAGTACACATTAAATTATTTAGTCATGTCACACATATTCAATCATGTGTAATAGAGGTGAAATCTAAACACAAATAGACTTAAAGATTCACATATTCACATATGGTAAAGTAGCATTTATTAATTATGCATTTCAACATAGAAGGATTAGTATCCAAAAGTATTTAGTTTTTTATCTTTGCATTTAAATTTGTAAATTCAAAGGAATTTTTAAAAACAAATATAGTTCCATATTGGTGCTTTGAAATTAAATAGTGACCACCACCTATAAGTGACAAGTGATAGTAGGGTTTAACTTATATAAACATATTTCAACCAATATTGAAAACAATACATATGAAAAGCTATTGGTTTTCTGTAGCCAGGCTTTTGGGTGACCTAACACGTGGTCGACGTCCTGGGTTGAATCGTAAGTTGTTTAAAGACAATTAATAAGGACTAACAAGAGATGGAAGGGAAGCTGGTCCTTGGACGTTTCGGCTGATAGCCTTCATCTTGGGCCGGATATAGGTCGCCCTGGAAAAAAATCCAGGGGACTCTATTAGTGCTTAGAATAAACTTAATGAGAAATTTACATAACATGACATTTAAAAACAGCCTTAATTGTAGGGCATCATGGGCTAAATTAGCCAACTCACACACATGGGCAAGGCATAGTACTGACCTTAGGGATCTGGGTCTTAGGTGGGGCCTGGACGTATAAATGCGCAAATGGTATGGAGTCCAGGACACAGGGGAGCCTTGATGTAGCTCGTATCTGTCCAAGGTTAAAAAGCAGAGAAAGAACGGAAAAGAAAGAGAGAGAGGAAATCTGGTTGCTAAGTGCTCCTTAGTCTTAGTGAAAGACATAATTATGTGCTTAGCAGAAAAATAGGCACATGCTTGGGAGAGTACAGGAGCTCACCTAAACTTTGTAGGATCTTGTGACGTTCCCCAGGTGAGGTATGTAGAGTGCAGAACTGCAGGTGCAGTATCCGGGTCTTGCGGGCTGTATGCAGATGGTATTTCTGCAGTGGCATAAAAAAGTTGGCAAGAATGCCTGGTCAGTGATGCAAAAGACGCGGGCTGACTCGCTGTGTGTAGGAGAGGGAGCTGCATTACCTGGATAAGATTCAGTGTTGCAGCGTAGAGGCTGTCATGCGCTGGCTCCTCTCATCTAGTCAAAAAATAGTCTTTAGTACTGGTGGAATTTCGGGCGTATGCATTATTGGTTGTGTCTGCCGGAGATATTCACAAGCAATGGCGGCAGCGCTGCCGAGTGAAATAGACGAAGCTCTCTCGATCGTGTGCCAGCGCGCATGCGCGCAGTGTATAGTGTTGCACTTAAAACACAACTGCGCAACTGCTAAGTTTCGTTTTGTGACGAAAAGGCAGTGTTAACTTTTAGGATATTGTAAACTGCCAGAAACCTAGCCGATATGTGCTGAAGGATATGTCTAGTCATTAGCAGAGATAGCACTGTGTCAGTATTAGTGTGACTAAAGTGGGAGATAGAAGCAGAGGATGATGGTAGAGTAGGCGGAGTGAAAAGAAAATGTAGAAAGAGGGAGTGCGAGGAAGGTCAGAAGAGTGTCTGCTGTAATTTTGGAAATTATTGCAGCAAAGTATTCAGCGCGGTCATTAGCTGTGAGACTGGAGTTGATAGTCATAGGCTTAGGAGGAGTGAGCTTAGGGTGCCCTGTAGCCAACGAGGATGGTTGAAGTGAGAGTCAATTAGGTAGAATTCCCTTTTCGCTCTATCAAGAGTAGACTTGAGAGAGTTCAGCGCAGCAAGTTTGAGTTGCAGGTCCTCATGTGAGCGGGTACACCTCAATTTGCGCAGCAGCTGACGCATGTCTGTGTGGAGAGAACATATGAACATACTATCTGGTAATTCATGACCAGAAAACCAATCTTAACCATCAACCACTACAACAAAGGCCTTTCTCACATGTCTGACAGGTTAGCGGTTTTACCATTTCCTGTTGGAGCAGGTATACTGATCTTTGCTTTCCGACCTATTTCTCCAGACATCTCATGCTCTCTGTGTCTGGTAATATCCGTTCTCTTTTGCAAGTGTTTAGCTTCAATTTCAAACTTGCTGCCATAAATCTACGTCTTTTTTCTCTGCTGAGAAAGCCTGTCTCAAGGTTTGTTAGTTTCAAGGGGAGAGGCAGGTCCCCTGAGAAAGCAGCCAAACAGAATGTATTTACGAGCCTAGGGGTTGTGATGTCCAAGTGAAGATCACAAGGAGTTCACGTGTTCAGGGAGGGAGCCAACGGGCACAGGGTAGGAGGAAGGACAGGGACTGGATGGGGAGTGGCAGAAGGTACTGGATGTTGGAGAAATAAAGTTGGCTCATTGCCTCAGCTCCCACGTCTGCCCGTCATTTGAAAAGTTGAACTATGGGGCCGTGTGGGAGAAATGTTACACTGGCGTTGAGAGGTGGTAGACCCTGCTCTTGCCGGGGATCCCGTGTGTCATGGATATGAGAACAGCACTGTCAGTGGTGGGCGCCTGGAGGAGGAACGCACCATAGACACTGCGGCCCAGTATACAGCTGCTCGCTATGGCGCAACAGAAAAGAGAGTGGGCGGTCAGCCTCCTGAAGAGAAGTCCCATATTTTGTTTCACCGGCGGGGAGCCATGCTGCAGCCGAGGCAGTCATCCGTCTGAAGGAGAGAGAGCGTGTATGCAAGTGACTCTATTTTGCGGATCAGAAAGGTGACGCAGATCCGGTGAGTGCATGGAACATGCCACTTGATAGGAACTCTTGTGACCAAATGCATTTGCAGTCCAGCGGGTGGCAGTACTGAGCTTTACATGCTGGAAAGGAACAAGTATGGACAATAGAAAACAAAAGCACATGGCAAACACCTACTCGTGCACATGAGAAAGAATCTACGCAGCAGATACTGTCTGTCTATGAGAAGTTAAAGGCCTGAAGGTTTGGTGAGAGAACTCGAGCTGTGATGCAGCACATCTGGCCAGTACTTTGACCGCCCCACTAGTACTGTACTAGAAGATCATGTCGGACTCTGAGGAGCTGACAGTGCCTGTCACACTGCCTGCGGCGTTGCCCTTAAGCCTTCAAGAGAACATTGCTATGCAGCTGCCCTCACATTTTCATCTGTCTGAAACAAGCAGTTTGAGGCCCCAATGGAAAAGATGATGAGGGATTTTGAGGTCTATATCAAGGCCATAGGCCCCCTAGAAGATGAAAAAAAGCACAGCCTGCTCACACTTACCATTGGTCCAAATGTGTGTGAAATCATAGACGAGTTCCCAGCTTGATCCACTGACACCTATGATGGATTGAAGACAGCTCTTACTAACTATTTTACAGCACAAATCAATGTGAATAGATTCCACACGACAAAGCAGACCAAGGGAGAATCAATGGATGCTTTTGTGATGCGTCTCCGGAATCGCCTCATACATTGTGACTTTAATAATTATTCAAATGAAGAAGCACTGAGATCTCAAATATTTGTGGGGTGCGAGTTTGATGACTTCAGGAAAGGACTACTCCAGAAACCAAGGTCGCTAGAAGAAATCCAGCACCTAGCAAGATTCAATAGTACATTAGCCCTCTAGATAGAGGCCATGAGCAATGTTAAAATCTCTCATGGACAATCAGAAACCATCAACAAAATTAAAGCTTCCCCACCACGTAGGGACAACGGTGAACCTTTCTGCTATCGCTGCGGATATGAGTTTCCCCATGAAAGTATGTGCCCAGCCATAGGACAGCAATGCACAGCATGTGGGGGTGGGGGGATCCACCTCAAGGCCGTATGCCTCATGTACAGAAGTCAAGCATGGGTGGGAAGGGAGAAGCAGTGGGTCATTGCGCGTAAGAGAGTAACCTCTGGGGCCCCAGCAACAATGGGTCAATACCATGAACTACCTTCCCATAGACTCTGAGAGAGGAGGGAGGAATGAAGGGCACAAGAAAGAGCCCCACCAAATTGGCAGACAGCCCAACCACGGGCCTCACGGTCCAAGAGAGGACCCAAGAGATATGTCTGTTACTTAGTAGAACAATCACAAATAGACAGTGGATCTGTCAATTATCAACAAAATAAAACACAGACGAAAGAACACCCCATTGAAGAGACGAGAATGAAAGGCTTCCTATATGCTCTTGGGAATCCAGTGGCGATCGAACAAAGCCTGATACTGCTGCTCCAAGTAAACGACCTGCCAGCAGAGTTCCTAGTGAACACCGGGGCCACAGTAAATGTTATGAGCGAAGCGGTATACGACAAGCCAGCAGGCGTTTGAATCAATTTATCAGCCCATATCAGAGGCTAGGAACATGTCATATTTCACACACTGCGAGCCATACTGACACAAACAGATTCAGGTATAACGGGAAACGCTACATCGTCTCCTACTCCAGCTGGAATCTGTGCAGAACTGAACATGCATACTCACAGGCCGAGAAGGGAGGTTTGGCCATAGTTTGGGCCTACAAACATGTTCTCTTTTTTCTTTATGGGAAACCATTTACAGTGGTCACTGACCATCAAGCCCTGTTCCTTTATGGAAACCCTCAGGTGAAAAAAATCCCCCCAGAATAGCACTATGAGGTCTGCGGCTCCAGGACTACCATTTCCGTATCATTCACTAGCTTGGAAAAGACGAGAACTCTGCAGATTTTCTGTCTCGATCCCCGATCGCCTCGGCCATGTCAAAACTCTTGGTGACTGAAAAGTATATACACTACGTCATACAGGCTGCTACTCCAAAGGGAGTTGACATGGACCAACTCATACAAGAAACAGAGAATTGACAAGGCATCCAGGTAATTTTCAGATGCATTGAATCAGGCCGGTGGAAACAGCCCAAACAAGTTGGGGAACTGCCAAACTGGAAGTACAATAAGACATAGGAAGCCTAGTGGCAGTCAGGGAAGAGTAAGCGAAATCTGAGAACTGCTTGCTGTTGAAAGGGACAAAGATTGTAATTCCACAAACTTTACAAGGAAGTATCCTAGAGCTTGCTCATGAGGGACATCGGGTGATAGTGTCCACCAAAAGGATGCTATGCCAGAAAGTATGGTTTCCCCAACTAGATGCATTAGTGCATACACTCCTTAAGCAGTGTACCGCTTGTGCAGTCGTCAACCCCCACACCAGAGATGAGCCTCTGTGCATGACCGAGCTGCCAGAAAAGGCATGGGATGAGATAGCAGTTGATTTCTTTGGTCCTATTGAGGGAGGGGACGGATGAATATACTCCCACGTTCCCGACATTCACTTGACAGCAGCATATGGCACCGTTCCTGCACTGGACAGAATGTTCACTGCCTATGGAGTGCCACACATTGTAAAATCTGATAATGGGCCACCATTAACAGGACAAGACTTTAAGAGATTTGCTGAATACGTTGGGTTCAAGCACAGGCAGGTCACACCTTTATGGCTCCAAGCTAATGGGACAGTGGACTAACATCAAAAGGAATGTTCAAATTGCCCATCTAACAGGAGAACTCATCGAGAAAGCACTGTATCAGCTATTAAGAGACTATCGGAACACTCTGCATAGCACCGGCTGCCCCATGCTACCATGCCATAGGAAAAGTATGAAGAAGACTGGGAAATGGGGGAACAGGACATAAGAGCAAAAGACAATATGAAGAAACAGGCGGACTCATCTCAGAAAGCTCATGAAAACGACCTGATGACAGGAGACATTGTGATAGTGCAGCAACCCAGGACCCACAAACACATGATCGCTTTCGACAGTACCCCGCTGACTGTCACAAGACTAAATAGGTCACTTGTCACTGCAGAAGGAGAAGGAAGGAATGTGACTCGCAACTCATCGCACTTCAAGAAGATGCCTGGACGTATCTCGTCAAGGTCACCAAGAGAGCACAAAGACTCTGAGGAGTGGGATGCCCCATATGAATGAGATGGAGAGGAGTCCAACGAAGAAATGGCTGCCTTCCATACTGGTTGGGTCAGGACCAATGTCCGCTGAGTGGCATAGGCAGACCCCAGAGGGCGAGGAATAGAACTCAGAGACTTATTGAAGAGATGGAGTGAAATGTAACATGTTAAGAAAGGGGGAGGGGGTTGTGACGTCCAAGTGAAGCGCACAAGGAGGTCATCTATTGACGGTCGGAGTCTGTGGGCATGGGTGGGAGGAAGGGGAGGGACCATGGCAGAAGGTACTAGAAGTTGAGGAAATAAAGTTGGCGCATTGCCCACAGCTCCGGGGTCCACCCGTCATTTGAATAGTTGAATGGTGGGGCCGTGTGGGAGAAACGTTACAGGGTTAGATACCGGTGTGGGGGTTCATTGGCAGTGTTAGAGGCAGCCTTGGTGCACTGCGGGTGGGATCAGCTCCTTCACCATCCTTCTCACACTTTCACTCCTCAGTGGCAGTGTACAGGCATTCGCTTTACTGAGAGCTGAGTTTGCAATGTGCCTATTGCTTTGCAGGCTTCCTCATGTTAGCAGTCTGCAGGCCTTTGGTTGCTTCGTCAGAGCAGATTGACAAGCTGCCTCTGCAGACATTTTTCCTTTGGTGGTGAAAGGTGCAAAATAAATTAGCTCTGTCTTGTTTCTCTCCGAGAGCCTCGACATTTCTCTCCAGTACTGATTGCCTGCCAAATGTGTATGGTCAGAAAGCCTGGTGCCAGTGTTTCAGAACCACTGGCTACTAAAGGTGACTTGCTAAGATGAACCCGTTTATGAAACATTTAATATGGGAACTCCTGGGGTTAGTGGAATTGCAGTCAACGGGTGATGTTTTTGAAGAGGATAAGCAATCCATAACATTATTATTACTGCATAGGTTATACCTGAAACAACCAGAATGCTCACTGGGGCCTTTCATGAGTTCCAAGCAAATGCACGCTGGGCCGGGAAGCTCGTGCAGCAGAGATTTGTCTTGAGCAAGCCCACGGCTATGAAATCCCCAAACATGAAAAATCTCGGTTCCTTAGCAAACGAGAACCCCGAGAAAGGGATTGTTTTCGGATTCTTCCATACAAAACAAGAACATCGGCATAAGCTGCTGCAGGTGGCAGTTCCTGAGGAAATTGACAAAATAATGACTCAACAATGCAAACCCTACATGACAAACCTGAGATGTTAGGCTGATAATAGTGGCAGAGGGAGGGAGGGGGCGGGGGTGCAGCAGCCCCCTCGCTTTCAATCTGTTAGCACCCCCAGAAACCTTCCAACAGAACTGCTCAGTGATCAGCACATTTGTTAATCCGAAATGCATGGAGCAAATGCATGCTGGTGGTCAGGGCCATCATGCCTTTGTTCCTGAATTGTAATTTCTATATTTATGACAGTGTAGTGAGGCCTTGACCCAGCACAAAGTAATCCCCAGCTGCCCTGCATCTGTCCCCGGTGTTGCCGTGGCTGTGAGGGCTGCAGCATGTGCGGGTTTTTGTTTCTCTATTTTTTTCCTAGCACAAGCACAGGAACTATAGACCAAGGCTTTTGATGTCGGCATGCATGAAAGTGGGCTTTGAAATTCTGCACCGACCCCTTATCAAGTTCTTAGCCGGTGGTTCTGTAGTGTCCATGTTAATTCTCATCATGGGGTAACAGTGGCGGCGCAGCAGGGAATCATGCAAATTGGCTAGTGGTGGTCACTGAAATGTGCATTGCAAAGCCCATGTAAATATGTCAGTACCAGATTCGGCAAGTATTTTATGTTACAATCTTGTTGTACTGCGCTGAGTCATCACTTTAGTAGTTTCAAAATGCTAAATCCTTGCCCAGGGCCTAGTGTGGCCCAGCCCAGGTTAATGAGACATTAGTCTGCTGAGAAGACCAAGGATGACGCAAGATTGGCGGAAAGAGGGAAAGGATGTTGCAGGCTCAGGGAGGAAGTTAGGAGGCTAAATGTATTAGCGTGGATGCACGTTCCTCCATTATATATGCTCGACCTTCCAGAGGTAATGTTGAGCTAATATACACACTAGAATTCCAAGGCACTTTTGCAGTATTATAAGTTAGAGATCCAGAACTGTTGGGTATGTGAAGGGCTTGTAAATATACTTGTTTTTTTTTAAACAAAGGGGTGGCGTCCTGCCACATATATTTCTAACAATTGTTCTTTACATTTCTATTTGCTGCAAGGATTTTCACATTTCGCACGCTAAGTATCAGAGGAGCTGTGTACTCATAGTTGTTTAAGTGCAGGGATACAACAAAGAAAAAGAATGTCACAGGTGACTATTGGCTTATTTATTCAGCTAATGTCACAAAAGATCTGAGTTTAATTTCCCATAGTGTTTAAATAGTTTTTTTGAATAACACTTGCCTAACAGTTGGCAAACATGTAGAAAAGAGATCAAATAAAGAGCAGACTGAAGCCACAATTCAAATTTCTCAAAACATGATCATAAATTTGCTGTAGCATGTAATTAAAAGCAGAATAATTTTGCAGCAATTATGTACAGAGAAACACTGAACCGGAGTTTCGTCTTCACAAAAAAGGCATCCTGGTGGTTGTTCCAAATGATGTACTGGATGTCTTTTTAAGGGGAGATAACAAAGTCTTTGGTCTACGTCTAGATATTTATCAGATGGTGTGAGGGGACGTGCTTGATTGGCCCTGATGGAAAGATGGTCCCACGACGTTTCGGCGTGGAATGCCTTCTTCAAGGGTTTTGACCCAGTCTCCCTAAATGGGGGAATCAAGTGAGGACGTAATTAGTGTAGATGAAACACTGCGGTGTTGTGGCAAAAAACCGAGATACTAGCATGTGTTAAAACCAAATTTAAAAAAACCCTGGGGGTAAAGAGTGTGTAAAACAAACTCTAGCTTGTGGACTTGTGCTGTCTAGTAACTGACCTGTGGAAGTTTACTTAAAGAAGTTGGTGATGAAGGTCGAATTCCGATGTTAAAGTGATGAATGGCGCCTTGCAGCAACGGTCTGGAGAGCAAGGCTGTGCTCAGAGCATGTGTCTAGGAGATGGAAGAAAAGAAAAGAGACAGGGGAACACATGATTGTTTGGGACTAATGGAGTGCTGTAGGTGCAGAGGATTGCACAAAGGGGTATGTGATCTGGGGCGGCAGGCCTAGAATTGTCATAAACAAAATTACCTGATCTTCTGTATAGATGTAGAGCAGCAATCAGGTGCTCTTGGGGGTGCTGCGAGCCTGCAGCGCGAAGCTCGTGAAGAAATGGAGCTCCGGGTATATGCACCGGTGGCAGCAGCCGACTAGGTGGTGCAGCTACAGAAGTGGTGATGCAGGGTAAGCCACTGTGTACAGGGACAGAAAATAAGAGAGAGTCTACTGTAATACATGTATATCCGTGTAGAACGAATTTCTCACGAGGACTGGGGGGTAGGGCAGCGGGAGATGGGAGGAGCCGGGCCCTTACGGTACCTGTAATGTAGTAGGAGACCAGAGAAGTGCGAATCATCTCTGGAGGAATGCAGGGAGGCGGCGTCAGCTTCCCGTATCGGCAGATGGAGTTCTGCTGTAGCCAGTTTATAAGGCTGGAAAAAGCTGTGTGCCGGGTCTCCAGGCGCATGCGCGGGTGGGAGACAGTAGACCCGCGAGTTGTATCTAATGCGCGCGCAGCAGGTCGGAGCCTCGTGCGCATGCTTCAAGATATTCCGCTTGGTTGCTAGGTTCCGTTGCTGCGCCTGCGCGGATGGGGAGTGTGCCTACTAATGCGCATGCTAATAGATATGCCGCTATAGTTGTGGCCAGGGAGGTGGGCAATGATGCGGCAGTTACGCTCAATGGAGTGAATGAGAGCGTGGAAGGTTAAAGGAGAATGACATCTATCATGGCCAAGATGTAAAGAAGGCATTCAATTGTAAGTGTGTTCAACAATGAAATCAAGTACATGTACAGTACGTAGATTTGTAAGCTGGTCAACATAGGAAAAAACGTGGATGTTGCAGCGGCAACACATTTTGTCTTCTTGCAAAGTCAAGGGAACATTGGGAACATTTAAGAGTATACACATACACCAGGCAGGATCTACTTTTGGTGTCACATAGTCAATGGGTTAGCAATCAAATGGCATACTCAAATATAGCGATGACAACTTTGAGCAGAAAACTATTTTAAAATTCGAAACAATAGCACAAAGGGTGCTTATATGGTACTCACAAGATTCATGTGTGGAGCTTAGGCCTGGGGTCGAGGGGGTTGTCATCACATTATAGGGATACTAGGGGGTAATACCAGGTGGACCAGGTAGAGAGGCAGGCAGATCAGTATCCATACCCAAGGGAATGTAAAGGATGGGATGGAAAAAATGCTCAGCTGAAGGTGGTCGGCACCGCCTCATTCAGACCACTGGTGGTGGATTTTAATTTAAAAATCCACCACGCTTCCTTGTGGTTGAGGGCGTTGATGGTGTTGGTGTTATTAAGGATGGTGTCGACCACCCACCATTTCATGTCATCCACTCCATGTTGGAGTTCTAATTAGTGTGAGACCAGGGGCGCTGTATGGACCCTTCACCGGATGCGGGACCTATGTTCCCCTATCCGTTTGTTCACTTGTCGTTTCGTCTGGCCCGCGTATCTCATCCCACATGGACACTCGATTACATAGATGACGTTAGAGGTTTTGCAGTTTGAAAAATGTTTTAACTTCCAGTCCTGTTCCCCAATCTTGAAGGATGTGGTTCTTTTTGTTAGTTTGCCAATCCTGGTAAATATATAGCCTCAGAAAAACTGCTGTATCAATGTCTCTTACCACAAGTACATTCCCAAATAATAATTCTAGGACTGCCAAACCAACTCAGATGGCAACCTAATCCAAAAGCAAGGCGAATGCGAGATGAATGTTGGTAACAGGAAGGGAATAGATTGGAAGGGACAGAATGTATAAAGTAATTATCTGGCCATAGATACAAAGTACACTGTGTTTGTGTTCTGTATAGCGCTTCATGCCACAGCAAGGCCACCCCAGAGCACTCAGGAGCAGGGAGGGAATCTTTTAGGCTGCAAGCCAGCAATGTCAGCTCCAGTGTACCCAAAGAGAATCACTGAAGGGCCCCTCAGCCCTGATGACCATGAAACGCCAGTTCTACTGTAGTGGAGCAGGTAGACGCTATCTCGCCAGTTCCCGCCCCCTCCCTGCCGTCATACTGGAACAGTCAGAAAAGAGCAATAAATGGGACCCCTGCATTCTTCCCATACCGCATCGAGGGTTTGAGAGATGTTATGCACTCAGACAGCCACACAGAATGTACTCTCGCACTAAAAGTGTGGACGGATGTTGCATGGAAGAATGCTACATGGAAGGATGTTGCTTTCCAAGATGTCAGAATGCATCAATGAATATTATGGAGGGGCGTTAAAGTGAAATCTGATGAGGTCAAAGTGTTGTCATAAAGAAGATATATGAACCTATATTGAAACAATCTGAAAATATTCAGAAGTAACTATGTAATTGAAGCACTAAGACCAACATGTACCTAGAGCTAAAGTCATTGTGGATCTAAAGAAGATTAAGTACCTTACTGACAAATACCTGTAAATACGCAGTAACGCCAGGTAGAAAGAAAATGTGTAGAAGCTTGCTATAGAGGAATTTAAAATGTGGCAAGGACGGCCATGATGGGAAAAAAGACCCTGGATCACGTTGAACATAACCAAGCTACCTCAGAGACAGGCCGAAGCTCTAGAATCAGGAGACACAGAGAAATATCTCTGTGTGCAGACCCAATGATAAGTCAAGGTTGGCCCAGAGTTAAAGATGCTATTTCAAGGGATAAGCACAGAGCACACAGAGAGTACGTGGATAAGCTCTAAATGTGGGACATTCTTCATACATGAAAGAAGAGGAAAGCATTTGGGAGAGCCAGACTGTTGGTCAATTAAAAGTATACAAAATTCATGTGAGATAGAGTGAGCAAGTCTCTAGACACCAAGACGAGCAACAACACCCTGTTTAATTAAATCAAATTGCAGTAAATTTGTGGTCTCTTCACATGACTCAGAAGTCAAAAACAAAGGCTATTCATTAGAGCCTGAAGCTAAGATAGTGGTTTGCTCACACTCCCATGAATGTTCCAGGACAGTGAAAAGGCAACAAAGTCAACTTTGGCTTATGGCCTACTGATGAGAGACAATGGACTAATTTGGAAAACGGGGAGTAGTATGGCGGGATTCAAACACATACGTTTTGTTTCACGTACGTGCTGCTAAAGAGCCAAAAGTCCAAGGTTGGGATAGTATGCCAACTAATCAGTGGAGTTGAGGGACAACCTAACATGCAACATAGCATAGACCAATCCCCTGTTGTTTTGGCCGCTATAATCAGTAATAAACATATTTGAAGGTAGTTCAAGGTGTGCCGTACAAATAAGGGGTAGCCAATGATTTACTAATCATTATATGTTCTATAAGTAGATATGTTCCCTTAGCCAATCCCTTCCCTTGATACGTTTTGTATGTTGCCATGTAGAAGGACGTCATTGATGATGCATATTGGGGTATAAGGCCTTCATATAATCAAGCTATTGTGTGAGTGTACATGCATCAGTCCGTTGTTTGTCAGGTCTCCCTACTTTATTAAATTGACAATAAAGTAGTACTTTGCCATACTCTTTGAGTATGTCCTATTATTTGGTTTCAGATCGTTATTGTAATTCTATTTAGCACAAAAAGATGCTTCAAGGTGCTGGAGCACACTATAGTAGGGATAAGTGGATGACTATCTGACCTAGAAGACATTTCTAGGCTAAGGTCACTTTCAGTTGAGTTTCCCTGATGAGGACACCACCATGAGAATGCAGCCAGAGCAGTTTTAGGGCTGTGCCAGCAAACCATTCAGGATTCCTGGGTTATTGTGGAGGCAGTTGGGAATCATTTGCATATTAACGGCCACTTTTCAACCCCTTCCCCGACTTGCAGTTGCATAGTTAGGCTTAAAAGGCGGAAGTAGGGAGAAGGATTTAGATAAGGGCACCAAGGCTTTACCAACGTTTTTGCCATTAGCAGTACCATAGGAAATGGGAATTCATTGCGCATTAACAAATGTTAAGATCAGGAGTCAAGTCCTAAAAACAAAAGTGGGGGTAGTCATTAACATACCAATTGCTTTGGGATAACAGCTACGTTTACTGGACAACCTCTTTTCTCCTGCCCTGGACAATCTTCCAGCTCAAAGTTCCAGGATAGTCTTCGGGTCTAGAATGAGAGAATGTACTTTAAACACACATTTATTTGCTCCAAGAACAGACAGGCAAGGGAAACGTTCATCTGGACAGATTATACACTTGGAAACGCTTTAAAAAACAATAGGCAGGTTTATATTAAAAACCTATCACACCACAGATTAATTTACTGCAGTGCTGATTCTCAGACCTAGGTCCTTTGCCAGCAGCAGGATAAATGAGGGTTTGGGCATGAGATGAACTGGGAAATCCTTCAAACGCTTTTTCAAAACCTATCCGGGATAACATTAAAATTTGTGAAAACAGTGTACACCAACACTAACCCATCCCCAGAGTAAATATTGCCCACCAGCAAGGAGACGTGTATTTTAGTTCATGCATTCAACATATTTCTAAATACCTTTTTCATTTAGGGGGTTTCCAGAGGGAGCCATGGAAAGTGTGCAATCTTCTTCGTGTCTTATTCGCAAGACAATGGCTTTTGTTTTACACGGAGGTGAGAAAAGCCATCGTTTTGATGTTGTGTTCAGCTACAACTTTCTGGCTAGATGGTCTTGTCAAGCTGCTCACCTACGTGTGGGCAAAATACAAGTGTTGTTTAGTGATAAAAGGGTTCAAGGCAGATGCTGTGAGATGTCCTGGGTATGCAGAGCTGCCAGGGCTTTGTAGTGTGACACTTTGCCAGCCACTTTGCAGATTGGTGTAGAACTATCTGGGTGCCAGTAGGCTGGGATGAGATCTGTGCAGGCGTATAAAACGTATGCTGTAACAATCTTGCCCACTCATGCCATCACAGTTTACTGCACCCTAAGAGAGACTACTGGATATAGGTAAGTGCAGACAGCTGAGCCAGGCCGCCAGACAATGAGATCCAAATAACTCCAGGTATGTGATCAGGGTGTTCCATCGCTTGTGGAACTATGTCTCTGTTCAGTTGCCTTACACCGGAGAACCTAGAAAGAAACCCCAGCCTGGCGTTGCCTCCTCTCCGATGGCTTCCTACAGTTTCCCCATCCACCCTGACAAGAGCCATATTCCGCACCACGCTTTCACTTTACCCAGGCAGTGCAGTTCGCAAGATGCATTAATGAGCAACACATGTTTTTCGTATGAAATAATTGAATGTGGCATTATGGTCTTCCGTTATCTAAACTCAATCATAGGTTTTCCTTCCATCATATTTTACCTGCTCCTTGTTAACGTTGATTGTAAAATCCACAACACCTTTTTGCATTGAAACTGTTTTTCACTCACCCTACGTTTTGTTGTTAGTCTGATATTTTCTGGCACACACACACATACACGTACATTTTGTCTGAACATAAAAAAAAAACTCAGAGTACACTTCCACCAAGAAATTGCATTTGTTTCATTTGCCTGGTATTTTACCACAGTTTTTGCCATTTCAAGTTGCTCTAACTAAAATGTGCTAGTGCTATGCCGCAATTATTTGGTAGTCAGTGTATGCACCTGGAAATTATAAAAGGGCTGAGTCAGGTCTCTGAGAAACTGGAGCTGTGACTGCAGGTTAAATACAGATCTCAACGGGAAGGGTTGAACTCACAGAGCTATGTGGAAGGAGGGCAAATGATGCCAATCTTGTGTGTTGCACATTTAATTCAACATCAAGAAAAAATGAGTTTATATCGAAGAAACAGATTTTGCTATCCTTCACCCAGCACAAGGGTACTCATGTCATTTGACCTCAGAAGAATGAATGGCCGAGGTTGACCTGGAAGTATTTGAACCTGTAACTGGGGCTTGCCGATTCTATGTAAAGACCGGAGGCTTCATATTATGCATTCATCCTCTTTCTCTACCCGTCCGGCAGCAAAGAAAAAAGACACTGTAAAACCTTTTTTAAGAGTACCATTAACAATTTCTTAATGAAAACCTAAATGGAGCTCTCCAGAGTGACAGGGTCACGACCCCCAGAACAGCTAATCAGCCCAGGTCCAAGTCTATTAAAACCCCTGCAATCAGTCTATCTTCCTTCTTCTTTGCTGCTCATCACAGCCGATAATACTGGTCTCTCATGGCAGCTATGTGTTATATGTAACACGTGCTTGGTTTTAATGACTTTGCTATAATTACATTGTTTTTTTCTGCAATGGCATGCTGCTGCTTTATTAGCTCAGTTTATCTTCCAGGGCTGAAGTCCAGGGTACACGTAGGTGGACGGAGTCCCCCCACATTTTTCAGAGGGCAACTTGATATGCAAATTTCTAGCGAAGCCACATTCAATTGGTATGTTAATGACTCTCCCATTTTTTTTTTTAGGACTTGTCCACTGATCTTAACATTTGTTAATGCGCAATGAATTTCCTGCGCCACTGCTAATCGCAATCGCCTTGGTGAAGCTTTGGTGCCCTTATCTAAATACTTCACAAGTGTCGCTTTTTTCTCTCCATGTGCCGTCCTTGGCACTCCTTTCCTCTCAATGACCTGATTCACCTGGGAGCTGCGCTCCATCGCTTTCTCCTCAGGCCCCTGTTCAAGCACTCTGGTCAGCCATGGGGGTACTGACGCATGAAAGAGTCTCCCTCACTGCCATGTCCGAGGAGAACTCAGGACACTCAGTGACACGGAAGTGTGTTACTATGCAACGCGTCCGCCCTCTATACAATGCGCTCACAAGAAAAGGGAATCCGTGAGCCAGCAGTTTCTCGTTTTAAAACCCTTTCACTTTCTCCTTAATTTAAGCTGCTGCTTTCTAAGGCTAATGCTGTCTCAGCTGTTACGGAGCAATACGTTGTGTTAATGCGCATGCGCGAGCCTCACTAAGGGTCACGCATGCGCAGACAATAAACGGGAGCCTGTGCGCGACAGTTGCTGCTGGGACCCCAGACCAGCAAGACGTGTCGGATCCTTTATTGTATGATGGTGCGTGCTTGAGTGACTGCGGCGGCCTGGGGCATTATGATCTAACATTGGCGACGAGGGAAAGCCTGTCTGGGTGTGTGGTGGAACTTTGGAGTTCATTTCGGGAACGTTTCAAATTCCAGTCATAACGCCCGCCAGGTGTCGATCCCTACGCGGCAATCGCAGCTGCCAATTTATGCAAATTCATGACAGTTGCGGCCCTCACGGGTGCTCGTGTGCCGGTTGTGACATTTTTAAACAATTATTGGACATTCCACAGCTGTCCATCCATAGATGGCTGTGGTAACATTAAAAATGAGTGTATTTTGAGGGGTAATTCACTTTGAAGCCTACCAACAAGCAGACCCGTGGCATAGGAGGCCCCACGTGCTGTCCAGGGCACCAAGACATCTTTAATCCAGCACAGGACTTACTGAAGAAACAACAGATTTATGGCCTCATAGTGGTATTGAGGTGCTCGTGCGGTCTGCAACCATGGGGGATCAGGAGGATGCTGTGGTCCCAGCACAACCATCACGCAGACATCAAAGAACATTGGCAGCCATGCCTGAATTCGACATGTCAGGACCCCCATCCAAACTGGGTCCCAAATGGCTAATATTGGTAAAGAAACTTGAAATGTTCTTCAGAGCAACAGGAGAGACTGATGATGATGCCCAGGTGGCAACCATGCTCTATTCGGCAGGCTCTGAGGTGCATAGGATTTTGAGTCGCTAAGCTTACAGCCAAAGACTTATGATGAAGTTTAAAATGCTCTCAAAGAACATTTTCTGCCCCTAGCAAATCAAGACTTTGACAGGTTTGTTATGTGTGCGGAAAGACAATCTGGGGAGGAGACATTAGATCAATTCTGTGGGAGATAGAGACAGCTTGCCAGCACGTGCAGGTGGGAGAACAAAGAGGGCATGGTGCGGAACCAACACCTTCAAGGGTGCAGCTCAGGAAAGCTGAGACGACAGGTACTTCAGGAACAGGGCCTGACACTGGCACAAATCTTGGACATGGGGAGAGCCTATGAGTTGGCGGAGAGTAGAGGTGCCCGTATGGACGCAGGAGTTTGCCCTGGGAAGAGTGAAGAAGCTTTTGCGGTAGGACGCTCTGCGATGAACACTGCTCAGAAGACGCAGTGGCCTCCTAGGCGACAAGAGGGTTTTCAAAAACCAGAACAGGCACATCCCTGTCAGGACTGTGGATATGACCTACCGCATGTTGGTGAGTGCCCGGCAAAGGCAAGAATATGTGGTCGCTGCGGTGTCGGGGCACTATGCCTGAGTTTGTAGAGCAGTTGTGCCTGTGGTCACATCAAGAGGTCCGGCAAGAATTAACAGTGGCGGCCCGAGAAGGTTGAAAAGTGTTGCCACCATAGAGCAAAATATGCAAGAACTTGACATTGCGGAAGAGGAGAAGGAAGAAGAGGAAGTGTTTTTCATCTCCACCATTGCGTCTGGGTCAAAGAAAAGACGCCAACCTACATGTGTGGTTCACATTGGGGAAACTCCGACATAGACACTGGAGCCTCTGTGTGTGTCCTGGATGCGGGACACTATGAAGCACTGCCAGGTCCACCGACACTAGAGGGAACTAAAGCCAAGATGTATACATTTGGGGTGACACGCCTTTGCTGTTGAGAGGGGCATTTACAGCACCTGTCACTCAAAGACAGCACTCCATAAAAGTAAGATTTTTTGTGACAGAGGTGAGTCCGACTCACTGTTAAGCTGTGCGGCGTCCGAGGCCCTAGACATTGTACATTTTGCATTGTCTGTATATTTGGCAGACATACAGAACATCACCGAAAGGTATGCTGACATATTCCAAGGAGTCAGAAAACTCAAGAGTGACCCAATACGACTCCATATTGGCAAATCAGTGAGGCCCACCTCATTGAAACATCGGAGGATTCCGTTCCACCTGAGGGCGCAGGTCGAGCAGGAACTTCAGTCACTGATATATCTGGACATAATTGAGAGGGTTGAGGGTCCCACTCCTTGGGTGTCTTCAATTGTTGTGGCGGCCAAGCCCAAACAACCGGGTGCAGTTCGCATCTGTGTAGACATGAGGCTGCCCAACATGGCAATCTGTCGGGAGCGACACCTCATACCGACACTGGATGACATTGTAGGCGAACTCCAAGCTGCAAAGGTTTTTCCTAAATTAGACCTCCGCTCTGGATACCATCAGCTGGAGCTGCATCCGGAGTCTCGCTACATCACGACATTCACAACGCATGAAGGTTTGTACCAATGCAAAAAACTGTTTCGGCATATCATCGGCAGCTGAAGTTTTTCAAAATGCAATCCAATGGGCGATGGCAGGACTAAAAGGGGTGATAAACCTCAGCAATGACATTTTAGTGTTTGCTTCATCCGAAACAAAACACATGAAGAGACTTGAAAAAACACTGGACAGGATAAGGGAGCTGGGTCTCACGCTGCACAAAGGAAATTGTGAATTTTTCAGGGACAACATTTTTGGGTTTGTGTTCCACGCCGGGGGTATCTCCCCGGACCCCGAAAAGGTACAGGACATCAAGGAGGCAACACCCCCGGAATCTGTGACCGACGTTATAGGTTTTCTCGGAATGGTGAACTATTGTGGTCGTTTTATACAAGACCTTTCTTTGCTTTCAGAACCTTTAAGAGCCCTCACCAGGAGTGATGCCGTGTGGGAATGGTCGTCCAAGGTACAAACAGAGTTTGACACTATCAAGAGAGTATTAAAGGGAGATGAGACTATGGCTTACTTCGACCCTAAAATGGAGATGGAGTTAATAGTGGATACAAGTCCCGTGCGGCTAGGAGCGGTTTTGTTGCAGCCGGATACACAGGGCCAAATGCATCCCATAGTGTATAGCAGCAAGGCTTTGACGGAAACTGAAAAACTGTACTCTCAAATAGAGAGAGAGGCCCTTGCAATTTTATGGGGATGCAAGCATTTTCGTTTGTACATTCTGGGCAAACCTGTATTAGTTATCACGGACCATAAGCCATTGATAACCATCCGGACGGGTGGATCGTGCAAACCGCTGCCTCGTATTGAGAGATGGATGCTCTCCCTAGTAGAGTATGGTGTAAAACTCCATTACAGACTGGGTAAAAACAACTGTTATGCTCACCTGGTCTCTGCGGAGGCGTTGGGGCACAGTTGCAGCCCTCCCTGAACTTGCATCACCCCCTTCAGGCCTCTCCCTCAGTAGAAAAGTTGTGAGCGGTGATACATGGTGATACTCCTCCTGCATGGAGATAAGAGTGTGTGAGTGCGCCAAACTGTGATTGTTGCATCTCTCGAACCCTTCACCCCAAAGTAAGTTTCTGTGAGCATACGCCGGCCCATAAAGCTCACCTGTGAATTAGGGAAGATAAGCTCTCTGTCCTGTTACTTATGGTAGGGGCGCGTCGAATGGGGTATAGTTCCTTCACTGATCCCTGATAAGGATTTGTCCAGTCCAGCTGTGACTATGCTTCTCCTTATGATTGGTAAGTCTTTCTTGAGCTGTTGTGATGTTGTTCATTCTGTTTATTGTCTTTATATGTTGCTCCTATTTATGCCCGCAATAATGTCTCTCTTCTGTTTTCTTCCATTATATGGAAATGCGGCCTCAATGCAGCTGTGAGACGCGGTCGGATGGAAGATTGATGCTACTGCAATGTTCGACAGCAGGTAAGTGATGGTTTAAGGAAAAGTGCACAATATGGTGAAGCACAACCTTAAACAGTCTGTTTTTTCAATGTCTAACCTTGTCTTCTGTTTTTCCTTGCAGGTGCTGCTGTCAAGGATGAAGCATGTCGTGTTACGGTAACAAGGCGAAGATTTCGGCGTCTCGGAAAGTGTAAAGATGAATACTTGGTTCGCCGAAGTGAGGTACAGTTAAGAACAGCTTCCCCCAGTTGTTAAGTATGCTGGCAGGAAGCAGGATGTCCAGGAAGCAGGATCTTCAAATGTAAGCCTGACCTCAGGCGATGGTGTTAAATGGATTTTCTTGTTTACTTTTGTTCATGATCCTGGCACCAAAGTTGCCAGGACAGTGTCCACCCAGGTCTCCTGTGCATGCTACCCCTGCATGCCTGTGCCCCTGACTTCATGACCATGACATCACTCCCCCTCAAGGGCCCTCTCAAGGGTGGTTCTCCTCCAGGTCCTGGTTTGATGGGATTATTGCGATAGAACTGTCTGATTAAATGCAGAGCATGGACGTGTTCACTGGGTTCCCAAGTTTGGTCTTGAGGTCCGTAACCTTTCCAGTCAATTAGGTAATACAATTTTGATCGAACCAACTTGAAGTCCAGGATGGATTTGACTTCATATTCTTGTTCTCCATCTATTACTTCGGGCTCTGGTGGAGAACTAAGCTGTGTATTGGATTTCATTGGTTTGAGGAGAGAGACATGAAATACGGGGTGAATTTTCATGTGAGATGGTAACTCCAATTTCATGGCGACAGATTGATTATGGACTTTATAGTATAGGGGTCCAGGTATCTTGGGCGGAAAGCTCTTGGCCCCTTCAGGGGAATATATTTGGATGCTAAGCACACCTTTTCTCCAATCTGGTAGACGGGAGCTTCCTACCGATATCAATCAGCAAACAGTTTTTGTCTTTCCTTAGCCTTGGTCAGATGCTCTGTCGCCTCTTTAAGAACCTGAGTGATGGTTTTATGCAAGTTTTTTTATGGCTGGCATTTCCAGGGTATCGGGTGGATCAAATACTGATGTCCTCGGATGTCTTCCGTGCACAGTGTAGAATGGAGTTTGACCTGTGCTTGTGTGAACTGAGTTGTTGTATGCATACTCAGCTATCTAGAGTATATGTTTCCAAGAATCCTCGGACTGTTGCAACATACACCTGAGATATTGTTGTAAAGTTTGGTTGGGTCGTTCAGTTTGCCCATCAGTTTGAGGGTGATGGCTTGTGGACAACCGGAGATCGATTTTGGCAATCGTAAAACACTTTCTCCAAAAGGCAGAAACAAATTGGTTCCGCGATCAGATACTAATATTGATTGAAATCCATGCAATCGAACAATTTGCTCTAGGAACACAGAAGCAAGAGTTGACGCATTTGGGAGTCCTTTTAGAGGGATGAAATGGGCCATTTTGGAGAATAAATTCACAGCGACTAATATGGTGTTGTATCCATTGCAGTGTGGAAGATCCTTGATGAAGTCCATCGACAGGGTATGCCAAGGTGCTGACGGTACTGTTAAGGGATGCAGTAAGCCAGCGGGGTTCTGTTTCTGAGACTTGTGTTGTGCACAGACACTGCAGGTTTCAATAAATTGGGCAACGTCTTTTCGCCAGGTTGGCCACCAGTAGTTTTGTTTTACCTTAGCCTGAGTTTTGGCTATTCCTAGGTGTCCTTCCACTAATGAATCGTGGTAATTTGTGATGATTTGCTTTTGCAGTTCTTGGTCTTGGACATATAATCGTCCTCGGAAATACGGTAGATTTTCTTTGATGGTGTACTGGTTACCTTTTAACAGCCATTCCTGTTGTGTTGATTGATCCATCAGGGATTGCAAACTGGGTCTTTGGTCATCCACACACGTGGTGGCAGCTATTCTGGTTTGAATCCTTTCCTCAGGAATTATGGCCACAGGGTCGGATGCTGTAAAAGCCTCTTTTTCTTCACTCATGCGTGATAGAGCGTCTGCTTTCCCATTGCGTACTCCAGGTTTATAAGTGATAATAAAATCGTAGTCAACGGAAAAGAGAGCCCAACGAAGTTGACGCGAGGATTGTGCTTTGCCGGTTTTCAAGTATTGCAAGTTACGGTGGTCCGCGATGACAGTGACCTTATGTCTCGCCCCAAGAAGATAATGGGCCTCATTCCGAGTACGGCGCTAGCCAATGGCGCTATTAACGCCTTGGTTGACGCCGTACCCGGACCGGCAGTGCCTTGGTGGATGGCGGAATTACCGCCCCATTCCAAGGTTGGCGGGGCGGTAATTCCCCATTCACCAAGGCTCTTCCCAATTCCCAAATGAGCCCCCATAGGGCTCAATGGGAATGGGGAAGATGCAAATAACGGTGACCGTTCATTACGGTCACCGTTATTGGCTTGGAGGCCCCTTTGCGCCCTCGACTTTAACACCTGCTCAAAGCAGGCGTTAAGGGCGAGGGCGCAAAGGGAACTCGGAGTATGGCGGTAAGGGATCACCGCCACCGGTCTCGTTACCGGTGGCCTATATCCCTTACCGCCATACTCGGAATGAGGCCCAATGTCTCCAGGCCTTGAATGCTGCTTTAATCACCAGTAATTCCTTATCTGTGATTGCATAGTTCAACTCGGGGGCTGAAAATTTGTAGGACCAGAATGCGACAGGGTGTAGTTGTCTTGTTTCAAGGTCTCGTTGTGACAATACTGCTCCCATGGCTATTTTCGAAGCATCTGTCTCAACTATGTAAGGTAGGTCTGGTTGTGGGTGTCGAAGGACTGGTGCTGTAGTGAATGCTAGTTTCAACTTCTGGAAGGCTTATTCAGCTTCTGTCGACCAATGAAACTTTTGATTTTTATTTAACAAGGAGGTAATTGGATGTACAGTTTGTGAAAACCCAGGTATACACCGACGGTAAAAATTGGCGAATCCGAGCACACTTTGCACTCCTTTCATGGATGTTGGTGAGGGCCATTGGAGGATTGCATCCACCTTTCGTTTATCCATATGTACGTCTTGTGGTGTGAGCATGAAACCGAGAAACTAACCTCAGTTACATGCAAAAAAACATTTTTCCAATTTGGCACACAATTGGTGTTGTCAAAGCTTCTCTAAGACTGCCCGGACATGGCCTACATGTTCTTCCATGCAATTTGAGTAAATAAGAATGTTGTCAATGTAAACAAGAGCGCAAACATCGAGTAGTTCACAGAGTACATAATTCATAAAGAATTGGAACGCAGCGGGGGCATTGCATAGCCCGAAGGGCATGACCTGGTATTCAAAGAGGCCGTACTTCGTGCGGAAGGCCGTTTTCCACACATCTCCCTTGTTTACTCTTACAAGATGGTATGCTCCTCTTAAATCCAGTTTTGTGTAGATTTGAGCATGTTTCACTTGGTCCAGGAGCTCTGGTATAAGTGGTAAAGGATATCGATTTTATACTGTGATCTGATTTATGGCTCTATAGTCGAGACAAGTTCTTAAGTCCCCCTTCTTTTTAGGCACGAAGAATAAAGGCGAATAGGCAGGTGATTGTACGGGCGAATGAAACCTTTCGCCAGGTACTGATCCAAGTAAGTTCTAAGATGCTGATTTTCCTATTCTGTCAGAGTGTAAATTCGGCTGCAAGGGATCTGGGCTCTGGGTACAGGATCTATTTGACAATCGTAGGGTCTGTGCGGGGGCAGAACGTTAGCTTGCACTTTTTTGAAGACATCCTGGTAATCTTGGTATTCAAGCGGTAAGGAGCTGATGAGGCCCAACACGATTCCTTTCTTCGGTTTCAGATTGGTGTCATCTTTTTTGTAACATGTGTCGGCACTATCACGAGGAAATGTCAGAACTCGTTTTCGCCAGTCGATCCTAGGATTGTGGGTCTCCAGCCAGGGCATTCCCAATATCATCCGGAACTGAGGAGCACCAATGAGATCGAAAGTAATGTCCTTGCATTAGCTCAGACTGTTCATGTGGTTTAGTCTGATTCTCACAAGGTCGTACGTAAACTGAACATCCCTCTGATCTAGCTCGATCCATTTTCCGATTCTGCAACTTATAATCGAGTTGCACCGTCAGGTCTATGTAGTCCGCACACCTATCAGGGGGATTCACCACTTGCGCCAACACATCCTTAAGTTCTCCACGTAACCCTCGGTAAAAGAGTGTAGTCCTCTTCTCTTCTGGCCAGTTGGTCTGGGCTATGAGACGATTGAATATTGCAAAATAGGTTAATAGATCTTGACTCCATTGTCTGAGTGACAACTCGTTTTCCGGAGCTTGTCCTTGAGTATGACGGGCAAACAATTTCTCCATCTCGTGTTGGAAATTCCCAAAGTTCCGGAGTAAAGGGTCATCTTGATTTACCAAAGGTATAGACCAGTCCGCCGTACTACCTCCTAAATACGAGAGTACAAACACCACTTTGGCTTGGTCATTAGGAAAGGCTCCTGGTCTGCACAAGAAATGAAGGCGACATTGGTTCATAAATACAGCAAACTTGTTTGGGTCGTTGATGAAGCGTTCGGGAGGGGCTAGAGGCACTGCTCCTGGAAGAACCACCTGAACCAGTGTTGATTGTTGTGGTGTGGAAGAATGAGAAGAATGGGTCACTCCAGGCAGTGGAACCTGTCCTGCTTGTGCTTGTAGCATTTGTCTTGCCAATTCGTCATTTCTTTCTCGAGTTACAATAAAATCCCTCGTAATGCCTTGGTTTCCTGTCTTGAAGCATGTACTTCGACCCGTAATTCACCTAGTAAGAGGGCTAACTGATCTGTTTCTGAAGTTTCCATAACGCCCAGGCAGAGAGTATTAGGGGCTTCGCGTTCTGTTATGCTCACCTGGTTTCTGCGGAGGCGTTGGGGCACGGTTGCAGCCCTCCCTGAACTTGCATCAGTTGCATCACCCCCTTCAGGCCTCTCCCTCAATAGAAAAGCTGTGAGCGGTGGTACGTGGTGATACTGCTCCTGCGTGGAGATAAGAGTGTGTGAATGTGCCAATCTGTGATTGTTGTACCTCTCGAACCCTTCACCCAAAGTACGGTTTCTGTGAGCATACGCCAGCCCATAATTCACCTGTGAATTATGGAAGATAAGCTCTCCGTCCTGCTACTTCTGGCAGGGGCGCGTCGATTGGGAGCTAGTTCCTTCACTGATCCCTGATAAGGATTAGTCCAGTCCAGCTGCGACTGTGCTTCTCCTTATGATTGGTAAGTCTTTCTTGAGCTCTTGTGATGCTGTTTGTTCTGTTTAATGTATTTATATGTTGCTCCTATTCATGCCCGCAATAATGTCTCCCTTCTGTTTTCTTCCCTTAGATGAAAATGCAGCCTCAATGCAGCTGTGAGATGCGAGACGCGGTCGGATGGAAGATGGATGCTACCGCAATGTTCGACAGCAGGTAAGTGATGTTTTAAGGAAAAGCGCGAAGCATGGTGAAGCACAACCTTAAACTGACTTTTTTCGATGTCTAACCCTGTCTTCTTTTTTCCCTTGCAAGCGCTGCTGTCGACGATGAAGCGTGTCATTCTGCGGTGCCAAGATGAAGATTTCGGAATTCTGGAAAGTGTAAAGATGAATACTTGGTTTGCCGAAGAGATGTACAGGTAAGAACAGCTTCCCCCAGTTGGTAAGTATGCTGGCAGGAAGCAGGATGTCCAGGAATCAGGATCTTCAAAGGTAAGTCTGACCTCAGGCGACGGTGAGCGTTACGCTGCTTGCAAGTGCAGATTAACGCGAAGCGTCTGTCTTGAGGATCGGAGCATCTTATATAGCTGAGATCGTGGGCACTCCCATTAAAGCTGGCTTACCAGCCACACCCTGCCACTCCTAGTGAGTGAGCACGTGTGAAGGCAATCCATTAGCAGCCACACCCAAGAATACACTTGGGGCTGCTTAATGGATGGAATGTTCAAGGTTAATGCATCCTGTCTAATGGATGGAATGTTCAAGGTTAATGCATTTGAAGTGCTATGTCCATAATAAAAGCTTTTTGGTGTTAAATTGATGTTCTTTTTTACTTTTGTTCATGAGCCTGGCACCAAAGGTGCCAGGACAGTGTCCACCCAGGTTTCCTGTGCATCTGTGCATGCTACCCCTGCATGCCTGTGCCCCTGACTTCATGACCATGACTACAACCCGGCAGCCTATTTTCCCGACACCCTAGATCACACAAGAGCAGAAAGGGATGACTGTGCAGAGGTTTGTTCGTCAGGTAGTGGAAGCGGCCATGCCCATGGCACTGACTATCCCAGAAGTGGCTGACGCATCCCGAGCAGATGAAGTTTTCAACTGGTCAGGGGTGCCATAGACAGTGGAGAATGGAAAATAATATTGGACAACAACACGCAGAGGGAGCACGGAGCTCAGCCGGACTTGCAGGCACTGTGGCGAACCCGACATGAACTGTCGATCCCAGAAGAAGGGCTGATGTTGAGGGGGCGCCAAATTGTGATACCACGAGCACTGGTTGATAAGGTGCATGAACTGGCGCACACAGGCCACCAAGGCACAGCAAAAACTAAGGCCCGCCTACGAGCCAAGGTGTGGTTCACGGACCTGGACTGTCGGGTTGATGAATATATCCATCAATGCATACTGTGTCAAGCTACCAGTCCGGCAGCAAAGGAACCGCCCATACAATCCATGGCGAGGAGTGAACAAGCATGGGGCACAGTACATGCAGACTTTGTTTCCACTGGGAGGGGCATGTACTTCCTGGCCTTGATTGATCAATGGTCACGGTATCCCGAAATTGAACTTGTGGAGTCTACGTCCAGCGACCACACAATTCAGGCCCTGGAGAGAATTTTTGCCACCCATGGGTTCCCGGTTGAACTCTGTTCGGACAATGGACCTCCTTTTCAGGGACAGCAGTTCGCCAACTACATGAAGGAGTGTGGGATAAAACATTGCAAGATAACTCCTCTCTGGCCAAGGGCAAATGGCGAGGCTGAAAGATTCATGCAAACCTTAAATAAGGTCTTCAGAATTTCATTGAATTGAGGGGGAGAACTTCGAAGAAATCTGTTTCAGTTTCTCCGAGAATACCGAGCGACTCCACATCAGTCCACGGGAGTGGCACTGGCAGAAGCACTCCTTCAGCGATGCCCCCGAGGCCTCATCCCTGAGGTTGAGGGTAGAGAGTCTGGGCACAGAAACAATGAAAGAGTTTGGGATGACAAACAATTACACAATGAGTAGGAAAGTGCACAGTCATTCTACCATCTCGGTGGGGGACACTGTGCTCGTGCGCAATCGGCACGCAGAAGGAAAATTGTCCTTTACATATGAACCAAAACCCATGGACATGACTCACGTAAATGGGTCCATGGTGACCGCCTCTGATGAAAGAGGGATGGTAACAAGAAATGTGTCATATTTTAAGAAAATTGAGAGTGGTGTGGATGAAGACAACTCTATGGACAGTGGGCAGAGGGAAGCAAAATCCAGTACAGCTGATGGTGATACTGACAGCGGTGGGGAACCGCCCATCCCGTCCAGCCCAAATTGAAAACCAGAGATATCCGAATAGGGAAGGGCGAAGATGTCCAGCATGATTTCAAGACTTTATCATGGACACGGATCCCTGAGCAGCAGTACTTTTTTTTAATGACTCATGTTGGGTCCATTGTTGTGCGAGGGGATTCACCCCCGCCTTGTCAGCCCCTGTTTGGCCATTGAATAACAGGTTGTTTGTTAGTTTCTATTCTTTAAAGAAAAGGAGGAATGTTACGGAGCAATACGTTGTGTTAATGCGCATGCGCGAGCCTCACTATGGGCCACGCATGCGCAGACAATAAACGGGAGCCTGTGCGCAACAGTTGCTGCTGGGTCCTCAGACCAGCAAGACATGTTGGATCCTTTATTGTATGAAGGTGCGTGTTTGAGTGACTGGAGCGTCCTGGGGCCTTATGAACTAACATCAACCGCACTTCTCTAATTAGATTTACCCTGCCAGGTGGGTGAGTAAAAAGTGTAAACATTTAGATTACATTTTTCAATGAGAATTACATGCCGGTTTTCTTTTCACCTTCTCATGGGTACAGCCTTAAAGCGATAGTACACTTTTTAAATGGTTGGCCGCGCGCATATAGTGTGTTCAAGTTTCTTAACAGCCCCCACACAGCAAAACGGGCATTGTATTTCATCAGTATCAAGTACTAATTGTATGCCTGTTATCACCAACAGGTCAGTGAATTGGTAAACAGCCTTACAGAGGCACAACCATTTTTCATTGGTATGATTATTTCACTTGCTGCTCTCAGGTAAAGCACTTTACAATTTTGGGCAGTCTCAAATATGCACTGGGGTGTTATGTTTTATCTTTCCCCATTAAGGATTGCAAACTAATTTGCACCATTGCTCGGTTTATTTAACAGCCTTAAAAAGGCTTTGCTATTGTGAAGGTGGCGTTAACCCTTGGAACGGGGGGTAACGGCGGGGCAGCCCAAGTTAACTGCTCCAGCGAAGCGAGGGCAGTTAACGAGGGCTCCCAGCCGATTTTGGATCAGTATTTTCATTCATTGAATGGAACGCGCGTGGCGACCCATTCATTTAATGAAAATACTGATCCAAAATGGCAACCATGGTTATAGAAGGCAGGTCTCCGTAGAGAGCCCCTCTTCTATGACCATGAAGGCTTAAAAAGGAAAGCTGTTGCGGACACCACCGCTGCAATCCGGTAAGTGGGGATGGGGAGAGGGGTTCGGATATTTATAAGAAAAAAGATATGGGAGGGTGCGTGTGGGGTGGGGGAGGGGAAAATGCTGGCCCGCGGCAGGAGAGGCAGCCTGCCGGTTCCGTGGATCGTGGTCTGAGATTATAGGTTTCAGACTGCAATCCACGGAACCTGATTGATTATGCCCGCTCCACCCCGGGTGCTAATAGTTGATTGGTTAACCTGATGCTGATTACTGAGTTAACAGTCACAGCTATGGCGTGGGGGCATTACACCCATCATTACTCAAGTGTGATTGCATGCCTGTTTTCACCGCTGGCTCAGTGGATTATTGAACAGCTTTGAAAAGGCAGTGCCATATTTACTTGGAATGCTTTCCTTTGCTTGCTGCTTAAATGTAACAGTTTGAGGTTTGGCAACCTCCAATATGGCTTAGGGGTATTATGGTTCTTCATGCCCCGCCAAGAGCCAACACCCTGCTCGGGTGTTTTATCTGAAGTTACATACATGCAAATGCATATTTTACCCTGTGGTAACCATGCTAATTATACTCCCTAAAGGTCCTGTGCATAACAGTTTGACTACTGGCAGACCAGGAATTTCTGAGTAGAATGACCTCAGCCACATGAATTTAACTTCCCAGTGAGGGCAAAGAATTGGCACCCAAAGGGCGGAGGAGCTGCCTGCTCCATGCCAAAATCAGGTATTGTCTTCTCCCCTCTCCCTCGCCATTGGGCTACCCTAACATCTCCCATTACGCTACAGTTGTTTCAGAATCCGGTAGGGTGAGGGGGTTGGTAAGTATTCTTACAGCAAGGTTTATGGCATCTGTGTCTATTTAGGGAAGACTGCACAAAAGCATTACCTGCTCGGTAATGATCAAACGGCCATACAAGTAATGCAACATAAGGTTGAGCTTTAGGATGCTCTAGTTAGTAGGTCTGCTTAGTTGCGCTGTTACTGCCATTCCACTACTACAGGGGTTTTGACACTGTAGTGCAAAGAGGGTCGGAGCGTAGTAATCTGCAACATGTAGTAATAAACTGGTTTCCTTTCCCGGGATATCTTTCTGTTCCTGTAAGGACTTGTTAAAACATACGCTTATTACAGACTAGCTTTCACGTCCTTACTACGCATTGACCCTATAGTCCTTAATCTTCAGGACAGCCTGACAAACCTTAATGCAGCTCATTTCCTCCCAGTCTTGCCCCCTGTTTTGTCGTGCATTAAAAGGCACCCCCCATTAATTACAAATGTCATCAAGCCAGCAGGCCTTCCAGTAGTAATGTATTTGCCTTCCAGTTATGGATATCAACCCCTCCATTGAGTTGTGTCTAGAGTGGTCAGTTTACACCCGTTTCAGTGGTTTCAAAGGCAACTGTGGTTGTTTGGCTGGATAGTTCTCTCCCAACCGCTTATGATCATGCATCAATTAGAATGTTTCCCATATTGCAGATTCAACTTTGTTTTTCTGGCCGCCTTTTGAAGCTTTGTGTACGAGGCATCCGTTTGTTTTCTTAGACTGGGTGCCCTTTGTTCTGCAGGGTCGAAACAGATCCCTATTTTAGATTGTTCCCGCTAATTGATTTCCTCAATAGTATCCAGGGAAGAACATTGGGTCACATCTGGGATTTGCTTAGAAGAGAGATCTGGAATGTGGTCCGAAGGCATAAGGGTGTCAGATATTTTCCTCGTAGTGTTTCTTTTCCAACACGCTAATATAGTACTTGGGGAATATATAAATGGTTTAAATTGCATAATATGAAGCCTCTGGTCTTGTCATAGAATGACTAATCTTCCTCACTAATATGAGTGGCACTAATGCGAGTGGGGGTTTAGATTCTATTTAAGACACAGAGGTGAGTATTATCCATCCCTCCAGGGTTGGCTCACTGGTTACTACCTGGGGTATTTCCAAGAACAAGGTATTAAAAAGATTTCGATGTTTCTTCTAAAAACCAGCCCTTCACGGTCCACATCTTTTGTTTCATAATAGTTAAGAGGGTATGGGTATGGGGGGTTTCTTGTTTTCTTCAAGTGGTACTATTGATATCCCCAATACGCTCAGGACTAGATGGTGCCCCCCTTTTCTTGTAATTAAACATGTATCAGGGAAAAGATACACCCTTAATTGTCCTCAGGGTAGTGAGGAGGTGTTTCAAAATGTTTTCCACTCCCATGAATGGGTTCCTAGCACCTGGCATTGCAGAGTTTACACCTAAAATTCCTCAGCTTTAATTATTGTGCCTTAAGTCTGTCTTGTCTCTCGCATAAAATACGAGGGGAGGGAGAGTGTCCATGTTATGAGGAAATCTATATACTTTCTCAGTTACATGGAGACAATTATTTAGTCATTCAGAGTTGGTAGTTCCGAAGATTAGACTAGTAAAATGCAATCTCCCGTGTGCATGCATAAAGGTGGAACCTGATGGGTTTAGGGTAAATCTGCTTCTTTGGTCTCTCCTTTTTCAATATTATGTAATAGGTTTCTTAATATGTTGCTTATTTTAAATGTAATCTTATGGACTTTTCCCTAATTCTGAAATGTTCTCTAACAAAGGAGATTGAATAATGCCCCTTATTCTTTTAGGAACCAGTGGGCACATGCATTTATCCCATTATTTCATACTAAACATTAAGGGGTCTTCCCATTGTCTTCAACTTAGTCTATTTTCCCAGGGAAAATATCATCATCCTATTTCCAAATGTCAACACTATGCCTAAGAGCATCCAAGGGCATGTGTTCCCTTGCTCATTCTTTCCCTATCCGGGTTTCCACTTACCTGGGAACAAACTCTTGGCATCTGTCTCCGTCCTCATATGTTGTTCCCAGTCTCCTAAGGTCTGTTTTAGTTCCTAATTGAAACACTTGTTTGTTTCCCTAACAAGTTCTCATGCACCATTATACTGTTGCTTCAAAGTAAATTTGCTGATGCCTAATTCCTGTCTATGTATTATAATACTTACGTCCTTCAGCAACCAACAATTACATTTCATACAGCTTTTAGGCCTCTGGGAACCTCAGGCGTGCATAGGGGTATGATTAAAAGAGCTTGGTTTCCAAGATTTGTAGGTCTAGCACAGAACCATGAGATCTTGTTTTTTCTTGAAAAGAAATGTGCCTTTTTTCACTGGCTAAAAGAGGTTGGTGCTCTCCAGACTGTTGCATTAGTGTAATGAGGTTCATTCAGTACCATTCTTGTGTAGGGAATGGTGCACCCCATCAAAGTAAACTGTTCCTTGAATAAATATTTCAATTCATTATGATAAATCAATGTATGTTTCCTTTCACAATATTTCGGATCTATGTGATATTAATGAAAACCATAACACTGAATCACATCGAAAGAGTTTACATTTTTTTTAAAGGCACTAAACACCCTTCCCAAAATATTTTAGGATTGGTGCAATTATATAATAAACCCCACGTCCTAGAACATTTGGGGAAAGTGTTGGTTAGTGCCTTTAAAATAAGTATCAAATCACTTTCGATGTGATTCGGTGTTATGGTTTTCATTAATATCACTGGATACCATATTTCTTGCTCTTTCCTACTTTTTTTGAATATCTATGCATGGTTTGTGTGGAGTTAACATAGGTTATAATTTTCTTTGTACCATGAACAAAGAGATATTTGTATTTGTCCTTCCTATGAAAAAGGAAGATATATTGTTCAATTAATCCAATGTTTTCACAATGCTAGTATAATTTAGGTACACTGACTGCTTCCAATGTTGTTATTCACAATTCAATGTATTCTCAGCTAACTGCTGTTCATGCCTACTTCTTTTTATTTTTTTTATTTTATTTAGTTTATTACAAACTTTAAAAATGTGTTCTTTCATAAATCGTCATATGCTTCTTTCAACGTCTAAACCATAAAATATCATCAAACTCATGTCATAACGGAATTGTCCATCAGTAGCCTATCCGGGAGCATTTCCAGGATCATGTTCGGTGAGTCTCTTTTCAAGAGCCTCTAGAAAGAACACCAGAGCTGATACTAGCTTGCGATCCGTTCCTTCAGACATCACCTTCCAACATTCTTCTCTGCTCAGGCAAGCTCTTTCTAACAAAACTTTCCCCAGTGTTGAAGATCTTAGTGCTGTTAGTTTAGTGCAGTATAGTACGAGGTGTTTCAAATTCTCGTTTGCTAGTATACAAAATCTGCACAGGGGGTCTGAGAGTGATTTTTCCTTTCTCAAGTTCAGAAATTGCTTTGTTTTATAAATATTCATGCAAAATTTCATGAAAGTTTTTCTCTTTATGGCACAAGGAAAAATTCCAGAGTAATTCGTTAACGTGTTATACGCTCTTGCTTCGGGGGCGGACAAATTCATGCAGCGGTGAGCGTTTCTGGTTTCACAGGTTTCGCACCAATCTTGCTCCCACAAATTTGTTTTAACTTTATTTGGGTTCTGGATCAATGTTTCTTTATCAAGATTTAGCTGTGCCAGCAAATTTGAGAAGGAATTTTCCCATTCTTTTTTAATAGAATCAGATGTCAATTTTTCCGGTTATTTCAGAATATTAAATTGAGGTAGATTGTCAGAGCCAATTATCTTTCTATATAATACCAGAGAGTTCCACATCACTCTGACTACTACTAAAAGACATCATGGAAAATGCCTCGATGCCTTTGGGGAAAAAAGGCTCATCTTTCTTTCTGTTAGATTGTTAATTCACTCAAGTAGAAAGTGTATATAACTTTGCTACCAGTCACAGACTTTGTTTTATCCTTCTCATTTTTTAGAAGCTGTTGAGACGTTACAACAGTTTGTAAGAAACACTGGGTCTTTCTACTGGATGTTTGGATACTTATCTTCCAGGCCTTGTTTTTCATGAAATGGAATTACCATTGTTTTTGAGCGCTAAAGAAGTAGGAAGAGAGACTGATTGCAGGGGTTTTAATAGAATTGGGGTTGTTCTGATTGGCTGTCCTGATGGTAAATGGATGGTCGTGACCCTGACTCTCTGTGAAACTCCATTTATGTTCTCATTAAGAAATTGTTAAGGATATGCTTAAAACGTTTTTTAATTGTATTTTTTCTTTTCTGCTGGACACGTAGATAAAGAACATTAATGCATAATACTTGTCCTGTGTCTTTAATTGAATTGATACCCCCACTCACATTAGTGAGGGCGATTAGCCATTATAGACATCTGAAGTGAACAATCACTTATTTGGGGCATTCTAAAAGCATTTTGAAATCTGATAATTGTCCATTTTCTTTCCCAATTTTGAAGCCGGAGCCACAAGTATCAGAATTTAGAGAAAACACCAGCTTGTCAAACCTCTCACTTGTGTCAGTCAATTTGAGGTCATCGTGCCATGGGGTTTGGGGCTTTGTTTACTGAGTTTTGATTTTGCGTCACCTGTCAGACGCGCAGCTTCTGACGGTGGGGCCTGGACCGTTGTGTCAGCGTGGTCCTTTTTGCAGCGCTGGGTGCATTGAAGGGGCAGGGCAGGCTCCTGTGCATGGTCCCTTGGGAGGTGGAGATATTAAAGCTGTGATCACATGGGCCCAAGTGGCAAGAGATACCACTACAAGTTAGCATGGCTTGCAAACTTTTTTGTGAGGCGAAGATCAAGTGCTCAAGGATAAAAGAGTGACGAGTGGCAGAGGGGCAGACAATTGCTTGCAAATTGTTTAATTTTAAAGCAGAATACAGCTATGTATATTTTTTTTAAATTAAGTTTATACAGTAAACCTTATACTATGTGTAAACATAAAATCCAGTAATTCATGCTATATATCATTTAATAATAGGTCCAGAAAAGTATTAATGTAGAAGTAATGCATTTATAAAAAATGTAGGGTTCATGAGCCCAGATTACCTTGTGCTTGCCCAAGAACACAAGGTTGGACTTTGTTCCCTCTTCCGGCCATTGCTGATTGTTTTCCTCTCTGTGATCTACGAGTAGGGCATTTAAGTTTAGGGACAATCAGCAAGGGCATACACTTTTGTGGGGGGGCACGGCAAGACCAACAAAAAATCCCCATTGTAACATATGGGTAATGTCACGCAATTGCCCTCTCCCCTAGCCCCCGCAGCACCCGCGTACTCGACACCCCGGACAGTCAGTGTAGAGCTCTTGGGGGGCAGCAACAAAGAAGCAAGTTATTCATCGTATTTCATCCCTGACAGTCACATGGGGGCGGACATGTGACAATATGGGTATGGCTAAAACCACATGGGCCCTCCACAGCAAACGACACCCTTGCTTAAAAACGCAAACCGTGCAAAAGAGGCCAAGAGGGAGAGAGACGTTGAACAGGGGACGTTAAAGACAAGCTGACCGGGGGACAGGAATGATTTAAGTGCGAGTGTGAATATGAGAGAAAGAGAGGTTGTTGGCGGAGGGATCATTTGCTTATTTAATAACTGTATTTTGGACAGGAAAAATATCCGACCTTAATATTTAATAATAAAGTAGTAAAATGAATCAAAACAAGTCACTAGATTTCCTGCCGGGGGGGGAGCATTGTTTAGAGCAGGTGAGGATGGCGGAGGAGGGCCGGAATGGTGCTCGGCGGGCGAATATGAGTGTGAATATGAGAGAAAGAGAGGTTGTTGGCGGAGGGATCATTTGCTTATTTAATAACTGTATTTTGGACAGGAAAAATATCCGACCTTAATATTTAATAATAAAGTAGTAAAATGAATCAAAACAAGTCACTAGATTTCCTGCCGGGGGGGAGCATTGTTTAGAGCAGGTGAGGATGGCGGAGGAGGGCCGGAATGGTGCTCGGCGGGCAAGCAGGTGCCCTCCAATTTTAAAGTATACTTTCAAGGCTGGAAATAAGTGTACATAATAATGTGCTAAAGTAATGAAAAAGTCAAGTGACAAAAGTGGGGTGCGCTCAACTCTCTTGTAGTGTCAGTTGTCCCATGCTGCAAATACTACACAGGAGGTTCTCCCTAGTTCCTCCAACAGTTATTAACATAAAAGTGATAGGTGTGTAGTGCTACTGCGCAAAGAACACTATGTTCTAATTTTCAAGTCACAATGTCATACAGTGTTCGAAAAACAGCCATCCAGATTTGTGAATGGAGATTTTCATTGTGTTCACAGCCGACACGTGTTTCGACCAAAGAGTCTTCCTCAAGGCAAAGAATTATAGGGATAAATCCCTTAGCAGCATGGATTAGGACACTTGCAAATATACGAGTGTAAAACTTCTAGAATAATACCTATTCGCGCGCTTCTGCAACTAAAGGGCTTTTACCCCTGATGTATACTTATTCCAGGTCTACATACCTTATACTGATACACCATTTTTATACACCAGACGGAAATCTTTTAAGATTGAATTTCATCGCCTCCAAGGGGCTATCCGAGATTACCTAATAGGTATTATTCTAGAAGTTTTACACTTGCATATTTGCAAGTGTCCTAATCCATGCTGCTAAGGGATTTATCCCTATAATTCTTTGCCTTGAGGACGACCCTTTGGTCGAAACACGTGTCGGCTGTGAACACAATAAAAATCTCCATTCACAAATCTGGATGGCTGTTTTTCGAACACTGAATGACATTGTGACTTGAAAATTAGAAGTTAGTGTTCTTTGCGCAGTAGCACTACACACCTACCACTTTTATGTTCATAATAATCTGGTCGGTTCCACTCAGGTGCTACAGTGGGTGTTCCCTTGGACTGCTAAATCAATAAGAAATCAAAAGCCCATTTTCCAAACAAATCCACACATTTGCATACAATTTGCATTTCTAGAAAAAAGATAAAAAGATAAAAAAGATAAAATGATACATTCATTTACTTAAAATGTTCCTAACTTAAAAAGATCTTAATTTTTCTGTCCATAGTTTGAATGTACACATTAGTTAGTGTTACTTTATTTTTACGGCTTCATTATCAGACCGGTTTATTTCTTAATAACCTATAACTCAGAACTTCCTCGTCACGGGGAAGATTTCTTTGCACTGGAAGTGCTGCGTTCCATGAACACACAGTGTCAAGCCCAAAGGGTAGTCTTTGAGTACTATTGATGGTTATCCCAGTGTCGCCCTGTGAACCCTTCTCCGCTCTAATTCCCCACTTTATCCGGAAATGTGGGTGGAGGAATGTTCAGAAACAGAACTTGCAGGTGGTCTACTCTGGCCATAGGAAGCTTGCAGGATCCTATCTGTGGCGTTTCAGGAGGAACTGCAGAGAACTGAGAATGAGGGAGAGATGCTCAGAGGTCAAGAGAAGGCTTAGACCCTCTGGGTGCCATTGCAGTGGCTGCAGAGGAATACATCTTCCCAACTCCAGATGAATAGGCAGAGGCGTCCTGTGTTCAGCTCTCACATTTCATCCCCACTCCTCCTGGAGAACTCAAACAAAGCAGATTTGTTTTGTTCTTTGAGAGCTTCCACAAGAGCCCTTGAAGCCATTCAATGATCAGGCTCTGTCCTACAGGAATCCCCCTGACCGTTGCTCTCTTTCAGGCCGTATTACGTACTCCAAATAACCACACGGGAGCCAAGTCTCCTACATCTTCCCTTTTATTCTCTCTTCCTCATAACCGACTTCCCTTTTCCCTTGCCCCTGCCCTTCTTCACGCTTCCCGCTCCCTCCGTTGTGTGCTCTCTTCTTCTTAAAGGGGCGCTGCCCTTATTCCCTCGCAACACCTCCCCCCCCCGATTAACATGAGACTTCCCAGGCTACATCTCCTCAATCAGCCATTGGGGTCTCCTTATGGTTCGATGAGGCTTGCTCTGTGGCTTGCGGGTCTCGCCCGCATTTTCTCGTTGCAGTGTTTTGTATGATATGATATGAGAGGTTATTTATAATGCGCTTAATACCCAGAGGTTTCTAAGCGCGGACCCGGGGATCGAACCTGTGCTGCTCCGTGTCGTCTTGCTTCCAAGGCGAGCACGTTGCCGCTGAGCTATCTGTTCACTCTCTATTCCCTCCATCTTGATCGCTGCCTCTTTCGTTGATCCATAGGTCTTATGTCAATTTCGCTATTTAAGTCCAGCTGGTATTGGGCTTTGAGCTGAATTGTAATGATACAATCGTTTTGTCAAATGCGTTTTTTGCATCTTGTGGGAGAGCTCTGGCCAGCGTGATGCAACTTTCTATAGAATGCAATGGGTTACATGTGTGGATCAGTTTACAAGTGTAAGCTGTCGCCGATGCTGTGGCACTGACTTGTTTATGCAAGTTCAAGCAGAGTCTAGGTAGAAAGCTAAGGTTTTTACTTCCTTTGCTACCTTGATGTCATTGACATCAATGTTAAACGAGATCTAGTGCTTGCTAAGTCTCTTCGGATTGGCTGGTGTAACTAAGAGCAATAACTCTGTCTTTCCATCATTCAGACAGAGACCATGTGAGGCCCTCCAAGCCTGAAAGATGAGATAGATTTTGGTAACCAGTGGCAGATCTTTGTCATAGTCACCTGTCAGAGGTATAAGGATCTGGGAGTCATCTGCATAGTTAGTGTAGGTGACACCCAGAGAGTCTAATTCATCAAACAATTGGAAGGTGAAGGGCCCCAAGAGAAGAAGGATCCCTGGTTCGAGGAAATTCATCAAACTCAATTAATCCTCACCCACTGCTTCATGAAGTGCCCTTTAGATCTGATGACGAAGCAACACAGTGACACTGCCGCAACGCAGTGACATGCTCAAACAAACAAATTTACTCAGAAGTCCACATTGGTGAGTGAAGCACTGGCCAGTGCGCAACAAACATATGAGTCGTTGCACGGCCCCACATAGGGCCCAGTCAGCTAAGGAGGTTTTAGCAGAATTGAGAAATGTTTTAGATGTTAGAGTCATGCGATAAGTAGTTAATTTAGGGGAAATGGGGGGCACCCATTAATGTGGTGTTCAATGTAGGGGTCTGGATAAAGGACCTCGCTGGTGGCTCAGACTCACCAAGTGACATTAACTGGGATGGACCGGGCGCCCCGAAGGATTGGAGGTAGGGGGAGGGGAGAGAGGGGGTGTGGAGAGAAATGGAGGGGAGGGAGGAGGTGGGACACAATGGGGAAAGGGAGGTATTATGGGGAAAACTCATTTAACGAAAAGGCTCAAAAAAACTGCTACTACCATTATTGAACATGCTACAATTGAGGGACCTGTCCTACATGAGGCAGTAAGTGAAGTTTTTAAAGATTGCACATGGCGGCAGTAGAGACAGGTCATGTATGTAACCACCTTTGCGTATGTACGTTGAACGTCAAGGGCCTCAACTCACCCACAAAAAGATCCATAGTAGCCAGAGAGTTCAAGAGATCTGGAATCAATGTGTTATTCTGTCATGAAACCAGATACCAGAAGGGGGATGAACGCAGGATACTGAGTGGTCTCATATGCAGCGCATATTGGGGCTCGAACATCAAGAGGGCTGGGGTCGGCATCCTGATACAAAGGAGATTATGCATGGAGGTCACAAAAACATGGTCAGACACCGAGGGTAGAACATTGCTAGTAACAAGCATCATACAGAACATAAAGGTCTCCCTCGCCACGGTTTTGGCTTCCAATCAGGGCCAGAAGAGATTCTTACAAAGGGTACTAGAAAAGATAATGGGCGAAGCACAGGGTCACCTTATTCTAGGGGGGGACTTGAATATATGGATAGACGTGATGCTGGATAGACAAGCTGGAGGGGAACTGCAGCCAGGACCCACAGGTCAAGGAGAGGCAGAGATAAATATGGCCTTAGAGCTCTAAGGCCTGAGGGACAGTTGGAGAGACCTACACCCACAGGAAAAGGGGTTTACCTTTTACTCGTCTCCAGACGGTTCGCTCACAAGGATTTATTACCTTTATGTCTCGAGGGATCTATGGGAGGTAATGGGGAACTCACATATCCACCCAATCTCATAGTCGGACCTTGACATGGTGTCCATAGACATAAACTGGGATGGTCTGTGCCCCCGAAGCTCGAAATGACGATGCAATGACACACTCTGGAAAGACCCAATCTTCAGGGAAGAATTAGAAAACAAAATCGGACAATTTGTCACCACCAACGACACAGGGGAGGTGAAAAAAACCATAGTCTGGGACGCGGCAAAGGCCGCATGGAGGGTTATCCTCATCAGGGAGGGAGCCCACAAAAAAAGGGAGCGCCCGCTCATAGAGAAATGGCTAATAGACAAGATAGTGGCGGCTGAGAAACTTGCTCAATCCTCCCCCAAAGACAGACAAAAGTGCCTTCTGGAGGCTAGAGGCTTAAGAGCAGAATTAAAATTACTGGAAGAGGGGAAGATCCTCCGGAACCTACAGTTCCTCAAGCAAAAATTTTACGAGAAAGGGGACAAAGCTGATGCCCTTCTGGCAGCACGAGCACAGCAGAAGGAATTCAGGAAGCGTTTGCTTCGTTCTATGAATCCTTATATAGCAGTGAAGGCGCAGTTCCAGCAGGCGACATTGAGCATTACCTAACGGAGTCCCACCTACCTTCGCTGTCCAAAGCAGAGATGGAGGCCCTGGAAACCCTGATAACAGTAGAGGAAATACAGAAGGCTATTGGATGCCTTAAGTTGGGGAAAGCTCTGGGTGAAGACGGCTTCATCCTAGGCTTCTATAAGACATTTTTTATGTTTCTGACCCCCTTTTTGACTACACTTTTTAATGACATCATGGAGACAGGGGGCACCCGACTCCTTAGTCCAGGCCCTTCTTACAGTGATTCCCAAGGAAGACTGGGACTCTAAATGACAGGGACCCTAAATGCTGTGGATCCTATCAATCAATATCCCTACTAAACATTGATGCGAAAATATAAGCCAGGGTCATCACAGCTAGACTAGAGGGTCATCTGCCCAAATTGATACACTCTGACCAGGTGGGCTTTGTAATGGGACACCAATGGGCAGGCACCACAAGGAAAACTCTCCACTTAATAAATGAAGCCCAAGGGATGCAGGGGTCCTGACCCTTCTCTCCATAGACGCCGAAAAAGCATTTGACAGGGTGGTGTGGGACCTAGATGGGGTCCTGTCAAGGATAGGACTGGGGCGAGAATCTTACGTGGTATTAGAGCGATCTACTCCTCTCCAAAGATCTCAGTAGCAGTTAATGGGGGCCAGTCTAGATGGTTCAACTTGTGGAGGGGTACCAGGCAGGGCTGGGCGCTGAACGCATTTCTTTTCATTCTCTCTCTAGAGCCACTCGCCCAAAGCTTAAGACAAGATCAGAGGGTGGAGGGTATTGCGGTGGGAGAAAAGATATATAAATTGGGGCTCTGCGCGGACGATTTATTTCTTCACGTAACGAACCCACTTACATCTATCCCAGCGGCGATTGAAGTAATAGAAGCATATGGTCGGTTAGCAGGGCTCAAGATTGGTACTGGAAAGAAGGTCCTCTTACCAATGAATAAAAATTGAGACGCAGAATCTGAACGGTTCACTCCCCTGGGCATGAAAATCAGCTTGACTACACTGAGATATCTGGGCATCAATGTCACCAGAGACCTTTCTGGACTTTATGAGGCTAACCCCGTCCTCCCCGATGGCGGTCATAGAAAGAGATCTTGAATGATGGAACCGACTCACAATTTCATGGATGGAACGACTCAATACCATCAAATGGTGATGTTACCTATATCTCTTCCAAATGCTCCCCATACAAATACCTGATGACTATTTCAGAAGGACCAAGGGTTCCCATACATGCTACCTGTGGCAGGGCAAAAAACCCAAAGGTCTCCAATAAGCTACTACACTTGCACAAAGACAGTGGGGGGTGGGGCTCCCAGACCTATACACATATTATAAAGCCACAGCGAAACATAAAGTGGGTAGATCTCGACAACCACCATCTCTGCCCTGCCACAGTAGGGGAATGGCTATGGGTCCCCTGATCAAAGCTACTAAAGAGGATAAGAGTTCATCCCACGCTGGGAACCCTGTGGAACATTTGGCGACAGGGAATAGGAATGAAGGGTGTCACAACCTGGCCCTCCCCGTTGGGTGACCTGTGGGTTCCAGGAATCTGAGACACCGTCCCGAACCTGAAGAGGTACCAAATCTGGCATGAAGCTGGTCTAGAGAGGGCAGGACAGCTCTGGAAAGCGGGTTCCTTTCTTACCATACAGGAACTCGAAGAAGCGCTGGGGCTCGGACCACTTCCAGTATTTCTATATTTACAACTAAAGGGGGTCATGACCAGAGAAATCTGGAAGGACAAACTACAAAAGGAGCTTTGAGAAAGTACTGGACACTGGCAACGGCATGAGAGGTTTAATAGGCACACTATATAGAGCCCTAATAGAAACAGAGAGATCCCCAGCTGATAAATTAAGGGAGAAATGGGAGGGTGACCTTGGGAGGGAGCTATCCCCAAACATATGGCTCCAGATGTGTAGAAGAACCTCACAAACTTCGATCGCCTGTCAATACAAACTTCATGGTATAAAACTCCTCCATTGATGGCAATATTTCCCGGTTATATTGGCAAAGATATATCAAGGAGTGAGTCCCTTTTGTTGGCATGGTTGTGGTGGAATGAAAGCCGATTACTGGCACATGTGGTGGGGGTGCACTGCGGTCCAATCATACTGGGACGAGGACCTAAGTTGGATCAAAGATCTAGACGCAGTGTCAAGGGAGAAAGTGCCATTGCTAATACTGTTTGGACTAGACGAGCAGGACGATGAACTCACCAAACTACCGAGAATGGCACACGGCCTGCTTGTGGCTGCCAAGGCATGCCTTACCAAGTTCTGGAAAAGAGCACTACTACTGATGAAAGCAGAATGGATCAATGTAGCTTGCAACCTATATCAAATGGGCTGCCTAACCGTGGTCATCCATGGTGACCAGAGCTCAGATGAAACTGAATGGGCTGACTTTTGTGCACAATATGACCACTGAAACGAGGTACACTAAATCTGTTAACCACGAGGCAACCCCAGTGAGATGTAAATAAACACACACAATGATACATGCACCGAAGAACAAGTGTCCGTCCATGTACATAGGAAAGGTCCCCGACACGAAGTCAATATCATCTGTAGCAAATGTCTGAGCTCGAGGTGAATCAGATATGGAGGGAGGGAAGGGGAGGGCTGGAAGGGAAAAGGTGTAGCAAATGTCTGAGCTCGAGGTGAATCGGATATGGAGGGAGGGAAGGGGAGGGTTGGAAGGGAGAAGGTTACAAGTAAAGACGCACCTGCATAACTGGTTTGTTTATTCTTTCATTATGTTGTTGTTGTCCTATACGATAGACCATTTGTTGCATGTGTAAAATGTGTGAAATATGCTTTTGAAAACTCAATAAAAAACCAAATGTAAACATTTTTTTTTGATGTCGCAATGAGTTGAAAGCAAATGTACCCCTCAAGGTCCTAAATGTGCATTCATAATGAAATGGTCACATGAGTGTTGCCTACTGATATCAATGGAATTAATTTGTAGGATCATGAAGCGTTAAGAAAATTGGTATTTTATGTTTTGGGGGAATTGTAGATCCATGTAATTGCTGGTGTCTCTTGAGTCAAATGAAGGCAGCAACTTTCATTGATGATTTAGCTTCTAGAAACTCAGTGGGGACATAGACGTGCAGGCAGTTCTAATGAGATGAGGAAACACATGGGGAATGCAAAAGGGGGTTATATAGCCTTGAATAAGAGTTGCCCTCTTTCATCGAGCTTAGCGTTTCCTGAACTTGATAAACGGCAGCATCATTGGAAGTGACCTTTGTTTTTACAATGCATATGTAAAGCTGTCAGGCATCTCTTATTCCATTCTTCTAGAGAGAGTGGACTACAGAGTCATCCAATTTCCATGGGCGTGGATTCTTCTGTGATTATGGTCTCTGTGGAAATCGGCAGACTGGCAGGAAGAACAAGATCGTCGGTGGTGGCTGGGGTGGGGTGCACATGTACTTGGGCCTCTTGGATTTCGCCCCGGAGTCTGTGGGCCTCATTACGACCCTGGCGGTAAGGGGTTTACGCCAGCGTTAGCTGCGCCGACCCCTTACCGCCAATTACGAGGTCCCTTAGCGCCATGGAGGTTTTAACACCCGCTTTTAGCGGGTGTTAAAATCCATGGCGCTAAGGGACCATGGAGTTAATTACGCCACCGTAATTTACGGTGGCGTAATTAACGCCTTCCCCACTCCCATTATGCCCTATGGGGCAAAAATGGGAATGGGGAAGGGTAAATGGGGATTGGGGACTTACCGCCCCGCCAAGGTCGGAATGGGGCGGTAAGTCCGCCAACCACCATGGCGTAAACGTAGTTTACGCCATGGTGGTAAAGTCACGGCCCAGGCGGTAACTTACCGCCTGGGTCGTAATGAGGCCATGTATTAGGAAACAGTCAATTGAGTGCCTTCGGATCACTGGACCAGTTTCTGAAATGTGAAATTGTGGCAAAGAAATTCCTAGCACTGTTTTAATGTCAGCATCTCCACTGCTTTGGCCCGATGTGAGGAATGCCCAGAAACCTTTTCTAAAGAAGGAACTGAATCCTAGGTAATCCCTACAAATGGGGTTATCTGAACTGAATAATGGGTTGGCCCAGTTTAAAACGTCACCTCCCCCAAGTGCGAGACAATGAATATGCATTTTGCCTGCTGGTTTGGAAACTGAGAGGGTTTTATTGGAAAATGTTGCAGACACTGTGTTTGGTAGAGTTTGTACTTGCTTGGTGACCTTGAAGCGTTCTAGCAGTAGCAATGTATAAGCAGCATTGCGGGTAACCGAGTTGAGCGATGGCGTGGGGAGGGATGAGGAACTGGTTTGGCCCTTCCAGGTTTCCTATCAGCCTTTTCTTCAAAAGCCTTGTATGAGTCGCTCATGGCAGCATTGTCTGCATGCCTAGCGAAATTGTAATGCAATGGTCAGATCCATCAATTTGGGTGCAGAAAAGGTGGAGTGGCTTTGGAAACCATCAAGCTATGACTTACCAATACTGCAACGGTCCCGATGTGAGCCGACACCTACCCTCCTAGCTTCCAAATATCCCCAAATGTTAAAGAGTTGAGTTTGAAAGCCAAGTGGGATGGGACCATCCAGAGCTGGGTGGGACAGGAGTGGTCACCTCCGCTTATGGCAAGGATTGCTGGGACAGCAGCAGTACAGTAGAGCCAGTGGTGCGGCCGATAGAGAAAGAACAATTAGTACTTCGACCTGCGTAGCATCCTTCCACTCCCGTGAGTCTGCCGGCCCCCAGCACACCTCATACACACCAAAGCTGCGGGTCTGGCAGTTAATCACACTGGTTAATGAAACACTGCGTTGCAAGCAGAAACTGGAGATGAACTTGATTGAAGGCAGCAACAGCAATGGGTCCCAGAGACGAGGGTTGGGCATATGAGGTGCTTAGCTGGAATCGAGGCAGGCTGATGAGGCACCGAGGGCAAATTAGGGTGCAGCGCAAAGAGCGTGGTTTAGACGGAGGCTTAATTCTTATGGTAGCTGCAAGACTACAAATACATTTGGACAGAATAAACCCCACCAGTCCCTCAAGGGAACACTGAGAGCTGAGGAGTCAGTGGTCTGCAAGAAGACCTGTGCTGATTCTGGAAATCTTTCATGCTGAAATCTTTGCCTGCACTGTCGATAAGACAGTCTATGAACCCCAATATCCACCTTCACCCTCTTCTGGAAGACCAATGCTATCTTGCTGGAGATCCATTCCGGGGTGCATCCAACAAACTACCACACCCCCCGGTATGACTGACCTTTCCTTCAGGTATGACCTCTCGGACGTTGCAGAAGGGCCCCAGAAACAGTTTAACGGTCTCCAGTAGGGCTTTATGCCACGGCTGAAATGTAACATCTTCTTCTCGTCGGGATATACAATGCTTTCTTTGGATCCTTCTAAACAGGTCCGTATTTAACAGACTCAACTCATACTTTCCAAGTGACCTTAAACATGCTTTGAAAATCCACACACTCCCCCACTCTGCTTTCCATTCTGAACCCCTGGCCATCCACACATCCTTCTCTGGGTCACCAGGAAAAACAGAGTGTTCTGAGCAGGAAGGCTAACACCATCCTCAGGGACAATGGGCCTCATTACGAGGTGGGAGGTAAGGGATTACCGGCACCGGTAAGGGCACCGGTGCCGGTAATCCCTTACCTCCCTACTACGAGTTCCCTTTGCGGGTCCTTCCTTAACGCCTGGTTTTTGCAGGCGGTTAAGGACAGGACCCGCAAAGGGACTCTAGAGCTAATAACGGTACTGCAATTAGCGGTACCGTTATTAGCCCCTTCCCCATTCCCATTTAGCACTATGGGAGCTCAAATAGGAATGGGGAATGGCCCTGGTGAATGGGGAATTACCGGTCCCTCCGAGCTCGGAATGGACCGGTAATTGCTCCATTCACCAGGGCGGAGTCGGAAGGGTTTTAGAAGCAGCCATGGAGCTAGTAGCTCCATGGCTACCTCCAACCTCGTAATGAGGCCCAATAGCTTCGTCTGCTGGGCACATTTAATTTTGATAGGTAACAGGCACTGCTTAATATTAGAAACTTTCCTCCATCAATGCAACTCAGGTAACTATCTCAGTCAGATTGCACAGCTAGTAGAGTGGCTTTGACATCCATGCAGCGCCGGCTGTTGTGGGTTCGAATCCCAGCAAGGCCAAACTCATCCTTCCACCACACACTGTGCAAGCAGCACTTAGATGCCTGAGGGTTCGAAGTGCTACATAAATGCTAATTATTATTATTAATATCTCACATCAACCGAATATGCGTCAGCCAAAGTGCACTTCATTGACATGGGCATAAAATGTACCTTGTGATTTATTTTATGCAGCAAAGCTGAAGAGATGTACATCCAGCATCATCAGTCATTTATCGTAACATTGTTAACATTCCACATACATCCAAGCGAAATCCAACTCTTCCTCCAATTTTCTCTCACACTTGGATCAGAGAATCCTAGCTTCTGATAACCCCTCCCTGCACTGCATAGCGCTGTGCCTGCCTCCCTTCCCTAGAGCGTGAAATGTAGTATTCTCAATTTGCTGTCCCAGAATCAGGATAGGACAGGCTAGCTTAGAATGGGAAAGGATTGGATCGAATAGGGTATGATAGGATGGGATAGGATGAGCTAGGCTAGGATATAGAATGCCTGGACATCGCTGTGGGCAACCTCCAAATCATTCGTTTTTCAGCCAACAATATCTTTGTAGAAGGAGAAAGACCACATGCAAACCAGGCTTTCTTCCATCACTAAAGGGACAGTCCAGGCAGAAGCGTTACAAGAACGCAAGCAGCCCCTTTTGTAATGGCCTGGTAGGCTGAAAAAGCAATGGTCTGAGGGGTAGCCAAGAGCGAAGCTAGTGGCTAAGGTTAATTGAAAACCTTCCAGCTATCACCCATCAGTGTTGAATATCAGATGGGCTTAGGAAATGCGGAAGATTGAATGCTGCAGGATTTTTAAAATGCCACCCGCCATCTCCGGTAAAACCTCAAGGAGAATAGAGGTAGTTCCAGTGCAATTCCATTGGCCTTCAATCTGTGCCTTTAAAGCTAAACCCTGTGCAGTGTGTACCTAAACCTCCCGCTGGGTGTCACAAAGTACGGGTACGCACCAGTATTCTTAAAAACCGATTCCCTTTGGCTGTTTAGTACACTTTTACGAGGGACTGCAAGTCTCTTCAGCTAGTCTGCTCGCATGTTTCACTGAGTGTCAGTCAGCCTGATTGTTAATGGAGCACTGCCATGCTACGCACACAAGGTAGCCATTAGGCATTCAGGTTCAGGGTTGGACCGGTGTCAGAAATTGCCACGGGCCACAAGTCTCTGTGCCCCATGTTAGTAGGAAGACCCCCCATTCCCAAACAGTGACACTTATAAGGTCCAAGTCGAAATCCAAACTGGGATGGCCTGGATCTTCATGCTGGTGGGCCTGTAGAGGTTTTGCTTAGGCGAACAGTGTGCTACTGTCTCTACCTACCAACCAAAGTCTAATGCTTCATTCACACATCCCTTGGTAGGGGATTCAGGGCCAGCCTAGTTCCATCTTCTGTAGACCCTGGCCTAAATAAAAAGGACACTTTTGACAGAGGGCATGCTAAAGGGTTCACTTACACTAATCCCTGCTCAGAGTAGAAACTGTAACAGAACTATATCCAGGCATAGGGGGTCATTATGAGTTGGGCAATAAGGGATACCGGGCACCGTTAAGGAGACCGGTGCCGGTAATCCCTTACCGCCCAATTCCGAGGTCCCTTAGCGGGAACTTCAAAGGACGTGTGGTCGGACTACACGTTCTTTACGGATCCTGCTAAGGGACCAGGGCACTAATTGCGGGCCTGCAATTTGCGGGCCCGTTATTAGCACCTTCCCCATTACCATTGAGACCTATGGGGGCTCAAATGGGAATGGGGAATGGTTGGTTGAATGGGGACTTACTGGGTCCGCACAGGTCGGAATGCCCTGGTAAGTCCCCATTCAACCACACAGGACCCGGACCCGGTTTTGGAGGCAGCCATGACTCCAATAGCACCATGGCTGCCGCCAAACTCAGAATGAGGGCCATAGTGTAGAGTGGTCCATGTCCTCAGTTGGCCACTGTGCATTTTCCCACAAATGAAATACCTCAATGAAACCACATAAAAATGTCGAACATACCAATCAAGTTGTGTCTGGCAAAATGACTCATACAATTCCAGCTCTAGAGATGACAGGCTCAGCACACCTGAAGGGTGATAGCCTGTACTCAAGCCTGTTTCTAGGGCCGGGCCAGGAGGGCTGTTGCCCAGAGCACAGAGATGAGCAGGGAGGGGCACAAAAAAGGCAGGTGTGAATCTCCCCCAGGGCGACATGGAGAATTGCGCCCCAAACTAAATTTTGGGTATAAGAGGCCTGTCCACTTCGAACAAATGTCAACATTGTGAAGACCCAGGCCAGATAGAGACAGCAAGACAGCTATCTTGCCCTGGAACTACCAACGTAAGACAAACCTACTTGAGTCGTCACTCTGCGGTGTTGGAAACACTGGATGAAGATAAAGGGTGGTCGCATTTAATTAGTGGAGAAAGAGGACCACTGGTAATAGCAGTGGTCCTGTTCCTCCAAAAGACAATGGGCTGTGAGAAAGACAGAGAAAGAGCAAACAAATCGATGGATTCTGGACTAAAGTAAACAGCTCGACGTGAATAAAAACAGAAACAAGGGGAAAGTAGGAGCATGAAACGCCTACATAGCCACACACAGAGCTGCTATGAACTACTCCCTTTTGGGCAATATTGGGAACACAGTGAGGAACATTTCTTAAGAAATCAGCAAATTGTAATTTTACTTACCTTCCTCCTTCGCCTCTCCTTTTTGGATCTACTGGAAATGAAAATGAGCAAGGAAAGACCCTAGTAGAAAAGTGTAAACTGCAATCTTGTAAAAATTGTATTTAAATGAATCAAGTAATAAAAAAAAGGTTTACAAAAATTGCGCCACATAAACGCACATTGATGTGTGGTGCTTACGGAAAGCGGGCTGCATGCTGGGGAGCGGAGTAGGGGGCTGGACGGGTTTGAAGGGTAACTGTCATGCATGCAAAACGAGACAAAGCCTGTGCTGTAAGGCCCAGGCTCAGCAGCTCACCAGAACAAAAAGGTGTAATTGTCTCCACTATACGCCTCTTTTGTTTTTTCTCCATTCACTCTCCCAATCTGAGTATGACTCATTGACGCTCTGTTCGCAGCAAGACGGGTCTATGGGTCTTCACACTACGTAAGTTCTTGTTACACAGTTGCGGTTCTTAAAATCCAAGCTTTTCTGCAACCTGAAAGCATTTTCAATTTGCAGAGTCAGCCCAGGAGTGAACGAAAGTAGGATAAAAAAATATGTACATTGCTCTGAGACCTCACATTTCTCCTGGCCATGCTTGAGAAGGCGACCCAGTATTGTATTTTTTCTTTTGAATTCTGGGACTGTCTGTCCGTTTTACAATTGGCCATGGGAAGCTTGAGAGTTCTTAACTTTTTGTGAGCAGTAAGCATTGAAAATCCTGTTTAAATGGTAGTTTGGGAAGCAATAATAAGGTATTTATTTATTTGTTTTTTTTATAACGCGCCTAATACGTTCTTAAGTTTGGTTTCTAAGCGCAGATCCAGGATTCGAAGCTCTGTTGCTCTGCGTGGTATTGTTCCGCACGTTGCCCCGGTGCTATCCTCCGTCCTTTGCCCTTTTCATATAACTAGCTCTAGAGTCACCACCAGCTGCCTTGCTTGCACCGGGTGCAAGAGGTGCACTCTGATCGGGAGCACTATGTTGGCCAGTGCTTGTTTGCTTCAAGTGATTAAGTCGCAAATACATGGTGGGGGAGCACATTTTTCTTGTTTGCTCTGGGCACCATATTGCTCAGAAACTGCCCTCTCTATGCCGACTTTCGTATGCACCCCAGAGCTATACCGCCAGTCAAGTGGTCCGGAAGTTAATGGCCCAAGCAAATTGAGGGCATTAATGAGGTTCATTAAGAGGATATTAGCACCCGGCTGAGTTGTCTTTTTGCTAATTCAGGCCTAAACGGCCAAAGCATCAGAGGAGCAGGAGGGCGTCAAAGATGCTCAAGATGTCCACAGAACAAAGGAAGCTCTGTCTGGAGGCACAGAGCCCCTTTTCGAGACAAGAGCTAGTGGTTGACCAGGAGGGGCTGCAGCTGGACAGAGCAGAAGGCAGAATATGCAAGGAGAGCGCGTCAAAGAGGTGGAGGCTGGGAGAGATGCGCAGTGCGCTCAGAGGGCTTGTAAAGCGGGCCAGTGCTACCGGTTTTTGGCCTCATATTTCCATATACCAGCACTTTTCTGGACTGGCAGAGTACAAGTTTGCCGGTGGGGGTTTACTGGTCTACGTCCAGCCAAGAGCTGGAGGTAAATTAGGCCCCCACTGGCAATCCCTCAATGAAGTCCTAGAGGACTCCATGGAATGGGAAAGGACCGCTGTTGCTGGCACTTGGAATATCCTGGTAAAACTGGGATATCAGGCGCCGGTAACGGTAGGTCTGTTTGCCAGTATCCTGGCGAATTTACCACCAAGATACCGGCAAACTCAGGATGACCTCCATTGTCCGCATTTCAAGCCTGCTAATTGCCCACATTGCGCCCCCTTTTGGTGGTGATATGGATTTCCACATGGTCTCAGGCCAGAGGCCACACTTCCAGCCAGAATAGAAATGGAGAGTCCCCTCTCAACCCTCTCCTCGCACATAGGTGCCAAAATTGCTATTGTGCCCCACAGCAGGGTTGGCACTTTCCTTTAACCATTTTGCAACAGGAAGAAATAATGGCTCCACGCAAGCTAGTCAAGGCATTTTCCTGCGAGGTCACACTGCATTGGTGTTTAATATGTGTGGCAATTTCTCCCAACATGCTCTCCTTTTGGTTTGTGCTGATTGCTGATGATTGAACTTTCCAGCTGCCTCGACGTGCCTCTATGTCAGCAGGGGCTAGACATCCTGGCTTTAGATTTGATGACGTTTCTCATTAGAGGATCAGTGATTCTCCAATGTGCAACTTGCCGAGATTAAACTTGGGTATTTTCCTTCATTGGATTGTGGCCACTACTTGTTTGAAATAGCTACCCCTAGCTAGCCCTCTAGATAGGTAGGTGACTGTCACATTGGTTACGGGCACCTGCAAGATTGCTTTGGTCTTTAGGAAGGCCATCTGCTGGCCTTGCATGTTTATTTATTAATTATATTTGTTGGTAGCGTCCAGACCCGGAGGTATCACGGCGCTAAGGTACAGTGTTGGGTCTTGATGGTCATAGTAAGGTACAAACATACATTATAGAAGATGAGACATGAGGACATGGACAGTTGCGTTACATTGTTACATCATAAATAGTGAGTCATGTAAGAGCAGATAGGGCAACCATCAACTTACAGATATTTGTTAAACAGTGCAGTTTTTACTTTCTTGCGGAAGACAGCATAGGTAGGTTAATCTTGGAGGTGCTGCGGGAGAGCGTTCCAGAGTGTGGGAGTGATGGTGGTGAAGCAGGAGCCCCCAACTCTCTTTCTGGCGAATCTATGTATGTTCAAGGCATAGATGATGGAAGAGCGGAGGGTGCGCATGTTAGGTTTTCTGCTGATGCGATCAGTGAGGTGGTGGGCAGTGTTGTGTAAGCAACGGTAGGTGTTGTTAAGGAGTTTAAAGTCGATACAGGCTTTGATGGGAAGCCAATGTGCCTCCCGCCTGACGTGAGAGATGTGATCGGAGCGCTTTAGGCCCCAGACAGCTCTGAGGGTGTTATTTTGGAGCAGTTGAAGTTTATTGATGTTTTTGGTGGAGGTCCCCGCTAGGATAGCATTGTAATAATCAAGTTTGCTACCTATGATGGCTCTCGCTATGGTGAGACAGTTGTTAGGGTCTGTTCCGTTCACAGGTGTACACGCCCAACTACATCAAGCATCCAGGTTTGTGGTGTGTTAGTTCTGTATGATGACAGACTGACCACTCTGCAGCACCCCCCGGCATTGGCAAATATCCAATGTGTTTACTTGCGTTTCCAACACGCAGGTCCTGTGGGCTCTTCATGTAATGGACATTATAGATTGTAGCCCCCTGATGCCAGCTTTCCTGACTCGCTGGTGGTGATTACTCTCCATGTGACCGAGGGGGGTGGACTGGTAATGGAATGTGGGCCAATATTGCAGCGTACAAGCATATGTCGCATGCAAGCTGAACCACTGTAAGTAAGGTATGAAGAGTTCTCCACCCACGGTAATTTAGGTGAATGGGTCCAAATAGTAAGTGCCAAATCATATTTGTCCGTATAGGGATTGAAAAGAAGTTAAACACAAAGAAAAAATATTTGCTAGGAGTAAGGAATTAGATATTGCTAAGAGAGAACAGAAATCTTCAGAGTTTCCTGTAGGCCAGTCCACCACTGCATGCAGTTGTATACCCACTTCTTTTGCCTCCCCCAAGCTGAGTTCATTGCCTATTTGTATCCTACCTTCAGCACCAAATGTGCTGTAGTGGAGTGTATCTTCTTCAGATGTATCTTCAGATCAATCTTCTTTTGATTCGTGAGCATTAATGTCATATCCCGGTAGTACGATGGTATAACTCAAAGTTTATGGGGGTAATTCATGGATTATTTGAGCTGAAAAAAACGGGATTTGTGCGCCATTCTGCCTGCAAATCCCTGTTTAACAAATGGGGATTTGCAGGCAGAATGGCGCACAAATCCCGTTTTTTTCGGCCCAAATAATCCATGAATTACCCCCTAAATGTAGCTCCACGTCTAGTGTAAACAATTCATTCGGTTGTGGTTTTTTTCTTTTCGTTTTGATACGCGTATTTATGTATGCATGACTAGGGAACAAAAAACAAGCAGCAGAAGGCACAAAAGGGTAGGTCTAGATAACCAACTCCGACAAGACCGTGAAGAACTTGAAAACACCAGGTTTGAGTAATTGAATAAGTCAGTAACGCTTGAAGCATATGACAATGTTGGAGATTATTAGAACTGTTGTCCTTCATGGACCCATTTACAGCAGACCTTTAAGGGAGCATTCACGTAATTGGTTAGTATACATTCTAAATTCTCTGGTGCCAGGTTCTCTCACATACGTCGGTTGTCTGGAGAAGCATTCCCTTGACTTGTGGACCACGGGGATGGTTTTTGGTGCCCTACTGGAAAGATGAAACCTCTAGTTTCTATTGAGTTTCTCTTGGATTCTTGGTGGTTGTTTACTCATTATCCACTGAGGACACCAAGGTGTTTGTATACTGTTTTTAGGGCTTCATGCTGCCTGTGAACTGCCTCAGATAGCTGAAAGCAGTGCTTAAAGTGGGCCGGGGCCTGCCGGGGCTGGGCCCCGGCAGTCTCCAAAAAGTGGGACTGAGCCGGGGCCCTGCCAGGGCCCCCATCCTACTGCAACATTGATGGATGCATTATCCCGTCGCGGCCGCAGCCGCGACGGGAGATGCGCCTGCCATGAAGTCAGGTGAGCCGACAGAAGTGGCAGCCAGCCACAGCGACTCTGTGACTGGCTGCCACTTCTGTCAGTCATAGTAACTGCATCTGGTGACCCCTCGCGCGAGAGGTCACCAGAGGCAGTTACTGTCCCTTTGTTTCCCCAGGTCGCGGAGGCGTCTTTAACCCTCGGCGAACCTGGGGATTCCTCGACGTTTATAAAAGATGGCTTTGAAAGTACACATTTCAAGCCATCTTTTATAAAGCTTTGTCGATGGACAATTTTGTCCGTAGTCAAAGCTTTATAAAAGATGGCTTGAATTGTGTGCTTTCAAACCATCTTTTATAAACCCGAAATCTTTAAAAAAAAAGATGGCCTGAAAACTAGGCAAATCGTAGGGTATGCACACAAATATATATAAATGTTATATATTTGTGTGCGTACCTTACTATGGTTTGTGTACATTACAAGCCACCTTTTATAAACGTAGACATATGTTACATATCTCTATGTTTAGAAAAGATGGCTTGCATTGTACACAAACCATAGTAAGGTACGCACACAAATATATAACATTTATATATATTTGTGTGCATACCCTACGATTTGCGTACTTTTTAGGCCACGCCCTTCCCACAAGCCACGCCCCCAAATGAGCCCCCCCCCCCCTCGATTTCTTACCCCACCTAAAGGCCTGGCTGAAAGAGAAAGGGGAGGTGATAAGTGAGTGAAGACTTAGGTGGTGCACAAGGAGAATAATCAGAGTGGACATGAAGATTACATGAGGTTTAAAGACATTGGTGTCATATCAACTGAAAATCCCTAGTTTGGGTAAAAATCAATTCACTCCTGGTCCACCAGTGGTCTGATTCTTATATTTCTCATATTAGTAAAAAATGGATCTGGCTCGTTGCCCCTCAACAACAGCAGCTTTGCATCTTTAGCTCCTGTGCTTATTTGTTCACCTTGAACCCAGTCCAGATTGTCAGCGTGGACACCTTCCTTTCCATGTCTAACTCTACCATTATTTCTGCTCTGATGACATAACGAGTATGATGTTGACGAGGACCTTGGCATCTCAGGAACACTTACGTTCCAGATCCGCCATTTTAAAGACTCCTTCTCATACAGACTTGAGCTCTCGATAGAAGTCCGCAGAATGCCTGCTTCTGAGGGACATAGATGTTCATGCAGCTGCTTTCCACTGTATCTTGACAAAGTGCTTTCTTTTCTTGGCGTCGGGAACAGTGCACTGCAGTATTACCTGCGTGGCGTGGCCCATACAACTGTTGTGGTCATAATTTCCCTCAGACATTTTTTTAAAACGTTTTCTTTTTATTGTGATACCGTTTAAAATAAAAAAAACCTTTTGTAAATCCAACAACGGTGTACAATAAATGAAAAGAAAAAAGAATGAAAAAGAAAACGCGAGTAATCCATACGTTTAAAATAGAAATCCTCATAAACAATTTGTAGTAAAAAAAAATCATGTCAATCATTATATTGACAACATACAATGATCAGTACTGGCAGCTTAGATAACTTAGTAATTATAGTAGTATTGTAATTGGTTATTTGTGACCGCTGCCGCTGCGACTTAATCACGTACCAGTCAAGGAAAATTGCTGCGCAAAAGAGCATAGACAGAAATCCATCTCGATTCTACCTTATTAACAACACATCATAAACATTTTATTTTATATACAATCATTAGATGCTCTGTGCAAGGAAAAGAACTTCGAGTGCTTAGATTTGAGTGTCCATTCTTTAAAAAAACTTGACTAAGAATCTGTACAATGCTATTGTCCTAGAGACAGCAAATCCGTCTATTAATGACACCCACAAAGATTTACCTGCTAACTCAAAAGGTCTGTTAAGAAACTCTGCTGAAGTAGAACGATCTAAGGTTTTTAACAGCAGTACAGGAAATTACCAGACGGTTAAGGCCCACCAGTCTCTAGGCATAGCCTGCAAACTGTAGTAGGGAGTTTCCAGGCTTTCGAGTAGGGTAAGTAAATTAATTTTAAAATGCAAGTACACATAACAGAAGTTTGGACAAGGAAATAAGAAAATATACTTTGGTAATTGATTCCTCTTTCTGGGAAATTTAGTATATTCTTTGTATAATTTATAATCTTCAACTTTTCCAGGGTGTCTCTCCAGTCTGCAGAAAACAATGTATTTTTTGTTTTATGTTGGAACAAGGTCAACTCTTTTGCACTCGAGTTCAGGTTACTTAAAATGTGAGTATCCTGGCCCTAAAATGAGCAATAGAACTGACCGAATTGGCTTTCATGATCTTGTTCAGGTCAGAATATAGGGAATTTGAGGGCGGTTTAGTAATTTTTGAAAACATACAGAGTTGCCGCCAAGCCACCTTGATATTAAGAGAAATGGTTGTAATCTCATGACGTATCACGCCGATTGGGACTGCCATTGGAAGTCAGAAAATTGTTTTCCAAATTTTGGCATGAAGAGTGTTCAGAAAAGTACCCATTTCGGCCAATACTGTTTCCATACCATATATAAGCACAGGTTAGATTTTTCCCCAAGTAAAAGCGTAAAAGAGATAACAATGTGTACATTCACATCTTGTAGTATATTCTGTTAAACTGGGCAAGCAAAAGGGAAACCTTGACCCCCAAGCTAACTTTAAGGTTGGCAATTGCCACTGAGTTGGAGATGGTAAAGCCTAGGTAGCACAGGGAAGAAACCTACTCCGGGCATTATTTCCCCACCTTCCATACCATTGATTTTGGCTTCCTCTTGTAGGTGTAAATAACAACTTTAGATTTTGAGCCGTTAACTAGGAGGTTATTGTTGTGGAAGGCCTGCTACCGGAGGATGGGATAGTGCGACTGTTCAGGCGCACATGTATGTGGTGTTGTAAGGGAAGGAGATGTGTTGTGTAGTGCTTGGTTTGCATGGTGGAATGTTGTGATGTCATCCGGAGTGGTTGGTTGTGAATGATAGAATGCTTGGTGAAGGTTCCTAGCCCAGGCAGTTAGGAAGCCACTGCCTGGGTGATGGTTGTGCCAATGTTCTTGTCCTATGTAACTTACTTATGTATTGTAACTTAAGAACTGGTATTAAACCTCAGAAGTAACTTCATTTCAGTTGTTCTTAAAGGCGTAGCTCGTGAACATGATCAGCTTGCGTTGTAAGCCTAGAGGAGTCTAATCAAAAAAGATCAGCTGCTCCGCGAAGGCTAGCCAGTTCAGTTTAATGCAGCCCAGTCGAATAGGATTCTCTCCAGTGATGAAGCACAGCCTTTGATATTGCCTGCCTAATAAAGGAGGCTGAAGATGAGACCAGATTGTCCAAGCCATTGCAACAGATGTCAAAGTCCACACTTTTCTGGTACAATCTGCCATTTGGTCCAACTTGCTCATTTCCCACCTAGATTGACAGCTACATGCACTCAGAAAGAAAAATGCATGACACGTGTATTCATAGAATTCACAGCGCAAAGAAACCGTATCCGCAAGTCTCGCCCGGAACGCCCCCGATACACCCAGATGCAAAGCATGAACAGTCAGAAAAGCTACTCTTGCGCACTCCCCCAGGCGCAAATACACACACCCTTCAAACAGTGCGTGGGGACCCTTGTAAGCAGGCCTGCAACTCGGGGACCCTGCGCGGGGTCTCCGTAACTATATCCGGTACCCCGACAACATGCGTATAAAAAATAGTAACTCAGCAATAACTCGGGAAATCTGCCTGTGAACACACGTGCAAGGTTCCTGCACCCCGTTACACTGCTTACACACACCCCTAAGTTATGTCGGAACCCCTATTGAGTACACACACCCCGAAATCCGACATACAAGCACCTGCACACTGAAAATCCTATGCGCAAATGTATGTACGCATGCCTTCTGATGGCGGATCGTATGAAGGACTTGTGTGGCCATTTCCCAGCCAAGACATTGCGTGATCAAATCCATGAATACATCTCATGCCACGCAAATGTGGGAGTGCGAGGGATGGCCTGCAGGCAGTCCCTCGGAATGCCCACTTTTTCTGCAAGTTCTTCACCATTTTTGGTGTTCCGCCCCCTTTCCAGCCCTCTGCGTAAGCCCTGCCGATGCTCTGCTTGGAGTCTCGCGCAAGGCCCTTGACTGCTCGCACAAATGTGCCGAGCCAGCGCAAACTCCACACAAGTCCATGAAAAGTACAGTGCATTTGATTCCATGAATTGACGAAGGTGGATTTGCACGCAGTTGCACGCGTAGTAACCCTATTTTCTGCGCTGATAATTCCATGAATCGGTCCCACATTCTCGATTCCATTAAGAGTACATTTTTGATGCAGTGTGTGAGGGCAGGTTAGGGGAAAGGGTAAAAGCAAATAGATGCACGGAAGATGTGGAAGAAAAGGAATGGTTACATGAATCTTTCTAAGCCACCCTCATCCATCCCAACACTTCCCAAAAAATGGCAGTTGCAAGATACAAAACAGAAAAACTAATTACATTACAGCAATGTAACACAATATCTGTGCAAAAGCCATCATTTTGTTCATTAGTCTAGTTGTCAGATCCCCATTTACTAGTAATAAAATGACAATCGTGTTGAACTGTAATAATGTATTATAGTCGTTTTGTGACGTCACAATGCAGTTGACTGAGCCAGTAGAGCAGAGCATGGGGGGAAGAGCTGGACCAGCTGACCTTGCACCCTTAATACAATGGGTGACCACCTTTTCAGGTTCCATTTTTTTCTGAGCTATCTTTCTCCAGCTGATGATGAGGCTTGTGTGGTTGTATGGATATGTAGCGCAAGATTTTGGTGCAGTAAAGCAAGAACATATCTGCACATTACTACTCATTTTGAAGAGATTCAAACTGCTTTCTATCAATCTCCCCAAAAAAGTGTCCAATGCATGACAAGCTGAATATTGGTGTGTGTTTCTTAAAATATGGTTGTTGCATATATTCTAAATATTCACAACCGAAAGATGGTTTGCATCATTCCTTATAATACATGGGTACACCCTCACGATTTTGACAGCTGGGCTCTAGAGGCCAACTGTTAAGATCTTGGTGATGTCTGCATGCATTATAGGGAATAACTTTCCCCCTTCTGTGGTCTAAAAAGAATATTGCAAGTCAATGCACAGTTCCGTGGCCTTATAAAAGAACTAGGCTACAAGGCCATGGAACTTCTAGGTGACGTGCTTTATCCCATATATATATATATATATATATATATATAATTCAATCAATATTGTAACCATTGCCATCATGAGCGCACCAATTGATAATAGGAGAGTTGGTATTTTTGATGCAAAGCTATCACTGTTGAATTTAATAAAAATAAATCTGACATATGAAATTGCATAGGGGTAATTGTTGATGCAAACCACAGGGTGTGTGTCCTCTCTAACTGGTCTCTCTCTTCTGCACTGCTGTCGGTGTCTCTTCGACTGCTCGTGGGGCGCTCTAATCCGGTGTGTGCCCAAGCCCCTGCCTGTTTGCACTAATACGAATTAAATGCAAAAGCAAATTAGGTGAGGGGCCTGCAGGCGCCAAACATGAGTTCTACTTGTAGATCTAGAATGAGTTTTGTTTCCGGAATGTGGCACAAGAATGACCCGTGAATCCTGCAGCCAAAAGAAAAGGGAATAAGCCGGTTCCCACCCATGTATGGGAGGGGCGCAAAATGGACTCCAGCAAAGGGAAAGCATCACTGGATAAGCAGGACACTGTCTCTAATGTCCTAAAGCCCAGCACCATCTGGATCAGCTCGGGATTAACAACAAGACAAAAGGGATCATGCATAGTAATCCGGGTTTTTACAGCATCAGAAGTTATAGGATTTAGAAAAAAGATGAGGATTATTGTGCAGTGGAAGGTATGGCCTTCTTTCTCCTTGATCATGATGCATGCCGCAGAGTCAGGGCTTTGGCAGCTCCTTTTGTGTTTTTTTTTCTTTTTTTTCTTCTTTTTTAGAAAGATTCAATATTTTCATGGGCTGATTTCCTATTTCTGAATCGCATTACCATTTGTAATCGCCCTTCTGTGTCAGGCTTAGTCGCCTGAACTCTTGAAGCCTCATGCTGCTTTTACAAAAGCCTTGGGAGCAACATGCGTCACATCTTCAAAATATGAACATTATTCTGGAAATGAACTGGCCCTGACTGGCTGGTGGCGGGCCTTTTCCTGAATGGCATCCCGCAGTCTCACAATTGGGGCGTGGGGTCCTCTTTGGCATGGGGTCTCCTGTATAATCTGCATTTCATTCCTCTGGAGGGGACCGCCACGTGCAGGAACCCATCTGCTGTGGTAAAAATAGCCGAGAAAAATGCAAAAAAATGGACCAGCTAAAACTGCATACGTGGCATATGAAGAACATTCCCTCGCGTCACCATGGGGCAGAAGCCCGCAGTCTCCATCGGTTTCAGAGATAAGCGGCACAAATCTGATGTCGGCATACCGTCCCACTCTGATTATGCCTCACTGGCTTTATGCAGCTACAAGATTCAATTTTCAGTCCAAGCAACAGTGCATAGATTCAATTTAATATTACCAAAATGGAACGTTCGCCCAAAAGCATGTTGACGCTGAGAAGCGTAAGGCTACACAAAAATAGTGCGAGAATGAGGTATAGCATGATTCTTGAGGGAAACTATTTCAGTGAAAACAAACATGTTTCAGCTGTTTGTAAAAGTTTAGGCAGTGTTTTGTGCTCCTAAGGTTGAGTGGAAGAGAATTCCAGAGGCCGACTGCAGTAACAGAGAAGGAGCGGCCACCTTTCCATGGCAGTGATACATAGAAACTGACTAGAGGTAAAGATCAGCAGATCAAAGAGTGACCTCTTAACCTACCACTGCCTTGGATCCATGTTCCATGCAGCTGAATTTGATCACTATTTCTTGCGGCGCACCTTTACCACCACCAAAAGCAAACCACTGGCGAGCAGTGTGGTGTGACAAAATGCCACCTGTGAGGAGATGCTCTTTGATTGATTGGGCCCAAATTTCCAGCAGCCACAATCTGATTTTTACAATGGTGAGGCCAGCCCTGATCCTAAATTCAATTATATAATGTTGTGCTCCCAGAGCCCGGTGGCAGTTCATTAATAACTGAATATAAGCCATGTCTGGCTATGACATGGTGCTGTCCGGGAAAGTATAAATTATACTGGCCACAACCTTTTGCTGTCATTTTATTGTCAGTTTGGTTTAAAAGGACCTTCTTGTCAGGACCACCCATATATACACTTTCTGGGACTGGGTTTTACCCAAAATTGACCATTTGGGTTCTGCCCCAGCTAAAGCCTTTGTCTTTCCTGGGGATGGGTTGTAATCTCTCAGGAAGACAGGAACTACCATAGGGGGTAGGGAGAGGTCCACTGCTTCAAAGGACATACTCTTAAGGCCAAAGGAAGTAAGACCAGGTAGGTAAATGACAGAAACTCTTTGATGTAGGCAGAGAGGGGAATATGATGGAGTATAACTGGCTCAGGAGGAGCTTTCAAGTAAGAGAATGGTTCCATTATCTTGAGAATTCCTATGGAAATCATGCACCCATGGCAGATTTCCGACAGACAAAGGTCTCTGGGTATGACATCAATAAATTATGGAACAAGGTTCCATCCACGTTTCGGGTGACTAGCTGACTGGACATGGCCTACTGCAGCTGAGATCACTGGTACACAGGAACCTGCTTACTGGAGGGTTCAGAACCCTGAAAGAGCTCTCTGCAAGCCTTCCTCATTGGGAAGTGCAGAACAAAGGACTTACCTTGTCCTTGGAGACCCTGCACATTGTCCCCCAGCAGTTAATAAACAGCTCTGGATCCTGTTTTCCTGCTTGTATCCATTTTCAAGCCAGTTCAACCGTTTGAGCCGCAGCAAGCATCTGGAGCTGCCATTGACACTCTGCTAAATTGGCCCATCACCTGCTTGCGCTCCAGCCGTTTTCAATCTCATCCCCAATGAAGAGCTGCATTGCATCATTGGATCTCTATGGGCCAACTCAACCCATTGACGGTGCTGATTTGACCAATACCTGGCTGGTTTCTTCACCAGATTAGAACTGATCACTTCTACAGGACAGAATTGCATCTCTGGATCATCTAGCGCTGACTCGACTGTCTCAACGCCCACGATCCATTGGGAATAATAATAATAATAATAATAATAATTATTGTTATTGTCTGTAAATATAATAAAATAACCGACTCGACAATGACTCAACCCATTTAAAGCACCTAGAACCCTGGCTCAATGTCTTGAGCCCTAAGAACATGCAATTATAGGTATTTTAAGTTGTTCTCCGCACTTGGCATGCCCTAAATGATAGTTACTAGTAAGAACCCACTCTGCCTTTTTTAAAGACATCTTCAATGAACTTGACATTGTTGCTGAAAATATTGCCTGTGCACCCCTCTCTTAAAACCCAGAGTGTTCCTTAATTCCAAAGTGTCCATTCTCGGTGGCTTCCCTTACAGCTGTGGGTTACAGTGTTTTATTAGTTGTGCGTTATTTAGTTTAATTAATGTTTCCTATTTTTAATACAATGTTGGTCGGCCATTTTGTTTGTGGACTACAGTACTATTCTTATGGGCTAGTTTATATCCCTCCCGAAGAGTATAGCTGCCCTCAGCCCCTGCAAGTTTAAAGAGGTGAAGGAGTTATATCTGTCTAGATGTGCCTGATTCACCTTATTGATTGGGATCTCTCCTGGTTTAGTGGTACTGTGTGATTTAGTTGGAGATGTACCCATTAATCACAGCCCTACTCATACAGAGCTTATGGGAGCCCTACAGATAAACAGTGCATCAGTCACTTTTCCTCCCCAATAACAATCAAAAGCTTCCAGTGTATAAAAGGGGACAAAAATACTCCAAACAAAAAATAAATAGTGAACAATGTACCCCTACTTCCACCCGCACAGTTTCAGGCATAGGTTTGACTCGATGGTACCAGGAGAACAGTGCCACAAGAAACAGCTCTACTATTCCTATTGCCTGATCTGAAGAGCAACTTTAAATCAAAAACGCATCTTTTACTTTGCATAAGTTACTGGGTGCTAAAAAGTAGAGCGTCAAACAAAATCCTGTTTCATAGTTAATATATAAGTTTCCTCACATACAAATGCTCCCATGGGGAATAGAAATGACTTTAATTGCTCCCTAAAAATACATTTTACTCCGATCTCCAAAAAACAGAGAGTAAAATACTTCCACTTAAAAATCTAATGTGAAGGCCTGTGGCTAGGTGTTAAGCTCTTGAACCCTCTCTTTTTCTCAATTTGCACACGAGGGGATTGTTAAAGGTTCGCAAACAATGTGGCTCTTCAGTAAAAAGTCTCTCTGGCTAAATAGTCTAGGGTGTCAGTGCGTGATACGTACATTCTGAAGCACTCCTGCTATCCTGAACTACCGTAGGGTCGACCGCCATTTTGCACATTTGCCTTCTGCTTCACTCGGACATGCTGGGACATGGCGTGCAATTATTTCAGGAGCCTAATGGACTGCGGCTGTCAGGCTCTAGCTGCTTGCGGCATTGCTTTTTTCTCAGGGAGCGCCAAGACTTCTCTTCAGGCACTCAGTTGCTTAACTTGTAGAGTACCATTACTTCTTTATAGGGATGCGACATATGAAAGCGTCGCAGGGATATTTACTTACAGCAGGACTTTTTCTGCACTAAGGGGGATTGTTTTGGTATTTCCCAGTAAAGCTTTACTGCGCGCCACCCATGGTCCTATACAGAGTGGTGAAAATGAATCATTCGAATTGGGGTACGGCCATGCATCCAAAGTCACATAGACACATTTGATGTTGATATGCCTCCTGCGCGGAGCATTCCGAGGGCAGGAAGATGTGATGATGTATATTGGGACATCACTTAGAGAAAATAAGGAGGAGCACAAGCAAGGCATGGCCTACACTCACAAACTATCTCTGTATCCGTGTCATTTTAGTCCGAGGGGCCTTGGTGCGGTTCTTCCCCCCAAGCTCCAGCAAATGGCGACGAAGTAGACGACTTTCTGCCTGCCCCATTCTCTTCCCAATAGTGCACCCAGTCCTGCCAAACTGCTGCAGCCACTTTCTGCACATGATGTTTTGATGCGGCTTTGAGTAACTCTTTGCATCTCCTAATCATCTCCATCTCTCTCTCAGCCACTAATAGTACTGTCACACTATTCATATCTGACTACTCAAGTGTTTCCACTACCATCTCCTTTCCACCCTCTGACCTTTTTTCACCCACTCTCCTACTTCACACCTGAGGCCTCTTCCACCAACACCACCTTCACCAGCTTCCAATCCCTACTATATAACACATTCTCCTCTCACTTCCCACTGCTTACTTTCACCCCCTGAATTACAGCATCCTCAGCCATGGGTCCCCCCATTCATACACTCTCTACACAGACATGCTTCAGCTGCTGCGCAAATGGAGGCGTACCCACTCGCATGAGGACCTGCAACTCTAGCTCTCTTCCCTGAACTCCCTCAAGTCCACTCTTGATAGAGCGAAAAGGGAATTCAAAACAAGTCCTACATTTAGAGTCTCTCTCCTGACCTTCCTCACACTCCCTCCTCCTACATTTTACACTCCACCTACTCTACCATCATACTCTATCTCCTACTTTAGTCACTCTATGTAACTATAACCTACTAAACCAACCCAACTTTGGTGAAGCCTAAAAAAGGTCTTCCAGTAAGCCAACAACACAAAAAATGTAGCAGTCTGACAGCAATTTCTACTTTATCTTCACCAAGACAGGTGCAAGGAGGGATTGCACTGAATCCTGAAGAGAGAGAGAATCCCCCTGGAACTCTCTGCGCAGTCAGCGCTAGAAGGCTATCCCCCGGAGAGAGTCCCAGGGAAACCCTCGAGGGGGAGAAAACCCTGTGGTGAGCTGCTAGGGAGCGTGGGTAAACGCCCTCCTTTTCTCGGAAACAGTTGGTATTATTCTTGCTTTCCGGTCTCTGGAGTAGCTGCGTGTTCTATTTTGCCCAGCTGTAGATGTGTTAAAGAACAGAAATTAGCTTAAAGAACAGCCAAGAATATGGATAGCAGATACTATAGAATGCTCCCCGCCCCTTACCGAAAATGCCCAAAGGACTGGAAATTCAGTAGCGAGGCAGAAGAGGAAGTTCGTATTCACTGAGCCTTCTAATACGAAAATAACAAATCAAAGGTTGCAAAGTCATCTGCTAACAGAAATATCAGATACTAGCTATTAAAATAGAAAATGCCTTTCTATCTGAAAAGGGTGAAAGCCGAGCCACCTTGCCAGAGTAAGAAGGATTCTGAATAGGGTTCTGAAGGGGATTTTGGGAATGGTAGTTCCCGTGGTTGAGATAAGAGCTCCCGTGACCAATGCTGCTTCCTGAATGGAGAGGAAAAATCCACAGAGCCTGTCAAAATCTTAGCCGGCAGCAGAACAAAGAGAAATACTAATGCGATTAAGCTGCACCTGCCGGAATACTGAAAAACGGGGCTTGACAACGAAACTGATGGAGCCGAACCGATGGCAGGTCGTAAGAGGCCCCAGATGAAGGCACATGTTCCTAAAGAAAAGCAGAAAGAGTAGTGTAAAATTATGAAAGATGAAAGGATTCAAGTCAGAGCAGAAACTGGTAGGAAAATATGGAATTGCCCTGAAGCGTACTCAAGGAGCGTCTCGCAACCTCTAGGAGAGTAGTGACGCGACATGCAGTCCGCTTTCCCCTCTTTTAATGTATTGACATCTCTCGCTGTGGGCGTGGCGGCGTTCTCCCGACGTCCTACTGCTTCCTGTGAAAACGTAGAGAATGTGTTTACAACTAGACCGGCAACGCCTCTTATAGCCTGAGCCGAGTGCCACAAACATCGCGTGATGTAATGGAGGAAACCATTACACTCTAATACTGAATAAGTGCTATCTCGATTGATGAAGGCTAACCCATCTTGTGCCCCATCAGACCCTCTTGCTACTCAGCTAGTCAAGCCTATTGCCCGTTTAGTGGCCTCTCACCTCGCTGAACTCATCAACCTGTCCTTCGACTATGCTTGCTTTCCCTCCGTTTTCCAAACAGCCACAGTTATCCCTCTCCTAATAAAGCAAGTGACTAACCAGAACCTACTGGCTAACTTTCTCCCTCTATCTTACGCACAACTCCAAAAAGCTTGAAAAGGTTGTATTTAACCGTCTTACCAATTTCTTAGACACCCACAACCTTCAAGACCCCCTAAAAGCAGGTTTCCGCTCATGTCACTCCACAGAAACTGCTCTCATGAATGTGTCCAACTTCATCGCCTCTGCTTAGCACTCTAACCTATCCTCTATCCTAATTCTTCTTGACTTGTCTGTTGCCTTTGACACTGTTGATCAGTCTGATCTCCTTAATACTCTCTTTCTTCTTGGAATTCGCTATCGAGCCATTGCCTGAATTGAATCCTACCTTGCACTTCACCAATTCTCTTTCTCCTGGCACAACACCTCTCAACTCACTCATCTAACCATTGGTGATCCATAAGGCTTTGTCTTGGGTCGACTCTTCTTTACACTCTACACTTCTGCTCTTGGGGTATTAATCTCCTCCGTTGGGCTCTCGTACACGCTCTTTGCAGACAACACCCAAATCTTCTTCTCTTTTCCTGAACTCACCTCTGATCTCTCTATCAAAATGTCCAACTGTCTCTCTGCCATTAAATATTGGATGGCTTTGCACTCTTTCATGTTAAACTCTGCCAAACCAGAGGTGCTCTTCTTCCTGCCAAAAGCTCTCTCTAATCTTTTCCTCCTCCTATCGAGTTCCCACCTGACACTCTCCCCTACTCTTCTTCAGCTACAAACCTCAGCATCATCTGTGACCCTTCTCACACTTTCTCTAGTTTCGTCTCCAAAACTGGAACAGCAGCTTGCCTCAACCTCCTTAATATTAGTACAACCAGGCACCTCGTTCCTTTCAACACGGCCAAGCATCTCTTAACCACTCTTATCTTCTCTAAACTGCACTACTGTGCCAACATCTTCTTTGGTCTCCCCAACTATGCTTTCTGTCCTCTCAACAAGATCATTAACTTTGCTACCGGAACGCTCTTTGAACTCATTCACTTCACAACTACATCCTCATACCATCACAAGGCCCTATGGCTAATGGTGGTAAACAGGGCCAGATTTAAATTTCTTCTCCTGGTTCACAAATCTAGCCACAGTAAGGCTCCACTGTATCTCTCCTCCTCGATCCAACTCTACAAGCCTTGTCATAATCTCAGATCTCCCTCTTCTACTACCCTTGTGGCTCCTCGCCCTCCCTGAGCTTCCTCTCGCTTGCGCTCCTTCTATCTTCTTGCTCCACTTGCATGGAAGTCCCTTCCCCCGGACATCTGAGAAACAGTACACATTGATTTGTTCAAAAAAAGCCTAACCCCTCACCTCCGAGTTACCCTCTTAACCAACCTCTTATCTGCCTGCCCTAGCCTTTAGCCTGCCTCTGTCTCTCACTTCCTCTGCCTCTACTCTAGCACTTCACCCATCATGGTCACATACTCAGCACAGCACAGCTGTCAGTACCACCTACCTGCACTTAAAAATGTCTGGTGTTCATTGTCCTGAATCTACGTATGTCTACTTATGTATTGTCACTGTTGTAAGAAGCTCATTGCTTCCCATCCAATCTGATTTCCTATCTATTGTTCTTTCTTTTGTGATCAAAAGAGGATTGTTCTTCTTGTATATAAATAAATCAAATACAAATAAAAGAAAAAAAGAAAGAAAAAAATACATAAATAAGTCTGCCTGTACAAATTACCTGTTGCTCTCAGAGACCTGCTTACATATACATGAGCAAATGCCCCTCTGTGGGTGATTGCGCTCCCTCCCAATGCTTCCTCTTACTGCTTCCATTTGGCTTCTCAACATTTGACCCATTAGGGGTAAGGATGCTTGTGCGACCGTGTTCACCCACCTGCTAAGAGGCATGGCAAGTCCTTGAGCTAGTGGACATGCTCAGCACCATTGTCTGATAAGGATGAATGGGCGATGTCCTCGCCCGGCTGATGTCACCTGGTCACATATGGCATTCCAAAATGCCCTGCTGCCAGAATTTGATGAATGAGGTACTCCATCATGACAAGGACCCAGATAGCACTTGTGTATGGAGGAACTCTACTTTTTGGGCAGCGAAAGAGACGGATGATGTAACCAAGAAGTTTTTCACGGGTGCAGTGGTGCACAAGACCTATAAGATTTTACGAGCTGGCGATGACTTTTATGACACCACAAAGCATGTCTTCACATAATACTTTCAGCTGCTAGTCCACCTTGACTATGAGAATTTTCAAATGGGGCAAGTGAGACAGGGTACTCAAAGGTCACTAGACGCTTATTATGTCAAAGTTCAATATCTAGCCCTGACATGCACATTGTTGGATGAGGAAGACATTATGTTTTTCAATGCTGTTTGTCGGTCAGATCGCAATGTCAAATACTAGGAATACCAGGTACCTTATAATGAAGGATCCTACAGCTGGGCCGATTGCCTGAGTTGGTGACGGTGAGATTGTAACATATGGAAGATACGCTTAAGTATTTTAGGGACGAGGTGAACAGAACAATTAGAGAATGAGGATATCCAAGGAAGAGAGGTAACCAACGCTCTTCGCACCATACATCTCAAACGCTGCAACGCAAACGCTGTGAATATTGCAAGGGCACATTGCCACATCTTAGTGGATGCTCAGTAGCTGGGGGAATCTGTGGTTGCTACCGGAAAGTGAACTTCTTTGCATAGGTGTGCAGATTGGCAGCTCCACCAATCGCCATGCCGAGTCTCCCCATTATTGAACCACACACAATGAAAGTTTCAGCTGCTAAAGCAGAGGCAGAGTCCAGGCAATACCTCCCTAGTGGGGAGCGAGATGTAGAGAAGATGTTCTTCATCACAATGATATGCAGCACACGGAACAGGCCACCCTCGACAAATGAGTTTTGGATTCACAATTTACTCCTCACTGGTACCTGTTCTCATTGATGAATGTTGTGGCCTCCTCACAGGCCAGAGTCCAAGGCTGATTACTCGGAAGGTACATTCATCATGAATGTTCAAGTCCTAATGAGGAACACATCAAGGTGAAATTTGATGTCAAGTATGAAGGCCCTAGGTCTCACCTGCTTTTCATTTGGAGTGAATGACCTTGATGTTACCTCACTCCTGGAAGAATAACAGGATCACTTTAAGGGCATTTGGTACTTAGAGGAGCTTCATGAATGATTCCATATCAATCCAACAATACAGCCGGCGGCCTTGCACCATCAAAGAATTCCCTTTCATTTTCAATGAAAGGTGAAACAGGAGCTGCAAAGGCTCGCAGATGAGAGTATCATTGTGAGGGACGTTGGCCTGACACTATGGGTGTCCCCTGAAGTGGGGGCTGCCAAATTAAATCATCCATGGGCAGCCTTGTGCAGCGCACATCAGTGTGGATGTGCGCCTGGCTAATAATTAGAAAAGTAGATCTGAATGCGAGGTGCCACAAGGTCCTGCTTCCAGAGGATTCTGGACACAACATGTTCTTCTTCACATATGTGGGTGCATACAGATATAAGCAACTCTGTTTTTGAATTTCCTCAGTGGATGAGCAATTCCAACAGCTGACCCCAAGAACTCTAGCTGGTCCCAGAGAGTGCTAAACATGAGTGATGATATGCTGATCTACGCCTTGACAGATCAGGAAACCCTGTTGTGGCTCGTTGATGTTTTCAAACACCTCTGTGAAAATGGACTGACCCTCAAAAAGGATAAATGGGCATTCTTGCAAAAGAAACTAGAGAGTTTCAGATACATATTTGAAAAGGACTGTCATCTGACCCCAGGAAGGTTGCAGTTTTTCAGACTGTCCACATTTCCACATTTCCATCGAAATTCCAGAGTTTCTTAGGAAGAGTGAACGTTTGTGGGAGGTTTATCTCAGATCTGGTCGCACTCACAGAGCCTCTGCTGCGCTTCACAAGAAAGGTGTGCCTCTGGGTGTGGTCAGACAAGGAGAAGGGATGTTTGCAGGCATTTACCAGGCTTTGGCCGAAGACACCATAACATATTTCTTCAATCCAGAAACATCCTCGAAATTCTTTGTGGATGCATGTGACAAATTGACTTTTACTCTGCAGGAGTACAAGGCTGAGTAGCAGCTAAAGCACCCACTCAGCCCTCACACTTCTATAAACCAAGAGCCAACACAATCATAAAGGTAAAACAGGCACAGTTAAGAAATATATCTCCTTCGCCTTTTGTGGTAATGTGGGGCGAGGGACGGCTATACCCGCAAGAGGGGTGTGAATGCGGTTCAGTAGCAACCCAAACAACAAATTATAATGGTCCAAAATGAAGGAATGTCCAATCAAGGTTCAATAAAAATAAATATATATATATATATATATATATATATATATATATATATATATATATATATATATATATATATATATATATATATATATATATACTTTAATCAAACACACTATGTGCAGTAATAACTAACTAGAAAACATTGTAAAACCCCACCCCTGTAGAAGAAACACAGACCATGCAATATGACGAAATAGATACAGCACTCTGGGTGATGAGGAAGGGGGAGAAAAGGCCATTAAAGACCACAATGTTCAAAAGGGATATGCTCTTTGGTGTAAAAGGAATAAAAGTGACATAACATGTCTTTAGCGCCCAGAAATGGACCAGGTTAGCAGTCAATAGTACCTTTGTGTGGATCATGGTGCTCTGGCAGCAGCAAATCAGTCTTCTTCATGCTGTGCAAGCAATTTGAAGATCTGGATGGTACAAAAGGTTGTACCGGAGGGTTCTGGTGGTTCAAATGTGTCGGACAGTTCTTAAAACACACCTTGTCTGGCAGAGAGGCAGGTCTTGCTCCAGCAGCAGTTCACTCCTCATGTTGCTCTGAGTCCCACTCCAGTGACTCAGGGAAAAGATGGGTCCTTGTTCTCTGGCTCCGAAACTCGGGAGAGGCTGGCACACAACTGAAAGGTTTATGAATGAGGAAAGTGTGTAAGTAAATATAGGGAGGATATCATGTCCAGAAGGTCAGACAGGTGGCAGAACCTGTACAGATGTCACTAGAATGCCTCAAGCAGGCTGTCACAGGTTTACCCTTTTCTCACCTGTTTTAGCTGCTTGATGGAATCCTTAGGAGGAGTTTTCTTTCGTATGGTTCGGGTCTTGTACAAGCCCGCTCGGCCGTCTTCGGCTTCCAGTGTTCGTTCAGCTTCAAGTCCGGGATCGCTAGGAAAACTCTAGGAAGTCCAGGAAAAGGGAAAGGAGCACTCAGAGGCGGGTGCACGGAATCCGGGAAAAGGCTGAATAAGAAGGAGTGAGAATAGTAGGAAAGCAGAAGGTCCGGGAACGAGGAATCAACAGAGTTCCGTGAAGGCGAACTACGGAGCGCACGTCTAACACAGCTAACAGTAGCGTTGAGATGCACGGGCCCGCGGGGGTGTGGCTACTTTATAGAACGTGCTGCATTGGACGTGAAGGCTGGTAGGCAGCATTCTGTGCTTGCGGCTATGTTGGTAGTATAACAGATCGTAAGCCCTGACGTGTCAGGGACCAGGAGGCCCAGAAGGGGCGTGTCTGATGGTTCATGATAGCATGCCTCCTCCGAAAACCCGTCCCGCCGGGTTTGACTGGTTGTATGAGATGGAACCTTCTGAGTAACCTGGGGGTATTTAAGTTTGAGATGGGTTCCCAAGTGCGTTCACTGGGAGGATACCCTTTCCATTCCACCAGGTACTGGAGCTGACCACGTTTATATCTGGAGTCACATATTCTGGAGACTTCATATTTGGTTGTTCATAGTTGGTCATTGACAAGTACGGGAGTAGGCCTGAGGTTAGACCGAGAGGTCTATATGTATGGTTTCATTAGAGATGTATGAAAAACTGGGTGGATTTTCTTCCAGGAGTCTGGTAATTTGATTCGAAAGGCCACTGGGTTGATGATTTCTTTTATAGGAAAAGGCCCATAATACCGGGGAGCCAGTTTATTTGGCCGTAGATGCCGGGGCAGCAGTTTCGAGTTATCTCCTAGTGCGTAGGAGGGCCCTGGTCTTCTCTTTGAATCCGCATAATGCTTGGTCTGAGTCCTGGCCCTTTCTAACTGTTCTTTGGCTTCTCTTTGTACATTGATGAGTGTTTCAATCCAGGAATCAACTGTAGAAACTGGTGTAGGATGTGGGAGGACAGAAGGTAGAACCGAAGGGTGGAATCCCTGGCTACAGAAAAAAGGGATGGTCCTAATAGCCTAGTGATCCGAATTATTGTAGGCGAATTCAGCCACAGGTATTAAAAGGGACCAATCGTCCTGGACCTTGGTAGTGAAACAACGAAGATACTGTTCTAAGGTCTGATTCACACGTTCAGCAGCTCCGTTGGTTTGGGGATGATAGCCTGATGAGAGGGCATGTTGAATCCCTAGTATCCGGCAAAGGTGTTTCCAAAACTGAGAAATGTATTGAGGCCCTCTGTCTGATATGATATTGGAAGAAAGTCCATGAAGTCGGAAAATGTGTTCCAGGAAGATTCCAGCAAGTTCTGATGAAGATGGCAGTTTATACAGGGGGGTGAAATGAGCCATATGGGTGAACAAGTCAATAGTGACCATAATAGTCGTGTATCCCCTGGAAGGCGGCAATTCCACAATGAAGTCTGTAGCGATGAATTCCCACGGCCTTGTTGGCAGCGTAGGCTGCTGTAGGAGACCCGCCGGTCTCTTGTTATCATGTTTGTTTTGACTACAGACAGAACAGGCTTGTACATACAGTTGTACGTCGGTTTTCATTCTGGGCCACCAAAATTGCCTTTGTATTAGACGGAGGGTATTGGTAATGCCACGATGTCCGGAGTCAAGGATATCGTGACAGAGGTTTATTATCCTTTGTTGTGGTTTTTGTGTGAAAATGACTAGAGCATTATCCTTGAACAAATATCCATCCTTGGTTCTCAGATTCCATTGATTCTTCCTTGAAATATCTCTCCAGAGTTCAGAGGACTGGGTTTGCATGCAAACTTCTTCCAGGAGGCTAATTGCTTGAGCTACAAATATCGTATGAGGAAACATCTTAGGAAATGTCCGGTCTTCAGGGGGTTCGTAGTCAGGACGTCAGGATAGGGCGTCAGCAATTATATTCTGTGTTCCAGGAACATGATGAATCTGGAACTGGTATTGGGCAAAGAAGAAGGCCCAACGGGCTTGACGGCTATTCCTACATTCCAGGGCTTGTAATACTTGAAGATTTCGATGGTCCGTACAAACCTGGACAGGATGTTTTGCTCCCAGAAGTAAATGACGCCACTCGGTGAAGGCTTCACGGATGGCTAGAAGTTCCTTTTCTAATACAGAGCAATGGGTTTCACTGGGAGTTAACATCCGTGAAAGATAGGCAATAGGATGTTGCAGTCTGTCGTCGAATTCCTGTTTCAGAACTGCTCCAATGGCGTAGTTAGAGGCATCTGTTTCCACTAGGAAGGGTCGGTTGACATCAGGTTGAGCCAGGATGGGGGCTTGTGTAAACTCTGTTTTCAACCATTGGAAGGCTTCCTCCTGAGCTGTTGTCCAATGACAGGGAGCGTCTTTCTTCAACAAGGCAATAATCGGTCGGACTATTTCGGAAAAGGAAGGTATGAATTTCCTATAGAAATTAGCTAAGCCCAGGAAAGACTGGATCTGTTTCACAGTGGTTGGGCTTGGCCAGGATAGAATGGCTTTTACTTTGGATTGATCCATTCCAATACCTTCTGGGCTAAGGACAAATCCTAGATAGTGAACAGTAGAGACATGAAAAAGGCACTTCTCGGGTTTTGCCAGAGCTTGTGTTCACGTAGCTGTTGTAACACTGTCTTAACATGTTCTTCATGCTTGAGATGGTCCTTAGAGTATATTAAGATGTCGTCCAGATACACGATGACGAAGAGAAATAGCATATCCGAAAACACCCGATCCATGAAGCGTTGGAAGACCGCCGGGGCGTTAGCGAGTCCAAAGGGCATGACCAAGTATTCAAAATGACCAAAGGGTGTTCTAAAGGCTGTCTCCCATTCGTCACCTTCTCTAATACGGATCAGATGGTAGGCACCTTTGAGATCAAACTTGGTGAATATTACGGCTCCTCTTACTGCCTCCAGGATATCTGAGATCAAGGGCAAAGGATAGCGGTCCTTAAGGGTGCACTGATTTAGACCTCGATAATCAAGACAAGGTCTGAGCTCATTGGTGTCTTTCTTTGGAACAAAAAACAGAGAAGCCCCGGCTGGAGATTTAGATGGTCGTATGGTGCCATTTTCAAGGTTAGTATCTAGGTACTCACGGAGGGCCTTTTTCTCAGGTTCGGATAAAATGAACATCCTTCCAAAGAGAATCACAGCTGAAGGTTTGGTTTCAATAGCACAATCTTCAGGTCTATGAGGAGGTAAGGCTTGAACAATAGCAGAAGAGAATACATCAGAGTATTCCTGATAGATTTTAGGAACCCGGATGATGTTTGAGACCGTGAGTGGAGCTTGAAGGTCTGCTGAATGCCCTTCCGATGGTGTCGGAGCAGGATCCAGGAGTAGGCAATGAGACATGCAATGCTCGGAGCCCAGAAACAAGGAACCTGCTGCCCAATTGATTTATGGATTGTGTTTTTGTAGCCATGACATTCCCAAAACCATTGGGTAATGGGTGGACTTTAAGATATCAAACTTTATCTTCTCTCGATGGTGGTTTATTGCAAGCTCAATTTCCTTGGTCTGAAGGGTTATAGGTCCTGAAGAAAGAGGTCTCCCATCAATTGCTTCTACAGGTTGCATGATATTCTGGGATTCGTAAGGAATATGGTGTTTAAGGACCCATTCTTGATCTATGAATATTCCCATGGCCCCACAGTCCACTAATGCCAGAATGGGGTAGGTTTCCTTCTTGGATGGCGATAGAAAGGCCTGTAAAATTACCAAATTGTTTTGTCCAGGAGAGTTCAAGGATGGTATAGATGTGGAGCCAACATCTCTCTCCCGAAACTGTGCTCCATCTAGGATCGGGAGTTGGCGTTTCACTCTCTCACTAAATGTTTGTCCGAGGCGCAATACATGCATAAGCTGGTATGGATCCTTCGTAACCTTTCTTGGGGGGATATGGGTCCGCGGAAGGCCCCTATTTGCATGGGTTCAGGTTTGTTAGTAGGGACAGAACCACCTTCGGATTTCGGGGAAGTCTCTATGGGGTTCTTCTGGAAGGGTAACTTGGTCTTCTTTTTCTCTGCCTTCCTTTCCCGGATGCGAAAAATCAATCTGTAGAGCGAGATCCATAAGGGCCTGGTATGAACTTCGACGTGCCACCCTGGCTAGTTCATCTTTGATGTCTTCATTTAGCCCTCTTCGAAAGAGAGTGAAGCAAGCTTCTGAGGACCAGTCCGCTTCTTTAGCCAATTGCTTGAATCGTGTTACATACGTGAGCATGTCCTGGGAGCCCTGCTGGAAATCAAGCAGACGTTCCTGAGCGGCATAGACCTGTTCTGGGTGGTCAAACATGGTCTTGAGAGCTTGAATTAATCCGTCATAATCATCTAGTAGGGCATCTCCAGCATTAACTAATGGGGTGGCCCAGGTTAATACATTCCCGGAAAGGTGCAAAATAATAAAGCCCACCTTAGCCCTCGGAGTAGAAAAATAATAGGGCTTAAAAGTAAAGTGGACCAAACAGGAATCAAGGAATCCACAAAGGTTTTTTGCTGACACATTGTATTTGTCTACAATGCCACCCAATAGTACGTTCTCCTTCGTGGCAGAGTTGCGGGATAAGACTAATTGTTTTAACGCTGCATTCTCTGCCTTTAGGTTTTGTACCTCGGTCGTTAGTTCTTGCATGCCTCGCATAAGATCTTGAATGGCCGCCTCCATGTCTGTATCGACTTCGGCCAGGTGGCGTCTCAATCTGTCACAAGTTTCCCCTTTTCTCACCTGTTTTCGCTGCTTGATGGAATCCGTAGGAGGAGTTTTCTTTCGTATGGTTCGGGTCTTGTACAAGCCCGCTCGGCCGTCTTCGGCTTCCAGTGTTCGTTCAGCTTCAAGTCCGGGATCGCTAGGAAACTCCAGAAAGTCCAGGAAAAGGGAAAGGAGCACTCAGAGGCGGGTGCACGGAATCTGGGAAAAGGCTGAATAAGAAGGAGTGAGAATAGTAGGAAAGCAGAAGGTCCGGGAACCAGGAATCAACAGAGATCCGCGAAGACGAACTACGGAGCGCACGTCTAGCACAGCTAACAGTAGCTTTGAGACGCGCGGGCCCGTGGGGGTGTGGCTACTTTATAGAACGTGCTGCATTGGACGTGAAGGCTGGTAGGCAGCGTTCTGTGCTTGCGGCCATGTTGGTAGTATAACAGAGCGTAAGCCCCAACGTGTCATGGACCAGAAGGCCCAGAAGGGGCGTGTCCAATGGTTTATGACACAGGCGACATGAAAAGGACATGTGCTTGAAGCTGATAACGCACCATTTGCAGTCAAACAACTGTAAAGATTGCCCCTTTTGGTGCACAGAACAGATCAGGCAGTTGTAAAGCTGGAAGTCCCATGTGCGATCAGAATTGGTCGAGGTAAGTGAAGGGTTGCTGTAAGAGGCTCTGGAATTCTTTTACCCTCACAGCCTAGTTGGTCAGGTGGAGGAACACGCATATTTAGGGCCTCAAGTGGCCATCAAGACCAAAACACGGCTCAGAGAAAAGGTTTGGTTTCCAGATCTAGAGAAGAAGGTGGAGGACAAGATTGGACAATGTCTCTGGTTTCATGCTGTAGCAAAAAAACATAGCTGATTGCTCTTCAAGTCTCCACTGAAGAATGAGTAACTCTGACCCGCTGTTAGTGTCGATCTTTGCACTGCTCTTAATAACCAGCACTTTATGGTTGTATTGGACAGGACCCATGTACTCTGAAGTGGAGTTTTTAACATCCAAGGTTCTGCTGGTAGTCACAACTGTTTCTCCAGATTTCTGCGCTCGGCCAAGTGTCTCCACTTCAGAGTGGCGAGTTCAGAGAGTTCATGAAATCAGTGGGCGTCAGGCATTAGCTCATGCCCCCATGTTGACCAAGGACTGTGCATACAATTTTTATAATTGCTCATGAAAAAGGCAAACTGCTGCGGAAAGCTTCACACAGGTTTTTGATCTACGTTGCGTGTCTGTCCTCTCCTTTGGTTATCCTGCTGTATGCATGGAAACCTGTTAATTATGTAAAATTTAAAGCTATTGGACCTCATTTCAAGTCTGGCCGTCTGGAAATAAGGGTACCAGTAGCAACGTATCAGCACACTTTCCGGACTGCCAGACTACGAGAAGGCCTGCAGGGGCCGGTGCTTCCGGCAGGTCTGACCGGCAGGGTTTTCACGGAAGCACCAGCACCGTTAGCAGCAGTGCCGGTGCTTCCGTGTCACCGTTCCCATGGAGTCCTATGGGACTACAAAGGAAAGTAGACTTACAGTTTTGGCCGGCTGACATCACGGGCCGCCTGGACATGTAATGTCCCTGTGGCATCGGGATCTCAGGAGGTGGTACGGTGTTACGAGGTTGGCAGCAACCCGCAGGTAGCACCGGCGTGTTACCACATGCCTTGTAATGAGGCCCATTATCTTTGTGAGAGCTTGTTTTCATAGAGCACTGGATGTAGCTGCACTGCTTGTGTTCCATGTCAAGCAGGTAGGAGCGGTAGCTGGATGACTGCTTAGCTCGTCAATAGAACGAAGCGTGCAAGCGAACGACAGCACCTGCTGTTTTATTTGTCATGTTCCAGGGCGAGATTTCTAATGCTCAATACCATCAATGCTGACAGCCAAACACTAATAAATGAGAGGGGTAATTCCAGTTTACAATGCCTCTAGGAGCTGGATTTGCATATTGCATTCATGATCTCGATGCAATAATAGTCTGAAGTACTTTACAATCTGGGTATGTCACTGTAGATTTATTACAGAAGGGCTCTTATTTTAGACATGTATTATCTTCATCTCACAAAATGCACATGAAGCTCGAGGGGTGGTGATCTTTTACCTATGTATCATATTGTATGTATGAAAGACTTCCCTTACATCATAGGCCGGGACAGTTTCTTCAGAAAGGCTTGTTCTTGCAGGCACTTCATTTTTCATCTTTCACTTGGGCCAGAGTAGGCCTTGCACTTTGAGTTTCTACTACAGCGAAAGCCTTAAGAGTGAACTGTTTACAGTTATTTTCACAAGGGCGATGGTTGCTGTATGGGGCATCATTGGCTGCTATTCCTGGCACCATTATTTTCATTATCCCCATCAGTGGGGAGATCATTTTAGGGCATAATTTAGAAGACTCCTTCAAAGGACTGTCACCTTTATTTTGTAAGACCAGAGACCCTCTCTATATGCAAAGGGTGTGGTAATGGGCACAGTAAGAAGGCCAGCAGGAAGCTTCCTATTTTATACCGTCACATGACCAGCCACGTGTTTCTGCCCACAATGAGCCACATGAGGGTGTTAATCAGGATCCCGATCCTTTCCAAGAAAAGGTTGCAGGGTTTCCAGCCCATCCTTTTTCGCATGGGCTATTAGGTGGCACTTGCAACACCTATAAGCCAAAACTATTGTATAAGACTACAGATAGGGAGAAATGGCATATGAGGAGGGACTCAAAGCTTGTAGGTGTTGTTTGGCTATTTGCCCACATATTGACTGTTCATGGCCATGCTAATCCCTAAGGCCATACCCACTCAGTTCCTAACCCTCCCTGAGCAAAATCCATCCTAATGGGAACTCTTTGAGCTCAGTTTAATGAAGCCTTACCATCAAACTTTGTACTCAAAGTGCCTGCCAGTGTTATTTCAACACAGTCTTCTGAGAGTTAAGGGCTTAATTGAAGCTGTAAACCAATTGCTGTTCTAATAAAATTGTCTTAAGCGGGGAGCCACTAGGGGGCGTGCAGTGAATAGCAGCATAAGCATTTCTGCTCCTGAACCAACAGCCTTTATAGGGACTTGAGTCCCCCCCCCTTGGGACCCACCGGACTCCTGATCTGAGCCCCCACCTTCAAGGGGAAGCTCTGGGGCTCAATCGACCCGAATTCTGTGCCTCTTGGTGGCCTGTAGCTGGAGATTGAGGTGTGTGAAGGGCACCCCGTCTGACGAGCAGTCCCCAACTGCGTCGCTGCTCCATCAAGTTTCATGTGATCTGCGCGGATTGGAAGCTGCATAGCATGAAGAGGGGGTATCACTAGCTCATGTAGATATTCCTGGTTTTGGTCCCCGTCTGGATGATCGTCTCTCCAGGGGCTCACCCCCCTCACAACTGTGGATCCTTGCCAGTGCTTACTGCGACCCTTCCTCCTGTGAGCTCAGTTGTCGACTCTGTTGGGTGGGAAGGAGGGAGAAACTACAGTGTGTGAGCTCCAGCCACACGTCCTTGGCATGAGCACCTGCGCTGGACTGAGCTCATCCTGATAGCACTGGGACAGGCTTCATCCCTTGATGGAGGTAGGAGGAGCACTAGGCCAGTGCGCAGCTGGGACCTTTTCTTCTGTACCTCCTCGTCTTGCAATCTCGAGGTTCGCTGACAGCCTCTCTGGGGGCTCAGTACAGGTTGGCTTTCTTAGCTCTTTTTTGGAGCAGGGAAAGGAGGCACCCCTGAGATGCCTTATCACTCAGCACCTGCGCATACTGGAGCCCTTGCTTAAGCGCTTCCAAGGGGGCTGTTTTACACTGCTAATGTCCACAGATCTGGACCATACTGGTCTGAGCCTAGAAGCTCTGTGGACTTACTTTCTGCTCCGTTCTCTGGCACCACCTACCAGCGCTACACTGACTGAGTTCTGGGTCACACTGGAGCCTTTGGCCTCATTTCCAATCTTCCTGATGTGATCCCAACTTCTGGCAATCCACAATTAGAGGGAGCCAGTGCCCATCCCTTCCTTGGTTGCCACTTAAGCTTCTCCTGGAGTGCAACAGCGAACCCACTCTGATTTCTGGTGGTAAGGCAGGGCTGCATGTTCCTCCTTGATGTCCTGGAGAGTGGCCCTGCAGAACTACCATTACACCCAGCATTCCACTGTGCCATCACCAGCAGTAAGCCTACCCCAAACCATGCTTGATGACTTAATGTCCTCCAAGAAGGGCATTGCCACCCTCCTAGAGGAGATATGGGGAATTTGCTTCAACATCGGCAATAGCCTGGGCAAACTTGATAGAAGAGTGAACAATCTGGATGATAGGCTACAAGGGATGGAGGCCAACCTATCATTGGTCGACATCCTAGAATCCCAAATAAATAGGTGATTTCTGGAACTTAAGAGGAGAGAAGGTGAGATGATGCTGAAAATAGATGACTTTGAAATTTAGAGAGTGCTGCAACAATCTTAAGTTCTTTGGATTCCCAGAGAGAGAGAGGGTGAAACCGAAAGAGACATAAAAAGGGCCATTCATGATGTAATCAAAACCTTATTTGGTGAGGACATGATGGCAGAACCCGCCATAGATAGGGTTAATCAGGCCGGCGGAAGCAGCAGAGGGCCCAAAACTGTTCTTGCCCCATTCACTGCTCAGAAAAGGCAAGGTTCTTCAATGAGGAGAGGAAGGTGGGCCCCACAGGGTATGGCACAGGGATGTCATTTAGGGGTTGCCAGGAGTCACAACTGCGACCCCTGAAGTTTCCCTTGCTACCTCTGTGGTCTCCCTTGCTACCCCCAAAAAAGAAATGTAAAACATTTCTTTTTTAAATTGAGGCTCCTGGGCTATGGCCAGCAGCATGTGACTCTTTGTTTCTGGAGTGGCTGGTTTTCTGGTAGCAATGGCCCGTAAGTGGGTTGAGCGCTCGCTGCTGCAATGTGTGTGTTATCTGCAGGTTGCAGGTTCGACTCTCTGCAAGGTGAACTCAGCCATTCATCCTGCTAAGGTTGATGAATGAGTACCAGCACAGGTTGGGTGATATTGTATGTATATTTGTTCTATGTATAGGTGGACTTTGACCTCCTTCTGGATGCCATAAAATCTGACCTGAAAAGATGGCACTGGAGACCATCAGGGGACGCAAAGATGTGCTGAAGCACATGCGTTGTTCTCCTCCTTTGTGGTGTTATAAAAGGGCCTGAGCCCCCCCTTGAGCCTCCAGAGGTGCTTGACAGACCACCCCTATCCACAGCGGACCACTGGAGGGGCATTTAAGCACAACCCCGGTGCTTCCAGACCCCATAGAACCAGAGATACGGTCCTTGACTGCGAAAGCGGGTTCCCTGTGCCGTATCCCGCTCCACGGCACTGGAAACAGACAATGATAACACCGACCGAAGCCTCTAGGCCACCAGGGGTCATAGTGGGTTGAAATACGACCCTGAGACGCTGCTCCTGGGCACCGCTGCTCTACACAGGAGTGAAGAGCTCCATACAGTTCAGCGAGGCGGGAAGAGTGAGCTTTCGAATCCCGGGCGCGCCATCTTAACTCCCTCTCCCAGCTGGCGCAGAGACCGGATTAGCTGTATGGCTGGTGGAAACCGGGCCCAATCCAGTGGACAAGTGCTCCGAATATGCCCGCCCATTTCTATTTCAGTGGATCGTTTGCCCCGTGCGGGCTGGAGGCAGGGGAAACCTTGTGAGGAGGAGCGGGAGGTAAGAAACCCGCATCTTGGAGCCTGGTGTGGTGAGCAACTCTGTGCCTGCCCCCGTACCTCGACTGCCAGCCTGCCGGCGTGAGTCTGGGTACTCCGATACCAGGGAGCGCCCAGGGGGAGGGAGGAATCATCCCAGACCCCCTGATGCTGACAGTGCTTCTGCCATATCACCGGCCTGACGGGTGAAGGGGATGGACAGCTAAATGATAGAACTGAAGCCGCAGCCATTTGATTGAACTGAAGCCTCTGGCTCTCAATAGGGCCTGGGGGGCGGGAAGGAGAACCTGAGACATCACCCCTGAGCGGCCAGTGCCTCCAACAGATCTTGAGACCCACAAACAGCCCTGTGTGCTGAGAGTAGCAAGCCCCTAAGACTCCAGGGCACCATCTTGCCTCCCTCCCACAGGGAGAACCAAGGCCGGAACCCGAAGATAAACCCACCGACTCCATACATTGGGCAGAGCTAAAGCCCCTTTAGTCCATTCTCTCCCTCTTTTAGGCTGGAGGCGGGGGAGAACTGAGGAGGAGGAGCACCACCCTGCTTGTACACGTACCAAGTGGGGTACCCCCGGACCACAGCATCCTTGAATAGATTCACCGGATCCACGGGTGGAGCCTTGGACATAGCACAGTCCCTACTCCAGCTCCCAACAATGTCAGGTGCCTCGCCCTACTATCCAATTGAGCATCACATTGCACTGAGCATAGCTGGCCTGGGGAAAGCTGCACAACTGGGACCTATGGATGAACTGGGCTGAATCCCTACCAAGATTCCGACACGTTCACAAGGCCTCCCCGATTCTTGCCACCATGCCCTCATCTTCGCAAGCCACGGAGGGGTATGCCAAGTCATTGAGTAAGGGCATGTCCGTCTTGTTGGAGGAAATCAAGGGCAGGCATAAGCAAACGCCTGGATGTCCTAGATAAGAAAGTACACACTATGGACGACCGCATCCAAGTGCTAGAAACAAATGCATCCTCCCTCGACCTCCTGGAGACTCAGTTTGATATGGCCTAGTGGAGCTGGAAAGAAGCGAGGAGACATGTTCCCTGAAGATGGATGATCTAGAAAATTAGGGAACGCCGAAACAACCTACGGTTCCTTGGTTTTCCGGAATGAGAAGGAGAAACAACGAGCGACATCATACGCTCGGTCTTGGCGGTTGTCCGAAAGCTCTTTGACGAAGGGAACACTAACGAACCCACAATCGACAGGGCCCACAGAGCAGGAGCAAGCGCCAGGGGGGCGAGATCAGTACTTGTGAGGGTCCACTACTTTTCAGAAAAGCACAAAATACTGGAGCTTGCTAGAAAGAAGGGCCCGATAGACTGGGAAAACCCTCAAATAAAGATTTACCAAGACCTTTCCGCCTTCATTTTGGCAAGACTCAGGCTGTGTGGCCCTCTAACTAAGTGGCTTCAAGCCAAAGGAGTACGCTACAGATGAGGTCACCCGTTTTCCCTAACCTTTGAGTGCGAGGGATATAACTACTCCTTGATCATGGAAGGAGATATCCAGAGAGTGACCCAGAAACTCTTGGGAGATAACGCACCTGCCGATATAAGGGGATCCCAAGCTAAGGAACTTTTGCCCTCACAGAAATCTGAAGGTTTCACAGAAAGATGCTGGATCCGTGGCAACAGGAAGTTCAGGAAGATGACCCTGGCATCCTGGGCAGCTCCTAATGGCTAGGCGCTCTGCTAGCTCAGCAGGTTGAGCGCTCGCTGCTGCGATCTGAGAGTGATCTGCAGGTCACAGGTTTGAATCCTGGCAAAGCCAACTCAGCCTTTCATCCTTCTGAGGTCGATAAATGAGTACAAATTTTGGTTGGGTGATATTGTATGTAAATATGTACTCTGTAAAGCACTTTGGATTAAAGCGCTATATAAATAACACATCATTATCACCTCATTATACTAAAACTCTATGCACTGAAATCCCCCCGAGAAGGATGAACTGGTTTGCAGAGGGAAAGGCTATTTGGGGTTGGCTGTTTGATGTGTGGGGGCATGGGGCGACAGTTTGTAGCTTTGTTCTCTTCTCTTCTGTTACTTAAGCAAATGGTGGGCGGGAGGGGGCTCAGATGAGATATTGATCTTCTTACAACCCCGGAGGGGGTAACATCTGGTGGCCTGGTCCAGCGCCTCTCCTTATGTTGCAGGTATTCCAGGTGCTCAGGGGGGGAGCTGGGGAGAATGTTCTTGTTCATACTGTTTTTCACGTTCTGCACTCGACCGAGCCGTAACCTACCTCATACGGGCCACACTTCTCAGTGATGAGTCCGGGCCTAAAATGCCCCGATGGGAACAAAGGTAATATATGCCTGCAGGAAAAAAGGGGGTCCTGGAAATTGATGCGTCCCCCAGATTGATGACACTTTACAGCCTCTGGTGCTGGGTTCACTGAATGTACGCGGACTGAATTCACCCCACAAAAGGTTGCTGCTAGTAAGGGAATTTAATAGGCTAAAACTGCATTTTCTCTCCCTGCTAGAGACCCATTGGATAGGGGGGGGGGGGCCTTCCTTGAAAGCCCAATCCATCCAGGAAGTCGTCCATGCCTCGACTTCAACTAAGAAAAGAGGGGGCGCTCTCCTGGTGTCTCCTGCGGCACACTTCATGCCGAAAGCACACCGCAATTACCTGCAGGGTCGCTATTTGAAGGTTAAGGGATAAATAAGAGGGAACACGGTGACAGCGATCGCTATCTACGGCCCTAACGATGGCCAGGACCTCTATTGTGAGGCTCTTAAAGACAAAATCAAATAATTTGCGGAGGGGGTCTTAATCTTAGCTAGGGATTTTAATATGGTCCTTCACCCCGAGAGGGATAGACAGACGGAGGGCACTTAGGCAGACACACAGGCACAACGGCGGATGGCCACTCGCTTCCAAAGTGTTAATGAGGACTTAGGTCTTCCGACACGCATATGACGCGACAGGGCCTTAATCCACTATTCACATATTTCTCTAAACCTCATGCCATGTTCTCGAGAATAGACTTAGTCGATTCAGTCCTGCTAGAACAAATAGCCAAGTTTAAGGTGGACGTTATCCCGTGGTCAGACTATGACGTGGTCATGGTCTAATTAGGTGTGCCCCCGAAACCCTGAATACTCCAAGATGGACGTGCAACGACCTGCTGCTCCGAGGCAAAGAGCTCGCACAATCCCTCCTCTCATCCATAAAGGAGTACTTTGTACTTAACGATAATGGGGAAGTGAGCTTGGCTGGGCTTTGGGAGGCTTTCAATGCCACTATAAGGGGAGTTCTCATTGGTATGTGATCAAGGAAAAAAAGAGAGAGGGGGAAAGAGGAAAAACTCCTTACAGATGAAATTGCAGCAATCCAACCGGGGGGAAAATTGAAATCCCACATTTTTCTGGGTAAGTGGGAAGAACTCCAACAATTTAAAGCAAAACTGGAGGCGCTCCTGGTAGGTCAGACGGAAAGGAAGCTGGCTTTCCTAAAACAAAGGTATATGGAGAAAGGGGAAAAGGCGGACAAGATTTTGCCCTGGAGATTGAGGGAGCTTAGAAAAAGTCAAAGAGTGGATGCATTGCGCTCCCCAGAAGGCACCAAAATTCTTGACGTTTCCCAGATAGTAGAGGAATTCCACCAGTACTATGAGGGGCTATACAAGTCGGAATAAAAAGGGGATGGGAATAATGCAGACCGTTTCCTAGATTCCCTCCCTATTCCTCGCCTTCCACCGGAGAAAGCAAGCCCTCTTGATCTGCCAGTCTCCGCCCAGGAGGTTATAGACACCATTAGTGCAATGAAGCGGCACCACACCTGGAGATGACAGCTTCACAGTATCTTTCTATAAATTCTTCAGGTCCACCCTTGCCGCATTCATGGCCAAGTTATTTTAATGCAGCTTTGGACACGGGAACCCTGCCTCTCTCCGTTCTATTGGCACTAATTGTAGATATTCCCAAAGAGGGGAAGAACCGGCGCAATGCCAATCCTATAGGCCCATGTCCCTTTTAAACACTGATGTAAAAATGTTGGCAAAGCTCTTGGCAAATAGGCTGCCTCAACATCTCCCCTCCCTGGTCCACAGAGACAAGGTAGGGTTTATCGCGGGTAGACATGGGGCAGACAATATTAGAAAGACCTTGGAATTAATGCATGAATCCTCCAGCAAGGATCTGGAAGCATATCTCCTATCCTTAGACTCAGAGAAAGCTTTCGACTGAGTGGAATGGCCCTACCTGAGCAAAGTCCTGCAAAGGATGGGCCTGGGCGATACATTTCGGGGGTGGATCGCTTCTCTATATAATGGCCCTTCCGCAAGAGTGGCGGTGAACGCCACCATCCCCTCACCCCTATTCCTCTCCAGAGGGTCTAGACAGGGCTGCCCCATCTCCCCCCTCCTCTATACCCTGGGGATGGAGCTCGTAGCCATTGCCATCAGGTTGGACCAGGGGATCACAGGAATCCAATATGGGGAACATGACTTCAAACTTTCACTATTTGCTGATGACATCCTCTGCTACATGACAAACTTACACGACTCGCTCCCAGCCCTTCTGCACCGGATACGAACCTTTGGAGCATTCTCGGGTCTGAAAACGAACCTCTCCAAGTCATGTGTAATGCCCATGGATGAAGTAGATAGGGGAATTGCAGGAATGGAAACAGTGGGGGGTATGAGAATCAAGCAAAAACCCTCCCCATACCTCGGTATCCAATTCCCTAGGCATTTTGGGGCACTGTTTGATGTAATCACACCCTATCCTAGACAAAATAAAAGCAGACTTGTTGCACTGCGGCCCGCTGACCCTCTCGTGGATTGGCCGCATGGTGTCAGTTAAAATGAATGTTCTCCCCATCTCCTCTATCTCTTTATGGCCCTCCCTACCTCTGTACCAGACGACGCTTTATTTTCAACCCTGCATGGCTTAGTTCAATGTTTCATTTGGCAAGGGAAAAGACCAAGGGTTAAACACGCAACCTTGACTCTCCCCAGATCCTTTGGGGGTTTTGGCCTGCCAGACTTTAGATAATACCACAAAGCGACCCAGCTCCTAGTGATGATGGAACACATGAGGGATGAGATGGGAAATTATTGGACTTACATAGAGGACCCCCGCACACACCCCAGGAAGGTATGCAACCTCCTGTGGGAACCGCTCACGGAAATGCCCTGCCACATAAGGTCTCATCCCACACTGTCAGTCCTCTGGGAGCTGCTGAAACGCAACAAAGCTAATACTCCCCTGACCTCCACCTCCTGGCCATCCCCTCTGACATCACTGTGGGGCGCTCCCATAGCCTAGGGAACAAGGGTCTACGTAACACACAACAATGGTCTGACATGGGCTTGGAGAGGGCCGCCAACCTGTTTGGGCAGAACGGCTTAATTGAATATGAAACACTACCTGCATCGATGGGCGCGAACCCGAAGTCGATCTTCGAATACCTACGTGTGAAAGGTATCCTAACCAACCCTAAACGGCTTAAGGACCTCACTCGCCCCCTCACACCTTTTGAAAAAGTAATAGCGCAGTCCAATACTAGGAAGAGCTCACTGTCAAAACTCTACAGGGCATTGATCACTGCAGTGCTGGACGGAAGGCAATTCTTCAGGGGCTTCTCGGAGGGAAAACTGGGGGTGGCGCTGGAGAAAAGTCCTGGGAAGCGATTTACAAGGTACTGTTGTCAGGCTCCCTATACACAGCAGCTATGGAGCATAATTTCAAGATCTTGCATGCTTGGTACTTACCACCAGTTCGGCTGTCTAAAATGTTTGTGGGTGTCTCCCCCCTCTGCCCTAGGGAATGTGGTCACAGGGGAACGTGGCATCATATGTGGTGGGAGTGTCTGTCTATCCAAACCTATTGGGCCGAACTCTTGAGCTGGATCAAAGACATAGTGGGGGTCTTCCCAGAACTTCACCCCATGGAACTACTTCTTCGTACCCCCTCCACAGACTCTAAATCAACTACATTCCCAAGATCGTGGAGGCCATGTTAAGGGCCGGAAGGGTAGCAGTGGCCCAAAAATGGAAACAATTGGTGATCCCTTCCAAAAGTGAATGGCTCACAAAGCTGTGGGGCATTTTTACCTATGAAAAGCTTTCAGTGATTGTTCATGACACAATGGAACGGTTCTTGCTTATCTGGAATGCGATCTTGTTGAACGAAGGTTGTACAGCCCTCAGACTGTTAGTGGCTTGCACACTTGTCCAGAGAGCTTAAGCTATTTGACCAGGTCTTGAACTCCTCAGTTAATAGAAAGGGGGTCCTCCCTAAAGTATACAAAGCCCTCATCACTGAAGATATAACAGGTAGACAGACTTTTAAGAGATATTGGGTCTGCTAGGGGAGACATAATGGATGAAGATTGGGCTAAGATTACTTTTCATAGGGATCTCTTCACGTCCACCATGGAACACAACATCAAAATACTACAAAGCTTGCACCGGGACCCCTTTAAACTATCTACGATTGTCCAGGTCGTTTGTGGTCAGGTAGGTAGGGTTGCTTTCCCATATGTGGTGGCACTGCTCGCGAATACACATTTTTTGGGATGAACTCCTAAACTGGATAAGGGAGATAACAGGGGAACAGCTCAGTCTAGACCCAATCCAGACGCTGCTGGGCATTTTGACGAGGGACAGGGAGGAATATATGTAACCCCCAGTAGGGCGAATGCAAGGATCCCCGGCACATGAAGCCGCACCGGGGATCCTGAAAATTAAAAAAAAAGAGTGGATCCAGCACGAGTGCCGTGCCAGGGACCAGGAAAAAATTGTTAGGCTGAGGGACTCTTGCACGTGGGCATGGGAAGGACCTATTACTAAAAATAAATCAATTGTCACCGGCACGAACGGAACGCCAGTTGACAATTGGAAAAACCCTTCAACAGGGTTGGAGGTGCTCTCCTTTCCCCCCCCCAAAACTGCTGCCGCTGCCCGGGGCCTTTATTCTGGCACTCCCCTGACCAGCAGGGGAGTGCATAAACCATCACGGCCACCCACCCAAGTGGCCTATAATCACTGTCAAGCCTGTGGCACATTGAAGTAACAGCGCTCCCCACAGCAGGGGAGCGCCGAACTGTTCCACGCCCTTCTGGGCATTCAGGTGGCCCACCAGAACTCCTTGGGCCACACCTGGCAGACGTGGCCCAGGTGAAGTGAGTTGTGTGGGGGATCCCCACGTTGCCTCTGAGTGCTGGGCTGACATACGCAGCCCAGCCCAGCCCATGTAAAGACTTGTGCCCCCCCGCACTATTGCTGTTGCCGCTGCTGCCTGTCACCGTCTACTGCCAGCCCTTTAAAGACTTTAGGGGTCCCCACACATCCCTTTCTGTCGTTGCTGCTGCTGCTGCCATGAAAGCCATAACAGAATAGCGACGAAAGAAATAAGATTGCAGAAATGCAGATTCTTAGGACACTTCAGCAAGGTTCCTCAGGTAAGCTTTATCCCGGTTACAACTCAAGCTGTTACAATGAAACACTTGGTGCCATCACCCAGGCTAGTCTACTCCAACTGCTAACTCCTGGAACCTTCACAACAACATTCACACCCAAACATTCTCACAGCATCATCATGCACCTGCATTCACTCCAAGTACATCACAACAAAGATCAAGAGAGCAGCCAGAGACCTTGAGACAGCCCTGGTCAGGATGTCTTGCAAGTAAGGTCCTTTATAAATAGTGTTTTAATACAGTGCACCGTGTAGACTTGTACCTGTTTTTTAAAGACGTTTATATTTTTAATATTTGAGCGACTCTCTTTTATATCTTTGTGTTTTATAGTTGTATATAGTGTCCTGATAAGGGATATGCATTTTAGTATGTATGAGGCTTGGGGTGGCTGAGGGTAGTTCATCCCCTGGGACATTAACCTTCCTACATATGGAGTACAAAATGGGAGCTTGCGTGTCTAGTAGAATTGGAACCTAATGGTCGACCCTAAGTACCTCTTGATTTTTGTTGGCGAGTTTATTTACAATGGAAATGTGACGAGTGTTAAGAGGGGGCTGCGGGCTGGGGGTTAGGGATGGGAAGGGGAAGACCTTTGCTAAAATGTTTTTTGATGACTTTACAATTTTTGTACGAAGTATAATATGTCAATAAAGATTCAAGTTTAATTTTTTTAAAGTCTTAAGTGGTTCTGCCGTCAGCCACTCAATTAATAAGCACTATGCGTGCCCTTTACTGAAGTCCTGTTAAAAGCAAGCATTGGCAAAGCCAACAGTTTTAGACATTTGAAAGGCACTGCTATTAGATGCCCAGGTACTTGCACAATGTTGCACCTGCTACCATCACTGGCCAGTTAATACCACTATGGCAGTGCCTGGCAAGTGTCTTTCCCATGCCTACACAAAAGCCCAAACTGTTGGCATTGCCAATGCTTATTTTAGTTCTGGCTATTATGTTGCATTGTAGGCACTGCCCATAAAACGAAACTATTGGCATAGTAAGTGAAGGTGGGAGAGAGAGAGGGGATGTGAAGAGGGACACAGAGCGTGTGGGTGATGTTTGGCTGTTTACCCACCCATTGACCACCTATGGCCAACCTAGTCCATATGGCCATTTCCCACCCACTATCTGTTCAATCCACCCTTCCGAAGTCTTTGAGCTAGTCCTGTGCATGTACGAGGATGCCAATTTAATTTCTAAGCAATTTTCTGCCTTAATTGCATCTTTAAACCAGCTCCTGGTGTAATAATAATATGTTAACCCAGGGCCTCTTCAACCACTCGATTTTTAAGCAATATGTGTGTCTGTGTTCCTTGCTCTGAATTCCTTTTAAACTATCAATGTCAAAGAAACTATCAATGTCCAAGCCAACAATGTTGGTTCTTGTATAATCATTAGCTAGGCATTTGCCATCTACTGCCATAGTATGCACAGGTACAATCAGCCTTTGTCAGTTGTTGCCATCTCATGGACAGGTAGCATCAATATGGCAGCCCCAGGAAAGCGCCAAGTCTATGGGCCTCATTACGAGTATGGAGGTAGCCATGGTGCTATTAGCGCCATGGCTTCCTCCATACCAGGCTCCAATACCGGGTTCCTGCAATGAGGAATTACCGGGTCATTCTGACATTGGAGGACCCAGTAATTCCTCCTTGCAGGAACCCATCCCCATTCCCATTGAGCCCTTAAAGGGGAGGGAGCTAATAACGGCGCTGTTAATAACGGCCCATTATTAGCTCCCTCTTTCCCTCGCGGGACCCGCTAAGGAAGCCTGGTTTTACCAGGCGTCCTTAGCGGGTCCCGCAAAGGGAACCTCGTTATCGGCGCTCCCGAAATGAAAGGTGCCGGTCCCGTACCGGCACCCTTCATTACGGGAGTGCCAGGGTTATAATGAGGCCCTATGTCTACAAAAAACCCCTAAAGTCTTGCCAATGCTTGTTTAGATCGTTCTTTGCTCCAGAAGCCTTGTTCGATATGTCTGCAGTCAGTTACCTCCACCAGCGACCTAATATGATTCTTTTTACTGGCTGCTATTGCAATTGACACATCCAAGTCTTAGTTATTTGTGAAGGTGTGAAGAACTCCATCTGCAATCATTGTTTATGAGTTATGAGCACCTAAAATGGAATCTATCGTACATCTTGGCCAATCTGATTACTTTCAATAGGAGCTATTACTCTTCTTATAGAGCCACAATTGCCAAGGAAACTGTGCTACTTAGATCCCATTTTATTTGCGTACATAGTTTATTACAAACCTTACACAAGAGAAAAAGATCAAAAACATTTAAATAGAGTAGATCATAAAAACCAATAATCCCACGCAAAGTACATATACATAGTACATAGAGCATATCTAACCCCCAAGAGAATGTCAAAGATAGGAGAAGGACAATCCCGGAGCTGTCCGCGGTGCGGAGACGAACAGGCCGACATGGTGCACATGTTCTGGTCGTGCCCGCAAATAGCAGACTTCTGGAACACGGTGAGAGAAAAAGCGTCGACAGCAGACATACAGATGCCAGCAAGAACACCAGCAGCATACCTATTGGGCCTGTTCCCAAGAGGGCACCGGCAGATGACGCACGTGGCAAAAATGAAAGATTTAATGACGATACTAGCGAAACGCCGCATAGCGATGGCATGGAACAAGAGTGAAGGCCCTTCGAAGGAAGGATGGTGGGCCGACCTACAAAAATGGGCAATAGCGGAGACGGCAGTCTGGACGAGAGCCACACAAAGGGGAGAGAGCAACAGCGGAGCCAGATTACAAGCATGGAACTCCCTGGTGCAAGACCTGCTTGGCAGCAGAAGCGATGACGATACGACTGACATTAGCGATCCAGGGGACACAGGAAACGACGAAATTGAACCGCCCACGTCAGGAGGCACTACATAACTCACAACGGAGAGAACTAAGGAGAAGGAAGAGAAGAGGTCGTGACCTGCGCAGACTCTGAACAGTGCAACTCCAACTGGGAAAGACCAACAACTACACGTAAAGACAAGACCAAGGGAAATTTCCAAGGAAAGGAGAAAAGCCACTGGGAGACTGGCCCCTCCGCCACGAACTTGACAACGACCGGCGCCGGCCCGAAGCGGCAAAGGACCATGAACATACTGCGGCTGCCTTTGGGGAGAGGGAGGGGGGGAGGGAGGGGTAAAAGACAATGGGAGGGGGACTTTTGTTTTTGGTTCTGTTTGTTCTCTCCCATCCCTTTTATGTTGTAAAACCAATAAAAAGAAGTTAAAAAAAAAAAATTTTTTATATAAAATCCTGATTTTATGTTAAACCAACTTTATCAATAAAACGTCCCACTACTCTAAAATCTATTCCAATAAATGATTTCTTGTTAAAAAGTTCATGAGTGCCGCTAAAAGCTGTTCGCAAAGAGCATCACTAAAAACAGCCCTGGGGTCATGAACCAATTGGTTGAAGCATAGGAAACATAATGGCTTTCATGCCATACAATCAATAACTAAATGACGAAACATTTCGGTATCCGTCTCACAAAATCTACAATTAGCTGAATCTTATAGACAATTTCTCTTTAACAAATTGAACGAGACCTCATCATCAGACATCTTAAACAGGGATATAATGCTTGAGAGAGATACAAGCTTCTTTCACCCACTCTCTTAACTTCTTTATGCAGTTGACTATAGCGTTTATAAGCAAGCATAGCATCAAAGGTATCACACCATTTGTTAATGAGAAGAGCTTTAGTGTGCCTCATATTCGAAGGTAGGAGCTCAAGGTTCATTCCGGTTTGTGTTAATGTACAACGAAACTTCTTTACATAAATCAGCGCACAACCTGTGAATTTCTGCTCAACATTTCAAAGACTGTTGGGAAAAAGAAACTTTTACAAAGTAATAATTATCTCCATAAATAATATAACATCATGAATTTGAGCCCTAATTCAAATCGTATTATAACAGCTGGAACACAGTTCGGTAGCCCCAATACTTTGTGCCACATTAAACCTTCTAAAAAACGACAAATCAGAATCATCCTGAAGATGATAATTTTCAGTCCCATATAATAATGAAGGAATCACTTTCCTGTCGTAAAATCTAATCAAAGAATTGATTGAACATGTCCTGTATTTAGCAATCAGATGTTGCATTTGAGCTCTGTAATAAGCAACTTTCTCTTTTAAAAGTCGTACCAGCACTATGCAGGACGGATTTCCCATAATATTGAGGCCAAAATATTTTTGCTCATTCATGCATTCCATTTGCTGGTCCTTCAGTCTCCACTTAAAGCTTGTCTTGTTGATAGGGTCAATGTTCTGATCTGAAAACCTTTGACTTTGAGCCGTTTATTACAAGATCATTAATTTGGGTGTATTATGTTAGCAGGCGTTGCAACCCCAATAGGAGTCAAATCAATAAGAATAACATTGTCCACATACATAATGCAGTAAAGCTTCACCCCATTTATCTTGGGGGAGATAAAAGCTACTTTCTTAATCACTTTTGCTAGTGGGAGGATAGCTCAGGGGCAATGCGCTTGCCTGGGAAGCAAGACAATGCACAGCAACACAGGTTTGATCCCCGGGTGTGTGCTTAGAAACATCTGGATATTAAGTGCATTATAAATAACTAACAATGGTGCCAGTGCTTCTGTCTTCCCGAGTCCGTGGGAATGGGGACTAACATTTTACAGCGCCTGACTACTCGATCCGCCTGGACTTGTAATGTCCGGTGGCACTGAGATATCAGGCGCCAGAAAAGTGTCATGAGTCTGGTGGCAATTCATCATTAGCAGCAGCGGGGTTACGACCAGACTCGTAATGTGGTGTAAGAATTCAACCTTGCTGCCGACCCCTACCAGTGGGTATGAGATCAGAAAGGTTGTTCTGTAAATTCATTCACACCTTTAGTTGGTAGTCAGTGTACAGTAATGTTGACATATTCAGCAACCCCTCAGGAATCCCTTAATCATTTAATTTTTTTCCAGAGAAGAATCCTGTTGACCAGGTCAAAAGCAGGTGACATGTCCATACTTGCCAAATATAAAAAACCCATTGATCGCTACCAACAGACTCGTTGCAACTCATCTTTATATAACCATTTAATGTAGTCCCAAAACCTCTCCTGAACCCAGAATGGAACATGATTAGAATATGTTTTTTCGCAGCCCATAAATTCAGCTCTTTAAGTACTAAGGACACAAAGATTTTGAAATCGCCATTTAACAGCTCAATGGAGTTGTAATTTGAAGGTTCAGACTTCTTCCCTTCCTTAAATATTGGCACAATAATGGATGACTTCCAAGAAAAAGGAGTAGTGCGTAAAGTTAAAATATCCTGAAATAGTGGTGTTAAAATTGACACCCATAAATCAGGATTATGTTTCAAAACAATGTTACAAAGCAATGGCTACATTACATAATCAAATACTTAACATCATCTTCTTCAAAGTTGAGCTTCCATTCAACAGCCCCATCTACCTCGGTTCTCTCATTGCTCCCTGATGCATATTATTTGGACAAATGATCTCGCCAAAGAAGCTTCCAAAATAAGGTTTTCCTGTACTACTGACTGAACAGATGACATGGAATTAATCAATTTCCAAAAATCAATATCCGATTTCCTGAGGGGTGCTTTCAACATTGTTTCTCCACCCACTTGGAACATCCTACTGTGAATTGCTTTTATGCTATTTTTATATTTCTGGCAAATCATATGCAAAGCCTTAGCCTTCTGACGGGGAATAAGCAAACTCTTACCTCAACCTTGACCTCATAATCTTTTTTAACTCCTGTACTCCCCTATTAAAATAGTGGAATCGTCTCAGAGCTGTTCTATTATGTTTAATGCTTTCGACCAGGACCCTCTTGACAAGTTTAGGGAAATCCTAAGGGGGAAACTACAAGTTTTGGTGGCTGAACTATAGATGGATAAACAGCAAGGAGACCCAGAATATCTGGAATTGTGACCCAAGAGTACTACTGATTCCACATGGTACAGTCGATGTATTTCACGAAGTAGTACTGAAGGACCTCAGAAAGATCTCATTCAAAGCCCCAAAATACAGGAATTTAAATAAAAGGGAAATGGCTTTAATTAGAAATGTATATGAGGATGACAAAATCACGATCCGCTCAGCTGACAAAGGTGGTGCACTTGTTATAATGAATACATCTGATTACAAACTGGAATGCCAGCGACAATTAAGTGATCCAGGTACATATAATGCACTAACAGGTGACCCTACATTAGGCATCAAGAAATTGGTAGATACCATGCTGACAACAGCAGAAGACAATTCATGAATTTCAGAAAAGGATATTCTTGACAACACAAAATCCTTCAACCTATGATTCATAAATTCCCTTCCTACATCAAGGACACTACCGACTTCCTCAACAGAATTCACAACATCTCAATTGGACCCAATGACATCTTGGCCACTATTAACGTGTGCAGCTTGTACTCGTCGATACCTCACGATCTGGGCCAACAAGTGGTAGAATGGATACTTCTACGAGAAGAGAACATAGGTGCCTTGAAAGAATTCATGATGATTATGTTAGAAATGATTGCACAAAATTTGTACTTCAAATAAGGAAATACCTTTTATTTGCAAACAAGTGGAACAGCAATGGGGCAATAATGGCCCCAGTATATGCCAAGGTATTTATGTTAAAATTCGAGAAGGATCACATCTTATATCACCCTGTATGGCAGAAGTATATCAAACATTGGGGAAGGTATATTGATGATTTATTCCTAATTTGGAATGACACACCTGAAACTCTGTCTTCCTTTCTTACCTATCTCAACTGTATTGAGGCCAGGATTCAATTTACTTCAGAAATTGGCAACGCAGGACTACATTTTCTAGATGTACAGATCACACCGAAAGTTCCCAATTTTGATACAAACATTTACCACAAACCAAGTGACCGCAATAACCTCTTGCACAGAATGAGTTTCCATCCGCCATCAACACCCAAAAGCTTACCAAACAGCCAATTGCTATGGGTAAAAAGAATTGTCAATGCTTCAGACAACTGCGATACAGAATCGGAGACAATGCTAAAAAAAACTTGAAGCCAGAGGGTATCAAGAGGCTGAGTTTACAGAGGCAAGAACCAAGGTCAATTTCAAAGAACGGAGTAGTCTCCTGGCACATACAGAACACAAGAAGGACAGCGAAGCACCGCTGGTGTTTGTAAGTAAACACAGCATCCGAACCGCAAATATTAAAAGAACCATTTTAAAACATTGGCCAGTACTTTCATGCGATACTAAACTACAAAATCAGTTTGCTACCAAACCAATTTCTGCATTCAAGCGGAGCCACAATCTCAAAGACCTACTAGTGAAAACTCAATCAGACGAAGCAAAAAACCATTTAAGTAAACACCACGGAACATATCCATGTCCTGCATGTAACAACTGCAACAATGTGACAAAGGGTAATGTTATCATACACTCCAAGACTGGCGAAAAAATAAAACTGAAATACTATGCAACATGCGACACTCAGAACTGTGTCTACACAATTAAATGCCCATGTGGTCTTATATACATAGGACAAACAAGTCGCAAAGCCAATATCCGCAGGAATGAGCACAAATCTAACATAAGGACCAAAAATCAACATTCACCAGTGGCTAGACATTTTCAAGAATATCAACATCAGCTTGCGCAAATACATTTTCAGATTTTGGAAGTAATTATTGCCAAGAATCTACACATGAATGTGACGCAAAGACTTGAACAACACGAGGCCTTTTGGATCGACAAATTGGACACTGCCACTCCATCAGGTCTCAATGAAGAAGAGGCAATGTACATATATTTCTGATTGGAACTAATAGCTACAACGAGGACAACAAATCGAATTTGTATGTTTTTCCAAAACTAATATGGTGTTTGTATAAGTGACAGTCATCGTGCATGAACTCTGTTGGAATTCTGATTAGGGACATGTAATACTTATGCAAGAACAAAGAAAAAGAATGGTTTTGTTTATGAGACAGACAAGATCAATGCACACGTATAACTTATTTTCTATACACATTTATTCTTTTGCTGACATTGTAATTATCATATATACTAACAGTAGGCAGGTCACATGTAGCTATGCATAATAGCAATAGCAAATAGGATCATAGAGAGTACCAAATTGAAAACAGACTAAAAAATATGCAGCATCAACCTTTTAGGTAAATTATATACATCTATCAATTTAAAGATCCAGATAAAGGGACTGGCGACTTACCTAATAGACTTCGTGCACAATGACCACTAATAGAGTGCCATAAACATCCAACAGACACGTAGTGAGCAACTATGGCATGCGCCTCGACCTCACATAGCACGCATAACATCAGTTTCCTTTAGTAGTCACATTGTTCTGCAGCTTCTTAGTTCACATAGAGAGCGTTCAACATAATGAAACCTCAACTCCCATGATCACTTAAAATTACAGCAAGTATCCTCACACGTCACTGCATTTTACGTGATGACGTGGAAGCATTTGTATGGACCGATGGTCCCAGCATCGTGTTGTCAATGGCAACAACTGCTGCTGGAATGCGTATGAGCCGATGGACGTCACGCTACTGTTAGACAGTGAACGTTAAAGTAAGTAATTTTGAAACTAAGTAGTTAAGACAGCACACGTACAATTGGAATATCATATTTGTTGGAGAGATTCTCATCCAACCTGTTTATCAACAGGGTTGATGGGAATCAGCGTACAGCGCTGTGTTGAGTACAAAGAGAAACACGTTTAAGTATGATACCTTGTTGGATTACCTGTCACCGCTTCCGCAAGGTAAGCAAGTGTTATCATGTTTAATTCATACCGCAACCAGCAATTGATGCACAATAACAGCATAATGAGTACAAATGTTGCAATTAAGGGAATTTGGTACAAAGTAAGCTCTTTATATTTCAGATACTGAATGAACACTGGGCTTACGCACAGCATCGGCAAAGCTCACATTCTATTGGGACCTGCACATTGTCATAATTGCTCTCCAAGTCAGCGTGTATCCAACACGCTACCTATATAACAAGCGCACAAGGTGCACATTAAAGAAAATTAACGATTAACAGTCTGAACACAGATGTTTTTTATGCAGGTATGTGACCAGTGACGCAATAATCAGTTTGTGTATGAACAATGAGTGTTAAAGAGGGGCTAACAACCTCCAATCTGTTTATATGTTTTAGAGTCTGCCCTAAAGAAGGTCATACCGTCCGAAATGCATCGGCTTGGGCCTCTGCTCAATGAAAAATAAAAATAAAAAAGATGATTGAATACTTGGAACTATTGCAATGACTATTGTTTGATGCAACCTTTTTTGGTTGAATTAAGAAAGGATAACGCATTATCTAACATCGAAGTAGTGTTTACTACAATATAGGCGTCTCCAAGCTCAGCGAAAGTCTCGCTGAGCACGCCTTGCCCGAACTATAGACTGACCCATTCCACTTTTAACCTCCTATTGAAACTCTCAATATTCCTCCAGCAAATAATGTTTCCCCGCTCATTTATCGTGAAAGCTCTTGACCAAATGTCCCAGGCGGGCAGCGTAGCTGAAAGGATATTATGGGCCCTGACTTTTGTTGGGAGAATCTCACACTTCTGGCATTGCTTGAAAATGAACTCGGTAGCAAAGAGATAATCAATAGTGGATTTAGAGCCCCTGCTATGCCAGGTTGCATCCCCATGTAAATCACCCTCAATATGACCATCAAAGCAAAAGAGGGACCACAGTTGACTCAACTCGAACCATTTTATACCTCTAGAGCCTAAACTGCTCTGAGAAGCCAATTTCCTTAGCCCCTTCTTTCCATGGCCTTTTAAGCAACAAGGATTCAAATCTTTCCGAAGAATAACATCCTAATTTCTGTATTTCCCTTTCCAGTTTTCCAAAATTAGAGGCAAATGTGACAAAAATAGTTCCAGCTTCTGTAAATAATGATTAAAATATGCATTTATCACCAGCAAAATAAATGACCATTGCTGCAAAATAACCTGGACTGCCAAAATACAACTCATGCCATCATCAAAGATTACTCTCCGTTGTGCCCAAACAGAGTTTACTGCAATTAAGAGACCACCCTGTGCCTGTCACAATTTCCCACTCTGGGCTCTCTGGGAAACCCACCCAAAACCGTCTAAGGTGAATGACTGTATGAGCCACGTTTCTTGTAATGCTATGATGTCATGATGCAATTTCCACTAGATTTTGTTAACTAAAAACCAGGACTAGGTTTTGACACCAATGGCCTGTTTCCAGTTAATAAACCTGGGAGCCATGCCCAATTGTCAATCAAAATGTCCTCTTCATCTTGGATACCTGTGAGCCACCCGAGTAGAGGATTTTTGCAAACACTCCAGCGATTTTAAACCAGGGAAGTCAGACAGAGAACCACCCCTTAACACAAGGAATTTAGAACAATTAAAATAGGAAATGTCAAATCCTTTCCTCCTTATGTTGTCCACAGCTGCAAATAAAGAGTCACGCACCATATGTGATGGAATACTTATCGCTACAATATCAGGTCTGGTGTCGTCAATAAAATCAACCAAAACCCGGTAATCCGAGGAAAGGGACTTAGTGAAGGTATGTCCTAAAAGAACCAAAGAAGGTTTCATTTCCCGGCCTGGACCTCATATTAGAACGCAATGGATGCATTGCAATTACACCAGCCCAATGGGTGAAGGAACTTTTATTTAGCTTGTGCGTGATAATCCCTGAAGTCATGTAACAGCAATCTTGATTTTGACCCCTAGGAAATAAAAATCCTCAGCTTTCCAAACCTATAGAATAATTAGCTGGCGGGGCAGCAGTTTGTGTACCTGTAGACGGACTGGGGTTTAAACAAGCCGTTAGACACTCAGGCCTCCCCTGTCCATTATCTACAACAACAGAGGGCACGGTCACAGATAAATCTTGGTTGTGTTTCCAGTTTGTGAAGACACCATTCCATTGTGTAACTTTTGAAGTTACACAGTACGCCACCAGTATTTGCCTTCAAGTTGAGAACCTCATAATTTGATATCGAGGACTTCAATAAATTGAGCTATAGTGTTTGTCCAAACCTCTGCAGCATTAGCAGACTTTGAGTTACCGAAATCAGGGTAAACCCCTCCTGCCCACTGCACCATAAAATCTTGGTCCCTTTCCAAAACTGGAGGATTTTTTATAAACAAATGTTCTGAAAGATTTGAAGGAGCTTTTTCATTAAACTTTTTTAGCCATGGTGTTTTGCCCATATGGGTAGATTACCCACCATCTTTCCCATCATTTAATACACAAATGACCAAGAGGTTTCTATTTCTTATTCGGGGCTGACCAGTAATCGTACCAAACAATTCAATTCTCAAAGAAACTCCTCCGACAGGGTAAATCGGGGCGGGGGGATATTGCCTGCTGGATGACTATGGGCAGAGAGGAGAATACAGGATGCTTTAAAGTGACATATTTCTCCCCGGTGGTCGCCCGCATACACTCTTCCTGAGATATCATAGGGACTGACAAGGGATGCTGAGTCATCCCCATTGGGCTGACAGCCCCAGAAAAAACCTTGTACGTCATTTAAGATATTAGTTTGAGACTCAACTTCACGTAACATATGCTCTTCATGTGTTACCATCGGTGCTGACAAGGGGTGTTGAAAACTTTCAGTTTGGGCCGACATTACTGCCAAAGTACTCTGAACATCATTAAATATATTAGTGGGGGATTTAACTTCCAAGAACAGCAGATCGAAGACTTTAGCCAAGGAATTCAGGACTACATTTGAAGCCACCAAGGAAGTGGCACTCATCTTATCCTGAAATTGAACACAGCGCTTAAAGGGAAAGTGAGCTCAAAAATGTTATTGTACCGATCATTCGGGCATGTATTTTTAAGCATAATATAATCGATCTTAAAAAAATGTTCCTATGCATCTTACTTTAGTTTTCCTCACTTTTACACATGCGAAAACAATGGGTTGGGCGTGGCCATCTTGTGCTAATCCTATTCATTGAGGCATTGCATTAACTTTAAGGGCGCTCAAAACAAGAATACAGATCGCCCGCCTCTGAGGCTGACATCACTAGACGCATATGGCCCTTTTTACAAGGCCAATGCACATCTCGTATCAACGTTTTCTGTGTGCAAGCTATTGACGTGTCTCCATGGAAATGGCAGGACGCATCTTTCCTCAACAAGTTTAACATACCCCTTTTCATCAGACAACATCGGAGTTGCTTTTTCAATCATTTCACTGTATTTATTTTGGATCGCCAGTGATTCGTTTCTGCTATGTTCAGCTATCTTCGTAGTACGAAGCCCCTGAGAACAGATACTTACACTAGCATAACTATTGATTTCAATCGTTACTTCCGTTTTATTTAAACATTTGTCGTATAATGGCAACAATACAGCCCTACCAGTACGAGCCAGAGTATTCCGAGGAGGAAGTAATTGAAAGAGAAAGATGCAGAAATGATGGGGAATCGAACGATAGTTGGGAAGATGAATCACCGGATCATGAGCCTGAGCCTAGTCGCATGGAAGACGTTTCCACCTGGTGTACCTGCAATCATTGCAAGGTCATGCCAACCGAGGTGTAGAACTGCAGCTGCCAAGAAAACTCTGGATGCTTGGCCTACATATCAGAAGAAGACACACCACCGCTATGCGCTACCGAGCTGTATGACTTCAAGGCAGCCTGCCTCACAAGATCCGTGTTGAGGATTATGATGGTGCTTATGCACGAAATTCGCGAAAGTTTGCCCTCACAATCCAAGTAACGAGTATGTGTACTCTAGATGTGATGTCATTTTGACCCCTGAGAAGATTAACATTTCATGTTTGTCTCCTCCATTGTCGTAACTTTGATCCTAACTTTGATTGATGACTGACAAAGTCTGCAAATTGAATATATTTTTATTTTGTAAATCAGAGTGTTCATCGCTTACGTGTCTTTCACTTTCATCTAAGAAGCAATATTTCTCTGTGGCCCAAACCATTGTGGATTGAATGGGTGTTCACTTTTGTAATGTGTCGAGACTTCAAAGCCCAAGTTCATTGATCCATGAAGTAACTTTTGTAAAGACAATTATGCCATAGAATTTAGGATGCATTTTCAAGTAAGGGTGGTACACTTATCAGGTTCATTCAATTACAGTATGTATGTTTCTCTTCCACAGGTGGTACAGGCTGGTGGCCTACCATTCATTTACATGGTGGCTGTATGGGAGGCTTGGATTCTGCGTTTGACGAGTAATACCCTTATCGGAAGATCGAGTGGATGTTGTATTACTGCACATTAATTCCCAAGCGGTACGTAATATGCTATTAACCGCGAAGCAAGATCTTCTATGTTTGGGGTTTGAGATCTCGTCTTATGATCCAACAAGTACACAAAGCACATTCGAGACACCGGAGTCCAAAAGCGTAAAAGTATCCATGGATCAGCGACGTGAAGACCTACGGAGACAGTTTAATACTGCACCATTGTTAAACTTAAAGAACGGGAGCGCTGGAGTCAAGTCAACGAAGAAGTAGCTCACGAAAGATGAAAATGATGCACCTGTGACTGTGATTTCGTGGAATACGAGGGGCTTTAGTCATTTATATAATGACTTTCCTGTCGAGCTAACCGACAATTTTGCAATGTGTCTCCAAGAAACCTGGATGCGTGAGCCCCCGGTTAAAGATGGCTATGTGACACTGCTAAATCCAGCCGTAAAAAACAACAAGGGACAGCCATTTTCGGGTCTACTCACCATGATAAAATTAGGCACTAACTGGGAAATAATGGAAAAAATCAACCCCAACAGTTATGTCCAAGGAACATTACTTCAGACCACGAACGCTCACAATAATAAAAAACATCTTTTATTGTTGAACATGTACTGGAACCCACTAAAAATCTCTGCTGATGCATTCATAGCTGCTGTAATGAAAATAATTGATAACTACCAGAGGACTTGCTTGGACATTGCAATTATTTTGTGTGGAGATTTGAACATCTCATGGTTTGATGAACACAAGAAGCTTGTAGAAGACAAATCGATTGTCGGATGCCAAGGTAATGCAAGAAGATCGCAATGGCGTGGAAATCTGGAAGCCCGCGATTGTATGATGGTAAACGGCCATGTGAAAGGCGATATACCACCAAATTTCACCTGGGAAAACATGGGCTACAGAAAAACCTTAGATTATTTCTGGACATCGAGAAATGTCTTTGTAACAATCAATAATTTACAAATTACATCAACCACAAACAGTGACCACTATATATTAGTAATGTCCTGCAAGCTAATGTGCAAAAAGCAATCTGGCAACAATAGTCAAGTACTAGAAGTAAATCATGGGAGAAACCATCTACGTATAAATGACCGTCAAATCATTAAAATATCTTGAAACCAGGTTTTTCAAAGAGAAATTGTCAAAGTCTTAATGAGCACAAGCATAAATGGAGTTTCATCGTGAAAAACCAAAAAAAGCAGCTAAGGAAAGACCTGATCAAACTGAAAAAAGAGTATGGAAGGAATGCTACGAGCGTCTTAAAACAGAGAAAACAACAATATCGGAATTGGTTGAAATCCTTTTCCTATTTGAGAGACCAAGAACGTGGTGAAGAAATGTTGGCACTGATAAAAAAAAACAACTCAAGAGAAATCTGGGGAATCCTGAATAAAGGAACAGCAAACCAGGACGCCCTAATGATAAATGGAGTGACGGAAAACGACTGGGTGACGCACTATCAAAAGGTCTTTACAGGAATGGAGATGATACAGCGCACTGAAAGTGGCACCACTGATATAGCCTGGAACATAATTGAGTCCAAAGAAGATATTCTTATGGCTATAGACAAACTAAAGACATTGAGAGCTGCTGGACCGGATGGGATCAGCAATACACAGTTAAAAGAACACAGATATGCGTGGTCAACTTTCATCAGAACGCTATTTGTGGCGATAGCAGACAGAAAGCAGATGCCGAGATCATGGACTGAAGCAATAATAGTACCAATATACAAGAAGGGCAGTCGGGACGATCCTGCCAACTACCGCCCGATTGCCCTCCTAGATACTATCGGCAAAGTGCTGGCGACATTTTTGTAAAAAAAGTTAACTTCATGGGCAAAGGAAATAGATCTACCAGATATCAGACAAACAGGATTTACAAAGGGCATGGGCATAGAGAACAACTTAACCGTGGTGAACCTATTGAAGCTAGAAGCACTGAATAATAAGGCCCAGTTATTCATGGCCTTTATCGATTTGCAACAGGCTTTCGATTCAATAAGTCGAAATAAACTATGGGAGAAGTTAGAAAAAAGAAACTGTCCAAACTCTTTGCTGTCACCAATTAAGGCATTGCATTCCAACACTTCAATCAAAGTAAGATTAAATGCAAGTGGAGACCTGTCTAAATCAATCATTACTACCAGAGGGGTGAAACAGGGCTGTCCACTTGCTGCCACTCTGTTTAAGCTTTATATTGCTGACATTCCCATGGCCCTAGCAAATGTGAATTGTTTCCCTCCGAAAATCAACGGACATCATATAAGTTACGTGATCTATGCTGACGACATAGTACTGTTTGATAAAACTCAGATAGGCCTACAACGGCTGCTGTCGAAACTGGAAACGTATATGATTGAAAACGATCTATCAATCAATGTGAACAAAACCAAAATCATGAAGTTTGGCAGTGATCGGAACGCCAAAAATAAGAACTTTAAATGGCAAATCGACAATAAAGTCATTGAAGAAGTCAAAGAAATTCGCTATCTTGGAATATTGACGAACATCTCAATACGGGAGTGGAGCTGGGTCCGAGACCTGTTCAATCGGACCAGAATGCTCTCCCTACAAGGAGCGAGACTACACACCTTGTATGGAAAGTTTCCGGCAATACCGCTCCGCATGTTCTACCTTCAAAAAGTAGTGCCTACAATAGCTTTTGGAGCAGAAGCCGGCTGGAACTTGGACCATAAGATCTGGACCAAATTGGAAAGCTTATTCTGGCGGCAAGTTCTGAGACTGCCTAAATATCTCTCAATGACGATCATACGCCACAAACTGGCACTGGAAAGTCTCTATGGAACAGTACTCTGGAAATCCTTATCATTGCTATGCAAGATGGAGATAATGCATTGTGGACCAGCCTTTAAAATTTTAAGATCAGAGGGAAAACATCAACATACAGGCTTGCTTTTGAGATGGTCAGATAAAGTGAAAGCCATCATGTTAGATGCAAATATCTCAATGGATACATTGTTGAATCGCCTGCAAATTGCGAGAATTAAATTGAAAGAGTGGCTATGGATAGACAATTTGGATAGGTACGCAAAGATGCCGACAGCTTTAGACCTGGGTCCGACAAAGAATAAAGTGGACAATATGCCGAAATATCTATGCCAATTTCCCTCACGATATCATAGAGATCGATTTCTCAGACTTAGACTGAACCTACTGAAAACAAACCAAATGTTGGTGCTGAGAAAAATAAAGCTAGCTACCGATGAAGCTTGTCGGCATTGTGAAATTCATGTAGAGACAATAAAACACCTAACAATTGAATGTGTGGCCTTAAATGGGCTGAGATCCATCCACTTGAGTGAATTCAAGCCTGCAAATGACTCGATGGAAGACCTGTGGATCCGGATACTGAGTGGAAGCTCGGTACATTTAACCTGCTCAGTGATACATTTTCTAGATAAGGTCCTAAACTGAAAAGCATAGAATGTAATTGTAAAGATAAATTGGGACTTATGAACTGGTATGAATTGTAATAAAAGTTTGTAAAAAAACTAGATGTTACAAATAAAAAAAAAAATTAAAAAAAAATACCCGTCTGTGTCTTTCGAGCCATTCGCACCAAATTCCCCAGTGACAGTGGACAGTACAGGGGATTTTCACACACTGTGCTGCAACCTCAAGTATACAATTTGTAGTTTGTTTGTGCCATCAACATCACCAAACTAAATAAAATACAAATGAGCATGTATGGATAGTTGTTTCAATTTTTTAGTGAATCAAGAACACGCGCACTAGTTTATGAGGGACATGAACGATTGGTTGGTGCCCTTTTGTGCTCACCTCGTCCGCAACAATCCATCCCCCCTCCATTATACCCCACTTCGGTACTGGGTGGGTGGGACCGGCCAAGGTGCCAAACACCATGTACACTTCAAAAAGGGATCTTCTGCACGGCGACCATTGCTCTCATGGCCTCCTCAGACCCAGTGTCTCCAGAATCCCCTCTTGAAGCCCCGCCTCTGCAATCCACATAAGTTTGTCTCCCTTCAGTAGTGTTCCGGGCCTTTTGCGCTCACCTCATGCCCATCCATCCCCCCTCCAGTATCAATGGCAGTTCGTACCTGTGGTCATGCGCTCGCAAGGGGCAGCGATGGTGGGAACGGCCAAGATGACAAACATCATGTACACTTCAAAAGGGATCTTCTGCATGGTGACCATTGCTCTCATGGCCTCCCCAGACCAAGTGTCTCCAGACTCCCCTCTTCAAGACCCCGCCCCTGCAATCCACATAAGTGTGTCTCCCTTCAGCAGTGTTGCGGGCCTTTTGGTGAATTGTGACCATTAGTAAATAATGCCATAGTGTCCTTTAAAAGTCTCATAATGTTTTTTAATCTGTTGCTTGCAATATCCCTTTTTTTTCATAGAGCACACTGATGGAAGCACAGACCCTCACAAGTGATGTAACCACCGATACATCCAGTATCCCATTGGTGAGCCCTACCGACATGCACAAAGTGATATTTTCGAGCGTTGGATCTGCCCATATATCTAATATTACTTTAACTTTTCCCTTGTACTACTTTATGACAATGTACTGAAAATGAAGGAGCAAGATTCTTCAACAATTGCTTTTCCTGAGTCAACATCAAGCTCACTCGCCTATCAAGTAATTCTATTGTACTTGTCCTTTACGAGAATGTTTTATGCTTGGAATTTTTTAAAAAAAAAGGAAAATTTGTATGTATAGTATTGGTTATTAACACTAAGTGGCAGATATGGGTGTCTCTTTATATCTACCATCGTCTCATTTCATTATCTCAGTTCCATTTTGCTGTTTTCATCTGTGCTAGAACAAGTACTGTGTTAGAGGGGGATGCTTGAACTTCGACTATAATAACTTCCTCCTTTCCAACAGGTCCAGAATATGAGGTATGCGTACTTACAGTTCCCTTGCAAAATGAAAGTAAATCCTACAAAGGATATTATTTGAGACTGAAATGCATGTAATCTTGCACTGTTTCAAACTTTTTTGATTTCGGTTCTAACGTTACACTTCCTCCTTAATGCAGAATAGATTAAAAATCTTTTGAGGGCGACATTACAATCAGTATGTTTTGCACGGTGATCTCAGATCAAGTACATGTGGCATTGCAGAATGTTATCAGGTGAAATCGGAAATGTATATTATGACTAAATCACGTCCACTGTTTTCGAGGGTATGTTCAAACGAATGTTCTCTTAGCGTTGCAACAACAAACCTTATAGTATACAGTTCTTATTAATTTCATACTACTTTGTGTGTAAGTGCTCTGTGTGATGAAAGATTTTAATTTCCAGTACGATTGACGTTTTATTTTTTTTAATGATTATTGTATTCAAGTAATGCACCCAAGATGTGGAATTAGAAGAAGAGGCACATGAACCAGAGGTGAACATAACCTAATATTGAATAAAATTGGACATCACATTGCATTTGGAATACATTTGTATGCTGTAATGTTTTCAAATCACTCAAGTTGGTTCTGTTTGTAGATATGTACATATGTTTGTTTGTGTCGAATGAAATTTGCTTGATTTAAACCATAAAGAAATGCTGTTTTTTCATCTTGATGATGCGGTGGCGACAGAGAACCCCATGGTTTCAAAGCAAATTAAGAAAACAAGGGTAAAGAACGAACAAGTTTGTTTTAGAGAAGTTTTTAGGCAGATGTTTTATTCATATTAGGTTTTTAGTTTTAAAATTGTATCTGCTCTATGTGTGCTATACATTGTACATTGAACATGTTTTTCTACACATCTTTTAGAGGGCTAGAAGGAAGAGAAGTATAAAGACTCAGACAGCAAATGAAACCAAAGATGCTACTTGCCAAACGGATTTCACAATGGAGCAACTACTCTTTGAGGCGCAGCATGGTCCATTCAATAATGTGATGCTTATGTCCAGTGGCCGGAAACTGAATAGAATCTCACTGGCGAACTGTACAAAGTGGCCATGGACCATTGCTACCATATGCCAACTCGACAAGATGAAACTGAATACAGTGAATATGCATTGCAATTCCTTGCAGGCGCCTTGACACAATCTACATCCTCTAAAAATATTCCACCCAAGAAACATTCATTGTTACCTGTTTCTCCACTTCATGTGCAAAAATTACAACCTGAACTAACAGAGACTGAAGCGTTAATGCAATTGACCGAGATATTTGCTAAAGATCTCGACTTCAGTTTGCCTAGTTTGGGGGATTTGTCCACCACAGTCGAGTCACAAAACACATGCATGATACTGTACGATTGGCTATTAAAGGAGCAAAAATACATTGTATTTGCAGCTGCCTGCTAAAGATTGCACAGATGCTGAAATGTGTCCATACATTGAGGGGGACAATATGCAGGGAGCCATTGGAGAATGTGCCTAGTGTATTATAAGGCACTAACCTGAAAATCCATGCCAGCTGTGTACACCTCCATGATACATTTTCATGGTCCGCTCAACCGATCCTGGGCAAAGTGCCTGCCGGAAATCTACTATGTTCAGCAGCTTTACTTTTCAGTGGGTCGACTTTCGATAAGATTTTTAGTTTCTGACAATTTGTGGGAGTTGGGTTCCTTGATAAAACCCAGTACTACAAATTTCAAAGGGAATACGTAGGCTATTAGTCAAGCCTGGAAAATCAAACAGATGTCAGCGGAAAGTACTTTCTCTAGCAGCAAAAGTTTTAGGCTAGATAGCGACGGACAGTGTGACAGTCTTGGATTTTCTGCAAAGTACTGCACATACCACTTTCAAGACATGGAAAGTAAAGAAATTGTGAGTTCGTGATCATGCAGGTGTCTGAATGTACATCGTCTGTGGCCATGGAGAAAAATGGTTTCATCAAATCCGTCGAACAACTTGAATCCAGGGGAATGCAAATAGACCTGATAGCCACTGACAGGCACGTTTCAATAGCCAAGGCCTTGCGAGAGCAGTTTCTACACATTCGGCATCAAGTTGATATATGGTACGTTACCAAATCAGTAAATAAAAAGAGGTTTCGGAAAATATTTGAAATTGGTGTCAGTCTATCAGCAACCTTCTTTGGTGGAGCTCCAAAACTTGTGATTGATCTGTAGAAATTCTACTTAAAAAATGTCATTCATTGATGCACAATTGTTCCAACGTACACTCATGGACAGAAAACCAATATTTCCACAAATGTGCACATGGACCTTTATCGAAGGAGCAGGAACGCAAGAAGACGTGATTGGCGCAAGGGACCTGAAGGGACTCAAGGAATTCTGTCATACCGCAGATTTGGAGGTGTTCCATAATATGTGCATAAATTACAGGACCAAAAGGTTGCATTTCAGCATTGATGATATGTAGGCCAGAGCAAGACTAGCTGTACTTGTGCACAACGAGAACATTGGGAGGGAACAAGCCAAAACTGCAGGAACCTTCGGGATGCTTCGTTACCTCATGGCCTTTAGAAACCAAGGCAAACAATGGGTGGCCAAGCCAATATACCAGGAACTGGAATTCGAATTTGTGAAAGATTTGACATTGAATGTGTTGGCCATGCATACTCATGGAATCGATGCTGATTTTGTTCCTAGGACACATACAATTCCACAAAACATTACAAACAAGCCCTCTCCACCTAAAGTGGAACTTGCTGAAAGGTTGACTTCCAGATTTAAATGATATGTAGCTGTCTTCATAATCTGCTCACAATAATTAATTAATTTATTTAATATGATTTAATTTAAGTAACTTAAACAATAACATTTTCGATATGTTCCCAAAGTTTGGACATTGTACATAAACAATCGAATGCTATTACACTCGCAATTTCAATGCTATAAAAAGTATTACAAAGTATTTAACTATGCAGATTTAATCAGGTGTGTGATTCATTAACGTATATCTTTTACCTTACATTCATTTATATTACTGGTCCTCGATCGATAAGACACATGTCTGTGGTTGCTATTGGTACTATATTTCAGAAGAGAATTGCCCTAGCACATCAGTGCTGCACTGCCCATTTGGGTGGCAGAAATACTGATATGCAAATAGTTATTTGCCATCAGTCAAAGGTACACTGAGGCTTGGTGTCTGTCAAACCCTCTAATAGACCCAAACCACATCCACACATGCAGTGCATGGAACTGGCTTTGATGGCCTATGGTGGGTAAGATTTTCATAGTAATGATAAATCGCCTGACCTGTGTCAACCCCATAACTTCCAGAACGTTTTGCTTTATATAGTGTATTATTTGTTCTTACACCTCGGTGAGTGGGCACCTTTTTACAAACTCACAGAGTATTTTAGTCTTTTGATGGGTGTGATTTTTTGGGCTCTCCATAGCTCTACATAGCTCTCCATAGCGTCCATATTGTCTTTTCAAATGTATCCTCTTGGGCAACTTTTTGGCAATAAGTGCCTGTTGTTTCTAGGTTGCCCTAGGTGCACCACTTTTAACTTTTGATTGCTAACTTTGACAGAACTACATTTCACGAAGGATAGGAAGCATCCTTTGAGCCCCTTTGGTGATAGTTAGTATCCCCTTTCTCATTTTAAATAAATGTAACATTTAAGTTACACAGTGAACCTTTCCAATAATGGTAGGTGGGAGTAATTTGTTGAACAATTCAAATGATGTCAAAGGCCCACCAAGACTTCACTAGAGGATTCAAACTGTCCTCGCATCACAAGAAATCATGTTCCCACCATTCTAAGTATATACAAGTTTAGTTTAGTTACCTTTTGAAATGTTATGCTATTCTCGAAAGTATATATAAGGTTATTTTGCTCGCCTGTGGTTGTGCCTCTTCCACAAAAGTAATGTTGTTGGTCTGAGTTTATTATTCCTGTAAGAATAATTGTATAACTGGGTTTTTCTTCCCCTGACATGCTGTTAGCCCGTGCAGATAAAGCCTGCCTTAGGTTTAGCCAACATAACTTTGGGTCATTCATACAGTGTAACACTGGGTTTTGCTTTGCATGGTCTGTTTTAGATAGACACAAAAAGAGTCTTAGGTTACACCTGCCTTTCAGTAGCTTGTAGTATTGGTTTTACTTTTGTGTATAACTGTGTTATCCAAAATTAAGTTGAAGTAATTGCTTCCCCTAGTCTGTGAACCGAAAAGCAACTGTAATTGAATATTACACCCCAAGGTCCAACTCCCCTAGAATGACTGTTATCCAGATCAAAAGTTAGAGGTTTATACTGTTTCTATTATATGAGTATCACTAGATCAGAAAAATGTATTGTCCAGTTCATTACACTATGTGATGTCTTGCCGAGCGTCATGGCACAACGGATAGAGTCTACTATCCATGGTATTACTGAAATGATATGATAGAGGCAGGGAGGCTGTTCCAGGGGGAGGCCCAAGCAGAACAAAGATCAACCACCAACTTGTTGCTTGGAGAAGCGACTGACCCAGAGGGATTTGTGGGTGGAGGAGCGAAAAGCTCGAGTAAGAAGATAAAAAAAACTGTCCTAACAGCTTCCCCGTAGCAGACGCAATAAGTTGTTACAATAAGGTATCTGTTTTATATATGTATGAGGTGGCGGTGCATCCCGTCAACAATAAGTATGATGAAAGGGTAATTGAAAGGGGTAAAAAGCATATCCTTGCAGACATATAGTATATCCCATGGCTCCATTTGGCTACATGGATCAAGACCTTGCATCACTTCATGGTTTCGGACCGGCACAACCGATACCTTTGATGCACGGATATCCCATAAAGGAATACGATGTTGGCTGGGTTAGCCTGCGCTCCCCAGTTATTCCCACCTTTTGAAAACTGATCTGCTGCCAAGGGCACATCCTACTCGAATAGTCAGAACCAATTCTTCATCGCCTCAGGCCCCTTCCTGACTTGCTATGGCCTTCCCAAGAAGAAACGCTTTTTGCTTCACCGGCGCGATTGTGCACTTTCACGCACTACTGCAATGTTGAGCACAAGGCTACCCACTTCTCAGGGCTGCACTAGAAAGTTAGGGAACGAAAAATTGTCTAATGCTCATCCTTGCTTACCCTATGTACTCACAAGGCCTAGTCGGATCATGAATGCATCTTACTTGGTATGGGCATGCAATGTCACCTGTCTCACAGGAACGTAGACAGGGCTGCCTCAGGTGCCATAGATAGTCTGAACGGACATGAATGAATTTTAGTAGGCAGCATGCAATTGAAGGCTGTGCCCTGTTACGCTCACAACAGAATGAATACAACCTTCCCAGGAAAGAAGCAGAGAGATAGCTTGCAGTGTTTAACAAGGTTTAATTGTACCTAATTCAAAAAATATCAGCAAAGGTGTCTGCTGTTCGAGAACGTTGAGACACCAGAATGAATTTTTTTCCTTTTGAGAGGCCACAGCGTCAGTAATGACATCACATATAGGGTCATAACCCGCACTAGTGATCGGTAAGACAGTATTCATGATCGTGCTCCATTGATGGATGCCAGCCTACAATTTGTTGATTTTTCAGGTGTATTTCGAATTCCATATGGGTCAACTGGACTCATCTCTCCATGGAGTGAAGGTCAGGTCGTGGGCTGATGCTTGTAGGAATGGAAGAAATTAATCAAGTCACACTGACTCGTCTTGTCCGGTCTGTTTTATTATTGTGGCATTCTTTCACAAAATCGAAACCTACCCCTCTCTGGCTTCAAGCACTGAAAACAAGCTTCTATTGTTATTTGTCCGTGAGCGAAACCGGTAGGCTAGAAGGACACAAGGTGTCGAATACCTGCAAAAATGATAACATTTACTGTATTGAAAGTGGACATTGGAACATTTAGTTTCAATTTCTGCAATCTGTTGTTCATAGTGGACACTCTGCGTTTCACTGAGAGAATGGAACTCCCTAACATTATGTAAGTTCAACTATACATAATATTTTTGCGATTAAAAATGGCATTTGTGCTGCATGTTTATTGAATAATTCAGCAACGTGCGAATGTGTGATTTGACGAAAATAATGGACACAATACGTTGTTATGTTGAATTATATTTATACCGTGCCATATTTAAAAAACCAAGTGCGTAACTCACGGTTTGTTTATAAGTCTAGTAATAATTGATATTTGTGTCTAGTTTAAAGAGGAGTGGATGGAGGTTTGATTTTTTGGGTGGTATTGCTTACTCACATTGTTATGGGTTGTTAGCTGGAGCATATTTTGATGATAATTCACAACCTGTATGCAGGCTAGTGATATCTAAACCACTTTGTCCGTGGAATATCCGGGTGTGCTATCAACGTTGCATTATTGTGCACCATAAAGTAGGTATGGAGTGGAAGTGCTGGGGGCTGAATATTTTCCGAGGGAACTTGGTACACTTTTCGATCAATAATATTCCCAGTTCCACTATAATGCCATCTGTCTGTGGTTCCCAATATCCGCCAGGTTCTCCATCCCATTGGGAGCTATACCTACTTCACAGCGCTAACCTTTCATGCACATTGTGGTCTCAAATACTTCCCCATGTTGTCATGTGTGTGTTCTTTATATGTGGTTTGTGTTCATGATTAGGTTTCATCTGGTGCAGAATTATAGGGTAAATGGATACATTCGAATAAAGAACGGCTACTAAAATATATTTTTATTCTGTTATCTACACAGATATATTGTACCGTTCAGCGAATGCCATAGTTTCCAGCTACCGTTGGATGGATTCTTCAATCAACAATGGCAGATACGGCTAAATGGAGCTTATTATATTACCGTCATGTGGGAGGACAGACAGACCAATCTGCCCTTTAACAGTACCAGCGACAAAGAGCAACCTGTCATTGTTTCCGGTGTAGCAAGATGCTGATGCGAAAGCGTTGCGATTGAAAGTGCATCGAATCCATATCTTCTCACAAAAGGACACCCTGTGCGTCATTAGAAAGTTTTGCTGGTGTAACATAAGGATACACAACAATTGGAATACTGGGATTAGTCGATCGTTGATCGCAATCAGCAGATCATGAAGAAGTTACAAACAACATTTGAAGCATGTTCGCTAGGTATAACTTGTATTGTATGGCAAAAACATATAGCTCATTTTGTGGACTTAATGTAGTTTTGGTAGCGATCTTTGATCAATAAAAGCACTTGCTACATTGCAGACTAATGATGTTTTCTTTAAAAATATTGTTTTCCTACCAGAATTTTGACACGCTGTGAGAGGCTGTGGGTGTTTATCTTCCTGGTTCTGTGTTAACTGACGTTATGGCGTGGGTGATGACTGGGCGCGTTTGACTATGCTGGCCACTAACGTCATTAAAATAGGTGGAGCATATCGTTTGGAATAGTGTCAGCTTGAGGGGCGGGCGTTCTGTATTCTTGCCGTGAGTGCCCTTTAAGTTAATGCGATGCCTCAACGGATAAGGATAGCATAAGATGGCTGCGCCCAAACCGTTGTTTTCGCAGGTGTAAAAGTGAGGAAAACTAAGGTAAGATGCATACGAAAACATTTTAAGATCGGTGACAGTATGCTTAAAAATGCATGCCCAAACGATCAGGACAATAAAATGTTTAAGTGCACTTCCCCTTTAACAGGACAAGGGGACACGGAAAATGAATAGTCAGACAAGTCCGAAAAAGCCTCCTCTTCCAGCCCATGGTTCCTTTTGAAAAGGTCAGGCGTGTCCCACAAATCCTCAATTGAATTCACCATTTCCATTGGTGCCGCGCCCCCAAAGACACCTGTAGGCAACTGTCAATTCTGACGTACTTGTTTTATTGAATTAGTCCCAATTCCTTCAAGCCTTCCTTGTCCTGGGAAAGTTGGGGACCCCAAGGATGATGGAAGGTCCCCCACACTTGCATTGCAAGATTATAATTTTTTTTTATCTGTGCTGCTGCACACGTTCTCTAGCCCCTCAGCAGGAGAAGCTTCAGTCGCAGACCTGGCAGCCGAGGAATTGCTTCAGAGATAATACATAATTCATCTTAAAGCAACCGGATCACCTTCAGCGCTCCGATGCACTCCATTGCACTCCACACAGGGGGCAGCCGATAAGGAGGAAAGAGCCTATTTAAGCAGCGTCTGCCCTGATACTCAGCTCCACCAGTGTAGTGCTGTGCAGTGACTGCACTCTCGCAGCCCTCCGCAATCCCCAAAGCTCGTCCGGCACCCCATAGTGTTAAAAGGAGGTAGATAACGGTCTCAAAATTTTCACAGCATTTTTTGGGGCCATCATTTTGCTGTGACCGATAAATTAAAAAAAATGCACATCTGTTTTGTGACAGGAAACATGTTTGCGCTCTAAACGCATTGCGTTTGGTATAGAAATATGTGTACCTGGCTGAAATTATGACAAATTAGTACTAATTATCGTATTGACTTCATTAATGGATTACACCAGCAGTTAAATTAGCTTTACCCCTTATTCTTTTTTTTTTTAATAACAATGTGTATTTCTTCAAATGTGCTTAATGTTCATTAGAAGATGCACACAGGTCTGTATGTCTTACCGCTGTTATTAAACCACAAAGCAAGTGGAACTTATTATTTGAACATTCACTGGACCTAAATATTAGCTTTCCCCCTTATTAACGGACCACACTATGTTAAGGCTCAGTAGCGTAGATCCAAACCGTTTGACAACCATGCGCTGTGCCTTGGATGGTACTGAGGTGCTAGCATGCCCCTCCCTGTCCCTGGACAGAAAATGACCCTCAAGGGGAGGAGTTATACGCAGGCCCCGGCCAAGGAATTATCTGATAAACAAGGCTGTTTACAGGTTACATACTCATGAAATACCCATTACTGAAGATGGATGCCTCTTAATAAACAAAGCACACTCCGTTTGGTTCTCTTGTTCAGTACTACAGGAGATCTCTGAGTGGAACGTTCATTTTATTTCTTAATTTTTTATTACCAGTGACCAGTCTCTAAGTGCGTGACAGGATTCGAATCTGTGTTGTGCTACCTGGACTTGCTTCCAAGACAAATGCGTTGCCCCAGCTCTATTACATATGCTTTCTATGTTTGAACACTACCCTTAGGCCTGTGGGACAGATCAGTGCTTTCAGGACGCACACATAAGGAAAGCAAGGTGTTTCAGCTTTGGGTTCTTCCTACCATGGGTTGAGATAACCCTTTATTTGCCTGGAGGAAAACTCACCCACCTTCGAATCTCTGTGGGAGGTTCTCCGTAACTGGCGCATGCACGGGCGCAGACACTGCCACAGTCAGGGCCCAGTTCTATGCCTCTATGAGGCGCTATCCTTAAGAACACATGCTAGGCTCAGCTGCATCAGAATCCCTGCAGGGAAACGATAGTGGACAGGCCTTAAAAGCGGAGCAAGAGGGCACAGGCACATTCAGGCGGATTACTCACAGACACAACACACTCATAGGCATAGGGCCGGGGACTGCATTGTTGGCCTTCTACTTGTCTATCATAGTCGTCTCAGTTGTCCCCTGACTCCCCTGGGCACCAGAATCACTCTATGGGCTCTGCCTGGCCTACCCCCAGACAGGCTATCCAGGGGGTCGCTGTCCAAACAGGTCAGCTCACGCGCTGTTGGTCCGTGTAGCGTGCTGAAGGCCGCACCCTCCATCTCTGTACTTTAAGAGTGGGGCTCAGCCAGGGGTGGACTGGGAAGCAAAAGAGGCCCTGGAAATAATTTTCAATGTGGCCCCATTCTACCCATTTTCAGCAAGCCCAGTCCTTTTCCTATGGGAACATTTGAAAATACCCCACAAAAGAGCCCCAGGGTGCAGAGGCCCACCGGGAAATCTCCAGAGTTCCCTATGGGCCAGTCCACCCCTGGGCTCAGCGCACTCCCCCGTGAGTAGGCTTGGCATCTGGGCCCTTAAGGACTACGGTAGGGTGCTTCCTTCTATCTTTGGAAACACCCCAATGAACTCCTTTCCCTGCTGGACACGGGTCTTTATTTATTTATTTTGACATTTGCATAGCGTACCTAATTTGGAGGCATCTGGGCACTGGTTTTCAGAAAGAATATGATCGATACATACATGCGTAGAGCTTCAGAAAGAAATGCATGCGGTTACCAGGTCGGATCCTAGTAGTTATCGCTTCCCAAATCACCCCAAGCACCTTCTAGAAAAAAACCAGGCTGCTCTTCTACCCAATCTGTCCGGCTGTTTACCTTGTGGCTTGAGCTGAAACCGAAAGCCATGTGGTTGCCATCAGCTCGCTGGCAGCCCTCAGCCTCATTTCGGGAATTGCGGTCTTGCAATCAAGTGAACTACAATGAACACACACCTGAAATGGCACATGACATTCCAATGCACCGCGTTGCAATGGCATTCTGCAGATTGTTTTCATTTATTTTCCTTCGTGACAAGGATTAGTTGCCCCTCCCCCTGCAATATGGAGGAAGCACTCTGTCTCAGGGACTAGGGGCAGTGCCCAGTTAGACTTATTTTCTCAACCTCTTTCAGTTGTATACAGAGCTTCAGTTTGTTAATCTTCACTGAGCTCACCACACGAGGGTGGCCCCTCTTCCTCCTGCCCTGCTTCTGTCTCCTTCTGGACATGGCACTACTGCCAGATTGAATAATGCAAGAAAAAGGTGGGGTGCTCAGTTGCATTCATCCCCACTTGAATGGATAGGTATAGAGGCAGGACTCTAGTTCTATACTCAAACAACTTCTGATCGGAACCCCTCATCTTGACAGTAACAAACGAGGTGGGAGGAACCATGGATAATACGAGTATACACCCCCCCCCTCTCTGGTCCTAATCCTCCACCCAGAAGACTGGCACGATCCAGAGTTTCTTTTTTTTTTATACGAGTATATAATCACCGAAGTGATTTTTACAAGAAGATGAACAGACATTTTCTCAGCATATTTGTTCAATCCAAACGAGAAGTCGTGACTAAAGAAAAAGAAAAGAATATGAGGTTTCAAAAGTAAAAGCGAAGGTGAAGATGAAGATGGAGGTAAAGGTGGAGGCGAAAATGGTGAGGGTGAAGCCAAAGGCAAAGCCACAAAGTGAGATCACTCCCCACCATCTGTTTGTGTCGGCCAACTCTGGCAAGTCTCCAGAGTTTCTACATAACAGAACTCCCTTAGAAAGGGTAGACACTGCTTTAACCAAAGAAGTCATTTTGGGAAACGTTTGGAATGTCCCTGCTGATTTTGGCTATACACTCAATGAATTCTGTGCAAACCCTTTCACTTTATACAAAATAATGCCCACGCGTGACACGCAGGTCCAGAACGAGGATCGCCCAAATTGTTCTATTAAGTGGGAAAACCATCTCACTAACAGTTGTTAAAAAAGGGCTCATGAGAATACATAAGCACAGAAAAAGCCTAGAATCCCAGCTTTGCAAATCACAGCTAAGCAATCAAGGTGCACAATGCCTAAACATAAGTGGCTTTAGCAATCACTTTACACAAGTAGCTTCTTGAAGATTGAATTCGGATTAATTTAACGTGATGCTAAATGGGTGATATTTGAGTCCTGATGAAGAGCTAAGATTGTAGGCTCATGTAACCCAACCGGTGTATATAATCATTTAAATCCAAAGAAAATGTTCTTCTTTTATGTCAAACTTTGTAAACAAAACATTAAATGAACGTACAGATCATGCCAATTAATTGTCATTTATCAAGTGTTAAGTATGTGACAAATGTGTTTGCACTAATTATAGGTTCCAAGGCATCATTAGTTCTAGTTACATTTATGATACAGTCAGAGAAGTGCCTCAATATTTTGGAACATTAGCAACAACACATCAGCGCATTTTAGTTGTAACTCAGGGAACTTAGGTATTTCTTCTCTGACACATTTATCTCTTTCATGTTATAGTTTGTTTCAGAAGCCTGTTGGATATTTCCCCGCCTGTCACAAAACAGAGTCTGTCTCTCCAAAACCGGTTCCAAATCGAACGTAAACCGACACCAGTTCTTCGCTTAAACAAGTCGACAAAAGACAGTTTACACTTTGCCTCCTGCATTTTGGAAATAAAGTTTTTGATGGTAACGTTTGCGGTACTGGGGCAAAGCACTGCCTACTTCAGTCCTCGTGCCTGCTTTTGTCATTTCCTGTGCGGCCTTGCTTGTACACTGAAACCAACATCATTGAGCTGACAGCTGAAGCCCCCAATGAAATGTTAGCTGAGGGGTGGGGCTTCCGTGCCCTTGAACAGTTCAAAGAATCAGGAGCATGCTTCAAGGCTCATATGTGTTTAGATGATCAAGCACTGCCCATTTCCCAGTCACAGCCCCCCTGAGACACACAGGCTGTGTCCCTGGCTGTAATGACCTCAACAACACGTTTCTTTTGTCATCAGCAGCATAGCCTTTCTTATGCATGATGGTGAATTTACAACAGAAAGACCCCCAGTCACTTTGCAAATCTGTGACAGTTAAAGCGAGCAACACAATAAAGCACCCTTTGAAAATGTGGTCATACCCATAATGTCTAACAGCTTGATATGCTAAAAAGTAAAGTTTGCTTTGGTGTCCTTAGTTGAATGCTCAACTAAACCATACAAAACAACACGCTGGAGGTTTGTGAAAAATCTCCAAACCTAAGTGAGTTTATGACAACTTATTGTATTGTGTCTTAAAGCGCTGAAAATAAAGTGGGAAAATAGATATTTTGTCTTTTGCATCTTACAGTTTTCCATTCATGATGTGGAAAATAAAAGGTACACTGATATTATTTTGGCCCAGCATGCTGCTATAAGGATTTACATTTTGTCATGATGCTTTACTGTGCAATTTGTGTATTTTGCAAGTAAACTCTATAGGACAGTATTATTGTAGGGCTTGACACCCAAAACACAAATATTTGTTCCAAGTTAAGCATGGAAGAAGGTGGCTGTGCCCAAATGGCAGAGTGGGTTAAAATCACTGCTTCGCTGTTTAGCAAAGTGTGTGATCCCGGGCAAATAATGTAAACTCACCCTAACTTCAACTACAAAAATTGGAGTGCTTATAATTGATAACGTTTACACCTTTACAATAGGACAGTTTTAATAAGTGTAGGAACAAATTAGTGTACCCTGGTGCTCCTCTGCCAGTGGCTCCAATACTGTCACATAGAATTGCATTGTTGCTTCACTGACCCACCCCCAGTCTCTTAACACTTGATTTGACAGGCAGACATAGGGCCTCATTACGACCCAGGCGGTAAGTAATGGATATTACCGGCATGGCGCAACTAACGTGTCCGTGCTGGCCAGAAACCGTTAAAAGCGGTACATTCCGACCTCTCGGGCATGAGCATTGCGCCATGCCGGTAATGTAATCTGCGCCATGCCGGTAACGTCCCAAAAACGGCACCTACCGGCATCGTATGCCGTGCAAGGTGCACTACCGCCACCCTACCCACCGATATTAGCGGTGACCGTAAAGAAGCGGATCCGGAAGTTGCGCCATCGCACCGGAACGGGAAAGACCACGGCGGCCATCTTTAAAAACACAATCCATTGCCATCCTCCACAACCAGTGCACATCTGACCCCGAGACCCGCCACAAACCTTCACCCACATCCACCCATCGTCAGAATGCCAAAAGTTGTTAAAAAAAGTTGCGATCGCCTGCGGCAGGAGCGCTTCACTAGGGAAGAGCTCACCATGTTGGCGGAAACCCTACAGGAAAAGGCAGACGTTGTATTCTCAACTGAAATGACCAGACCGGCAATAGCACGGAAGAAGGCCATATGGGACCTAGTCGCACAGCAGGGACGTCATTTCACCAAAATGCCAGGGGTAGCGGAAGTGACATCACCCGACCCTTGACCCTCTGATGACATCACAGGAAGTGATGTCATTAGACCCCGCCCCAAAGTGATATAGCGGGTAGCGATGGAACACGACATTTCACCCGTTGAAAAAACAGGAAGTGGCATCACATAGCATTGTACACTACGAAAAATATAGTTATGATATCACTATATGATGTACATTCATACAAGAATGGATCGCCATATGTATCATTAAGTTCGGTGTTTATTGGCCCGTATTACCAAATGACTGTGTATGCAAGCAGACGTCCATGACCAAATGATAAGCGTAAGTGCTATATAATAACACATCATTAAGCGCTTTATATAGAAAAAATATACACCCAATATCACCCAACCTGTGTTGGTACTCATTTATCGACCTCAGAAGGATGAACGGCTTAGGCTTAGTGAGGCGTTTAAGAACAGACTAAATCAGTGACTCACCCCCTGAAGTGTGCCTGAAATAAACATTTAATGAGGCCAGCAATTACTGTATAGAATTCCAGAAAGACACATTATTTGGTATACCTATTCTTTCTTATTTAGGGTCAGTGCTGAAAGTGTTAGAAGAAAAATAAGAACAAGTGCCTCAAGTCTTTTTTTTTAAGGGGCCTGAACAAGAAAGCCAGCCACCCCAGAAGTAAAGAGCCACAGCACAGGAGCTTGCATAACTTAAAAAAAAATAAATAAATTTAAAAAAAAAAATGTATTTTTTTTTTTAGTAGAGGTCGCAAGGGACACCACAGAGGTCGCAAGGGACACCACAGAGGTCGCAGTTGCGACCCCTGGCGACCCCCAAATGACGTCCCTGTCGCACAGCGGGTCAGTGCAGTTGGAACAACACCCCGCACCACAAGACAGTGCCAGAAAAGGTGGGACGACCTCCGGCTCTGCGTAAGGAGTATACTGTCTGCCAACAGAAACCTGGGCATGGCAACTGGTGGAGGAGCAGACTCACCGATAAAATTGCAGCCGGGGGAGGAGATATGTGCCACAACCATTGGCATCGAGAGCATTGAGGGGGTCGGAGAAATGGAGAGAATAGCCCCGACATCAGGAGACACAGGTAGGTGCCTCAAATCAAGCCATGCAAAACTCTCTGAAGTCCAGTTTCATGGGAAGCACAATGTTACCTAATAGGGTTAACGCGACACATCAGCAGAAGACTGCCTACAGGCATTATTGACCTACACCCTGTACACATGCAGTATGCACACTCTCACTGCAGGCACCCACATTCCTGCATGCTTCTCCCACCCAAAAGGGAGACAACCTGTATGTCACTGCCTCCAATGTGCACCATCTAGTTATCAAAATGATGGCAGTCATCGCAATGCCTGCTCAATGTCCGCAGACCCATCAATAACTCTTTCCCTCCTTTGCTCCACCACAGGCTCCCATTCGGACGTTGGCGAGGAAGACACTGGCACCACACCTGCCAAGAAGGCCAGGCCCGAAGTGACACCACACCAACCCTCCACCTCTGCAGGACAAAACAAACCCCCACAGCAGCCAAAATCGACAGCCACAACACAGGCCAGGGCACCGATAAGCACCAAGGCAAGCAGCACGGTACCACCAGCAACAGACATTCAACAACTGGTGGCCACTGAAGGGACTGTGTCTGCAGGAAGCAGCACGATTGGGGAGACTGCTGCTATTGCAGCTTGCTCGGATAGTGATGTGGGGAATGATGATGATGTCGTAGAATGTCCCCCCACTGCCCACCCTCATTCCCCCTACCTGTCCTCACGTAGCCTGCATGATGGCACACAGGGGCAATCCCCTGATGACTCCTGGCCAGCCACTCCATGCCCAGTGGAAGGTGTGTAGGAGGGGAGCAGCCCAATGAACACGCGACTGGCATTATCCAATGTCCAAAAAAAACAAGAGTCGCTGGACCAAAACTTAACACGCCAACACCAACTGTCCTCACCCCTGACTCAGCATGTGGCTGAATGTGGAGGTGCAAGTGCGGAAATGCTAAAATGTGCCGAGACTGTGAAGGCAGCCATACAATCCTCCACCAAAGATATCTGTGCCGAACTTGCCGCGGTGTGGCACATGCTCTCGGAGCTTGTACAGACAATGAGGGACATGCGTCCTAGTGAGCAGCCGAGTACCTCCTCCGCTGCCAGTTCTGCCCCAAGCATCCCCGTCCGCAGGTCGGCCAGGAACCTGCGGAGTACAGGCAGGGGTGCCCCGGGGGCCGCCAGAGGGGGCTGCCAATAGAGGCCGCCCAGTGGAACAATCCCACATTAGGCACTTCACCACAGGCATCCACACACTTTTGCGGGGAGTTGAGGGGGGGGGAGTGGGTGTGTTGGGAGGTTGAGGGGGGTGAGGGGAGTGGGTGTGTTGGGGAGTTGAGGGGGGATGGGGCAGTGGGTGTGTTGGGGAGTTGAGGGGGGAGGGAGGAGTGGGTGTTTTGGTGAGTTGAGCGGGAAAGGGGGAGTGGGTTTGTTAATTGAATTCACATTTACAATACAATTTTTGCTTGAGCACAAATCACATGTGTGGACAATGCTCATTGCGTATGTGTGCTTTATTGGTGAACAGTCTACAGTGTGCATATCCCAGACACACACAGTGTCCCAATTGCCATCTCCATGTGACCCCCCATCCGTGTGTGCTAGAAACATTGGTTGATCAGAGTCCGACGCATGTCTCATCCCTCCTGTGCATCGCTGCCTCCCTGAGGTGCAGCCCCATCCCTACCCTCCTCATCCTCATTGTCAGGTGGTTGCAGTTCAGCGTCAGGGGGCAGGGGCACATTCCGTCTGATGCACATATTGTGTGGCATGACACATGCCATGACGATCTTTGCCACCTTCTCATGGCGGTACAGGAGTGCCCCACCAGACCTGCTGGGGCAGCGAAACCGTGCCTTCAATAGGCCAAATGTCTGCTCAATCACCACACGGGTTCGTGTATGTGCACGATTGAAGTCCTCCTCGTGCTGGTTCTGTGGGTTCCGGACTGGGGTAAGGAGCCACCTCTTCAGGGGATAGCCTGCATCACCTGTATGTGGGCAACAATGTATGTGTCAGTCATGACATCAAATCTCAAATCATGACGTGCCACCATGGCATGCATTCATCTCTTACTTTGTACCACATTTACATGCCCAAATGGAGTCACACTATGTGACCGGTATATGTGTATTCCTCTCATGGCCTGTTTTGCATGCCATCAACCAGTGTATGCAGGGGGGCCCAGTGCCTTGTGAGTGCCCATCCACTGTGTTAGTCCATGGCGTTTGTTTTGTTGACCTGGCAGGTGTCCAGTGATATCAATGCTCTCATCATGGCAACATTGCTGTCAGCCTCATGATGACCCCACCGAGCACTATTAATGTTGCTAGGCAATTTTTTTGGGCCTCGGTGTCTGTGTAGTGGTGTATTGATGTTTTTGTCCGTCATGTGCCGCCTTTGTGCGCAGTTATGGGGGACTGGCCTTTCAGTTGATGGTGTTTGGTGCCGTGTATTGGCTGAAGTCATTGCATGTAGGTGCATTTCGTTGAGGTCGATGTGGTCCGATTCGGTACAGTGCACTTGCAGATGGTTGTGTCATGGTTGGGACACACCTTCATTCACATGGTAGGGCTGCTTACATCGGGCATTATGTGTTCAGGTGTTAGTTGATGTTTGGGCTGCTTTAGGGTATGAGCTGGCTCCATTGCCTCTGGTACTCGCAGCCAGGTAAGGTATGCATCACTCCCCCCCCTTTCAGCCAGGTAAAGTATGCATCCCCCCCTTTCAGCCAGGTAAAGTATGCATCTCTCCCCCTCCCCCTTTCAGCCAGGTAAAGTATGCATTGATACGCCAATCACCTACCCACTTCACATTTCCATGGCCATGACATGAGACTCACCGAGTAGCCAGGATCTTGGCCCTGCATGTCGCTCCATGTAGCGTGGTATTGTGGAGTTACGCAGGACCATTGAATCATGGGTTGATCCGGGGAATCGGGCACAACAATGTGTGATGATCCTGTTGGAGTCACATACCATTTGCACGTTGATTGAGTGGAATAGTTTACGGTTGCGGCACGCTACCTCAATGTCATATGGGACCACCAATTCCACATGGGTGCAATCGATAGCACCAATGCAACCAGGTATGCCGGCTAGTGCATGGAAACCCACTTTGGTGTTTGCGATCTCCTGGGCAGACCGTGGTAAGGAAATGTGGTCGTCTGGGTGCTTGAGGAGGGCATCGAGCACTTGGATCAGCGTACGTGAGAATAATGGTTGTGAAATGCCATGCAAGTGCCCCACTGTGTGCTGGTAGGTGCCTGTGGCCAGGAAGTAGAGCACGGACACTACCTTCAGTAGGGGGGGGATGGCGGTGGGTGTTTCAATCATGCTGACAATGTCGTTGTGTATCATGTCCACGATGGTGGTGATGGTGTCCCGGTCCAAACGGTACAAGGTGTGGATCTGCTCAGCGGTGAGGTTGAATGGACTGGTTCTGATGCGTGGGATTGGGGGCTGCCTGCGTGGTGGCATTGGCTGTGCTGGTGGGGCTTGCTGGTCCTGCCTTGCCCTCCTTCTCCTCCTGCGTCTCCTCTGTGCTGCCTGTTGTTGTTGTTGTTGTAGCACTTGCATTGCAATCAGGTCCTCCAGCCCCAACATTGCTAGTCCTATTGGAATCATTGTGGAGTATGACTGGGTGTGGGAAGGGGTGGGGTGTGCTCTTTTTGTACTTGGTGAGTCTGTATTGCCTCCACCTGTGCTGATTGTGTGCACCTGTGGCAGCTGGGAACACTGCACATGGCCATTTACGGTTGGTCCGCAATGGCGGTATTTGCACCATGGCGGTAAGGTACTTTAGGGCCTTCGCAAGAACGTTAAGAGCATGTCCGCTTGACTTGTGATGTTCCCCAATTTGCGCCATGCCGCTATTTCCGGCATGGGGGGTCGCGTGCCTGCGCCCTTGGTGCTGTTAGCGGCACCGTTAACTACGGTGCCGCTAATTGCACTTACTCGGATCGTAATCGGACCTAGCGGTAAGCGATGCGGTAATCCTTTACCGGCATCGTTTTTCACTTACCGCCAGGGTCGTAATGACACCCATAGTCTCACCAGCCAGTCAGTGCACAAGAGATTCTGGTATATCGGACTAACTGTGGTAGAACATTACATTTTCTCCCCTGTTGCTCCCAGACACTGACGTAGCTTGGGCCGTCCAGAGTACTGCCCCACTTTCTGCAATGTCCTGTTATGCTATGATATTGAGTATTTCCCTGTAAAACATTCAATTTCATAGTTGGTCCTCACACCAGACCATGAGGGCATGGGGGGTAAAACAGTGGGGGCAGAGCCTCCAAGTTTGCCCTTCCTATTTTCTGAAGTGCCTCCTCCCATCCCCACTTAGCCCCCCCCCGAAATGTAGGTTTTGTTACGCCCCTGACTGTAACCGTTTCAGTCCATCCAAATCCACTCCCAGCAGTTTCCACACAGCAGGCGCTCCTGCTTCGGAACCCTCTCTCTGTCTCAATTGGTCTGAAGGAAGCACCCAGCGGTGGTAGCCACATGCTGCGCTTTTTACTAACTGAATTCCCTCTCTCGCGTCTTGCTCTTGCTTATCAGAAGAATCCTTGCCAAGCCTGCCCGTGGGAGGGGTGGGGGCGGGGGTTTAGGGTGTAAGAGCCCTGCATGAAATGATTGGAGGAAATGGGCAGGGGCGGCTCACATGGTCAGACTGGAGCATAACACTGTCTCAGGCACCAATGAAAAAGTGGCCTGCAGTTGCAAATGGATATTCATTCCTTTGGTCACAGACTGTTTGAATAGTACCCAAGGTGGTGTTTTTTGTTAATATGTAAGAGAATTGTGATATTTAATTTAAGAATATTTATTCAGCAACAATGGTCAAATCTACTAGCAGCATAGTGAAGTAACTCATCAAAATGACCGACATTGGCCAAAAAAGTGGCTCATTTTGCATTTCCATTTTTGGTACAGACACTGCCCTATTGCCCTATAGGCCAGTCCGATCCTGGCGACTGATCCATAATGGGCAAGGGGGCGTCCAGCCAGTGGCCCACTCGCCCATTATGGAGGAGCCAAGGAGCCAGCCCAGTGAATCACTGGGCACTCCCGCAGCTGCTTTTTCCAGCTGAGGGAGTGCTCCAGGGCTGGCTGAACTGTCAAAGGGAAACACTGTTTCCATGTGACAGTTCAGTTCCCCAGCTGCACATGCTCACTGAGCCATGCAAGGCTGGGGGCATTTTGCCTTGTCAGCTTTGCATAGCTCATTGGAAATGCTGGCTGGGGCACTGCATGTCTGTATATGCGACGGGGAGCTCCTGCGCCTCCTCGCACATATATACAGAGCAGCCTGGAGGGGGCATTTCAGCACCCATGTGCAGGCCCCTGCAGAAGGTGTGTTTATGTTCATTTATTTTTTATTTAAATATGTGCATGGATGCGTGTATCCTTGTGTTATGAGTGAGTGTATGGTGATGGGTGCTTGTGTGAATGCTAGAGTGATTGCTGTGTGAATGTGTGTGTGGGTGTTTGTTTTGGTCAGTTGAGCTGATTTTGGCGAGTGGGGGGTAGAGGGAGGAAGGAGGGTTGTACAACAAAGGCATTTTAAAAATGCCTTTGTTGAACAATCCCCCTACCCACCTGCCAAAATCAGCTCTCCTTCTGAGGCGCTGTGGAGCCCAGGGGACAGAGATGGTATTTTTTTTACTGCATGTCTATCATATATGTCCAGTTAAAAATACCATGCTTTCCCCCTTGGCCCCCCAGTGCCTTGCATACACACATAATCATGTTGATTGTGTTAGGCACTGTGGGGCCCAGGGGACAGGGATGGGTTCTTTTTACTGGAAATCTATAATAGATGTCCATTAAAAAATATCATGCCTGCTCCCTGGGCCCCCCAGTGCCAATTGCAAACTGTTTGGCTTTTTACCCATTGTTTTTTAAAGTATGCTCTAAAAGGCAACATTTTAACCCATTATTTAGAAAACATTCACGGTTGTAAACCCCCCGATTCCCCCTTGATTGGTTTGGGCTCCCTCACTCGGTGGCTATGGCATATCTGGTGGAAATATTTAGACCCCTTCACTTAAAAAATTCTTCAGCCACCACTGGCCCTGGGACTGTGCTGCGAGCAGGGTGGGGGAGCCCAGGGACTGTGGTGGGAGCAGGATGTGCAGAAACCAAAAGATAGTGGTTGGAGCAGGGTTTGGAGAAACCCAGGGTCTGGGCTAGGAAAGGGATGAGGGAATCCGAGACTGTGAAGGGGGCAGGTGGGGGAGCTCAGGGACTGTACTTGGAGTACGGTGCTGTTGCGGTGCGCTATAGTTCATAGCCATTTGGACTAATTGTCCATTTGGCATTTTGGGGATGGGACCCGGCCTGCACACATTTTGCTCGGGCGGGCACAGGCCTAAAAAGTTTGACTACCACTGCGCTAGAGGCAAGGAGAGGCTAACTAACCCTGAGATCAAGGCAAACTTATTAACGTTCATTTCAGATAACCTCTGGATGTGAGAGTCTGTATAAGGACATATATTTGGTTTATTGTGTTATGCTATCTGTCTTATCTTCTGTGCACATCACCATCATAGTGTAAGCACCAAGCCTCGTCCATGTATAGGCACCAGCCCAGGGTGGCTGCCAGACCATGGTCTGTGGGGTGACAATGAAATGGGGCCACTGAAAGTGTGAAAGGGGGAGAGCAGGAATGGACATTGCAGACTTAACTCACAACATGTGGATTATTGAAAGCACAATGTATTTATTATTTATTTATTTATTTCATTTATAAAGCGTGCAACAATCCTAGGACATCGAAGCACTGTTCCAGATACACGTTATTTTCGTTCAAGTGGTACATTCTGTCTGGATAGTTGTTACAGGTTATTGCTCTCTTATAAACCTCTATAGGCGCTGTATTGTGCATGATGAGATGATGCAGGTGCAAGAGGTAGAGAACATAACAAAGAATCGAAATATTGTTACATACAGGTCTAATCATACAGCTGGGTTTTTAGGGCTCTGCGGAACACCTTGTAAAACTGTTCTGCTCTCACAATGGTAAGGGATAGTGATCGCTGGAATTAATATATAGTTTTCATTATTTCCATCAGAAGAAAATATAATCAAAAGATGGGACAAGAGCTCCCCTATTCCCTGACAGAGCGTTCATGAAGAATATTACTGGTGTGCTGGTGATTCTATGTTAAGTGATGTTGTGGATGTGTGACGGCCTTGCAGTGTGCTCAATAGCTTGCACCAGTTGTGGGGCCCCCTAACCAGATAATCATATTGGACTCCCTCCTGCTCATAGGTGGAGTGGGGTTCTGATAAAGCTGAGTTCACTGATGGAGGTGCTATAGCCCGGAAGTTTCTGTGTGCGAAATTAGTGCTTGGGGCACAAAAGAAGAACTTGTTAAAAGGATCCCCTCCAACCCTGAGCCATACCAGATTGGCCTCGAGTGGAAAGGAGAGAACAAGTGCTGCCCTTGTATGTAGGGAATTTGTAAATAAGCCATTGGACTGCAGAATTAGAGGTAAAGATTTAAAACTAATGCATGGCAAGCTCGCTAGGTCAAAGGAGGTACCCATATTAAGTATATCACTTTAGGAGGGCAACTAAGCATCTTACATCTGAGTTGAAAAAGAGTACTGGGAAGAAGATCCTAGAGAGTCTGAGGATCACTTAGAAGAAGCAGATTGAACAGTCTAGCTTTTCTCAAGATTTAATTCGCTCAAACGAATGCAGTTGGCAAAGGCGGGAGTTCAAAAGGAACTAAACTGTCAACCAGTGGTTGAACGATATTCTGAGGAGGAACTGCAGGACTACTGCAGAGGGCAGGCTGAGAGAAGCCAAAGGAGAAGAGGCCGTGAGGAGAAGGAGAACCTGAACGTGGTCCAAACTGGAGGGACCATTCAGATTACTGCCAATATGTACCTTAGGGCACCACAGGCTTCGGTGAGCTGCTTGCAAGGCAGGATATACAACCGAGAGCAAAAAGAGGCCTGCAGAACCGCTTCCAACCCCACCATTCACCAGGAACCTACCAGAACCACAAAGAGCAATGCAGAGGCAGGGGAAACGCTGGTACCTGTCAAGAGAAGGAAAACGGTTATGCAGGTTTACCAGGAGTTGTTTGATGTCCGAGGAAGCTAGAGAGTGTCTATAAACATGGGAGAAAGAGGGCCTGGGACCCTGAAAGGACATTGTGAGTCTGGGACCTGCACCCACAAGAGTCACATTTTGCAAGAGAGCCAGGGACCCTGGAAAATTCCAAAATCAGAAAATTATATATTTCACAGGAAAGCGAACCGAAAGGATATGATAATAAATTGCGAGTCTGTCACCCGCACCCATATAACAAACTGAGGGCAACAAATATAAGTGGATTAGGTGTTTGGCAGGAGAGTGAACCAAACTCCTATAATACCAAAAGCAGAGTATAATATGTTTGTCAGGAAAGTGAACCGAACGAATATGATAATAAATTGCGAGTGTAGCACCCGAGAGCAACCGAAATGAGAGGATTAGGTGTTTGATAGGAGTGTGAACTAAACACCTATAGTACCACAACAGAATCATATGTTTGGCAGAAAAGTGAACCAAATGGATGTGAAAGCAGATTGCGAGTCTGAGACCTGTACCCATATAACAAACCAAGAGCAATCAAGACAAGAGGATGAGGTGTTTGGCTGGAGAGTGAACCAAACATCTATAATACTACAGGAATAAGCAAAACAGAAGAATCCTACGTTTGGCAGGAGAGTGAACCAAACATATATCATAAAGAAATGTAAGCCTGGGACTTGTGCCCATGTGAGAGGAAAAAAGGCTCAAGGACCCAGAAGTTGGGAAACAAGAACCCTGTATCCTAGAAGGGCGCAACTGCCCATAAGGAGAACAACTTTGAAGAACTCTTGGGGAAAGGTGCTTTTGAACATTGTTTATTTCATCACTTTTTGCTACCATAAAAGAATGGGAACTTTTCTTTTGATTGAAACCACAATGAACACTTGTTACTTTAAGAGACTATCCTTGCACAGTTATTGTAGATTATTAGTTTTAAGGTCAGAAGCAGGTTTTTAGACACAGCAGTGACTTGCTCTTTATTTTTTCGGACTTCCTGACAATTTCACTAGTTTCTTTTGCATGAGGTAGGCAAACCCCTCTAAGCTTTAGGGATCGAGGGGTATCTTTCCAACCTTTTCTTATTTAATAAGTTTATATCCAGAAACATGCCACTATTGTGTCCAAACCTTACTTCTGCACCCTTACACAAGAAACGCATCTACCGAGATTCACAAATTCAATGATATACAACAATTGTCTCCCTAACCCCCTTACTACAACAGTCTCTTCTTTCTCTTTCTCTAACCTGACATTGGCACGACAACTTATTTCTTTCCTTTTCTCCCCTTTCACAATCAGAGTGCATGATCACATGCCAAACCTTGTCCTCCTTCCTTCCACAAACCCCTTCTTGGTGTCTCTTAGCTCACAGCAGTAGCCAGATCTCTAATGAAAGTATCATTTACTACAGGGAAGGAAGCATACTGTAAACCTCTATTGGAAAAATCAGGACTTGACCAAGGCAAACCTAAGAACTATTGAGCCTTTGCTAATTGGAGATATTTATCTTAAAAAAACACAGATAAAGTCACCTGTGACCAGCTCATTAGATTCATTGAAGACCACAATATCCTTGATGCACCCCAAGATGGCTTCAGACCGGTCACAGTACTAAATTCTTCATTCCATCTTGGATGATCGCAAATAAAATGAAGAACTAGATAATGCTTCCACAATAATATTACTCAATCTATCAGTAGCATTTGACCTAGTTGATCTTAATATCCATCTGTCACACCCAGAGGGGTATCCGCAACACCTCCCTAACCACAGACGCCAAAGGGAGTGCAACCCTCCCACCTTGGTTCACACGGGTCCCTGTTGTTTACAATACAGGTTAGCATGCAGCAGCCAATGGGGGGAAGAGGGCTAGGGAGAGATTATCGATGGGTAGGGGAAAGTGAGGAAAACTGTAAAGAGGATTGGGAAAACCTAAGTGTACAGGTAGGGGGTTTTCTTGGGAAAGGCCATACAGATCTACAGACAGTGCACTACTGACTCACACAGCTAGAATAGGGCCTGTGCTGCTCATATACATCCTGCCAATACTAGACATACACCTCTGCCTGCTTCCTCTTAGGAACCCCACCTACGCTCTTATACATGAATACTCAGAACTGACTTGAGCTTCACATACAAAATGAGCACATGAAAGATTGGCACATAGTGGCATAAATGAGCACATGACTTAGGCAATACATGATTTAAAAGACACACAGTGGAATGGAACACATAATGAAATGAAACATTTATCAGAGTCTGCAATGCACTCCACCTAGCGCTGCTTTCTTGCATGCACTAAACTGCCCTCCTGTTTCTGCACAACGAGTTTGTGGCTTAATTCCAAACACCATACTTGAGGCTTAATTCAGCACACCATACTTGAAACTTAATGCAGAATACCCTACTAGATGTAAACCAGTGACTCTGTTTCCTCACAGAGTAAACACAATGGGCCTCATTACGACCCTGGCGGAAAGTGACTGACCGGACCGCAACAGCGTAAATAGCGTTTCCGCCATTGCACGAAGGAGCAAAGTGCGGCTAATTACGACCCATCGGGCACGAGCATTACGCCATGGCGGAATCCGAAAGGCTGCGATGGCGGAAATGACCCCAAAACGGCCCTTACCGCCGCCGTACGCTGCACCAGGTGCAATACCGCCACCCATCTTAGCGGTCACCGTAATGAGCGGTCACCGTAACGAGCGGGCACCGCAAATTACGGGCACCGTAAATATACGGAAACGGAAGTAAAAGCATGTGGCCGGAACGGGAAACAGCACGCCGCACAACTATAAAATCCGAATCCCAACACAACCATTAAAAATCCGACCCTGACACACATCCCAACCCGTTAGCAACCCCAGTTAAAAAAATAAATATGGGAAAGGTAGCCAAGAAAGCGTGTGATCGCAAGCGGCAGGTCCACTTCTCCCGAGAGGAACTGACCGTGCTCACCGAGACCCTCCAGGAAAATGCCGCCGTCGTCTTCTCCAGTCAAATGACCAGGACGGCCCTTGCCAACAAGAAGGCCATATGGGCCCTGGTGGCACAGCGCGTAAGTGCGGTGGGGACAACACCCCGCACGCCACAGCAATGTCGCAAGCGGTGGGACGACCTGCGGATCCGCGTACGCAGCATACTTTCTGCGAACAGGAACATCGCCACAGCTACCGGGGGGGGTTCAGAGTCGCCCATCAAGTTGACCCCCTGGGAGGATATCTGCGCCTCCACCATAGGAATGGAGAGCATAGAGGGAGTCGGAGGGATGGAGAAAGGAGTGCCGACATCCGGAGAATCAGGTAGGTTGGCCAAGAGAAACAATGCGAAATCCACAAAACACGAACATGTGCAGTACCATGTGACCCCATAGTGCAATACATACTTTGCCCTGACAGCGCCCTCTAAAAGTCAGAATGAATAAACAAATCAATCAAGATGCCATAAACAACCCCTACATGTGCAGCATGCACCCCCTAACTGCAGGCAGCCAAATGAATGCATCCTCAATCCACACGAAAATGAGACCACCTCCAAGGCCCAGTCCCAAATCAGCCTCATGTACCACCCCAATGCATTTGATACGTTGCCATTCCAAATCCGACAGACCCATAACTAACGCTCGCCCCTCTTTACTCCACCACAGGGTCCGATACCAACGACGAGCTGCAGGACACCCCTACCAGCACGCCTGCAAAGAGGGCCAGGACCAACGTCCCAAGAGCCTCCACCTCAGGTGCAAGGATCAAGACACGGCAGCAGCAGGAATCAAGTGGCAGCACACTGGAGGGGACTGCAACAGGCACCCCAGCAGCCAGCAAGTCCACAACCCCAGCACCACAGGTCCCCCCAAAGAACGTATCTGATGGCACTGCCTCTGGTGGTAGCAGCACCATAGGTGACACAGCTGTCATGCCAGCATGCTCCGACACGGAAAACAGTGCTGGCGACGTAGGTACCATCCATGACCTTTCCCAATCCCCCTGCATGTTCCATCCCCTACACCATGACGAAACCACGCAGGGGCACCCTGAAGACGACGACTGGCCAACCCCCACAAGTCCTGTGCCAAGGCAACATGTGTTGAGCAGCCCCCCTGTCACACCACCGCAAATGTCCATGGCCCAGCAGAGGCAACAGTCCCTCGACCTGCTGATCGAGCAACAGCAGGAAGTGTCCACGCTACTCAAGGACCATGCAAATGAATGCGGGGGTTCCAGGGCAGCCATGGAAACATCCACCGAGACACTCAGGGCACAAATAGAGAAAAGTAGTGAGAGCCTCAGGGGAGAAATGGAGAGAAGCACCGAGAGCCTGAGAGCACAAATGGAGAAAAGCACCGAGAGCCTGAGGGGGGAACTGCATGCGACGTCCAAAGACGTTTGTGCTGAACTTGCTGCTGTGCGCCGTGTGCTCTCGGAGCTCTCACAAACCCTCAGAGACATGCATGGACGCGAGCAGGCAGAGACATCATCCGTGGCAAGTTCCGTCCAGGGCAGCCCCCAACGCAGATCTGGCAGGAACCTGCGCTCCACGGGCAGGGGTGCCCCTGATACCCGTAGAGGGGGCTTGCAATAGCGTCTACCCACGGACAGCATGCATATTTGGACACTGGTGTTGGGGGGGGAGGTAGTAGGGTGGAGGGGGTGTGTTGGGCTTCACTGGGTGGCGGGTCCATAGGGTGTATAAATCAAATCACATTAACAATACAGCACCTCATTATCATCCAATGACATGTGTGGACATTGATATTTGCGTACGAGGCCTTCATAGGCGTACAGTCCACAATGTGCCTGTACTACACACACACAGTGCCACAGGTCCCCTTTCCGTGTAATAGGCACCATGCGTGGTTGCTAGAAGCATGCATCTATGATGCTCTGTCGGATTGCACGTGCATCCTGTGCCTCATGGACTCCTTGAGGTGCCTCCACATCCCCACCCTCATCATCATCATCTTCAGGTGCATGCAGTACAGCGTCAGGGGGCATGGGCACATTCCTACGTATGCACATGTTGTGCAGCATGACACATGCCATGACCATCTTAGAAACCTTCTCATGGCTGTACATGAGTGCCCCGCCAGACCTGCTGAGGCTGCGGAAACGAGCCTTCAGTAGGCCGAATGCCTGTTCAATGACCACACGGGTACGTGAGTGGGCATGGTTGTAGTCCTCCTCATGCTCGTTCTGTGGGTTCCGGATTGGTGTAAGGAGCCATCTCTTCAGTGGATACCCGGCATCACCTGTATGAGACGAATAAAGGGTGTCAGTGGAATGATAGTGCTAAGTAGCCCCCCCCCCCTCCTGCAAGGTCATTGACGCATCAAATGGGCCACGATGTCATGCATGGAATGAGACTCACCGAGTAGCCAGGATCTGTGCCCTGCGTGTCGCTCCATGTAGCGTGGTATTCTTGTGTTCCTCAGGACCATAGAATCATGGGTAGATCCTGGAAATCTGGCACAACAATGCGTAAAGATCTTGTTGGAGTCACACACCATTTGCACATTGATTGAATGAAATTGTTTCCGGTTGCGGTACTGGACCTCCATGGCATGTGGGACAACCAATTCAACATGGGTGCAGTCGATGGCACCAATGCAACCCGGGATGCCGCCAAGTGCATGGAATCCCACTTTTGCGTTGGTAATCTCCTGGTACGTGCGTGGTAGTGTGATGTGGTCGTCGGCGTGCTTCAGGAGGGCATCGTGCACTTGGAAGAGTGTCCGTGAGAACAGTGGCTGTGAAATGCCATGCAACTGTCCCACTGTGTGCTGGTAGGTGCCTGTGGCCAGGAAGTGGAGTACAGACACCACCTTCAGTAGGGGTGGGATGGCGGTTGGGCTATCTATCATGCTCACGAGGTCAGCATGTGTCATGTCCACAATGGCGATTATGGTGTCCCGGTCCAAACGGTAGAGGGTGTGGATCTGCTCAGCAGTGAGGTTGAACGGATCAGCTCGGAGGCGTGGGATTGCGGGCCGCCTGCGTGGTGGTAGTGGCAGTGCTTGTGGGCCTTGCTGACCCTGCCTTGCCCTCCTCCTCCTCCTTCTCCTCCGTCTCCCCTGTGCGCCCGGTTGTTGTACCTGTTGTTGTTCGTCGTCTTCTTGTAGTTGTAGCACTTGCAGTGCTATCTGGTCCCCCAGGCCCAACATCGCTAGTCCTGCCGGTAGCATTTTGGAGTGGGAGTGGTTGTGGGAGGGGTTTGGGTCTGCTATATATGTGCTGTCGGCCTGTATGGCCTCCACCTGTGCTGATTGAATGAATCTGTGGCAGATGCAATCCCTTCTGGCCGAGCACGTCCCGCACGTAAGGCTGCATTTGGCCGCATGGCATCTTGGGATTGGAATCATGTATCAAATCCCGATGGCAGTGTGATGTACTTTGACTGATTTTCATGCTATGCTCCCATTGTTACACATGCTATAATTGCAGCCGCTTACATACCTGTGAAGAGTCAGTGGTATGTAGGGCTCGATCGATGGCCGACCCTCATGCAGCACAGTAACGTACTTCACCGACGGGCGTGGCGTCCCATTTGTGATTGCAGCCAGTTAGCATTATGACACACAGCCGCACTACATTGATGTAATTGTGAATGCAAGCGTTCACAGAAGCCTTTTCGACGTAATGTTGCAAGTGAGGAATTCGAAGGCCAGCATTTTTGGTTTTGAAGTAGCGGCGAGGATACGCCCACAGGTCTGGCTGGAAATGTAACGTTCTATTGTAGAATGTCCTTGGGACATGGCCCATAACGAGCAAGCAATGAATGATATGAATTGAATGGGATGCGCAATAGCGTTGTGGACGATAAGGCAGGACGTTCCCAAATCCATCTTGCTTCACAACACTACAGATCCGGCCAGGAGCACAGTGGTTTTTGCAGACTGCATTACGCACAGACGCGATGGAAGTTTCACATATTATGTGAGTGAATATTCATGCGTTTTCATTGCGGGATGAGGGAATGATGAATGGATGCATGGACAGATGATTCCATTTAGGGTCTGCCATGTACATGGGTTTTTTGAATCACTCCCCTTCCCCTGCGCTATGTGATGCAAGGCTGCCATAGTGGGACTTACGTCTATCTGCCCTTGTCGGATCCTCCCTGTCTCGACGCGCCTTCATACACTTGTGTCTAGGCACGTTACTAATCCCATGTCATGGGTTCTATCTTGACGGACGCATGCACAGTAACCGACGTTGCCAATGGTGTATTTACCTCGATTGATTTCGTTATGAATCGATACTGATTTAGGGGTGTGTATATTCCTTTGGAGTGGGCTAGCATGCATATGGGTGTGGATTTGGTGTGTTGAATGAAGATTGTAATGCATCATGAGTCCCGTAATGCAATCGGTTAATTTGTGTTTCATTTGGGTGACAGGTATCTCCTGCCCTATTGCAGATGCCATCTCTACGCCACTCCTCCAGATGGGTTTTACTCTCGACACCTGCAGCTTCGGGTGAATCAGTGGAGCACCATTACGATCTTATGGGACGATCGCCAATGGGCCACATGCCCTTACGCTGTACTGGTGGCTAGGTGCAACATTTCGGCCTTTCAGCTCGACTAGTGCCTGCCTCATGGGACGGACCTGCGGTTCTTGCCGCTTCCATGTTGCCTTTTGGAACGTTGATGTAGGCCCTGTGTGCCATGATGGTACAGGGCGTCACACAAGTGGAAGCTGGTCAATTATTGCAGATGCAGCCCTCGGTGATGATGGATGTTTTGGTGTTATTTTGCAAATTGCTGTGGGGCCTTTGTCATTTGGATGTGCATTTAAATTGTATTCCGATATTTGTCGTGTTGCGTTATTCTTTGCAGGTGATGTGGCGATTTTCGATTTGTGGCGGTATGTATTGCGAGATGATCTGCATTGTGTTCCGCCTTCTGAGTTGAGTTGTGTGGTACAGTACTGGCCGCGTTTGCCTACGTAGCACAGTATGGTCACGGATAGGGGCTGCCATTGTGACTGTTTACATGATGTGCTGTTCAGGGGCGGGGGATTGGCTTTTGGCCGACTGGTGCCTGTCAGCCAGGTCGATTGGTGGAATGATGGGATGTTCAGAATGTGGCTGGTCACAGGTGCCTGTGTTTGCGTGCGTTTGTTGGAGGGGGACTGGGGTCATGTCCATTGGAATAGCTTCTGTATTCATGCCATCTGTGCCCTGCAGCTCCCATCGGCCCCTCTTGGGATGAGCCTGGCTGCTCAGTCACTCTGCCAACTTGTGTGGTACATGCTTCTGCTGATGGTTGGTTTGTTTACTGGCAAGAGTACAGGGCTGGTGCAATCCCCCTCAGGATGCTGTTTTGGATGTTGCCTTGCGCTGGTGGCAAGCGATGGGGGACTACTGTTGTTTTGTGTCATGTGTTCTTGATTTTCATTTTGATGTATTGTACCTTCACATGCCTGTGCTGCATCAGTACGGCTATGGTGACATGCCGTACATGGATGCCCACTCACGGGGCGCTTTGAGCCCCTGCATGCATTTCTACGTTGGCATGCATGGGTGAATTGTAGATTTCACTGGTTGCATAGTGTGAGTACATTGCGCCTGCCAGGAGTTGTGCAATGTGGCCAGGGAGTGGAGTACAGGCACTCAGTGGGCCATTTACGGTTGGTTCACGATGCCGTATTTCTCGCCATGGCGGAATGGTACTTTACGACGTGCTTGATGGCGTTCAGTACATGTCCGCTAGGGTCAGAATTCGCGTACCGTTGCGCCATGGCGGTGATTCCGGTTTTGCAAGGCGCGCGTGCGCGTACTTGGTGCAGTTAGCGTTGCCGTTCACTGCGGTGTCGCTAATGGCATCGTACTTTACGGTGACGGGTCATAATCGCAACGAGCGGTGTTCGATGGCGGTATTGCATTTCCGCCATCATTTTTCCATTTCCGCCAGGGTCGTAATGAGGCCCAATGTGGTTTTTAAGCAATGCGTACAATAGTAGTGGTTTTAAGCAATTAGTACTTATCTTTAGCTCAGGGACCTCTCAAGGTTATCCCGAGCGAATTGTAGCAGGCGTAGCGGTCGGCACGGCTCACCTGTGAAGCAGAGAGGCTAACACAGAACATTCGGGAAATGTGGAATACCGAAACTGTTACCATTTGCTGTGCCTTGAAGGCACACGCCCGCCACACATGGGGGCGTAGTTAGTGACGAGAAGTTGGGGGAAGAGAAGTTGTTGTATTTCAATAAAGCAAGTTCGTATGTTAAATGCTCCGCGGGCTTTGTGTCCTCCTTATTGCGTAGGACCAGTCCGGGCTACATCTGGCGACAAAGGTCTTCTCCTGTGGTGCCGGCATCCATACCCGTGGGTGATTCCCACCACGTGTTCTCCTCCCACGTGATCGAGTCCCACTGCGTGCCCTCCTCCTGCATGCACAGCAGGTGATTCCCACTAGGCCGCCTCCTTCTGCCTTCACACGACCGCCCACAGACCTCCAGCAACAGCGACCCCGCTGCGCTGCATCTGCGCAACAACAGACACCAGATAGCCATATCGCGCTTACTCATAAATGAGCACCGGCCCAAGATACGGTTGCCGCTCCCGACGTTCCGGCAGCCCAGGGGGCACAGCAGCCCACGTAACAAAGGATTGCCACAGACACCGCACTCAAAGCGAGCTTGCTGCCGTGACAAAGGAGAGCGGCCCAACCGCCGTGGGCCTGCCACGAGTCGGCGTAATCACCTGGTGTCCCACAAGACCACGAATCCGACTCACATCGGTCCACTCCCACCCGCATACAGCGCATGATCCAGTGCCTTCCCAAAGCCTGCAGAGGCACCAGAAGCGTTCACCACGCCCAGAGGACCAGGCATCAGACACGGTGAGACAACCCTCTCTGCAGGCCCCATGTTTTCTCTTCTCTGACATTTCCCAGACCAATATAAAGAGGAGGGGTGCCCAAAACTACACGCTCACCACTGGCTTACAGCCCACATGCTCTCTCATACAGGGATGTCGTCACCACCTGCTGAGTGGAAAAGAGTTGCTGCCATGAGCAACCAAGCTTCCCTGACCCCTGTGCGCAGCATGTAGTGAATTTAATTGCGCATGCCCCTTCCTTTCTCCATGACTCCTCAAGCCAATAAAGGCCCTTGCTGGGCCGAGCGGATGGAAGACTTTTACCACTTCGTCAGGGGGTCGGGAGATGGAGACTCGCCTCACTTACGGGATGTTTTCCTCAATTTGGTGAGGGGGGGTGAAAACAATTGTCAAAACCATACCCATGGCAGATCAGCCTGATTTTGCCTCCCTAATCGCTACTCTTGACAGGCTGCTGATCATTGAACCCAACCGGGACTATGAAAGATATCTCTTTAACCAATGCACGCAGAAGCCGCAGGAAATGGTGGATGAGTATATAGCTCGTCTGAGAGTCAAAGGGGCACACTGCCAATTCAATGCTTTTTCGCTGGATGAAGCCATAAACCTGCACATTATTGAAGGCTGCCTATCACCCACGCTTAAGAAGCAACTTCTAAAAAAGCCCATCCCAGAAGTCGGTGAACTTGCCAGAATTTTCGAAAGGGTAGATGCCCAAGCTGCATCAATGGCAGGTACCCCCACACCGAAACACGACACCCCCAAGCTCATTGTTGCAGTGCAACAACCAACCTCACGTCCGGGAGATAGGGGTGTTAACCCTTACAGACAGCCCAACCGACAAACACCCAATTGACAGAGACAGTGCTACCAATGTGGTATGGCATTCCCACACTGAGGATCCTGTTTGTCTCTGTCACAAAGATGTGCCAACTGCGGGCGAGAAGGCCATTTCCAAACTGTCTGCAGGGAAGGAAAACCATTCCCTACCATGAGACCCCAGGTGCCCACCAGCATGCCATATCAACCACTGCAACCCCAATACTTCCAGCAGTGGTTCTACCAGCCCAGCCAACGGAGATATGTCAGGGCTGTCGATGAATACCACTACCAAGATTACCCGCAAAATTAGGCAGGCCATGAACAACCGCCTCAACTGATTGATGAATATGACGAACCGCCAGAAGGATACCAAGAAGAAGAAAGCTATTACATGCCGATACCCACGGGTGGCGCTTCATACTATGGGCCTCATTACATGGATGGCGGTAAGGGTTTACCGGTACCGGTATTTTACCGGTAAATCCTTACCGCCTTACTATGAGGTCCCTTTGCGGGTTGGGGAATTTAATGCCTGCTTTTTGCAGGTGGTAAAAACCAACCCGCAAAGGGACCAGGGAGCTAATTACGGTACCGCAATTTGTGGTACCGTAATTAGCGCCTTCCCCATTCCCATAGAGCCCTATGGGGCAAAAATGGGAATGGGGAAGGGCAATGGTGGAAGGGGGAATTACCGCCCCGCCAACCTTGGAATAGGGCGGTAATTCCCCTTTCCACCAAGGCAGTGCCAGTATTTTACCGGCATGAACCATGGCGCTAATAGCGCCATGGTTCACCGCCATCCGTGTAATGAGGCCCTATGACTCATCAACACAGGACGAATACGTAAACCTTATCCAAGACAGCGAAGAAGCCAAGGAAGCTCCACGTATCCAGGTCAAGATGGGCAATTGTCTGTTTCACTTCCTGGTAGCCTCTGGGGCAACCGTGAACATCATGGGGGAACAAGAATACCTGAGAATCCCTGATGCACTGACACTTGAGCTGACCCACTCCAGGATCTTCTAGTGGGGCACGGTCAAGCCCCTACAAGCCATTGGGCATTTCAGACGCCGCCTCCTCCTCAAAGGAAGGCAGACTGACACGACCATACACGTCATTTCGATGTCCCACTAAAGGCCGATGCCTCCTCAGCTACTACACAGCATCGTGCCTAGGGCTTATTGACATCCATGTCGGAGCCGATGACGTGATAACGTCAGCCGCGGTCAACGCGAAACATGACGATGCGGTAAGAGCCATAGGCACCAACAACGCCCAAGGCCTCATTACCAAACTTGACATCATGGAAAAATTCCCTCAGCTGTGCACAGGTCTAGAAAAACTCAAAGGCCCCCCAATCAAGTTGCACATTGACCTTTTAGCGAGACCAGTTCCTCAACATCCCAGGAGGGTTGGATTCCATCTGCAAGAAGTAGTCTCGAGAGAGCTTGACCAACTGCTTGCCGACAGCATCTTCAAGCCGGCAACTGAGCCTACCCCCTGGGTCTCACCCCTGGTCATTGTGCCGAAAAAAGGAGGGAGGCTAAGGCTGTGCATCGACATGAGGATGGCCAACACCGCCATCCAGAGGGAGCGACACCCTGGTTCGTGCATTGCGGATATGATTGTGCAACTCAACATGCCTGCATGTGCTCTAAGCTCGATCTGATACAGGGATACCCTCAACTTGAACTGCATCCCTTCGGCATCTCGTAAGCGGCTGAGATCTTTCAGGAGGCTGTGAGACAGGTCATCAGGCCAAACACTGGAGCACTGAATTACAGTGATGTCATTCTTATTTTTGGAGCGCCCAAAGAGGCTCACAATGCGGCTCTCCTTGCCACCTGGGCAGAAGTCCAGGCTGAGGGCCTGACTCTTAATATAGAAAAAATGTCGATCCAGTAAGTCGAAGTTGAAGTTCTTCGTACACATCTTCTCCAACGAAGGGATGATGCCCGACCCGTAGAAGGTGGATACCATCACCAAACTCAAAGAACCACAGCAAGTGGCAGACGTGCAATCCTTCCTGGGTATGGTGGGGTACTGTGACATGTACATCCCGCACTATGCCTCGATCACTGAACCACTTAGGAGGCTACTACAGAAAGAAACTGTGTTCGAATGGTCCCCAGCGTGACAACAAGCATTCAAGTCCATCAAGAAGGCCCTAACGGAGGCCCATCGCCATGCGTACTTCAACCCCTCCTGGCACACAGAAATAACAGTGGATGCCAACCCAGTGGGCCTGGGTACCATCCTGGCACAGACAAGCGGCAAAGACATTAACACCAGACACATCATGGCATACGCCAGCAGGGCCCTGTCCACACCAGAATCCACCTACTCCCAGGCTGAGAAGGAGAGCCTGGCCGCTGTCTGAGCCTGCGAACATTTTCATAACTTTGTTATTGGCAAGAAATGTACACTGATAACTGATCATCAGGCCCTGCTGTTGCTTTTTGGCAACCCACGTACCAAGATGGCCCTGAGGATCGAACGCTGGGGCATCAGGCTACAGGAGTACGATTACGACATCATACACAGGCCAAGGGGCAACTTGAACCCAGCAGACTACCTGTCCCGCCACCCTGCTGGCCATCCTGTTCCCCGAGGGGGTGATGTTGCCTACATTGACTACGTGGCTGCTAGCTCCCTCCCGCCTGCCCTTTCCTTGGACACAGTCATGGCCGCATCCGCTGCCGATCCAACTACAGCCCTTGCCATCAGCCTTACGAACATCAACAAATGGAAAGACTACAGACAAGCGACGCTGGCACACCGGGGGTGTGTAAGGCGGAAATAGAGAGGCTGGCGAGAGTGCAGTCTGACCTGGCCATCAAAGATCACAACATACTCCTGAGAGGCTGCCGAATCGTCATCCCTCGCCGCCCTCCTGGTGGACGTGGTCTGAACTGCCCACGAGGGACACCGGTGTTACGCTCACCTGGTTCCACCGGGGGCGTCGACCGGAACTGGGCCGCTGTTGTTTCCACCAGCGTGACTTGTAGCGCCGAGATGACTGACTGGACTGGCCCGCTCAGCCTAGTTTGTCTGGCTCGCAGGAATATTCTTCTGCAAAGGAAAAGAGGAATTAACCACCCGTGGAATTGAGTGTCAACCCACCTTCCCCACTCCCGTTGTCTTCCCACAGATCACTCTTTATGTCCCCTCCTTAGTCTCACCTGATGGTTTGGAAGGATGAGCTCTCCATCCTGCGTCGACCGCAGGGGCGCATTGATGACCAGTTACTTCACTGGCGTAGAGGAATTGGTGAGTTCCAGTATTGACTCTAAAGTCCAATTGTTCATAAGATTTCAAATGTCTGATCTTCACTCTGTCCGATTCCTTGCAGGTTGCCGATTAATCCACTCAAAGATTTCCAAATGGCAATTGGTAAGATTCAGGTAAGTCTATTGTGGTTTTCCCCTTAGGGGCCGGGGTACGGCGATGAAGCAGAGTTGACTGCGCCGACCCGAGATGAGGTGAGTACCCCCCGTGGTAAATCAGGTAAGTCCTTGGGGGTAGCTTGTATAGCCTTAGAGAGTCCCCTTGCTCACCTTGCTGTCTTTGTCTAATTAGGTGTCGGAGGGCGCCCGCGAGATGGAGAGAGCGTGATGGAATGCTGAAGTACCGCCAAGCAGGTCAGTTCAGCGCGGCGCCGTAGGAATGCGAAGCGATGCTTCAAAGACTTCTGTCTTTCAGCTCTGTGGCGAAATGGATCAGGATTCAGGTCAGGATTAAAGTTAAAACTCCTGTTCTAACCTTTATCCTTCTTTTCTTCTTGTTTCAGGAGTCCCAGGACTGAAGCGGGCGTGGCTGAAGACTGGAGCTGCTGAAAACACGGTGAGCGTTACGCTGCAGCAAGCAGAATAACGCGAAGCACGTGTGGCTGTCCGGGTGTGGTTTAAATAGCCTTGGAAGAAGATCCAGGTAAGTATTCTTCCACAGCCCCACCCAAGTAACAAAATAGTCCCTTCAGTATAATAGTCCCTCCTAAGCCTCATTTGGCTTGAGTCTTCATGCAGCATGGTCTGCTTCAGGTAAGTTATCAATAATGAGCCTGGCGCCCATGGCGCCAGGACTGACTTTATCTTTATGAGCCTGGCGCCGTAGGCGCCAGGACTGCACCCAAACAGCCCCTAACTGGGGCTTTTGGGCATGCTCCAAGTGGCATGATGCCTGCTTCCGGGGCTGCTGGGCCTGGTCTGGTCTTCCGGGGGCAGGCATCATGACAGCACTCCCCCTCAAGGCCCCTCCTAAAGTCGTTCTCCCCCTTGGCCGTGGTTTGTCTGGAAATTCCCGATGGAACCTCTTCACTAAACGAGGTGCATGCACATGGTCACTAGGTTCCCAAGACCTTTCCTGTGGACCATAACCTTTCCAGTCAATTAGGTAAAAGAGTTTTGATCTCACTCTTTTTGAGTCCAAAATATTCTTGACTTCGAACTCGGGCTCCCCGTCTATGAGGATAGGTTCAGGTGGAGTGGTTAGCCTAGTTCCTGGTTGCACTGGCTTCAAAAGAGACACGTGGAAGACGGGATGGATTCGCATATGAGCAGGTAGGTCCAACTTGACGGCCACTGGGTTTATAATTGCCTTGACAGAAAAAGGTCCCAAATACCTGGGGTTAAAGGTCCGAGTCCCCTTGAGTGGTAAGTGCTTAGTGGCTAATCATACTTGGTCCCCTATTTGGTATTGAGGAGCTTCACTTTTGTGCTGACCCGCATCCTTTTTGTATTTTTCCTTAGCCTTTTGCAAATGGATGGTTGCTTCTTTAAAGGCTTGTGTAATAACAGTGTGGAGATGGTCCACTGCGGGCATCTCTAAATGCAGGGGTGAGTCCAAATCCGAGGTTCGAGGATGGTGCCCATAAATGGTAAAAAAAGGACTTTGTCCAGTTCCTGAGTGTACGGAATTATTGTACGCATACTCTGCGATCCACAGAATGTCTTTCCAATTCCCCTCAGACTGATGTAGCATACAACGGAGGTACTGGTGAAGAGTCTGGTTGGTCCTCTCCGTTTGACCGTCGGTCTGAGGGTGGTGACTGGTCGAAAGCCTAACATCAATTTGTGCCAGTTGGCAGCATTTCCTCCAAAAATGTGAAATGAATTGACTGCCCCGATCTGAAATTAACACTGAAGGAAAGCCATGCAGGCGGACACCATTTTCAAGGAATTCCTTGGCCAGGATTGAAGCTGAAGGTATCCCTTTTAAAGGAATGAAGTTGGCCATTTTAGAAAAAAGATCTACAATAACTAGAATGGTATTGTAACCTTGGTACGGGGGTAAATCCGTGATAAAGTCTAATGACAAGGTATGCCAAGGGGTAGGTGGTATGTCTAATGGTTGCAATAATCCAGCAGGTTTTTTCTTTTGCCCTTTATTTTGTGCGCAAATGCCACAAGACATGACAAATGACTTGACATCCTTTCGCCAGGTGGGCCACCAAAATTGCTTCCTAATTTTAGCTTCGGTTTTTGCAATACCCGGATGCCCTTCTATTAAGGTGTCATGGTAATGGGAAATGACAAGTTCCTGTAGTTCTTTTTGCAGTAAAAATAGCCGGCCTTGGTAATAAGGTAAATCATCGATGACAGAGTACTCTGGACCTTTCTTTGCCCAGTCCTGTAGGGCAACGGAATCAAAGAGTTGGTGGATCCTGTTTTGAATGTCCTCCAGTGTCTGTATGGATGTCAGGCCAAGGATTCTCTGATCCGGAATTATAGGTACGGGTTCTAAAGTTATTTCTGCTTCTCCCATTCCAATCCGGGACAAGGCGTCTGCTTTACCATTCTTACAACCTGGTCGATAGGTTATTACAAAATCAAACTCGGCGAAGAACAATGCCCAACGGAGTTGGCGCGAAGATTGGGCTTTGGCTGTCTTTAGGTACTGTAAGTTGCGGTGATCGGTGATGACCGTGATGGTATGTCTGGCACCCAGTAGATAGTGCCGCCAAGCCTTGAAGGCGGACTTGATGGCCAGCAGCTCCTTGTCGGTTATGGCATAGTTTAATTTGGGTGCTGAAAATTTTCTTGACCAAAACGCCACTGGGTGAAGCTGGTTAGTTTCGGGATCCTTTTGGGAAAGGACTGCTCCCATGGCTGAACTGGATGCATCTGTTTCCACAATGTAGGGAAGCTTGGGGTGCGGGTGTCTTAATATGGGAGCAGATGTAAATTTAGCTTTTAACTCTTGGAAGGCGTTCTCGACTTCCTCTGTCCACACAAACCGTTTGTTTTTTCGCAATAGAGTCGTAATGGGATGTACAATGTGCGAGAAGTCTGGGATAAACCTGCGGTAGAAATTGGCAAAGCCAAGCATGCTTTGAACTCCTTTGATTGAACTTGGCGAAGGCCAATTAAGAATGGCATCCACTTTTCGTGTATCCATCCGGATTCCTCTCGGGGTCAGAATAAATCCAAGGAATTCCACTTCCGTAGTGTGGAAGATGCACTTTTCCAGTTTAGCATATAGTTTATGCTGGCGTAACTTCTCTAGGACTGCTCGGACGTCTTTTACATGCTCATATTCTGATAAAGAGTATACTAAGATGTCGTCGATGTAAACGACCACACAAACGTCGATAAGCTCTCGGAGGTGTAGGGTGTCCTGACCCACGTTTAAGCTACCCTGCTACAACATTTGGTGCTGTGGGCTTAGGAAATTCAAGATGGCGGAAAACCCACATGTGCGCCGAAATCCAGGAAAGCTGCGCAGTTGTGCGCACACCAAAATGGTTACCTAACTTGCCACCCACCAGGGTAAAGAAAGGTCTTTGTTAACAAAATCCACTTTTACTGATGTCAAAAAGTTGCTGAAATCGTGACTCATTGGACCACTTTAAAGATTCAACCCTTTTTGTGGGGTTCCACATAACCATCTTACTGTAAGGAGCCCCATCAAAACAATGTTAAGCAAGGATTTACTACCATGTAAGAACCATTCCTGTTTAGAATGCATTAATCCAAGAAAATCCCAAAAATGGGTGCAGTACCAGTACTCACCACTATCCAAAAGCCGGCGTTTTAAAACCCACTGTGTGTTTTTCTGAAGGCAAGCAAAATGCCTATTTCAAACCTTGCAACATGTGCAAAATATTCACTGAACACCAGCAGACATTTGGCAGAATGGAGTTTTGTGTGCCTACAAAATCTGGGAAATGAAGAGCCCAAAAACAATGCTTATAACAAAAATGCTATGGAGTCAGCAGCTTAAGCCTAACTGCAACTGGATTTAAAACCACCAAAATCGAAAATGTTAAATTAAATGAGTGACCTATGTTTGGTGTCACATGCCTTTGTAACTGTTGAAATGTCATAGTTTTGCACTTAGAATCAGCATTCTAGCTGCATGTGTAAAATTACAAGTTATTTTAAAAGCAACAAAAAGTTAGCTGAAGGTCTGGCTTAAGGAACTTGATTTTGCCTAGCAACGGATCCCATCAGGAGTGAAACTTGAGTCACAACTATGTTCCCAGGCCAATGTTCCTTTTGCTGCCCACAATAAGGATATGCCATCTATCTGATAATTGAATTTCCTGTGCTCTGCCAGAGAGTGAACAAAGCCCTCTCCACTCAGGCAAAGGTTTTTATTACAGACGTCGTAAAAAGTGGCTTCCTCCTGGAGAAGCTGGGAGGGGCACTGCCTGTGAGAAGCAAGCTGGCTGGGCAGAAACTGGAAAGACTGGTTTCTGTACCATGTGACCTGAAAAGACACACCCCTGCAGCAAGGATATGGTTTTATAAAAAGGGGGATAATTCATAGTGCGGACATGTGAAAATTTTATAAATGATACCATAATTCTTGTGATTTTTCTGCCCACAGTTTAAGACGTGGTAGGAACCGGTGGTATGTTCAGGGGGGTTTTAGCGGAAAAGTGGATATTACTCTAAATGTGTGCATGTTAAAAATCTGAAACTTCATCAGTTAATGTCCCTACCCCCTGCACACATGTATGTAAAGTTGGGTCCATGTCGGAAATTGAAAAAGCAGTTAAAAAGTCAATTATGTACACTCTTTGAATGCAAGCTCCGAGAATGAGCAGATTTGGACATAGACATGGCTAAATTCAGCCACACCATGTATATGTAATTTCAAACAACTGTGTAACTCTGAAGTATGGATTTTGATCATATATATATTTGGGTGCACAGATGATAAGGGAGGTTGTTTCAAGAGATCATAAAATGACATCAATCTGACTCACAGTTCAGTTTGCCAATCAAGCGGAGGAATGGAAGCCTGACCAATGACGAATGAGAGGGGCAAGTCTAGTGATGCAACACACACACACCCATTCTCAAGAAACAGATAAAAGCAGAGAGTCAGGACACATAGAGACATTCAATTTCATCTGCCGCTGGAAGCCCTGCCGGAAAAATCCATACTTACCTCCATCAAACTCCAGAAAGCCAAACTAGAGACTTCAATCTATCCAGAGCAGAGACCAGACCAGAGAGAAAGCAGTGCTGTGCCTAGCAGAGACCAGACCAGAGAGAAAGCAGTGCTGTGCCTAGCCGAGACCAGACCAGGCGCTGTGAGCAGAATCCGGAAAGACCTGACCAGACTGAAGATCGTGACCAAGTCGCTTTCCTGTTCAAAATCTCTTGTGAGTACTTAGCAAAACTCAGAACACATCTCTTAGTTTAAATTCATCTAATTCAATCTATTTAACCTAAGTAGAACTGCCTCCTATCTGTCACCTGTCATTTCTAGTAAAATTTGTCATTTTGAAAAAGTGTGCGTTTAAAATTTACAAAACCAAAAACGACCTTTACTAAATTACTCATATCTCCGCAACCGTTTGGGCTAGAGACTTGCAATAACTTTCATTTGGAAGCTGAGATCCCAGGCTTTCCTAGGACCCCAAAACGGTAGAGATAGTCCTTGCGGTTCCTTTGTAATAGCGCTCGGCGCATCCGCGAATTTTGCCGCGATTTGCAATTTCTTCACATGTAAAAAAACTGCTGCTGCCTGATTTCATTTGCCAGAAATTCGTTTAACCTGCTAACTATCCCTGCATCATTGCTAGTGTGAGCCTGGACTAATATTAACTAGATACCACTCATCCTGAACTTCTAAAAGGGAATTAAGAGCGTTTCCAGCATATTTCTCATTCATTGCTAGCACCTATCAAAGCATTTGCCTGTGTTTTCAAACTTCTGTTTAAGCTTGCTGGATTGAACTGAATTACAGTTGATTGCATTTCTGAGAACTGTGTGTTTTCCTTCCATTTCCTTGCCTTGCATCAAGGGGGGGAGGGGAGTAGCCAGAGAAAAGTGATTACATTGTTTGGTTGAAATCATATTGCGTATTTTCTGTCCTGCATTCATTGAATATTGCATCCACCTGAGCCTACATAAAGCATCCTCTACCACATTATACTTTTGTTCCTATTTACCAGTGTGCTACCTTATCCATTTCATGTCAACTCATTAGTGATTAAAGAAGTGTGCTAGTGCCAGATTCTCCGTTGTTAATATTTACCATATCAGATTAAGTGTGATATTCAATTATTAATTTATTAAAAAGTGTGATATATATTTTAATTTATCAAATAAACCTTTTAAACTTGCAAAACAGAATTACTTCTTGGCTCAGTGGGGTCAGGGGGATTCCAAGAGAGGGGTGTTATACAAGGGTAGTCATCCAGAACGCATGAACTGGACCTAAAGATATATCAATAAGGGTTTTCATTCAGTATTCTAGACTAGGCGTTAACTTGGCTGTAGTGCTGAATTGAATCCTCTTACAAAGTGGGGGCTCGTCCAGGATGTTGGGTTAGATTTACCAGTTGTGCAGCTTAATACAGTGTGCTAACTGACGGGATACATACACCCGGTCGGATCACCACGCTGCATTACGCTGTGAAGCATTCCTCAAAAGGGACACTCCAAGAAAAGTTCTGTTCTGCAAAAATAAAATACTAACTTCTGTAAGTCAGGACAGAGACCAATCTCTAGAATGACGACCTTAGTAGACATGAAAATAGCCAGAGAGCACCTCTTGCATAAGCTATTTGTGAGAGGTGAATGGACCGAACAGGGCCAGGATGTGTGGTTGCAGGCCATCACACAACAGGTCACTGAAACAGGGTCAGATATATATAGAGATCAGGGTCCCTTACATGTGGCCCTGAGTGAACTATATATGGCTCCTAAAGCCAAAGAGGAACACAATAAGATCGCCAGGATAGCAGCATACCTGTACCTATATATGGGAGACATGCAGGATAGATGTGCTGAAAGCCAAAATCTGGCAAATAGGCAACAGATGGCATTACAGAAGGTCCAATCTGATCTGGTCTCTTCTGAGCAGAGGCTGCAGAGGAGCCAGGAGTCAGATAATGACAGCAGACTGTACATCACTAAAATAAAGGAGGATATGGATGTGCTGCAAAAGGAAAAGGTAGAACAGGATACTAGATTTCTGGCCTTGCAGAAGGAGCACCAAGACAGTTTGGACTCCTTACTACAGAACCAGAAAAAGCTGGAGCAACAGATCAATTTCAACAGGGCATGCACAGAGCAGGTAGCCACCCTGCAAATCCAACTAGACAGAGAGAAAGAGGAGAGCAACAAGCTGATCTTGAAAGACCTGGATACCCAGGCAGAGTTTGATGAGGAGCGCCAAAAAGCTGATGCCCTTCAACGGCAAAGGGACGACCTGGCGGCACAAATGCAGGCTCTTAGTCAGGAAAGAGACGCCTTAGGCCAGGAAGTCTGCCATTTAAAAAGAAAAATGGAAGAAAATCACCTGGCCCACCAGGGACTGGGTGATCTCCAAAAAGAACACCAGAACTTGTTAGAGCACACCAGGAGGGTGGAGGATGCTCTAGCAAGAAAGGAGCAGGCCAATAGGGACACAGCTCAGGAGGTAACCCTCCTGCAGCAAAGACTGGCCCAGTTCTCCAGGACCAACCAGGAAGCACAGAGGGAAAACGAGGCCCTCTGTGAACACAATGATAGGCTCCAGCAACAGGTAGCGATGCAGGAGAAACTGATAGAGTCGAGTAAGGCCTTAACAGAGGAACTGAAAGCACAAATGCAGGCTCTTGCATTGCAACAGGGAGCAGGGGCGGATAGAGATGAGGTCCGCTGGGAAAGGGAGACTCCTGACCATAACCGCAGGAGCCCTAACCCCAGGGGCCTTCATCTCCCCCAGTCCCTGGACTCTACCACCCCCATGTCCCCTGGCGCACATGAGCACAGGGCCGCAGGGATGGCAGATTACTATCCAGCTAAGAGTATGGGGCTCATAGGCCAGTACCACTCAGGAATGGAGGGGTGGGCATCCGGGTATGGGCACCCAAGTACAGTACAGTTCAATGGGGAACCCCAGGAGAGTAGGCCCATTAAGGGCATCCTGAAAACCTCTGCCCAGTTAGGTCAGTGGAGGGGGTACCCATCAAATCCTGGCAGCAAGGAGGAATCTGAAGACTCCTCTGAACTGCGCAGGACACAGGAGACCAGGTCCCCACATTCTGCCAGCCATTCCCAGGCTCGCAGAATCCGGGAAAACCTGGAAGAACAGATGGGAACCTCGGGGAGCAGTGCCTCTGAGTCCGAGGAAGAATGGACAAGGGTTACCCGAACCAAAAGGCCAATAAAGCAAAAAGGGCCTTGCTTAAGGACCCCTTAAAGCAGATTAAGGCGATCAGGAGCGTCATCACGCCTTACCATAAGAACGCTAAGTATTCTGTTTGGGAGCACTTAGAGTTGTTTGAACAAATGATGGAGACTTTCCATTTGAAGGACAGCCAAAGCTGTATTCAATATGTAAAGTGGACATTCTCCCCGGAATACTCCAGTTTCTTTGCGGGGCTGGAGGATCAAAATCATTTAAGATGGTCCACATATAAGGCGGCCATCCTGAAACATTTTTCTGTTCACAGAAATCCTCAAGAGGCTCGCAAGGCAGCCTACAATTTGCAATGTGGGGAGGATCAGGCCCCACAAGAATTTGTGCAGGAGTTAAAGCGTGCTTTTGCACAGACCACAAGAAGGGTGCGCACAGACAGTCGAGAATTCGTTAATACATTTTTTCATGCCTTGCCCAAATATATCATGACCCAGCTCGTGAGGGATTTTCACGAGAAAAGATCTTTAGACTGGGTCATTGAACAGGCTACCCGGATCTATGAGGTGCAGAAACCGGTAGATAGCAAAAGTAATGCCCAGAAAAACCCCAAAGCCAACAGCACCCCTGCTGCTGCCAAGGTGGCAGAGGTAAAGGTCACCCCCGTTTTGGATTTGGAGATGGGGGGGCCTAAAAACCTGCCTGCACCTAATAATGCTAGGCCCAGGAGGTCCTCGGGTCAGTCACAGACAGGGAGCCAAGGAGGCAGCCCCACAAATGGGGTCCCTCGCTCTCCTGATTATGTAAGTCCCCGTTACAAGGGAAATCGACCCATCCTGGGTTATGTGTGGACTCCTCCAGCCCAAGGGGGGGGATCCAGACAAGCACCTAACCCAGGGAACTTCCCTCCAAACTTCCCACAGGAGGGCAGAAATTTACCAAACCCTGGGCAGAACTTTTTCCCCAGATATCCACCCGACTTCCAGCCCCAAAACCATCCATCCTTCTTTCCCCAATTCCCTGAGCCCAGACCACTGAATCCGGGAGAGGGGAGGCCAAGGGTGGAGGGGTACCCAAATCTTCCCAACCCGGGGTATTACCAGAGGAGGGACAGCTACCCTTCCCGGGATCAGCCCAGGGGAGAAAACAGGGCCCCGTATCAGCCTGAGCGGGTTTCCCAGTTAGAGCGCCAGGTTCAAAACATGGCGCGGGATATGGGTCATATACTGAGGGCACAGCAGAACCCTCAGATCAGCATGCCGGCGCAGAACGCACCCAACTCTGGACCTGGTGCTCCAGAACAATGACGGGGGCAGCACCCCGATAAATCACCGGTTCCCAGGGAGGAGGCACAAGGGGAAGGGGGGTGTAAAGCCTTGGAGGAAGCTTCCTTCCTCACTTGTAAACAGCCCCTGGAAACCCAGGAACCGGAAACAAAATCTCTTGCCCCTGAAAGTCTGCCTCCTAAGGAGCAGAGGGGGGGGTAGGAGAAACAAAAGACCCAAACAGACTCAGTTTGAGGAGGAGGTACAGATCTTCCAATTTGAGGGAGAGGGATCCTCAGAGGATCCTGGGAAAAGGATCTTCTCCTTCAGAGAGGGGGGAACTCCTCCCAAAGAAAAATGGGTCCCTAGGGATGCAAATCCAGACTGGGGAGATGTGGAGACTGAGCTACCGCCGCCCACCATCTCATCCCAGAACCAACAGCAAGAAAATCCCCTGGTTCAAACCCATCCTGGGGACTGCCTCCAAAAAGGGGGGGGCAGCCCAGAACCAGAACCAGGGGAACCCACAATGGCTCTGATCTCCAGTTGCCAACTTTTTCTTTCAGATTCCCAAGGCTCTCCACAGAATTCTGCCCAAATCTCTTCGCTAGCAATGTCCAAGACCAGAAAATTAGCCCACCAGTTGTCCAAAAATGTACATTATCTGTGCCCCCTTGAGGAGAAGGAGGGAAGATATTATGCCCCGGTACAAGTACAGGGGCAGGGTACAATCTCGGCACTGGTGGACACTGGATCTCAAGCTACCCTTCTGTCCAGAAGGGCCTTTGACGAACTGAATGCAGGAAGGGGAGAGAATTACCAAATTCCTCTCACCTCTCTTCTGGGACAACTACAGAACTTTGACGGGAAGGAAATTCCCGTTGAGGGGACTGCAGACTTGGACATTAAAATTGGGCGACATAAGTTGAAACACCCGGTCATAGTTGTGACCCCAGAGGGCACCCCCTGTTTACTAGGGAATGACCTCCTGAGAAGGTTGTCACCCCTAATAGATTGTGTAAACAAGGTCCTCTGGACCCAGACTAGCCGACCGATAAAATTAAAACAGAGTGTCAACCATGTTAGTTTAAACGGCACCTGCCACATGGTTGAACAAAAATCTGACCAAGTAGAATTTCACTTCCAGAACAACCAAATTCCAGACGTGACGGTAATAGCAGTAGGACAACAGACTGGTGATGGGGGGTCCTCTCTATTTCTGAAAATCAACCTTCCTTCCAGTCTAAAGTGGTATTCCACGCTGGAAGGAAACACTCTGAAATTCTATACTAATCCACAATCAGAAACCCCCACTCCTATAGTCCAGAAAGATGTGAAATCAGCTCAAAGCCTGGCTGATATTCAGCAAATTGGAGAGCAGTTGTTCATCCCTGTTCAGTTAAATGATGGGAAGGACTCTGTTCTCGCTCGAGTGTGTGTGAACAACGGTAAGAGCTTCATCAGCGAAGCCATGTTCCGCCAACTCCCAAAAGATCCAGCCATTCCCACCTTCAAACTGATAGACAAATGGGAAATGGACCTGGAAGCACCTGACTCCAAACATCTCCTGCCAAGCAGGTGTATGCTCAAAATCTCCATTGGCAACAAGAGCATAGTCCATAATTGTTGGGTCGTGCGAGACGTCACTGCCGCCTTTTACTTAGGCAGTGACATTCTCAATCGCTTTGCCATTAGTTTGGACCTAATAAACTTCAAAGCTTGGTCCCGATTAGCGGATAATCCCATGGGCTTTGATGATCCAGAAAAAGCATTTAGGTCAGCTCAATTGCTACCTTATGCAGTTGAAATTCAGGTTAAAGAGGAAGTCACCATCCCAGAAAGGACCCGACAATTCTCCCTGGAAGTGAAAGTTAAAAGGGGACAAGAGTTGAAAAACCCTGATGCTTACATACATCTAAATGCTTCTCTCCAACAGCAAGGGTTGGGGGTAAACCCGACTCCATTAGTCAACATAGAACATGACCCCATTCTAATAGAGGTGGATAACAGCGACTTAAAGAGTATTACTCTAGCCGCAGGCACCATTATTGGAATGGCGGTTGATGACCGACATTTCTCCATTGATCTTGTAAATGAACTGTTAGGACCCATCCCCAAGGACTGTTTTGACAGTGACAGTGATGACAACGCAACACCAGACAGGATTTTTACCCGGCATGGGGGGAACTTCCTGGTGTACACTTCCTGCCCCTATGGTAAGGAAGATGTGACCTGTGACTTCAGGAGGGATGAGGTGATTTTCCAGGTCCATGAGGGCTGCCTTTCCCACCTGAAGCCTCCGGTCCAAATCAGCACTCTGACCAGGGACTTCTCCACCCAGCTGGAGGAGGCCGCGGAGATAGCCAAACCAGAAGTCGTTCCAGGCTTCAGGCAGATGGTGGAAGAGAGAGTCAACCTAGCTGATGCCTGTGTGACTCTGGAACAAAAGCAAAAGTTGAAACAAGTTTTCTTGGATTTCCAAGATCTCTTTGCGGTAGACTCATATGACTGTGGTCGCACCGACATCCACACCACAACAATCCCCACGGACCCTGGCATGACTCCAGTGTTTGTGAAGCAATATCGCTTGCCTCTCGCATCAATGGAGTCCCTTACTGAAATAATTAAGAACCTTGAGTCCCGGGGAATAATCCGTCCAGTCCACAGCACCTTCAATAATCCGGTGCTGGGAATATTGAAGCCAAACGGCCAGTGGAGACTCTGCGCTGACCTCAGGGAGCTCAACAAACGGGTCCACACTTCCCGATGGCCTCTTCCCTACATTGACCAAGGGCTGGCCCAGATTCAGGGGTCACAGGTATTCACTGCAATAGACCTGACCAATGGATACTGGACCGTGCCTGTCAGTAGGGAGGACCAATACAAGCTGGCTTTTACCTTTGGGGGCCAGCAGTACACATGGACCCGGACTCCCTTCGGATACCTTAACTCCGGTAATGAGTTCAATATTTTCCTACATAAGGCCATGCCCGACCTGGGTACGAGGGGTAACCTGGCTTATGTAGATGATGTCCTCATCAAAAGTTCATCTGTGGAGGAACACATAGCAGAGATCCGTTATGTTCTGACACAGTTGAGGGCCGCCGGAGCAAAACTTTCCTTTCAGAAAGCACAGTGGTGTAGAACCCGTGTTAATTTCTTGGGGCATGAGATTACTCCTCAGGGTCTCTGTCCCCAGGAAAAGAAAGTGGAAGCACTTCAGAAACTGAAAGACCCCACAACTCTGCGGGAACTAAGGAGCCTCCTTGGACTGACTAATTACAGCAGAAAGTTCATTGAGGGCTACGCAGAGATCACCAGACCCCTGATTCATCTCCTGAAGGGGGGGGTCAAGTGGGAATGGGGTCCAGAACAAGCCGAGGCAGTAAAACAACTCAAAAGAAGCCTCTCACAAGCGCCTTGCCTAGCTTACCCTGTCAGAAACAAGGAGTTCTTCCTGGAGACGGGGTTCTCTAATACGTGCTTGACGGCAGTATTATATCAAAAGCATGACAAGGTCAATAAAGTAATCTCCTATCCGAGCAAAACTTTATCCTCTGTGGAGGAAAAATTCAACGATTGTGAGAAGGCACTCCTGGCAACGGTGTGGGCATTGAAGAATTACCGCCCGTTTATCCAGGGGGAACACATCATAGTGGAGACTCCACACCAGCCTCTGCAATATCTCCAAAGTGACAGAATCCGGGCCGGAAATGTGAGTAATTCCCGAATTACTTCCTGGATTCTGTCAATGCAAGGCTTTCCTGTGGAGGTCAGATATGGCCAAAACAAGAAGAGTCCCCTCGCGCAAGGTCTGGCTGACTTGCATGATTGTGCCAGAGAAAACTGTCTCGAGGACGAAAGTCTAAAAATAAAGGACAACATGGAGGCATACCTTAATTCCCCCCACAAAGTCTTTGAAGAAGACAAGTGTGAGGGAATGCCCACTGTGTATGTGGATGGATGCTCTTACCATGTCGACAACAACGGGGAGAAAGAACTGGTGGCCGGCGTAGGGAATGCATGGGTGAATGAGTCCCCAGAACCCTCCGCTGGATACAAAATTGGTCCCCGAAGTAGTCAGGTGGCAGAATTGATGGCTGTGCATCAGGCCATCCTCACTGCTGTCCAGCATCAACTCCATGAACTGGTCATAATCACAGATTCGGATTATGTACGGAACGGGTTCGTGGAGCACCTGGTTAATTGGAAGACCAGAGGCATGGTATGTGCTAACAACAAACCCTTGAAACATGGGAAGTTGATCCAAAACATTGATGATCTGGTCACCTCGAATGGGATGACCATCTATTGGAAGAAGATCAAGGGTCATTCCAAAGTAGAGGGACCAGACAAAACTGGAAATGACTTAGCTGATCAGCTGGCCAAAACCGGGGCCATCCAAGGGGATCTAATTGAGATTGAGTCCCTGTTGGGGGAAATCCAGGTCACTGCCATCACTAGGTCCCAGACAAATGCTCACAGCGACCTCTCAATTGCACAATGGAGTAAGGAGACCCCTGATGCTGATTTGATTACTGCTCAGAAGGGGGATCCAATAATTGGGAAATTTTACCAGCACCTTGAGGACCCTGAGAACTTTCCCCTGACGGATACCGATTACATTGGGAAAGAGGACCTAAGAGTGTTGATGAAATGTCCCAAAATGTTCCGGATCCAAGACGGTTTGTTGGTAAGGAAATCCAAAGCTGGCCACGATCAGTGGGTGGTTCCTACCTCATTCCGAAGCCTGATGTTAAGTCACGCCCATGATGCGGCCACTGCCGGTCATAGGGGGTTTCACACAACATTGGAAATCTTAAGAGAGGTTGCATACTGGCCACACATGGGGCAGGACCTCGACCAGTACCTGAAGGGTTGCCTTGTGTGTGCACAATTTCAGCCATCATCCCTCACACACCGGGCGCCTTTACAAAAGAGGGGAATGACACTGCCATGGTCAGATTTACAGATCGACTTTGTAGGCCCTGTGATTCGCTCGGCTAGGGGGAATAAGTACATGTTGACCGTGACATGCTTGTTTACCAAGTGGGTGGAATGTCTCCCAGCCCCAAATTGCAAGGCAGAAACTGCAGCGGCCTTGATGATTAACCACATCTTTTCCCGTTTTGGTCTACCTCAAAGGATTGAGTCAGACAGAGGTAGCCACTTCACCAGTGAAGTAATGACAAAGATGTGGGAGATACTGGGGGTCAAGAGAAAGCTGCATATTGCTTATAGACCAGCTTCTTCTGGGGCAGTAGAGAGATATAACCGGACAATTGTGAGCATATTAAAGAAGTTTGTGGCAGATTCTGGGCCAAGTTGGCATATCCGATTACCTCTGGTCCTAATGGCCATCAGATCTACCCCTTCATCTGCAACCAAAATGTCACCATTTGAGTTGATGACTGGGCGCAAGATGGTGCTTCCGCAGCATTTGCTCTACAGGACCCAAGAGCAGACACTGATAAATGCCTCCACTACTCATGAGTATTTAGAGAATTTAAGGAAACACCTCCAACATGCTTTTGCTTATGCTCAGCGGAATCTAGAAAGATCGACTGATAGCATGAAGACCCATTATGACCTGAAAACTTCCAGGAAGGAATATCAGGTGGGAGACCGGGTCTATCTATACAACTTCCAAAGGAACCAGGCCAAGCAGCGCAAATTTTTGCCTACATGGAAGGGACCCTTTGAGATCGTCGATAAGATCTCCCCTGTGGCCTACAAGATCCGCATCCCCAAAGGTGGTTCGGCAGAGGGGGAAGACAAGTGGGTCCACATAAACCAGTTGAAATGTTGCCATCCCAGGCACACTCTGCAACAACTGGAGGAATCCTCTGGAATCCTAGCGGGTACTGTATCAGACTAATTCAGTTCCAATCATAAAACCTACCACATCTAGTCTCTAAAATATTGTGATTTACATGAAACTGTCTCTAGTGATGCTGTTTTTTTTTTCAAAATAAGAATGTAATATTTCGTTACGATGAAATGCATATGCTGCCCCACCATCTCAACAGTGGTGGAAAAACGTCTATGAGTAGGTATTGCCGCTCTTCCTTTGTCGTCCTAGGAGAAAGAAGACCTTGCGACTGACCAAGAAGGACGATCCGGAGACCGGGAGCAAAGACACAACGGGCCCGGGGTACCGCCCAATCTTCCCATCAGGACCGGCGAGGAGAACTGATCGATCTGACCGGATGGAGAAGAAGATGCTGAACTGTGCCATCTACAGAAGAGGAAGAAGATTATGCGGACAGACTGGTGCGTGGGTCAAAACCCTTGGGCACGCGACTCCCCATCGACCCAAACTCAAAGTGCAGTCACGTGGGGGGGCTTGTAGGGTGTCCTGACCCACGTTTAAGCTACCCTGCTACAACATTTGGTGCTGTGGGCTTAGGAAATTCAAGATGGCGGAAAACCCACATGTGCGCCGAAATCCAGGAAAGCTGCGCAGTTGTGCGCACACCAAAATGGTTACCTAACTTGCCACCCACCAGGGTAAAGAAAGGTCTTTGTTAACAAAATCCACTTTTACTGATGTCAAAAAGTTGCTGAAATCGTGACTCATTGGACCACTTTAAAGATTCAACCCTTTTTGTGGGGTTCCACATAACCATCTTACTGTAAGGAGCCCCATCAAAACAATGTTAAGCAAGGATTTACTACCATGTAAGAACCATTCCTGTTTAGAATGCATTAATCCAAGAAAATCCCAAAAATGGGTGCAGTACCAGTACTCACCACTATCCAAAAGCCGGCGTTTTAAAACCCACTGTGTGTTTTTCTGAAGGCAAGCAAAATGCCTATTTCAAACCTTGCAACATGTGCAAAATATTCACTGAACACCAGCAGACATTTGGCAGAATGGAGTTTTGTGTGCCTACAAAATCTGGGAAATGAAGAGCCCAAAAACAATGCTTATAACAAAAATGCTATGGAGTCAGCAGCTTAAGCCTAACTGCAACTGGATTTAAAACCACCAAAATCGAAAATGTTAAATTAAATGAGTGACCTATGTTTGGTGTCACATGCCTTTGTAACTGTTGAAATGTCATAGTTTTGCACTTAGAATCAGCATTCTAGCTGCATGTGTAAAATTATAAGTTATTTTAAAAGCAACAAAAAGTTAGCTGAAGGTCTGGCTTAAGGAACTTGATTTTGCCTAGCAACGGATCCCATCAGGAGTGAAACTTGAGTCACAACTATGTTCCCAGGCCAATGTTCCTTTTGCTGCCCACAATAAGGATATGCCATCTATCTGATAATTGAATTTCCTGTGCTCTGCCAGAGAGTGAACAAAGCCCTCTCCACTCAGGCAAAGGTTTTTATTACAGACGTCGTAAAAAGTGGCTTCCTCCTGGAGAAGCTGGGAGGGGCACTGCCTGTGAGAAGCAAGCTGGCTGGGCAGAAACTGGAAAGACTGGTTTCTGTACCATGTGACCTGAAAAGACACACCCCTGCAGCAAGGATATGGTTTTATAAAAAGGGGGATAATTCATAGTGCGGACATGTGAAAATTTTATAAATGATACCATAATTCTTGTGATTTTTCTGCCCACAGTTTAAGACGTGGTAGGAACCGGTGGTATGTTCAGGGGGGTTTTAGCGGAAAAGTGGATATTACTCTAAATGTGTGCATGTTAAAAATCTGAAACTTCATCAGTTAATGTCCCTACCCCCTGCACACATGTATGTAAAGTTGGGTCCATGTCGGAAATTGAAAAAGCAGTTAAAAAGTCAATTATGTACACTCTTTGAATGCAAGCTCCGAGAATGAGCAGATTTGGACATAGACATGGCTAAATTCAGCCACACCATGTATATGTAATTTCAAACAACTGTGTAACTCTGAAGTATGGATTTTGATCATATATATATTTGGGTGCACAGATGATAAGGGAGGTTGTTTCAAGAGATCATAAAATGACATCAATCTGACTCACAGTTCAGTTTGCCAATCAAGCGGAGGAATGGAAGCCTGACCAATGACGAATGAGAGGGGCAAGTCTAGTGATGCAACACACACACCCATTCTCAAGAAACAGATAAAAGCAGAGAGTCAGGACACATAGAGACATTCAATTTCATCTGCCGCTGGAAGCCCTGCCGGAAAAATCCATACTTACCTCCATCAAACTCCAGAAAGCCAAACTAGAGACTTCAATCTATCCAGAGCAGAGACCAGACCAGAGAGAAAGCAGTGCTGTGCCTAGCAGAGACCAGACCAGAGAGAAAGCAGTGCTGTGCCTAGCCGAGACCAGACCAGGCGCTGTGAGCAGAATCCGGAAAGACCTGACCAGACTGAAGATCGTGACCAAGTCGCTTTCCTGTTCAAAATCTCTTGTGAGTACTTAGCAAAACTCAGAACACATCTCTTAGTTTAAATTCATCTAATTCAATCTATTTAACCTAAGTAGAACTGCCTCCTATCTGTCACCTGTCATTTCTAGTAAAATTTGTCATTTTGAAAAAGTGTGCGTTTAAAATTTACAAAACCAAAAACGACCTTTACTAAATTACTCATATCTCCGCAACCGTTTGGGCTAGAGACTTGCAATAACTTTCATTTGGAAGCTGAGATCGCAGGCTTTCCTAGGACCCCAAAACAGTAGAGATAGTCCTTGCGGTTCCTTTGTAATAGCGCTCGGCGCATCCGCGAATTTTGCCGCGATTTGCAATTTCTTCACATGTAAAAAAACTGCTGCTGCCTGATTTCATTTGCCAGAAATTCGTTTAACCTGCTAACTATCCCTGCATCATTGCTAGTGTGAGCCTGGACTAATATTAACTAGATACCACTCATCCTGAACTTCTAAAAGGGAATTAAGAGCGTTTCCAGCATATTTCTCATTCATTGCTAGCACCTATCAAAGCATTTGCCTGTGTTTTCAAACTTCTGTTTAAGCTTGCTGGATTGAACTGAATTACAGTTGATTGCATTTCTGAGAACTGTGTGTTTTCCTTCCATTTCCTTGCCTTGCATCAAGGGGGGGAGGGGAGTAGCCAGAGAAAAGTGATTACATTGTTTGGTTGAAATCATATTGCGTATTTTCTGTCCTGCATTCATTGAATATTGCATCCACCTGAGCCTACATAAAGCATCCTCTACCACATTATACTTTTGTTCCTATTTACCAGTGTGCTACCTTATCCATTTCATGTCAACTCATTAGTGATTAAAGAAGTGTGCTAGTGCCAGATTCTCCGTTGTTAATATTTACCATATCAGATTAAGTGTGATATTCAATTATTAATTTATTAAAAAGTGTGATATATATTTTAATTTATCAAATAAACCTTTTAAACTTGCAAAACAGAATTACTTCTTGGCTCAGTGGGGTCAGGGGGATTCCAAGAGAGGGGTGTTATACAAGGGTAGTCATCCAGAACGCATGAACTGGACCTAAAGATATATCAATAAGGGTTTTCATTCAGTATTCTAGACTAGGCGTTAACTTGGCTGTAGTGCTGAATTGAATCCTCTTACAGAGGACATCGTTCATGAAGAACTGGAAGGCTGCTGGTGCATTGCATAGTCCGAAGGGCATCACCTGGTACTCAAATAGTCCGTACTTGGTGCGAAAAGCAGTCTTCCATTCATCACCCTCTTTGACACGTACCAGATGATATGCCCCCCGAAGGTCTAGTTTCGTGTATATGCAAGCGTCCTTCACCTGGTCTAGTAGTTCTGGGATCAAAGGCAGTGGGTATCGATTCTTGATGGTTATCTGATTCAGTGCGCGGTAGTCTATACATGTTCTAAGGTCGCCTTCCTTTTTCGGTACGTAGAACAAAGCTGAAGATGCAGGGGACTTGGATGGGCGAATGAAGCCAATAGCAAGGTACTGGTCTAGGTACTGGCGCAAATGGAGATTTTCGGGTTCCGTAAGGGCATAGATTCTGCTGCAGGGTGGTTGTGCTCCAGGTACAAGATCTATTTGACAATCATACGATCTGTGAGGTGGTAAGGTGTTTGCCTGTTCCTTTTGGAAGACATCCTGAAAGTCTTGGTATTCAACAGGTAATTGTATGGCTACTGGAATTACTGGGGCCAGGACTGAGTTTTGAGTTTTCCTTGGGTAGCAGGTGTGAGCACATTCTGGGAAGGTTAGTCTCTTCTCTCGCCAATCAATACAGGGATTATGTTTTTCCAACCAAGGTATCCCCAGTATCAGCTGAAACTGTGGGGCCTTGATTAAGTCAAACACCATAGCCTCTCGATGCCCATCTTGACTTAGCAATGTCATCTCTGCAGTGGAATGAGTTACGGGTCCAGAGGCAATTTCCGTTCCATCTACAGTGGTGACAACATCGGCCGTGGTCTTGCGGGTGAGAGATAGATTCATCCTGGTAGCCAATTCCCAGTCCAAGTAATTTCCTATGGCTCCACTGTCTACGTACGCCTTTACCGCGTGCATGGTGATGGCTGCTCTGGATCTACAAGGACCATGGGTATGGTGAAATGCGAGGTCAGAGTGTCCTTCTTTAAGCTCGGCAAGCGGACCTCTATGCTTGCCGGGCGTGGTCGTTTCCCGAGTCAGATTTCACATGGTTTTCGTCTGCTGCTCCTATAACTTTCTTGGGTGGTTTTACAGGGCAGTTCCGAAGAAAATGACCAGTAGTTCCGCAGTATAAACATAATTGCAGTTGCCGTCTTCTCTCTCTTTCCTTCTGGGTTAAGGGTCCTTTAACTCCCCCGATTTGCATAGGTTCTGAGACATCTACTCCCTTGGAGCTTACGTGGGTTTTAACCAACATCCTGTTCTCAAACTTGGTTCGGTCAGCCTTCCTGGTTTGAGGTCTGTGATCGAGCTGGACCACTAGATCTATATATTCAGCACAGTCTTGAGGCGGGTTCACGATTTGGGCCAAAACATCTTTGAGTTCTCCCCGAAGTCCTCGATGGAATAATGTGATTCGCTTGGCTTCAGGCCATTCGGTTTCCACTACTAATCTATTGAAAGTTGCAATGTAGGATAAAAGATCCTGGTTACCTTGACGTAGGGATAAAAGTTCGTTGTCCAAAGCCTGTCCTCGGGAGTGTCGGGCGAATAGTCTTTCCATGCTTGTTGGAAAACCCTGGAAATCTCGAAGAATCGGGTCATCCTGGTTAACTAGTGGAATGGACCAATCCGCCGCACTGCCGCTGAGATATGACAGTACAAAGGCTACCTTGGCCTGATCGTTTGGGAAAGCTCCAGGTCTACATAAAAAGTGCAAGCGGCATTGATTCATGAATGTTGCAAACCCTTTTGGGTCTCCGGCAAAGCGTTCAGGCGGAGCCAAAGGAACGGCTCCAGGTAAATTTATCTGCACCAGGTTACTCGATGGTACAGGAGCTGGACTTGCTCCAAGTTCTGGTAGAGGTGTTTGTCCAGCCTGGCTGTGTAATAGTTGTCTGGCCAACTCATCAGTTCGTTCTTTTGACACTATCAGTTCCCTCCTGAGGGCATTGGTTTCTTGGCGGGCACTTCGGCCCTTAATTCCCCTAATAATTGGGCCAACTGATCAGTTTCCGAGGTCTCAATGACGCCCAGGTGGGTATTTGTGGGTAGGCTTCGCGTTCTGTTACGCTCACCTGGTTCCCACGGGGGCGTCGACCGGAACTGGGCCGCTGTTGTTTCCACCAGCGTGACGAGTAGCGCCGAGATGACTGACTGGACTGGCCCGCTCAGCCTAGTTTGTCTGGCTCGCAGGAATATTCTTCTGCAAAGGAAAAGAGGAATTAACCACCCGTGGAATTGAGTGTCAACCCACCTTCCCCACTCCCGTTGTCTTCCCACAGATCACTCTTGATGTCCTCTCCTTAGTCTCACCTGATGGTTTGGAAGGATGAGCTCTCCATCCTGCGTCGACCGCAGTGGCGCGTTGATGACCAGTTACTTCACTGGCGTAGAGGAATTGGTGAGTTCCAGTATTGACTCTAAAGTCCAATTGTTCATAAGAGTTCAAATGTCTGATCTTCACTCTGTCCGATTCCTTGCAGGTTGCCGATTAATCCACTTGAAGATTTCCAAATGGCAATTGGTAAGATTCAGGTAAGTCTATTGTGGTTTTCCCCTTAGGGGCCGGGGTACGGCGATGAAGCAGAGTTGACTGCGCCGACCCGAGATGAGGTGAGTACCCCCTGTGGTAAATCATGTAAATCCTTGGGGGTAGCTTGTATAGCCTTAGAGAGTCCCCTTGCTCACCTTGCTGTCTTTGTCTCCTAAGGTGTCGGAGGGCGGCCACGAGATGGAGACAGCGTGATGGAATGCTGAAGTAGCGCCAAGCAGGTGAGTTCAGCGCGGCGCCGTAGGAATGCGCAGCAATGCTTCAAAAACTTCTGTCTTTCAGCTCCGTGGAGAAATGGATCAGGATTCAGGTAAGGATTAAAGTTAAAACTCCTGTTCTAACCTTTATCCTTCTTTTCTTCTTGTTTCAGGAGTCCCAGGACTGAAGCGGGCGTGGCTGAAGACTGGAGCTGCTGAAAACACGGTGAGCGTTACGCTGCAGCAAGCAGAATAACGCGAAGCACGTGTGGCTGTCCGGGCGTGGTTTAAATAGCCTTGGAAGAAGATCCAGGTAAGTATTCTTCCACAGCCCCACCCAAGTAACAAAATAGTCCCTTCAGTAAAATAGTCCCTCCTAAGCCTCATTTGGCTTGAGTCTTCATGCAGCATGGTCTGCTTCAGGTAAGTTATCAATAATGAGCCAGGGGGCAGGCATCATGACAACCGGGGAGCTGAAAACACAAAAAGACAATTACGCTGCTATGTCTGGTTCCCCTTTCTGGACTTGCTAGTCGATCAGTGGATCACAAACTGCCTGGCATGCTAAGGCACAGCACCAGCCGAGCCCCCAGTGCCCTTGCAACCCACACAAATCCTGGAACGGCCATGGGAGAGAGTGGCCATCGACTTCTACAGGCCACTGGAATATGGGGAGTATTTCCTTCTCCTAATCAACGAATGCTCTTGATTCCCCATCGTTAAGAGACTAGCCACCACCGCATTTCCCCAGATAGCAGCCACCTTGGATGAGGTGCTCAGTGATTGGGGTATCCCGAGGGTGATCAAGTCCGACAACGGCCCGCCGTTCAACGGCCATGAGTTTGAAGCGTTGGTGAAGCACCTCAGCTTCAAACGCCTTAAGATAACACCCCGATGGCCACAGGCGAACGGCATGGTGGAACGCTTCATGGCATCAATAAAGAAAACACTTCAAAGGGCTTGCATAGAGGCTAGCAACCCCCATCAAGCCCTATGTTAGCTCTTGCAAGATTATCGCAACACCCCGCACAAAGCTACTAACAGAACCCCGGCAGAATTGATGGTTTGGTATGATATACACACACGTATCGTGAGAGACTCCTCGACCCCAGGTGGTGCTGACGCTGAGGGGACCCAGAGGGATGCTGAGGTAAAAGAGAAAACGAAACAAGAGTCGGATGCCAGGCATCGAGCGAGGCCCAAAGACTTCCAGATAGGAGATTAGGTCCTTGTCCAACAGCCCCTGGTAAAGAAGAAAGACCCTTGGTTCGCCCCGAGCCCCATGTGCATCACGGCTGTCAAAGGGACCATGGTGACGGCCCAAAATGAAGACAAAGCGATCAAGAGAAACAGCTCCCTGTTCAAACACTATGTCAAATGAGAAGACGGCGAATCTCCACCCCCGGAACCAGATCCAGTGTCATGGGAGCCACGAGATGACCTGTGGGTCCCACCAGGACAGGAAGCGAGCCAAGAAGGACCCTTGGCTGACCGCCCAGGAGAAGGAGACACGGGCAACTGCCAAAGCAGACCCCAGCGAGTGACGAAGAGGCCGTTACGCTGGGTCGGGGAATGTTAGCCCAGACCTTTGAACATTTGTCTGGGGGTAGTGTTACCATTTGCTGTACCTTTAAGGCACATGCCGGCCACACATGGGGACGTAGTTAGTGACTAGAAGTTGGGGGGAGGAGTGTTGGCGCTGGGGAGCCAGTTTCCTGTTGTATTTCATTAAAGCAAGTTTGTATGTTAAATGCTCCGCCGGCTCCTCATCCTTCTTATTGCGTAGGTGTTATGAAGTAGGTTCCAAGCGCTTTAAGTTAACTTCAAGTACATTTATTTCCAGGTTCTTAGTTACAGATCCACATGGAGACATACAGGACATTAGCTGTGACAAACACCGGCTCCCATCACCCAGGGCCAGCAGCAGTAACTGCCACTACACAGAACACTCACTCAGAACATTCCATCATCCACTCATAAACATTTCAATGACATCACAAGCTACCTCACCTCAGACAGGGACAATACAACACTCCTCCCTCCTTGACTAAACCATATGTGCACAGAACAAGTCACATACCAGAACAACATAGCACAACTACCACCTTCCAAGGTATACGCACACATGACACTCAACTAACAGACGGACACTTCCACGGCCAAACCCAACCATCGAAACATCAGATCCTGACAAACTACATTATATGTACCAATCGCAAAAATACTGTCATCCATCTACCTGTTCCTGCCACAAACAAGCAACGGGGCTCTCACCCCAGGACCTAGCAAACCCTAAAACTGGGCTACTTCACCTACATTCCTAAACCACCTAAAAGCTGCTTCACCTCCTACCACCTGCCCCCGCCTACAACAACGCGGGTGTCCAGGCTGCCACCCTGGAACCCCAGCAGGCCTCTAGACTGCCACTCTAGAGAACTGAGACCTCATAGCCTCCAAAAAGACAACCACAATCTCACTCCAATAGGGATTCAGAAAGTGGAAACACATAACATCACTGAAACCACAAACACTCAAGGACTCAACACCATACACATTACACCAGACCAGGTTGTACAAACCTTCCAAACACATTGGGAGCAGTGGGCACGCACTCCCAATGCCAACATCAACGACTGGTAAAAACTAAACAATCTTATTAGCAAAGGTGGCATCCTCACACAAGTAAACTGTTGAACTTATAGATAAAACGAAATCCACAATAAGTGCCAACAAGTAACATATAAAACAATTTACTCATCATCTCAGGACATACCACACCCGATACCAACGGGTATTACCAGGCGTCCGCAGCTACCCCTTTACCATCAGCTACCTGCTATCCTATGTGATGAGAAGGGTAAAAACCCTAGAGGAGGCGCTACCTCCCTTACAGAATAACCTCATAGCTGTTAAACCTTTACCAGAATCAGGTAACTGCTATAAACCAAACCAACACCCAAACATGCATTTCTAAAATCCTATTCTAAAAACCCTAACTTTCTTTATAAAAGAGCCGAGGCGCTACCTCACTCTAGAACAATCGCATGGGTGTTCAACTTTTACCATGGCAGGTAACTACTAAAACCAAACCAAAACAATGTAAGGAAAACTACATCCCCCACTGACATTACCCAAACAAATTCAAACCATGCATTTCACACTGCACCACTTCCATGCTGAATGTGAGTTCACCCATTACCCAACACTCACTGACTCTCTCCAATCCTATCTTAGATTCATCATAACATGCATTCCAAAATCATAGAATGCTGCAATCATATGCTGTAAACAATACATGAACTGCATTGAAAACATTTGTGTTGTGCACATTTGAATACCATAACCATGTTGCTCATAGAAAGTAAAATCCCCAAAACTAACACTTTTATGAACTTACACGTCCATAGCCAGTTTTGGGCTCTAATGAGAACCTATGAGTCCATAGCTAATTTTACCAGCTCTAATGACATGTGCAATATAGCTGAAAATCCTCAAAATAATTAAAGCTATCACACACACACATACCAACCATCTTACACTAATAGCAATTATTTATGGACATTAGTGTCCATGTGCCATGGTGCTTGGCACTTGAAACCTGCAATTCCTCAATAGAATTATACTAAATACCCCACAATACCACATATTACCACACTATATTGTCACCGTTTCACTTATCCATTAACATAACAGAACAGCGCCGTTTAAGATGCATGTGTATCTTCTATAAACACAAACTCATTTGCATCCTCGCGGTGCCCCCATTCTACAAACTCTCAGCACACGAAGGCACTCACCATCCTGCACTTGCAAAAATCCCCCGTCAGTTATGCATGGGATAATTACAGTCTTAAATTACCGAACATTTATGGAAGTTATTATCTGCACTGCACCCCACCATACTGCCGTGACCCAACAACGTCACCTTATCTGTTGGCCGCTACATGACGCCTCACTAACTGAGACGGGGCGGCATGCTTGCATCACAATCCGCCGAAAAATGTCTCTTTTCCCAAGCAGAGACCACAGCGTTCGGCACCAAAACAAACCATGTCTCTTGGATCCGATTTCTGAAGCACGTTTCCGCATATCAACGTTTATCCAGCACTGTGACTGGCTGCTCAGGATTTCCGGATCACGTGCAGTGCGCAAGGTCCCTTACTCTAATCAGGACGTTTTTCATATCGCTCCATCGCTGTGCAGAGCACCCTGACTTCCGTGGAATTCTTGCCCCAGGATTCGCATACACGCAAGTAGAATGTTAACTATAAAGCGTTCCTATCCATCGTCAACTCCCCAGAGTTCAGTGTGACGTCATTAGTCCCAAACACGCTGTGGAGCAGTGAATATCTCCCACTGACCAAGGGTCAGTTTGTTAGATATCGATCACAGAGTCGCAGCGAAAAGCGATCATCTCCAATCTCTTCCACACGTTGCCGACTATTTAGCATTCATAAGGGGAACATCTCACAGGACAGTGCAAGACAGCTTCTGTACGCCATTTCTTCACTTTTCGAGCAAACACCAATATTTCACAATTCCGCCCGTATTATAAAATGTCTAGTCTGGTTTCACAGTGTCATGCACATTCTGCTGCTTACGAGCATCACCAGTAAACAGGCCCAGGTTCTCCTTATTCCGGATAACTGCTACAATCCCCATAAGCGGACGGACCAAGCACTTCCATTACCTATAGGCTGCCCCAATACCTCGGATAACTTCTGCCAGCTCTCTCATCACTTGGGCCAGCTCTACTCCTGCCTGAGGCACAGCACTCCTTCTTGTGACTAGGCACCCGATCCCTCAAGCTACGGGGCCTTGTACAGTTCCTTTCCCTGCGTCCTGGGGAAGCATGTCGGGGCTCCTCCCTGACAACCCCCTGGGGCCCAGCATGCCCACAGGTTATGAGCGCTGGTCCCACAAACAGTGGGGCTTTCTCCCTCTGGCACCCCCTGCGCCCTGGGTGATGGGACTTACAGTTTCTGGGGGCGGTGTTGTCCTTCTCCAGTAGCTTGTCCTTCCTGCACCCCACGCAGCAGGGTCCTCAGTCCTTCAGCTTGTGGCACGTAGGTTACCAAAGACCGACTCGTCGCCATTGTTATGAAGTAGGTTCCAAGCGCTTTAAGTTAACTTCAAGTAAATTTATTTCCAGGTTCTTAGTTACAGATCCACATGGAGACATACAGGACATTAGCTGTGACAAACACTGGCTCCCATCACCCAGGGCCAGCCAGCTGTAACTGCCACTACACAGAACACTCACTCAGAACATTCCATCATCCACTCATAAACATTCCAATGACATCACAAGCTACCTCACCTCAGACAGAGACAATACAACAGTAGGCCCAGTCCGGGCTACTTCCGAACAGCAGGAGCACTTTACTGCGGCTGCTCCAGATTCTGTCATTTCCCCAGCTACTCCTCACACTACTGTAAATTGGCGACCCAGCTCCCCATATTGCACCCTACCCGTGCCTCCAACAGCCAAAACAATCAGCAAGGAGCACAGGCAAGTGTGATGCTTTTCAAGACCCGGTGGCACGTGCATGATGCACGCGGCTGCTGGGGATGATGGGATATGGGATATGTAGTCCGAAACACCATCCGCGGCCCCAGTGAATCACAGTGCCAGGGCTTGTTACCAGGCCTGATGATAATGCCCACATGTAGCCCCACAAAACCTCACAGTACCTCATCTCTGCGTACCATAAGCAATAATAACGCCTTCTTGAATCCAAAATATTCTCTACCTCGTATTCATCCTTTCCATCTGCCATCATAATCGGTGGCTTTGTGGGTCGAGCTCCAGTCGCTGCAGGTTTAATTAGAGATATCTGAAATACGGAATGTATTTTTAAGGTTCCAGGCAACTTCAGTTTAATTGCTGTGTCAGATACACATTTAACAATTACATAAGGCCCAATGAAGTGAGAGATGAGTTTACATTCTCCCATCATGCACATGTTCTGCGTGGATACCATACCTTCTCCCAAACCACATACTTAGGGGATTCTTGTCTTTGTCTGTTGGCATATGTCTTGTAAGTTACTTTTGCCTTATCCAAGTTTTGGCATGCCTTTTGCCTGATGTCCGCAAGCACCTGTTTGCGCTCCATCAGTGCTGGCAAATTTACTGTCACCAGAGTATGTTCTGGGATCATGTCTTGTCCTTGACCGTATAAACACATGTTGGGTGACATACCCAAAGAAGTATGTTCTGAGTTTTTCTATTGTATGTGAACTCTGCTACCCAGAGAGCCTTCACCCACGAGTTAATTCCATCTGCCAACAAGCACTGCAAATATTGCTCCATGGTTTGGTTCACCCGCTCGTTTTAACCATCTGTTTGTGGGTGGTAACTTGTAAATGGCGTACCGCTGATTTCTAACAGCCGACAAAAGGTGTGCCAAAACCGTAATGTGAATTGCGCACCCTGATCAGACACAATGGTATGAGGTAACCGATGGAGTCATACAATGTTTTGAAGAAATAACTTTGGTAACTGCCCTACTCTTGGAATACCCACACAATGGACACCATTTGCCTGTTTCGAGAAATAGTCAACCATGATGGTGTTGTGCCCATTATCCTCTGGTACCTGAGTAGTTTAATCCATAGATATATGTAGCCAAGGCCCTTCTAACATGGGTAAAGAATGAAGCAACCCTCACTTTTTCACATGATCAGCCTTATTCCTCATGCAGGTATCACATAGTTGGATATAGACATGTACTTGTTTCTTCATACCGAGCCACCAAAAGTATCTTTCCAACATTTGCAGAGTCTTCCGTTCCCTTGCCTGTCCCCCTAAGGGGGACTTATGGCATCACAGTAACGCTGTGTCCCTCAATTGTGCCGTAGAAAGGAATAATCGGTCTGCATGATAAGGTAAACCCTCCCGCAGAGACGTGAGCAAGTCCATTGACACCCATCACTGTAAGTCCTCTTTCTTGAAATGTTTTCTGGAAGGATCCACCAAATAGTCAGACAAAATAGGAAGGTTGAAAATCAATAGAGAAAACGTAAAGAATTGTTTACACGCACAAAATTACAGTACTAAATCATCCGCAAAAACCACAATTACGATAATTTTCATAACAGAGCGTCTGCATATAACATGCTCATTAATCTATGCAAAGACTCAATATACTCCAACCGGTATCAGCAATGCACCTAATAGTTTAACGTTTCTTCTTCACACATAGCATAGATGGAACACCATTTGCACGTTGAACAAATTTAAATGTAAACATAATTTTTGACGGAACGCCTATCACTTATTGGCCTCACGCAAAATAATAACAGAGTCATTCATTCTGCAGGTCACCTGCTCCTTATTTAGCCAGGACTATAGATGGTCAGTTCCCCATATATGGCTATAGATGGTCAATGCCCAGGAACTTGCACCATTTTGCAGCCGCTACCATTAATTCCAATTAGTACTATTATGGCAATGCCTTGCAAATACCTATCATATGCCTACAAAAAAGCCTAAACTGTTGAACTGTTGACCAGGAAAGTGCCTGTTTAATGTTAAGTTTTATATTCATTAAAAAAAAACTGCATGTGAGTTCGCACTCAGAATTTCAAGGAAAAACGAATTAACATATAATGGTAATTCAATAATGGTATCAGTGCTAACACTGGGTGGCTCATAGCCTAAAAGCCACTGTGGCACATGCGAGCGTTCACAAATCTGTCTGGCAGTGTGAGAGAGGCCCACACCCAACAGAAAAGTTAGAGTAGAATCCTAAACACAGCTGGACTTGAGAGTCCCGTACAGTGGGAGAGAGGCCTAACCGAACAATTGAGTACAATACTAAAGACAGCTAGATCTGAGAGTCCTGTACAGTGGGAGAGAGGCCCATGCCCAACAGAACAACTGAGTACAATGCTAAACACAGCTAGATTTGAGAGTTGATTGAACAGTCGAGTACAATACTAAACACATCTAGATTTGAGAGTCATTTGAACAGCTGAGTACAATACTAAACACATCTAGATTTGAGAGTCAATTGAACAGTTCAGTACAATGCTTAGCGCGGCTAGATTTGACACTCCTGTATAGTGGGAGAGAGGCCTCCGCCTAACTGAACAGTTGAGTGCAATGCTAAGCACAGCTAGATTTGAGAGTCCTGTATAGTGGGAGAGAGGCCTACGCCTAACAGCACATTTGAGCACAATACTAAACACATATAGATTTGAGAGTCAATTGAACAGCTGAGTACAATACTAAACACATCTAGATTTGAGAGTCAATTGAACAGTTGAGTACAATCCTAAGCACGGCTAGATTTGAGAGTCCTGTATAGTGGGAGAAAGGCCTACGCCTAACTGAACAGTTGAGTACAATACTAAACACATTTATATTTGAGAGTCAATTGAACAGTTGAGTACAATACTAAGCACGTCTACATTTGAGAGTCAACTGAAGAGTTGAGTACGATACTAAACACATCTACATTTGAGAGTCAATTCAACAGTTGAGTACATTGCTAAGCACGGCTAGATTTGAGAGTCCTGTATAGTGGGAGAGAGGCCTACACCTAACAGAACAGTTGAGTACAATACTAAACACATCTAGATTTGAGAGTCTCGGAGGGAGGGAGACAGTGGAAAATAATCACAGTGTTTTAGATAAGTTCACTAAGTGGCTAGGATTCCAGGGTAGAGTAATTGCTCTACTCTCAACCCAGGCCACTCCTACCATACTGGTCCTAGTAGTTGCTGGTTGATGACTGGTAACTGGATTCCCCTGTGGACACCTGCACACACTTTCTGGAGCCACCTCTGTTGGAGCTGCCCTTTGCCTTGGGGCCATTAGCTGCAGGGGCTGCTCGGGCAGAGGGCTGCCCTAGGAGGGTCTGTTAAGTGAAGCAATCTAGCCAATTGGCGGACAAAAACTAGGTCAGGCATACACGAACTAGGTGCCAATCGGGGGAAGTGGGAGGGCAGGGAGGTGGGAATTTGAGTCAGGAAGTGGGAAAGGAGCAAGCTATTCAGTACTAGCATGGTCCTCAGACAATTAGAAAACACACACATTTCGTCAAATTATCAGCCTGGGAGGGCCCAGAGCAGGATGCACTCATTGATGGGATTCAGGTGTACAGGTGTACAATAGTAGTGAAAAAATCTCAAAGGAGAAACCAAAGGGTTCCAAGCAACACTGCACATAGGGTGTTGTGTGCTAAAACAGTAAAACAAAGATGCCTTTAAAGAGATGTGGAAGAAAGCAGGCTATATAAAAGGTAAAACAGTGCATAGTTCCAAATGTCAGAGCTCATTAGAATGAAAGGAAAAAGGCTCCCCTCATTGAGGATAGAAAGAAAAAGGTCCAGCAGTTCAGCAAAAAGTGCTGGGCGTCTTACTTGGAGAGGGGATTCAGCATAAAACTAATACATCTCACTAACAGTCCTCGCGGCATACTGATTTCAGTTTGATGAGGCATAGACTGCTGTAAATGATAAAGAAAATGTTCCTGGCGCTATTTAAAGGACTTGGAAAACTCATGAGCAAACAAATAAATCTACACATAACCACACAGATACAACCAACAGCTCAACACTGCAGGTGCATCTCTCTCAACATCCAGAGACATGTAGAAGATGAAATACCGTGCTTATTGGAACAAGACATAATCGAACCTGCATCAGAACCCACACCGTGGGTATCCCCTATAGTGCCTGTGCCCAGAAAGGAGAACAGCACCAGCACCCGTATCTGTGAAGATAGGAGAGCTCCAAATATAGCTATAGAAAGAGAATGACACTTAGCACCCAGCATGATGGATATGATGCATCTACCACATGGTGCAAAATTGTTCTCAAAGCTGGACTTAAATAAGGGTTATCACCAACTAGAACTGCATCCTTCATCCAGATACATCACCACTTTCTCCATACATCTGGTACTTTTCAGGTATAAGTGGCTCAGCTTTGGAGTATCGTCAGCGGCTGAAATATTTTTAAAAAAATGAAATCCATCAGGTCATCAAGCACATCACAAATTGCTTAAACTGCAGCGATGACGTTTTCATATTTGGCACCACCTAGAAAGTGCATGATGACATGCTAAGAAGAGTGAGCATGGTACTAGATGTACATGACTAAATGTTGACAAGTGAGAGCTCAGCAAATCGACCCTAAAATCTTTGGTCACATATTTTCAAGCAACTGCCTGTAACTGGACCCAGAGAAACCACAAGCATTAGTGGAAGCCCCCACACCCACCTCTGTGTCTGCGGTCAGATCATTCCTAGGAATGGCAAGCTATTGTACGTGATACATTCAGGACTTTGCGTCGTGAGCACTCCACTCCGACGACTTACAGGAAAAGGGCAGGAATTCTCCCAGTCAAATGAGTGCGAGGAAGCATTCCAAGAGATCAAGAAACGCATTGCCTCTGCATGCTGCATCACATATTACGACCCGGACCTCAACACAGAGGTGACAGTCGATGCCAGCCCCATCATTCTAGGGGCTGATTCTAGCCTAAGCAAATCCAGGAGCCTCGTCTGATTCCCCGAGATGCATAGTAGTGTATGCCAGCTGAAGCCTCTCAGCAACAGAATAGAAGAGTCTGGCAGTGGTGTGGGCATGTGAACATGACCATCTGTTGCTATATGGACGCCCTTTTACAATCATCACTGATCATCAGGCCATCACCACTCTATACGGCAAACCTACGGCCATGATGCCACCACGAATTGCAAGGTGGGGACTCAGGCTACAAGAATACTCATTCAATATCACACACCACCCGGGAAAAAATAACAACCCTGCAGACTTCCTGTCCATATACCCACTTCCAGCCCACGATGAGCGGCAGTCCATTAAAGCAAACTAGTACATAAACGACCTGTAAAGCAACGCCCTCCCCAAGTCCATTACAAGTGCACAAATTATAGAGGCCCTGGGGAATGACAACCTACTCCATAAAATACACAAATTCCTGATGTCAGGTCAGTGGCACATCAGAAACAACCATGGACAACCGCTATCCCCAGATCAAGAGAGACACTTTCACACATTCAGACTCATCAGACATACACTGTCCATGTCTCCAGAAGGACTCTTGCTGAAAGAGAACAGAATTGTCATCCCTACAAGCCTGCAGGAGCAAGTGCTCGCACTCGCTCACTCTGGACATACGGGAATCGTATCAACAAAACGACAACTCTGAACCAAGGTGTGATTCCCACAAATGGACGAAAGGGTAGAACAGCTGCTAGGCAAATGCATTGCTTGAAAATCAGTCGCTGCATGCACTTTTCCTGCGCCTCTCAAGATGTCATGAATGCCTTTGCAGGTATGGGACGGAGTTGCCATTAACATGTTTGGGCCATTGCCCAACGACAAGTAAGTACTTGTGATCATGGACGAAATGTCCAGATTCCCGGAGGTACATCTCATTCACTCTACCAGCACCCAGGCAGTAATACCTTTGCAGATTACGGAATCCTGTCCATTGTGAAATCGGACAATGGCCTCGCATTCATGACTTCGCCATGTTTGCGGAACATCTTGGAATACAACACCGCAAGATCATGCCACTGTGGCTACAAGCCAATGGAACAGTGAAAAGGTTCAGGGCGAATCTAAAATGCACTCTCCAGGTCTGCTACATCACCAAAAGTTCCTTTATGCAGGCAATATGCACTCTGTTGAGGGACTACAGAAACACCCTGCACAGCTCAACAGGTACATGTCCCTCGGCACTAATGTTTGGTCGAGTAATAAAAACCACACTGCCACAAAACCCCAATGCGTCCCTCCCTACAACATACGCTGACACCACAAGGTCAAAGGACAAGGAGAGCAAAACAAAGATGTAGGAGTATGCTGACCTGTGGAGGAAAGCAAAACCCAGCAGTTTTCAAATAGGAGACCAGGTGCTGGTAAGACAGACTCAAGACTCCAAAGACGTCCCCGCTTTTAAACCTGTACCAATGACTGTAACACACATACATGGGTCAATGATAACCGCGGCCAATCCCACGGGCACAGTCACCCAGAATTCATCATTCTTTCAAACTTTCGAATGTGACAGGTGCCAGGAAAGCAGGGGCCTCACTGGAGGATGGGACTCCTCTGACCTAGACTCTGAATACGTAGAATAAGACAGGGACCCAGATGACAGTGCCAGTGACTGAACTACAAACGACATTCCATGTGTACGGAGCCCGTCTCGGAAAGTGGTCTGCAAGCCCCTGTGTTCCCTGTTATATTGTTCTTCCAGAAACGAGCTGTTAATGTTGTGGGTTGCAACCCTCGTGTGCTTGTGGGCGGGGTTACCGGCCACCGTCAGTTCGCGCCAGAGATTAAAGGGAGTTGCAAGCACTATCATTGTCTCTGTGCTTTATTGAATTCGGCCCTGTTACGATTGAAGTTCATTGTCTTTCATTGATACGGCATTGAGTTACAACATGTGTAACACTCTTCTTTGAAATCTGTTGACTTTCATGAAAAGCACTACACTGTTGTGTCTGTCTTTTTAGACAGGCTACATAGATAGCAAGATTACACTTGTTCTTATATCAGTTTGGTGGAGGGGGGTGAGAGCGGGGGTAGGGAATGGAGGGTTCCGCGTAGTGGCTGTTGGTCTGGGGTGACCTTGACAAGGAAGAGGAGAGGGCTGCACACAAAAGGTTGCACCCGCGGGATTGCAACCTTTTGTTCAGCAATCGCGGGTGTGACCTTTTGTGCGTGGCCTATAGACATGGAAACCATTTTCAAGATGGTGACCACCATTAGCCATTTGCTCTAAGGTTATACTCATACTAGCTGCTGGTTCACAGCTTTCTGTGAAAAACAGCATTCTCTTAATAAGTTTCCCCCCATTCTTCGGGATGGCTTCGCCGCCTGTAGCAGAGATTGACCACATAGAACGTTTCAGTTAAACCTGATTGACATACTACTGACAGGTGTACCTTTTATGGCGATTTTCTGCTAGAATGAATTGTATAAATTGATACTGTTGGATTTATGAAATATAGAGTGTTAGTAACATTTTCCTTATGCTTACACACTTCAGAGAATATATTTATTTTTTTAACTTTGCCTTGAACTTTTTTTATTATTATTTTATTTTAATGTGATACAGTTTTTTAAACAAAAACTTTACACATAAATCAGAAAATAAATTCTTATTACAATAATGTATAACAACAACTTAGAATAAAACAACCAATTATGGAATGTGGACCTAAAAGAAGAAAATATATTTAAAATATTCACTTGCATTTCATTGTTACAAATTTCAAATTTCATGGGTCACAAGCACCTTTGAGTTTTCACATAACTTCGTATGACAACTCATTTCCTACTGTTGTTTACCAGGAGGTTGGCCTGTCCACCTGTTTCAGATTTCAAGTTTTCCCTTAACCATATACCATACTCTATATAGAGCCAGATGTAGACTAGGATTCAAAGTATTGATACATATATTCCAGAAGTCTTTAGATTTGATATGGTCAAGATTATGTACATATCTACTGTAGTGTTTTATATAAATTAAGCTTAGTCTAGGACATAATGTGAGGACATGTCTCGCAGTTTCAAGTGAGGCTTTGTTCTTACAAATTCTACAGAAACGCTCAATTTTGGGGATGGCCCATTGCGGGCCCAGCCCTGTTAGAGTAGGAAGGTGGTTGATACGTAGAAGTAATAGAAAACGTCTCAGATTATTCGAAGGGCAAAGGTTTAAATATCTTTGGGCCCTTCCAAAAGTGTATAATACATGAGATATGAACCCATAGCTGTGAAGACTCGCAAGATGTCTAAAATTATTCTGCCAATCCCAGATTTTAAGACGTTCCGCCATTTGGGCTTTCAGATGTTCATAACTATCTCCCCAATTAGGGGTCCATTCAATCATCTCAAATAAGTCAATCATTTCTCTCACAAAATAGACCTGCTTATTCCCAACTATGTCTTCTTTTACCGTCCTCAGGAGAGGATTAATCGGGGAGACCTGCACCTTAATGTAAATTTCTGCTCTTTTCTTTAATACCAGAGCTTTTAGGGATGTTAAGCCCAACTCTAATCTTAGAATTGCCATTGGTATTCCCTGTGGCAGACCCAGCAGCTTACGCCAAAAACGACCCTCCAGTACCTGAAGCCAATCCAGATCTATGTGGACTAGAGCTTCCAGCCCATAGATTACCATAGGAGTTAGGCACTGGATATAGAGTTGGCGGGCTGCCCACACAGAGTATCCAATTTTATTGCGCGTGAACTGACATATCATGGAAGTTAATTGTGCTGCTTTTATTTTACGGGCTTGAACACAGGAATGGAAATTTCTCTTACAATCAAATTCAACTCCCAGGTATTTATAGCAGTTGGTATATTGAATTTCCTGTCCTCTTACTTTCATTCTGGGGCGGTTCACTTTGCCATGACTATACAAGATCAATTCAGTTTTCGTTTGGTTGATTGTGAGTTCGTTCTCCTCCGCATATTCCCAGAGCCGCTTAGCCGAGCGTAAGATGCCACTGAATGTGTGGTCGAAAATGACCACATCATCCGCATAGGCCAGGACTAAGCAGTGCTGAGCACCAACTTTAGGAGGGCAATTACTCACAGTTCCCAAATACTCGGGGATATCTGAGACGAACAGATTATATAATATGGGTGCAGTGACACATCCGTGTTTCACTCCTCTAGTTTGCTCTACCGCCCTAGTAGTGGATCCACTTCCGTCCAGCCTCAGCTGTACAGAAGTGTTATGATGTAATAGTTGTAGATAATAGAGCAATCCTTCAGGGCACGCCAGGCTCCTAAGCTTCCTCCATAACTTCTCTCTATTCACCGTATCAAACGCAGCCTTAAAATCAATATATAAGGCATACAGAGGCGGGTTGTTCGGGGATAAGGCTTTATCTCTGAGGCTATTCATAATATAAAGATTCTGGACAGTAGAATAACCGACTCTGAATCCACTTTGGTAGCGGTCCAGAATCCCTTCCTTCTCTGCCCAACACTGTAATTTCTGCAATAATAGGGAGGCAAATAATTTGCCAGAACAATCTAACATGGAGAGCAAACGATAATTACCAGGATCCGACCTGTTACCTTTTTTAAATACCGGCACTAAGATTGCTCTTTGCCATGTCTCTGGAATTATCCCGTCCTCTAGGACTTTTTCAAAAAGAATTTTCAGAAAATTAGCCCAGAAGACTGGATTTCTCTTCATAAGAAGATTGGAAAGACCGTTTGGGCCCGGGGTTCGAGAGGCTTTAAGTTTGGTAATCTTGTCTATCAGATCTTCCAAATGAACAGGGAACAACTCAGGGGCATGGTAAGCAGTAGCACATATTGCAGGATACGCTACCTTCGTGCCATTGCGTGTCTCCAGGAAATTAACCCATTCCTCGGCATCAATTGGGTTAATCTGGGGGGTTACCCTATTCCCCCTAGCTTCTCCCAGAAGTGCCCAGATGTTCCGGGCATTTCTTGAACAGATAGTTCTCACAGTTTTTTTGCCAATTAGCCAATTTCTGCGATCTTTTCCAGTATTTTAACCAAGTCCTATATCTATTTTTTACCTCTCTAACCTTGGTATGTATATCCATGACAGGGTATGTATTAGTTCTAATTCTACGTATATCCCTTCTCAGGGTCCGTTTAGCATCCCGAATTGTCTTATCATAGACCTCAATCGCGCCCCGTTCTTTAATGACAAATGATGATTTTCTTGTTACATATTTAGCTGTGAAATTGTAAATCCATCTTTCTAAGTCTTCAGCTGTAGACTTGACAAACTTAGTATGATAATCATTATTCCACTCACCACAATCGCGACAAGCTTTCAATATATTTTTCTCAGACCAAATTAATCGCGAACAGGCATGGTTAACCAACAGGTTTCCTACCGCTATTCTTGGGGGAGAATCAAAAGCACAATCTAAACTCAGACTTAAGCTTCTGTGATCACTCCAGTCATTATCTATAATTACCATGTCATTAACTAAGGATGCCACCTCGGGGCTGATGAAACAGTAATCTAGGGTGCGACAAGCAACACCTGCTCTCCAGGTGAAATGTCCCGGACGGTCACTCATCGTTCGACCGTTCAGGCATTCCAATTCCCAGCTTTTCATAAAACACATCCACTTCTCCCCTTCGACATCACTGAGATCTTGAAACATGAGGGGGTGCGGGTGTAAATGCTTATTATTAGTCGTTCCTCCTTCCCCTTTCATAGAGCAATTAAAATCCCCAGCAAGGACAATAAGACTATTTTGACATTCATTAGTCCACTCGATAAAAAGATCATGCAGTTTGTCTTGTATTTGATCGCTCTTTGATGCATCGTAGGGGTTGTAAATGTTAACCAGCAAAAGTTTAGTCCAGTTATTCTTAAAGGGAATAACCACCTCCACCGCATTGATGTTATCCTCCGAATCGGTAGCTATTTCTCTGGATGTTATAGATTTTCTTACCCCTATCATCAGTCCCCCATAAGGTCTCCCCACCGGACCTTTTTTGGCATGGGTCTGGTATAATTTATAACCATCTATTATGATTGGTGCAATTAACCAAGTTTCCTGCAACATAAAAAAAGAGTAATTCATGATGTAAGATAAAGACCCATTAGTCGCAGTGAAGTGCTTAAAACCCCTGGTATTCCAGGATAGTAAGGAGCAAATTCAAGGTCTATTTATTGCCAATGGTAAAGCTTCCGCAAGCCACTTGAGAGTGTTCTGAATGTCACACATTTGCACTTGGTTTCCAGTGAGGGAAGGCAACTTAGTTTTATTATCAATTTTAATTGACTTGAGATTATGTTTATCTATAAACTGGTTGTTAGTAATCTGTGGATTGTTCTACTAAGTGCTTTAGGAATTGTGTTGAGATTAACTGGATGTTCGAAAATGTGTTATTAATGCTGCTAATTAAATTGTTTTACATTTGATTTAGAAATGATTGAAATGTACTCTTTTTACCTTTGACGTGTGCAACAATGTTTCCACAGGGTTGTCTGTGGAACCTTCTTAGAAATGTTATTCAGTATTGGGGATTATAAGATGTTTTGAAACTGTGGATGTTATTGCTTGTTGTGAAACCTTGTTAAATCTATGTGAAGTCGTTATAGTTTGATGAAAATTGTATAAAGAGAATTAAAAAAAAAGAAGACATCTCATTCAGTAAGAACCACAGCCGGTCTGTTCCCCATAGTCGCAACCACACTGCTGAAATGTTTTCGCAATGTGTCTTTCAGACCAACACAAAGATGCAGCTTCTTAATTTGAACATTTACTCACGTCTATTCATCGACGTGGCTATAGACACGCAGGTTCTTTTCAAAAGACTGATTCGATACGAGCTCACGTTGGCCTGTGCTAGAGCTCTGTGTGGGACTGGTTCCCTTTCCTGTCTTGTGAGTATATCTCCCACCCAGATTTAAAACACCGTCCAGCTGGACATGAGGTGTCTTGAATTGGTCTCCCCCTGTGACTCAAAGCAGAGTACTTTGTAAAAACGATGAACTTGCATTCAAAGGGAATTAGCGAGTACCGCAGACTATTGCGAACCAAGAATCTGAATATTTATTTATTTGCATTTTTAAAGCGCTCACACAGCCCACAGGCATAGAGGCACTGTTACGGGAATTGTTTGTTTTCTAGTTACGTAATTGTTTTTGTTTTAGTTGCATATTTATAAGCGTTTATATACCCAGAGATTTCAAAGCTGCAGACCCGGGATCGAACCTGTGTTGTTTCATGCTGTCTTGCTTCCAAGGCGAGCATGTTGCCTGCTGAGCTATCCACCCGGGGCTATGAAATGGCAAACCTCTTCTGTGATAGTGTAGAGGGTAAGAGACCTTCATGTAGATGTGTGTAAACAATTCAGTTACGTCTTGCCCTATTGGGACAGGTAGAAGGCACTATGGCACTTAACTAAAACTATATAAAGCAGTTGAAGAGGGAGAACCGCACTGGGCAAGGACTAGTGGGTAGATAAGGAAGTGGAACCCGGACCCGGTACCTCACCATTCCCATTGGAGCCCCCATAGGGCTCAATGGGAATGGGGAGCATGCTAATAACAGGCCTGTTATTAGCATGCTGGTCCTTTAGCGGCTCCCACTAAGGGCGCCTGGTAAAACCAGCCGCCCTTAGTGGGACCCGCTAAAGGACCTCGTAGTGCGGCAGTAAGGGGTTAACGGCACCGGCACCATTACCCCTTACCGCCAAGGTCCTAATGACCCCCTATGATTGGTAACTTTGCATCCCAGCTGTACGCAATCTGTAAAATTGGATATATGAGCCATACTCTGCAAATCAGCATTGCTTTGCTTTGTGTACTGTGGTGAAGCCACAGTCCTCACTGCAGAAATGTTGAACTAGTACAAGCTCAATTTTGAAGAGTATAAGCATCAGTTCAAAAATTGCTATGGTGAAAAAAAGGTGTCCGTTCAGTACACTTTTGCACAAGGGCTATGTTTGACCAAGTGCTGATATGGCATCGTGTTAGCACTACGGGGAAACGCCCTGCCGCAACAATTCGTCTTTATTTGCACTGTGCCAATTTCTGCATTAGTGCTAATACCATGCAAAATTCCACTGGCACTAGTGAAAAATCTCAGTAATGAGGTGCTGTACATTGAATGTGTGCCACTTGAGATGCTGTACAAGACTGTACATGTGTGTTTTTTCTGAGAAAGGGCACGGGCACAGATTTGAGATTATGTGGCATCCTTCCGACTTGTTTGCCTTATTTATGTTTATTTTAAAGTTGTAACCCTAATATCACAATGTCACTGCAACTTAATTTGTATGTATTTTACAGAAGTGTGGGAGCACCACCGCTGAGGACGAAAATGGTCCAAATAACCTGTTCTATGGGATGTGTCCCACTCAGGAGGGTCTACAACCACCTTTTAGCTCACGTTACCTTTCACAGAGGAGAAATAGCCATTTGCACATCAGTCTGGTCCTACCACAATTAGCTTTTATGTGTCTTGTGTGTGTTTATTAATAAGTTCAAGTGACAACACCAGAACGTATGGCCCTTGTACTTCATAAATGGTCCTTTCCCACTTATATAAATGTCTGTGCATGCTCATGCGCGTGTCTGTCTGTGTACGTTTGTGTTTGTTTACTAACACTAACACGGACAAGTGATGGTGAAGTTCCTAATTGCATTGCCAGGTGGGTCAGTGCATTGTTGATACAGATTACAGCTTGTCAGCAGATGCACCAGCTCACGCAGGGGGCGCTAGAGGGGCCGCTTGCCTCCTCTCACCGAGAGAGGTAGTGCCTGCCCCCCTATCGTCCGGCCGGAAACAGCCTGGCCTGGGGAGGCACTTAAATAGCCTGGCTCGCCGCCTTTCACCGAGGGGGAGGATGTGCGTGCACCCCTGTGGTCCGGCCAGCAGGGGCGTTGCTAGGGGGGGGCTAAGGGGGCAATAGCCCCTGATCTTTTGGTTGTAGCCCCGGATAGAATCTCAGGAGCTACAGCCAAAAGACTAGCTAGCCCCCAGTCCCAACAGTTCCGTCATCAGCTTAGCCCCGGGTCTTTTCCAGACCTAGCAACTCCCCTGCCGGCCAGAAACAGCGCTGCGTGGGCAGGCACCTTGGCTGAGAGGGGCATGTCTCTTTTCCAGCCCAGGCACCAGCTATGTTCCCACAGCTGACAGTGAAGCTGCAGCCTTATTGCAAATTACTGAAGAATATCAGAAAAGGTGTGGAGATGTATAATTACTGGCCAACCCATGTCACCATCACAACATTCAACTTGCAAACAGAATAATGTTTTATTTTTTAAATAACGTTCTCCCAGAGCCGCCATTTGCCACTGGTCCGATAATAGGCACAAAAGAGAGCATTGCTAAGAATGAGATACGGCGCTGACACTGAAGGTCACTCACGCACTGAGCTGGGCTGCAGCATTTGGGTACATTATCACTAATGATAACCCACAGGAGAATGGAGGATGGCGGGAGCAGGCGCGAAGAGACTTTTCCACACGAGTAGCAGGCCCAGGGGGAGGTGTATTAATAAGACTCAACCCCTGTGAGACTCCAAAAGCCACAACAGGTCACAAAATGCCTGGAGCTGAAAGTAAAGTGGAGAAGGAGGATTTCACGCTGGAACAATGACTCATGTTTATAGCCTTTGATAGCTGAGCTGGAAACAGCACCGTGACCTTAAGCCTGAAAGTGGTCACCGTCAATTCTCTCAGGTTTCTGTGGTGAGTAGAAAGAGTTAATCCTCGTTCGGTGAAGAGAGGTGTTATTTTACATACTGCAAGCATCATGATGCCATATGAGTCCAGTAGATAAGTCTCAAGACTTGTGCCTTAGTTGGGGCTCCAAATAAAGTCTTAAACGCCCTGTTACATGGAGACATGGGAACAACATCGGCAAGGAGGACACGCAATGCAGTGTATGGGACTCAGCGGTAGGGTTACCAGTTTTGTTTTTTTAAACGGGACAGGCCATAGACATACAAATAGAACTAAAGTAAACACAAATACAACTGTAGTCCTACTTCTATGTTGCCGGCCTGTTACAGGGGTGTGGGAGGGTGCTCCTCTCATTGGAGGAGAGCTGCCGGGAGGGGAAGGGGGAGAAAATGCGGGTGTGAAAAGCATTCACGCGCAGCAAGAGTTGCGCCGGGCCCAATTTCGGTATTTTGAAATCGGGTCCCGGCAAAAACCGGGACCGTAGCCACCCATCCTTTCAACCCCGTGATGGGGTTTATAAAATTCAAAAACTCCCGGGACCCCCGGACGGAAGGCGATTTCCCGGGACTATCCCAGTAAAACCGGGATGTCTGGTCACCCTACTCAGAGGGCCTCAGAGACCCCAGGTGAACAGAACAGATGATAATTCCAGATTTGGGGAAAAACATTGTTTTGGCTGCCCAGTTTTATTTTTTGTTTCACAACATCATACACCGAGGAGAACATTAGTTACAAATTAATTGGGAGCAAAATTATTAAACCAGATGTTGCCAATAGTGCCAAATGTCTCTACCCGCTATTTGGCCGAACTGCTTCCCAAAAATTGAAATCTCCCAAATGACGGCAAACACCTTGGGGTGCGAAATGACGACCCCAATACCTTTACCATTAGTTCTGACACTTCCCCACTGCCCCAGAGCCCCTTATTACCATTGATCCCTGACGTCACTTTCATGCTGGGGGGGAAAGGACTTCATTTAACAATTTTTGTCATTAGCTCCCACCCCCTTACTTGAGAATCAAAAATAACTTGTCCAATCCTTCTCCGGCCTTCATATCTCTTGAGAGCGGGTAGGACCCCTTTTTTGGAAATGTAAAGAAATATTAAGGCAGCAGGGCCACTGGAAGGTTACAATGAAGGCCTATGCGGCGATATCACCAGTGCTTTAAGTGGGGCAAGAAATTGAGGGGGGGGGGGCTCATGTGGGGGCGTGGCTTGCATAATAGGCGTGGTCTAAGACCGGATGGGCGTGGCCTAAAGGAGTTCAGAGGGGGCAGTTGAAGGCAGACAACGAAACCACATGAGGGGTCGAGAAAAGAAGCTGTTGTAATGTAGGTTAAAGAGGAAGAGCTGAACAATTGTCCTGTGCTGTCCCTGCAGCTTTGCTATAAATGTGTTCTTCTAGCAGGTACTGTGCGCTAGACTACCTCCTGGCAGGATGTCCCCGACCGTATGCTGGCAGTTCCTTTATGCAACTGGTCTAAGTGGTAGGGGACTGCTTTCATGAGTGGACCACTGCCATCTGGCAGGACTGCTCCGACTGTGTCCTGGCAGCTTCTGTCGGCAGGCTCCTCCCTGGATGTATCCTGGCAGCTCCTGTGTGCCAGGCTCTCACCCTGGCAGGGATCAGAGTAAAGATCTGCCCTGTGTGTGGATTGTAGCTGGCTCCTTTATGCCAGACTTGATTCTACCCACTGGAAGAGCTTTCCTCAGGAGAAACGCATGCTCCGGGGGGGGGGGGGGGGGGTGGTGAGGGGCTGCTCTCCTGAGTGTGTCCTGGCAGTGCCTGTGGCGTGGCCCCTTTTAGGGTACGCACGCGACGGAGTGACGTCAACTCCGTCGCGTGCCTGTTTAAATAAACGGGGCGGCTCCTGGTGACGTCAGTTCACCGGGGAGCCCACACCAGCAACATCTCCGTCTCTGTGTCTGATTACCACAGGGGGTGGGGGGCTCACGGAGGCGGCTCATAGGAGACCGCTAACAGTGGCGACGAGACCGGGATCGCTTCCTGGGACACGCAGAGGAGTTCCGCCGCAGCGCAGATGATCAGATGTGAGCGCGCGACGAACTCCGACTGCAGAGAAGGTAGCGACGCACGCGGCCGGCGGCCATTTTGAGTAACAGGCCTCGGAGGCTCACGGCTTCGTAACGAAGCGTCGGTGAGCCATCCGGGCTCAATTTTTGGATATTTCAGCGGCGGATGGCCGCTGAATACAGCACGTGTTAATTTCATGAAGAAATTTTGACAATTTTCACCATTTTCGTCGAGCAGAGGCAGGGAGACTCCATGGGGAGCCTGCTGTTGAACTAGGGGTCTGTCTTTTCCTCTACTCAATTTTTGGACACATCATCGTCTGCATACTGGCTGAAGTGACACCTTCACGAAGATCACAGCTGGTGGTGAGTTGCGGCCCCTTTCTTGCCAATCCTTTGGGGTGCCTGTGCGCTTTCCACCATGAACCAGGCAGCTGCTGCTGCTGCTCCTCCTGCTGCGGGTCAGCCACCGCTTGTGCTTCCACCTGCCCCTCCGCCAAAACCACCGGGGTCCCTACAGCCGATGCCTGAGTTTGATATCTCGGGTGCTCCATCGGGCCTGGGACAGAGGTGGAAGATGTGGATGGACAGGCTGGAGATGTATTTCAGGGCCACTATGGAAACAACGGACGACGGCAAGCTGGCCACCCTCCTGTACTCTGCTGGTCCGGCGGTGCATGAGGTATTTATGTCCCTACAACCGGTGGACGGATCGTTTGCGGCGGCAAAGGAGGCACTTCATAACCACTTTCTGCCAATGGCCAATGCGGACTATGAACGTTTTCTTATGGGAACGGCTCGCCAAAAAGATGATGAGACTCTGGATGTGTTCGTTGGGCGGCTGCGGCGTCTGGCAGCACCGTGTGCCTGGAATGACCCCGAGGTCATGATTAGGAACCAACTCATTCAGGGGTGCAGCTCGGGGAAACTGAGACGCCAGATCCTGCGAGAGCCGGGCATCACCCTCCCTCGCATCCTAGAACTGGGGAGGTGCCACGAGGTCTCTGAACTGCGTGCAACCAGGATGGAAGCGAGTGTTCGCCCACCCAAGGTGGAAGAGATCTGTGCGGTCGGAAGAGGCCGCGGGTTAAGGCGCCCCATGAACAATCAGAGCCAGCGCGCGCAGGGGTCGAATGTCTCGTGCCCGAAGTGTGGCTATGATCTCCCGCACCCTGCGGAGTGCCCGGCGATGGGAGTCAAGTGTGGCAGATGCGGAGGCCCTGACCACTTCGCCAGAATGTGCAAATCTGCCGCCCCCAAAATTGTGCCGAGGGGACCAGTTCGAGCTGGCTTCTTCCGGCCCCAGAGGGCCTCCAACGTTGCCCAGGTGGACCAGGGTGACGAAGGAGCCCCTCAAGAGGAGGAAGAAGATGACGAGGACGAGGAGAACGTGTTTTTCGTGTCCAGCGTGAGCGTGCTCAAGTCCCGCTCTAAAAGACAACCCAGGTGCAACGTGCTGGTTAATGGAGACTCTGTGCCGATGCTAGTGGACACTGGTGCATCTGTGAATGTAATGGCCCGCCAGCATTACAAGAACATGGTGGCCCCACCTGTGCTGGCGGCACCGAGGGCACGCATATTCGCCTTCGGCGGGGACCGGCCTTTGCCTCTAGACGGTGTATTCGTGGCCGGTGTGCAGTATGGGGACTCACAGATACGGGCTCGATTCTACGTTACACCCGTGAGTGACAACACCCTGCTCTGCTGTGCCGCGGCGGAGGCACTGGGCATTGTCACATTCGCCTACGCAGTGTACTTGGAGGACATCCAAGCCCTCCTCGCCAAACATGGATCCCTGTTTGAAGGCATTGGACAGCTGGTGGGTGAGCCGGTCCGGCTCCATATCGATGAATCCATACAACCAGTGGCGCTGAAGCACCGACGGGTTCCTTTCCATCTCAGAGATCTGGTGGATCGTGAACTTGACAACCTCGTGGGGTTGGACATAATCGAAAAGGTTGAAGGACCCACCCCCTGGGTATCCCCCATTGTCATCGCCCGCAAGCCCAAGCAACCCGATGCTGTGAGAATTTGTGTAGACATGCGGCTGCCTAACAAGGCCATAAAGAGGGAGCGACACCTCACCCCCACCATCGATGACATTATTGCAGAGCTGCAGGGTGCAAGGTTTTTCTCTAAGCTCGACCTGAGATCGGGTTATCATCAGGTGGTCTTGCACCCCGAGTCCAGGTACATTACTACCTTCACCACACATCGGGGTCTCTATCGATATAAAAGACTAAGCTTTGGGGTGTCCTCGGCAGCGGAGGTCTTTCAAAACATAATAAGAGGTGCACTGGCGGATCTGGAGGGCGTCCTTAATATCAGCGATGATATCCTAGTGTACGCCAAATCGGAAATGGAGCATTTGTCACGCCTGTCCAAGACCTTTGAACGGCTACGTCTGCTGGGCCTCACTTTGCACAAGGACAAATGCGAGTTCCTGAAGACGGAGATCGAATTCTTTGGATTCGTATTCAAGGCGGATGGGGTGTCACCAGATCCCCGTAAAGTGAGGGACATCAAGGAGGCGCGCCCGCCTGAAAATGTCGCGGAGGTGAGGAGTTTTCTGGGGATGGTCACGTACTGCGGCCGTTTCATCAGAAATCTCGCATCCCGCTCTGAGCCCCTGAGGTCGCTCACCAAGAAAGACACCACCTGGCAGTGGGGACCTCTGGAACAGGCGGCATTTGACGATATTCGAGGGGCGTTAGCGGCGCATGACACCATGGCATTCTTTGACCCGAGCCTGCAGACGGAGATCGTGGTGGACGCCAGCCCATATGGGCTAGGGGCAGTGCTCACGCAAGTGGGAAAAGACCAGGAGGTCCGGCCAATAGCCTACGCCAGCAAGGCCCTGTCTGACACTGAGCAGCGTTACTCTCAGATTGAGAGGGAGGCCCTGGCGGTGCTGTGGGGCTGTCGGCACTTCCGCCTCTACATTCTGGGCCGTCCCGTGACCGTGGTCACGGACCACAAGCCGCTGCTGCCGATCATGGCGGGCTCGTCATCTCGCCCGCCAGTGAGGATTGAGCGTTGGATGCTCGCCCTGCTGGAGCATGGGGTGTCATTGACCTATCGTCCCGGTGCCAACAATGCGGCGGACTACCTATCTCGACACCCCAGGAGCGACTCACAGGAGTCGGCATCGGCGGAGGAAGCAGACGAACACGTCTGCCTGGTCGTAGAGACGGCGACACCCAACTCCATGCAGGTAGAGGAACTTGAGGCGGCATCGAAAGGCGACGAATGTTTCTCCATCCTGAAGGAGGCACTGCAAAAGGGTGCCTGGAAGACAGTGCTGGAGGCGGTGGAGCGAAGGACATGTGAAGCCCGGGTCACTCTTGAGCAGTTGTGGAGAGTGAGAGAGGAACTAACATTCTCCGAGTCAGGGCTACTACTAAGAGGGGAAAGAATCGTAGTGCCCCAGGCCAAAGTGGCACAGGTCATCGCGCTGGCGCACCAAGGTCATCAAGGGGCCCCCAAAACCAAGGCTCGTCTCCGTCAGAAGGTGTGGTTTCCTGAGTTGGAGCGGAAGGTGGAGGCGTTCGTGGCCTCTTGTGTGTGGTGTCAGGCGGCGGCCCCGGCCCAGAAGGAACCGTCCATTGAAGCTATGCCCCGCGGAACTCGACCATGGGAAGTGGTGCACGCCGACTCGGGGTCTACATCCAGAGGCACGCACTTTCTGGTGGTGGTAGACGAGTGGTCGAGATACCCGGAAGTTGAGTTTATAGACTCAGTGGCGTTTGAAAACGTGGTAGTGGCGCTGGAGAAGATCTTTGCCACTCATGGCCTCCCCTCTGTGCTGTGTTCAGACAATGGAGCCCCATTCCAGGGGGAGAGTTTCGCAGAGCTCATGAAAGAGTATGGAATTCAACACCGGCGGGTCACCCCATTGTGGCCTCGCGCCAACGGGGAGGCCGAGCGAATGATGCGCACCCTCAACAAGGTGTTCCGCATTGCCCATGGAAAAGGGGATTGTTTGCAGAGGGCGTTGTACGTATTCCTAAGAGGGTACCGCACCACCCCTCATTCATCTACGGGGGTGGCTCCGGCAGAAGCACTATTCCAGCGGTGCCCGAGAGATGTCATACCGGAAGTGGGGGACAGAGACCCCGCCGTCATCGACAATGAGCAGGTGGAAGAGGACCGACAGGTCAGGACACAGATGGAGAACATTCGGAGGGGGCTTAGACCCCCACACATCGTGATGGGGGATGAGGTACTGGTGAGAAATCGTCACCCCCATGGAAAACTGTCTCTCACGTATGAACCCGCCCCCCTGGACGTGGTGGCCGTCAAGGGGTCAATGGTGACTGCTTCGGATGGTAATTCATCGGTGACTAGGAACGCGTCGTTCTTCAGGAAGATTGGTGAACCCAGAGTGAACAACCCGGACAGCCAAGAAAGTGAAGGCGCTCTGGATGAAGGTGGGGGAGAACGCGCCGTGGTGGAATCGCCGGCTCGAGGCGGACCCAGTCCAGGGACACCAGCCAGGGACGGTGGCAGGAGGTACCCCCTGAGATCAGGGCGTGGGAAACCTGCCCGTCTCAGTGACTATGTGACGGACTGAGCTGGGAGGCTGACCGGGGATTAATGGTCAGGCCATGACAGGTACACACGGGGGATCCAGGGTGGCTGTCAATAAATGGGGGTGCTGTTAAAGTTATAGTGTGATATTGGTCATAGATGTGTGTGAGTTAAGTACTCCTGTTTCCAATTTGTTGTTATGGAAAAGGAGGAGTGTGGCGTGGCCCCTTTAAGGGTACGCACGCGACGGAGTGACGTCAACTCCGTCGCGTGCCTGTTTAAATAAACGGGGCGGCTCCTGGTGACGTCAGTTCACCGGGGAGCCCACACCAGCAACATCTCCGTCTCTGTGTCTGATTACCACAGGGGGTGGGGGGCTCACGGAGGCGGCTCATAGGAGACCGCTAACAGTGCCTGTGTGCCAGGATCCTTTCTGGCAGGGATCTCAGGGTGAACCCATGGCAGGGCTAGCCTTAGCTCAGAGCAGTGGGTGCTTGGCACACCTCCCCATCGGTGCTGCTGGCAGAGCTCCCCTAGTTTGCTCTTCCTATGCCTCTCCAGCAGGATTCACCCCCCTTACTCGCCTGCAGCCTCAAGGCCCTGCTCTGCACTCTCTCATCCTGCCAGGACGCTGCACTCTCTGGAAGTCCTTGTAAAGGTCCGGCGTAGCATGCAGTCCTAGGGCTGCAGTGCCCACACGCCACCCAGCCCACGGCATACTTGGCTCGCTTCCTCATCCAAGGAAGCCTTCTGCAGTGTCCGGCTGCCAGCGACGCTGGTGTCCAGTTTGTAGATATTCAACGGGAAAAATAAGATGGACAAAGACTCAAAGACCTAATCTGCAGATCACCGAGCCCGATGCGGCTTTGTCCGTCAGCAAAGCTGGGGCTCAGTGATCTATTCTGCTCTGTGTGATGCAGAGGGATTAAATCACTGAGCGCCCAGGTTCGCCTGGGACTGCATCTCCCTCTCGTGACCCTTGCAGGAGATTTGTAAGCCTCTGAGGGGTCACGAGAGAAAGTTACAATTTGAGGCTGTGCCTGACAGAAGGGTCAGACAGCCACCGTGTCTGTGGTTGGCTGGCTCTTCTGTCAGTCCCAGCTGCCTGAACTGCCTGCCTGACTGGATCATGGTGGGCGCATCTCCAGTCGCGGCTCTGGCCTTGCCGGGATATTGTGTCCCGCTGAGCCATGGTGGGACCGGGGGCCCCGGCCGTGCACTGGCTCAGCCCCACTTTTTGGAGACTGCTTGGGCCCAGCCACGGCTGGCACCGGCCCACTTAAAGCACTGGATACCACCACTGAATGGCAGCCTGCACAAGTGATTCATCAGATCACATTCACCACACGGCACTAGAACGGTGCAGCAAATGTGGTGCAGCAAAATGGCCCATGCTGAAAGGCTCATGCCAAGACAGGGTGCACTGCCTCCATACACTGGAGGAGGAAGAGTGTTGCAGACCTGGAAGGACTGTGAAAATTGGAAACTCCTTAGAGAGGTGAGGTTGCACCGGTAAAGTCGTTCTTAGGGGAATACATATGTGCTACCCAAAAGGGCCTGGAGATCCTATTTTGTCTCGGTTACATGTGATTATAATGAATAAAAAGAAAGTAAATTAAATAATACCGAAAAAAAATATCGATAAAAAAAATGTAATTGAGGGCGCTGTCCCCAATAACCTGGTTTCCGCGTGCTTTTAAACCCACCCCGAACCACCCCAACACTTCATAACCCCTTAACCCCACACCCAAATATTTACTTTTCGTTATTTTTTCGGTATTATTACATTCTTTTTTTTTCTTCGATATCATCACTGCATACCTTCTTTCTCTACCTGGAAACGGAAGAGGTGAGGCAGAAATGGCCGATAGGTGGTGACTTCAAGAATGAGTACAATATTTGGACTCTTCAGGTGAAGCAGTTTTGTGGGATTATGCATGTTTGCTAGAACTGCACACAGCTGTAGTAGTAGTAGTGTTTGTCATTTCTAAAGTGCCTTTATCCCATTAGTATGGCCTCAATGCACTTGGTGGGGGAATGCCCTCGGGGGACTGAAGTGCATGGTATAGGAACATTTTCAGAAGGGTTCGAATCCGTGTGTGCATTCGGTCAAATAGAAAAATGGGAGGGAAGGCCGATCCCCAGTAAGCTGCCCATGATGGTCAGGCAGGTGGATGGGTGCTGAGGGGTGGTCAGGAGAGTGTGCGAGTGCAAGAGACTTGTTCTGTGTCCGTCTAGACCGAATTCTTGTCGTGGGGCTCAGCTGCATTCTGATGGCAGAGATGTGCATAGTGTTTTAGTCTGGTGTATGGATGTGAATGCGTGCGAGTAGGTGGCCGTGCCTGTGTCTAGTTTCCACCGAAGTAGTGTGTGACTATGTACCCTGTGCCTTGAGCAGAAGTTGGCATTATGCTTAGAAGTGCCTGTGGAATCGGTTTGCCCGGTCTGCTCCGAGATTATACTTTACCTTGTGTTCGAGGATATACTGGGCAGGCACAAACAGATTCATGGTCTATGTGTCATGAAGGTAAGCATGAAGTGAGGAAGGTTCGTCAGGTTGCTGGAGGAAACAGCCAGGTTTTGAGGGCCTTCCTGAAGAAAAGGTGATCCTCTATGCGGCAGATGTTGAATGGAAGGGAGTTCCAGAGGGTGGGAGCTTGGATGGAGAACGAGGATCTGCCAACTCTGGTGCAATTGAAAGGAGGGATCACGAGGAGGAGCTCAGAGCAGATCTAAGGTTTCCGATCAGTTGGTAGCATCTAAGCTTGTGTTGGAAGTAATCAGGGCCTGTGTTGTGGAGGGTGCAGTGTGTAATGCACATGGCCGTGAAAGTCGCACGCCGGCTGATAATAGGAAGCCATCGGAGCACCCCTTAGGGAAGGAGTGATGTGTTCTCTGGGCAAAAGGGCCAGGAGGAGTCTAGCTCCAGAGTAAGCTGCCTTATCATGGAAGGGGCAAACAGGCAAGCAAGTCCATCCACATGGAGCCTGTAAGATTGAGAGGGCAAGGATCAAGGAGTTCCACCCAAAATCATAGTGATTATCCACATAGAATCTGTAAAAATCTGAAAAAGCAGATTACAGAGATCTTGGACCATAAGAGAAAGCGCCCAAGAAGGAAGGGGCTATATTTTACTACTACAGCGTCCTCACCTGAGTCACCCTCCCTGCCCTCTTCGTCAGATGAAGAACCTGGAAAAGAGCATGAGATGAGTGTTAGCCAAGTCTCAAAGTACATGATTGAGGACCTCATACAGCATTGCGGGACAATTTTGAGTTTCCTTCCCAGCAGAACCCCCTCAAAGTCCAGGTTCTAACACAAGTACAGGAGAACCAAACCATCCTGGTATCTAGTTGCTCATGATGTTAGGGTAGTGATCCTGAGAGGATGGGCTGAGTTCGAGAGGGGATACATCCCGAAGTGTATCATGAACATCTAGTATCTTTCAGGGTCTGAAGAGATTAGGACAACCTCGGAACAAGTTGATGCAGTGCTATTGGATTTGAATTTGGCACAATTCAGTGTCTACAGATGATGTAACCCTCCCAGACCAAGTGTTGAGTTCCGTACTGACTTAAACCTGCTGCCAGTCAATGGGCATTGTCATTTTCTCTTTTGGGTGCGACACACAGACGTCTTATTTAATACTTTTCAGATGAGTTGCCTCTGCTGTGTAAAATGTCTGTTCATTTTGTTTCGTTGGGAAGGATTGCTTTGGTACTCTATCATAAATAAATTTGGGGACAAGGATGCGGGGGGGGAGAGGTCATGCCTATTGTACATATTGTAGTTCCAATTCCTTAAAGACCTGTCATACCTGGTCATATTCCTGACAGTCTTCCCATGCGGGATCCATCCACAGGGTCCAGACTTTGGTTTGTTCAGTAAATATAGCTCAGAGGCAACGCGCTTGACGCAGAGCAGCACAGGTTTGATCCCTGGGCCCGCGCTTAGAAACCTCTGGGTATTAAGGGTGTTATAAATAACCAATTGCAAGACCGACGGGCTGAGGGACGAATTATAGGAGATGGAGCTATGGAACACGTTTTATTTGGTTCCCAAAAACACAAGATGCCTGAGTGGATGCAGACATCCTTCATAAGTGAGTAATGTTACGAGGAAGGGTAGGACTTAGAGTAATGGGAATTACCATACGTCTCATGCTGGCTGGAAAAAGTCTTCATCTAAATACATTTATCTCCAAAAAAGGGAGTGGAGTGAACAACAAAAAAGTGACTCACTGCCAGAGTGCTTCTGTGAAAATACACCTTTTCTGCCACACTGCTCCATAGCTCCCTTATTATAACATTTTGTCCAGGTGTGAAACAAAATAGAGGGAGGGGGTCTGCAGTGGCTTTCTGCAATTGGAAATAACAGCAGCTCACTTCTTCCTAGAACTCGGACCAGTGAGTCCCGTCGGAAGCCCCACTTGCAGACCGTTGCCACCCCGGCACTAACTAGCAGGTTCTGTCACCACTCTGTGGCAGGTTACCTTGCGCCGGGTGGCGGCCATCTTCTGCTCTCTCTGAGGCTCTGGTGGCCCTCGTGGACTAAGCAAGCAGCAACCTACAAGGATCATGTGTGGCTCCGCCCCGCAAAGGACCCTACGGCCTGTTGGCATGAAACAGCAAAAGACACAGGCCTACTTGTGGTCAAAGCATTGTTTGCCAGTAGATTTTTATTTTACAATTCTTAAATGAAAGCATCATACACCAGTGAAAATATTATTTACAAATTAATTTGCTGCAACAGTGACCTACATAAACCTGATGTATACCACTCGTGCTCCAAAGCTGTTAGGGGTAATTCCAACTACAGCAAATGCCCCTTTCTGCTATTTGGCATGGGGTTACCTCAAAATTGGACATGCCCTCAAGCGACTCGAATGAACTTGGAGTCAGAGCTGATCACCCTTTACCTATCCTAGCAGGCCCGTCCCACCACTTCGTAGGGCCATGTTAATGTTAAAGGCATTTATACCGCGCACCGTCACCAACGGAGTTGGTCCCCAGGTGCTCCATGTCCTAGTATGTCGATGTCTTCCACTAGACATTATTGTGGATCCTTCACCTGACACCCACACTTGGAGGAAAATTGTCTGAATCTAAAAAACATTTCTTATTTCAAAAAAATGGGACTATAGAGTGGGATTAATGTGTTGCAAGTCCCATGCTGTTGTGGCAAGAAAGACGAGGAGGCCCCTTTAAGAAGAAGGACATAGGACCCAGGGAGGGAACGCGGGTGGCGGGCGGAAAGGGACGGCGAGAGCGAAAGAGAAAGTAGATTTGTTTGTAAACATGAGGGGAATAAAGACATATGTGCCGCTGGCTCCGTGTGGTTGGTGTCCGAAACGCTGTTAGGCAACAACAACTGGTGACAAAGCGCAACAACCCCACGTGGCCCAACAGCACTGCAGCACAGCGACGAAGGACAGAGCCACGGCTTGCATGGAAGCCACCAGGAAACGGGTTTCCGGCATACTACTTGACGCGATGGTGAGCGACGCACGGCGCAACCCCGCCCCCACCCAGAGAGCAGAGACGAAGCCGCGCCTCTACACTATGGAACTCACTGCCTGCATATTTGCAGGAGATTCTGCATCATTTGCGATTTCGGAAGGCCCTGAAGACCTGCTTGTTTTGAGGAGGTTGTGATCCTTCCTGCCTTTCCTGGCTTCTGGCTGTCTAGTGCCCAGGAGCCTTTTTGGCCTTGGTTGCGCTCTACAAATCCATTTACATTACATTACAAAAATAAATGAGACTCTGAGCCAGTCAGCAGGGCACATACAGGTTACTAGCTCCCATACCGACACTGTTTAAAAGACCAGAAAATAGTTGTGCCTGTGATATCCTCTGCGCTCTTTGTGGAGTGGTGCACATAGTCCTTCTGGGTGTACCACCGCCTCTCAGATGTTGATAGTTTACACCAGAGAAATGAATTGTGGGTCCTTGACTGTGTGGATACCACGGCATGCCATCAATGCCAATCCAATGCATCCACGCGTGATCCATGACAACGTGCATGCTTTGCAATAGTGGCTTATCACCTATACCCCTCGATTGGGTGCCATGACACTGTTAGATGCTTGTTTCCCGGAGGCCTAGCACGAGGTGCTGGCTCCGGTCCAGGAGGCCGCGTGGCCTTGAGCGCGGCCTAGGCAGGAGCGCTAAATGAAGACACACACACGCTGGTCCACATTCGCCCGGAACTGCCTCCCACTCCAGGGGGCGGGGCTTTTATTTAGCTGCCCTACGTCACCGCGCTGCGGGACGTAGGGCGGATATAACATTCCTCCTTTATTTCAAAATATCCTAACAAAACAACATAAACAACATGCTCAACTATAAACTCCTGCCACTGCTGTTGGCTTAGCGTACATAGTCATTCAGCCTCGCAGGCGGTCTCGTGGTCTTTCTCAGACTGTATCGCTTCCCTTGGGGGCTGTCCCCGCTCGGTTCGTAAGTCTGCTCACCTTCGCTGCATGTGTCCTCACTGCTGGGCAGTCTCGGTGATTGCCAGCTGCGATCCCCTGCGGATTCCTCCTCGGGGTCTTGCGCCGGCACGTCGCTGCTTTGTTGCTCGTTTTCGTCGTGAGGCCCCTCGCAATCCGTCCAGAGGTGCTGGGGCACGGGCTTGAACCAGGAGGCGTTCCTTGTTACTTCCCGACCTCCCCGGGTGACAGTTATCATGGTCCCACGCCGGTTGCTGATAGTCCATGGCAGTTCCTCGTACCTGGTGTCTAGCTTGGATTTCGTGGGGTCTTGCAACATGATGACTTGGTCGCCCACTCTGTGGTTTGAGGGCCTTGCTCTTCTCTTGTCGCTCATGTGAGCATTGGCACGTGTTCTCCTCTTTTCCACGCGTGCATGGTCGACGTCGTCAGGGGTCCTGCTTGGATGATGGGGAATCGACGAGTTGATGATAGTTCCGAACATAAGGTCAGCAGGTGGTATGCCCGTGGTGCTGTGGGGGGTGACCCGATAGTTCCTTAGGAACCGGAATAGGTCTATCCTCCACGGGCTGGCGTTTGCCTTTGATACTCTGAGTACCTTGTTGATGGTCCTCATGAATCGCTCGACATCCCCATTGGCCTGTGGCCACCTTGGCATGATGTGGTGGTATTTAATGCCCAGTTCCTGTATGTATGACCTGAATTCCTCCCCTGTGAACGGGGGTCCATTGTCACTCTTAATGGTCGTGGGCAGACCGTGGGTGGCAAACATCTTTTCTATCACCGGGATGACCACTTCCGCGGCGGTGGACTCCAGTATCTCGACCTCTGGATAGCGTGAGTGATCATCGATTGCCACCAGTAGATGTAGACCCTCTCTGATTTTGCAAAAGTCAATGCTGATCGCTTCCCATCGTGCCCGGCCACGCTCGGCCGATAGGATTGGTTCTGGGTCTGGTGGCCCACTCGTTATTTGGCAGGGTAGACATGTGTTCACTAGGTCCTCGACACGATCGTCGATGTGAGGGAACCAGACCCTGTGTCTGACCCGGGCCTTTGTTCTTGCAAGCCCTTGGTGTCCTTCATGCGCTAGGGCAACTATCCTGTCTTGCAACCTTGGGGGTATGATGATGCGGTCACCCCTTAGCAGGAGCCCTCTCTCAGTGATTGAGAGGTCTTGTCGAACCGTGAACATGCCTGCTAGTAACTCCTTGGCCCCCTCGGTTCTGTTGCGTGTGTGCGACATGAATTCTTTCCAGTTGCCTGACATGATGGCATCTTTTACCAGATCGCAGCAGGGGTCATTCTGGGTTTCTGTTGCAATGTCCTCAATGTTTATCGCTTTGGGCCTCATGGTGTGGACTACTTGACAAATGTGCTCCTCCGTTTCTTCAGCGACTAGCACTTCCTGCTGGGTGGCTGGTCGTGGGTGTCTCGACAGGAAGTCCGCGGGGTTGCCGCTGCCCGGTTGGTAGACAAGTTCGAAATCATATTGCTGGAGGTGTAGCAGCCACTTGGTGATTCTGGCTGGTGGGTGTGCCGATGACCCAATGAAGATTGGTAGTAGGGGCTTGTGGTCGGTGATCGCTGTGAACTTGCGCCCATATAGGTACATGTGGAAGTGTCGCTCCCATAGAACGGCGATTGCCTCCTTTTCTATATGGGAGTACCTTTGTTCCGTTGCTGTGAGCGCCCTGGATGCATATGCAATCGACCTTTTTGTGCCCTCTTTTGTGACCTGCATCAGGATTGCTCCAAGTCCGACTGGGCTGGCATCCACAAATAGTTCTGTCGGGAGGTCCGTGTCATAGTAGGCCATCTTGGTATCAGTTGACAGGGAGTCTTTTATGCTCTCAAATGCTTCCTGGCATTCGGGCCCCCAGTCCCACTTGGTGCTGGCTTTTGTTAGCTCCCGCAGCGGTTCGGATAGGGTTGCTAGGTCCCGAATAAATCTGCCACAGTAGGTGGCCATTCCCAGGAAACTGCGCACCTCGGTGGGAGTCGTCGGGGGGCTGGCATCTTGGATATCCGCCACTTTCTGGGGATCAGGTGATATGCCGGTGCGGTCGAACCTGTATCCAAAAAAAGTTATTTCTGGTTTTAGGAATTCGCACTTCTCTCGATGAATTGTGAGTCCGGCGTTTTCCAGCCTGCCCAGTAGTGTCTTGAGTCTCTTGATGTGTTCCTTGGTGTCTGGTGCGTGTATTAGGATGTCATCGCTCACGTTCAATACCCCTGGTATGCCTCTGATGACCTCCTGGATGGTCTGTTGAAAAACCTCCGCGGCCGATGATATGCCGAAACTCAGGCGCTTGTACCTCCTCAGACCTAGGTGGGTTGAGAACGTGGTGATATAGCGCGACTCTCTGTGGAGCTTCAGCTGGTGGTACCCCGCCTTTAGGTCTACCTTCGAGAACACACACGATCCAGTGAGGTCAGTGATGATTTCATCAATTGTAGGTGTTATGTGTCGCTCTCTTTTTATGGCTGCATTGGGCAGGCGCATATCAATGCAGATCCGAACTTTTCCTGGCTGTTTGGGCTTCCGGGTGACCACCATCGGGGAAACCCACGGTGTTGGTCCCGTGACTTCTTCAATAATGCCAGCGGCTTCGAGTGACCTTAACTCCTTCTCAACTTGTTCCCTCATGTGGAACGGTGTCCTTCGGTGTCTTACCGCGCGTGGTTGCACTGATTGATCAATATGTAGTTTGATGGTCTTTCCCTTGAGACAGCCTATCCCCTTCTGTAGCTTGGGGTGTTGCCTGAGGAAGTTCTCGACCTCGGACGTGTCGTCAATGTGGCATATGAATTTGACCACGCCCAGATCTTCAGCCGCATCTCCGCTCAGCAGGCTTTCAATTCCCGCCTTGACAACATAGATCTTCGACCACAACTTCTGTTCGCCATGCTCAAGAGTGGTGCGGAACCTCCCGATGTCTGATAGAGGTTTCCGACTGCCGTAGGCAAACAGCCGAGTGTCTGTGGATTTTAGCTCGGGCCGTGGTGCGAGGGTTTGGAACACGGTGGTTGGCATGACGTTTACCGAGGCCCCCGTGTCAATGGTCATCTGTATGTCCTGGCCTTGTATGTTGACCATGCATTTTCGTCGCCTGGCGGTTCTTTTCGACGGTGCTGGCCCTTGGTTTAGTGTCGATACTAAGTACACCTTTCGGCCCTTTCCTTCGTTCTCCGTGCCTGCTGTTTGTCGTAGGGCTGAGAGGTCATCTCCTTCTTCTTCCGTCGAGGAGTTGACTACCGCTACCCTCCTCGCGCTGGCTTGTTTCTTTTTTTTCAATGACCCTTTTTCCTGGGATCCTTGCGGAGGCTGTAGTGGCATGTTCACTGATCTGCACACTTTCGCGTAGTGATCCTTCCTGCCACATGCACCGCACGTGGTGCCTTGCGCCGGGCAGTTTCGCCTTCCGTGCCTTTGACCACCACACCATCCACATTCGGTTGGTCCTGGTGCTCGAGGCTGCCACCTGTTCTGGGTGTAGCCGCTGCCACTTTCGCTTCTCGTTGATTTTCTGTCCGAGATTTGAGCAACCATCGCCGTGGAGAGAGACGGCTGGAGTTTTTGTAGGGTCACTTCCATGTTAGCGGCCCTGGAGTGGGCAAGTTCCCTCTGTCGACCCAGTTCCAGGATGCGTTGTAGAGGGATGCCCTTTGCGCTGAGCACGAGACGCCTCAGCTTCTCCGAGTGAATTCCATTTATGATTTGCCTCCTAATCTCCCTTTCAGTGTTCGTAAACTCACACGACATGGCCAGCTTCCTCAGCCTCGTGTGGTAGGCGTCGAGAGTCTCATCGGTGGCCTGGATGGTCGTGCAAAAGATAAAAGTTTCATAGTCTGGATTTAGTTGTGGGAGAAAATGTGCTATTAGAGCGTCCTTTGCACTCCAGTATGCGTCTTGGCCGTCATCCACATCTAGGGAGTTGAAGATGCGCAGCACCTCGTCGCCCACACTGAGGAGTAGATGAGCTTTCATCTTTCTGGATGACGTGACGTCCTTACATTCCATGGCCATCTCAAACTTCTGTAGCCATAGCTGCCATCTGGGCCCACTGGACGATGGGTCTGTGAATGGGTCGAATGGTTGGATCAATGTCGACGAACTCCCCTGCGTGCGAGGCGGTGGTGATGCCATAGACAGGTTTGCCGCCATCCTGGACGGTGTTGAGGGTCCAGGGGTAGATGACCCAGTCGCCATGGTGTTGCGTGCGCTTGGTCAACGATTCTCCGCCCTCTGGGTTCGTGCGCGCCCTGTGGTGAGGCAGTGTCCCTCCGGCACTTGTGCTCCGATGGATTGGCGCTTCTTGGCCTGTGTGCCATGCAGGAGACGTCGTGCAGGTGATGACCGGGATGACACGAGAAGAGAAAACATTTTTTTTTCACCCCCTGAGGATGAGGTGTGGGAGGGGAATGAGAAAAAAAAAAGATTTTTTTTTTTTTTTTTGGGGGTGGGGTCACGTGATCGTGGGGGCCCCCACCGGGTGTTCAAAAATTTACACGGACCGTCCGTGTGGCATCCGCTCACTTCCTCGTCGCCATTGTTAGATGCTTGTTTCCCGGAGGCCTAGCACGAGGTGCTGGCTCCGGTCCAGGAGGCCGCGTGGCCTTGAGCGCGGCCTAGGCAGGAGCGCTAAATGAAGACACACACACGCTGGTCCACATTCGCCCCGAACTGCCTCCCACTCCAGGGGGCGGGGCTTTTATTTAGCTGCCCTACGTCACCGCGCTGCGGGACGTAGGGCGGATATAACAGACACTTCGCTGTGCCAGTCTTTTTGAGGCTCACTTCAGCGCATCATAACAAGCCAAAGTGAACATATAACTCGAAAGAGTCAAGGCATCTTACTTTCTCCCGAACGTTTTCTGTCGGCATGAGACACACACCGGATTCACACATGCTCATACATGCCAACATTCTGACAAGCCTGGGAGGGAGTTTTCTACAGAGAAATCGGGAGACAACAATTTCCCCATAGGAATGTATTGGAGAAGTAATTATTTTAGGCGGGAGAACGTGAAAAATAGCAGTATTTTTCACAAAAAAATCGGGAGTCTCCCTCCTAAATTGGGAGGGTTGGCATGTATGCATGCTTGCACTGACCCTAAAGGAATTTGGGGGAGTGGTGGGGGGCGATGTGTACCCTTGTGACGGAATCCCTCAGGTTGCCAATTGCTTGTGTATTCTGATAAATTGGTACCTGGTTAACCGGTACGGCTCCTGGTATAAGGTAAACGTCCCCCAGTGGACTTCGTGGCCTCGCCTCCAGAGGCTCTTCCAATGCTTTTTCTAGGAAATACACATGTCCAGCCCTGTGCACGTTTGCACATTGTTTCCTCTCCTACCCTGGCTTGTCTTGGATTTTTCAGCTTTATGTGTATCCCTGCCCTTCCTCTGCCGGATATTCCTAAATAGCACCCCTCCCGCGTAATCCATCTCTGATTTTGCCACTAGCTTATTCTCCCAGACTGCTTCATTAAAAAAGCTAATGTGGATGCGACTTTTAACGATACTGCCTCAAATTGAAAACCGCAAACCTGACCCAACAATCCCAGTATACAGTACCTTCCAGACTCTTCCATTCAGTGGATTCCGATTGTGCTGAATGGTACATGGAGCACCCTTTCAATACCGTGCACTCTGTCACATGGGGGGACCCTGCCGGGAACCTACAATACCGTACATATGAACACATGGGCTAACCATGCCGTGAACCTTCAACACCATGCATACTGTTATGTCCCGGCCTGCGGTCACGCAGGCCAGGCAGACCAAGGCTGGGGGCACCAAGCATACATCTGTGGACCGGCAGCACCCTGACAGCCCAAGATCACACAGGCTCTTCCATGGCCTGGGGGCACCCAGGACAACACCAAAGACAGTGCCTGCTTTGCCCAGCAGGGGCAACGGCGCCCATATGCAGGGTTGCCCGGCAGGGGCACTGTCAGGGTGGAGGGCCCTGCAGCAGCAGGCCCTCTGCTTACTACGCAGCGCCAGCATCGCACTGCAGCCTAGCAACACAGCAGGCAGGAGTCAGGTTGCATTGACTGACGAGCCGGAAATGGCGCGTTCCTTTTATTATTTCAGTCACATGGCCACCACCCTGTGACCTTAGCACCAGCCCTGGGAGATTCCATGCTCCCAGGAGGGGTAACCCACCACACTCCTCCTTTTCCATAACAAACACAAAATGGGAAACGCCACTAGACATTAAATCAATTACCAGTCACAAAGAACAATGCTTGACATCCGGTTGCAAATAATAGTCATGTGCATTGAAACTCAGGTTGGACAATCACTACCTCCGAGCTTACTTTGGTATTTACAAACATAACACACATACTGAGCATTGGTACACACTTAGGGTGACAGTCAGGGTTGGCGGATTACTGGTGGCACGTTGGAAATTCCATGTTTAAACAAACCCTTTATTCGCCTGGGTAAACTACTGCAGGCCACCCACCATCGTTAGCACCTGGCACCATTTAAAGCATGTCCACTTACGCAGGATCACAGCTTCACATAGCAACTTGACTGGGCCATTTTAAGCAAGTCCAGAGTCTGCAGGCTCCCAGGCTTCATGTGCATGGCTACTGTGTCCACGTTAAGCAATTGCGGGTCTGCTGGAGACCAGTCCGACTTCCGTTAGCATCTATTCAGGACAGTTCAATTCACAGTTCAGGGGCCGGCAAAGCTGCACCTGGGGGGCACCAGGGGCCACACCAGCCAAGTCCATAGATGGTGGTGGACGGATAGTGACCCACCACTGGTGGAAAGGGTGTCTGGATCATTTTCTTCACTCCCTCAAGCTGGATGCCTTTCTTCTTCCTGGGAAGGCACCAGCCACTTAGCTCCCCACCCCAGGCAGGGGTTGTTGGCAGGGCACTGCCAGCATTAGTGGGCGCACAAGCACTCAATATTGAGCTGCAACCCTCCCGTACTAGTTCAAAACCTTCTTGCTGCAGGACAATGGTGGCAGAGTATCTGGGCCACATCACTTAGTTAGTTCCCCCAGGCAGGATTTGCATTTATCCTTTGGCCTGTGCAATGCTATTGTTAGACTCTTTGTAAGGCTCCAAACCGAGAGCGTGTAATAACCACTGAATCACCACCTGAGGACCGGGTACGCTGTCAGAAGGGCACAGGCAGTCGCGTGACAACTGACCCCCTTTTCTTTTCCTTTTTTTAAAACTCTGTACTCACCGCCTGTTAGGCCCGGGATCTGTAGGGGCCATTTATGTAGAATTAGTATAGGCTCCGAAACTCTGAGCAAGGCAGGAACTCAACACCTTCACGGCCGGGGTGCTCCGGCAGGAACGCTCTGTCTGTTTTCTCGCGCTCCGACACGGAGCACTTTCATTTCACCTTGCTTCGACGTGGAGCAGCATACCTCCTTACCGCTGGCAGGCCCGAGATCTGCAGGCATGGCCACAAACAAACCAGTGGCCTCTATTTTCAAAGCTCTGATCAAGAGCATGCCTAGTCCGCCACCAGCAGCCCGGGATGTCCGGAGGGCCAATTGCATTTTTCTCCACTGCGCCAATGCACAGTGCCTCATTCCCGTCACCGACGGGCGGCCGGGGATCTTTGCTGGGGGTCCTGGTGGAGCAGCAGCCAGCAGGCTTGTTCTGCGTCTGGCGGCCACTGGGTCTGGGCTGCACCTTATCTCCTTAGCGGGGGCATCCCATTGCCACGCCTCCCCCATCTCCCACCTTTACCCCTATTCGGCCTGCCCCATTCATGCCCCCCCCCCCCACCCGCAGTGATGCATTCATGGAAATAACAAACCAAACACAATTTTAGTTGGAAATCTTAATGCCACAGCAGCTTTATTTGCATAAAGTCAAAGAGTTATCTTACAGGCGATCTGTGTTTTCACCACACCACAGGTTCTTCTACACTGTGTGGTGCTTCTTAGGTATACCTCCCCCCTCCCGTCCGCGTCTGGTGGACGCTTCCGGTTGAGCCCGGTCCTCACTACCAGTTTCTCTCTACCATGGCCATTCGTTGCTTGTATTGTACTTTTCCCGATATTTCCCCGTTGCTCTTATTGTACCTGTTTCTAACTCACAGACACAACTTTTCCGGTGTCCAAGTATCACAGTTTCTAGCTATACAGGCACAACCTTTCCGGTGCGCAAATATCACAGTTACTACCTATACATACACAATGTTTCCGGTGTCCAAATATCACAGTTACTACCTATACAGACACAACCTTTCCAGTGTCCAAATATCACAGTACACATTTCTACTCTGCTCTGTGCTCCCGCCCCCTTTTGGGCTAACTCTTACTCTGAGGGCGTTAGGTTCCCTTACCCTACCCTTTCTACCATCACTTCTGCCAAAAGTATTCCCATATTGCCTTACTGTCCCAGAGGGCTGCGCTTCGCCTAAGTTTCCTTCCTCTCGGTTCCCTCACCCTAGGCCCTCCTCAGTGATCTTATCCATGGTGTCCCCCCCAAGTTCCGTAATCCCTAGTCCTTCCCCTCCATCCCCCCGGCTCACTCCTCCTCTCCCTTCCAGTTCAATTCTCTTCGTCTGCCCCCCCCCTTATCCTCCACATACAGTTCCCTTCCCTCTGATCCCTCTGATCCATGCTCCCCCAAACTCCCGCCCCCGCTGACCTCGATGTGGCGTTCTCTCTGTTTCCCCAAGTACCCCCGTCTCTTCGCCCCCAGCCTTGCACTTGCCCCCCCCTTCACCCACTTGGACCTTGCACCCCCCGGTTCCCTCTTGTCACCCCTCGAGCCCCTTTTCCGTCCCCCCCCACTTCTCCCCCTATATATCCTGCCTTTCGTTATCCCTTCCCCCACCTGCTTCTTTGGCAACCCGGCTGTGCCACCATACCATCGTCTTACTCCCCCAACTTCCCTTGTTGACCTTTGTTTTCACCTTCTTTTCCATTCCACCCCCACCACCCCCCGCATTTTGGGGTTGGAATGGCTTCCAAGCCCCCTAAACCCTCCCCTTCTTCCCCAGGGCCGTCCCTGAGCCTGTTACTCTTGGGCGCCGTAGGATCTAAGCTGTTGGCTGAGCAGTCCCTATGGGTCTGCCAGTGCTTTGCTAACGGGATCGACCTGTGACACCTCCAAGACTCTCTGCTGGTTACCGGCGGCAGAGAGTCCCCCTACCCTTAGGCCGCCCATTCTACTGTACCTCGCTCGCATTTGCTCAATCACTCTTAAAAACGGGGGGGGCTAAATCCCCCACCTCCCCCCACCCCTCCTTGTCGCACCAGCCAGAGCACCCAAACTCCCCTGCACCTTTTTGCTCAGAGAGAGGGGGATCCAGCGAATGTGTGGTGCTCCATGTGGTCTTGCTTCCAAAAGGGCCTGTTAGCCAGAGCCCTCAAAAGACCCTGTTCAAACGAGCAAGTCAGCAACCCAGTTCCGTGTTATTTAATATGTGAATAGTGACATTAAGCAATGGTACAGAGCGGTCAAAACATTCTTAAATCCTCTGGGCCAATGGCTGGCTGTTGACGGGTTGGCCCACTTCCACGCAACACGTTTGTTCGAAACAAGTGACCAGAAACCAGCTTCATTAGCCTCTCTGTTGGGTATCCTTATGTGTCCCCCCATCCACTGACCTTTGCTGGTCCAACTTGTTGGAACTGCGTGCCCCCCATGACTCCACCCTTTTTTGCTGGGCTCACTCCCGTCGTACCTGCAAGAGCACCCCACTCCCCTACACCTCTTTGCTCAGGGAGAGGGGGATACAGCAAATGCGTGGGCTCCGTGTGGTCTTGCTTCCAATGCAATCCCGGGTTCTTAATATGAAAATAGCAACCTTGTCTCTAAACACGTGGAACTGGGTCTCGTACTTGCCCGGCCCCCATAAAATTAACGCTTCCACGCTTTCGTTTCTCCCCCTCACTGGGACAAAGGGGTTGGCGGTGAGCTGCCCCAATGGCTGACCTTTCCAACTACTTGATGCCCCGCACCCACTAAATGCTGTGAACCTGGGTAAAACTCTGTTCCGCTATTCCATAGTTGTCTTGCTGAGAGAGTGCTTATAAAGCGGCGAACCGCTTCGGTCTCTGCCGTCCTGTATGCCACGGCTGTCCTGGTCAGACCGCACCCCATACCTTTTAAAAGGAGGACCCATCTCATAAAGCGGTGCACCGCAGTGGATAAAATTTAAAGTGGATCAAGATGTGTAAATATTTCCAGTCCCCCCTCCTGAAGTGGGAGTTCAAAGTTGGAGGATCAAGATTGCTGGCCGAAATAATGCAGTTTTATCCCAGCAACCCGTAAACAAAACAACCCATGGTTCATGGAGGCCATTGACATGTTGACCCAGTGAATTATAGAAGGTAGCCGCGCGTGGTACGTTGGCCCTTCCCCACAGCTGCCCCTCCAAATGCGAATTCCACTTTCTATCCTATAATCCGAACATTCTAAACAGTGCAAGGGCCATGATGAAAATAATCGTCTGTGCATACGCTATGGAATCCATGCCATCACAAAAATCCCCACTTGGCATGCCGGCTTGAGTCCTCACGTTCCACGTGAAACCTTCTCGGTACCTTCACCTCCATTAAACATCAAACAACAGACTTAGTTGTGCATCACGTAGCCCATGCAGCACAACGTCCGACCCTGGGCGCATCATAAATCAAGCTTCAAAACGGCATCCAGCAAGTAATTCAGCGTCTTGGGCATTCACAGACATCCCCATTAAACATCAAACCTCACACCATTTCGAATATTAGTGATACCCAGCGAGACCTGCCATTTTAAAATTGCTACCAAGTTAAGTTCGTCCTGAACTGCTGCCATTCCACCCCAACACCGACCCTGCATTGGACCGGAGTACAACAACCTGTTGCGTACACCGCCCTGTGGGTCCAAAGCACAAGACATCTTGCCACATGTTGCCCGTCCCGCGGTTCATTTGCCTTCCTCATTCCCTTATGCTGTTTTTTTTATCTGACCCCCCGCACTGCACGCCGTTACTCCTTTTAAATCGCCAATATTTTTAATTGCACCCTTGGAGCCCCTCCTGCTCATGGGCGTAATTATAGGGGGGCCAGGGGGTTTTGTCCCTCCCAACTTCTGTGGCATGCCTTTCTGTCCCCCCAACTTTTGGAGTATGGAGTGAGGGCAGGGGGACCGCAATCATTAATTATGTCACTGGACAGTGCGAGCCTGGCTGGGGTGCCCCACAAGGCTTGTGCTGTCTCATTACATAATGCTGAGATGCCTGGCATTCACGCTGCAACACATTCAGGGCCGGGATGCCCTGCATGGCTCAGTCCCTCACCCTGGTTGGCCTGACTCAAAGTCAGAAGCCAGTGTTCTGAACTGGCTGTTGCAGGGCCTGGCGCCTGTGCTGCCACGCTAGCAGCAGCACTTCCAGGGGCCGCGGCGCAGAGAATCGCTTTCCGGCTTATGTTTGTTCGACAAACAGACAGGAAATAGGAAGCTCATTCAGCTTGCTGGTTTCTGTCTGGAGGTGCGTGAGTACGAAAATATGTGGAGCAACTCTATAGTCATTAGGCTTTTCCATTATAATACCATGATACATTAACATAAGCCCTGAAGTGAATCAGAGTAACTTACAAAGCTGCAGATAAGGCACAATGTGATTAAATGATTTGCTCAGGATCACACACTTGTTTAAATGGTGAAACTGGAATGTGGACAATTTAAGCGATCGCACGCATCTTTCCAGGTTTAATTGATATAGATATTTATTAACGTTTTGCTTTACATTTCATGTGCTTAAATAATTATTTATAGCAAAGCCTTGGAAGCAAACCACTGTCATGATGCCTACCCCCGGAGCACCAGGCCAGGCCCAGCACCCCCGGGAGCAGGCATCACGCCCCCGGGTAAAAGCCCAGCAGCCCTTTATAGGGGCTCTTTGGACTCTGTCCTGGCGCCGTTGGCGCCAGGCCCATGTTGGACATCAGTCCTGGCGCCATAGGCGCCAGGCTCATAAAGGGAAGTGTTTGGTGCACTTACATGAAGCAGACCATGCTGCATACTCACCTGATGCAGATCATGCTTCATGAAGAACCAAGCCAAATGAGGCTTAGGAGGGACTATTTTTCTGAAGGAACTATTTTGTTACTTGGGTGGGGCTGTGGAAGAATACTCACCTGGAACTTCTTCCAAGGCTATTTAAGCCACACCCGGACAGCCACACGTGCTTCGCGTTGTTCTGCATCCCAGCAGCTGAACACTCACCGTGTCTGCCCCTGCACCTGGACTCCAGCCACGCCCGCCTCGAACCTGGAACACCTGTAAGGGAATAAGAAGAGAAAGGTGAAAACCAAGAACTATTTCAACCTTCTTACCTGCATCCGGAATCTTCACGCCTGCATTCCTGAAGGAAGACTTCCATTTAAAAGCACCGCGTTGCTCGCTGCAGCGCCGCGCTTCACTCACCTGTTCCCGAGACGCCGCCCGGCTCCATCGCGGCTCTCAGTGCCGGTCGCCACATCCCTGCACCGCACCTAAGGGAGAGAAGAAGAGACAAAAGGAGAGCAAGGGAACACAAGAGGAAAGCCGGATTTTCAGCCATATTACTTACCGGCTATTCTTGGTGAATCATTCCACATCTCGGGTCGGCGCCACATCTCTGGCAGGTACCGCACCCCGGCCCCTATGGGGAAAGGACAAAAGACATTACTGGGGAATTATAAAGACATTTAGAGGGGTCGCCCTCATCACTGACTCACCTGATTTACCCCGGCAATTTAACCCCTCAACGCATCGCCTTTGTTCTGCACCTGAAATAAAGGACAGAAAAAGACAGCATAAAAGGAGGCTCACACTTGAACTTTTGCATCTTCATACTTACGGCGCATCGCTCAGTAAAGTCAAGTGGATTTGCCAACGCCATTCTAAAACCAGTGAAGTAACTGGACAAACGCGCGCCCCTGCACCAGAAGCAGGATGGAGAGTTCATCCTTCCAAACCATAAGGTGAGCTTAAACCGGGGGTTTTGGAGGAAGTCAGAGGAGAACGAAGGGGGAAAGTGGGGAGCAAGCACATTATTCAGCAGACAGTTAATCCCCTTTCTCATCTGCAGAAGGATATTCCTACGGGCCAGACAAGCAAGATTTGGGGGTCCAGTTCAATCGGTGGTCCGAATTCTGCGCATCACGCTTGAAGAGGCCACAGCAACCCAGACCAGACCAGCGCCTCCGTGGGAGCCAGGTGAGCGTTACAACCACATTACATAATAACCTAGCCTTTCATAGTAAACTAACCATACACTATATACATTGTCATAGAAATATCTTGAGCAATGGGAGTATGGCTTTAGTTTTATTCTCCCCATTCTGCATGCAAAGTCACAATAGCATCATGTAGATTAATGTGAGCCTGACAAATCCCCCTTGGGTTTTAAAGCCATAGTCATTTTTTCATAAATCATGCAACATTATTCAACCTTCTCCCTCCCATTCACATTTCAAAAGGGACAAAAGTCCCTGCTAATAGTAAATCAGTGCCTGATCACTCACATTGTATTGCTCTGTTGATTCAGAGCAACGTGAGGACCCTCTGCTGCCCGGAGCTCCTTGGGATCTTGCCCTGGCAGTCGGACACCTCTACCATCCGGAACGAGTATGGTGTCCTGCTGCCAGGACAATGAGTGTGCTGAGCAGGAATTGCTCAGCACACATTGTCCTACCAGCGGGACACCTTGCCGTTGGGCGCCTTCTTTGATGTGCAGAATGAGACAGTTGTCCCAATGAAAAATGTCCCGGTCTAGCTCTTAAATGAACCACAGGGGGCAGCTCACCCCACCTGCCTCGCCCGCTTGGTACTCCACTGCTTGGAGCCATTTGAACACAGGAAAAGATACCTTAATGTTAATCATTCAGAATCTATAGGCACGCACACATATAAGGTGCTGTGCAGAACCCTAGTTTGGAGATATATGGCATTTAAACATTTATACCAAGTTTACTTGCTTGTTAGGCAGAATTGTATGCAGTACCCTTTGGGAACACCACACACAATTAAGACTACAAATGACAGTACAAATTCACCTTTGGTACAAGCTTATACTACACAGTAAAGTGGTAGCGATGGCTGAGCAGCCAGACTTATCTCAAGATTAAAGTGAGCATAGTTACACAAAGGACAGCAATAACTAAGATTCAAACAAACACTGACTGAAGGTTTTTGAGTAAAAGAATATATATTTATTTACACATCAGTTATTAAACATTTCACTATTATCAAGCAGTTGAAAAATCACAATCTGGATACACTACACCACACCCAATAGATTCTGGACAAGTTAGGCTCAAAATGAAGTGTGAGCAAAATGGCACTCCAGTAACTTAAAAGGGAGGGAAAGACAAAGTTAGACAGAAATTGAGCAGCACCAACAAGTAAGTAAGCAGGGCAATCTAGAAAAAGAAACTACAGTGAGGAAATTGAATTCAAGGGGCCTGGCCCAAAGTCAATGGGCCAAAGTCTTATGCAGAGGACCACACAGTTCAGAGTAGTTTGTGGTTAAGTCTTTGCCAAGAGTTCAGAACGAAGTTGGTCGGGCGAAAGTTTACTTTAAAGAATAGAGAAGGACAAGCCCTCGGTTTGGTGAAAGATTTCACACACTTGCACCGTTGCTGTATGAAACGAACAACTGGGTTAGCACAGTACCTTAAAAGCAGAAGAATGCTGTAGTGCAGGCAGACATTCCTGGCAGATCCTGCAGGCTCACTGTTCCTGAAGCGACTGTCTGACTGACTTGAAGGAGGAAGACTGGAGGGTCCTGCACTGCTCAGGGAAGAAACCAGCAGCGGAGCAAAAAAACGCATAAAAGGTGCGCTCCTTAAAACGCAAGCAGGGTCTGTTGCTCCTGGCTATCTGGTTCACTGTAGCTCTGTGCAGCAAATTCGACCAGAGGGGGGAGGCCTGGCTTGCAGTTTGGTGAACTGGTTGGTCCACCAGCTCAAGGATGGGAGAAGATTCCTTGCAGATCTTCCCTGTCGACGAAGTGTGGAGTATCGGACCTGCAGCAGGGCTTCACCGGGAGGTAAGAGTCCTCTTCTTCCAGCTTCTCTTTGGTTCTCTCGTTCCAGTGGCGACACTGCCTTTCCAGTCCCCTTTTTATGCAGTTTTCCCCCATTCACACAGCTTGGCTGTCAATCATACAGCAGGGTGGCTTTCCCGCCGGGACTGTCACCACAGCCAATCATACCAGAGTGCGACATGGGTCTCCAAGGAGACCCTGTGCAGGGAGTCTCAAACCCCTCCCTCACATCCTGTCCCCGTCAGACATTCAGGTGCCTAAGGAGGGCTTCTGTGCAGAAGCCCGCCAAAGGTTGGCGAACAAAGGAATCAACCCTGGTTTGGCGCGCAGAGAAAAACACGAGAAAGACATTTACAAAAAGAAATGGCGAATAAACCCAGCTGGAACCGTATTAAAATCTATATGGACCAGCAGGTTTAAGTTTGAGGCTACTAAAATAGCCTAAAACACTACCAGGGCTATTTAAGATAACCGCAGTAGGAACAATAGGGTAGTTACCACTGCCACCAGCCAAATCGTAATGAAAAGGGAACTAAACAATGTTCCATGAGAAACAGACAAAAAGGGATAACTATTAACCCTTTCCAGTACTCTATGAAAGATAGTTTGTACTGGGTCTGTGAGATTAAAAAGACTAATAAAGTCAATGGCAACTTTACATGTTTCTGCGATACAGTAGCCAGTCCCAGAAAAATGGAGTTTCAGTGGGAAGTCTGAAAAAGACAACCCTGTGTCACTGCACTCAAAGTGCTGTGTAACACATTGTAAAAAGATGATGCCTATGGAGTAGGTGAGGCTCCACAGTCTATGAACACAAGAATGCAAAACACACACAGCAAAACACATGTAAGAGTGGGAAAAAAAGGCTCCCACTTTTACCAGGTGAAAAATGAAAATCCTAGAAATCCAGCAAAGCTGCCGAGGGACTCGGTAGGTAAGGAAATTAGCCATTCTGGAGAATTCCCCCTAACATTGGTCACCCACTGCACTGCGTTAACCAATGGCTTCTGCCTTTGAATGAAAGGAAAAATCAAGGGAATTGCTGTCATTCCAGTGAATTTGTTCCTTTCGATCATGGCTTTATAGTTCAGCTAGGTCAAGTCAATTTAGCCCAAAAGTTCAGGGATCCCGGGGTGATAGTCTGGTCTGCTCAATGGACGTTGCGCCACTGTTTCTATGTGTTATTGTATATGTACATATAAATGTTGAGTGCACACAGTGTATGTCAATGGAGGTGCTGGGTGCATTTGTGTGTAAGTGAGAGTGTATGCAAGCATATGTGTGTTGACTTTTGTGTCTGAATGAATGATAAATAATGCATTTTGTGTATGTTCTATTGGAATTTAGTTTGTGAATGTTATGTTGTGTCACTAGGTGCATGGCAGGCCGGCTGGAGATGTGTGGGGGCCCAATTGAATTTTAAAGATAGGCCTTATGAAAGTTATAACAGAGCGTCAGCAATGGACTCTTGTGGCGTAGTAGTCTAGTGTTATAGCATAAAGCACATGTGAAATACGGACCACTCCCTTCTCCTGTTTTTCAATTTTCAGACCCCACCAACTGACATATAGATGACCTTTGTCATCATATAGCTAAATGACTCAAATGACTCTTGTGATTGTGTATGGGAAACTTTTGATGAATTTATTTCACAAAAATAGTTTCCTCATTACAAAAATATAATACTTAAAAACATGATTCACAACATATCACAAATACAGAAAATGTTATCGAGGGTTAGTATACAAACAAACACAGACTGGGTTTCTCACTGTGTCGTCTGATAGTGAGTTCTACAAAAATATAAGAAAGGGGTTTTTCTAAAGAATGTATAGCTTCAGTTGTTGATCACCTTTTAAAGAGCAATTGAAGAACTCTGAGAACCATAGGGTATTACCATAGCGTAAGATCTCTGTTGTATTGTGCCTGTCAGGACAAGCTTCTGGAGAAGGACAACACCGCCCCCAAAAACTGTAAGTCCCATCACCGAGGGTGCAGGGGGAGCCGGAGGATTAAAGCCCCATCTTTGGTGGGACTGGCGCACATAAGTAGTGGGCAAGCTGGGCCCCAGGGAGTCTTCAGGGAGAAGCCCTGACATGGCTCCCCAGAGCGCAGGGGCAGGATAAGGATTTGGGCCCCATTGCAGAGGGATCATCTCCAGGAGCAGGAAGGAGGACTGCATCCCAGGGTTCAGGGGAAGTCCAAGAAAGAGGCCCCTTTTTGGATTGGCAGCTCCTAAGTAGGAGGCAGAGCTCTGCCCTGGGGGCTGGAGATGGCGCTGGACCAGAAGGTGAAAGATAATACTGGCAATACTGGGAAATTGATGTTGAAAGCAAACGCTGTACCCTGGTCCTCCGTGAGATGTAATGAAGAGCTAGCCCACTGGGAGGAATGTGATGCTACTCTACGTTTTTTTTAAAAGTTAGAATGGCAATAAAAAAAAAAGAGATGCTGCTCTGAGTTTGGGAAGTGGATGTGAATTTGACATGAACAAGGAGGACTGTTTGCCTGTCTACACATCACTCCCATGTCTTGTGCACTCATAGCAATGGGGAGCTGTTGTTTTTAACGGTGTCCTTCTCACGAGATAATTGCAGGCTTTGAAGTTATGGGAGCCTGGCAGCACTGTACTGTGCTTATCGTGCACATCATTATTTTGGCTGTCTGAAACTCTGGTGATTTATGAGCCTTTCTTGGCGAGGTCTCCTGGGAAGTGAACGACCATTGGCCTATGAAGCTCTGCATAGCCCTGCTGAGCAGTAGTGACTGATGATGTCACACATGCAGCAGGGGGAGATGGTGAAGCGTGGAATGTTCTTTGGAATGTTGCTATTGTTAGAGCTTCGTATTATAAGTGCTGTTTGCCCTGAGGATGTAAAAGGGAAAGTACTTTAAGGAATCTGACGTTTGGCAAGACATGTGTCTTAGAAGGAAGGAAGCAAAATATGTGTGCAGCTATATTAAGGCAGGAATGAACAATGCTTAGAACATGGGAACCCTATGATACGAATCGGATCCAAGAGACATGGTTTGTTTAGGTGCCAAATGCTGTGGTCTCAGCTTGGCAAAAGAGACATTTTCGGCGGATTGTGATGCTGGCATGCCGCTCCGTCTCAGTTAGTGAGGCTACAGGTAGCGGCCAACAAATAAGGTGACATTTCTAGGTCATGACAGTATGGTGGGGTATAGGCTTGTGCATAGAGTAACAGCCATAATGTTGGGTAGTTTGGAACTTTAATATACCTATTTAAAACTGACAGAGCATTTTGCATGTGCAGGATGGTGAGTGCCTTGGTGCGATGTGAATCTGTAGAATGGGGGCACCGCGAGGATGCAAATGAGTTTGTGTTTATAGAAGATATACATGCATCTTAAACGGCGCTGTTCTGTTATGTAAATGGGTAAGTGAAACGGTGACAATATAGTGTGGTAATATGTTGTATTGAAGGGTATTTAGCATAATTCGTTTGAGGAATTGCAGGTTTCGAGTGCCAAGCACCATGGCACATGGACACTAATGTGCATAAACCGTTATTGTTAGTGTAAGATGGGTGGTATGTGTATGAGTGTGATAGCTTTAATCATTTTGAGGATTTTCAGCTATATTACACATATCAGTAGATCCTGTGTAAATGGCTATGGACTCATAGGTTCGCTTATGAGCCTACAAATGGCTATGGACGTTTTAGTTCATAAAAGTGTTCGTTTTGGGGATTTTACTTACTATGAGCAACACGGATTTGTATTCAAATGTGCACAACGAAAATGTTTTCAATGCGGTTTATGTATTGTTTACAGCATATGGTTGCGGCATTCTATGATTTTGGAATGCATGTTATGATGAATCTGACTCAGATTGGTTGGAGAGAGTCAGTGAGTGTTGGGTATTGGGTGAACTCACATTCAGCATGGAAGTGTTGCAATGTGAAATGCATGGTTTGAATTGTTTGGGTAATGTCAGTGGGGGATATAGTTTTCCTTACATTGTTTTGGCTTGGTTTGGGTAGTTACCTGTCGTCGTAAAAGTTGAACACCCATGCGATTGTTCTAGAGTGAGGTAGCGCCTCGACTCTTTCATAAAGGATGTTAGGATTTTCTAATTTCATGTGAGGGGATTGGTCTGGTTATAGGGGTTACCTGATTCCGGTAAAGGTTGAACAGCGATGAGGTTGTTCTGTGAGGGAGGTAGCGCCTCCTCTTGGTTTTTTTTTATCCTACTCATCACATTGGACAGTAGGTAGCTGGTGGTAAGGGGGTAGCTGGGGACGCTTGGTAATGACACATCGGTATTGAGTGTGGTAAGTCCTGGGATGATGAGTACATTGTTTTCTATGTTACTTGTGGTATTTATTGTGGATTTCGTTGTATCCATGGGTTCAACAGCTTGTTTTGGGTTAGGATGTTTTCCTTGCTATAAGTTGAGTTTTTACCAGTCATTGATGTTGGCATTGGGAGTGCGTGGCCACTGCTCCCAATGGGTTTGGAGGGTTTGCACAATCTGGTCTGGTGTAATGCGTGTGGCGTTGAGTCCATGGGTGTTTGTGGTCTCAGTTATGTTTTGTGTTTCCACTTTGCGAATCCATTGGAGTGAGGTTGTGGTTGTTTGTTTTTGGAGGCTTTGAGGTCTCAGCTCTCTAGAGTGGCAGTCTAGAGGCCTGCTGGAGAGTCCAGGGTGGCAGCCTGGACACCCGCGTTGTTGTAGGCGGGGGCATGTGGTAGGAGGTGAAGCAGTCTTGTGGTTGTTCAGGAATGTACGTGAAGTAGCCCAGTTTCAGGGTTGGCCATGTCCTGGGGTGAGAGCCCAGTTGCTTGTTTGTGGCAGGATCAGGCAGATGGATGTCAGTAATTTTGTGATTGGTTCTTGGAATGTAGTTTGTCAGGTTGTGATGTTTTGATGGCTGGGTCTGGCCGTGGAAGTATATATCTACCAGTTTAGTGGCATATGGGCGTGTATTTTGGAAGGTGGTAGTTGTGTCGTTCTGTTATGTGACTTGTTCTGTGCATTTATGGTTGATTAAAGGAGGGAGGCGTGTTGTATTGTGCCTATCTGAAGTGAGGTCGCTTGTGATGTCAGGTGGAATGTTTATGAGTGGATGAGGGAATGTTCTGAGTCAGTGTTCTGTGTTGTGGCAGTTACAGCTGGCTGGCCCTGGGTGATGGGAGCCGATGTTTGTCCATATTTATGTCCTTATGTCCTTTATGTATTCATGTGGATGTGTAACTAAGAACTTTGAAATAAACTTACATGGAGTAATCTTAAAGACCCTGGAACATGCTTTTTAACAATCTCATTATCACACAGTTTTTGACATCAATATTTTCTTTTCATTTGGTACACAATTCACCAATTTTTGCAAAACACACGTGCATATGTAATACTCTTAAACCCCTGTCTATTCATTGTTATTCTATGTCTCTTTGAAGTACTGAGTGTCTCTTACTTCTGTACATTTCCCAGTTCAAGTAGGATGTTTTTTTTTAAATGATGCAGACTAGTGTTATCCATCAGGGATTTAGGTTGTTTTACCGAGGTACAAAATCACAGCGAAAATGACTGCAGTCATTTTCGCTGCGAATACGTTGTTACCTCGGTACAAAAAACCAAACCCCTGTCCCCCCAAACCGCCAGTACACCCATAAACCCCCCTACTTACCTTTTCTCCATCAGCCGCCTCTCCTGTACCCTGCAACGTCAGATCCATCCATCTAACACGGGTCGGATTTGACGCTGAAAGATCCCTTTTTCTTCTTTTTTTTATTGGGTCCCCTGCCACCAATGCTGAGGAAGCGAAGGTCACCCCCGCAACCGCTGAAGTCAAAAATACTGAACATGGGGACACCCCTGCAACCCCAGTTCACTATCTTCGGGCTTCAAACTAATGGTTTTGACCAAATTCAGTCAAATCTACCATTCAACCAAATGTTATCAATTTGGCGGAAAAGATCCCTAAGAGCCACCACCCGCCCTCCCTCCACCCCACCTCTGTCCCCCCAACATTTTCAGCAAAGTTACTCCATTGCTCCTGCTGCATCGTTGTTTAAACCATCCCCCCATAGAAAGCGCTGACCGATTCAAACCGTTCACACAGCACCCCACATTGTCCAACACTTGTGCATAGCCTTGTTATAAACCCATAACCCTCAAATATGCACGGGCAATTCGTCCAATAGCCATTGTGGTCACCAGTGCTTTCATAAAATACCAGCCCCAACCGCCAAACGCCATTAGCCACGAGGGTTGCATCGCCACTGGCACTCCCCCCATCCCAGCAGCAAACAGTGCACTCCAAAACGAAAACCAACCCAACTTTAACCGCCAAGCTACATCCCCCTGCTTTTCGCATGCACCCCCCTCGCCCAGAACAGGCAACACCCCTTTCAGAAACCCAAACTCTAACCGCCCTTCTTTATTATCCTGATATTTTTTACGAATACAGACTTGCACCAACCCCAAGATCACACAATGCGTCTACATATAACCACCCGCCCCACTGCGATGCCCATGTGTACCGCGCCATGGGAAGCTTACCTTCATATATGGCATACTCTCGTCTACCACTAACCACGCGACGCTGCCCACACTTGCAGCATGGCATTTCCCTGGATCGCCCTCCATGATGCCCCTTACCGAAAAGCCGTTGCGTGGGAGCATGTATAGTGCAAACCAAACAAACAATAACCGCCCAAGTGCGGTGCAGGCACTAACTTTCCCAATCAGTAGATTTTAAATTACGCATGGGTGAAATGTGGAGCTGCATGTAGTTGCACACATATTACCTGCAAGGTAGCTTCCCCCTGCTCGTGCATAGTTTTCTGGCTTTTTAGAGCGTGCTCTCTCGTTCTCCCACCTTGGATACGTGACACAAAGAATGCAAATCCCTCCATTCTAAACCACCCTTCCTCGGTTCCATATCATGTCCTCCGCATTGCCCTGAACTTGCTGGCTCGTTTTCATAGTGGGGAGATCCCCATTGGTCGCCCCTACCTCCTGTGGCCAGAATATCACACACACACACATCATGAAATAACAACAGACAACTTTTGTAAGGTTATTTGGAATATACAAGGTCACAGTTTATTTGGAGCAAACAATAAACTTGGGACGGTCCCAGCCACCCATTACATTACACTCAGGTAAAGGTGAAGTGTGTCACCCTACCTGCAAAGGCACAAGTTGAACACGCTTTTGGTTACTACCAGGCCAACACCGGTTACTACCAGTAGGACACTTTGGAGCACTGACAAGGAGTCAGTGCCCGTCAATGGATTTGGCTCGAGCCCGGCCAATCCTGAGCCGCTGCCGCCGAAGCTGCAGCATGAAACTCCCTTATTGGCTAGGACCGCCCCGACACTCCGCCTGTAACAGAAAATAGGAAAATTAGACACAACAAACCACAACACATTACCATTATATTGTATCCATTCTTTGTACTTGCTACTATGTGTACCAGACTCCTATGGGGATACAAACGCCTCACCATGTCACAGAAACCATTTTTACTGCATTAAACTCACACTACTATTCACTTCATTACCTAACTTTTCCCCATTTGAGTTGATTACTTCCAAAAAACGTGGTGTGGCGGGTGGGGATCAAGAACGGCGGGAGCAGCAGGATAAAGAGACTGACTGCCTGCAGCTCCCGCCTTATATGCGTCCCCCGGAAACCCAACCGGAAGTCAGGCCCAGGGGGACGCCTCTTCCGCCTCACTGGGGAGGAAGAGTAGAGGCTGGCCACGCCTCGGAGCCAGAGGGGACAGCCCGCTATGTAGGCTGTCCCTCTAGTGCCCTCTGCGGGGGCTGGTCCGCCTCTTACTGTGCAACTAAAACACTTGTGCATCGGCGTGTATAAATACCAAAAACCTTTGTATCATATTACATCCTTCATATTGTAATGAATTTGCCTTCCAGCCTCGCGCCGGCATGAAACCCTGTGAGTGTTATAACGTGCCCTGTGGCCTTAAACACCTCCTACCACATAACCTAAATATGCTGGCCACATGTACACAACCCCGTGTCCCGCGCGCAGACCGGCCTATAACCATGCAATCAACGGCCTCTCAATAGGTTGCACAACGTGTTCCTGCACAAAATTGGTTACTTATTCCGTTTACACAACCTACAACCGAGCGCGCCGTGAATGCAGTGCGCGACAAAAACCCAGATCCTGTCCATATGTTTTAAATAAGGAGCGCGCATTCCCCCAGTTAACCCGAAAACAATCTCCCGTGGCAAACTAACAACCTCTGTCGTGTTTCCTGCCCCCCCCCCTATCTAACGTACCCAATTTCCGCCGACCCAAGCCTCCCCTAGGAGCTTCTAAATTATGCACCGCCTTTCCACTTGTTCCAATTACCTCCAGAAGGCGCGCCTCGTGCCTCCCCGTTGCTGCGGGCAGTATATCTGGACCCTCCTGTGACTGATTCCCCACGTGTTCCTTTATTCAAGAGGTCACCCCTGATCTAGACTGTCACGCGTGCCCAGCTACGCAACCCGATGCTGCCCATTCTTACGCCCGAATGCATTTCTTTCCGCTGCACCCCACGTGTGCCCGGCCCTGCTCCCCCCGGCGGACCCCATGCCCTCCCTTACCTAATCGCCTTATTTTCTGAAACCGACGCCCACGACGCTCCTACAGATCTCGAGCCGGGACTCCTTCTTCGCCGAGATGAACAACCAAAACCCGCCATGGAGCCCGCGAATAGCCACTAAATCACTATGCCCTGTAAATGCATAATGCCTGCCCCCAACGTGCTATACATACCAGTGCCATTGTGAACCTAGATTCCCGCATATGGCATGCCGCGCCGTTCACTTGAGAGATTCCCCAGAGCGCCCGGCAAACAATGCCCTCGGTTAGTATCCCAAAGGCCATGTTGTCACCGAGGGGGTCACTTGAATTGTAATTAGTGGAGCCGCACAATGCCAACACACCGCCTGTTTGCCTGAAAACCTTTGCATAAGCCATAAGTTGTTCCTGTTCGTTTGCCGGTCCCTAGCTCTGCAACTGCGATCCCGATATTTATGATAATACTTTATACTGTACTAAGATCTGACCCGAGCCCATAAAGCAAGGTTTGCATCATGCAACATATTGCCTGCAGAGTCGGTAACAAAACCACTGCATGGAGCCTGCCGTGTGAAGCCATCAAAGTTGAGAAACCCTGTGCGGTGTCCCCAGTGCCTAATTAGTCCGACAACCATGGACTGCCAGACATCGATGTCACCATTGTTCGCCTTGTTCTCGTAGCTGCGCATGGTGTGACCCAACATACTTGACGGTGTGGGTGTGTAATTACACAAATGTCTCTTGGGGCTTCGTTGGGCCATCAGACTGTACCCGACCCCCGGCGCCCAGGATGCAGCGACCCTGCCAAATTTACTGTGGCCCCCCCTCAGGTTGCCTCTTGTGCATATGCCAAGCGCAGCCTGCGTCCCATCAGCGCCCTCGCTACCGCCCGCGCCAAACATGTAACCGTGCTGCCTTTCCGCATCCATACCCATTTAACAACGACGCCCCAAACATGTTTGCCGCTGGACCCTGCACGGCCCACCTTCTGTCCCCGCCTTGATCCTAACAATCGGCCACGCGCCCGCCCTCGCCCAGAGGCCTCAACCCTTTGATGCTGTAACCTTCATAGGCTGTACCTTCGTCCCGCACTACCCTTCGACCGCCGCTTCCAACTGCAACCATGACCCGTCCTTCTGGAACGCTTCTGCAGCAACCGCTAATCTTTCCTCTGGAACCAAGCATCTCCTTCCACAGGAACCCTGGAAGCCTTCTCCCTCCTGGAACTGCAACAAGAATTCCAAACTGCTATCCAGAGGGAAGCAGGATACAGAGAGAGAAAGCTACCTGCCAGTGGGGCCTTTATAGGCCCTTCCTCTCTCTCGGTTCCTTGCCCAGTCCCCCTTCCGGTGTTGGTCCCCCAGTTTCCGGGAGCGGGCCCTTCCCCCCTTCTGGCCCGCCCTACTCATCCGAGGAGGTGGAGGAGGCTGGCCGGGCAACCCCCACTAAGGGGCAGCACCTGCCATGCCTCCTTCGTCGGCGTGTTTGCCCGCCATTCCCTCTCTGGCACAAGAGAACATTATACAGTTCAGCGCTGCCGCTGGCATCGCTCTCTCGCTTTCAGGATATAGCAGAGGCCACTCTGCACCTTCCTTCCCCTGGCAGGGGAGACTACCTCACTTATTTTGGCAATGCTGCCAGCACCACAGCGTCCACACACCCCCATTGAAGCAGCAGAGGCCGCTTTGCATCCACATGGAGCACACCGCAGACCCTTTGCAGGGCCCAGCAAGAAATGCTGGATAGTCACAGCAGTCTTTCGGGCTCCACCTCCACGCAGCAGCCTTATGCCGCGTTCACTCCAGGGCATGGGTGCCCGACCTCCACGTCACCATTGTTATATCCTGGCCTGCAGTCACACAGGCCAGGCAGGCCAAGGCTGGGGGCACCTAGCCGACATGCTGGGAGCACCCAGTGTACATCTGTGGACCGGCGGCAACCTGTCAGCCCAAGATTAAACAGGCTCTTCCATGGCCTGGGGGCACCGAGACCAACACCAAAGACAGTGCCGGCATTGCCCCGCAGGCGCCCACATGCAGAGTTGCCCAGCAGGGGCTCTGCAGGCGCAGGCATGTAGAGTTACCCGGCAGAGGCTCTACTGGCATGGGGAGCCATCATGGACAGCGTTGCCCAGCAGGGGCACTTTCAGGGTGGAGGGCCCTAAAGCAGAAGGCCCTGTGCATATTACTCAGCGCCAGCATCGCGCTGCAGCCAAGGACACACAGCCGGCAGGAGTCAGTTTGCATTGACTGACGAGCCGAACTGGCTTGTCCCTTTTATTATTTCAGTCACGTGGTCACCACCATGTGACCTTAGCACAAGCCCTGGGAGATTCCATGCTCCCAGGAGTGATGACACATCACACATACTATCACATGGGAAGACCCTTAATACTGTGCATGCTGTCACATGGGGAGACCTTGTCGGGAACCTTCAATACCATGCATACTATAACAATGGAAGATCATGCCGGGAACCTTCAAAAGAGTGCAACGTATCACATGGCAATATTATGCCGGGAACCTTCAATACTGCGCATACTATCACATGGGAAGACCTTGTCGGGAACCTTCAATACCATGCATACTATCACAATGGAAGATCATGCCGGGAACCTTCAAAAGAGTGCAACGTATCACATGGCAATATTATGCCGGGAACCTTCAATACTGCGCATACTATCACATGGGAAGACCATACTGGGAACCTTCAATACTATACATAGTATCACATAGGAAGACCATGCTGGGAACCTTCAATACTATGCATAGTATCACATAGGAAGACCATGCTGGGAACCTTTCAATACCATGCATGCAATCACATGGAAAGACCATGCCGGGAACCTTCAATACTGTGCATGCTATCACATGGCAAAACCATTCCAGCAATGTAAATACTGTTCATGCTATCACATGGGAAGGCCAGACTGTGAACCTTTCAATACCATGCATGCAATCACATGGGAAGATCATGCCGGGAACCCTTCAATACTGTGTATGCTATCACATCATAAGACCATGCTTGGACTTCAATATCGTGCATGCTATCACATGGGCAGACCATGCTGGGAACTTCAATACCGTGCATGCTATCACATGAGACAACCGTGCCGGGACCCCTCTCACTTTGAAGTTATCGCCACTATGCGCTCTTTGGTGTACGATCAATAGAACACACATGTGTAATATATACATTTCAAAGCAGGTTCATTAACTTTGCCAGCATGGGCTTGTGATAAAAACCTACATGGTAAAGAGATGGTGATACAAGAAAAAAGGACCCTTTCGCCTGAGAGTAATATAAAGAAAACACAGTCAGTCTGGGGTAAGTCAGAGGGTCCCACAGGATTTCTCGCGCTTACCTGGGCTCCTTCTAGACTTGGATAATGTCACCCTCCAGCGCTGGTTGCACTCTTATGCGAGTAGAAATACCTTGCAACACAACTATCAGCAAGTACTTATTCCCCCTGCCCTGTGCTTTTTATCAGGGTGTGATATGATGACCCCCAGCATTAGGTCTTCCAGTCTTTAAGCTTTCCTTTGTGCTACCACATGAACAGGTGGCTGAAAGGTCTCGCCAGAGTAGGTCTTGGAGTTGGCATCCTCTCCTCCTGGCTCTTGCTGCCCCTTCCCAACTCCTCCTCCTTCCAACCTCGAACCTGCTCTGTGTCCCTGACTGCTGGGTCCTGGATTCTTGCTGTATTTTAAACAAACACAACTTTGAGACCTCTGCTAAGGCTGTTGGAGTTTGTCATGGTGTAGGAGATCTCATGTTGTGAGGCCTATTTGGGATGTCACTTTCTCTTGCTTTTGATTGCTGTCAGCTGTAATTGTTGCAACAATATATGACTTTGCAGCCTAGGCTGGTGTGATTAGGGCCTAGATTGCGATTTGAGTACCTTTTTTTTCCTTACATTTTTATTTTATTTATTTATTTCATTTATATAAGCGCACAAAGCCCGGGGGCATCTAGGCGCTGGTTACAGATATATTAGGGACATTTGCATAAAATTAATTGAAGGGATGGGTCTTTAGGCATTTCTAGAAACAGATATAAGATGGCTCAGAGAGTATGTCCAGTGTATGTGCACGGGTAAGTTGTTACCCCCCCATTGGGGAACGTCCAAAGTTCTTCAACGGGTCATCCTAACATCTTCGTATTTATGCCCTCCTCTTGCCCACCATTGTAATGGGCTTCTGACTTCAGTGTTAGGCCGACCCAGTCAGCCCTGCCAGGCTGCTATCTACCATTGTAGAGCAACACCTGTTTGCAAATTTGTTTATGACGTTCCGCTCTCCCCCAATCACACCAAGTGCTTATGTGCTGGATGGATAGTTTCTCCTGATAATGCCCTGCTTAAACATATTGAAAATCAAAGTTAGTGTCTATAGGAGGAAGGATCGCTCAGGGGCAACGCATTTGCCTTGGAAGCAAGACAAAGCAGCGCAACACGGGTTCGAATCCTGATCCGCCTTAGAAACCACTTGTTATAAATGAACAATAAAATAAAATAATAAATTGTCAGAAGTGTGGTGTGGAATCCTGGAAAGAAACTCAAAAAGATCATATTCAGAGTTGCGTTATGAAGCCGGTATCGTAGCAGATGAAGTCCCACCAGGCCAGGAAGTGCCCGAAGGTTCACTAGCCCGTCCGAGTAGGAGCGGTACTGGGTCCCCAAGGGAGGTCCTAGTTTCTACCAATACTCAGATATCTTTAGAGCATGTCTTCATAAATGGTTGCCTACTGGGGTAGAACCAGAAACTAAGGTAAAGGACTGGGCAGTTTCACACCTGGAGGGCCTGTCAGAACTGAGTAAGTCGTCCTCAGCTGGAGGCCCAGGTCATGCTTACTTTGGCAAGGAACAGAGGGACTGTCCAACTCAGGCAGATCTGATGAAGCAGACTGGGAAGCAGGCACAGAGCGAGAGGCCTTATCTTCTCCAAAAAGGGGAACATGCACAGGGCAACAGACATGGTCTATGGTCTAAGGTGAAAACCTGCCCTGTTAACAGACAATGAGTCAAAGAATTCCGATGCATGTTGCAGCCAGAAGTAGGTTGGTCACCAAAGCTCCAGGTGTTTCCTACTACACTTGGTTCCTTAAATTCTGGCTGGTCACTTAAGGTAATGGGACATCTGATAGCTTGTCACATCATTTTTACAGGCCCATGGCAGATGTAAAAATTGAAGTATCAGTGTGATCATTCCAGTGTAGGTTCTGGTAATACAGAAGAGGCAATCCACTATCTGGGGTTGAATGGTCTTGTGAGAGGAAAGGGAGCAACCTCATTGGGACTACCCCCAGGAAGACATATCTGGCAGGGGACCATATTTCATATCTGTGGCTATGCAAATACTTAAGACAGGTCAGTGGATCTCTGTATGCCAAGAACAGCTTTTCACTGCTGGAATTATGGTTTTTGCAGGGCCACAGTTCTAGAATTCCCAAACTCTGTGCCAGGAATCTTTCACCAAACATGTACTTGTAAATCTGGAATTTGAGACGATTCAGCAGAGCTGAGCCCAGAAGGGTTCATCAGTCCATGGCCTTCCTTAGCAGGAGGATGATGGGATGAGGGGAAAACTGGGCTGCAGTTGAGGCTTGGGCATTGGGTCATAGCCTCACAGAGATCCCAAAAGGGCATACCACCTAGAATCTTAACACTTCAAGACAGATGGCCTCAGTATATTTCCTCACCTTAAGGGTAAGCCAGACCCTTAGAATAGTGAGGCTTAACCTTTTTGGCTGTGAGAATGAGGGTGTGTGACAGATTGCCATCTGCGAGGGTGTGAAAGACCTGGATTTATTTCCTTTATTGTAATAAAATGATGTAGGAAATTCTGTTTCCAAAAGAGAGGCCTAATAATTAGCTCCGCCTTTCATATATGCTGCATGCAAAAATGATAGTGCACAAAATGTGCATTTGCTTAGATAGCCTTCAGGTGCCCTCTGAGCATGAGCATGTTAAAGGTCATGTGTGCATTCTTAACTGTTGTTAAAACACAAAGTTCCTGGAGTCACTGATTGCTTTTTATACTTCTGCACCTCTGATATAAATTATAATAATTGTATGCCTTAGTAAGTCTGGTGGCATGATTTAAATATAAGCCATGCCAGGGTTGTGGCAAGGTGACTGCTAAGGATACACAATTATACATCCAACACAATTTGCGTCAGCTCTGTGCACAGGGCGTGCCTATGACAGGACTAATGTATATTGACTTCTAGGCTGACAGTCGCCACAGCTGTTATGTGGAACAATTGGCAGCATCCTTGTCCTTTGATTGGCCAGCAGGAAGGCTAAAACCGTCCCTCAGTGCATAGAAGCTTCCCCCAAGAGGTCTTCTGGAGAGCTCCCCCAAGAGGTCTTCTGCAACAGTGACATAAAAAAGCTAGCCTCACGACAGGGTGCTCATCACTTGAGTCCTTTTGAGACCAGAAATGGGAGGGAGATGGGTTTAGAGGAGCCAGAGAGGGAAGGTAGGCCTGGAGAAGGGTTCCACCTTATTGATTTCTGTTAGGGTTCTCTTGCATTTCCTATTCCCTCCATTTCCTGCAGCTAAGGCATTCTAGGTCTGATATCATAGAGCAAAGTGCATTTGTTACAACAGTGCAGATTGGACCCCTTACAGCAGGCTTACTTTGGACCAATCGTCTGTGGTATTTTATCTTCAAAGGGAGCAGGGCACCCCGCCTTCTTTGATTCCTCTTTGCTTCATCAAGAAAAGACGAAGGATACATATTTGTACCTCGTTTGGTAGTACATTCCATTCCAAAGTCCTTAGGTGAAGACAGAAGGCATCCAAAACAGAGGAGGGCTCTGTCGCCCAGCCATCACCAGGGAACTTTGGGTGTGACTGCTGTTGGACCAAGGCCTCATTACTGGCCGTACTGGAACGAGGACCCTGTTCAGCAGATGAAGAACTCCCTTTAGGTACTAACCATGCTCCCTGAAGTGGACGTGCAGAGCAGAAGGACTCACCTGTCCCTGGGGCCCCTGGATTGGGCCTCCCAGCAACCCAGAAGTCAGGGAATAGCTCTGGGCCCTGATTCCCCCTTCTTCATGCTACGTGTCATTGATGCCTTGACAGCACTGTCTATTGGACGCAGTCAAACAGCTCACCAACCCGTTGCCCAATCAATGTCTGAGGAAGCTTCCAGAAGTGTGGCTTGACACTGTTTAGACCCCCAAAGACAGGAGCAGAGTACTGTGAAGAAGCTCTGCGCCCTTGGTCTACTTTTTGGGACCATAGTGACTTTGAAGTACCCCCTTTTCTGTGCTTTTCTTCTAAGACATTCTTGAACATTGACATTGCACGAATAAAGTGCCTAAAGGCCCCCTGCGCATCTACCCAGAGTGCCATTCTACAAAATCAGAATTTTCCATGTTTTCTTAACGGGGATGGGATTTTTGTTAGTAAACAGAGGCAGTCAGAACTAGACATTAACAGATTTAAGACAGCAATCCAGAGAGGTAGAATGTGGCAGAATGCCACCAGGTAAGGGTGTGAAATCTTTAGCTTGGGTGTTTTTATTAATACAAAATGATGCAGCCAATTCTGCTTCCGAAAAGGGAGTCTGCTACCCAGGACCCACCCCTTTCATAAAGCTCCATGCCAAAAACATAGTGCATCCATATACTGTTGCTGCACCAGTCTTCTGACCACTGCATCACCCGTTCTTCAGCTACGCAGGGCAGATTCAAATGTGCATTCCTGACAGTTGTTGTGACCCAAAGTCACTCTAACCAGAAGTGGCATTTTAACTTCGGTACCTCTAAGCTAAAATGTAGTAATTGCTGCCTTAAAAGTCTGGTGTCAGGGTAATCTCTATGAATAAGAATAAGGCATACCTGGTATGGTATGGTGACTGGTAAAAGCACACAATTATTAAACCACACCAATTTGAAATCATATAAGTGTCAACCCCAGAGGCGTTGCGGGGGGAGCAGAGGGGGCTATAGCCCCGGGTCATTTGTTTGTAGCCCTGGATGGAAGCTTAGGGGCTACAACCAAAAGGCTAGCTAGTCCTAATTCCTGACAGTCTCGACATTAGCATAGCCCTGGATCTTTTCCAGACATATCAACACCCTAATCAATTCTGTGGGCGCAGGTCAGTGATATCAAGGCAATGTATATTCGTGGCTAGTCTGCCTGTCCCCATTGCTCCAAGTGAGACTATAGCCAGGAAGCTGATTTCCTGTAACTCCCCAGGAGGAAGGATAACCCCTGCCTTTAGGCCACAGGAGCTCTCACCAGGCGATCTCCTAGGGAACCTGTATCCAAGGGCACTCACATAACAAAGGCCAGCCTAACACCAGTGTGTTGCCCTACACAATGCCTTTGAGGTCAGAAGGCATGGCAAAAGGGCAGAGTTAGAGTAACCAGAGAGGCAAAGGTGGAGCTGAGAACTGATTCCACCATCTTGGTTTTCTGTTGGGGCCCTCCCACTTTCTGACCCCTTCCGTTTGCTGCAAGACAAGACACTCTGGGTATGATGTAATAAGGCAAGAGCCACTCACGGCAGGCTTGCTTTTTTCCAGTGGCCAGTGACAGCTTGCCATTATAAGGGAGAGGGTCTCCCCCATCCTTCTTTGATTTATCTGTGGCCTTTCAAAAAGAGAAGAAGAATTCACTGGACTTCTTTTCAGAGTGCAGTTCATTCCAAAGTCCTTCGACAGTGAGGGGAAGAAAGAAGGCACCCAAAGTAGTGGAGAGCTCTGTCCCCCACCACCCTCAGTGAAGAGTGGGGTGACTGCTGTTTGGGACAAAGCCTGCCCTTATGCCAGCTACACTGGAACCAGGCTCCACACCGGAGATGAAGGATCCCTTGCAGATACCAGCCAAGCACCGGGAGCGGAGCGGGAATGAAGAACAAAAGTACATACCCATGGATTGGGACTGGCAGCGACCAGAAAGCCCAAGAGCAACTGGAATCCTGTTCTTACAGCTTAGAAGATAGAGAGAGTGCAAGAGACGGAGAACGTGAGAGAGATAGAGGTGCCACAGAAACCGAGAGAGTCATTAACCATGCACTTGTGTGTGTCAGTAATCTCCTGGAAAGCATGTCAGACAGGCCACTCTTTTGTGGTACGCAAATCCTGACCCTCTAGGCATTGCTCCAGTCCCTTCTTATTGTACAATAAAGATGTTGAACTATGAGTCGGGTGCTTTGTCCCACACGGTCCTACGTTGTGGCACAGAAGGGCAGATTGCGTGAATGTTTTACAGTTGAAAGCAGCAGGTGCAGGCAACAGAGGAAATGCGATTAGAATACGAGAGTGATGGGTCAAAAAATGACGCTAAGAATGTGAGAGTTTGTATTCATTGTGTACATTTATTAGATTGTATGTTTCTTACTGAAATCAATGAGAATTGACGATGATAAGTGAGGGAACTAAGAGGGGAAAATAAAATGAAAGGAGGGGGGAGGACAGTCATGTGGGAAGGGGCAGTAAAACAGGTGGGTTCTGTTTTTGATGAATTACAGTGTACATGTAACCACTGTTTGGGAGATCAGGGAGTATATTAGGTAACAGACGTATTTGTTTGAAGCTTGTAATCTGCTGCAGAAGTCTTAGCATCAGGAAACGGTGCTCTGGGCTGCTTGTAGGCCCACAGCGCACCCAGCTAGATAGATGTTCTGCCCCGAGTAATATTAATGACATCATTCTCCTGGTACAAGTCTTGAGAGTGCAGTGGCAGCTTTAGAAGGAAAGGGGGCAGTGCTTGTAGAAAGTGGGTCTGGTGGCCCAGGCCAGGGGAGGGAGGCCTTTGGTAACAAAGGCTGGCACTTAGATGGGACCCGGGAAAGAGTAAGGGTGGCTGGAGTCTGAGGTAGAGGTAGAGGGGCCTGCTTGTGGAGTGGGACTCCCTAAATAAATAATGTCCTTTCCAGGCATGGGTCTATGGACAACCATTGGCAGGGTCTCCTGCTTTATGGAGTTTCCTGGGCCCCCCCGCTGCTAGGAAGGGAGCCCCTGTCATTCCTCCTAAGCCACACATGTGTCCAGCTTGGGGAGCTCCTGTAGAGAGAGAGCCTGGTAGGGGTTCATCGTCACAGAGCCTGTAGTAGAGGGTCTCTTTTTGGAATTTGGGGGGGGCAGGGGATTGGGAATAATGTTTGGACTCTGGACTAATGACAGTTGGAATCTAGTGAGTGACCTCCTTAGGCTCCCGTCTCCGTGGACCTGGACATACTAAGTAGATCAGAACATGAAGAACAGAAGAAAGACGAAGTTAATGTCCCATATGTGTGTTCCCCAGACCAGTCGATTAGTGATCGCCCACAGCGATCTCAACGCAGCCGAGTCTTTCCTCTACCTTGCTTGTGCCAGCTTGCCTTAGCCTTCCGTTGAGTTTTGGGTGTCGCCGGTTTCCGTTCCTGAACTGGGGGTACATCTCACCTCCTCATCTGCGAGACAATAAGTCTTCTTCAGACTGTGTGTTGCCACGTAACGATAATTTTATTTTTCAGTGATTTCTGAAAAGTGCTTTGGCGAAAGTGCTATATAAGTAGTACATTATTATAAATGACCACGAGTTGGCATCAATAACTCCAAGCATCGGTTCGGAACGGCACGGGGGCAGATTCCATAGGCCAAAACATCAAATTAGCCACAGGCTGCAGACCGCGGATGGTAAAGATGCCAAGCATATGAGTAACTAAGTGGGGTTTTGCTGCCATTTGAGACTGCATTTGACCTATGCTGGAGACAACTGGGCGTGAGGCTGCATGTTACATGTAGTGATATATCATGTGTATGTGGCATTCATTGTCATTTCCTGGGGCATTTGAGGCTGCGCATCACCCATGGTAAAGATGCCATGGACATAAGGAACTATGTGGTGTTTACGGGTCATTTTAGGCTGAGCTGAGCTTGGCACATGGTGGAATCCATTACATGTGAGGCTACACATGTGGTACCTAATACCATGCATATGTGACATGACTGGGGAATTTGGGCTGCACTGCACCTATGATGGCAGCAATTAGACATGTGAGGCTCTCAATATTGTAACCAGACTACGTTTATGAGGCATTAATTGACATTGGGTGTCATTATTGGAGATTTGAGGAGGCACTTGGCATATAGAAGCAGTTGGAAAGTTATAACTAATATATTTTAACTGTACCCAGGCTGTATGGTTAGAACAGAAATAAGATGGCAGTTTTGTCAAATAGAGACTACTGTTATATGGCAGCACTTGGGAAAGTGTGGCTTTACTGGGCTAGAGCTGAGATGTGCAGCTATCATTGATATATGATGGCAGTAAATGGCCATATGAGGCTGTTGTGGCATATGCATGGCAGTGCCCCTGTCCTATGTTGGTTCATCGGAGTCTACCCCATTGATAACATGCCCCCTAGCATGGCATATCAAGACAGCATGTGATTTTGTTGACTCGACACGGGCGAGGAAGCGAGGCAGTGGATATCGAGAACTGGGACCTAAGAGTAGAATCAAGGAGGATTAGCGACGTGGATATCGAGAACTGGGACCTAAGAGTAGAATCAAGAAAGATTAGCGACCCCACTTTGTCATAGTGACAACGATCTTTCTACCTTCGACTGGCAGGCTGTGGAAAATATTACCACAGACGACTGCAGGACTCATGGGCAAGGCCACAGGTCCGTAGATACCACTGTTAACCCAGCGTGTTGACACCCCACCCCGGCGACGGAGCAGGGTGATTGTCTACCCTCGGTATACTACAAGATCTACTGATACTGTACACAGCAGCCACTTAGTGGGGAGAGTACTTAGCCCTACTACAATTCAATTCAAGGATTGTTCGACCCCGCAAGAATCCCCAGAGGTCTTGTATTGTTTGTGGTTTTATCTTTACTCAAACTGGACGCACAATAGGAATTGGATGCACACCATTTCCTCCTGATGAACGTTCTGTATTAAAGACATTACGAACTGAAACATGTCGAGATGAGTTATCTCTGTAGAAGAACAGAGTGATAATAGGGACATCAATTGTAAAGTGACTAATGATTGTGAAACATGATGTATCATTTTTTTGCCTTCTTTCTATGCTCCAAATTGAGGTTTAGCCTATGAATTGGCTTTATTTCAGAACATTGTATTCTGTATGTACTTGATTTAATATTGGTTTTATAAATGTGAATGTAATATTAAATATTAAAAAAAATTGTATTCACTTTTAGTTCTATTTTCCTATATTCAATATCAAGACAGCACCCTAGTGAAAATGTGGTTGGTATCTAAAAGTCTTATGTCTGATTTAGTACTGTCTTGGTATGCTATGAAATGTAAGCTTATGTTCGTTTTTTACTCCAGTCAGTCATTTCAGGTGATGGCATTGGGGTTAAATGTCAAGTGATGTCATTTCATCGGGGGTCAAAGGTTGTATGACATCACTTCCTGTGATGTCATCAGGTATCTGGCGTCACTTCCGTCACCCCTGGCGTTTTGGTGAATGGATGTCCCTGAATTCCACCCTCCTCCCTTATTCCTCCAGCAGTCTTTGCTTCTTTGACATCTTTCTTCATTCCGCATTCTGCCTTTCTCCACTGCTCAGATTTTCTTCATGCTTTTATTTTGTCCTGCTCTCCTCAGTCAGCCCCCTCCTCTATCTGTAATACGTCATCCGGACCGTCAGCAATCATCCCTCTTTAATTTTCCTCCCCCAAACACAAAACAAGCAAAAACTACTCTGAGCTGGAAATAGCACGTGATTGTGGTTTTAAACGAGAAAACGCTAATAAAAAGCTCCGTTGAGAAACACGGAATCGTCCATCCCCCTAAGCTGCCCCTTTCAGCGCTTTCTGGTGTGGCGAGCAGTTGCCCGCTTTCCCTGCGCGTGGCCATATGGTGTCATCAAATGTCGTTTGACAGAAACGGTCCCACTAAGTCCCTGGGATGCCTCGGTTCATCAAGGCTTTAATCTCTCAGCATTAGAGGCGCGGCGCCAGAGCGCGGTACCCGCATTCATTTGGCCAGCTCAAGCCTGCACTGACCCTTTAGGAGCCAGGCGAGATTGACTTGCTGCATTATCAGCCCGTGTGTGTATTGCCTTTATATTGCGTGCCTTAATTCCCTGCCGTGCATGGACGGCGTCGGGCCTTTCAACTTTTACAAACCTGAAAAGTTGTTGCTAGGATGGAAATCTGAGCATAAAGCAAATATGGCAAGAATAATAAATGCGTGCTTTGCACGTTGCAGGCTGCCTTTGCTGTTAACAGGCCGTCTACTACCGCCGGCCTTGCAGTATCCAGCAGAGCGCTAGTTCTTAGAACGCATTGCCAAAGGAAGTGTAATTGTTTGTATTTATTGTTCGCTTGTTAGGCGCAAGTAAAATATTGTTTCAAAGCGCCTACAGGGCAAAGGGACTGAAACACATTAAAAAACACAATATTTAAAAGCAGTGGAGGGAAAAACAGAAAAAGGACGAACCTACTATGCCTTGTGAGTATTCAGAATGTGCAAGTGCAACCAGGAAGAGGGTAGAGTGGGTAAGTGCTGGGATGTCTGGGCTCATGGGTGAGCCACAGATGAAGTGCGTGGTATGGTGAGTGCCACACGGCCCGTAGCTGCGTTAAGTGTAAGTGCGAAACTCCAGGGCGGAGGGTTTGCCAAGACAAGTTAGGGGCCTGGGGATGCATAAGGGCCCCAGACACCGTAAGTGCTCATTTAGGTTTTCAGCTCCTTGCTGGCTGTCATACTTTGTTCTGCCAGCCAGAGGCCAATGAACCTGCCCCTTGATATTCTGCAGCTACTTACCCCGCCCCTGCCTTTGCCACACAATGAGCGGCACAGTGGGGCTGATGGTATGCAGATATTCCTCAAGGAAGCAGTCTTCACAAACTAAAGGCTCTGTTCCCATCGCCCGGATACTAGTGCAACATTGATCATCACAGGTGTAAGAGTTCCTGCAGTTAAGTGGTGCCGTGGTCTGTGGCAAGTCCCTCAATAGGTGCAAATGTGGGGTGATTATATTTAAAAAAACTAACTTACACGGGAGACTCGAGGGACTAGAATTTAAGGCATTACCCCATAAAACTATTAGCCAAAAACACAGCAAACCCCTTACGTCAATAACTCACAGGTGGCGTCACAAAGGAGCATGATATTGCATCATTCAGCAATCTTAATTCAAAACTTCAAATTTGTTAAGAATTTTCTTTAAAGTTTTTAACAATTTACAAAGAATAGTGTCTTCAAATACAACACCATTCTTCTTATACACAAAGGGCCTCATTACACAGAATGCGGTAAGAGTTTACCGGTACCGATAAGGGCACCGGTACCGGTAAACCCTTACCGTCTTACTACGAGGTCCCTTTGCGGGACCCGACCTCAACGGCTGGTTTTACCAGCTGTTAAGGAACGGGCACGCAAAGGGACTTTGGTGCTAATTACAGTACCGCATTTTGCGGTACCGTAATTAGCTCCTTCCCCCATTCCCATTGAGCCCTATGGGGGTAAAAATGGGAATGGGGAAGTGCCTTGGTGAATGGGGAATTACCGCCCCCGCTCACCTTGGAGTAGGGCGGTAATTCCGCCATCCACCAAGGTGGACACGGTAAAATACCGGTGGCAACCATGGCGCTAATAGCGCTATGGTTACCGCATACCGTGTAATGAGGCCCAAAGTCAATTGTTTCAGCTGTATATCACCAAAACATAATCTATTGCACAATCCCTCATGGCCGATTCTCTTACGTTAAGTCTCACACACAGAAATTAACAAATACACACATTCACCTCAGTAAAACCTTCCTCCTACATGTTTCATTCCACAAACACACAATTAAAAAGTAATGCGGGACATTCTTCAGGAAGAATAAGGTGACTCAACATACAAACTATAACTGCGCATTTCAACATCCTTCAGCAGTCTCGCAGTTTATTTCTTCTTCGCTCGATTACAAATCACAACCTACCTTAGGGACACTTGCTTAAAAAAGCTCAAATGACCATTTGACTCGAGTTATTAATACTCACAAATGGTCTCCCAAAAACAACTCTCCATATACTCACTGAACAATTGTGTTCACATCTAAATAATTAAGCTGCTTCTTGAGTCATTATACATCATAGTCTCAGCATGTAGCTTTCACAATGTTGCAGTTCAAACACCAAATGTCTACATTTCTTAATACATTTGAAGTTGTGAATTAAGATTGGCTGAGTGAGGTAATGTTATGCACATTTATGATGCCACCTGTGAGTTATTGTTTTAAGGGGTTTGTGGAGTTTTAGGGTGATCATAAAAGGCAGCGGTGCATAAAGCTACATGCTGTGTGAAGCACTAACCACAAAAAGGTGATCATAGCATGTGTTTTCTTCTGCTGTGGTTCTTTCAGTCTTGACAGTACAATAACAAAACCCAGAAGTGAGTTTTTAAGGTAATATTTCTTTGTATGCTGTCAGTTGTACACTTCCTTTCTGGATGGGGAAGTCTTAGCTACTTACCCGTAACTATATATATATATATATATATATTTATATATATATATATATATATATATATTCAGTGAAAAAACTTTGTTAAAGGGACGTTATGGTTCCAAGTAAAACTGAAAAACCCTTGGAATTCGGCAGTTATGGTAAGCTAAGCAACCATAACTCACGCCGCCACCGTGCACTGCTAAGACTAACACCCAGGACATCAAAGATGACATCACAAATGTCATTGATGACATCACTGATGACATCACATGTCTGGCTCACTATTTTATCTTTTGCTGACATATCTAGGCCACATGGTTTTCTTCAGTAACAGTCAGAAACTAAGAATTTTATTTTATTTGTAGACATATCCTTCTAGTAAGTTCTTACAGTAATTGCCTTAGAGTACAGTCACATCATATGAAACATATACATATGGGAAAACACAAGCTTGAAAGACAGCAATCCTTTTTGTGCATAAAGATAATCACTAGACTAATGAGCACTTTCTGATAGTTCTGTTTTTTTTTTATGGCTGTACTTTCCCTGTATATGGTCATATTTGTATACATTGTACTCACACTACTTTCCTTAGGGTCCAATCACATCAAGTGATACATATACATAGGGTAAATAGCAGCTTTGAAACAGAGCAATCATTTATTTGCATGAAACTAATCAGTTAAGTTATGAATTGTTTCTGCTACTACTTGTGCTTTTTTGCTAACTTCACTTTCCCCGTATATACCCATATTGGTATGTGTTCTTGTGTCTTTGTGTTTTGTCTATAGTAATGCAATTATGTAATACATGGGTTTTATTAGCTACTTATTACATATTTCACAGTACACAAAAATCTGTTAAGAAAACAATTATCATTTCATTATTCAACATATTAACATTACTAATATCATACCTTCATCTATTACGCTGCCCACAATGTTATGTTTCTGTATGAGTAGCTTAGTATACTAGATAGAACCCCATAATAGGATGCTATTTATATCAATGCATCGTTCAATGCACTTATTAGGGTATATTTCTTGCAATGATTCTTGACACTTTTTTCGCAACATAATAAGAATCCCTTCTACACATATTTCATGAGAAGTACATACACATGTGATGTCATCAGTGATGTCATCAATGACATTTGTGATGTCATCTTTGATGTCCTGGGTGTTAGTCTTAGCAGTGCACGGTGGCGGCGCGAGTTATGGTTGCTTAGCTTACCATAACTGCCGAATTTCAAGGGTTTTTCGGTTTTACTTGGAACCATAACGTCCCTTTAATAAAGTTTTTTCACTGAATTTCATAGGTTTTTAGTAGCGCAACTTAACCATAACATCCCTTTAACAAAGTTTTTTTCACTGAATTTCATAGGTTTTTAGTAGCGCAACTTAACCATAACGTCCCTTTAACAAAGTTTTTTCACTGAATTTCATAGTTTTTTAGTAGCACAACTTAACAATAATGACTTTGACTTTATATACATGTCATATGGAACTGACTAGATCTCTTCTTATGAACTTGATGTCCGCGAACTTATTTAATGTTCGCGGACATGTTCGGAGAACAGTACCACCACCTAAAAACTCTGGGGAGGTATGTGTAATAGTTATATCATAACATAGGAACATTTAACAAATTCACAAAGCAGCACACATACAAAGTATATGTAGTAATACTTAAAAAATGTTACCCATATATGTAACACACTAACCATTCATGTAAATACAATATGTTTTAAAAAGGAATATACCAAAAGAAGATAAAGTGGCTTCCACCATAATTACCTCACAGACGCTCCACAACCAACAGCAAGACCAGACGTATACACTACTGATTACATATCTCACCAGACATAGTAAGTGCACTTCTTTTTACGCATATATTTATAAACTTTCTATATTAGAAAAAAAAAACATATTACTTTTTTGTTTTCTCACAGAAATGTGTAGTACTCTCGACTGGCTAGAGGAGCATTTCCCATGAGAGTAAATGTTAGAAAATAGTCCACCTAATGGTACACACTTTACTATATAAACCAATTAATAAATATTATTTTGTATACATTTAACATATAAATTTTTTTTTATTACAGACCATACAAAAATTCCAAGCATCTCACAACAACAATCAGAGGATATCACTCTACAGCAGATTCATCAAAAAATGGACGACCTTATGCAAAATTTTATGGATTTGAAAAACTTTGTGGAAAATTATGTGAAACCCCCAACAGCACACCATTGTCCAACCTGCACTTGTCCCCCCTCACCCTATCCCACGCAGTTAACCCCAAACCCTGTCTATGGACCAAAGCGTTTCGATGACATTTCCTTCCCTTCTTCACCTGATCCCAGTTATCTAGAAATCCCTAATTCTCCTGTTTTTGTTTCCGTTTCTGCCCCACCTTCCCAGTCATAATTGTATATATATATGAAATAAAGTTACTTTTCTTATATTGTGTTGTAATTACTTTCAGTTCCTTGTAATAAAACCAATTTAGGTGTCCACGGACACCGCGGTTGTTCGGAAATGTTCGTAAAGAAACCAAAATGTAACTGTCCTGAGGACACTACATCTGTCCGTAATGTTCTCATGCAAGTTCAAAATGTTCTAAGAACACTCGTAGTGTCCTGAAATGTTCGTAAAGAAACAAAAATTAAAGTGTTCTAAAGAACACTATATCTGTCCGTAATGTTCGCTATCAACTTAAAACTGTCCTAAGAACACAATAGGTGTCCTGAAATGTTCGTAAATAAACTAAAATGATGTGTCCTGAACAACAGTACAACTGTTCGTAGTGTTCGCTACCCAATTGAAAGTGTTCTAAGAACACAATTGGTGTCCTGAAATGTTCGTACATAAACTAAATTACACGTGTCCTGAAGAACACTATATCTGTCCTTACTGTTCGCTACCAAGTTTAAACTGTTCTAAGAACACACGCAGTGTCCTGAAATATTCGTTTCACGTGTGACGCACTTTTAATTACTTCAGAACCCGAACAGTGTCCGTAGGACATCAATGCGCATGCGCTAACCAATCTCCGTGCACTTGGTGTCCTGCGGACAGGCGCTTCCTTCGCAGACTAGTTCGCAAACAGATCATATGACCGCGCCCACGCTCATCGTGTGTCCTGAAATGCGGACACTGTGCGTGTCCCCGAACAATTTAAAAGTACATTTTCAGTTAATCCATAATATTTTTCAATAAAATCTCACCATGCCACAAGTCCCACATAGCAATCTTGAGTTTCTATATACCTTTTGAAACTTTCCGATCCTTTTTTTGTGTTCGATCTGTCCGCGCACAGTGCGCATGTCCGCGGACCGCGCACAAGCACCCCTATAAAAGACCACGCCCAAGAGCTTATTCCCATTGTGTTTCTGGCTATTCTTCAGAACACAGTGATTTTTGCTGCCACCTGCAGACTACACCATCATCGACATGGCATCCTTGGCTGCTGAACTGCCACTTGGTGCTGAACCTGCTTCAGCAACACCACCACCCCCTCCACCACCACCACCTCCCCAAGGGCCTGAAGAGGGGAACAGGACTGAGAATGCAGAGGAGGAAGAAGAGGATGATGAGAATAAGGTAGAGGAAATCCCTACTACCCGCACTAGGCGTGAGTCTTGGGTGTGGCGGTTATTTACCATTCATGGGAATGGTCCTAAGGCTCGTGCGAACCATGTTACCTGCAATGAGTGCAAAATGATACTCAGTCGCGGGAAGCACGGTAACTACAGCTTTGGGACCACTACTATGAAGCGACACCTGAGGTCATTTCACTCTGGGGCTATTCGCAGGGTTGTACCTTGCGAAGAACGTAGCAGGTTCATTTCCTCTACTTCATCCTCTGTTTCTGATCCTGTCACCACAAGGACCACCTCTGTGGGACAGCGTCTTTCTCAAGCTGCCTCACAGGCCATACAGAATGCTGATGACCCTTACCTTTCGAGGGTCACAGTTGTATGTATGTACTGTGACACAGTACTCTGCAGGGGGGAGCGACTTCGGAGTGCTTTTGAGACTATCGTCTCAGAGCACGAGAAGACCTGCTCACTACCCAAATAAAACCCACTCTACATCTTCCTCTCTCAGCTCGCCCTTTCTTATCCCTGTGGTTGGTGTCCCCCCCTTTACCCTCCTTTACCCTCCTCTCCTAGTGTGTCGTGTCTGAAAAAGCAAAAAAAATACAAAATTACAAAAATCAAAAAAAAATAAGGCTCTTTTCAGAGCCGCCTTTCCCAGTTAAAAAATAGAAGTGAAAATAAATGAAGCAGGGCTCTTTGTATTTTTTAGAAGTCCGCGGACAGTTTGCGAACATTAAAAAAATTGGGTTACTAATCCATCACAAACATTGTAATTTTCTCTGGAAAGAAGTGGTGGCTCTGAAAAGAGCCTTTGGGTGGTGTTTGTAAGTCAAAAATTGTAAATACTTAACATCCACTTCAAAATCGTTGTTGTAATTCCAAAAAAGGTCGCAATGCATTTTGTACATTTCTCAGAAAAATCTGATTGCCAGCATAAGTAAGATGGACTCCATCTCTGAGAAAAATGTATGTACTACAAAACATAATATTTTCATTGTGAAAAGAAGACATACCAAAATCTCTTAGAAAGCCACAAACAGCCTTATTAACATTGCGCCTTGCTTTTTCCATTTGTGGACCAAATGAAGAAGAACGAAGCCACATTTGTCTCTGCGCAATCCGTGAAAATATCACTTGAGAATTAGGAAACATGTCCATAACCTTCCTCAGTTCTTCTTTCATAGCAAATTGCAAACAAATTCCAGTCACATGCCCTAAACTGTTCCCTCCACAATGAATTACAATTATGTCTGGATGTTGCTCTGTCTCCAAAGTAGCACAGAGAGGTAGCAAATCCAACCACTTCATTCCACGTACTCCATGCCAGTGTACTTCCACATGTGGGAATCCAAGATCTACAGCTACTCCACAGCTTTCTGCATGCACCTTCAACCAATGTATCCACGAATCTCCTAAAATCCAAACAATCTGTTTTCTGAAACACACAGCCATAGCTATCTTTTGTTCTCTCAGCAAAAAGAGTATCTCAGAAAATCTCTCCTGGCACAACACACCCACCAAACTCTCCTGACCAATCCCTTTCAGTGCTTATTCTCATTTGCATGACTTCTGAACCCAAAAATCCCTGGATGTAACTCCCGATGTCCGGGAACTACCGCCATGTCCGCGGACATATCGTAACATGAACAGCCCTTCTACCATTTCCACTACACTCTCTCTGCCATTCCCTCATTGGATGTACCTCAAAAATCACATGACCATGCACTAATCACATTCAAGACCTCTACATCTAACTGCATCATCATAGATCAACACTGCAAATGTACTCTGAATCGCTCTGAGTACAAGTGTCATATCATTGGCAAGCAGCATCTACCACAAATACTGTACAAGTCTTCAAGATTTCTACTTGCAGCTCCATGCATATCCATATGCATGAACACAAACTTCAGGTATGCATATTTTCTGTATAGTAGATGGCATAGCTCTCAACCATTTTTGTTTTACAGGCGGGTGAAATCACCCGATTTTGTTTATAGCGGGTGAGACGCCCATTGGAATGAATGGGTGTGCAGGAGGTTTGGCGGGTGAGTCTGCCCTTTACAAGGCGTGTGACACCCGCCAAAAGCGTGTGAGTTGAGAGCTATGGTAGATGAACACATTTTCAAACAGACTTTTACCTTGTAAAATCTGTAAAATGAATTTACTGTACTTTTTTCAATTTCCTAAAATCAACTACCACTTATACACCTTTATACTTTTTACTTTCTTTATACACACACACTCAAATCACGTTAAACTAACATTTTTTAAATGAAATATATAGACTACATATATTCAAACAAAATTGCATGCAAACACAATCTATGTTTAAACCTTTATAAAAATACTTATACAATTTCATATTTTTTGTTTTTATTTATTTATTTACTTAATTACTTTAAATTAGACATGACATTGAGGCGCTATTACCTAGAACAGTTTACTTACAGAAATAGTGGTATTCACTAATATATTATAAATTTCACTAGACAAAGTAAAGATATTATATTTTTGCTACAGTTAGTCATTCAATACAATTTGCTCATTAAGAACATATCATATGTACTGAACTGATGCAATGTATCTTATGTAAATAAATTAGTTTAATGGTTTTACAGAAGGCACTGAGGATTTCAATTTAAAAAAATCAATATCTAAATTAAAAACAGCGCTATATACAAACAAAGTTACTAATTTGAAGCTTTTACAGTTGCAGTGAAGACCAGTTTCCTGAAAAGAAGCAGCCGAATTCGAAGAAGAAAGAAAAACTAAGAAGTTACCTGTTAATTTAAAAAAAAAAGTAAGTAAAATATCACCATATTATTTATATTATTAATCAAATATACTATAACATTAATACCAGCTATTTTGGTTTCTTAAAATAGAGATTTTGTACCATTTTGTCCAAAAATTTCCATGTCGTAAACAGCGATTTACAACCAGAAAGGCCCACAAATTTCTATTTTTGGACACACAAATTAGCCAACTGAACCACTACAATTTTCATATTATAGAACAAACAACTGTTTTAATTGTATACATTACATTTACTATTTGTACTTTTCCACACCACTAGCTTACTTTTTTTTTGTCATCTGAACCCCAGTTTAGTGACACATAAATTCAAGAATACCTATCCCTACTAGTTTTAGTTCCCAATGCACAATCACACACCATTACATACATCTTTATCATCTTACTCAAACACTCATGCACACAGCACACATACATTCCAGAACATCCCAACCCATATCTTCTTTATTTTTTTCAACAGACCCTAAAGAATGCCTACCAAAAGACAACTCCGTAGAAAGCAACGCAAAATTAGAGCAAATGAAAATAAAGGTGTCCAACATAAGCATCCATCTCTAGCAGAATTTGTAAAAAAAGTTGAAACAAAACAGCTAATACAATCATTTAGTGAAACACAAGAAGTTTCAAGTACAACAACTTCGCTTCCTCTATCAAAATGTAAAACAAACCAAAAAACAATTAACAGAAAATCAGCTACCAGTACAGATAAAACTACTTCTTCAAATTTTAATATAGTGCAAAGTAAGCATACCAAGAAAAGTTTTTAGCCAAAATATACCGTCACAAAGTCCTTCAAAATCTTATAAAAACAGGAGAGAAATCAGGTTCAAAGCTGAAAACCTATCGTAGGAAATTAATCTTAGAAGCATTGATGGACAGTGCAATTCTTCTCAAAAGAAATGTATTTATTTTTCTGTTAAACAAAATGAAACCACTAACAAAACTAATAACTAAATTACAAAAAAGACTTCTCAATAAGCGAAATGTCAACAGAAAGAACTTCTTAAGTATCTGCGGAGGTGAATGGAATCACACTACGAGCACAGAACCATATTTTAATGAAGAAGCGTACAAACAAAAGCAAACGAATACAATTGCCATTAATAGCAGTGGTCGAGGTTATGAAAAAGTGAATAATACCATAATGGAACAAGAAGTACTCCTTACAAAAATATGCCCTGAAAACTTAGAATTACCCCTCCATTCAACTGAATTAGAACGTCTAGTGTACAAATGGCCATGCACGTCAATGTGTAACATTCCCAAACAATGTTTCAAATCTTTACACCAATTCCTCAATAAATATGTAAAAAGCAAAGACAAAATCAAAATTAAATTACTGCATAATATAGATACTTGTCCAGTGCGCAAGTACACAGGACTACAAGGACATTCATTGGCCTGCATTACAGGACCTACTTTTAAAACCACTTTCCATGATATCAAAAGTATATCAACACATCATTCAACTATAAGAAATCTAGTCTATAAACTGTACTATGCTAAAAGTCCTGCTTTAGCACTAGCAAAGTTAAATAACATCCTTCTACATGGTACAGCAAAAGACCTACTTGAAGAAATTCACTATTTCCAGAAAACATATTTTGGAAGTGAAAGCCATTTACAGAATGAAATAGCTTGAAACCAATTAAGCAACAATTCTACACATGGCAACCTTTTGCTAAACACATACAAAAAAGAAATACTAAAATTTAAAAGTACATAAGCTGAAGTACCAAACCATGTATGTGTATGTTGCCGTAGAATTTTTTATAAAAGTAACACAAAAACTGTGGACCTATCATACAAAATAGAAGACAATGAAGATTCTAAATGGTTTGAATTAGCTCTCTACCTTCTAGCAGAAAACAAATATGAAATAACTGAGCCCTTAATACTTTGCAGTTATTGCACTACAAAACTTGACAACAACCAAACTCCTTCACGTTCTGTCACAAATAATTTGGAATTATACCCAGTACCAAAACCTCTACAACAACTTAATTTATATGAGAGCATCATAATTCAAACAGTACACCCATTTCAAGCAATAATACGCCTTCAACCAAAAACAGCAAAATTACCTCCCTCTGAATTGGTAAAAGGCATTCGTGGAAAAGTAGTTTATTTACCATTAAATCTAAAAGAAAATGTGCATACTCTAGGAGTGCAACGTCCAATGCAGCAATCTTTAATTATATTAGTAAATGGAGTACCTACAAAAGACAAAAAAATATGGCAACAGCTGGTAGATTTATATAAAGTTAGACAAGCCTTCCAATATCTTAAAGAGAGTAATGAATATTACAAAGACATTAATATTGAAGAAATCTTGAAAGATACAACTGAAATAATTCAAGAAACACAAGAAGCTGGTCAATTTGAGCTACTAGATCCTGCTACAATATCAAATACTTTAGACCAGTATACAATTCATCCTTTGCACTGTAATGACACCGTACAAGATGTACTGGAAACTTACCAAATGCGTCAAACAAAAGGATCGCCAATCAGTATATGGGAAAAAAGTATAGAAGCACGTGCTTTTCCTCTACTCTTTCCAACTGGCAAAGGAGGAAGGTATGATGATAGACCTATTGAAATATCAGCTTCAGAATACCGCTCATTACGGATGTATTCTGAAGATCCCAGATTTAGACAAAATGTGGAATACATATTCCACCTACTCTTTGAAAGTGAACTAGCAACTTTATGTTACGGAGTTGCACACATATTAAAATCAGGATCACACTTTCAAAATATGACAGCTACACAATTATTAGAAAAAGTGCAACAAAAGGATGAGGTTTTACAATCAAATATTACAAATCTATTAGCAAATATGCGTGGTTCTAAAGAGTACTGGTTTCGACGTCATGGAGATGTACCTTGTATGATCAGAAACCTTGGCCCACCCACTTGGTTTGTTACATTAAGTTGTGCAGAATATGCATGGGAAGATTTACATGATTTCCTACGCATATCAAATAAAAACAAAACAAACATAGTTATTCTAACACCTGGAGAACTTTGTTCTTTGGATCCTGTTAATGTTTCAAGATATTTTCACCATCGCTTCATTGCTATGCTACATTTTATTTGTAATAAAACTGTTCCTCCCCTTGGAGAAGTGCAACACTTCTTTTGGAGAAAAGAATACCAAGCCAGAGGAGCACCACATATCCACATGCTTTTATGGATTAAAGATGCTCCTAAATTTGGTCAAGACAGTGATGCCACTGTTTTACAGTTTATTGAAAAATATGTCACTTGTGAAATTCCATCAGAAGCCACAAATAGTGATCTTTGTGCACAAATTTTACAATTTCAAAGACACAAATGTGGAAAATATTGTCGTCGCAAATACAAAAACAAAGGCAAATACTACACCAAATGCCGATTTGGTTTCCCTAGACCAGTTACAAATACAGGTCAAGTAAACAACCTCATGTCTTCAGTTAGACATACTGTTAAAGGAAAGTCACCTAAAAATACATATTACATAAAAAGAAAAGAAGAAGAGAAATATATCAATGATTATAATGCAATCATTGCCCACTTATGGAATGCAAACATAGATGTGCAGTACATTGCAGACAATTCTACTGCAGTTGCACGATATGTCACAGCATACTTAACTAAAGCAGAAAAGACAGAGCTCCAAGACCTCTGGAATGACCTGTCATCAGATAAAACAGTATCTCAGAAATTATACAGCTTGGGCATAAAAATGCTCACCCATAGAGAATGTGGATCTTATGAAGCAGCTGATCGTTTAACTGGTACTTCATTGTATGGTAAATCTGAAAATATAGTATGGCTAAGTCTTGGTCCAGCTAAATCTAGAAAAAGAGTTCTAAAATCATATGAAGATATAGAAACAATAGCCAAACATGATCCCAACAGCCAAGACATTTTAAAAAACAATTTATTGGACACATACTACCCAAACAGAAGTAATACTTTGGAAAACATGTGTCTATACCAAATAGCCCAAAACTACACATACAAAAATGATATGAAACCCAATAAAAAAAAAAGGTAAATATAGAGTGACAGACTGTGAAGGCAGCTTAGTTAAACTCACTAAACCAAATTTAATTAATCATATCAAATTGTCATTGAAGACTCCTCAACATAAAGAAGTATATTACATGTCCCTGCTACAACTCTTCAAACCATGGAGAAAAGAAGAACAATTACTAGATAACTATGACTCATATGAGGATGCTTTCAAAGCAAATGAAAGCACTATAACTGATGTAAACTTTACACAGTACAAAACAATGTTGCACAATGAACAGCAACATGAAGAAGAACTCCAAGCTCAACTAGATAAGGATACAGTAGTCAACCTTCTGTAACAGGAAGCCAAGAACCACTGGGAGAACCACTAATAACAAATGAGGCAGAATTAGCTATGATAGAAGTGGAAAACACCATGGGGCCAATTCATAGAAATCGGCGCACAAGTGGCGCACGCGGCTGGCGCACAGTGTGCGCGTGCGGTAGTCTGCGCCAGCCGCGTGCGCCGAAACACATTCAGGCGCACAGCGTATTCATGGATTCCAACATCCACAACCAGCCGTGGCGCAGAGTGGCGCAGCGACCCTGCAGCAGCGTCAGTTACGCCCCCAAGAACGCCCCTTGCGCAGGGAAAAGCCATCAAAATCCCCAATCCAGCGCAAAGGGCAGCAGCAAACGCAGAGCGGGGAGCGTGTATTACAGGGGTGTGCGAGAAATTCTACACGCGATTGGCCTGGGTACGTGTATTACAGGGGTGTGCGAGAAAATCTACACGCGATTGGGCTGGGTACGTGTATTACAGGGGTGCGCGAGAAAATCTACACGCGATTGGGCTGGGTACGTGGATTTCAGGGGTGCGCGAGAAATTCTACACGCGATTGGCCTGGGTACGTGGATTTCAGGGGTGCGCGAGAAAATCTACACGCGATTGGGCTGGGTACGTGGATTTCAGGGGTGCGCGAGAAATTCTACACGCGATTGGCCTGGGTACGTGTATTACAGGGGTGCGCGAGAAATTCTACACGCGATTGGGCTGGGTACGTGGATTTCAGGGGTGCGCGAGAAATTCTACACGCGACTGGGCTGGGTACGTGGATTTCAGGGGTGCGCGAGAAATTCTACACGCGATTGGCCTGGGTACGTGGATTTCAGGGGTGCGCGAGAAATACTACACGCGATTGGCCTGTGTACGTGGATTTCAGGGGTGCGCGAGAAATTCTACACGCGATTGGGCTGGGTACGTGGATTTCAGGGGTGCACGAGAAATTCTACACGCGATTGGCCTGGGTACGTGTATTACAGGGGTGCGCGAGAAATTCTACACGCGATTGGGCTGGGTACGTGGATTTCAGGGGTGCGCGAGAAATTCTACACGCGACTGGGCTGGGTACGTGGATTTCAGGGGTGCGCGAGAAATTCTACACGCGATTGGCCTGGGTACGTGGATTTCAGGGGTGCGCGAGAAATACTACACGCGATTGGCCTGTGTACGTGGATTTCAGGGGTGCGCGAGAAATTCTACACGCGATTGGGCTGGGTACGTGGATTTCAGGGGTGCGCGAGAAATTCTACACGCGATTGGCCTGGGTACGTGGATTTCAGGGGTGCGCGAGAAAATCTACACGCGATTGGGCTGGGTACGTGGATTTCAGGGGTGCGCGAGAAATTCTACACGCGATTGGCCTGGGTACGTGTATTACAGGGGTGCGCGAGAAATTCTACACGCGATTGGGCTGGGTACGTGGATTTCAGGGGTGCGCGAGAAATTCTACACGCGATTGGGCTGGGTACGTGGATTTCAGGGGTGCGCGAGAAATTCTACACGCGATTGGCCTGGGTACGTGGATTTCAGGGGTGCGCGAGAAATTCTACACGCGATTGGCCTGGGTACGTGGATTTCAGGGGTGCGCGAGAAATCCTACACGCGATTGGGCCTGTGCGAGTGGGGCAGTGTATTACGGAGGTGTGCGGGAAGTTGAAGAGGTGAATTGCCAGTGTGGGTCCTCCCAGGTCTCCCCTCTACCCCCTCCACGACCTCTGCAGGCAGCCCACACCACAGGGGACTACCCTGCACCCCTGGTCATGTCCCGCAGGCAGCCCATCCACCATGGGCATGCCCCCCAGCCAAGCCACATGTCCCCTTGCACCCGCACCCCCCAGCAGGCCCCCACCCATGTCTCCCAGCACCCCCACCCCTCCAGTCACCAGGGGCAGCCTCCACAAGGCCCCCACCCATGTCTCCCACCACCCCCACCCCTCCAGTCACCAGGGGCAGCCTCCACCAGGCCCCCACCCATGTCTCCCAGCACCCCCACCCCCCCAGTCACCAGGGGCAGCCTCCACCAGGCCCCCACCCATGTCTCCCACCACCCCCACCCCTCCAGTCACCAGGGGCAGCCTCCACCAGGCCCCCAACCATGTCCCACTCATGTCCCCTTGCACCCCCACCCCCCAGCAGGCCCCCACTCATGTCCCCTTGCACCCCCACCCCCCAGCACTGTGGGGCACCTGCCACCAGGCCCCCAACCATGTCCCCTTGCACCCCCACCCCCCAGCAGGCCCCCACTCATGTCCCCTTGCACCCCCACCCCCCAGCACTGTGGGGCACCTGCCACCAGGCCCCCAACCATGTCCCACTCATGTCCCCTTGCACCCCCACCCCCCAGCACTGTGGGGCACCTGCCACCAGGCCCCCAACCATGTCCCCTTGCACCCCCACCCCCCAGCACTGTGGGGCACCTGCCACCAGGCCCCCAACCATGTCCCACTCATGTCCCCTTGCACCCCCACCCCCCAGCACTGTGGGGCACCTGCCACCAGGCCCCCAACCATGTCCACTTGCACCCCCACCCCCCAGCAGGCCCCCACTCATGTCCCCTTGCACCCCCACCCCCCAGCACTGTGGGGCACCTGCCACCAGGCCCCCAACCATGTCCCCTTGCACCCCCACCCCCCAGCACTGTGGGGCACCTGCCACCAGGCCCCCAACCATGTCCCACTCATGTCCCCTTGCACCCCCACCCCCCAGCACTGTGGGGCACCTGCCACCAGGCCCCCAACCATGTCCACTTGCACCCCCACCCCCCAGCAGGCCCCCACTCATGTCCCCTTGCACCCCCACCCCCCAGCACTGTGGGGCACCTGCCACCAGGCCCCCAACCATGTCCCCTTGCACCCCCACCCCCCAGCAGGCCCCCACTCATGTCCCCTTGCACCCCCACCCCCCAGCACTGTGGGGCACCTGCCACCAGGCCCCCAACCATGTCCCACTCATGTCCCCTTGCACCCCCACCCCCCAGCACTGTGGGGCACCTGCCACCAGGCCCCCAACCATGTCTCCCACCACCCCCACCCCCCAGCAGGCCCCCACTCATGTCCCCCTGCACCCCCACCCCCCAGCACTGTGGGGCACCTGCCACCAGGCCCCCAACCATGTCCCCTTGCACCCCCACCCCCCAGCAGGCCCCCACTCATGTCCCCTTGCACCCCCACCCCCCAGCAGGCCCCCACTCATGTCCCCTTGCACCCCCACCCCCCAGCACTGTGGGGCACCTGCCACCAGGCCCCCAACCATGTCCCCTTGCACCCCCACCCCCCAGCAGGCCCCCACTCATGTCCCCTTGCACCCCCACCCCCCAGCACTGTGGGGCACCTGCCACCAGGCCCCCAACCATGTCCCACTCATGTCCCCTTGCACCCCCACCCCCCAGCACTGTGGGGCACCTGCCACCAGGCCCCCAACCATGTCTCCCACCACCCCCACCCCCCAGCAGGCCCCCACTCATGTCCCCCTGCACCCCCACCCCCCAGCACTGTGGGGCACCTGCCACCAGGCCCCCAACCATGTCCCCTTGCACCCCCACCCCCCAGCAGGCCCCCACTCATGTCCCCTTGCACCCCCACCCCCCAGCACTGTGGGGCACCTGCCACCAGGCCCCCAACCATGTCCCACTCATGTCCCCTTGCACCCCCACCCCCCAGCACTGTGGGGCACCTGCCACCAGGCCCCCAACCATGTCTCCCACCACCCCCACCCCCCAGCAGGCCCCCACTCATGTCCCCCTGCACCCCCACCCCCCAGCACTGTGGGGCACCTGCCAGCAGGCCCCCAACCATGTCCCACTCATGTCCTCTTGCACCCCCACCCCCCAGCAGGCCCCCACTCATGTCCCCCTGCACCCCCACCCCCCAGCACTGTGGGGCACCTGCCAGCAGGCCCCCAACCATGTCCCACTCATGTCCCCTTGCACCCCCACCCCCCAGCAGTGCAGGGGCAGCCTCCACCAGGCCCCCACCCATGTCCAACTCATGTTCCCCACCCAACATGTCATCACAATCCAGAACCCTGGTCTCTATGGTCAGCCCCCAAATGCAAAACACCCACCCGAGTATTGCATCCACCCACTCATAA